>NC_088709.1:6939298-8291285 GCF_963576615.1 Watersipora subatra
GAACTCATCAAACTTTTTGGAGACGAACTGTGGCCCATTGTCTATCAATATAGTTTGAGAGGTTTGATAGTTAACCGTTTGGTGAATGGTTAAACAGTTTAACTAGCCATGTTGACTGAAGGGAGTTTGCACAAAACACTTGTGACATTTTAACAAAATTCTATCATGTACAATGATAGGATACTTGGCTTGAAACTGTATCTACACGCAGAGCACTGAAGTAGTGTAGAACTGTGCAGCTAAAATATCTTCATTGCCAATTGTATATAAGTTGTATTCTCACAGTACATGTATTAGTGCACTGAACCAAATGTACAGTGCACCCCGGGTTACGGTTTCCATGTTATACAGTTTGTTTATTTAACATCTGGAACACTATGATTTGTCACCCCCGCCATACAACATTTTTTCGCCATACGATATCAACAAAAATTCTCTCAAAGTTTAAATTTGGCAGTCGGTTTGCTGAATATGTCGGAATAATAAAGATGTAAATATGCTATTTGTCAAAATTCTTCCCACTATGCATGAAAAAGAAATAATGCTCGCTCTCAGTTCGGCATGCTTCTTCGTGTGTTGTAAATGCTTGATATTGTGTAAGTGAAACAAATATTAGTGAAAATACAAACGAAAGTGTAAATCTATTGTGCATTTTAGCGTTTAATATAATATTTATTATAAATTTAATTCATTATACATATATAACTATATAACTACATATATAATTTTAATTCGTTAACCATGAGTCCTAGGTTTGACAACGACTTTAAAAGAAGTATAAAAATGATTACCATTTCAACTAAGCTAGAGTTATTAGGTTAACTATAAGTTAAATATAGTTGCTAAGGTTAATATACTAATTTGTTACTAATTTATAGTAAGTACAGTAGGTATATATAATTTTGACTAATACCAACACAGGAGCGAATTAACTAGAGTTGCCCCGATTCTAAATTTACCAGCCGATTTAGAAACCGATCCGATATACCGATTCTTATTGAAAAATAATCTGATTCCGATACCAATTCAGATCTTTTGTGTTCATAGATAATTGTTCATTTTATTATATAAATATTAATGGATTTATTTGTTTGTATTTATTTATTGTTGTTAATGAAAACACCAACAACGTTAGCAGCACTTGTGAAAGAACACCGGTTTTTTAATTTTTAGTAAGACCTGTAATGGTTCACTCAAAAGAACTAACTCACCAAATGATCTGTAGGACCATAATTATTTAGACAAACTTCAAAAGACAATGTGTAAATAAATACTATAATAGAAGAGAAGATCAAATTACATTCACAACACAACCAAACGAGAACAACCCAACAAACAAGCTATGTATTGTCAGGATCAAGAGAAAGATAGTTTAAATTAAATTACTGCTTAAATTACTTTCGTAATGCTAGTAAACCGAAATATTACACTGCATTCTTGTTTCTCTTTGTTATCTTGTTCGGGATTGGCTGTAATAAATTCCATCGCTGTAATTGGGAAATAACACATTTTGTGATCACGTCCTGACTAAAGCAAAAAGGTTCCACAGCTGTGTTGATGTTGATCACCCTATAGACATGAAATAAAGAGTGTGGATTCATTAGATAAAAGTAAGGAACTTGCAGTTGATGATCTTTATCAGTGTAGCATTCTAAAATACTCTTTTTGCTCAATAGTTGATCTGTAAAACGTATCTGAAGTTTCAGATTTTTTAAGAAAAGTTTGGCCGATACCGATTCAAATACTTAACACCTAATTAATTCATAGGGTTTGATAACAAATTTTCTTTGATAGCCTTTAGGGAATATCAGCAATTACATAAAAACAATTACAGAAGGTTTAATGCAAAATATATCACCTTTACATGTATGATAATATTAGTGTAGTTCATTGTAGTGTCTTAAAACTGACCCGAGCTGCTGTTTTTATAGATCCTTCATCTTGGGCATAATCATTTATTTAATCTCTATTTGTGGCGGTGCTTGTATTTTAAAGTGATTTAAATTTGTCTGAAGGAAATTAAGTTGAGTCCTAGTTGCAACAACGGCAACTTTTCTTGACATGTTTCACATGCCCTGGTGTGCCATCTAAACATATGCGCTTAGACAAAGCATTGGGGCTCTCCAATGTTTACTGCTTTGTACAGAGGGGGCAGGTTTTACCCACATTTTCTCACTAATGATGTGATAGCTTTCACCAGTTTCATCAGCCAGTCATTTGTTGACAGCAAACATCCACCATTCTTACTACAAAGATTAACTGGAGGGGTTGGAATTTTTCTTTCTATACTTTCCAGAAGTCAAAAGTGGCAACTCTTTCTCTGCAAATCGTTTTGGTTGTCCTCTGGTTCTATTGCAAACATTTTTGAGTCATCAGCTAACTGTTCATCAGTTGCCTACATGAACGCTGCTGAGTTCTTCTACAACCTCCTTATCAAACTTCTCTTTCTCTCTCATAATACTTTGTAGCTGGGCAACAATGTTTGCCGGGGACTTCATCTGCAAGTGTCACCGGTCAACCATAATGGGCGGTTATAGGTCCAGCATCGACAAAAATGACTAAATTATATTTATGAATCACACTAATTGCAGCTTGGCACCAATTCTGCTCCTGACCAGGTTTTCTAAGAAAGGTTTTCGACTCTGAGAGCATATCCTATTGGTTGGCTTATCACACACTTTGTCACACTCTGTAAGGACATTTATGCCTAAACTGAATTAATGTAGATTTTGCAGATAAACACTAATCAAAATGTTAAATAGAGAAATGATGAACGAACAGGATATAGATTTTATTAATAACAAATTTTTTATATCGTGCAGTAAATTGTAACTTGAAAAAAGGTGAAATAAAAGTAAAAATTACCAGGAAAGGGAGTAGTTGGAGTTTTAGCTTCAAAAGCAAACACATTTGAAGATATGTACAACATTACTGCAGATATCTTCCAGCATGGCTTCTTTTTTGTTTGGTTGTTAAATGTTTTCTTTTACATTGATTGAGCCATTTATCATTTTATACTAATTAAACTTTATAGAGCTTGTCGCATAAAATGCTAAAAATTGGACTAGCAGTTTTTTAAATCCAAAAGTTGCGTCTGTAACAGTGCACAGACTGCAGTTTTACATCTGTATTGGTGTTTATTCACATTTGATTGGGCCAAGGGTTGATTCACAGCTTCTATAGAGTTCACAAGCTCATCCAGTTTGGTTTTCCATATCAGCGCCACATATTGCATTTTTATTTCATTTAGTTGGTACATTTAGAATGCGAACTCTATAGTAATTCTAGTAACATAATGTAGTAGGCTTACTTCTTTATTATAAATAATGCCAGGTACACTTTTTCGCCACTCCTGGAGAATGGTTCCATTCAAATGGATGTGCGGCTAAGTTTGACGGTTCACTTGTTGAAGTTTCCTGCGACTTACTATGGAGTATCGAGAGTGTGAAATGCTTTTGTTAAATACCTTTGTTTGGCATTTTTACTGCATTGTGTTTTGTCTTTGAGTTGTAATTTAAATTTAAGGTTCATTTTCTTTTTCATTGAATTGGGAGTTAATGATTGATGGTTAATTCGATGGATGAGAGTTTACCGATTGACTGCCTTTCTGCAGATAGTCGAAAACACATTTTCTGTAATTTTATAGTCAAACTGAAAAGAATATGATCCTTATCATGGTTTAATAACTGATGCGTCTGATATTATGCTGTATTCAGTCATTCGCATCCATGTTATCAGAAGTATGAGTTGCAAACTTTAAATTGCCAGTAGTAAGTTAAATCTTGTAAATCCTATGTTACTGTTCTATTTAAGACAATTCCCAATTATAAATATAAGTGCAAACCCTTATGTGTCAAAAAGCATAATCTGTGCTGTCACAAGTTGGAATGGTGCCTGCTGTCAATTATAGCTGGCTGGAGAGATCAGGGCGTGAAATGTGACTCAATTAGGTTCTTCAACTATGTAGCAATGCTTGCAGTGGTAACTGGTAGTTCAGATGGAATTGGCAAGGCTTACGCTGAGCAGCTTGCTCTAAGAGGAATGAACCTCGTGTTGATCAGCAGAGATGCAAATAAACTACAGAACACTGCTATTCAGATAAGTACGTGGCACTTACTGTAACAGCATTATGTCACTCGTCTTTTATTTCCATTGTTTGTAACCGTGAGTCTGTGCTCGTCATAACCCATTTGCTAATCGTTTTTATTTAGTCACAAGTTTTTAAACATATCTACAAATAATTAATAAATTGATGTTGTGTTTTTGCTTTCAGCTGTTTAAAACAAGAGATTAGTTGGAAGAATAGTACAATGCTTCCCTTTACAAGTAATTTCTGAAAGTGAATACGAATTGACTTGCATTCTGAATTTAGTCCTTTTTGTTCATAAAAATACCTTCAAAGGCTGTCGACTCTGGTAAGGTTTGGGATTCTTTCATCTCCTCAATGATTGGCTTATTTCTTTCTCACAACATTATTATTATTATTATTGTGGAGTGAAAAAATATACTGCTTCAGAATATAATTAGTTGAACATTATTGTAGTAAATAAAAATATTTGCGTTATTTCCTGCTCCATCTTTAGTTATGTAGACAGTTGTCTCTTATTCCATTCTATTAAGAATTTGTTAATTTGTTAAAGCCATTTGACTGATAGGGTGTCAGGTGTCAGGTATATGGCCATTGGTGTGAGAACGGTTTTGCTTAGATCTCATATTATGACCTATTTCATGATTCTCACCATTTTACCAAATTTTGCTTTGTCTTCAGATGAAAGGTTTGGAGTGCAAGTGGATTTCATCGCCCTCACATTTGACGGAGATGAGACAAAGTACACAGAACTGAAAGAAGAACTCGATTCTAAGGACATCGCCATTCTGGTTAACAATGTCGGAGTCATGTACGATTATCCGCAGTACTTCCTCGATGTCTCTGTTGAGGTAAGTACATTAGTTTGCCTGCAACACGTATCTTTATGTGTTCAGCTCGCTAATAACTGCGGTGGGAGGAATTTAGAAATATGTGTAGGCTTCCCTTTGCCCATCACATCAGTTCATGGCCTCTTTTTGTTGAAGCTGTTTCATCTCTGGACTAGACGTGTCTGTGTATTATCATCGGCTTAGTACACTAGACTGTATCCTTAGGTAGCTGTTATGTTTGGTTGTGTTTTAGAAACTTTGGCAGATGGTGAACGTCAACATAGCGGCGACAACTATGGTGAGTTTTACTAGACTAAGCTTTCAGGAGAAGAAAATCTACAAATGTTGTATATTGTCAAAGAATAAATAGATATTCAAGAATTATTTGTGATATTGTTATTGCTTGAAAGTATCACTTGTAAAAGGCATCATTACAGCATGTTCAAGCGTCTGAATCTTACAGTTTTCTGCTTTCATTCTTTTGTTTCACTCTGTTGTTTCACTCTATTGTTTCACTCTATTGTTTCATTCTATTGTTTCACCAGAGCATTTCCAGCCGATTATAAAATACTGATCATTTTCTGCTCACTTTGCCACGAGTCTTACTTAATTTAACAGAAGCTGCCGGCACACTTCGTCTCTCCTTTCACAATTTAAAAATGAACTTATACAAAATTCTAATAGATTTAAATCAGAAATTAACAATATTTTTCTATCATTTGTGATTTTTTACATTTGAGGTGATCTGACTTCCAAGATGTTTCACGATTTAAATCGACAAAACCTGATCACTGTTAAAACCCTTAGAAGCAAAATATGTGCCAAATGATGTCACTAGTTGCGCATCTACCTGCCTCTTTCAGTTATGATATCGGCCATTTTGTTTAAGTTTCAGCGTTACGCGTCTTTATTCTGTCGGATTATTTGCCGAAATGTAACCATAGATATCATAATCGCGCTTTCACTTGAATCTTAACTAGGATCTCATTCAAACTATTACGCCTTGACTGGGTCTACAATACAAAGACACAAACTATATCAAGTTGAAGCTTGATGTCTTGGCTTTTTATTGATATAATTTTCATTGGCATCATTTCAATGGTGTAAGTTCACCTTTAATGGACATACTTGTGTATCTTTGTCTTCCTTCCCTTGCAGATGACTCACATTGTCTTGCCACAGATGGTTGAGAGAGGGAAGGGAGCTATTGTGAATATTGCTGCCGGCAGCTGTTCTCGGCCGACGCCGCAGTTAGCTGTTTACGCTGCCACCAAGGTGAGTCCTATACTCTTAGACCATATTACCTTGCCATCTGTTATATGTTGTCAAACCTCGACCTATCAAGCTGACCTGTTTCGATATTTGGTTTGTACATCTATGTCTAAGCCATCATATGGTGTAGCTGCTATTTGTAGAATAGTAAATTGCACTTGGCTTTATTTGTTCCACTGCTCAAAAGCTTGATGATAAATGTTTCAGGTAATTGTAAGATTAAAACCAATTATTTTATATAGCTATCTGTGAGTTAAACCAATGAGAAACTAAATATATGAAGTAATAATATATGAAGAGGCTTTTATTGTCACTTCGCATGTTGTTAGTGACAGGCCAATTGAGGCGTTACTTCGGTACACAAGAGACGGACAATGTGTAGGTGGAGGTGTTGATAGGGATGCAGAGCTAGCCTAGCTTAAACTATGTGTGCTTTAAATCACTATAATTTATTTGTATTTTATTGCTTTTATATTTGACCTTTTTTAAATTTAATTTTTAATTATTATGTCTAGGTCTTTCACTCGCTTCACACTTTCTTTCCTCATCACTTTCTTATCTGCGATAACTGACAGTTTTAAATATTTTTAAGGAATTGATCTGGAAATGCCTTCTCAGGTTATTCGATAATTTTCCTTTCAATTCTAAATAATGTCTTACATTTTTCCCCACTTGTACCACCCATACTATTCTTCGTGGATTCATCAAAAACCGCTATGAAGCACTGTTCAAGGTTATTTGAGCACCGTTGAATTAAACTATGTGAAGGAAAACTGCTTGCATGTTTACTGAGTGACAATGTTTTTAAAAGCATCAGGCGTCCAGAAAATGTTTGCTCAAACATTTGCGGATGTACGAAATGACATTGAAAATGACATAAGACATTTCCAATGTCTTATGTCAAAAACTTTGATGTTGAGATGGTCATAAGTCGAGGTTTGATTGTATAGCATTTTACAAGGGATTCTCAAGGGTTTGTCAATGAGAAGATTCCTTATTGAGCTACAAATTAGGAACATCGTACAAGGCACAAGCCACTAATATATTTTCAGCGAGTCACGTGAAGGACACAGAGCTGCTCTTATTGTAAATGTAGGACATTGCTCATTTCTGATGGAATGTTGAAGCTTCGAAACTTTTGCCATTTGTTCCCGACTACCGGCAATTCAATCTTTTAAAAAATTGCACTTAGTTATTGAAAAAGATTTTATGTAAACCAGTATGGAGCAGTATTCACTGTTATTCGTTTACTTTTATGTCTTTTACTTTTCTTTTTATTCTGCACGCTTTAAAACTCTCAGTCCAGAAGCACTCCTGAAAATATTTCTTCTCACGGGACTCGCACTGTTGCTTGCACTAAATTGACCTGCTCCTTAACTGGCTATCTGACAATAATATCAGTGTCCTGGTTATAAAAATCCTCTTGAACTCGCATGTGGCTCTCTAGAGATCAAGGTTTTCAATCTTTGTTGGTAATTTCATGTCATATGTATTAATGCTATCATATTATAGAACTTCTGATAAATTTTTTGTTATCCCTGATACTCCTTGTCAAGCATGTTTTCTAGGCATACATCGACCTGTTTTCACGTTCCCTCCAGTATGAATACTCCTCTAGAGGTATCACCGTGCAATGCCTCATGCCATTCTACGTCGGGGCACGTATGCAGCGCTTCAATCGGGCTTGGCGTAGCCCTAGTAGTTTTATTCCAAGTGCTGAACGTTATGCCAGGCACGCTGTACAGACACTCGGCTACAGCCAGAGAACCAATGGCTATTGGCTGCACACAATACAGGTTAGTCAGCTTCTTACGTAGTCACTCTTCATGAATCTAAATGCTGGTTCACACTGTATCGAAGCTGTCCTCTTATTGATTATTCGCCATGTATGTGCACCGTAAACCCTTAGCAACGTTGAAATAATCTAGATACTTCGGGAAGATTGCAGCCATCAAACTTTTCTGATACTTCACTGATTGGCAATCGCGGGTTGCTTGACATAAATTTTCTTTCATGACTGTTGCTGCAGGATTAGTACCATACTTTTTGGACTATTAGCTGCTACTTTTTTCTGATGATTTGAGCCATGCGGCTTATATAAGGGTGCGGCTATTTTGTGACTTATTCTTTCACCGCTAAGGCGCATTAACCAGATTCTCCGGTTAGTGCGCCCGGTTAGCGGTGAAAGAAAATACGAAACAATGCCTAACAGTACTGTTCTGTTAGGCACTAGGTTAAAAAGCGTCGGTTAATACGAAACAATGCCGTTAGGCACTGTTCCGTTTTAAACAGCAAAGTTGCTGCTGTGTTAACAAGCACTGTCCTGAGTTCTGCGGACTTTACAAAGGTGCGGCCTATGTATTGTTTTATTATCGTTTTTTTGGAAAATAAAGCAGATGCGGCTTATATAGGGGTGCGGTTTACAGTCCGAAAAGTACGGTAATACATTATCTAAAGAGAGCGATATGTAATAGATTACATCGAAAAGGTGATATCTAAATACTACACAGGCAGGGTGATATGTAATACATTTCATAAACAGGGTTGTATGTAATACATTACATAAAACTCTGTCTATGAAAAGTATTACTTTGACAAGGTGATATGTGATACATTTAATATATAGGGTTGTATGTAATACATTACATAGGTTTATAGTCCGAAAAGTGCGGTATTTTATCATCTTCGTGACAGTATATAATGAGAACGCTATGCCGCGAACTATATGCTGATGTAAACGTGGATTGGTTTATGATAGAGTGAACATTCTTATCATAGAGTGAACATTCTTATCACAGATGGTCGCCGAAGTATTGTGGGATTAACACTGACATTCAGCGATTTAGTGTAAATCAGCCCTAAGGATACTGTCTTGTTCCGTTGATGTAAGTCCTGTAACACATCTGCCCAATTGTCAGATTGGACAAGGCAAGGGACTGACTTCATTGTCAGATATTCTTACATTGCAGCCAAAGTTCTAACTGTATTTGGGGGTACGTTTTAGCCTTGAAGTTCTATTTTAACTTGGCCAAAGCTATGCATACTATTCTCACATGTAGCGCATTTGAATTTTAGCATCAATGTAGCGTACTGTAAGAAAGTTTATTTGCCCGCAAAGCAATTTTGCTAACAGTAAGTAAAGATTGTTCCAGCAAATCACCAAGTTTCCGGATGCAGTGATATACTGAGGAATGATTCATCGATGGATTAATTCACATCAGCAATTTGAATTTACCTATGGATCACCACTGCACTCTTTATAGTATATCCATATTTTTGGACATCTATCATGGATTGTAATGACAAAACTGGCATCACACAGATAATTTTATTGTTAACACTAGTTTTCTAAACTTTACATCCTGGAATGCACCTTTCCTACTAAAATCTCTTTGCTATCGGTCATTAACTATGTTTTGACACTTTCGCCATACGTGGACTAACATTTATCTATGAACATTCATTGAATTGGTCAACTATAATTGCACGATTGGATTTTTGGTGCACCTGTTCCTCTTTGACCTGGTTTGAATGTTAAGGAAATTTGCAGAGATACTTGACAGCATCAATAATGTCCGATTTCATTACTCTATTTTTGGCAGTGACTCTATTATAGGGTTGGATTGCACATATTCTCCCTGAATGGCTTTGGGTATCTGGGGCTAACCGCCTGAACAATGCACTACGGAGGCAAGCACAAGAGAGAGTAAGAAGAAATCACTAATTTTTCAAAAGCATAACCCATGACACGACTGGCTGCAATATAATGCCAAAGACATGAGAAATAGACATACACCTCTAGCATCACATTATGGTAGCTGTTTTCACAAGATGGCCTGTAGTACTACTTGCTGTTACTAGCTACTGTTACAAGCAAATATCAATCTTCAACACAAGTTTTGCTGTGCTGTTAGGTCATGCAATTAGAATAGGAAAGTTTATTTTTGCACCATTTAGTAACGTTCACTTATAAAATCATGTTTTGCGTGTAATTGTCTTATCCTGCTCAACATATGGCACATCCAAATGATTCCCAGCCATCTTTTCTACTTTAATCTGTCTTTTTATAACTTTATTTCTTGTACGTACGCTTTGGATGTTTTTTCTCTGTGATTATGTTGTGACTGATGGAAGTCTGTTAGATGCAATTAGAGCTCGAGTGGCTTGAACTACAATCATATCTAATATAATCTTAAAGATTGATATAAGTTATTGATTTTAGTTGAAGCGTCTTGCTAGAGATCTTCGTGTAGAACTTAGATTTGTATGATTGTGGCTATAAATAAAGATTCCCGTGAGCTTTGTAAACATCAACAAATTACAACCATATAATATAAAGAGTTGTCAGCTCTTTTCCTAACATTCAGTAAGATGCATTAAAAAACAAATTTTCAGTTTGCTGTTAGGGATGACCTCTAAACATCTATCTACTTTTGCTGACAAAAGGTTCGGTAAAGAGCACATGTATGTCTCTAATAATAATAGGCATTTTGTTGCAATACCTGCATCACTGCACTACATAACATGTTTATAATAATGCGATGATCTCCAGGCTGCATCTGTACCACTTGTTACAGAGAAACACTTGCTAATGAAAGTCTCTTAGCTATATGACACATTCTATCTGCTGTACCTGCGCCACTTGTCAGAAAAACTCATTCACTAGGACACGTCTTTAATAATGTGGGCCATTCTATGGTTGTACCTACCTACCTATGGTTGTCAGGGAGAACCACTTCCTCATGCATGCAGATGGAGCTATTTGACTTGTAAATATGTGTCTGGTCAGCCGCTTGACTGGAAAACTAGTAGCGGGCTAGTAGTACAGATAAGATCACAGCATGAGCCTTCACATGAAAAAGCTTCCTCGCTATAAAATGTACCAAATGTACCATGTATTTGTTGGCCCTCTCAAATATGTATTTCCGCTTATTAAAACATCCCTCTAGCTGCCGCTTTTATAGCTGTTATACCTGCCATTAAGTTTGTATTTGTTAAAGGTTTACTCGCAACAAAATTCATATTACAGCTATTTCATATGAAAAGGTTCATCACGTTTTACTCTGCTGTGTTGTAGGTGCAAAGTATAGGGAAATGTGATTACAAGCTCAAAAACGAACAATTATAAAAACGGCTGTAGGTTGGAATCCCTTTATTTCGATGACGTACTCAACTCGATGTGGTTATTGTTTTGACACGCGATGTTATTACCTGAAATGAAAGACTGATAAAAAGCTCAATAAAACGTCTGGCAGTACTATTTTATGACCAACATTTTGGATTTTGCCGAAAAACCCTTATCGAATATAGATGCTCGCTACTTTACTGTTTCGTTTTAGCCTGGTCTAATCATCTAGTCGTAACCTGATCATGTAACCCATATTTCTGGCCAAATAGCGCGAACAACTTCTGCAGCATTTTCCGACCATCACAGGTGACCAACAGGCTCTTCATGTTTATCAGAGGATGATATGCACCCCATCGAGCTAAGGTTAAAAAATTAAACTGACATTGAGGCTAGGTTCTGAGACATCAGTGCTCAAAGTGACAGCATTACAATAATAATGAAATAGATGCATAAGGACAATAGACATGGTTTTATTGAATGCGTGAAGTTTATTTGTGAAAATATTTCGACAAATGAGATTGCATGAATGTGTAAACAGAAGCACATCGTGTTCAACTATGTCACATTGAAGTCGTTTTGAGAAGTAATTCAACCTATGGCAATTTTGTGATGGGTGCGATTAACTGTTCGTTTCTGAGCTTTTAAGACCTTATAATCACATTTCCACATATTTTACATCGACAACACAGCTGAGTAAAACATGGTGAAGCTTTCAATACCAAATAACTGTAATGTAAATTTTGTTGCAAGTAAACCTTTAAGCTTGTCAGGCATAGCTTCAGTTACATAGTCAAACAGTTCACTCTAGGAACACCGGCTGAAGAAGGCAGCACCGAATGAACACAACTTCTCTATCGCAATATATACTCATTTGTCGGGTTAGAAATTGTAGCTGATAAAGACTTCAACCCTCTCCAATGCATGACATGAGCTGACTCCTGGATCTGTTGCAAGAGAATTTTGTAAAACTTCAAAATAATCTTTTTCACAGCTGCATGGTTATAGCAAAGTACTTTCAAAAGAGTTTAACTTCATATACTGTCTAGTTGCTATACAGTAATGAAGGAAGTCCATCAGTGATTGTTTCAATATGCTGCCAAAGAACAATTTTGTTTATGATGTGTATAAATTTTGAATCAATTTGCTGCAATGCGGATGGAAATACAATGGCATGCAATAATACAATAAATACAATGTAGCTTTTGTTAAACTTAATGCATGGGGCATGTTAGACAGCTTTTCATAAAATTCAAGATTAATGCAACAAGTGAAACACAGCAACTACAAAATTTATGCTGAAAATATGTTTGTGAGGTAGCAGAAATTATTGGATGCAGCTGACAATGTGCCCTATCTGTTATGCACGCTATGCATTGCACAAAGCTTAGGTACATAGACAGCCCGCTTTGGTCAGTCAGAAAAATTGCAGAGTGTGAAGTCAGAAATGCCGTCTGCTGAAGGATGGTCATCAAATTTCAAATGTTTCCTTGAGTCACAGTCGTAGCGTTGTTCACCTCCAATCACTACATCGGAATAGCTTGGCTGCGTGAAGTCTATGAGGTTTATGTTCTCCGCCGCCTCCATCGTCTCATCTAATTGTTCAGGGGAAAACAGGACGATCTTCTGCGAGATGCTATCTACTGTTCTTGTTTGTAACCAAGACAGTCTGTCTCTATCGTCCATCGAGCTCCACATTTCCGCAAAAGAGCTCACAGCTCTGCTGTAGGTCTCAGGGTTTTGACGAATACTTTCCATAAGAGAACTTTCTATACCTGTAAGCAGTCAGCACATCTAAAGCTGCCTCTGAGCCTTAAAGAGCTTTTATGAGCCACTGACAGCAAAATTGCTTGTCGTATTTTTGTGCTACATAAATACATAAATATACATGTATCCTGTACCACACAACATCGGGCAATCAAATAATACGAGGCTTAAGTGGTGAGAGCTAGTACAAGTGCATTTACTAGCAGCAGTGAGTTCAAACCCTAGTAGTCACACTGATTTTTCAATAGATTCCATTATTGAAAAGTAAACAGCCGTTATTGTAAATCCATGATTGGATTGGTAAATCAAATTGTGTTGCTAACATGAACTAAGTATTGCATTTAAACTACGTACACACTACGTGAGACACCGACCGTCTGTAAACAAGCTTGGGTCTAAGTGTACAAAGATGCCGAACCTGGGAATAGCTGTGAAAATTAAATTTGTGAATATTTCTATTACATAGCTGCTTAGTTTCGCATAATTATATTAAAACCGGGACAAACTGGAGTATGAAGCCAATTGCTTTTAATTTGATTGGCTATGAACTTTAATATTGATAACTGGTGCTATTCTTGCCTTCAACAGTACCACAGCAACGTATCTAAGGCTCTAAGCATTGTGAATCAGCTAAGAAAATATAAAACTATTTGGGCTGAGGGCATAAATAAATAGAGGTATATGATAAATAGAGGTATATAATAAATAGAGGCATATAATAAATAGAGGTATATAGCATAGATAGAGATGTATAATAAATAGAGGTATATAATAAATAAAGGTATATAATACATTGAGGTATATAATAAATAGAGGTATATAATAGAGGTATATAATAGACAGAAGTATATAATAAATAGAGGTATAATAAATAGAGGTATAATAAATAGAGGTATAAAATAAGTAGAGGTATATAGTACATAGATGTATATAATACATAGAGGTATATAATAAATAGAAGTATATAATAAATAGAGGTATATAATATATAGAGGTATATATCTAAAGCTGTCCGACTCACAGAGGCTGAAAAGATGGCTAAAATCATTGAAGACTTATGGCCTATGATAAAAGCTATAATAAAATTGCAACAAAGCAACATAAAGGTAGATGGAATATCTTAGAAAACTAGATATCTCAAGGAAGTGCAACTAAACTACTGTATGATTATAATGCATGAGTTTGAAGCCAATAAAAAGGAATATTTTTTAAAGCACTTAAATTTCCTCATTGATCCTTTTCTCATCGGTACAGTGTCAAGAAAGATTACAAGATCAGCAATTTATTATATACATTGTAGTAGATAATATAGTAGATTTGTCTCAATGGGAGAGGTAGAGCATACTACAGATGACAGGTCTGTGTAGAAGCAAATGCAGATCTCTTTAAGCATTGACAAAGTAACTTCAGCCAGATATTTATTAAAAATCTTGTGTCGCTTTACATCTCGAAGAAAAAAAACGACAACTATCTAGGGCATAGCTGAGGTGCTGATAGAGTGTAGGTAGTCCAGGTTCCTCTACTTAATTTACACAAGGCAAAATTTAGGTTAACTTGCCATAATTTTTATCATTTTATATTTTGCTTTTCTCTATTTTTTATCTCATTTCATTGTCAACAACGAAACTGTGATGCTTTGAGATACTTTGAATGTCAAATGTTGAAAATAACCGTTGATGAAAAGTCAAAAAATATTTTATTGAACTTTACACACTCGTTAACGAAAATTTAGTAAGTGGAGGTTTATCTATGCATGCAAAGATAGATAACATAGCTCACCAACCTGCCAGTGCAGCTTGTCTTATGCGCTCCTTCTTACTGAGTTCCCCTTTACATCCTTTCTTACTTACACTAGATCTACAATAAGCCAGAACATCTGATCAGTAACTACTAGTAATATACCTGATCAGTCACTAGTAATAATATACCTGATCAGTAACTACTAGTAATATACCTGATCAGTAACTACAAGTAATATACCTAATCAGTAACTACTAGTAATATACCTGATCAGTAACTACTAGTAATATACCTGATCAGCAACTACTAGTAATATACCTGATCAGTAACTACTAGTAATATACCTGATCAGTAACTACTAGTAATATACCTGATCAGTAACTACCAGTAATATACCTGATCAGTAACTACTAGTAATATACCTGATCAGTAACTACTAGTAATATACCTGATCAGTAACTACTAGTTATATACCTGATCAGTAACTACCAGTAATATACCTGATCAGTAACTACCAGTAATATACCTGATCAGTGACTACTAATAATATACCTGATCAGTAACTACCAGTAATATACCTGATCAGTGACTACTAATAATATACCTGATCAGTAACTACTAGTACTATACTTGATCAGCAACTACTAGTAATATACCTGATCAGTAACTACTAGTAATATACCTGATCAGTAACTACCAGTAATATACCTGATCAGTGACTACTAATAATATACCTGATCAGTAACTACTAGTACTATACTTGATCAGCAACTACTAGTAATATACCTGATAAGTAACTACCAGTAATATACCTGAGCAGTGACTACTAATAATATACCTGATCAGTAACTACTAGTAATATACCTGATCAGTAACTACTAGTAATATACCTGATCAGTAACTACTAGTAATATACCTGATCAGTAACTACTAGTAATATACCTGATCAGTAACTACTAGTAATATACCTAATCAGTAACTACTAGTAATATACCTGATCAGTAACTACTAGTAATATACCTGATCAGCAACTACTAGTAATATACCTGATCAGTAACTACTAGTAATATACCTGATCAGTAACTACTAGTAATATACCTCATCAGTAACTACCAGTAATATACCTGATCAGTGACTACTAATAATATACCTGATCAGTAACTACTAGTAATATACCTGATCAGTAACTACTAGTAATATACCTGATCAGTAACTACTAGTTATATACCTGATCAGTAACTACCAGTAATATACCTGATCAGTAACTACCAGTAATATACCTGATCAGTGACTACTAATAATATACCTGATCAGTAACTACTAGTACTATACTTGATCAGTAACTACTAGTAATATACCTGATCAGTGACTACTAGTAATATATCTGATCAGTAACTACTAGTACTATACTTGATCAGTACCTACTAGTAATATACCTGATCAGTAACTATTAATAATATACCTGATCAGTAACTACTAGTAATATACCTGATCAGTAACTACTAGTAATATACCTGATCAGTAACTATTAATAATATACCTGATCAGTAAATACTAGTATTATACCTGATCAGTAACTACTAGTAATATACCTGATGAGTAACTATTAATAATATACCTGATCAGTAACTACTAGTAATATACCTGATCAGTAACTACTAGTAATATACTTGATCAGCAACTACTAGTAATATACCTGATCAATAACTACTAGTAATATACCTGATCAGTAACTACTAGTAATATACCTGATCAGTAACTACTAGTAATATACCTGATCAATAACTACTAGTAATATACCTGATCAGTAACTACTAATAATATACCTGATCAGTAACTACTAGTAATATACTTGATCAGCAACTACTAGTAATATACCTGATCAGTAACTACTAGTAATATACCTGATCAGTAACTACTAGTAATATACCTGATCAGTGACTACTAATAATATACCTGATCAGTAACTACTAGTAATATACCTGATCAGTAACTACTAGTAATATACCTGATCAGTAACTACTAGTAATATACTTGATCAGCAACTACTAGTAATATACCTGATCAGTAACTACTAGTAATATACCTGATCAGTAACTACTAATAATATACCTGATCAGTAACTACTAGTAATATACCTGATCAGTAACTACTAGTACTATACCTGATCAGTACCTACTAGTAATATACCTGATCAGTACCTACTAGTAATATACCTGATCAGTAACCACTAGTAATATACTTGATCAGTGACTACTAGTAATATACCTGATCAGTAACTACTAGTAATATACCTGATCAATAACTACTAGTAATATACCTGATCAGTAACTACTAGTAATATACCTGATCAATAACTACTAGTAATATACCTGAGCAGTAAATACTAGTATTATACCTGATCAGTAACTATTAATAATATACCTGATCAGTAACTACTAGTAATATACCTGATCAATAACTACTAGTAATATACCTGATCAGTAACTACTAGTAATATACCTGATCTATAACTACTAGTAATATACCTGATCAGTGACTACTAATAATATACCTGATCAGTAACTACTAGTACTATACTTGATCAGTAACTACTAGTAATATACCTGATCAATAACTACTAGTAATATACCTGATCAGTAACTACTAGTAATATACCTGATCAGTGACTACTAGTAATATACCTGATCAGTAACTACTAGTAATATACCTGATCAATAATTACTAGTAATATACCTGATCAGTAACTACTCGTAATATACCTGATCAATAACTACTAGTAATATACCTGATCAGTAAATACTAGTATTATACCTGATCAGTAACTATTAATAATATACCTGATCAGTAACTACTAGTAATATACCTGATCTATAACTACTAGTAATATACCTGATCACTAACTACTAGCAATATACCTGATCAGTAACTACTAGTAATATACCTGATCAATAACTACTAGTAATATACCTGATCAGTAACTACTAATAATATACCTGATCAGTAACTACTAGTAATATACCTGATCAGTAACTACTAGTAATATACCTGATCAGTAACTACCAGTAATATACCTGATCAGTAACTACTAGTAATATACCTGATCAGTGACTACTAGTAATATACCTGATCAGTAACTACTAGTAATATACCTGATCAATAACTACTAGTAATATACCTGATCAGTAACTACTAGTAATATACCTGATCAGTAATTACTAGTAATATACCTGATCAATAACTACTAGTAATATACCTGATCAATAACTACTAGTAATATACCTGATCAGTAACTACTAGTAATATACCTGATCAGTAATTACTAGTAATATACCTGATCAATAACTACTAGTAATATACCTGATCAGTAACTTACTAGTAATATACTTGACTAGCAACTACTAGTAAATATCTATATTATAGTTTTCAAGACATACAAATTTAAAATTATATACTAGCAAATGATTAGAGAATTAATTTACTATATTAGTAATGTACAATTTTTAATGAATGCCATACTATAATGAAAACAAAACAGTGCACTTAATACCTCGATGTTGAATACAAAAAAGATACTACCGTGGCAATACAACACATCAAAATATATAATATAATAGACCATTTCTACTCTCACATTTTCAGGTGTAGAATGGCCCAGCAAATCAAAACAATTCTTTAAGTTACACCGAAACAATGAGACTAGAGTGTGAACTATTGCTTTACCTGCGACGAATTATTAGTATATTTTTAGAAAAAAACATGAATGAAACTATCAACGAAGAAACTACAAATGGGAGTATTATTTGAGTACTCTTATTCTCTATGCATAATGCAGAGCCACTTTCAAATAATTACTCACCCAGGATCTTCCATCGGAAGGAATTGTTTGAGTGATGTGATTCCTTTCAAGCCTTTGTTCCAAGGAACTTTAGGTATTCTTGATTTAGGGGGCTTCAATACCTTTCCATAGTGTGCCATGCAGAACGTCTTCCATACACTGGACAAAAACACAATGGGTGGATGAGCTTAGTAATGCTGGATGAAAAAGCGAATGAGTCATTCTTAACTAGTCAGATCAAAAAAATAGCACAAGGCAGCAAGCAAACGCTGTCATAATGAACATATGACATATGAACTTGTTGCATTTTCTATATCAGTGAAAACATTTTATATCATACAACATGATTTGTCAGCAATTATACATGCTGATATCTAGGAACCAAATAAATTAAATTACAAGCTGTAGGACACAACAGGAAACTAACATGGGAATGATGGGTAGACTAACTAGGAGCCCAAAGTTATTAATGTAGTTGGTGTCAACACCTCCCATCCCCTAGCTGTGTACTCATATCAAATTTAGTTCCAAACAGTTGATATGTCACTGTAACTAACAAGTTCTTATTAAATTGCCTATCAAAATCTCCCAGTTTTGAAATGTCCCATATACATACAATTGGTTGGGTAGGTAAAGAAGTGAAAGATATAATCATACAGCCATGGAGCACCTGTAGAAATAGCCCTTGTCCGGACACAAGGATCTGTTGCACAGCATCTCGTTGTATTTTTCGCCATATTCACTTTTCAGATCTTGGTAGTGCCTCAAATAAGCATCTGATATACTCATACCCTATATTCAGCGCCAAAGGAACGCAGTTAGGTAAAATTGAGAACCAATAGAATACCATCACATGCCAAGAGCACCAATTATAGATGAAAAACACATAGCCTGATGAACCAAAAAATATCATCACATAGTCTGGGAGGCTGATAGAAAGAAATATTGTGGCTCAGAATCTCCATAGAATGCTATTACATAGCCTGGAATGCCAAAATAATATCATTACATGACCAGGAGCGTCAACAAATGAACATCGTGAAACTCAAGGGGGCAATAGAATACTATCATGCGGCATAAAGATTCAATAAAATACTAATGTGTGACCAAGCAAACCAATGAATACCATAACAAGGCATAAGAAGCCAACAGAATCATGTGGCAAGGCAATGGAAGCCGATAGTATACTGTAGAAGGTCATTGGAAGCCAACAGAATGTCATAAGAAGACTTAGGGAGACAAGAGAATACATAAAAAGGCATGGGTAGCCAATAGATGGCCACCAAATAGCAAGAGAGCCAATAAAGTATCACCACATGGCCTGGGCAGCCAACAGAACAACCTAAGGAGGCTTGGGGCGTCACTAGAATATCATAGTATCACACATCCTACGAATAGCAGACTATCTGAATAAGCTATAAACACTTCCTAACTATGGAAAACTTGAACGACAGACGAGACATTACGCAGAGACCATAGCAGCAAGAGCAGAGTTGACGTGAAGTAATTAAGTAAAACAGTAGAAACAAAGGTAAATACAGCAAACCTGTTCAAAGAAATTTAGGATCTTTATCTGAATGTCTTTCCGAACAGACATGTTCCTGAGACTCTCCTTGGCTGTGTGATTGTGTACGTAGCGAAACCGAACTCGGCATCGAAAGCGTTCCCTAATGGCTTTGAATGCAGCCCTGAAACAAAGAGCAGAATGGTGAGTATACACAGCAACACCATTATTCTCAACGTAACTTATGCAGGGTTCTAGCCCCAACAACCAACCTTAACCATCTTAATATATGAGCTTTTGAAAATTACTATCTTAATCTCTGACCTGGAGGTCATCAGTCCGACGATCGGTATCGAAGTTGGTACAAGTGCTACATATTTATAACAGTGTTGATGATGCTAGTTGCTGCCCATGACCCATGAACTTGTACCCACTGATGCTATTGCCACCTAATTCCATTTGTTACTGATCAGAGTGCAAAAAGCCCTCGCAGATGTAGTTTCAAAAAAATTAAGATTTCCAGCTATTTTTGATGAATCTTCAACAGATGCTTTCTAGGTCAAGGCCAAAATTTTTATTATATTACAGATGATAGAGTGCAATGTGCAGTCAGAATTAAATAAACTAATTTAATCCTGAAGTGTAGAAATACAAAGCAAAAAGTATGATGAATCCCTTGTCATCAATTGCCTGTGCTAGCTGACGAAGTGGCCTTCATCTCCAGTAAATATGTTCAATTTGATAGATTTAATTGCAAAGGATACAACAAGTATTTATCTTTGGGTAAACATATGCAATAAACATCACACTTGCTCAAATCATCAGACAAACTCAAATATACAAACCAATCATCAGACAAGTTCAAATATACAGACCAATCATCAGACAAGTTCAAATATACAGACCAATCATCAGACAAGTTCAAATATACAGACCAATCATCAGACAAGTTCAAATATACAGACCAATCATCAGACCAACTCAAATATACAGACCAATCATCAGACAAGTTCAAATATACAGACCAGTCATCAGAAAAGTTCAAATATACAGAGCAGTCATCAGAAAAGTTCAGATATACAGACCAATCATCAGACAAACTCAAATATACAGACCAATCATCAGACAAGTTCAAATATACAGACCAGTCATCAGACAAGTTCAAATATACAGACCAATCATCAGACAAACTCAAATATACAGACCAATCATCAGACAAGTTCAAATATACAGACCAGTCATCAGATAAGTTCAAATATACAGACCAATCATCAGACAAACTCAAATATACAGACCAATCATCAGACAAGTTCAAATATACAGACCACTCATCAGACATGTTCAAATATACAGATCAATCATCAGAAAAGTTCAAATATACAGACCAATCAGCAAGCAAGTCCAAATATACAGACCAATCATCAGACATATATAAATAAGAGAAGACATCATCACTTGCCCTTTAGAGATTTTTGGAGGGTCTACTTTAATAGCAAGCATGCTCCGGCATCCAAAATCTTTACCTTTCATAGTTTTACGGTTTGTCCCCTGATTCATATGGCACCTCAAGTCGACCTGCCCCAAGATGATCCACGAGGTGATGAACAGCTTTATATGTCAAATTATATATTGACAGCAAACAAAATGTAATTATATGATACAATAAAAATCATGAAAAATACCACAAATGGAATAGACAGCGAATAAAAAAGAGCAAATGAACATGACGCTAGCTGTGATAACTGGTATCTGTGACCTAACACACAGGTCCGTTTGTACCTTCAATCCTCAATTTAGTGTCTTAAATGGGATAGCAAAATAATAAGGAATGAAATATGCACAACATGTTCTCACATGCAACACTGTGTAGCCCAAGTAGTGTGAGCACAGCTAGAAACACTACCATTTTGCGTAGGTATGCCAACTCTCATGTTGGACGCAGCCAGCCATAATTGATATCCTTGGTCAGAAATAGAATAATTACACAGACATAAACTAAGACTAGGAAACAAACATTTAATCCATAGATCAGAGGGTTTCACTTATTTCTAAATAATTTGTTTTTAAAACCAGTTTCAAAATTGTAAAAATATTCAAATATAAGCAAACCTCGATTTTCAACCATAACCTGTCCCAGAAAGCTTTTTGAATAGCGGTTTGTTGAAATTCCAAAACTATTTCTTCATTATAATTAATGTAAACAATTTTAATGCATTGCAAGTGTAGAAATTAAGGATTTGTTATTATGATACACCATAAACTGTACACACATGTAATAAGAGAACAGGTAATATATAAAATACAGCGGTTGTCACAAAAATCTATTTATATAATACTATCATAGGATGGACAATGTACTGTACTATACAGCTGTATTCGTACCCCAGACTTGTTTACTCAGGGTCTTGTGTACTGTATATCATAAAAAGGGTACAAATAGACTGTGTGTTTTATTTTAATAAAAGGGTATCCTATCTAAGATTATAAAAACAACAAACATTTCATACATTTTTTTACCTAAATAAATGTAAACATCGAAGTAATGAAGGCCAACTTATCCTAAGGCTTGATCTAAAAGACTCTAATGAAAGAGCCCAGTATCCTAACAAAGGTAATTTAAAATGAAGCGCACAGCAGAAACGTTTCTTCTCTTTTATTTTTATCAATTGTACCACAAAAAATCAAAACACTGTATGATATTGAAGGCCTTTGCAATGGTACAAGGTAGCCAAATCTTGGAGAAAAAAATCACAGAAATTTCAATGAATGATACAGTTACATATTCTATCCTTGATTGGGTAAAAAATTGGTACATCCAAAAACATTTCTTATTTTTACTGACTTCTTTCGGGTTGGTTGAAAACCGATTTTTTTGTTGAAGTCCAAGGCGTAAAAATCTCAAATTTTCTGGTTTATGGTTGAGATCAGAAATGTTCGAAAATCTAGTTAACTGAATCTTAAATCTAAAACTTAAAATGACACTTACAATGAAGATTAGATGTCAACACATTACAAGTGTGAAGAGTCTAAGTTACCTTGTACACTCCTTCTTTAGTTCCTTTGTAAGTTTTCCATACTCTGTAGTGCACATTGCATATGAATTCAAGGGCCTCCAACCAAGACCGCATGGATTCCTTACAAGTCAGCCCAGTCATTCGGAATATCACAAGGTCACTGCCCTCCCTGCCGGTGTAATTGTAGCTGTATTTTTCAGACTTTGGCAGGTATTTCTAGAGAATAAACACCAACTATAAATTAAAAAATGGTATTTCTGGAAGATAAAGTTTAATTTAAGTTGAACATTGGTATTTCGTGAAAACAACCTAATTATATGTTGAATTTATACAAAACAGTTCATTTGTTAAAAACTAGTACTAGTATACATTCTAATTACAGTTCATCTTTCGGAGTGAAAGTTTATTTTGTTTTAAATAGATTGAGTCTTATTAAAATGTGGTATTATAAGATAAGCCAGTTCTACATGAATGTAGTATTTCTAAATAGTACTGATCAACTTTAGATTAAAAGATACAGTTGATAATCTGCAACAATTAATGTTCAAGGCGAGTGTCAGCCTTCTGTATGTAGTTTTCTGACCATAATGTTTATGTACAAATATAATACTTTTCAACATGATTGTTTGAAGGATCTAGAACTTATTTAAATCTCCTCCGGGCTCCAAGAACCGAGTCATACTCATGGCTGTACCACATCAGAATAAAACCAAGTCAAATACAGGTTCTTGCTAGGTTACGACTGCGGTATTGGAGAAGCCAGATACTCACTAATATAAAAATTTACTTGAGAAACTAATGATAATATAAAACGGTAGGTTTTTCCTACAAGCATACACACTTTCAATAACATTATCGACAGACCATGAAATCCAATACCTCTCGAAATGCGTTGAAGTCATAGAAATCCTCCTCTGTAGTTTGTGTGTCATGCTCTTTATAGACCACCTTCCCTGTAAGAAACACCAGACCAGACTTTAAAGTCTGCATACAATGAATTTAAATTATCCTATAAAACTCATATACTTGAAAGTTTACAAATAGTATCAGCTCATTAACACAAAACAGAAATACCAGATAAGGGTAACATACATAACACCGGCTTATTAACACAAAACAGACATACCAGAAGAAGGTAACATAATTGTTCTGGCAGCTCCCAGTCTGTCCCAACCAATAAGTTGTGGTTCGTTTTGGTGTATCGGACCAATTTCAGTTGGTACATCGTGTGAAGTAGAGATTCCTATGGTCTAAAGTAGACACTCTCTAGCAATCACTAAAATCTAAACAAAAAATACACTCACGAGCACATTACTTCCTCCAAACTTTTGATACAGGTTCTGAGTAGGTTAAGCCACCTTGCAGCGTCCTTAGTAAATTCTTGTTAGCGTAACATATTGAGAAGCGTAAAACTATTTGATACGATTTCTTTCATAATAATTGATGTCAAAAGCTCTATAGAACCTAAATGTATTAGTTATTAACATTAGGGTTCTTATAGAGCTAAGGGATTCTTCAGTACTTGTTTCTAACAACCTCTAACTGCTTTTAGAGCTTTAGATTTGTAAAACCGATATTAGGGACCTATTCAGCTGTACCACTGACATTTCTTTAACCACACATGCCTGCCTAAGAAACTCTACCTTGGAACGGTTCAGCTATTTTCTGTAGCAGAACGATAGAAGCACATAAAACATGATATAAAAGCCTCTACAAATCATTGAAATGATAGATACACGCAGACCTGTTATCGGCAAAGTTCACATCAGATATACAATGTTGAACAAGTACTTAGGTGATAAGTACATGTAGACCTGGTTTTCACACTGAGCATCATACTTGTTATTAAATGCTGAATGTATTTGGAAGGCTGTTGTCAGAACTGACACATGTCTGATCAAAGGAACTTTCAGTTGATCAGTTACGTTGTCAGTACTGGCAAATTTTCACCTAACGTGTATTTTGTTAGCCAATAGAAAATAAACACTTTCATTTCACAACTAGGCATCGAGTTTTTCCGTTTACAGCCTGAAAATTCAAAGCTTATGTAACAGGACTTTATTTTTTATAGTAAATGAAGCTATATGCAAACTGATCTAGCAGTTTCATTTCTGATGCTATCATACTACTGGATTTCAGTAAAATAATCACTTCTTCCATCATCGGCAAAATACATGCACATGTACTGTAAACTAGCCATGTATGTATTTATTCCTACTAGCGAGCCTAGGTTATAAAGGAGTTGGCTAGTTTTATATGAAGTCTGAAATGTGGATCCCACAGTTACTAAAGGTTGATTATATGAATTTAATACTGGAGTGTTTCTCTGCCAACACCAATATTTTTTTATGAGGCTTCAACTCCACCTGTTGGTTGATGGTCAAGCGTTTTACATCTCCAAAATTGCTAATGAGTTCCAAAATAAATCAGTAGACACAAATCGGCTTGGCATCGATGATCACTAAGCTTCCATTGCACACCCATTGAGTTACCTCGCGATGAGTGTTTCATCGAAAATTTGTGTGTTGCGGATTAACACGGGTGCCTTGTTAAAAATGATAAAGTATTCGACGCCAGAAGTCATGCTGGCCCACTTTTAACTGCTCAAATCGAAATAGGAATGACTGAAGTGTGGAAATGTTTTAAATGAAATAGCCTGCGAAGGACTTTCTAGCACATCATTCGCAAGTGCCATTTTCAACTTTCACAAGCATGAAACAATTGATAAAAATTTGTGAGCAATAAAACTTGCAGGTCTTGCCATTTCTATCTTGTGGATCGACTGTGTCATTCTGTTACACTCAACTGAAACATTGAGTGTAACAGGAAAACACTGGACTCTCATGCATATTACTTAATTTCTTGATTTGTACCTGGCTACTTTTGATAGTTAAACTAGTAGAAAAAAGTTTTGTTTTAAATTTCATTTGTTTTAAAGATGATCAGCAAATGAGTTTGCAGCAAAAGAAATATGATCCAAAATAAGCTGAACGAACCAGCTATAAATAAACAACATAATACAATTCAGAGGAATTTAATAATGTAATTTGGCATATGTAATCTTTTCTCCTTGATCAAGCTACTCTGATGAACTAATGGCTGTTCTCGCTTGCACACCTTCAGTACATGCTAAACCAATTCTGCCATTCATTTGGTTGCAAACCTATATAAGTTTTAATTTAATTTTGTTTCGGTTAATAGAACAACTATATAATTAATGTTTGCTAATAACTAAACGGTCATCAAATGCATTATTTCACTTGTAACAACTGTTTAGTATCCAACCAAGGCTTACATCAAATGTTGAAAAAAATCAGTACAAACGATTCCACTAAACATTTTGGAAATTCAAAACCCAACAACTGCAGGTCATTCCATCCCCTCTTCTGTATGAACCAGTTAGTTGACTAGAGCGACAGATTTTTTTTAAAAATTTGATAACAAGAATGTTACGAATTTAATTTTTATTTTTGGCCAGCTAAAATTGTCTTAGACCTTTAGCGTATATAACCACAGAGAATTTTACAACATGTAAAACCTGTAACATAAAAGAATTGATGCGGTACAATAAATTTCAGCAGCTTTCAAACACTTGTAGACCTAGTGTAGGTAGATAGTGTACTTACTCTTTTCCATTTATGGGTTGAACTGTCTGGTAATAAAGCTTCGGGTTGAATAGTGAAATCCACATCTTGTTGGTCCAGCTACACAATAGTAAACAGATAAGAATGTAGAAATAGAAAACTGAGCAAATCCACTGTTTATATGCAACGGGTATGTATTCGCGCACTACAGGCTCTTTAAAAAAAAGTAAATTACCACTTTATGCTCCTCAGCGTGTCTCCATATTTTAGCAAAGTAAAAAGAACACAAAGCTTAGAAAACTAATAGAAAAATGAGAGAATATAGGCCTGCATGTATTGTCAATAAGAGAGTATATGCATCGCTTCCTCACTGACTTACTGCAGCTGAGAACAATAAAACATATTGGCCTCTAATGGCTTTAGCTTATTCTCTGATGATACCAAAAGGAATCAGAAGTATCAGCACTAATAAGATAGCGTAAGTAGAGGGCAAATAAATGCACTGCGGTACTCCTGAGGTTGAGTAGCAAACACATATGTTAATTCATTGTCAATTCTGTCATATATTCAAAAGAATTTTCGAAATAGAGCCATTCTTCTCTCTGTGAATTAGTGCTAAATCAAGTACTCCATAATCACGAACAATGAATGCTCTGAACATCTGGTCAGTGCCTTCAGATTGTGCCATGTTAAACTCTCAGAACGCTTACTAACAAGAAAGAAGTATGCTCGACTCCGAACCTCTGATGATGAATAAAAAATAAACATTTTATCAGCGCAATATATACTTACCTATGTTTGTAGAACCCCTCAGTTTAATCACTTCAAACTGTATTTTAGCAAAACCAGAAGTAATAGCGACAACTAGTAACACAAGGTCTACTGAGCGAAAGGAGAACTCACGAGAGAGTTAGGAATGAAGACACCAAGCTCTCCATTCACAATCATTGGTCGCCCTTTCAATGATATCTTGGTGCGTGGCCGATTGCTAAGTAATTGTTCAAGAACATCCTCTGCTCCCGCAGAAGTACCTGCGGATTCGCTAGAGACACCTGGTGCTTGGCTAACTTTGCATAATAATGCTTGACTGTTCCTCTGAGGTGGTGCAAGTGTTACAACTCTCGGCATAGGTTGAGTTAAATATTTACTAGATGCTTGTTTGGTATTTTTTGGCAAGATGACTGTTGTACTGGGTAGAGTAATGTGTACAGGTTCTGATAAAGCATCTGTACTGACTACTGCGGAACCTTTCGCCTTACCCGCATCCATCTAAAATCAGAAACCCAAAAGCTGAATCTGACATATTTCAATACAAACTGAACAAATGCATTCATAAGTAATATTGCCAAAATATAGACAAGAAAATGAGAGCCACTGATTGCCAGTACCATAATAGCAGCTCTACACATATAAAATATATTGATTTATATATTTATGCTGTTATGGTACTTTAAAGGTTGACTTGCAACAAAATTCACATTACAGTTATTTGATATGAAAAGATTCACCATGTCTTACTCTGTTGTGTTGTAGGTGCCAAATATGTGGAAATGTGATTGCAAGCTCTTAAAAGCTCAAAAACGAACAGTTAATCGCAGCCACAAAGACTGCCGTAGTTTGGATTCGCTTTCCAAAACGGCTCAAATATGACGTAGTTGTTACAGGATAGTTTCTGTTTACACTTTCATGCAACCTCATTCGTCGAAATATTTTCACAAATATACTTCCCACATTCAATAAAACCATGTCTATTGTTTTTACGCGTCTGTTTTATCGTCATTGTAATGCAGTCACTTTTAGCACTGATATCTTATAACTTACCGTAAAAAATCGTTAAACTTTTTAACCTTACCTCGAAAGAGTATATATCGTTGTCTGATAATCATGACGAGCCTGTTGGTTACCTGTGATAATCGAAAAGAGCTGCAAAAATTATTTGCAAAGTATTGGGTCACATGATCAGATTACGACTTGACGATTTATTAATGCCGAAAGAAAACTGTAAAGTAGCGAGCATCTATATTTGATACAGGGTCTTCGGTAAAACCCGAAGTATTTGTCATAAACTAGTGCTACGATAAGTTTGATATTGAGCTTTTTATTGGCCTTTCAATTCACGTGAGAATATCGTGATGACAAGACGATAACCAAACTGTAATGAATATGTCAGAGAAATAAAGAGATTCCAATCTACGGCGGCTTTTCGTTTTTGAGCTTTTAAGAGCTTGTAATCACATTTCCATGTATGTGGCACCTACAACACAGCAGAGTAAGACATGGTGAATCTTTTGATACCAAATAACTGTAATGTGAATTTTGTTGCAAGTCAACCTTTAGATAAAATATATTAAAGTTTCCCTTCAATGGCCAGTGAGATAACAAAACTGCCTGTTTGCAGGGTTATGCTTACCTTTACAGTACACCCTAAAGATACTTGTTAGCTAACCTAACAGGTTACTGAAAAATGACAAAACCTTTTTTACTAAACACACCTCTGTGCAAACATTTATTATATGCCAACATCTTTATGTCAAAATTATTTCAAAACGCAAATCTTAAAAGCCCGCTAATTTAATTACATGTAAACTGCTAAAACTACCAACTTTTTTGCATCTGAAGAAAGTCCCGCAACATGCAAACAGAATGCTTTGAGCATGCAAATAAGAGGCAATAGACCAAAATATAAACTTTAAGCTTAATATTTTTTCTGATACTCCCAGCCAAGGGTTTCAATTACGGTAGGTAAAAAAATAGACAAGCTACTCTGTAATGAGAAATGCACAGGACTCTTTAGGCTTGGACAAGTATTTGGTGCTGTAAAACTTCTTGAGATTTGCTATGTAGCGTTTTATAAATTTCAAAAAGTTGATTCAGTATTACCTCTGTAGATATATTGATGTTTGTTTGTCGTCAGGATTCCTAACCAAGCAACACAAAGTCTTTTCTATGGTTTAGTATAATTTGAAGTAACATATACACGCCAGTGAAGATTCTAACAGGATAAAATCTATTATAAGACAATTGTGCATTGCTAGTGACAAGGAATGACTTAATTCATCTATAAACCTTGTATATATAAATCCAAGTGTTTGTCCAGTTATAGCTATTAAAACACGCTCAAACGAAAAAATGTCCCACACTGGAATTAAACTTGGAAGTACCTGTTTTGCAGACAGGCACGCTAACCCATGTAGCCACCTTGCCATACTAGAAAATAATTGTGGACATACCTATTACATCTACCAATCTTCACTCTCACAAAAGACTGTCATGTACTAGAAAAATGCTAGAAATATATGTATATCTAGCATAAACTTTATTAACCCTTTCACTCCTGATCCGGACTATCTCGAGAAAAGTTGTGTTCACTTGAGACTGATCTCAACTATTTCGGGACTCAATCTGAGTAACTTTATTGATACTTCTTCTATGTATAACGTTTTTTGAAGCTATATTCCGAAAGATAACAGTCACATGTTCATATTGATACCAGAATTCTGATTGGATAAAAACATTTTACCAGGCGAATCCCGTGTTAGATTTCAACTTCTTCAACGCTGAACGTCGTCATTTTGAATACATTTACTGAAAGTCGTAGCTAGATTTCTTAGTCAATCTAACGTAGTTATAAGTTCAGGGGAACAATTCAACAGTGAAAACGATTCACAACAACAAAATGATAATTTATTAGCAGCACAAGATAAGTTTCATATGTATTACAGAAGAATTACTGAATTATTATATTATTTATTTCAAAATTTTTTTTTAGTTGAATATTTTTCCATAATTTTAGATACAAATGACATAGTAAATGCATTTACCTCTGGATATTGTTGTGCAAGATGTTCAGAAGCAAAAAAATTATGCTGTTTTTATATAAACAATTTTTTATTATCGTTATGCTGTTACATGTACATGTAGATGTGGTAGGAAATGTAAGTGATGATTCTTTTACTAGTGGCAATGATGGTATGTTCAGAGCGTCCACGCCTGTCAGTGATTACCAGCAACAGATAGTCATAGTTCATGAACATTTATTTTGAACCTGTTTTGATAAACATTCTTTTTATACACATTTTTTTTACTCATTTTCATGCATTTCTAGATTATATCAGTTTTGTACTCAAGTTGTTCGCATCTTGTGTGTCTTATTATCACAATTGCGATAATGGTTGTTTGCAGTCATTAGAGTGTAAATGTTGTTAATAAAGACTGTAATTATGATATATAGGCATAATAAACCAATCAGCTAAACTATGGATCAGAAGCTTTAGACTACTATGCCATGATATTGCATATAGGCTGATAACTTTAGTTCTACTGATTAGAACTTCAAAAGTTCTTTTGCTCCTGCTCCTAACACATCTTTCTGTCATTCTAATATGTTATTGAAATGTTATCAGCCAAGAAATTGACTGGTAGCAGCAACCAAACATAAACTTTTGGATTTCCAAAACATATATCGATTTGAATCTCATCAAAAACATCTTATATAAGTTAACTTGATGTGCATATATTGGTATCAAATTGCAGCTATGAATGTTACCAATAAGCTGCAAAAAACGATTTTCAATTATTTTGAACACAACATTATTTATGCCCAATTCAATCCAACTCATTTAATTAAATAACGAGTGTGAAAAATTAATTAGGCCTGACAGGCCGTCAGCTGGAAAATAATTAGGACTGAAAGGGTTAAACCTATAGCGCACACAGAAATAAACAAACACCGTCATTTAAAAGTTAGAATTGTAAATGTTGGAAATAATGATTAAAAATAAATTTTTTGCGCAAAAAACCTTTTTTATTACCCATACAACGCTGGGCATCCTCTTAGGATTCAGTTAGCATAAGCTACTCAAATTCATTGGCTAGAGAAACTCAACTAATGGCAACTACATTATCTGACACTGTTTATAAGCTATTTTAAATCTTGAGCAAATGTGCTGCATAAGGAAGAAATGTTTTTCAACAATCTGTTTTAGCTATGCCTCAAGCTTTCAAATATAGTATTTGAATTATGCATTAGCCAGACACAGACAAAAATAAACAGACACCTTCACTTAAAAGTTAGTATGGTAAATGTTGCATATTGATTAAAAATTAATTTTTTGTGCAAAAAAAGGTTGGGTGTAGAACTTCTGGTCCTGAGTATACTAGACATGAGCACAGAAGCCGATACAGAGATTCTAGTCATTCTTCTAGGGATTTCCGTACTGATAGGCAATTGGCGGTCTATGCTCAAGGGTGAATGTTTACCTAAGAGTGACAATGAATGTTACAATTGTGGGTACTGACAGTCCCAGCTTTGCGGTTCTCCTGCTGCTAGATTCTTCACTTGCAATAGAAAAGGTCATACTAGTATCGACTGTTAAAATAGTTCTGAAGTCTCAGAGACGAGATCTTAACAGGTACTGATATGATACTAGTAGCAGTAGTGAAAGTGACAGGAGTACGGGCAAAGGTTCAGGTAAGAGAGACAAGGACAACATATGCTCCCGTCATCTTAGTAGGAGTGTGAGGTTTTCCTCATCTGGTCTTAAATGACTAGATGATAAAATAGTAAAACTTTAAAGGTGAATGGTATTGAAGTCAATTTGATGTTTGATACCAGGTCTGAAGTTTCAATAGTGACTGAAAAAACAGCCAACATGTTAGATTGACAATTAAGGGAGTCATCAACTGTCTTGTTTTGAGTAGATGGTTGTGAGTTAATGTTGGTGGGTAAAGCAGTAGTGCTGTTGAGAGGTAAATACAGATCTATGGAAACTGAAGTTTATGTTGTAAAGGGAATGAGTAAAAAACTTTTTAGGCATAAATCAGTTAAAGCAGCTGAAATTATAGGCTGTTTTAAATGGATTGCGTATGAGATAATTTGAGCCAGTTGCGGAGGACCTGGACACTAGGCAAAAGGTGACCAAAGATAAGTTAAAATGTTCTAAGCCAGTTTCATTGTTGTCACCTAAAACCATTACTGCTGGTCTAAGTTGGCCTTTCAGATGGCAAGTTGCAAAACTTGACGAATAATTATGATGGAAACGGTAGAGGTCCCGAAGACAGGAAGGACAGAAAGGAAGGCCAACAAAGGAAAGGTGTCAATAAGGGATAGTAGCAGCACAGAAAAGGCTGGTCCAAAGGCACAGGTGTTTGCTCATAGCACCAACTACACAGCTACAGCAAAGGGTAAAGTGATCAGGCGGCCAGTGGCCAATAAGGTGCAGCTGTTTTAAACAGCATCATGTCTGACTTTATATTAGAGGAAGGGGTCAATGCAAAGAGAGTAAACATTGACTGAAGGAAATGGACAGCCAGAGCACTTTAGGAGAGAACTCTGGCCAAGCTTCAGGATGAAAAGAACAACTTCTTCCAGCATGTTAAAAAAGACAGGCAGATGTTCGAGGTTCTGGAGAGCCTGGCCAAGGTAATGAGCACCGTACAAGCTGCCCTGATAGGCAGCTTGTACGGTGCTCGCACAAGGCTTTGTGTCACTGCCAACAGTAATGAGAAGATCAGTGGTAAGGCAGTTGGTAAGGCATCTACGGTCACCTAAACAGCTGCAAGTGACAACACTGGCAAAAGTGAAGGTGTCCAAATTAGCTTGAAGGACCATGATCCGAACGCTGGTCCAGGGAGGTTGAGTCCATGGAATCGGTGGCTTCTGAGAGTGGAGGTGAACTGGTTCAAGTGAATCATCACTACGGTAGGAATAAGGTGGGCTCTCATTCAAGGGGGGAGAATATTTAAGGCTATGCCTGCGAGGCCAAGCTTCGGCGAGACTATTTTTTTCAGATGAGGAGAACCTTCTGAGAAAATTCCTTGACTTAACGACTGAATGCCTTCTCAAAAGGGCACCAGGCTGAAAAGACCAAATGGGCTAGTAAAATACCGCCCTTGAATGTTTTGGTAAGAAATATCTTGAAGGCTCAACGAATTAAAACAGGTGTGTTCACTGTCTTCGCTTTATATTAGTCATAAGTGCTTATTGGTGTATAGGGTTTATCATTACACCAGTCTAAACGACTTGCATGATGCTAAAAAATGCATGATGTATATGCAGGCATCCCTCGCGCACCTGATATGTTTTAGGAACTTAGGCTAAAACGCCAGATTGGCTGTTTTAGAGACTAAGCCAATGAAACAGGCCTATAAGATTATATAGATTTCTAAGCTTATGGAGCTTCTTCTATCTAGTGAAAACGTGGTGATTGATTATATAAAACCAAACTCAGTGAGTAGACCTAATTGTCTACAACTATTAGGGTGAAGTCTCCATGCTAGTAGTTTAATAACTTACAATATACTACTACGTTAAACACCTACAAACTAAATTTTTAAAGTATTTCAGTATTCCTAAATATTGGTCAGGTCTGAAGTAGGTTTAGATATTTGTATGATTATGATAAAAATTTTAGCCGTCTTATTAAATTTTGGCCTTCATACTGTTTATAAACAACAGTGATTCTGATCCACAATGAAAACAATACTGTCTATTATAGCAAAATCGTACTAAATAAGTTTGAACTTGGCTCTTGCAGCAAATCGGCGATGTAGAAACCACTAGCTTCTCTGGTATAAAATTGCCTACGAAATCCTCCAAGAAGCAGCGGCGAACATATAGGCCTATATCTTGAAAGGTGCGAGCTTGAGGGTTGGGTCGCTGAATTATGTACACACGTGTATGTACATGAATCGCCCATGTAAGTATGTAATGTTTTGGCTATTAGCTGATAAAAAGACAACCTTGACTTAGCCGTAGTTTTACTATTTATAAAGTATAAACGGAAACGCAACCGAATTTCAAACCTTGACATTTACTCGGTGAACGCCAGGCAACGGGCAATATCGTGAGGACACTAGCCGAACCGGCCCAATATTTTTGCTATACATGTAACTCTATCAGATATCAAGCTGGTTCGCGAATGGCTTACTGATACGGCTTTATTTTTTGTTTCGGCAACATATGGTAGGTTCCAGTTTGTTCATTTGCTAAAGCAACTATCTGATTTGGCAGGGCTCTAAGTCGACCGAGATAAAGAATCACGCATTAATATCTTTCCAGAAAACTTTTAGTATGAGAAGAAGTGGTTAGTTAAGTTTGATTCAAGTAACAACAAAATTGCTTAACCGCTAATTTTTGAGTTGTTAACCATAGTTGCTGGAAGTCTCCAGTGAAAACTTTCCCTGATAGATAACCCCTGGGTTATTATCTAATATATCCAAATTAATGGGCTACGCTTTTTATCATTTGCCAGAGTGTTCGCATCATTTGTCTAGTTTTGGCAAATGCTAGTAGCATAGTGGAATACAATAACTGAGTGAATGAACAATAACTGTTGTGTCGACTTATACCTAAGTGGTGAGTATTTTAATAATACAACCTGAGTCTCAGGTACAATGCGGTGCAGATACCAGTAACAGTATTCTACAGGATGGATAGCGGTGGCCTATTCTAGCTCAGTAATGCATTGCACAGAACATGTGTCCAAGCTTGTACCACATAGAAACTTACCTTGATCTGTTGTCATGGGTGGATATGGAGAATTATGTTAGGCATAACTAATCCAAACCCACGCCCAACATCAGTGTTGAATTTGCTTGGTAATTTTATTCTATCTTGACTATGTTCAGTTTGTGCATTTTGCTTAGCTTGTGTGAACTAATTAATCAATGCTGGTTCAGGTACTAGTAAAGGCGTTAAGCTATTGTAAGCAATGCTGATATTTATCAGTAAAATATACTTCTTTATTCTATAAGTAAAAAAATTGAAATACACAACTAATAAAATTCTAAACACCGACATTAATGGCAAAAAGTTAAAATAGCCAATAAAAGTTACACCCTTACTCGAACGGCCATATATGTTTGCTTGCTCGGTCCCGTACATCTGCGAGTTATGATAGTCAAACGAGGGTCATGACAGTCCTTAATTATATAGAGGCTTGGCAGTTGAGATAGTGCAGTAGAGGAAGAAGATCAGCTGATGATGGAGAAGGAGGCTCCCTAGGCAGGGGAAGGAAAAGCACCACAGGCAATGGGAAGAGAGGGGGAGTCTCCACAGGCACAGGAAAGTGTATCAGCAGGCAAGGGGAACGAGGGAGCCTCTGCAGGGTCTAAACAAACATGTATAGAATCTGAAGGTTTTTTTGTTGCTGAAAGATTGATATTCACTGTGTTGGTCTACCTACTTTAGCAATAATCTTTTCCTTTTCTAATGATTCAAATTTTATGATCAGATCATTTTTCAATGCAGAAAAGCCTGTCTCGGTCTATTTTGAACCGCTGTGACCGGTTTTTCAATTTAAGTGTGATATTCCCGTGGTAGGGAATATCTTGCAGAGTAGAAATAGCAGGAATGGCTGTTGGAGGATGCATAGGCTTCACCACAGATTTATGTACTGAATCAATATGGCTATCAAATAGCTTTGAAATTGTTTGTGGAATTTCCTCTAATTTTTTGATACATTTTTTTCTCAAAAAACAAGCTCTGCCAGCAGCTTCAGTCTTTACGTAATTTTCCAGACAAACCAGCGATTGTTAAAACCACAGGTCACAATCAAGCAGTAACCTAGCTATGATATGCTGACACCGTTTTGTTGTGTTTAAAGCTATTAGCAAGAAGCACACTATCTACCTTCCAAGTTCTTATTTAATATAGCTTCATATAATATTGATGATAATTGTTGGGGAGGGCTGGCCTGCCAGGGTGGTTGTTGACATAGCTGGTTTTTCAGTGTAAAATGTTAGTTTAGGTCAATGTACTAGTTCTTCACAATTCGCGAGCCCTATCTAAAATAAACTAGAAATTCCACTGTCATACAGCCCACGACCTAAGAGATATTGGAAAAAATGAAAGGGTACTGATGGTTGAGAAATGCAATATTAGCAGTCAAATGGCACTGCAGTGCAATAGGATAACTGCAATAGTAGCTGTAATGTACTGGGTGTGGGTGTTATTATATACAACAAATAGCAATAATGAAAGGAAAAGATTATATGTTTATATCTCTCCCCCTGCAATAGGAGAAATGCAATATTGGCCAATAGTAGAAGTAAAATGCACTGGTATTGTTAGAATAACAAATATTATTAATATAGTAATAATATAAAACCAATGCACAATTTTGTTTACATTTAAAAATGTCATAGTTAGCAATATCAAGAAGTTGTAATATTTATATAGATTTTTATAAAATCTGTACTACGTAGTCATTGTTCTGTAGTCATCCAAACTTATAATTAAATATTGTAATAATCTCATAAGAATCGTTAGAAAAAATATCATCGTCATTTCCTTTACTTACACTGCGTTGGACATCAGTTAGAATACCAAAGTACTCAAGTGTCTAAAATGTCAGTTACTTTGAAATCGGCAAAAATGAAACGATTTCAGTACTCCTACGTGAATTACAGAAACCTTCGGCAATTCGACAATGCTATAGACTGGTGAAATGTGCATGTTATTATTTTGCGAAATGCGCACAACTTAATCCGTTCTATTCTCTGTCGCTCGGCGTTTCATTTTCCGGTCTTAACTTTTATTAAACCAAGCTTTTCAAGCGTTTTGTGACGATTTTCGGCCAAATTAATCTGTCTATTTGTATATAATCCAATCAGATGGGTAAGTTTTAAGAGAATTTCGACAATTTACAAAGACTTGGTAACATATTCAAATAGGCTTATATGTGTTTTGTATCGCTATTATACTTTAACGACTCTACAAAACGATGGTTAATTTTGTTGATGAAATTTTGAGACAAGAGTTCGTCTCATTGTTGATGAATAATTTTCGTAAGTTGTGTGCACATGCATTTATCATAAAAACTCTCAGAATTCGCTTCCGCTCGTTTGGTCGTGGGATAATAATACTACACTAGCATTAAGTGGTGATAAAAGAATGAGTGAAAATAGTGACTCAGGTTCTGTTGTTAAGCATTCAGATACAAGGATGCTTTTAGACATCTACAAAGCATCAGAGTATGTCAATGCCCGCTGTCCTTGTAGTCGGGTAAACAATTTTACTTGTTGGCATCTATTGTCACAACAGGCCATTTTTATGAACTTCCAGTTTTTTGGCATACTATCTCCTGTCCTTGAAACATTCTGTTTATGAAAATTATAGTATATTTTCTCAACATTTACTGCTTCGTTGGTTATAATCAATTTTGCTTGGATTGAGCTATGTTCAAAAAAAGCTAGCCAAGCATGTTAAAAAGGGTTATTAATTAGCTTTTTGTTCTTAATTTAGTTCTAGGATCACTAAGAAGGGAAGAGGCAACTTTTGCTATACATGTATATGGCTTTGCATACCAAAGAGTTGTTCTATCTTTTTTTGGCATACTACTGGCTATCATTGCTGTCCGACTGTCAATAAGTCCCATGATAAAATTCCTGTCTCGTTTTGACGGATTCCATATTGTATGCTTTGCTATGCTGACCAGTTTTTGTTTGGTGACTCCTTTGTTGCCGTTGAAATCACACAGTGTTTCTTGTACCCAGCATCACTATTCATTGTATTAAATACCTTTTATCGCAAACGTAAACAATCAGCTTATTAGCAATAAAAATTAAAAAAGCATTTTAAATAGTCAATATATTGTAGTGGGAGTGTTATAGTATCATTTCCAAACCTTTTGTGATTATACAACAGTCGCTTCACGTTCACATCTCTGATTGTTTGAATGGTAGACTTCTATCTAAGTTGATGGTAGTAACATATTATATAACATATATATAATAAGTAGTAACATATAAATCCTTACAAGTTAAAATTCATTTTAATATTAAATATAAGTTTTCTGTTCTTTTAAATTTACAATAGTGCAGTGTTTTAGTTAAACTTTATTAAAGTAGCTAAAATGTAACTAGACAAGATAAAAACAGTGGATTATTTAGCTATTTGATAATGAATGTTGTAAAACTGTGCAATGGTTAGTCGATTTACACTATTGTGCAATATGCATGTCCTGAACTAATATATTTAGACTACACTTCAACACAGTATAGTTATAAACGACTTCATCAATAAACAACAAGTTTAATTGTTAACTCGCTTAGGGACTGCGAAAATAATGTAAATGTAGATCGTTTTGGTGCAGTAAATTCATAAAAGTTTACATGGTTTTATTGGCCGGTGTTCATTACTTTAAACACGTCACATAAAGTACTAGAGTAAGTGCTTCACTTAGCCCTGCTTTAGGTTTGTTTGAACATATCATTTTTTACTTTTGTGCTTAAAAACTTTTGCTTGACTTTTCCATGGTTCACTTTTTCTAGCTAAAGCATTTGCTTCTCATATGCTTGGGCTTGGTATGTTCATGAATTGAAAATTAATATTGTTTTAGGATTATAAGTTGTTGAATTGGTGCTGTGTCCGCTGTCAGTGCCTAGGATGGAGGTCGCTAAACGACAGTATCTAAGATTACAGCGTTACATGGTGGAAAACAGGAAGCCTACTGCTGCTTTTATAGCACTGGTAATGATTGTTTTAGTAGATATCTATAGAGTTCTCTTTTTAGATATCCATCGAGTTCTTTTAGTTAATATCTGTAGAGTTCTTCTATCTCGCACCCTTTTCTTGTGTGGACACTGGAACAGTTCTAAATAACATTTTACCCTGACATTCACAACATCACCTACCCGTGTTTATGATGATAGTGTTTGTGATTCCAATCTTGACATGCTGCCCATTCATCAGAATGAATTGATGTTTTTCTAGGTTGCCATTTCATCTTATCTGATATCCATCACAGGTGAGCTACTCTGGTGTAGAAATATATTGTAATCCTTTGTATTTCGCTTTGCTGGTTTTGAGAAACGCTCACTGTCAAATTACTTGCACAGCAGTCATTTTGTTCAGCAAGCACCCTTCTGTGTTTATCACCGCTTGTCATGTATATGACTTGTTCTCAATGCTGCTCTTTAAGTTGACACAGTTTAGTGGTATGAGTATAGCAGATCCTTCATACTGCATCAGGAACCTATCCACATCTGGCATCTCTACATTTCAAAGACACAACCATGATTCATTTTATGTCTGTGGTGTTATCTTGTTATTTTAGTTGTGCCAACCAGTGTGAGTTATGCTATGCTTGCGCATCATGTTCTTCCTTCCTGCCCTGATTCTAAGCCTTATGCTTGATATGCTTATAGCATGATTCTGACTGGATGTATCCTTCGTTTATATTAACTTATGTCCCAAATGTTAAACTATGAAATAGGTAGTTTTAGATATGATGCTGCGAGCATTTAAGCAAATGGTCTAATCTTTCCATAGTCTTAGGCTTCATTCGTTATTGCTGAATCAGAGCTTTTATGTTAAAATATTGTCCGATTTCTAATGATCCATGAAGTACTTAAATTACAGCTGTACTCTCATTGCATTCGGCTGCTGCTTTTGCTTTCTCTGAAAACATTTTTGCTGGATACTGTAAGAATATGGCTTTAGTACATAAAGGCTGCCAGCTTGTCTCTCCAAACTCACCCGTGACATTCTACAATTTCATGCTTTAGGCATTCTTCCGGGGCACTACAGAGCAGAAACTGAGAGATGTATGGACAGTCTCGGGTGCTTTGCTATAGATGGTGATTACTCTTTACGACCCTTCAATGTTTTGCCTCAACACCGATCTGCAATAGGAACAAAGTTTGTTCTGTATAACCCAAATGGGACCCTGTCAGAGTATTCCTCCGGTGAAAGTGCTGCTCTGCTCTCCCAGCTCGACGCAAAGAAACGTCTTGTTATTGTCATACATGGCTGGATTTCCTCAAGGGACAACCCTGTACTCAAGGTCTGAGGCTTCACATTATCTTCTCATTGCTAATGGATTAGCTCGTGTGTGCTGTGAAATCAATGCATTGGGGAAATCACTCAGACTAGTGTGTTTACAGAAAAGCTGCCTAGTACCATGTGAAAAGCTGTGTTATTGTTTCAGCAACAAGTGTTTGCCTCTCCAATTTGGACCAAACAAAATATTTATCATTCTATGAGATGATATATAAGCTGTCATTAGTTCTTATAGGACTAGGTCGCAAGTGATTCTTATTTGAATGGCTTCAACTTGGTTAAAGGTTGACTTGCAACAAATTTCACATTACAGTTATTTGGTATCATAAGATTTACCACGTCTTACTCTGTTGTGTTGCAGGTGCAAAATATGTGGGAATGTGATTACAAGCTCTTAAAAGCTAAAAAATGAACAGTTAATCGCAGCCCCACGAGACCGCCGTAGTTTGGATTCGCTTTCCAAAACGGCTCAAATGGGACGTAGTTGTTACAGGGTGGTTTCTGTTTACACTTTCATGCAACCTTATTCGTCGAAATATTTTCACAAATATACTTCACGCATTCAATAAAACCATGTCTATTGTTCTTACGTGTCTGTTTTATCGTCATTGTAATGCTGTCACTTTTAGCACTGATATCTTATAACTTACCGTAAAAAATCGTTAACTTTTTAACCTTACCTCGAATGAGTACATATCATTGTCTGATAATCATGATGAGCCTGTTGGTCACCTGTGATAATAGAAAAGTGCTGCAAAAATTATTTGCGAAGTATTGGGTCACATGATCAGATTACGACTTGCCGATTGAATAATGCCGAAACAAAACTAAAGTAGCGAGCATCTATATTTGATACGGGGTCTTCGTTAAAACCCGAAGTGTTTGTCATAAACTAGTGCTACGATAAGTTTGATACTGAGCTTTTTATTGGCGTTTCAATTCACGTGAGAATATCACGTGACAAGACGATAACCAAACTGTAATGAATACGTCAGAGAAATAGAGAGATTCCAATCTACAGCGGCTTTTCGTTTTTGAGCTTTTAAGAGCTGGTAATCACATTTCCATGTATGTGGCACCTACAACACAGCAGAGTAAGACATGGTGAATCTTTTGATACCAAATAACTGTAATGTGAATTTTGTTGCAAGTCAACCTTTAAGGATGAGAAATACTCCCAGCATGTTTAGAATGACAAGAAGTGATTTCTGGCATATTGCGAGGCATATAAATTACTCGCAAAAGACCACCCTGTTTTAGTGTCTGTGTAACATGTAATTTTCTTAGCTATTTGTTTAGGTTAGTGACCTCCAGATAATAACTTATTACACAGTTGAGTGACTGCTTATTGTCTCAAACCCTCTACTCTTACGGTTATTGTCTCTGTAGGGATTAAGTCCTATGAGGCATTCATTGTTAGTTAGTTTGGTTTACTATTCACTGCATTCCACGCTTTAATTATTTACCCTTTATGGCATTACTAAAGGTACAGAAAATTTTCTAATGACCTTTATATGAAAAATCTGATCCTATGAAACATCTTGTCTCTCATGATATAACTAAACATTACAAAATCCAACTGCCAGTAATGTCAACGGTGTCTCCGATACGCATCTTCCAATCTTCAGTTTTGGATATGAGCTGAGATTGAATTTTCTTTAAACCTTAACTAGAAAGTAAAACAAGAATAACTGGTTATTATATAAACTAATATATAGGTATTTAGGGAGCAGTCGCTGTCCAATGGTTAGGGCACATTATGATCAATAGATTGGTAGATTAAATCACACAAGGACCAATTGGGACGTTAGGAAGGGCATCGATGCAAGATACGGCTGGCAGCAGTGACCCTAGCCTGTCTTGACAAACTGTTGTTTTTGCGGAGTTGTTCCCCCGTCGAGCGGGCAAGCAACACAACGGCTTGTCACAAGACGTACTGCACCTGATGCATCAGCTGCATTTATAGGGAGTTGTTCCCTTCCGTTTATGTGGCTTGGTCGCGATGTTATGTTGGTCGCTCCATTGGTAATCAAACGAATTTCGCGCAAAAATTTATGTGGAAAAAGTAAGATTACAACGTTTAACCAGCGACCAGTCTCTGCGGTAAACGTTAGTAGAACTTGAGAACTTAGGCAACAACAGCGACTAAACATGTCGTTATTTGTGCGCTCAGTCAGTTTTATTTCTATTTTTGTATCAGTCAATTTTATTTGTTCTTATAGATTTCATTTTCAATTTATTTTATTCTTAAATTCTACTAACGTTTACAGCAGAAACTGGTCTTTGGTTAAACGTTGTAATCTCATTTTTTTCTACATAAATTTTTGCGCGAAATCCGTTACGATTACTAATAGAGCAATCGCCATAACATCGCAGCCAAACCACATAGACGGAAGGGAACAACTCTCTATAAGTGCAGCTGATGCATCAGGTGCAGTACGTCTTGTGACAAGCTGTTGTGTTGCTCGCCCGCTCGACGAGGGGACAACTCCACAAAAACAACAGTTTGTCAAGACAGGCTACAGTGACCCACAATCAGTAGGAAAAGCTAGTGAACGCAAAATTATGAATAGTTATCATCTCAATATTGTGATAAACAACTATATTGACTTGTAACAGCGAAGTAAGGGTTACCCTGTAAGCTTAGTATGTTAATAGACTGCAAGAGTACTAGCGGCAGTTAATATTACCAGCTGGATCTCCGGTGTTGCACAGGTAATAAAAAGTTTGTAGATGAAAAGTTATTTTTAATTGCCCAAATTTCTTTACCCAATGAATTTGAGTAACATAAGCCAAACTATAATAATAGTCATTATTATAACTTAGGCCATCGTTAGAAAAATAATGCATCACGACATTTGAGTGTGCTAGACGAGGTGTGACTGTTTTAACCAATTGGCAGGTGCATAAGTGTGTTCACAATTATTCATCACTTCAGCCAGTTAGACACGTAGTCTTGTGGTTTAGCAAGCCTGTCTGCAGCCCTGGAGGTTCTGAGTTCAAAGCTAGTGCATACTAGATTTTTTGCTCCTAAAATTTTATCACCAAAACTGGACACACAAACGACAGACCAACAAACAGACAATTGACAAACATTGAGATTTATGTACATTGGTGTAAAAGCTCATGTTAGTTAATAAATTCAAGTACAACAGTGGTAAGGGTAATAGCCTTGTATTATATGGAAATGCACCAACTGTAATGTTCTAAAAGAATAATGACTCTCACCACAAATATCCTGCAAACATGAGTTTGTATTGCCTCTATTAACCTTTGACCTTCTTGCGTGGCATTTTTACTAGCACACAGAGTGTGTAGAGTTTAACTTTGGCTGTCTTTGATGCTCTCCTTTAATTGTTTTTAGCCGATGATGGAAGCACTTGTGCAAGAAAAGTCTAGCTTGGTGAACATTTTGTTAGTAGAGTGGAAGGATGGGGCTGCCCAAACATACATGCAAGCGGTCGCTAACACTAGAGTGGTGGGAGCTGAGATCGCACAACTCCTCAGATATTTACAGGTTTGGATTCTGCTCTCTGCCAGCGCTTGTGTGCAGGATTCTATAAACATCAATTTGATACTGGTTGCACCTTTTCTTCCTTCACTTTGAGCCACTAAGACTTTGTTGGCTAATCAGTTGAACATTGTGTTTGTAGGGGACGGTTGCACTAGGCGATGTACATCTGGTAGGTTCAAGCCTAGGAGCACATATTGCAGGCACCTGCGGGGCCCTGCTTCCTGGCATTGGGCGAATTACAGGTATGAAGCTTGTTTACTTTTCATGTAGAAAAGAGAGTAAATTAATAAATTAAACGTTGAATAGATACTCTGCTGTCGTAATTGTAAACGAATTGTTATCTTTATTTTCTCCAATTGGAATAAAATAACAAATTAAGATGGTTGGTAACTTCTTATTTATCTTGCCGACTATTTTATGTTAAGAGGAAAGTGAAAAGAACTTTTGTACCAGTGGACTAGCGGGCTAATTATAGAGCTGACAGTGGACTAACTATAAAGCTACTAATGGACTAACTATAGAGCTGCCAGTGGACTGGTGGACTAACTATAGAGCTGCCAGTGGACTAACTATAGAGCTGCCAGTGGACTAACTATAGAGCTGCCAGTGGACTAACTATAAAGCTACTAGTGGACTAACTATAGAGCTGTCAGTGGACTAACTATAGAGCTGCCAGTGGACTAGTGGACTAACTATAGAGCTGTCAGTGGACTAACTATAGAGCTGCTAGTGGACTAACTATAGAGCTACTAGTGGACTAACTATAGACCTGCCAGTGGACTAGTGGACTAACTATAGAGCTGTCAGTGGACTAACTATAGAGCTGCCAGTGGATAACTATAGTGCTGCCAGTGGACTAACTATAGAGCTGCCAGTGGACTAGTGGACTAACTATAGAGCTGCCAGTGGACTAACTGTAAAGCTGCCAGTGTTAAGAATTTGATAGAAACTCTGATAGAAACCTGCTTTTTAAAAGGCTAACTTGTTCTGTGAAGCAGCAAACATTTACGGGTGTGACATAAAATGTATGGCCTAAATTTTTATTTTTCACCAGACTTTCAGCATTCTAACAAGTACAAATACAAATGTATTTCTACAGGAAATATCTTTCAATACAACTTTATTGTATAGGGTTATGCTTGTATTTCCAGACGCATTCACAACATTAATATCACAAGCCTGTTACGTTTTATCTGCCAGAAATTCAAAGTTTATTTAATTTAAACAAAAACATTTTACATATAAATAACACTCTGTTAAAGTGGCCTGTGCTTTTTGTTTACATATAATAATGTAAAAGAGATTTATAATAGCAATGTTCCATATCTGACATGAGCTCTAGTTTTGTCTGATTAGATATTGTCTATTAATAAGTCCCACTTTGTCATTGCGTCTGTCTGTATAAATGATAAGCGTTTCCTCATTTTATACCCGCAATTGTCCAGGCTTCGTACACATGCTCCGTGCCTTCCGACAGGTCAGCGAAATATTTTCTTTCAAAATTCTATCTGTTTCTAAGAACCAGCCTCTTAAAAGTCTATCTTATTAGAGACAAGAATACGTCTTTGCATGCATGAAGTACAATTGCCCTAGATTAATGTGTTCAGCTATTGTTGTTGAGAAAGCGGTGTCGCATGCGTGCCCTGCGCCAGCTGATTGAAAATAAAATAAATCTCAGGCAATGCCGTGCTTAATGTTATTCCGTAATAAAAACCGTAGCTTGTACCTGCGGCGTCTAGTCTAGCTGAGGCTGTTTTGGATCAGTTGAACCCTGACAGGTCAATAGCCTTACTGGTTTGGTGCAACGTTGAAAATTCCTTGATCTGCACCCACACAAGTACAAACGTAGATAGTTTTGAAGGCTTACTGCATCTGCCCACTCGCTACTCCCTATTTTGTTACAGCTTTGGACGCGGCTGGCCCACTTTTTGAGAATTATCCGGAATCGATTAGGCTTGATCCCTCAGATGCCATATTCGTGGATGCCATTCACACAGATGGGGATGACTTCTATAAGGTAGTGATGGTAGAGGGAGGTGAGTGCGTGTCTACCTCTTCTTGGATAACCGATGAGCAGTCTATACTTTCCAATGTTTAGTGCATTACTTTTTTTTTCTCCATTTATTTCTTTAGCCTAGCCAGATTAAATTCATACCAGTGTTTTTGGTAGACGAGGAAATGTCAATTTTAGACTCAGTTTTACTATTCAAAAACTCAGCCGCAGGTACACAAGTTTTATTGCAGAGACTTCTGAGCACACTTTAGCAACAACTGCGTTAGCTTCAAAAGTGTTGTTTTTCGTATCTACTTTGGGGTGTTTCGCAGGTCTTGGCATTCATCACAGTATCGGGCATGCTGATTTTTACCCTAATGGTGGTCACTCCCAGCCTCACTGCACTGGTGCCATGCGAAGGGCACTTGATGAGCTGTCTGCTGGACAGTTTTCAAGTGAGTCAAGTTATTTTATATGTCTGCAAAACGAACTATCGTAAATACTTAGCCTAGTCTTGCACCTATCAGGTTTTGTCATACAAACGTTTCTCTACGCATAATATAAAGCTGTCACTCATACTTGGCTAGAAAACATACCGTACATTTTTTGTTGTTATATTGTATAAGCAAATATGAATTATATTGGCTGTCTCACAGAGCACTGTGTACCAGATCATTTTGGCTTTGTTGTCTTCGCTCTCTACTAGCCAGTTATTTTCAGGCACTCATATCGCTCTGATGGTATCTTTTCCCAAGATTCTTTCTCCATTTTGTTTCTTCCTGCTCTCTCTTTCTTTCCTTCTCGTAGTCCTCCCTTTGTAGTTTGTTTTGTCCTTTTCTCTTTCTTCCTCTTTTTTCCAGTTTCCACTTCCAATCTCCCTTTCTCCTCTGATTCAATTCTTAACACTCTCTCATTGTTTGTTACAAAAGCATTTCCTTCTTGTCTTTTTTGAAAGTCTGAGCCTAAATGCAATCAGGTTTGCTTACAGTTCAACCTCTTCACAAAATGGTAGCCTGTGATCATGAGCTGTCTATGGATTACTTTGCACAATCTCTGCGGGCCAAAAACAGTTATGTAGCTTATGCTTGCCAAGAAGACCAACAAGGCTTCGTAGATGGAATCTGTCATTCTATTAACTACATGGGATGGGATGCAGTCAAGCCATCGCATCGTACCAATTACTACCTGCAAATGTCTGATGTTCATCCCTTTGAAGGTTTGTTACATTAGGTGCGAGAAGTCTTTATAATAGCTACACGTATAAATGCCTTATGGACCGATCAAGAGGCACATTTATCCTTTATTTTACTGTCTGCTGTACAACTTACATTAGACGGCTCGGAGTTCATCACATGGAGATCTTTCCTCCTTTCCATCTTAGTAGCTCGTGTTCAACTATCTAGCACTATTGCTTGCATTAACACTCAATTGGTAAGTTTACATCATGCGATGTACCTTGAAGAATCAGTTTTGCGGAGAGGTGTTGACTGACTCATTGATTTGTCATATATCATTGTCTATCGACATACAAGCCATCATTTCCAACGATTGATAACTGAATGGCTTTAATGTCAAATGCGCATTGCCTGTTCTGTTCAGTTCTGTGATAGAAAACTTGTCTCAATGTCTCACGCTGTTAGAATATTTTCCTCACAGCATCCTGATGTCCTTCTGATTGGTTAAAATTTGGCAAATATCTAGCAGATATGATTCTATACATAGAATAGCCTACTGTGATAATTATTGATCAATTGACTCTCTATAGTACATCTGCAGACCATTCCTCAGTGCTGTGTTTTATTTCCGAACATTGCCACATCCAATCTTCGTCATATATCACCTAAACAAAACAAACATAGTGAATGCTTCCTTCCTTAGCCAGACACCACATTTCCAAATCAATTGTATAAGTATTTAACTTGCAGGTGATCACTATGTGGTGAATATGACCATACAGTCAGTTGGTCTTGTCTGTCTGCAGTTAACACTGCTCGGAGAGAATGGTCGTGCTAGTCAGGTCGAGCAACCAGGCATGAGGTATTTAATAATTCAATATTTTCTTATGGCAGAATACATAGGCTGAGTGGTAGTATTTCAAATCAACACTTTGCATTTCATCAGTGTCTCTTTTATTTGTAGTTGGAATCATCTCACTGTTAACAATCGCTTTATGTGGTTTTCCATTTATGTAGCTATCCGGGACAAATGTTGTTAGTTCGTATCTTAGTAAAAACAAAGTACATATTTAGCAATGTTCGATGTAGATTTACAGTGGACTCCCGGGTTACAGTGTCTCCGTCTTATGGTTATTTTGCTTTACAGCCTTGAACTCGAAGTTTTTCTGGCCCCTTTTCATGGCATTTTCCTCGTCATACGACATCAACAAAAAATTTTTAAAAATTCATATTTGGCAGTTGATGTGCTGCGTATGTCGGAGTCACGAAGATGCCAATATACTATTCGCTGAAATCTCTCCCACAACTCCTGAAAGAGATACGATGCTCTCAGTTCAGCATTTAGTTCGGAATTTATCATGCGTTTTAGTGTTTAATTTAATCTTTACTACAAACTCTAATTCATTAAATATAATTACATAACTATTTTGTCACAAATTTTTAATACATGTATGTACAGCACGTATTTAAAGTTTTGATGTTTTTTTACTGTGGGTGTTTGTATTAGATAATTATTATGGGTTCCTATACCTTTCTATATGACATTTATGCCTTTCGCTCCCAAACCACAACAAATTAATATCGTATGGCTGAGGTCGACTGTAGTTTTTATTTCTACTTAAAGAAACTGGTAACTAGCTTCCTCAAAGAACAGCTGAGTAATATTCAGCTCTATTTTTACAAAAAACCAGGTGTATAATAAGTCAGAATGTCCATTCAAGCAGGTACTTATTGAAGGCAACATACAGGAAGGCCTATATGCTTTGAAGTTGTCTTCCTATTCAACTAAACTAAGTTGGTGCAACTCTCAATAAAAAAATTTCTGATTCTATTTGGTAATAAAGATATCTATGATGACTATCAGTACAGCCTTGTTTTGTATTATAATCAATATGATAGATCAGACTACTATATTAATAGGTCAAGATAATAGGTCAGACTGTCAGTACAGCTGTCTTTTGTAACAGTGCTATGATATCATGCTGCAATTCTCATTGTCATCTCTGAGCAACTATTTATTATAGGAAGAGCTGCAGTTCATCTTCCTCTAAAACTGCCATGCTCTTTGCCTCTCAGTCTATTGGTGATGTCAAGTCAATGTTAATAGTTTGGGAGGATGAGTCGGAGCCCCGTACTCAAATGTTAACACGCAACAACACCCAAATAGTCTTAGTCAATGCGAGTGTCACATACTACCATGAGAGGTACGTATCAGCATAATTACTATCAAACATTTCTTGTTATTCGTATCAATCCTACTTTTCTATAGTTTGGAGGTTCTTAGGCTAAAGTTCATACTTTTTTTCCGCTTCTATGTATTTTCAGCTGTTTGGTTGTTCCTTAATTTAGTAAAAAGGTCTCATGGGGTACTTTGAATTTTTGCAAACAAAGTTGGTTTATGATCGTGTCTCAGGTCTATCTTCATACAGTAAATGCTACTACAGTGTAAATAATCCATTCCGAGAGCGTTTACTTTATAGGAATTTTATAGGAGTTTTACGATTCTTTAAATACATGTAAGCTGTCTAATCAGTTCCAGGATCATCCCAAACTCACCCCTTTGGCCTTTCAAATAGGAAAAGACCAAACTTAATTTTTAAATTTAATAACTATAGTAACTGCTGTATTATTGGTTTGTATTAACGACTTTTCCCTTTTTTATCACTTACACATGGCTTAGGGTTTGTGATTACGACAGTTTTTTATCTAAGGGGAACGCACACCTTCAATGTCAATTTAAATCACATTCTTCACTTTTTCCATATAGTAAGGTCTATGCTGCAAAAAAAATTGTATATGTCTAAAATAAATTAATACAAAGATATATATTTACTATAGTAAAAGCGATGTCTGTCTGTGCCTCCGTTTGTCCAGAGCCAGGGTTAAAGGTTAGGATAAAAGATTTCTTTCAATGAGACTCCAACTCGTGACATTCAGCTGGGTAAACCGACGCTCTAACATCTGCACCAATCGACTGCCTTACAGTATTTTTGAATAATTGTGCAGCTACTTATTCTCTTTTCTTTATCGGCACACATGACGATCTCTCACGGCAATTTAGACTGCGAGGGTACCAGTACACTGTATATATATATATTAGGGTACGTTGTTATCTCTTTGAAGTACGACAAGAGAGAAAGTGATGTTTTAACGCTAACTATGGTACTCTTGTCATTCAAATTGAATCTGAGAACTTGCATAGACTTGATGTTTTGCTTCATATGGAATTTCTCACATAAAATGGCGAAAAAACAACATAAATTCTTTTGCGTTATGTGGAACTTACATTATAGGGGTTTACATTATAGGAGTGTGTATTGTAGTTGAATATTTGACTGTGTATACTGAAGGATTGACTGTTTATTTACTTCATAGTAATCTATCAATAAGTAACCTATCAATAAGTAATCTATCAATAAGTAATCTATCAATAAGTAATCTATCAATAAGTAATCTATCAATAAGTAATCTATCAATAAGTAATCTATCAATAAGTAATCTATCAATAAGTAATCTATCAATAAGTAATCCATCAATAAGTGTTCACATTGTAACCCACTGAGAAATTATTGATGGGAAGAACTTTGACAATTTATATATTGTCAAAAACTAAATTTGTTTCTGTATTTTTAAATGATAAACATCTGCAGCTCTTGACTCTTCTCATTAGCGATGATGATAAAAAATAAATAGTGATTAAGGATGATAAGGTCTTTTAATGGATCACTTTTATGGTTCAGTTTGTTGAATGAGGGGAAGGGGGACAACTCGTCTTTTGTAAGCGTTCAACCATTGTTGTCTTTATTTTTCTTATGGACTTCTTCACATTAGCAGGCTAATGCACTTTAAGATCTCATGTTTAGTTAAAACAGTGATCTTTAGTTTGGTTTAAGTAACATTCATCTCAGTTTTTCATCAGTTTCATTCTGGTGCTAAATATTCAAATGTCCGACATTCAGTTGCCATTCCCATGTGCTAATAACTCCCTGTTCATTTTTATATGGCATTTCACAGGCTTCAATTGTTCTAGTTTAAAGTATGTGAGTGTACAATAGTAATGCCTCACTCTTGAGAAATAGTATGATTGTATGAACTATTCTGTCCACAAGCTACTGATCAGCTAGTCTGATATAGTCTATAAAATTACTACTTTCTTCCAATGTCACTTCTGCATCAACACTAAACTTGGAATAACAGACTTAACTAGCTTTAAAAGGTTTTTGATAGCTCTTTGAAGCAGCTTATAGTTAGTTATATTTAATTGAAATAAAAATTACGAAACATTGTATGAGGCTTGGATAACAAGAAAATTTAGATCGATTTGATCTGAAATTCTTAATATACTTGACGATTTTACGGGGCAGTAACAATATCCACCCTTTTCAAGTTCACTAACTTAATTAATATCGTTTATCCATGAGCTGTTTGGGAGTTGTTTATCCTTGAGAAGTGAAGAGATTGCTTATTTAGCTGCTCATATATTTGAAGCCTGTATGCTCCATGCCGACAAACTGCCCCGACAAACACATTGAGTGCATGAATAAGGCTAGGTAGTCTGCAAATTTTGTTTCAAACTACTTTTGAAAAAGTTATTTAGAACAATCTGCTAGCTCGTACTACGTGAAAATTGGTCTCCTCACTTTGGTCATTCGACACTCTGACCAGTTTATCCTAGGCATACTCTTCAAATTATGTTACATTTTATCTAGACTAAAGAAAAAGTCCTTCAAATTTTTCTGGAGAATGGCCGAATTTGTGTGCGAACAAGCGTAAAATTTCACAAAGCTTTGTGTGATTGTTTGACTGTGGCATTATAGGATTTCATGTAAAGATGAATTTGTGAAACCAGACCTAGCCGTAACCAATTACCGGTATTAGACAACTGGTGCAATCATTCCTGCAGCATTGCATCAAATATTGTTGTGGGCATAAAATGATGTATTATACACTTAGTGAACTGTCACAAGATGTTAGTCTATCATTATCAATTCAAAGTGTAAAAGGTAGATGTGGACGACATTGGGGACAGTGTTGGTAAATAAAACTACCCAAAAAACCTGTTCCTGACTCGCTCTGAGTGTCTGGCTGTTACATACCAAAAATTCCATTGCTTGCATTTGCGAGAAGTTGTGATCGTGGTAATCGTGTCATCGCTTAATCAGACCCACCGTGGACACCTTCATTTTGATATAACAAGCCTGACAGTCTTTAACCACATCTCCTTCCTTTCTCATCTCGGTTTGTGTCCATCAATTTTATTTAGTGTTTCCAACTCTCATTTATTAGGGGTTTGGTATTCACCTATGGCATTCCATTGTTCACTTCTGGGTTGGGTTTTAAGGAACTCATTCATAGCAATATCCTTCGCTAGATGGTCTTAATTCCTTAGTCTTGTAATAGTCCCTAGTCTTGTAATAGTCCCTAGTCTTGTAATAGGTGCTATAGATCTTCACATTTTGATATCTTGTTTTGAGAATTAACACACTTTTGATAAGATCAACGTGGCTCAGATGTCCTAGATAATGACATCGTACTTTGTGCTTGACCTGATCTGGTTGACAAAAGTAGCTCACTAGCTGATGGCATGTTATACTTGCTTTTATAGTTCTGGTTCATTTACATAAGTCGTGGGTTTCCGTCAGGATATTATTCAGTTGCTCCGGCAACCAGTTCGATTGGTTTCTCACATTTTTGCTACTCCGTCTTGTCACGTTTTTAGATGAAGTCAAAAGTTCATTTTTGTTCTCATATATATAAGAGCCCAATAGAAGTGGATGGTGATTTGAAGGTGATGTCATACCGCTAGCCATCATTTGGGAGTTTCTCTAATGATAGATTGGCTAAACATTCAGACGGATGGTGTAGTCAAAATGCTCCACGTTGCTGTATAATAATCAGGTCACCATGTGGCATTTGACTAGATTTTGGTCTCAAGTGCCGTTGTCATACATTTCACTCTCAACCTAAACATTCTCAAGCAGTTGTTATAAAGTATTCATTTCTCAAACTCATCCCATTTTAGCAGCTTTTCATTCCAATTGAAGTCTACTGCAACTTTCTCATCATCTACCACAAATAATAGAAGCTAATATGGTGTGTACAGTTTTAGTTTTATAACTAGTTTTGGTCAGCTGCCATTCAATGTGTTTTTTATTATTTTTAAAACAAACTTTTAATGCAAAAAAACTAAATTCAAAAGACATGAAGGAATATGGATCATGAAAAGACAGTCTTATATAAGTTGCTGTTTTTTGTGTAAGTCTGCTACATCTGAATAACTAAATCAATATTATCAGAGTGAGACTTACTAGTAATTCATGTTCAGACTTGTCTTGAGCATATTTACAGTTGCTCTGTGTCAGGAGGGTCTTTGGTTTGCCTACAGGTTTCCCTCCGTAGGTCTATTCTCCATCTTCCCTACAAATACCCCTGTGTAGGTCTAAACTCCATCTTACCTACAAGTACTCCTGTGTAGGTCTAATCTCCATCTTACCTACAAGTACCCCTGTGTAGGTCTATTTTACATTTTACCTACAAGTTCACCTGTGTAGGTCTAAACTCCATCTTACCTACAGGTACCCCTGTGTAGGTCTAATCTTCATCTTACATACAGGTTTCCCTCCGTAGGTCTATTCTCCATCTTACATACAGGTAGTACTTGTGCGGGGTTAGTGATCGCTGTATATATTTTTGGACTCTATTTGTGTAAAGATACTAAAGAATTTACTTACAGGTACCATTTGTGTGAAGTTACACCCCTTGAAATCTTCCAGCTCGTCTCTGTGCAACTCTCAAGTCAACCGTGCACATGAAGAGCTTTTATCTTTTTCTATGATGTCTTCTCTTGAAACTTCGGGGTCATTATTGAAAGTGTGCTCAATTTTTCTCGTTCAAAGAATTTGTTTATGTTGATATTTTTTCAGACTATTTTATTTCTATAAAGATTAGCCATTTTTAATGTTTTACCAGGCAGCAATAGCCATGCCAATACAAATGCTACATGGTAGCTTTATTAGCTTTAGGAATGCTTGGCTTTTCTTATTTCTATACCGGATTACTCTATTAGCTTTAATAGTTGTGTTGGTATCTTTCTTTATTGGTATCTCTATTGTTTGCCGATATCTGTCTATTAGTGGTTGTAGGTCTACATGACTCACCGTGTCTCATTAAAAGCATTCTTTATAGGCAAAACACGTGAAACTAACTTTTATAGAAGTATAGTCCCACAGCATGATGTGCTTCTTAAATTGATTTCTTCTTGAATGAGATTTTTCAAATCCAGATTCAGTTTTATTTTTTGAAATTTTTTAATGTGCCACCTGAAAATTTGTTGGAGATTGTTGAATTGTTCTATTTTTGACCTCAGTTGATCATCACCCATTGCTCATATTAGACTGCATATTGTAACGTATATGTCCCCAAATATATTTTGATAGGCCATATTTATTGCAGTATTCCTATTTTATTTGGTATAATATTAGTTTTGCGTCAATTCTTGGGCTTCTTGTTGTTGCTGATTCATTATGAAGCTTGATATTTTCTGTGCGATTTGAGCTGTCCTTAAAAGGATTTTTATTACCTGTATTGTTTTCATCATGGCGTTTGTCAATACCTCTGTTTCGCACATGTTTAAGGATATCCTTGTCTTAACTTCTTGATACTGAATAAACAATCATGAATAATATAACTATTTATTATCATCAATGATACTTATTCTGTGAATTAGTAGTCTACTTATAGCATGTAATCTCTGTGAGAACAATGCAACACCTCTCTAGGTAAATACTACATTTATTGCAAGATAATTCTAATCATAGCTCTGAGTTTCTTGTTCTTCCGTGTCGTTCAGTACGCCGTCTGATCCAGGCTTGTTTTCAAGTACTTATTTTGGTTCTTTAATCAATTTCCATACAGCAATAATGTACCGACACACTCCGATAAGGCCCAGCTATGCCATCATAGAAATGGTTGTGCAGCTCTCATCTTGCTGCGATTCGGTGTCGCTCTTTGGAAGTGAAATGCCTGCGCCATCCTTGAGCCATGGAAATGGCCTCAGCAACCAATGGTTGCACACTTGTGCGTGCGCAAGTGTGCAACCATTGGTTGCTGAAACCATATCCACCATATTGGTGGCAGACCCTATTTCTCATATGATGTCACAACCATATGAGGTATGGCTGTGATACCATCGCTCAACCATAGTGCCCTATTAAAACATTATTTGCTCCGTCAGCCCAGCGTTGCGCTTCGGCACTTTAATTTTATGCGCAACAAGGTATCGCTACATCATAGCTGTATAAAAACTTAGTACTTCAGTGTTTCTATGTATTCTCTAAGAGGTCTCTGGCTATGTCTCTGAATACATCATCCTGCACTCAATTCAGTTCTTGGCTAATCTTACTTGCACACATCGATTAGACCTACAATTGTATGCATTCGAAGGAGTCATGCTCTCAGTCAACATTTAAATGAGCAGACAACTATTGAGGTTAAAGTGCGTACATCTTCCCAGATAAAATATTCTAAGAGAAATACTACCTGAATGTGTATAACGATGCTCAGTTGGAAGACAAAGTAGTAATTATATTAACAAAAGTTTCGGAGTGCCCTCAAGTTCAGACCATAACATAGGTGTCTGAAAGACTGCTAGCTGATTTATGTTGGCACAATTTTAAGTTTACTGCTTCCTAGTTAGTTGAGAAGGTTGTAGCTAAGATAGTATTTGTATTTATTTTTTGGGGCTTTTTCTAACAGTAGAGTTTGTCTAATTAATCTAAAACAGAAACCAGGACCTCAATAGATATTCGAGTAAGTGCTTGATGATGTTGATTAAGTGATTAGCTGTACGACACGGGATAATCTCTTCTACTCTCAACCCTAAAATCTTGGCTCAATTTTCATAAATCAACTTATCAAAAGGTTGAAGTTGCTTTTCGTACCCATTTATCTAATAAGACTCATCAAATTTTTAGAGGATGTCCTTTTCAGCACATGTACATGAGTTGTCAGAGTTTAAACTTAACGAATCTAACAATGCATAACTGTTTTACTATCAGGGTATCTGGTTACCCTAGGACACTTTTATTTGCTAGTACATGTATTTAGTTTCGTGAGTAGCATACAGAGTAAAATTTTACTGCAACTTAATTTCGCGGCTCTGATGAGTACAAAAATATAATGATGTGAAAATAAATGCAGTGAAACAAACAAATTAGATTCCTCAGGTCCAGTTCGCTAGTAAGAAAATTTTTTTCAATTTGGGACTAGTTTGTATTTGTAAAACGCAGATAGAAATGTGTGGGTGAGATTGATAATTCAATTTGATCGATTGCTGCCATTTGTTTCTTGGACTATCAATGACGTCTAGGTCCCTCTATATGATGATTTTATTGTAGATATCAATGAACGAAGCTATATATTTTCGCGTTTTTGCTCGTTCGTTATGATAGTTTAGTTTCGCTCATGAAATTTTCGTGAGAGGAAGACTCCGCGAAAACGCGAAAGTTAGATGACGCAAATACATAAGTGTCCTAGGGTATATTGTTAGCCGCTATATCTTGAACAATATTTTGGCCCATGTAATTAAGCATCAAAACATTTAAAAATATGGTTTACCTTCCAACATTACATCAGGGTCATGATGCCGTCATGCCTGTCATATGAACTTTGGTGCAAAACGTTTTTTCAACCTGAAACATTGATAAGCTTGGTTAATTCTTTGAAGTATTTGGTTTGCAGCCAAAAACGTTGTCCTATTTCAAAATAACAAACAGCATTTTGGAAATGCCGAGCCCGATTGCAAGGCTTTGAAGATTTGCATCTAAATGTTTTACATTCCAAGATTGCAATGCTATGAACAGAAGAGAGTGTTGTAACATATTTCATGTTCTAGTGTGCAAATGATCAAATGACAGAGTAATATATAAAAGCTTAAATCTGTCATGGTACAGACTGGTACAAATGTGCCATTCAATGGAATTTGGTCAAAAACCTCTGCTAGTCATTAGAGGGCCTGTTTAACTCCTTGCCAATTTCATTACAGCTTAGTGCCTCTCTTCAAAAGTGCTTCCAACCATCTGTCAATCTTGTGAGGTCTAACCGCTGGCAACCTATACCGAGTTAAAATAACAATTCATGTATGTATAAGATTTCCAACAGCTACCTATGTTTATTTTCATTGGAGCTCTCGTTAGCTGCGGGAGTGGTACGGATTTTTGCCTCATTTAACTGATGCTTGATTTAACGATAGGCTGGTCTGCTTTAAGGAGAGTCTAACTAACTAGATTCAGACGTGTACTTGTTGGTTGCTAAAGATTAATGATTAAACTGGGTAGTCTGTAAAATCAGTTATTTGTTAACGTGCTTAGAAAAGACTAAATTTCTAACTGACCCAGTCTGATCCACCACCAGAAATACCAGTCAAATGGATAATTATAAATGATCTTATAGTTGTATCAAAGTAAGAAGAGCAAGAGAATTTGCTAAAGATAGTCTCAGAAAACGAATAATTTTTCAATTTTTTGGATTCGTTATTTGATGTAAGAAGTTAGACAATTGAGGATCTGCCTCTTTTGTAACAACCGATCGCAACTGTAGCGTGTGGGTGCACTAAGCTTCGTTCAGCTGATTGTGTTTCATTTGACTTCCAGTGTTTCATATTAACACAATATATTTGAGTTACGCTTACTTGATAATCAATAAAAAAGTAACACCATTTGAAGTCTAAGTTCATCTCAATAGTGCATTCATTTCTAAAGGTACTTGTCGAGTCTCTTGATAAGGTGCTCTCGACTTCTAAGTCTACCGCAGCAGCTCCAAGTGCTAGTTAGTGTTCCACTTATACACGAAGAATTTCTTTGCTCATCTGCTATTTTGCTTTTGCTAGTTTCACGACTGAAAACATTTATTCTTAGTAATTCATAGTTTGAATAATTTGTGTTTTGATCAGAGTATATATTTATTATAGTGTTTCCTTATATATTATCAGAGAGTGTTATTTAATAAATGGATGAAATAGGAAGACTGATGTATATGATGTGTCAAGCGGAATAAGTCTAGGAAGAAGCAACTATTTTCAAGTAATTTAGAATGTAGAAGATGAGGTCACCAAAATTGAACCAAGATGATTTGAATTGGTGTCAGTGGAGGGTATGTGAATATTAGTACCAAAAGGCAGCATTGAAGAATACCTGAAAAACATTAAAGCAGTCGCTAATAATGCCAAAACAGATAAAATAACATGAATAAAAGACAGGGTATTTGGAGTTTTGCTGCAATAATTTCTAATTAATCGTAGCAATACAAATAATACACGCGAATAAAACTCGCAGATTGTTTATAGATCGATAAGCCTGTGAGAAAGCGCATTTGAGGTTTTCCCGAACAGGGTCTGCAGGCTTTTGGACAGATTGGCTCAGGAGCAATGGTCTTGTGCCAAATCTGTCCAAAAGGAGATCTTAAAAATGAACCCCGGCTGCTTCTAATAATACGAAGAAATGACAGTGTGATAAGTCAAAGCTAGATAGCACTGAGTTTTCTAATAAAATCTCTCAGCTTCACCATGGTTTATGGTACCTGCAGGTTATTCGACACTGAGTCACTGTCACTATAATTAGTTCAGGAAATTTAGGAAACACCAACAGAAACACCAACCAAATTAGTTTTGGAAACACTGACAGAGTAACTACATGTAGTTGCGCTGTTGGTATGGATTACTCCATATTATATCACGCTAATCTTAATTCTCCACACTAGAGGATTACGAGCTAAACTAGTTCTTGTTTTCTTTTGTTTATAATATTAATACTGAATTACAGACTTTACACCTTAAAACAATAACAACAAGAATTATAAAATTATAAAGTTCATTTTGACTAGGTTGAGATGGTTTAGTTATAGGGAACAGATTTCACTGAAGAAATGTACCATATTTCACTTATCAAGATAATATAGGCAAAAAAAGTATAAATATAAATCATAAAAATCCATTAAAAACATCTTATTATGCTGACACCTGTCGCTAAGTTTTTTTTCAGTCAACAGCTTGATTCTGCCTTTTGACCTTTGATAAGGGCAGTTCGCTGCTGGATGATGCAACTTCTCCTAAACATATCATTAGAAGTTTAATTCATAAAATATGTAGACGGACGGCTCTCATGGCGAGCTGTTCACAGCCTAATCTAGCTTTAAGTCAATCCTAAAGACAAGTTTTTACCTGATTTTCTTGTCTCTGCTGGTCTGACATGTCTGATTCAGCAAAGCTCATCCAATAGTAGCTTAAAATAGTTTACGAGGCGAGTTGGGACCCGGTTCCCAGGATGTTTCCAATGCATTCGGATTAGGCCTGCATATCATCAGGATAGGACCATATCCTGTCTTTCATGTGAGAATTCTTTATTAAAGTGGAAGAATATTTTATGACATACTGCTCTAAGAAAATAATCTGATTTGTCAAAGCTCGCTTCAGATTGAAAGATGCTTAAAGCAACACGTGTTATCGTAAAGAAAAGACCAACTGCATGAAGAGTACTTCATGAATGACACACTGATGTCTATTCCAAATAACCATGAACAAAGCATCTCAGCAACCTAACAATCTGATCATATGAACAGTGCTCAGATCAATTATGTTTGAGCGGATGTCCTCTGATCCCTGGAAGAAATTATGACAATTGATAGCAAACGGTGTTGACATAAGCATGAGTAATGCTTTGTTTCCAACTAAAAACGTTCATAATCTTTTACCTTGATTACCATAAAATAAGATGTCATTGTTGCTGAATGCCTCCCTCATTGCAGTGTCTATAAGCTTTTTATCTCTTTCTTCGGATAATTAATGCAAGAATAAACGTGTGACAATCTACTAACACCACACCTATGATTGGAATCTTTTCAAAATGTTGATGGGGAAGATTTTTATTATTGGAAAGTTTTTAAGTCTGATTATTACAAGCTAAAAGGTATATTTTCATACTTTATGCGCCAATTTTTAAAGGTTTATACTGCTCAGAAGCAATGAGTACGTTGACAACTTCGAGTAACTGCTTTATTCAGAGTCTAATGGCGGCAGTTTTTAGCTTCTCTCAATCTGATCTTTGTTGTCTGGGTCTTTTTTTCTTGTTGAATCAGCTTCTCTTTATCCCGCATCTTTTAGCATTGCCAAAGCAACGAGTCCCTTCACTTAGTCGCTAAGCTGAATATATTTCACCAACACCTAAAGCGCGACAATGCCTGCTGCTTATTAGCATAAATAACCACGAGAATATGTAACAAGCACCAAGTCACATTTGATTTAACAGAAATTATGCATATTATTCTACTCAGTTGGCAAACCATACCTCAATCTGATCTAGATTTCTCACAAATCATATTTGTTTTTCTCTCGTTTTGCTCTTAAAATACAAACTCTTGAATTATTGAGTACATGTATTTAGCTAATTTCACATTTCTAATAGATAATGAAGCAATCAACTTTTTTTACTCTCATTTCATTTTCGTCGAAAAGGTAAATCTATGTCTACACCCACATACTGTAATTGTTGAATTTTTGCATGTAAAACATTTATGCGGCTTTAAAGGAAAGCTACTGACAGATTTGACAAGCAAACACTCTCTAGTTCATTCCGGAAAAAACAGATTGAGAACATATTCTTAGCTTAAACAATGCCTCAAACAATGCTTAAACAATGATTAGTGTATGAGAAACTACACTAATCATTGTTTGTTCATTGTAGCCATGGCCGTTAACTGATTGATGTCTGAATAATTGAAAGACACCGAAGTGGACTGCTGCAATGTTTCAACTGATCAATTATACTCGATAAATGCATGGTAGAACTTGGGCGACTTCTATTATTTATCGTTATAATTTCAAGGTGAACAGAAACAGCTCTAACTGTATTTACATTCTGTCAAGTTCATGTTCGTTACGGTCCATATGAATGAATGATTCCTTGAAAGCGTCGATTGAAATATTATAACATTAAACCCTGGTTCTTATATCGGCTGTGAGACCCCAGCTGTCATCTTGCACGGCAAAACACTTGCGACGCCAGGCTCGGTGGCTTATGTTCACATAAAACTGCATAGCTGATTATCGCATAACAATGGCTGCTCACAATTCCGTTTCAAAAGTGCTGACCATCACCCGTACAATGCGTTTTGGGAATGCTTTTTCTGCAGCTCCTTGCGAAAGTTGAACAGCGCTGAACTCTTGCATTGACCGCTGGCAACTACTCAAAGCGTGAGTTCCCATTTCACCGCCGATAGCTCTGCGATCCTGCCACCGGTGCTACCAGCGTATATAGAAACCAGGCTTAATAATGGCAGACTAGTGTGTCCTGAGAAATCGTCAGGTGTGCAAATAAAGCACAGAGAATATGTGCACAAGTATTCCTAAATGCCGCAAGATGGTCAATTGGTGCAGATCTTAGAGTATTGGTCTACCAAGCTAGAATTATGAAATCCAAACCCTGTCAGAGGAGGTCCTTTATTCCAACTTCCAACCCGAATTTTTGACAGATGTACAGATGAATGTAAGTTCATAGATGGTACACAACAACCCAGCCTTAGAGTTCTTCTTGGTATTGGAGGAAAGTATGCCTCTTGGTAAGGTATAGCTTTGAAAATACCGGCAATACGTGTATTTGTAGGCTATAATAAGTGACTGTTTGCTGTATAAAGGATGTGATTGATCAATGTCCAAAATGATATTATTGAAAGCTTTCACCGGCCATCTTATAATTGATGAAGTAATTATTGCTACTTTAATCGTGCGTCATTCGCAGCAGTATGTAGATAACTCTATGTTTAGCAATATACATAAGGAATCTGAAAACACTGAATCTTCTTTGGTGAAATGACTATAGAGCTTATATTAACTGATGTCCTACCATGTTGCCATTTTTAAATTATAATGTAAAAAATAAAATAAAAAACTACAAAGATCAAATCAAAAATAAATGGCTGAGAAATCTTTTTAGAAATGCGAAACAGTAAAGCAGGGTTGGGATGAAAATCAGATTATTTTTATGTAATGTTTTTTCCCAATTCTATCTGATACTACGATTTAAAATACAAATATTATGACCTTGAAGTAAACCTAGTTAACATTGTTATACTAAGAATCATTAGTGAGTTACTTGTAATTTCAAATGCATAAATTTATATTTATGTCCATCATAACAAAATGTACAAAATCTCAAACAAAATTTTTACATAACGGATTAAAACCACAGAAAACGTTTTTAAATTATCTAAATTTGCTCCTAAAACTTTGTTAAAACTTTTAATTGATTACATCGAGCTAAAATATAATTAATGCATAAGAATGATAGGATATTTATTTAATTTGTTATATAATCATGTATTTACTATAACGAGTTGAAATATAATTAACACATAAGTGGGATGTGATATTTAGCGGTCGGATGTTTTACTCATGTGATTCATTTGTTCCTTTGCCTACGTGAATGACGGTCCGCTGGCGTGGAAATGGGTTTTCAATGAATTCCGTTTTTTGCCTAGAAAATCGCCAGGTATGTTTGATCCATCCATGATTGCTCGAACGAGGGTAATTTTGTTTACTAGATTTCATCATCTTGATAAAAATTCTGTTGACAGCGCATCAACTCAAAAAGATATTAAGACTAGTGGTATGTTTTGAGATGCCACTCTTGACAGTGGCGCTAACGGAACGACCAGGCCCAGATGAAGCATTATACATACTTTAATAATTAAGTCTCTCATAGGCCAATAAGCTCTCATTCAAAATGATGCCTTCTATTTTGATTCAATCGGTGCTCTGCTATGCCTCTGAGCACTTTGTCCAACTATTATTATATTATTTAATTGTTCTCTTATTGGCTAGCCATTTGAGTTCTCACCGACAGAATTTTAAAATTACTATCGGCCCCAACAATACTATCACACAATTTCAGTTTGCAACAATAAATTTGATAGTCATAGAATGACAGGCCATTTTCAAAACCAAAATATTTGCGAGGTAAATTTCCAAGCCATATTTAAGGAGAGAACATTTTAGCCAAACCAACTGTAATGGATTTATATATAATATCTGCGATATGTTGGCCATTTTTGTTTGACTGAGAATTTTGCCTTCTTCATGACAAACAACCGGTAGACTTGAATTACGAAATTATGAATCATGTTGTTTGCTAAGAACGGTGGTCAGCTTGGAATTTCTGCTGACTCCGGAACTACAGACTACACGTGAAAGGATAATGATTGGACCAAGTATATAGAGACTTTAAGTTTATTGGTCTACCATTTATGTTTAGAAGGTATATAATAATATGTTACCTTATTTTTACTCAGTCTTTTTCCTGCTCTTATCTGAATATATTCTAAGCCTTATTCTATATTCCAGGTATGTTTTAGTCTGAATCAGTAAATAAAAGGAATTATAACCTGTGAAATTAAGCTTGTTGTTATATCTATCAATCTAGATTGTGGATAAGAGATTTTAGTCGCATGCTATGCTATTCTAGGCTGTAACGGCTTATCACCGAACAGCGTTGGTCTATCAATATCTGATTATCTCAGATATTGTTTGAGTCTGTACAACTTTTCATAGTCATCATATCACTGTCAAGTTGATTATCCTATGTCAATTGATTGTCTCAGTTACATAGGACTACGTTACTGAAGTGGCAATTATAACACGAAAGTCATCCTTTCGGGGTTATGGGGTTACACTAGTACTGTTCATCACAGTTTAGTGTAGCTGTGGGCAATATCAATAACCCGAAAGTCATCCTTTCAGGGTTATGTGGCTATGCTAACACTGTTCATCACAGTTTAGTGTAGCTATCTAGGCCTATTTAAATATTAGGGTTAATATTAATCCGACAGCATTTAAACTATAGCCCGTGAGTTCTTGAAGGTGTAGTAATACGTAGGTATTAGGGAAAATCCTTCACACTGGTGGCAGCGGTGGGATACTATATAGTTTATAATGCCCCCGCGTCGGCGTCGTCAAGCGTCACCTGAACCAATGGCAACGGGAGGCGCAAATATGGACCAATTAGCTCAGGCTTTGGCTAATTTGAATTTAAATAGACAGGCAACTTTTAAACTACCTAAGTATGATGGTAGCGGAGATGTTGAATTGTATTTGCAGCAGTTCATTGATATTAGTGCTGCTAATCAATGGGAAGATCGAGCCGCCTTATTACTTCTAAAATGCGCTTTGGAAGGGGCGGCTGCGGCTTGCAGTCGTGGGGAGACACTTGAAATCGTCTTTCAAGGTCTACGAGCTCGTTTTGGCATTAGTCCAAGACAGGCTAGAGATAAACTAGGACAGTTAAGGTACGAGAGTAACTCATCGTTACACGTACTAGGAACTGAGGTGGAGCGATTAGTTGATATTGCTTACCCAGCTGCAGGTCAGGAAGTACGAAACACCTTGGCCATTGACTCCTTCACCCGAGCATTAAATCATAATGCGCTTCAACGCCATTTGTTAGTGCTTCCAATTGAGTCAGTAGCTGATGCTGTGACAGCTGCTCAGGAGTATTTCCAAGTGGGAAATAACTCAGGAAAAACAAAACATCACGTTGCTTCTGTAGAAGTGGATCAAGTTTCTGTCGAAAAGAAATCGCCAATGGAGCAGGTGATGGAGAAAATGTTACAGCAAATGGAAACAAACACGAAAGTTATGCAACAGCTTTTACAGCAAAAATCCACAGCTACAGGTAGATCCTCCGGCCAGGCATCTAACAATGGATCGAGAACTCCTTTGCAATGCTATGAGTGCGGAGGCCCTCACCTAAAAAGAAACTGTCCCGCTTTGAAGACGGAAACCTCAAAGGCGGGAAACGGAGATGGTCCACAGCAGTAAGGCCTGCTGACTGTGGCAATACTGATAGGTCAAAAAGTCAGGAATTTACCAACGCTTCTAAATTGACATCACCCCAAAATGGCAATGATAGTCTCTTGTCTTTGGCGGTAGATGGGCCCAATAGGGAGTTACCTCGTTCATCACAGGTAACTGAACCTACACGTATCAACCCCAGTTACTTCCTCTCAGGGAAGGTGTCGGGCAGACCTGTTCATTTTCTGATAGACTCTGGTTGTACGTCTAATATCATATCACAGCATGTGTTTGAAAGAATATCTAAAGGAGTTAGAGATCAGCTGATGCCATATGAGTCTCAAGGAAGACTCGCAGATGGTAGTCAGATGGAGATCTCAGGGACAATCGAGTTGTCAGGAAGACTCAGAGATATTGCTTTTGTGTCTGAATTCTTAGTATGCCCCGTCACTGAGGATGCGATACTAGGAATGCCATTTTTAGAAAACAATGCTTGTGTCATGGATTTTAGACTTCAGAGTTTAAAAATGAAAGGCAGAGAGCTGAAGTGTACCAATCGGTTCGGTGATCGACTGCAGAGCAAAGTTCAAGTGGTTCACAAAGTTACCATTCCATCTCATTCTGAAATGATAGTGAAGGGTAGACTATGTGGGAAAACGACAAACGAAATTGGGGTAGTTGACAGATGGGAGGAGAATCCCAAGGCTGCTCCTGGGTTGTTGCTGGGAACATGCTTGGCAAAAGTAGGTGAGAAGTTGCAAGTCCCAATACGCTGCATTAATATAACACGAGCACCGATCGTGATAAATGCAGGTAGTTGCGTGGGGATGTTCCATGCGGTAGAGATTCCAAGCGATGGAGAGGTAGAAGTACGTCAAATAACAAATGTGTTAAATGAAGGTAACAGTCAAACTGAAGCCCATCTCTCAGTAGGCTCTATGCCTGAACATGTGGGCTCTGTATATCAGGAAGCAATAAAACTTTGCACTACTGACAGAGAAAGACGTAGTATTGGGAAGCTGCTGATGGAGTTTCAGGACGTTTTCAGCAGATCTGATGCTGATGTTGGCCGGACACATTTAATCAAGCACTCGATACCGGTTAAGCCAGGAACTCGGCCAATTAAGCAACCACCCCGACGCCTCGGACCTGAAAAGGAAGCGGAAGTTGAGCGGCAGGTAAAAGAACTATCGGAGCAGGGGCTCATCACCCCGTCCAATAGTGCTTGGAGTTCGCCAGTCGTCCTGGTGAAACGTAAAGATGGAAACTGGCGGTTTTGTATTGACTACCGCCAATTGAATTCCGTCACAGAACAAGACTGTCATCCGTTGCCGCGAATAGATGAAAGTCTTGATGCATTGGCCGGGAGTAAGATATTCAGCACCCTTGATTTGATATCCGGGTACTGGCAGCTTCCTTTAGACGAGGATGCACAGGACAAATCCTCGTTTGTAACTCGAGATGGGCTGTGGAAGTGGACGGTGCTTCCCTTTGGGCTCACCTCTGCTCCTGCTTGTTTTAGTCGCTTGATGGAGCGGGTGATGAGGGGTCTTCACTGGAAAACCTTGCTTTTGTATCTCGACGATATTATTGTGTTCAGTGAGGATATTGATTCGCATATAGAGCGGTTAGCAGCTGTATTCGAGCGCCTACGGGCAGCGGGTCTGAAATTGAAGCCTCGTAAATGTGATCTTTTTAAAGCCGAAGTGAAATACCTTGGTCACGTGGTGAGTGCAGATGGTGTAGCTACCAACCCCAAAAAGATAGTGGATGTGAAAGAGTGGCCTGTTCCAAAATGTGTGCGTGAGCTGAAGGCTTTCCTCGGAACAGCTGGCTATTACCGCCAGTATGTTCCAAATTTCTCAGTTATTGCTAGTCCTTTGAATCGGATAACATCTACGTCTGCTTCTTTTTGTTGGTCGCCCAAGTGTCAAAAATCGTTTGAGACTTTGAAAGAATGTCTGGTGACTTCAGAAGTTCTCGGGTATCCAGACCCAAGCCTTTCGTTCATTTTGGACACAGATGCTAGTGCCGAAGGTATAGGGGGAGTTTTGTCCCAAGTTCAAAATGGTAAAGAAAGAGTAATTTCTTATTATAGCAAGTCGTTCAGTCCTCCTGAACGAAATTATTGCGTAACTAGAAAGGAACTTCTTGCTGTTATTAAGTGTGTCAAACACTTCCGACCTTATCTGTATGGTCGACAGTTCCTTGTCAGAACAGATCATGCCTCATTGATATGGTTGGCTAGAAGAAAAGAGCCTTCGTGTCAGGTGGCTCGGTGGTTAGAAATTCTCGGAGAATTCCAGTATCGGATCGAACACCGAAAAGGCATCCGCCACGGAAACGCGGATGGTCTAAGTCGAATGACTTGTTTCGATTGTAAACAATGTAAACGAATAGAGATCCGAGATGGTGGACCTACAAAAGAGGAAATAGTGGCAGAACTTCTGGTGAATGAAAATAGATCATCTCTATTTCCACCAGATCGTATGGAATGGAGCACCGGATCATCTCCGGTACCATGCCATTATCCCACTAGAGGTAAAATTGGTTCAGTTGGACGTAGTGAACTTAGTAGCAACAAGGTGGAGGGCTCATCGCCCTCTAACCTGATAGAAATGGAGGATCGTCTCCCACCATTTCTGTCGTGGACTCGCAGTCTATGAATAACAAAGTTGTGAGTTTACAAAAACAGCAGCCAAGTGAGGTAGCAGACATTTACAATGCTGTAGAAAGCAGTCAAGAGATTTCACGGCAAAAGCTTGAATGCGGTAGTAAGGAGTTAAGGAAATTACACAGTTTGTTACCATCACTGAAGATTCTAAATGAGAGGCTGGTGATCCAGATTAAAATAAATGGACGGATGCATAATTGCACTATTTGTCCCAAAACAGCGCGTAAAACAGTTATATGGGAGACTCATCGTCTGACCCATAGTGGTATAATGCGGACTGCTCGTCGCGTTCGCATGCAGTGGTTTTGGCCCGGCATGATGTCGGAAATTCGCAAGCTCGTTCGCACTTGCGAAACTTGTCAACTAGCAAAACACAGCACAGTTCCACAGTCCGGAAACCGCCAACGGCTATACAGCGGCCGACCCTGGCAAAAAGTGGCTGTAGATTTAGTAGGGCCATTTCTCCAAACTGAACGAGGGAACCAATGGATTCTGGTCTTAACCGACCATTTCACAAGATGGCAAGATGCTCTACCTCTGCCTGACGCCACTGCTCCGGTAGTAGCAGAAGCACTTGATAGCCGTATCTTCTGTTACCTGGGATTGCCAGAACAAATACACTCCGACCAAGGCGCACAATTTCAATCCGCCCTAATGGTAGAGCTTTGTCAGCTCTGGAAGATAGCCAAAAGTAAAACCACTCCCTACCACCCTCAAGGGAATAGTATGGTAGAGAGAATGAATCGGACGCTCGGGGACTCATTGCGCAGTCTCCTGTTGGGAAGACAACAAGAGGACTGGGATCTTCTGTTGCCTCAAATTATGAGAGGGTTCCGTGCCTCGCCCTATTCTGCAACTGGCGAGACAGCAAACTATCTTATGTTTGGAAGAGAAACGCGACTTCCGGATCAAATCGTTTATGGGGTAACAGATACTGAAAATGTTACCACCCAACAGTATGCCCTAGAGTTGCTGGAGCGACTTCAAGAGGCCCATGACAAGCTGCGGCAGCAGCAGCTCGAAATTCGAACAGATGATTCTGACGAACCTCCACTATACGAAGTCGGTGACTTGGTTAGCATGACACGAAAAAGAAAGAAGAAAGGGCAGAGCGAGAAACTGTGTCCTAAATTTGTTGGTCCTTTCCGAATCACTGAGGTGAGGCCCAACCACACTTACAAACTGAAGCGGAATGGTCAGGAATCCATTCAAAATGAAGGTCGACTAAAACCGTTTGTGGAGTGTGTGGAAGAACCGGGTCAGGCTCCGTTTATCCTGGAGCCTGTGCGCCATCCTAACATGAAAGGAGCTAGAAAACTCAAAAAGGCACCTGATCCTTTGTTTAGTTTAGACGATTTTCCTCCGCTAATACCAAACCCAAAAGAGCGACAGTACACTGAGCAAGGAGCTTCCGCGGCAGATGTAGTAGAAACGATCGCTCAGCCTGAAGTGTTAGAAGAAAGACCGAGACGTTTACTGAAACATTATCTCGTAGATTATGCAAATAAGTAATGGATCGTCTCCATTGCCACGGCTGTGATCGTCTCACAGGCCCATCTTGTGTTGGGAAGTAGTTAGTTACACACAAATATATATATATATACCTAGTCTCATGTCATTATACTTTATTATATTATTATCACCATGCTCGAAGAACTGAGGGAACTGAAATCCATTCAGCGTCGTCTCGCCTCCAAAGTTGCGGTCAAAGAAGAAAGACTCCAGAGAGCATCAAAGGATACTTTAACCCACTGACTAATCTTTACTCACATTATTATTATGGTTACTCTTACTGTTGTATATTATCTCGATTTAAAATGCCTTTTTTTTAATTAAGTCATTTAAAGGAAGGGGCTGTGTAATGGATTTATATATAATATCTGCGATATGTTGGCCATTTTTGTTTGACTGAGAATTTTGCCTTCTTCATGACAAACAACCGGTAGACTTGAATTACGAAATTATGAATCATGTTGTTTGCTAAGAACGGTGGTCAGCTTGGAATTTCTGCTGACTCCGGAACTACAGACTACACGTGAAAGGATAATGATTGGACCAAGTATATAGAGACTTTAAGTTTATTGGTCTACCATTTATGTTTAGAAGGTATATAATAATATGTTACCTTATTTTTACTCAGTCTTTTTCCTGCTCTTATCTGAATATATTCTAAGCCTTATTCTATATTCCAGGTATGTTTTAGTCTGAATCAGTAAATAAAAGGAATTATAACCTGTGAAATTAAGCTTGTTGTTATATCTATCAATCTAGATTGTGGATAAGAGATTTTAGTCGCATGCTATGCTATTCTAGGCTGTAACGGCTTATCACCGAACAGCGTTGGTCTATCAATATCTGATTATCTCAGATATTGTTTGAGTCTGTACAACTTTTCATAGTCATCATATCACTATGTCAAGTTGATTATCCTATGTCAATTGATTGTCTCAGTTACATAGGACTACGTTACTGAAGTGGCAATTATAACACGAAAGTCATCCTTTCGGGGTTATGGGGTTACACTAGTACTGTTCATCACAGTTTAGTGTAGCTGTGGGCAATATCAATAACCCGAAAGTCATCCTTTCAGGGTTATGTGGCTATGCTAACACTGTTCATCACAGTTTAGTGTAGCTATCTAGGCCTATTTAAATATTAGGGTTAATATTAATCCGACAGCATTTAAACTATAGCCCGTGAGTTCTTGAAGGTGTAGTAATACGTAGGTATTAGGGAAAATCCTTCACACAACTATAGAGCTACAGAGAAAGACCCTTTGGCTAACGAATGCACAAATTTAATACATTTAGCTTAAAGGCTTTGTAAGGTTTTTTGGTTTAGACGCTGTTCTGGCTGTATGTTTTTATTTAACCTAAGTTTCGACAATAAGTTTTATGATTTTTGGTAAGTTTTATTAATTTTGCTATGACCTTTTCAGAATCACAGGCAGTTTTCTGCAATATGCACACTGCAATATTTATATAATTATTAATAATTAATATTAGTTTGTTTGTATGTCTGTCTAAAGGTCTTTGTCAAAATGATCCAAGTTAGTATAAAATATATAAAAAGACTTACGCTAAATTTTTATATTATGATAGGACAGCGACACACCCCCGAACAGCGCAATGATGGTCCTTATGGAAACTATACTAAGTTTCAATATAGCGATAGTGTAGCGACGCACCTATCATCATAGTTTTTTCGGATAACTTTTGGCTAACCTGAAATTGTCAGCCTACAACATTTATGTGCCTGCATGTGTATGCTAAATATATTCATATATTCCTACTACAAGTATTTTACGTGCCGGTGAATAACATATAGATAAGTGTGTTATATGTATTATTTTATATATAATTGTAATCTATGGTATATACATGTAAATGTATTTCTATTTATATGTATGTTATGCGTGTTTTTTTTATAAATGTAAATTAAATATATTTTACAATGTAAAATGTGCATTATTTTAAATCTGCTACTTGAAAATACAGAGTACATAATGTTTTCTTTAAAAAAACAGTTAAAAGCCTTCAAAGAATTGTTCACAACTTTGTCAGACTATTAAAAGCAGAAATAATACATATATTATATATATATTATATGTACAAATCTATATGCACATGTATATGTAAACATATACAATGAAGGAAGCCTTATTCAGTTTTGAGGTCTCATATTGCGGTGACTTTTTACTAACAATCATTTTCCCCCGACAATTTCTTGAGCTCATTGAACATTGTGAGTAAACATGGCTCTCTGACTCAGACACCGTTGGTAATCCTTGTAACCTTGAGGAAATGCCTAATTACTGAGACTATGACACGTAGCTTTATATTCCTACCCGGATAGCCTCATTACATTTTAGCTGGTTTTACCGTTTCCCCTTGTGTCAGGTTTTCCTGTATAATGCTATCACTGCCATCTCTGTGGTTAACAAATTATGTGTTGTGCAAAAGTAAGTGCAGCCTGGCTGATGTGTCAGCTGGGAAATAAAATGTTTACGCAACAAATTTTATAAAGACGAAGTCGATTCAAGCGCATTAGCATGATATAGCATCAAGTACTAAACAATATACACTTTTATATATATATAAACAATATAACACTACTAGCTGTGCTACCTGGTGTTGCCCTGGTATTAAAAATCAGCTTATAAACAATGAGAGGTAATGAGAGTTGCCTGCCACTTACTATTAGCCTGGCACATTGCCAATGGATAGTTTTAGTAAGCTTACTAATAAGAGCTACCGCTTATCATGACATTACACCATTGCATTACGCTGTGACATAGAGCGGTAGCGTATTTGATCCCATCTAGCGACATGGTGAACGGGAGGGTCGAGATCAAATCTTATGCGATATGGATTCTTTATTCCAAGATTTTAATAGCTATAGCTGGACAAACACACATACAAAAACGTTGAAAAATGTATATATATATATAGATATACACAACAATATATACTACACAATATACAGGTGGTACAAGCTGTTTACAAAGGTGCATGTCATAATAAAGTCCCTAAATAACTAAGGAATTAAGGAGGTCAACACACCCTGGGAGGTCAAGTCAAATCATCAGCTGTATTATGTTTAAAGATGAACTTTACACAACATTTTAGTCAATTTTATAAAGCTACTTCGGTATTTTTCTATCATTTACGATTGTTTTCGCTATATGAGTTGATTTGACTGCTACGATGTTTCCAGATTACAATCGACAAAACTTGACTGTGGTTAAAACGGTCCAATCAAGCGAAAGTATGATTATGACGTCTATAGTTGAAAAGAGGCTGATAGTATAGAGAAGCGTAAAACTGCCGATATAAAATAGCCGATATCAACCGTAGCAAGACAGCAACTACTGATGCCATTTTCCATGTATTTTTTTGCGGAGCATTTTAACCGCGATCAAGTTTTGTCGATTTTAGTCTGGAATCATCCTGGAAGTCATATCATTTCAAATATTAAAAACAATCACATATGATAGAAAAATACGGATAATTTCTGATCAATCTACTAAAATTTTTTATAAATCCATTATTAAGCGGTATGGCCACTACGCTACATGATCTGCTCAGGACCAAACAGATGATCTCAGAGGAACACTCGAAGTTATACTTTTATCAATTTTAGCAGTTATATATGATATTAAGTTAAAATTAATAAAGTTAATTAAATTAAATTAAGGTGAAAATTAAAATTCCATAGGAACAACTTGTTATCTTGTTTCAACCTGCTTGTCTCATATTTCCAATAAACAAATACATATCTGAAGTGATATATATACACTGGTGAAGTCTGTTTTTAAAAAAATGTTTTTTAAAACTTAAATATACTTATGAACCCCTGGCAGCAAATATTATTGAAAGGTTCTTGTAGATGCAAATAATTTGAAAATGGATCTGACAGTAGTCAATTGGCCCTGAAGGACAGGTAAAAGTTGCCTTGTTACCAAAAGATTTGTACTTACTCTGCAATCAGACTCTCAGTTTATCACAAATTTAAGAGAAACATGGTCAGCCACTTTCAACGTCATTACTAAGTACGTTCACTCAAGTGGGAAAGGCTGAACAAGAGAAGAGCTGGTAAAAGAAAAGGAACAAAGGGGAACATGAAGTTAAATAGGTTCAATAAAATAGACAGGAAAAAGGAGAGGGGGGGGGGTGTGACAGGCTGCCTCAGCTAAACATGAGTGTTAATGGAGTGATGACATCACTCTAAAAAACAATCTTCCACAACCTGCCTTGGACAGCGCAAAAGAATGGGTCTAGAGACACGTCAGCAAGATAAGCTGATTTAATATATGCGCATAACCACATGTATTTTATGCGCATATATTAAATGGTTTTTCAGTTATGTATTTGCTTGAAAAAGCTAAGGAATTTTTTTACCAAGTCAATATAACATATATATTACCTTATGGGCAAAAATTGTCCAAATTGCCAAAATTTTATTGGGCAAAAAATAAAGCTTTGATGGGATTGCGGCAAGTGTCAGTAGCCTTCTGTCTTGACAGATGGTCTTACCATTTGACTGCCCATTTTTAGAGCTCATTTTGGTTTATTAAGTTGAGTGAATCAGGATGACTGCTTGCTCTGCACCTGCAGTATTTTAAGGAAGATATAATTACATGTCTGGAATTATTTGACCAAAAAGCTGGCACAACTTCTTGGAAAGATTCCACGATGGTACATAATAACGGAACTTCGCACATGGCCACACGCTCGCTATGTTAATGCCATGAGCCTAACAGTAATCCTAGCGTGTTTAACGAATTTACTTACCAGCATCACAATAAATACATTACATATTAGCAGATTTGATTCATAGATTGTTTATGCTAAAAATTTATGACTCTGTAACCCAATAATTACTAGATGCATTTTACATTCTAGAACATTTTAATTTACATTTAAATTTTGGAATTACACTTTTTTGATCTTACCATGACTAACATATATACCATTTTAAAAATTTACTTCTGAATTCATTTCCTGTTAGTGCAATTGGTGTGTAACAGATTAACTCATCAGAATGCAAACAGCTGAATTGCTTTGAGCAGCGCTAAAAGTTAAAAACCAGGTGTTTAAAAACCAAATCATGTACCAGGATATTGCTTCTACTACTCCCATCATCTTTCTTTTACTGTTCAAAAAGCTTGATTTGAAAACATTCCAGCAACTTGGCAGTAGAGAATTTTTATGTTTTTGTCAAAACACCACAACAATTCTAGCCAGAATTTTTATTAAAGGTTGACTTGCAACAAAATTCACATTATGGTTATTTGGTATCAAAAGATTCACCATGTCTTACTCTGTTGTGTTGTAAGTGCCAAATATGTAGAAATGTGATTACAAGCTCTTAAAAGCTCAAAAACGAAAAGCCGCCGTAGATTGGAATCTCTTTATTTCGATGACGTAGCCACGAAATTTGGTTATCGTCTTGTCACGTATGTTCTCACGTGAATTGAAAGGCCGATACAAAGCTCAATATAAAACTTATCGTAGCACTAGTTTATGACAAACACTCCGGGTTTTACCGAAGACCCGTATCAAATGTAAATGCTTGCTACTTTACCGTTTTGTTTCAGCCTGGTCTAATTGGCAAGTCGTAATCTGATCATGTGACCCAATACTTCGCAAATAATTTCTGCAGCACTTTTCGATTATCACAAGTGACCAACAGGCTCGTCATGATTATCAGACAATGATATGTACTCCTTCAAACTAAGGCTAAAAAGTTAAACGAATTTTTACGGTAATTTATAAGATATCACTGCTAAAAGTGACAGCATTACGATGACGATAAAACAGACGCGTAAGAACAATAGACATAGTTTTATTAAATGCGTGAAGTATATTTGTGAAAATATTTCGACGAATAAGGTTGCAAAAAAGTGTAAACAGAAACCATCTATTACAACTACATCACATTTGAGCCGTTTTGGAAAGGGAATCCAAACTATGGCGGTCTCGTGTGGCTGCGATTTTCTGTTCGTTTTTTAGCTTTTAAGAGCTTGTAATCACATTTCCACATATTTTGCACCTACAACACAACAGAGTAAGACATGGTGAATCTTTTCATATAAAATAATGGTAATGTGAATTTTGTTGCAAGTCAACTTTTAAACTATTCTGTAAACCCATTGAAATCTAGAGCCAGTGACAGATATTGTTTCTAGGTTTTGCATCTTTAGACTTCTTAGAATCTGGAGCAGGTGTTTAACCCTCTGCAATCTTTTCATGCTAAACGTTTATTCTGTTTCCAAGGTATAGTTTGCATTTGCTGGTGTTACATCTTCCTAACCAGAGCAAAGGTCAAAGGTGAATAAAACTAAAATAAATTCTTTTAATAAGTTAAAGAAATTTTTACAATAATGTACTTATAACAATATTGACAGATTGAAAAGCAGACATTTGCTGGTTTAAGTCAAAAAGTTTTCATTGCCATTGGAAGGTCAATTCTTAAATATGAAAATATTTTTGTAGTCTTTGTATTTTTTAGAACAAACAAATTTTTCCTTGCAAATATAACATTTATCAAATGTTTTGCGCTCATGACATCCCAAAAGAAACTTCTTTAAAAAATTTACAAAGTTGTTTTACTGCCACCTTTAATGTCCAGATTGTCTTGGTTGATGTTTGATTAGACTTTGGTTTAGCAATAAATTGTTTGATTCTCATTACTTATTTTTACCTTTCTTTTTACGTAGCTTTTTATAAGTAATACTACCTAACAGTTTATTGTTTAACCAAAATATAATCAAACATCAACCAGGAGAATCTAGACATGTAAGGTGACCAGTAAAGCAACCTTGTAAATTTTCTAAAGAAGTTCCATTTTGGGATGTCATGAACGCAAAATATTTGATAAATGTTATGTTTGCAAGGAAAAATCTAAAGGCTGTAAGAAATTTCTTTTGAAACTTTATTTCTTTAAATTTAAGATCTTCTGTGAACCACTCAAAAGATCATGCATCTACAGAAACGTTTATCAGAATATAAAATAACATCTATATTTTTAGAGGAGTTTTTATTTTGTTATTTTTTCTGACTAGGTGAATGTAGGTATATATAAAGTGTCACTTCACGAGCCTCCAAAATTCTTTGATCTACCGACATGTTCAAATAGATGTTTAATTACATAGCCTTGTCGTCATGGTGATTATATGCTGTCCGCTGCAAATACTAAAATTAGTCAGGCACAGGTGCTAACAGATCAGAAATCAACACACCATAAATCTGTCCTTGGGAGATGGCAATGACAAACTTGTAGGGTTTATAGGTTTATGCCTCATAAACATACCTTAAGGTTCGCTTATATAGGTGAGTTGTTGTACGTTGGATTCATAGAGATGCTAAAACTCCCAGATATTAGATTTATGCATTACGCTGTAGTTTTCGAAGCTGTTAGTTACAGGCCTTTATTTATGACTGTGCGTAGAGTACAAGTAACTTATGGCTGGTCCATGTTATATCGCCATATATTGGAGTTGTTCTCTCAACGATTATTTGGCGACCATGCGCATCGTCAACTGATGCCGTTGTCGAGGCAATGCAGATACGTCAAAAAAGATTACTGGTGCCAAACTTTTCTGATAGTTTACTGAGCATCCACAACAGCCTGTGCAATGCAAACCTTTTCGGTGATGGTGATTGGCTGTCCCTGATAACCTGATCTATATTTTTGTTTCACGATAATTACTGGGGGAAGTATTTCATTATTTCATCGACTGCATTGTATAATAAGCGATATTCTACGGACGATTCGCTCATGTAAATGTGGATGTGTTTATGATAATGTGACCATTGTTAACCAATGTTTCGGTGAAGTATCGTGGGAAGATCGCTGACATACTGCGATATAATGTCATGCCTTGGGCCACACACATTTTATTTCCAACGATTGCATCCAATATTTGAACATCTACTCAAGTATGCTAGTGAGGAGACATGAGGCATTTCAAGGTTGAAGCTGGGTGAAAAAGAGGAGGGCAACAGCCGTATACAGGTAACTGTCCTTATTACAAACTTCAAAGAATACCCTGGGTAATCACGAATTTCATCATAGAAGGAATTTCCAGGTCATTCATTGAGCGTACATTCTAGAAGCAACAGCAGCTGCGAGTATATACAAATCAGTGGCTGTACAAAAAATCTAAAAGAAAATACTTCAGGGCACCTGCGAGACGCGTCTTGCGCAATATATTGAATATGTAGGTCAAAGTTGATGGATGTGTAAGCTTCTTATAAGGAGCTGGGTTGAGATTGCGTAGAGGAAAGAGGGGATGTTACGATGCATGGTTTTCTTTACTTAGCCCAAAACTGTGTCAGGTTGAATCGTCTACATGGAGCCAAAGGCCAGTTAGCTTATGCTCCATTTAGTGCAATAGATGACATGTGAAGGTCTGAAATAAGAGTGAACGCATAAAAGAAAACACTGCTGAAATTTTTTTCACTAAATACTCATAAACAATGCTATTGTCAAAATCCTGTAAATTAAAACTCATGTAGAAGCTGCAGTTGGGCTATAATAGTACAACTAAGACAATCAGTTTTAACAAATCTATTAAATTTGAATATTAAGTATTTGTGTTATTATCTGTGAAAATTGTACTGTATGTGCAGGGGTTTGTATAGGTATAACATCACAATTCTTTATATCTGAGTCTATATTATTTATATCTCAGGCTATATCCTTTATATCTCAGGTTATACCCTATATATCTGAGTCTATATTCTTTATATCTCAGGCTGTATCCTTTATATCTCAGGCTATATTCTTTATTCCTCAGGCTATATTCTTTACATCTTAGGCTATATTCTTTATATCTCAGTCTATATCCTTTATATTTCAGGCTATATTCCTTATATCTCAGGCTATATCCTTTATATCTTAGGCTTTATCCTTTATATTTCAGGTTATATACCTACATGTATATGGTACAAAACCTATGTATACATAGGTTTTGTACCATTCAAAATAAATCAGTTATTATTGTGAAGCATCATTGCAAGGGAATTTCTGTACGACATGAAAACAAAATGAAAAAAGTTAAAAAATGAAATTTTAAAAATTTTTAAGAAGTTCTAATCAGCCCAATTTTTTTAAGCTAATTTTCTGCAGGTGCATTATTTGCAGACAGACATTTTAAAAATGCTTTCTCCAGTTTGTTTACAAAAATTTTGCAGCATTTAAAAATCAGCTGGAAGTTTTTTACCATTGAAACTATTATTCCTGATGCTGTAGAAGTAAATTATGAACAAAATATGTTCATAACAATTTTAACCGGATTATAAAACTTAGAGTCAGGCAAATTCCGCCCAGTGCAATGCTTACCCGCAAATCAAGATTCTCCACAACCTTTCAAATAAAATATATATTTTTTGCGCTATAAAACTCTGCGCCAGACATAATTTTTTGCACGTGCATAATAAAAATGTGAATGGTTTTCACATGATATCTTAAAGGAGAACCTCCCTTCCAGGATTCTCAAAACCTGTCTATTTCATATGAGGTAATCAGTATACCACGGCTTATTGAAGGCTCCAAATCATAAACTAACTTGGTACAAAAACTCACCTGCTGAAAGGTGCCAATAAACGTAAACTTGTTATTATATTTTCTTATTTCTCTCCGTATAGCTATTATTATATTTTATGATAGTTATACAAAGTATGGGCGGATGCATGCATTAGGTACAGTGTATGCATGCATTAGGTACAGCGAATGCATGCATTAGGTACAGTGTATGCATGCATTAGGTACAGCGAATGCATGCATTAGGTACAGTGTATGCATGCATTAGGTACAGCGGATGCATGCATTAGGTACAGAGGATGCAAATCCAACATCAGAAACTTGTCATGTTATTGTTTCAATGATGTGCTGAAATATTCAACCGGTAAATGTTTGTGTAATGATGCACTTCTTAAAGTTATCTGTTAGAAATCAATTTGTAGCTCCTTAAAAAACATTATTCACTTTCGCTTTGGTTAGGGATAAGCGACTATCTCAGCAAATGCAAACTCTATTTTGGTAGTACAACAAAGATTTAACATGAAAAATAACAGAGGGTTAAATCCTTGCTTCTGATTTTAAAAGGCTTAAAAATTCATAACTGTCACATAAAAGCATTATTAGTAAATGACCCTTTATTTCAATGGTTTTACAGAATATTTTGAAAATTGCTTCCTAAATTAATTATAAGAAGTAGGCCTATTATAGGCAATTATATAAGTAGGCCTATCTACTGGCATTTTATAGTTGGGAGTATTGAAATATGCGACGGCTAGGTATTTTTAGGATTAAATTATGGCTGCTGTTTTTTTTTTCTGGGGAAGAATTATAACAGACCTGAACTAATATATGTAATAGATAATATTAAAACAATATGCGAAACTACTTTAAATATATAAACAAATTAGAACTGTAGAGGTAATATTTTTGATTAGTTTTATTGCTAACTGTTTTTTTTTGTTTTATAATTTTTGTATGGCACAATATATATACATTCTTATTTGAAAAAAAGTATATATATATATGGATATATATGTTTATATATGCATATAAGTGTAACAAGCAAGGTACAAGAAAAGTTACAACATTATACACAAGCTGGATCATTCTATTAGGCATCATCTCCATATTTCTGTTATTACTTCAACTACAGTAATACTTCAACTTACGAGTGCTCCAACATACGAGAAGCTTGAGATACGAGCCAGCTTTTAAGCGAATTTTAGCACTAACATACGAGCCATGTTTGAGATACGAGCACGTGAGTCAGTTGCCAAGTATGCCGGAGGTGTTTTATGAGAACAGCATCACTCTGTATTTTTCAATTGCTCAGAATTATGTGAATTAAACGTACTGTGCGTAGACCGAAAGTTTGCCAGTAAAATGAAAGATAATACAAAGAAAAAGCAAATGATAACAATTGATATTAAACGGAAAAATATTGAAAAATATGCGAAATTTGTATGCGTGATTGAGCTAGCTCGGCAATATGACAGAAATACATTCATAATTATCAAACAGAAGGATTATATTCGAGGCATTTAGTTCGCAAAAGAACTAACCATAGTTTTAAAACGGTGCAGCAATCTTCACGACCGCTGATGGCATTGGACAAACAATTGGCCGGTGACAGCGTAACTGAAACGATGCTATGTGAAAAGGCCGGCGCTATCTATCCAAACTGTTTAATAGACATTCGGACAAGCTGGCTAGTGGTCGTGCATTAACCATTTGTGACGACACCAGTGTTCGTTCTAATCGCAACATGTTGCAAGGGCGACAAAGGCAAACGTCCTTAGATAGGTTTATCTTAAAACGACCGGCTAGTCGTGAAAGCAAATAAAAAGGAAAAATTTGTCGCTAACCAGCGAGAAACTTAAAACTATGAACGCCGAAGAAATTTTAATTACGTTTAGTTGAAAATGAAAGTTTGCTTTTAGGTTTGCTTCTAAGTTTGTCTTTTAACACTTTGATAAAATCTAAATTTATCAAAGTCAAATGTTGTAACGAAGGATAACTTATATCTCCCTCCCTGGCAAATGCGAGTGTTAACTGCTATTGTATGTGTTTAATTTTACATTTTAATTAATCACATTTCCTTGCATTATTTTTTATTTGTTGCTTTTTGAAAGCATGTAGTACGTAAGGACAATAAACAACATGTTCTTTCTGTTACAATATCTTGTTTTGAGTGTTTTATTTGCTTTTTTTAGAGTATGGAAACCAATCAATATATATTTAATTGTTCTATATATAAATAAATTGCACCAACATGCGAGTAAATTGACATACGAGCTCAGTCTCGGAACACATTAAGCTCGTAAGTTGAAGTATGACTGTATAGTCACTTAGTTATAGTCAGCATTCTGACTGGTTCTGTACACAAAATGCAATGAGCTGCCATTATTAGATCTATCCTGGACAACTGCTAGTGTGATGTCAGTTAAATAATTTACAATAAAAAATCCATCTCATTAACAACAAATTATGCTTATGATTTTACAAATGAATAAAGAGGGTTGAGCCTATTCCATCACACAGACCTAACCAAAACAATACTTATATATACGTACTTGATACACGTAGGCTAATAAGTACACTTAGTCGTAATTGTCTGTAAACAAAAAGGAATATATCAAAGACAGGAAGCTTCAAAACAATGGTAGCCATTCATATTCACCAGCTTCCGTCTATGGAGTATCAGGCCACCACATCAAAAGAAATACTATATAACTCTTGTACTCCACAAAGAAATGGGAGTTCTCTATATTAGCCAATTAGCTATTCCCATGATAGACACATTAGGAATAGCACATGTCTAGGTGATACACTGTACATTGGGAAGAGGCAAATACAGGATTAACCAACCACTTACCTGTTTGGCGTACTTTGTAATATTAAAACTGAAACTTGCAACATGAACTAATTTATTACTACATCATACAAGTGCAGGTCCTTTAATTTATATTACTAAATGCAGCTTTATCATTCGTGTGTAGGTGTCTGCTAGCTCATGTAAACCCTATGATTTTTCTCATTTTTGACCCAATTTTGTCAAAACTTCACACCGGGTTGCTAAAAATATTTAGTCTTAAAAATCTGTCTGGTTCGGGAGAGCCCGCCTTTTAAACACCCACATGCCTAATTAAAAATACAAAATGTCCTTGACACCACTGGGCTTACTGGTTGTATATCATAAAATGTTAATAAGTTGATGATGCACAAGCTACAAAACCAATAGTTTATAGAACATCCATAGATGTTCAATATTCAAGATTTAATGTCTCTGCAGAGACACTAAATCTTCTGTCTGACATCTAGACATTAAACAGAAGCCAAATTTAAAAATTCACTTTTGCTTATTTTGCCTGCTTTTATAGGTAAACTCTATTGAATATCGGTACAGGATTTTACTGTATATTGTTTGTTAATCCAGATTCACACTGTAGTCTACGAGTACAGACTTATAGTGAAATATTCTCTTGTTACTTGCTAGCACAAGTAGAACATATTAGTAGAGATTTTACTGTAGGTTATCAGAACATACAATGTTTTACTCTATCACATCAGCAAAAGCTCCTACTGCTTGCTCTTAGCAAGATTCTACAATTCATACTTCTATAGTTTACCAAAACCAATGTTTATCACAATCTGTCAGCACCGATGTCTGTTGTAATCTACCAGCACAGGTTTCAACTGTAATATACCAGCATGTGTGTCTACTATAGTCTACCCACTCGTGTGTCTGCTGTAGTCTACTAGTAAAGGTGCCTGTTTTAGTCTACCTTAGTTTTGCTGTGACAAAACAACTACTCAAATGCATAAGGTTAGCCGGTATTTACCCGCCTTTCCCGAATTAAAAACATTTGTTATCTGATAAGAATGTATGGCACACCCAGAAGCAAGTTTCTTTTTTCTGGTTTATAATCGGCTAAGAATTTTATCAGCAACAGTTATACAATACAAATATGCAATTGTTTATAATGAGTAGAAGAGGTGATATGACAGTATGTTAGTGGAATCATGTGACTAATACAGAGCTCTGTGCTGTACTTACATGTACATATGACAGCTCGTAAGTCATTAATAAGTATTTCTCAGTTTAAGGAGCAAGACAGTTATGTGGAAAAGATTATATCTTCAGTTTAGTCTTGTATACTGTACAGTTTAGTCTTGTATACTGTACAGTTTAGTCTCGTATACTGTATAGTTTAATCTTGTATACTGTACAGCTTATTCTTGTACACTGCACAGTTTAGTCTTGTATACTGTACAGTTTAGTCATGCATACTGTATAGCTTAGTCTTGTACACTGTACAGCTTATTCTTGTACACTGCACAGTTTAGTCTTGTATACTGCACAATTTATTCTTGTACACTGTACAGTTTAGTCTTGTATACTGTACAGTTTAGTCTTGTATACTGTATAGTTTAGTCTTGTATACTGTATAGTTTAGTCTTGTATACTGTACAGCTTATTCTTGTGCACTGTTCAGTTTATTCTTGTATACTGTACAGTTTAGTAATGTATACTGTATAGTTTAGTCTTGTATACTGTATAGTTTAGTCTTGTATACTGTATAGTTTAGTCTTGTATACTGTACAGCTTATTCTTGTACACAGTTCAGTTTATTCTTGTATACTGTACAGTTTAGTAATGTATATTGTACAGTTTACTATTGAATACGGTACAGTTTAGTAATGTATACTGTACAGTTTAGCCTTGTACAGTGTACAGTTTATTCTTGTACACGGTACAGTTTAATCTCAAATACTGTACAGTTTAGTTTCAAATAGTGATAATTACTTATCGCACAAAATGAAGAAAAACACAATCTATTGGCAGGTTTTTTCCGGCTGAAGTGTATTGTAAACCGATCCTTCTGTCTCTTTATAACATGCTTTGTTTCTGCGACGCTCCACAGAACTAATGTAAGGTATTTCTACAATATAAAGTTTAACGCAGTCAGTAAGCATTTTATTAAGCACATTTATCACTTCTGTAGGTTCAATTACATGTAAGGGGTCTTTAGAGAAACTATGTAATAGTAGCATCTCACGGCATAAATTTTTAAATATCTCAGCGCCTGCAAGGTCCTCTGACACAATAAAAATAACAAAATAAGTTAATATAGCAAATGAAATATTTATGTAGATTAAAGCTAGCAGTTTTACAAACAAGAATAAATTATGTCACCGATAGACTAGAGGCTTTGTATCACAAGACCTATTCTAAATATGACTTTATGTATCTCAGGCTAGCCAGAACTGATTTGAAAAGATTTATTATTGGAAGCTTTCTTAGTATTCATTCCAGTTTGTTTTGAAAAAGTTATATATTATTTAGGTGTATAAAGTTATGGGTAGAACAAACGGATCCAATTAGACTGCAACTGATGCCAGTATAGATAACCCCCAAAGACTTTCATATTGTAAAGGACATTAAGAGAGCGTAATCAGAAACCGAACCAAATTGTAAAATTCGAACCAAACTAAGATTTCCTTTGCGAGCTCAAACTATTTGAACTAAAAAAGAAATAGGCCAAAGTATAGAAAACAAGAGTATTATTCTGAAAATATGTGTTTTGTTCAAGTTCAGGAACTGCTAATGCAGTGGGATGAACAACAATGAGCTTTAGCCAGGATGGTTCACATTTATTTATGGCTCTATGACAAGTCATAAATACTTAATGAGTGTCATTGGGTGGTGCCACAGTTCCTCTTGTCATTTATGTGATATAAGTAAACGGATGGCATTACTTATGTGTCACCTGATGGCATGAACATTTTTGGACAATTAGCTCACTAGCGGAAATAAATATTTTAAAAACAGATTAATTTTAATAAAAACGTTGCTTTGCTCGCTCCCTGCTGAGTCAGAGAGTTTGGTCTAACATTCGAAGGCCATTAAGGCGTCAGATAACGAGCAGACTAATTTGTTTTGCTACTTAAATAGTCAACGTTAAACTAATAATTTTGTGGTCAAGAAATCTGATTAATTTCTCAAATGAAGTTAGCTGTTTACCAGTGTGTGTCAGACTGCAGTCAATCTCAACCACGCCAGGAGAGTAGTTCTCTCTTCAAACTTAAATAAAACTCAGTTTAGATAAAAAATATTTTTTGTATAAGAACTCATAAACAATAGCCTAATCTCTAGATCATTTTTTTGAAGTTGGTGGGTAAATGAGCCAATATATTACACCTGAAAAGGGTTATAAATTATATTAATTCCAAACTGTAGTGGCAATAACAAACTTAGTTTTGATGCGCCAAACTTGACACCATCTTTTTCACAAAACTTGAAAAGTTTAAAACCAGACCAAATACTATAAAATTGCTGTAAGCCAAAATTGTATGACGCATGAAATGGCAGTTTTCAAAACATTAAAGTTTTTTATTACACATATTTTTAAACCAAAAATATTAAAATTTCACATATATACACACTTCTACATACACATACACACACATTTCTACATATATTTGCTGCGTCTTTAGCAAGGGCTGCATTTACTTCAACAATAATCTGGCATATTCATTGAAGTGGGTACCCGTCTACTTCCAGCTGCACTTTAGAGTAGTGTGACAATGCCTACCGCATTATAGCTCAAAATCTTTGATTAGATCTGCTCAAGGTGTTCGCTGTATGTTTCTAGAGGTGTCCAGTTTAACTTGAGAACAGTCTTCACTGTACCTCTGCTAAAGACTTTTGCTGTTTTCTATGTTTATTTTTATTTTTACCAGTGCGCTTGACGGTCCCGGGTACAGCGAAAGATTGTCATGAGTAATCAGTGTGCGCATAATTATTCCATGACATGACAAAGCGGATGAGTGGTACAGCGGCTGGAATGCGAGTCTGGAGAATGGAGTATCCAAGTTGAATTACAGTGCAGCGCTATGTTTTTCCTAACGCTCCTAGCGGGACTTTTGATAGACTAACGGATGAAAAAACATGGTTATTCTTATAGCGAAGATTAGTTACCTACAGTTTCTCCTATCAAAATGTGTTTATAGATTTATCCCCTCCTGCTCATCGTATCTCTATGGATTCTTACTACTTGTACATCTTTTTCCAAAGTTTCAACTCTTTCTCTACTGAAGTGCCTATAAAAACTCTGCTAACAGAGAGCCAATAAACTGCTGCGATATATTACCTACCCATAAACCTAGTCAAACTCTTGGAAGTAAAAGGCTAAAACAATAAACCACTCATGTTTACTTATCCACAATTAACAAAGAACAATTGTCTGACATTGTATATCCAAATGCATGGTTTACTCACCTTGAACCAATGTCAGCTGAAATTCTATTCTGCGCATTCACTAACTCTGGGTGTAATAATATTTGTTTGATAAGTTGTTTCCATTAATATATAAGTTTGTTTGTTTGTTTATTTTCATCTATAATACAACTACAAAAAATAATATGACGAGTGTTTCTTACAGTATACAAGAACAAGAAAATAGAAAAAAGTCACTCCAGGGAAGGTGATGATGAGGTCCTTGTGCGCAATAGCAAGGCTAATCAAGGCGCAGAACCTGAAAGTAGAGTCAGCAGAAGTCTGTCTAGTTAGTTTAGTCTAGTCTGGTTGTCTGAGGTAGCGCTTCAGTTCATTTTTGAAAGAATTAGCATTTACAATTTTACGCAGTGTAACCGGTAGTAGATTCCACTATTCTACTTATCCACAATTAACAAAGAACGCTTGTCTGACGTTGTATATCCAAATGCATGGTTTACTCACCTTGAACCAATGTCAGCTGAAGTTCTATTCTGCGCTTTCACTAACTCTGGGTGTAATAATATTTGTTTGATAAGTTGTTTCCAATAATATATAAGTTGATGAAAGTTTTGACTGAAAGCTTTGACTACATAATTATCTATTTAAGACGATAAGGCGGAACAGAAAGTAATACATTTTTGACTCAAATCCTGTTTAAAAATTAATATCCTCCGATAAAATGAAACTAACATTAATAATGCATTAAGGTGGTTAATAGTGATAAGCTATTGGGTGATGATGAGTCACTGAAAACCATAATGCCTCATTTACATGACTTTCATTGACTGACGCTCAACAACACGCGATGAATAATTTTTTAATACAAATTTTAATCAAGCAATAAATGGTGAAGTCATACTGTGATGTCATTACAATGACTCTCTTAGCCTAGAGCCGTTTCCTACAGCTTCAAAATAAAACTCCAGTTTATGATTATAAATGTGCAGCTCCTCTATATCAACTGTTGAGCTCAATTTTTTGCTCCCGCCCTCTATTATACCGTCTATTATACTGTCTATTATACTGTCTATTATACCGTCTATTATACCGTCTATTATACCGTCTATTATACCGTCTATTATACTGTCTATTATACTGTCTATTATACCGTCTATTATACCGTCTATTATACCGTCTATTATACTGTCTATTATACTGTTTATTATACTGTCTATTATACTGTCTATTATACCGTCTATTATACCGTCTATTATACCGTCTATTATACCGTCTATTATACCGTCTATTATACCGTCTATTATACCGTCTATTATACCGTCTATTATACCGTCTATTATACCGTCTATTATACCGTCTATTATACCGTCTGTTATACCGTCTATTATACCGTCTATTATACTGTCTATTATACCGTCTATTATACGTCTATTATACTGTCTATTGTACTGTCTATTATACAGTCTATTATACCGTCTATTATACCGTCTATTATACCGTCTGTTATACCGTCTATTATACCGTCTATTATACTGTCTATTATACTGTTTAACATTGCAGTGGAATATTAAAATGGCATTGAATTTCATCATCACTATTGTAGGTCCTTGTTTCTGGTTTGATTAAGTATCTAGTGTTTGTGTCCTGTTGGTTGCTGAGCAAAACCTTGTCACACATTCCTGTTTACTAAAGTCAATTTTGAGCCAAGGGTTAGTATATCAGCTGGCTTCTATCTGTTTAAGCTCTTACCATGAACCTTTTTACGTTTTTAAAAAAAAAATCCCACAAACACTGCGCTGATACAGGCAGCATGTCACTAGCGATGGGGGAGTGAAACAAACAACCAAACAAGAAATTAATAAGACTTTATAATAATACAGTCTCATATTTTTCTTTGCATTATGTTCTTTCTACCAAACAGTGATCCTTCTCTCTATTCGTCATTTTGCCCTCAATTCATCTATGCAATCACACGTTGTAGACCGAACTTTGGTCTTTTTAAAGCTACAAACTCGTACAAATATTTCTACTTAGTTTACTCTAAAAGCATTTTCACTCTTAAATATTACTCTTGGCTAAATAAAAAAAATTCAAGAAAGACTTTCGAAAGTTCAATCTTATGTAACTCAATATTGCAAGGATCAATCTCTGAAAATATTCAAAATTATCTAATAACAGTCATAGAATAACTTAATGAACAATTACTCTTTAACTTTTAATTTGATGTAACTATATCTTGGAGTAGGTTGGACTTGGTGAGGTTTGCCAAGAATTTGCAGTACAACAACTACCTTGTTATAATAAAGTTTGTTTGAGAATATTTCAAAACATTTCTAAAAAATAAATTTTGTTTTACAAAATAAGAAAAAAGAACATTTTCCTGTAGAGGAAGCGCTAAATTAAATGTTGAACTATTATAATAGTCAATATTGGATAAATGTGTCTCAAAGGAACTCAGGCCCATGACTAGACTTAAGTGCTATGTAAAGACGATTCCCATGGTAGCTTGGACCTATATAAATCTTGACAACTCGATCAAATAGTCTGCCTCTGCTGTCTCGCTAGGTAAGTTCGTGAGTTCATTCAATTGGCTCAGACTTAAGGAACGGATACTGTGGTAGCGACATGCATGTAATCCATTAATAGCCGCTATATATGTGGCTTACAAAACTTGCGCAACAGTTTAAACTTTGCCTTAAAAAAGTTATCAAAGTTATATAATTCCGACCAAAAAATTTATTTAGCGTTTACCTGAGAAAAGGTCAGAAGGTGACGGAGCATTTGGTAAAAAGGAGATGAAAAGCTACCAGCTATAGATAATCCTTTTTGATTGATCGACTATTGATAGATGCGTGAGGGGGATTAGTTGCTTCAACGTGTACCCACCCCATGTATAAGAGGAAATATCATCATGTTGACCTGTCAGTAATACAACTGGATAGTCTCCTGAAGCTTCTGTCTGCCGGTTCTCACAGCCATAACTCGTCCGCACCTATCCACTGCTTACAAGAATGAGTAAGTTCACAATTTCACTTTTCTAGTATTTTAAAATCTGTCATGTTTACACTCTAAAATGCAAATATTGCTTTTTATTATTTTATTTGAAATTTATTATTTTTATGATTTTCTAATATGAGCTGGTATAGTGTAATGAATCGATGGAGGAATCAAAGTTGCATCTTTAAGGCCACAAGTTCAATTTTTGGTAGTCCCAAAACCTGAAATTTTTCCCAAAATATGTTGTTTAACATAATATTAAACAATTCAATAGGATTACAATAAAATAAATTATTTTTCCATTTGTGCTTCTGAATGTTGTTTTACATTGATGAATAGTTCTGCTCAACCTGTGATACGCTCCACAATATGGCCATTTTAAACAGTATTTGTTCGGATAACCAATTGCTAGTATAACCAGCATGCTCAACTATGCCAGGTACCTGAGTGAAAGAAGCAGTCGTTTTTTTTTCTAATACTCAGCTTCCCTTTACATTTTTCTCTTAAAACACCATTTTATAAAACCTAGTTTTGTTTGTCATGAGCAGGTTTAGTAGGGCTTCGATAACTAACAGTGAAGTGGTCTAAGAATTAATTTGAGGAGTTTTTTTATCAAGCCTTACAGAAAGTGTCTAAGCTTTATATAAAAACACAGCTCAATTCACAGTAATCTTCTGTATAGTTTTATATATTAAGTCTAAAAATGTACACCGTTGTTTTGAATTTTTTATAAATTTTTGCAAATAGAAAACAACAACAAATAAATATTTATTTTATTGTCTGTTGTAATCATATCTTTAGTGTCATGACTATCATACTCGGTGAAATGTATGCGATGCAATATTTTTAAACATCCGTTCATTTCTATTTCAACATAAATGTTGTGGGACAAAGTTGTTAAATTTTTATGCTTTGTTTGCCCAAAATGTTTTAGAAAATGAATTTAACTATTAAACAATTTCTAACCAGCCCAGAGTCCGCCAATCAATTATATCTGAACCTAATGTCCATCATTAGCCTGTGACAAATATTTTGTCTTAAGTCTCTCATCCTGTTTATATCTGTCAAACGAACATTCTGCTTAATCATGGTATGACGTGCATCACTTATATAAATCAACATATCTGCAGGTTGTGACGTCTCTTTCGTGTGTGCATTAAAATTAATACAGCAAAAAATTACACATTAAACGATAACATATAACGAAGCGTATTGTTTGAAAATAGATTTGCCAAGTAATAAATCACTCATGGATTAGATATCAGTCTATATTGTGGTTGAATTCATACTAACAAGTGGAATAGTGTTTGTTTTATGTTTATACAGTAGTACCAAAATTAAATATACATTTAAGAAGTGCTTAAGAACAAGCATGCGCATATGCGATTCAGGGATAGGCATGTGTTACTCACGGCCATTCATAAATAGGCCAGCATTATCTCAGTAAAACTGATTCAAAATTAGGTGTGAGACCCGCGTGCTATGGACTCTACTGAATGCAGCTCTTTAACCATGGCTCCATATGTTTGTTCAGCTTTAATACCCCACCATCCATCATGGCTTTGCCGAAAGGATTAATAATATTAATCATCTACTTACTTTTTAAGTCTCTGAGTGTACATACTCTATTTGACCTACATACTCTACTCACCCTACTTACCCCACAAACTCCGCATATAAATGTCTATGGAAGTGCGTAACTGATTGTATTTTTAAAGTAATTTTATTAAAATGGCAAATATTGCGGTCATATCGAAAGGTGCTCAAGCGTGATAGACCATTGCGCAGTATGTTGGCGTGTTCTAAGCTGGTTGATCTCTAGCTATCATATTAGATAAAATAGTTTGATAAAACTTAGCAGCTGGCAGGTGGCCATCACAAACCTGTTATAAATTTTAATGTTGTTATTAAAAAACAAAAATAGACAAACCCTCATCCACTTACCATAATTCTCTCTGACTATATTTTAGATGGTTTCACATGCCTCAGACTGTTGACTATCTTCATAGTGCTCATAGGTAAGTTACAAGTTTCAAATAAGGTTTTTATCAAATAGAAGTTAAAAAAGCATTTTTACTTTAGTGTGTGCCAAACTTTGTTCACTTCCTGCCAAATGGCCTCTTCACCTCAATTAGCCAAGCTATTGCTCACATGAAGTCTTCATCAATATTTTTATGGTGTATTATTTAACGATTGTTTTACTTGATAAGAACATAAAACTCAACTTAATTGAATTGAATTGTTGATACTAAAACATAAATAATATTTTATCAAAATCGTTCAACTGAGCAAAATACTTAAGCGGACAGCCTTAGAAACAAATATCATTATTAAAAATTGTCACCTTAAGGGTGGCCTTGAGTGAATTGTTTAATGAGAACATTGGTTTACGAATCTCATGCTATTTAGTAGCAGGCTCAGTAAATCTGAAGGTCCTTGTGAATCTTAGGCTATTGAGAACAGTGGTTGGGAAGCCATGGATTATTGTGTTGAGTAAGTTGTGACTCTAAAGTCATTGAGGATACTAGTTTGGAAACCTATGGAAGATTCTAGAAAAAGTTGATTAAAAAGTAGTACTACCTATAGTACTAGCCCAACACACTATTGATAATAGTACACCAGAAAGCTGTTATACAGTGTTTCATGCATGATTTACTAGTGCTCCAATCATTTCAGAAAGCTGCAACGCTGGATTCAACATGGCCGTACTCAATAACACAGTGGCACAAGCACAAGCACAAGCAAGTAAGAGTTTACACTAGTCACTAGTCAGGTGTTTTAGTCATCTTTGCACAGAGCAGGCATCACCAAGGCTTTTCTATTCACTAAAACTACAGTTCAGAATACATGTTTTGAGTGAAATGCTGTACGAGATGACGGAGTCATCTTGCCTATCTTATAAGTTGTTTGTTATTATGAGTTTTCAGTCAAACTCTGTCAGGTGTTGCCTGTGGCAAAGTCTGTACCTTCATACTGTATAACTCAAATCATGTATTTTCAGGTTGTGAAATAGCTCTTTATGATTTCTACTGCGACTTCCGGAATCTTCTGAGAGGAAGAAATAAGAACTGTGCTGGGTAAGCAAGCTATAGGCCTACATGAAATACTAAACTTGAGTATGCAGCTATTTCTAACTGAACAATGTTTAGGGTTTCTGGACTCTACAGAAGCATCTCTGTAATCACAGACAGTGAAGTACTGCTAGACTATCATATGCTGTCTGTATGTCACTAACAGTGTAACCTTCCTTAAAGTAGTTTGTGTATTCCTTTAGAGCAAGGCAGCAGTTTAATGACTTGAAGCACAGCTGTGAGAGTACAGATGTTGTACGGAGAACCTTTCAAGTAGTGAAATACACGCAGCTGTTTACCAAGGCCTGCAACATTCCATTTCCTGATAATGGTAAGCACCCACTTCTCTTTCGCTGCTTTTGCACTTCGTGTAAAATAATTTGTTTTTTTTTTCTGGAAAATCTTTGTTGAATCTTTTTAGTATGGCTTTTTCTAGTTGTATTGTATTATGAATAATTACCTCTTTTAAACTAATAATTTTCATTGATGATAAAAGTGTCTTTTTACCATTGTCCTATATATTTACTAAGTAAAAATATTTTTGGTTTACACCCTGGTACATGCTGGTGGATTAATCATTTTTAACTTTACTATAGTTCAAAATTCAGTTTACTTTAGTATTGTGGTTAAAATTTTGTTTTTCATTACCTAAATTTAGACACTGCTTTTTTCTAAGCGGGCCTAAATTAGCTGTTTGCTTGCAAACATTATCGCTTTTTTGTGGTCTGTGAGCAGGTCAGTGATTGAAATTTTAAACATTCTACTCTCTGAATATCATGCTATTTGGATAAGAGTCGATTTTTTATCAGAAAATTGTTCAGCGCACATCTGTACATAATACTTAGTAAAACTTGTTACTGCAAGATGCTAGATTATATAACACACGGGTAATTAATAGCCGGATAAATATATATGAACGTAAAATATGGCACAAAACAGCATCGCTAAATGAAGTAACCAGCTTTTAATAAAACTCGAATGCATGAATAATCTTCCATCCTCCTTCTTCACTCTATGTCCTGGAACAATTACAATGCGCTAAATACTTTGTCTAAAACATCAATTGATTTATTTTGCAGGTTGCAATAAATTCGAGACTTCTTTGAAAAAACTCTTCAGTGGAAAGCGATCACTTAAGCTCAAATGGTAAGGTTCACATAGTGATTACTTTAATTCTTATCGATGAGTTGCTATTTTCTGTTACATGGATGTTGAGTTGATGACAGTAATTGTCGGCCTTTGTGTAACCTTTGAGCACAAAACATAATGAAACCACAAGTCAAGGCGATCTTATAAACATGTTCGCATAATCTACAGCAATCAGGATGCACACTGGAATGGTATGAAGGACCTTCAGGACGCACAGAAAGATGGCTGCAAGTTTGCTATGAGTTTTGAACAAGAGGTCCTCTATCAAGTTGCGCCTCAGATTTGCTTAAATAACCGACGAAATGCCAGCCCTCCGAGGTCAGCAGGAGCGATTGTTCCAAGGAGATGTGGCAGAGTTTAATTCTTCAATATACAAGGTGCGTTGAGAGATCTTTTGACTTTTTGTTACCCTTGGCTTTGGCATTAGAAATTGTCATGTCAAGGTCAGAAGTCTAGGTCATAGAAGTCAAGGTCATAGAAGTTAAGGTCTAAAAAAAACTTTTAAACTTTAAAGAGTTTCGACTTATTTGTGATTTTGTTATCATTTTGGTTAAAAAATAAGAACTCATTAGGCATAAAAATTGCATTGTTTGGTAGTGAAAAGGAGAAATGTCAACTTTACTTATTATCAATTGTTATTTGACAACAGGATGATCTTTTCTTTAACAAATCATTTTAGTGCCAGCATGTATCGAGTACACAACAGACCACCCAGGTGTCATAGTATAATCAACTGTCTAAATATCGTTATTTATTACTTTTAGGTTGTCCACCTATCAGATTGAGCAACTCCTGTTTTAGTATCTCACAATTACCTCACAGTAAACGATGAACGCGAGAGAAGAAATGGTGGGCACCTTCATCACACCTTCTCTTTACTTTGACTATACATACCAGCATCACTATATTTCTTGTAACTTTTTATATTTGAAGGCAGTTCCTTTGTCTCACAACTAGTTATATTACCTCGAGCTTTGTTAGCGCTTTAGCATATGATGGCATATACTTGTACTTCTATATACAAGTATATTTTCTATGATATTTCATTCTCTGGAACCTCGTTAATGTTCATGTTGAAACAAAAACAAAAGCATACTATTAGCATTTTTGATTTCATTCATCCTCATGTAAAACAATCACTATTTATTTTTTCTACTGTATAAATTGATTTTTGTAAACTGTACAGTTTTATCTTCAAGTTTAAAAAACTCAAATATGATTTTACTAATTGGTAAATGTCTAAGGATCTATACCAGTCAAGCAATAAAGTCATCTATTTGTTACCAACATTAGTGTCAGTTGAGCTGAATAAGTGTGTGTTATCTCAGTCTCAGTACAACTAGTACCTGTAGATATTCCATCAAATATAGTGTGTAGGCGTCAATAAATGGTAAAAATAAAATCAATCATTAAAATACAAATAGCCAATGCATGCCACATGCATATGTATGCAATAATGTGGTATGTATGCATATTTATGCAGTGTTGCAGTATTTATACAGTATTGTAGTATGTATGCAGCCTTGCAGTATGTATGCAGTATTGCAGTATGTATGCATGGGTTTACGTAATCACACACATTTTAGCTGTGAGTTGTTGATAAAAAGAATAGCAATCTATTAAAAGATTATGTCTCTCTTTAACATTTTTATACTGATTTATGTATATTTAATATAACGATATTTCCTTTGCTATTATTAGCTATTTAGCAAAACTAACAATAAGCAGAATTTTACTGAATCTTAAAAAACTTTGCAAAAACCTGATTTAGCAAGATTATCTGTGTCTCTACAATGTCCAAAGTATGCATAAGTGCAAAAATGTATGGTCATAACATTTAATTTATTTTGACAGTAACATTTTCTACTATAAATATAATGCTGAATAATTCCAGTTACACTGTTTAGCTAAATATTTTTAACTTAGCTGATTAAAATGTAATTTTAGCTTGATTGAGTTTGAACCACCAATTTAATAGTCGGGTGGCAATTAAATAAACTAACAAATGTGAAATTAGCACAAAATTGGTGGTGACATGCTGATAGGTTTTAAGTATATATGAGCTATATTAGGCTATCTTCATTAGCAGAAATCTCTGACATTAATGATTAGTTGCATGCTGAGTTTAGTATGCTGGTTCAAAAAGTTATAAACCTCAATAATTTAGTGAACTTTTAAATTAGTCACTTACAAGAGATGGTAACCTTGTTATCGAGCAAGATAATCATCCAGGAATGGCCACTAGAGTAGATGAATCGATTTCTTAAAAGACAGTTGATTAGAGTCTAGTGAGAAGTTTAAATCACTAATGTCAGAGATTTCTGCTAAGGAAGATAGGTTTTACGTATATATGAGCTATATTAGGCTATCTTCCTTAGCAGAAATCTCTGACATCAGTGATTTAAATTTCTCACTAGACTCTAATCAACATGTCACCACCAATTTTGTGCTAACTTCAGACTTGTTAGTTTATTTAATTGTCACACGGCTACTAAATTGGTGGTTGAAACTCAATCAAGCTAAAATTACATTTTAATCAGCTAAGTTAAAAATATTTAGTTGAACAGTGTAACTGGAATTATTCAGCATTATATTTATAGTTGATTACACAAATGTAACTATCATCTGGCAACAGCCATTTTTCCGCAGATAATAAAAATTTTCACATTCAGCATTAATAAGAAATTTCAAACATGGCAACAGTTCACAGCATCAAATTCGAACATTTCTCATGATAATCCTTACTACAAATTTTAAAATAATATAGCTGTGTCTGTCTGTTCGTTTGTCTATCCGTTTGGCCAAAGCCACTCTAATAGTGTTAGGAAAAAGTTTGCACTACACAGGAATCAGAGGAGAGTATTCAGATTTCTAGCGAGGCATGCTAGCTAACACACTGCTTATGCAGATTTTTAAGTACCGTGTAAATCAAAGATTCCCGAGTATGGGTGTTCGCATTCCTTAGGGGTGTGAGCTGCTGTTCGCGAGGGTACCAGAATCAATGGTAAGTACTGGTTATTCAACTTTCTCAAAAAGAGCATTGAAAATTCTTGTTCCGTTTTCAACAATTTAGCTACGCGAGCCTAGATCTTCATAGTTTATATACATCAAAAATAAATACCATAATGTCATCAATCATGGAAATCATCTGCAAATTTCACTCACCCACGAGGAATCACGTTTTGATCAGATAAAAGCAGAGAACAGACAAGAAATAAGTTAAAGACCATAAAGTGAGTTGTCTTTTTATATGTTACAAGTGTGTAAAACATTAGACTCTCTATAGAATGATCTTTCAATAACATGTTGTTTTCATATATTTCAAATATGTCTGTTTTTTTGATTATGTTTTGGGCCATCTTGTTTAATTCAAAACAAAGGGTTGCGAGATTGCCCTTGCTGGTCTTAATAAGTTTAGCAATAAACGCAAATAGGGAAGCGATGAGGGCAATCAAGTCTACCAAATATTGGGTGGAATATTTATACCGTATTGACATAAGACTATTAGCAAAAAATGCATCTGCTCAGAGAAGTAAAGAGAGATAGCCAAACGAATATCCTGAAAGAATGTCCTTACACATTATGATGCTGAAGATGTTTACCTTGCCAGATGCATAAACAGTGTCGGCCCACCGTATTAACCGTATTTAAAATAAGGGTATAATCCTCAGCTTCTAACCGCCGGGTTGCAAATGCTATGTGGTTTTGTTATGAATGAAGTGAAGGCCGTGTCAAGGGTTGTTAGTGCTGTAAAAACGTTTTATTTTATTGCAAAAACGTGTTTAAATTATGGAATTAAGACCAGCTGAAGGCCCGAAAGATTTTCATATTCTGAACTAATACTAGACCAGCCCATCTGGGTAAACACGCCCACGTAATGCTGTCTCATTTAATACTGTTCTAAGACAGATTAAAATGAGGTTGAGGACCATCCCTTCCGCTATCTTACATTAAAAACAATGTTTCCTAAAGTCATTTGAAAAATTGATTTTAAATATCAATTTTTCAAATGATGAAAAATTGATTTTAAAAATCAATTTTTTATCATTTGAGCAAACAAGTGTTTCCGACAGACAAACTGCACTTGTCTCTTTTTTGCATTTCATAAAAACCTGGGGCAGTCTATTTTTACTATCTTTCTCTCTTTTCAGAAAAGAGCTCCATCAAGTCACTTTCAGAGCTGCTGCCATGTGATTTGTAGGGAGACACAAAATTTTGCTAAAAACTTTTTGTTTTTGTATAAGTGAAATTTTGTGTCTATGCATGTTAATAACTATCATAATTTATTACGCTGGGAAAATTTTTGTGATCAAAAACAATGCTTTAGTTGTTAGCATGCAATGTTTAACTCGCAACTGTGTGGTAAGTTTCTAAATTTGGTATAATTTTCTATGCTGCTCATAACTCTGTCTAAGGAGGACTCATGCCTTCCGGCCTCGGTCCGCTGACATGAAACCACTGATAGTACTTTGTTCATCCGCCAGCTCGTTAACCTATTCAGTTGATAATCTCTGAGCCTTTTAGGTGAGGGCAGGTAAACTGGGTGCATTAGGGTATTAGGAGGTCTATAAAGCAAGAATCATGAAAGAGACAGAAAGATATGACGTAGACAGCTTAAGAGGTTAGCATTGCTGTGTGCAATTTTTTATGGCTAGCTAGCAGAGAGCGTCCACCTCGGGTATATTCTGTCCAAAAAGGCTAGCCATCTTTTATTTCTGAATTCTTAAGCAATTGTGGATTTTGAATGATAGAATGAAATTTTCAACTTGATAAAATTTTATAAATACCTTCTAAAACACAAATAGTATACCCTATTAGAATTTTTCAAACTTTTAATGGGTTTTAATGTTTTTCAAAGATCTTGGCAAAAAAAGATATTTTTTTTAATTTTTGGTTATAATTTTTATTTGCTATAAATTTCATTTCTCAGATTACATAGAAAAGCATGAACAATTAAAAATAACTCGAATTCACGTTTGACGCATCTTTATGGTAAACCATATTAAACAACAAAACCTCGGTATGTACAATATGAGTATTGGACAGATGTGCAATGCTACTAAAAATCTATTAATAATCTAAAATATGAATTTGAAACTTTTTGCTTGTTTACAAGCTTAAATTACAAAAATTTGATAAGTAGGGTAAATAGCGTCACATGACAAGCACTAAGCTGTGTGTGTCGTCATCTCCTCAAGTTGGAAGCGCATAAATTCTTTATGCCTTGTCTGTTAAATGCTTTGTAGTCGTAGTTAAGTAATCATGGAATCCTCCACAAACTTGAACCGTTAAAGTCTGAAAGAGTGGAGCTAAGTAAGCATTGTCGTGGCAGCACTTGTGGCAGCACTTAGACAACTGTGACGATTTCATCAGTACCATTCTTGCTTCAACTCTGTTTTTCCTTCAGCCTAAAAAAATTGGAATTGTCCCGAATTTTTAGTACTTCTTCTGCAACATCTTCTCAATATAATTTGAGGGCTTTTTTTTGACACATTTTAACAAGTTACACAAAAGCATATTCATAAAATAAAAGAAAATGTAATAATAGTTGCTTTAAAACAAACAAAGAATATTAAATCGATTTAAATGCTTGGAAGCAATGAATTTAGCTATTATTTGCATGAATTTTAGAAATTATCAACTTGAAAAGTTGTTGATGAATTTACCATGAACATTAGCTCATCACGTGAAGAATCCAATTCTAGTGCCTGCGGCAGCGTTTTGGGACAATTGACGTTGATCTTGGAAGACTGGCAAACCGTTGATTATCTAAGCAAATCTGAGGCGCAACCTGATAGAGGACTTCTTGTTCAAAACTCATGGCAAACTTGCAGCCATCTTTCTGTGCATCTTGAAGCTCCTTCATACCATTCCAGTGTGCATCCCGACTGCTGTAACATTCCACAGTGCTTCCTCGTTAAAAATCAAGTGAAGGTGAAGGTAATTAACTCCCCAAACGTACAAAAATACTTATTTTTTAAGCAAGTGTAAACTTTCAGCGAGGCTTCAAAGCACATGAAATTGTGGGTTTTTTCATTTTGTTCAAAAACTTCTATAGGCATTTAGAGCTGACCTCATAACTCTGAATATTCTGAAATTACATATTACAAGGTACTTAGACATGCGTAGTTCATTTCAAACTATTTTTAATATATTTACATTATTTTTAGTATTGCTATTTTGTAAACAATATATTATTATATTATAAACAGTATTTTGTATACAACGTTTCAAACAAAAAAGTTAAGCAACTTTTGATCTAATGTTTAGATAAAAATTTATTTTGAATATAACAAAATGAAAAACATAGTATATATAAATTCATAATTTAGTGCAATAAACTTTGCGCTGAGTAATATTAAGAAATGAATTAAAATAAAGCATAATTTCAGTCCAAAAGGAAAAATGAGTACAACAGTTTTTGATAAATTCTGCTAGTTACTACCTACAACTGGTGCTGCCAATCCGCTGTCAAGACTCTGTGTACCCAACCAGCTCCTTGGACACTAATGCATACCACAACTTACCATTTCACTTTTAACAAATTCCTTCCAGAAAATAACATCTTTGCTGCATCTGAAAACCTGTCACAACCTGTAGAATAGATAGATCCATGTCAGGGAAACGGCGTGTCAGCTGATAACCATGTGTCAACTGCCTTATTCTACTAACTAAAGCTACACAGCAATGCATTTTAAAGCATAGCTGTAAAATTTGAAATTATCTTTCTAAAATACACCGCCTAAAACAAATTTACTAAACTTTCCAAATATGACTGCACAAAATGATTTAGAATTAATGTTTGAATTTATTGTTTGCAACTATAGTGTTTTCGTTATAACGCAGAATAAATATTTTTGAGACAATAACAGTGTAATACATTTATGTAACAGCAAAAGAACTTGCTAAAAAGCGAGTGAGGAAAAATGAGCAGAATCTTACCATCATCAGGAAATGGAATGTTGCAAGCCTTGGTAAACAGCTGCGTGTATTTCACTACTTGGAAGGTTCTCCGTACAACATCTGTACTCTCACAGCTGTGCTTCAAGTCATTAAACTGCTGCCTTGCTCTAAAGGAATACACAAACTACTTTAAGGAAGGTTACACTGTTAGTGACATATAACAGACAGCATATGATAGTCTAGCAGTACTTCACTGTCTGAGATCACAGAGATGCTTCTGTAGTGTCCAGAAACCCCGAACATTGTTCAGTTAGAAATAGCTGCATACTCAAGTTTAGTATTTCATGTATAGCTTACTTACCCAGCGCAGTTCTTATTTCTTTTTCTCAGAAGATTCCGGAAGTCGCAGTAGAAATCATGTAATGCGTCTTCACAATCTGAAATGAGTTAATAAATTAAGATAATAAATAATATGAAATAAATCACAGAAATAAATTAATATGCAATTATTTAGCATGTTTAATGATTTAAACCTTCTCGGTGTTTGTAATATGCAGGTAACCGAGTCTAGCAGTGTTTGTAATATGCAGGTAACCAAGTCTAGATAAGTACCAATCAGTTGTTTGGCAAACTATCAGCATCGCCTGTAAGTACAACCTCTAGTTCTTTGCTTTTCTTTAAGCATTTTGCCAAACTCTGAACATTGTTGTAAATAAGTTACTCCTTAAGCTTAGTTATTATATATATTAATTTATTGACAATAATTTTATTTTAAATAAGATTGTTTTTCAAATTATGCCATACAACAATAATATAACAAAAACGGACAAGGGTTAGCCACTGAAATCAAATAAAATGTTTGACATATAGTGCTTGAAATACCTTCTCTACTAAGAGAACTAATATTAGGTAGAAGAATATTTAAGCGGCTAGCAGACTTTGAACTTAGTTGAACCCTCTACATGATTGTATGAAAACTAGAATAATAGGCAGACTGGTATTAATAAAAAGACATACTTGATGATTGCTGAACTTCTGGAGGAGAGTCTGAGAGTACTGCCATGTTGAATCCAGCACTGCAAAACCCTACAATAATTGATGGATATTACTAAAGGGCTGACAAAATTACTAGGTCTGAATCATAATCACCAGAGGCTGGATTTAGGAATTAAAGCGCAGATGATTGTTGTAACACAAGTTAAAATTTTAATACTTTAAATTAGGCGTAATTAAACGCAGTCCTAATTAAAATCTTAATTCCCATTTTTTGGTTGTAGAAAAACTCATAAATAAAAAGGAAAAATTACTTGAATGGAAAAAGCAAGTCTAAATAGCGTTAATTCATTATAAAGATGTCTATCAGTTGTTAGTTACTACTAGTTAATGTTTTAAGGCAAGACATTTTCTAAACTACAATAGCCAGTGTTGGGTGAAATCTATGGATACCCAAATCTATAGCAGTAAGTTGCTACAGCATTGTACGTGTTTGAGGTTACACGACTAATTGCAGTGGATGATATACATTATTCTATATAGCTACAGTAGATATGAATATTTTTCTTAACTTATAAATAATAACACTTGTTTTTCTGAGTATAAAATACAACCTACTAGTTTCAAATGCTCTGTTTAGGTTTAAAAGTCTATGTGAGCTTATTTTCATGTTTTTTTTGTTTTACACAAACGACCATATTTACCGACTATATCTCATGCCATTAACCATCATACTTCTTGCATTGCAAAGCAAGCACTATTTTACCATCTATTCGGGCTGTGATGTCTCTTTCTGAATGGTTCCCTAAGCACCCATACAAATGACTTAAGGTTACACTAATCAAGAAAAGTACCTAGGACTAGCGTGAAATGTTTTTTTTTTACTCATGAACTCATGAGCTGGATTAGGATTAAATTATATGAACTCATTACCCTCTAGGTCATGGACAGGTTTTAACACTTAAAGCCTATATTCTGTTGCTATTTCATCAAGCAGTCAAGCAGCAGTAGACAAATCAAAAGTTAATAAATAATACAAACACATTTTTCTTCACTGCTTTCTCACCTCTACATAGATGCATTTGTACCTGAGGGGCCCTCAGAAATTATGAGCCCGCCACAAACTTTAAAAGACATTTGCGATAGCAATTATTTAATTTAATTTTTGCTAAATGCCACCGCAAACCCTACACCATTAGATGCACTAATTTCTAACCATCAATATGCAGCAAGGTTCTAATAAGCAGCAATTGTAAATTAATTTTCTAACGAAAATGCATATCTGATCTTTATCAACACCAAAAGATAGTCTTGTCATTTGTTTATAGTAGTTTCAACTAATTAATCTTGTGATCCAATTACAACATAATTTGAGCAACTCCTGTAATAATTGATGACAATTAAAAAGCCATTGCGGGTGTGTGAAGTGGCTCGGTTACCGATAGTGCTTGGTGAGCCAACCTTTGTTATTGTTGTTGCCTTATCTTGGCATGCTGCTAACCAACTCTGCTAACCAACTCTGCTAACCAACTTTTCTAACTCTCCTATTGCCACAACGTGGTGCCATGCTCTGATTATCTGCTCTGTTAGTGTTCTTTTATTAGTTGGCTCATCATTTGCTTTTACACAGCTCATTTCCTGCTACAGATTTTCTTCAGGGTTTAGGTCTGAGGATTTAGCTGACCATGTTATGGTTGTCATGGACATGTCATGTTATTGTCATCCATCTTTTCACCAATCTTGCACATTGATGATGTGTGTTGTCATGAAGAAACATTCAGTCATTTCCTTGAAACTGAGTTCTGGCATTTAGCAACATCTTTGTCAGCAGTATATCTATATATCGGTTAGTAATCATGATTCCATCAACAACTTAGAGGTGACCAATACCATAACCTGTCGTGCATCCCCTAACCATAACACTAGCTTGATCATTGATAATACAGGGTGATTTGATGGTTGACAATATAGGGTGATTTGATAGTTAAAAATATAGGGTGATTTGATAGTTGACAATATAGGGTGATTTGATAGTTGATAATACAGGGTGATTTGATGGTTGACAATATAGGGTGATTTGATATTTAAAAATATAGGGTGATTTGATAGTTGACAATATAGGATGATTTGATAGTTGACAATACAGGGTGATTTGATAGTTGACAATATAGGGTGATTTGATGGTTGACAATATAGGGTGATTTGATGGTTGACAATATAGGATGATTTGATAGTTGATAATATAGGATGATTTGATAGTTGATAATATAGGGTGATTTGATAGTTGATAATATAGGGTGATTTGATAGTTGATAATACAAGGTGATTTGATAGTTGATAATATAGGGTGAATTGATAGTTGACAATATAGGATGATTTGATAGTTGATAATATAGGGTGATTTGATAGTTGATAATATAGGGTGATTTGATAGTTGATAATACAAGGTGATTTGATAGTTGATAATATAGGGTGAATTGATAGTTGACAATATAGGATGATTTGATAGTTGATAATATAGGGTGATTTGATAGTTGATAATATAGGGTGATTTGATAGTTGATAATACAAGGTGATTTGATAGTTGATAATATAGGGTGAATTGATAGTTGACAATATAGGAGGATTTGATAGTTGACATTATGGGATGATTTGATAGTTGATAATATATGGTGATTTGATAGTTGACAAAATGCACCTAGAGCTAAATTCTTCTGCTGGTAATCTTCGCATATAATTGTTATTTGCATCGTCTGAATGGTCCAAGCGCTTCCATCACAGAGCAAGACTTATGCCTCCTGCTACTGCCTCCACATTACACGCTCTTTCGCGCAGTTTTATTATGCCTTCCTCTTCTTTGCATTGACTTTTGGTTTTCTTCTTGCTTTACATTCTCTCAGCCAATTCTCCAACAACTTGGTTCTTACTGTGGAAGCAGCAACATTAACATCAGCTGACTCTTTCCACTCTCTGCGAGGTCAGTGCTTGTCAAATGTCAGTTTCTGAGAGACAGTCATACCAAAGTTGAATCCTGGCATTTAGTATTAGTTTGCTTTCTTCTGTTTTCAGATCTCTCTTTTCGTTCATCAGTTTCTAACCATTGTTTAGTACAAATGTTGACACTTGTTTTAAAGCATCTAACCTTTGAGGCAATCTTTTGAGGCAGTCTAAGAATGTCTAGCCTTATAAATACGGGTAACCAAATATTGCTTCCCTGATGTGAGGTGTTGCAACATTTTGATACACAAAACATTGCAAGCAGTTTTATGAGTTTAAATACAAACTTTCGCAACCAAAATGACAAATACATGTAAAAAGAATAAAGCCATTTATAATTAGCAAACTTCATACTGCTGTGTGATGGCAGAATACACAACATAAAGTGATGACCTAATGTTTCACCACTAACAATAATTGTGATCACGCACTAAAGATACATGTATAAGATTGCTTTAACACCAGCCAGTGCCGGTTCGTGCCGGTTGTCTAGAAGACATCCGACTCACGGATAATCCCATCGTGTAAGAAGAGCAAACAAGCCACTGCCAAAACTGTAGTCAGCCAAAAACAGCCAAGCCACAAGCAAACTGTAGTCCCAGACCCAAACGGTGAATGATTTTAGGGTGGTTTTTAATTTGAGTACGCAATGAAATCAGCCTTTACTGCAAACCAGGCATTGTCATTTAAAGTTAGCGCCAGATTTGTTTTAACATTTGTGCACATTTTTTGTCATAAGTTTAAACATAAGTAATAATTCTGTTGATAACTCCTCAGAAAGGTGCTTTCAATAGAATTGTTACTCACGTTCAACTATTATATCAACGGCATAACGATTAAAGAATCTGCTTCAATTATTATTTCGCTGCTATAGTAATTGAAGAAGATTATGTTAGCAAAAGATCATCCTTCCAATAGTTACCCATTACTAGTGATGAACTAGGCAGTGCACAATAATTGGTCAACTTGTTGAAAATGTCAACGAGAAACTTTGTAGAAAACAGTTAACAAGATGTAAATGTTAACTCACTAAAAACATATCAGCTATAGAGTTATCTGACCCTGAAAATAAAAATGTCAAAATGGCCACTTTTGGTCCAAACTCATCCTGGTGTGAATGAAAAAAATTGGGCTGATGGCTTGTATAGAATCATTCAAAGATCAGTCAAAAAACTTGCTTAGCGAATTAGCTGATGTGAATGTAGCTCAACATAATGACATCTTAACATTACTTTTACTATAAAAATGAGATTGAAAGGCTTTTTTATTTTGATAAAAGAGAAAGTTCTACATTTGATAATGCACAATATGTAGTAATTACATGTAAATGGATTGACGTGACTTCAGCAAGGGTGCCGATATGAACACAGGCATGACTTATTGGGTAGTCTCATAATTTCTGATAACGCTGTAGATCAGGTTTTGTTGCCACGAAAATTTCAGTCTAGAGTAAAAATATGTAAAAAGGTCTCTTACCAATAAGTGCTAGAAGTGCAAGCAACCTCAATGAATATCTTGAGCAATCTGAAATAAAAAGCCTTTGTTATTGGTGGCAGAACACAACTGCTAATATGGTACCAAAAGTTTTGGTCTGGTGACTTCAGCTGCTTGTATTGTTAGCACTCACTCATTTACTAATGCTAGCCATATAATAATAATACCGTCAGCCTTATATTTTAGCTGTTACAGAAAAAACTCAGCAATAGTATGAATTGTCCGATAGCTACTATCTGAATTTATGAAAGATGGTTCAAAAATATTTCAAGCTGTATAAATAATTTAAAGTTTCATACTTTAGCAGTAAAATAGAAGGTTATGCTGCTAATTCTTTTCAGTTAGTATTAGTCACATCATTCTGTTAACAGTCTCTAGCGTAAACTAGTAAACATCTGTATACTGTTTATGCGCTTGGCCCATTGTTGCAAGCTTGCTTCTACTTAATGATAAATCTGACACTTTGTACAGCCACGAATGTGCCAAAACATTAAGCAAATAAATATAAAAACAGTGGATATTTTTCTGTATCTCAAGTCATGATGACCGCTGTGTAGAATTGACACTTGAACGTTATTTAAATTCTAACTAATATTCCTGAAACTAAAGGAAAATTAAATCTTACTAATGCAGTTTAGTAGCTTTTACAGACATGGAACGACTTTTTAGTCCATTTCATTAATCGATGACAACCACTTAGTCGATGACAACCACTATAGTTGGTACACTTGATTAGAAGGCTGTAGAAGAATGTTACGGGAAGTTATGACTATTTCAACTTACTCATATTTGCTGAGTCTGAGTAGAAGGTCTGTAGGTGATAACTTGAATAGATATCCGGTGGAATAATCAGCAGAAAGATGTGCCTTGGGACTATCCAATTGTATTACTGACAGTTCGACATAATCATACTTCCTCTTATACATGAGGTGGATACTCTCTGAGGCAACTAATCCCCTTCACGCATCTATCAATAGTTAATCAGTCAAAAAGGATTACTTGTGGCTTGTAACTTCTCCGCTCCATCCTACCAAAAACTCCGTTACCTCTTGACCTCTAGATCAGTGCAACACAAAGGCTAGAACAGATTCTTGAAAATTTTGAGTTCACTAAAGTATTTAATATGCAAAATCGCCACAAGTTTGGTAAACCAATTTGGAAGAGGAGGTGTGTGACAGGAGCGTGATGATGTGGTTCCTCCAAGAGACAGAGGGACCCGAATACATACCCCATGAGTCAGCTTGCATAATATTCACGAAAGACACTTTAAGTACAGCTAGTTCGCTGGCAGTCCAGTGCACTGTGAGACATCAGTATGAGTAATAACTATGCGTACACTTATTCTGTGATGCAGCAATGTGATCGAGTGACGCTATTGGTAGCATATTTCGGCTGGGAATCTTAATGTCTGGAGTTGATTCTGTTTTGGTGCAATATTTTTCTAACTGCTCTTAGGGTGGTGACCGACAGACCTTGGCTCCTACTATAGTAAGGAATAATCATTTTTCATCTGCCATTCGATAAGAGCTGGAGCCGGATACAGACAGACAAGCTGGCAATAATTCTATTTTTTAGCATTTAAATACAACGAGTGAAACCTCTAACTTATTGCTCGACCTAATAATTATATATCTTTTTAATGCAGAATTACATCCTTAGAAGTAATCCTTGACAAAATTTTTTGGTAGCTGGCATTTATTTTTTAGTCTACTCGTGTTCACATTAAACTAACACAGAATTAGACCTGTAAACACTGAGTGTAATATGTGCTTTAGAACTTTGTTGACGCTGCTTTCTGATTGCTAAAATATGAATACTTTGATTGCTTGAACTGATAAGACTATGAAACTGCTTGAAAAATGCAATAAAGCAGATATCTTGTCAAGAATTCCATTTAGATCATCTCTAACTTGGTAGATAATAGCAAAGATTGAACCTTTAAACAATGTGTTTAAACAGAATCACCCTTGAACATACAAATGTACGTGCTATTTTAAATTGAGGTTTACTCCGCGTTGATACTGGAGACTGCATAAACATTACTTTTTATATTGAGCATGAAGTATTGTTTATGGTCTGTGAGCAAGTCCCAGGAATAAGGAAAAGTAGATCAGTGTTTCTACTGCAATTTTCCTTCGTCTTTTTTGAAGTCCTATTAAACGTTGTCTGGCAAACTGTTATCACTGAATGTTTGAAGCGTATCAAGTAATATATTACTTTAGCATCAGCCTAACAGTTTTGTTCCTAACACACATATTTTTTTTAAAAACAAAATAGTTTTTCCAAATAAAAGCTTTGTAGATATAAAAAAAGTAGCGTCTATAAAAACCAAATCTTTCAAAAAATAAAATGTATTAAATACAATATTCAACATTCATGTAATTTTTTTTACGTAAACTATGCTGAAACACTTATTATATTCTTGTGAGTTTGCTAATTTCTGGCTATCTTTATGTAGTGTCTCACGCCGTAATGACAGACTAGTTTAACTTTGCAGTCTTGTGTCAAAATTTTATTCATCTCCCATAAAACAAGTTTATAGCACCGACAAAAACATATTCTGTTATATGACCTCTGATGTGCCAATCAAGTTTTCATTTACACTGTAAAGAGTTTTAGGGATTATTTAGTTATACCCTTCGTTATTGATGCTCCGTTAATTCTCATGCTGCCGCCGCGTATATCTCTATGACTGTTTTGTGCTGTTAATCCTTCAGCTATCAGCTTTCTTTTGCTATTAGCAAAAGTGAGGGCAAAGTTCAAACTGTTATATTGATGTAAATATGATCTAATGAAGTATTTAGCTGGTGCATTAATCAGTTATGTGCACCATGAGAATCAGCAAACCAACCCTTTCATAGTAAACAATTATAAGTCCCTGAAATTATGCATGGTCTGCAGGTGATAACTTGAATAGATTTTTTTTATGAAACCCTTTTTTATGTATTTGTCTAAAACTATATCTCATTTCAAACAGCTGAGAGAAAATTTTTAAAGTAAAATTCATTCAATATGACAATGCTTTATGCTACCGTTGACAATTTAACCATTGATTTAACTGTACAAATTATATGATGTTAAATGTTCTCTTACATATTTAAGATGAGCAGGCAGAAGCTAATCTGTTAGGAGAAGCTAATCTCCATTGTTTGATGTGGAAGTGATCTAGCAATACCGGTAATAGGTAAATTTTGAAGTCTCTTCATGATATTAATCCATATCATACATATCATATCAGACATGTTTAAATCTTGAAAGAAATGTCATTTTACTCGTGTTTGCTGCATCACTTAATACTTAATAAGTTAATGTGATATTTTATTGCATAATTTGCAGTGAAAGGAATGTGAGAAATCGCAGTGCTTTTTATTGTTGTAGGCAACGCTATAGTATGCAGTTTATAGACTCACAAAGTTTGAATGTATTATATTTACATTTTTAACTGATTCTTCATAATATTTAACATCATTTATGACACACTTTGAGTTTTACTTTGGCAAACAAATACTTTCAGCACTGAAAAGTATCGTTTATGCACAAAATTAACTTACATCAAGATGTCAGTACCAAAATACTTTTTATTTTATTGATAGAAAATTCAGAGACAAATCAAATAAATTTGAGACAAGGTGCATCTGTGCATTTATAAATCTATACACTCAGATTTTGTCAATAGCTTGCTTAAAAATCTGAGGTTGGAATTTTTAAAGTCTGAGCAGCTAGCAACAGTAAATACTTAAGGAGTAAGGAGAAGTGCCAGCCAATTTTCACCACAGCTACTTCATCCGTCAGCTATAACACAAGTATGTCATAAAACTGGACTGCATGACAGGTAATCCACTTTGATAAATTTGCTATAGTTGGCACCAAATCTGTTCATTCATGGTAAATTGAGGCAAAGTGGCGCCGTTTACCGCTACCAAGAAGTTAGTACATGTGTGAACTTGTCTCATTGGTTCACCGCAGTCTTTAATTACTAATTGCGTGTTAGGGCTTTACAGAAGCAATCCTGCGATGAATGTTTGATCTTGGACTCTTACTCAAATATGTTCTACTCAGTTTTGGCATAGACCAATTTAGTTAAAAAATATTTGGTAAAACTATTTAATTACAGAGACAGAAAAAAGTTTGACTGTTAGAGCTATGTACAGTAAATGTCTGAAATAAAACAACATATTTTAGGTTTTTTATAAGCGATAATTTTGCTAAATACATGTATATTACGTATCAGTTAACAATTGTTAAATAGAAGGTTGTATAATGAATGACAAATCAACCAATCAGTGCCAGCGAAACAGACATGTGATCAAGTATTAACCTATTAGTGCCAAATAAATAAACACACGATCGAGTATCAACCAATCAGCCGTAGATGAATAGACTTGTGATCAAGTAGCAGCCAAGCAATACCAATCAGAGCTGCGCGATCGAATATCGGTAAACTTGTGACAGAAAAACGTAGTAAATCAAGTATGAGCCAATCCTTTTCAAGTAATTTGAATACAATCAATATCAACTAATCAGTGCTAATACACAATCGACTATCAGTGTTCACAATAGAGTAAAAAACAGCAGTTTTATTAATATTTAAATAGCAAGCTCGCTGAATCTAAAAAGCTTGCAGAATTAAGCCACGTCTTGTTCTTTTTAACCTTGCTATACAATATTTTTCCATAATGCTTCTAAATACAGTTATGCCAAGTTTAATTATTTAAAATTTGCACTCTTTATTTCCTTGATAACTCGATGCCAAAGCTATTTTATTAAGGAGAAGTTTTCAAAAATTCTTATGTGCTTATACAAATAAATATATATAAAAATATACATATATAAAATATAGATCTTGACATACACAAATTTTTCAACTTGCATAATAAAAACTTTTATTTGGCTTTATAGATCATGTTGCACATGTGTATTATTAAATTTTTCTAAATATAAAAAACCTTTAATGCTGACTCAAATTTCAAGGTTGAATAAAAGTCATACATCAGATTTAACTCACCATAAGTGGTTTTAATATAGGGCAAAGATGGTAATAACAGCTTTTAATTATTTGTAAAAGCTGTTGGCAATGAGTAATTTGGATAATCTTGCTTGATGCTGATCTTGTTTGTGGTCAGTCCCAAGTTTATCAGCTGCACTTCTTTGCAGTTTGGAATATTTCACCTCATCTATTAGATGTAATCGGATTATAGCTTATCCTATGTAATGTGTTTATACTCATGTAAGTTTTATTACTTTCGGGTACATAAAAGTTACACAGTATTTTAGACAGTAGCAACATTCTACTTATCACAGGAAGTCAGCAAACTAAATGAATTCTACAAAAGCTGCTTTCGGATATGCCTTGCTGAGCATTCAGATCACCTCACTGCTGAGAACGCTATAGTAAAATTCTTCACTATTTAATGCATGTACTAAATTTATAAAATGTGAACTGGTTATACAATAATGTGTAGTAATGTACAATGCAAGTAAAGAATTATTTGTGGACAAACAGTTAGAGATGCCTTATAAGACAAGTGGGAGATGCGCACCATGAAAAGATGCTTCATTTCAAATGGTGAACCAACTACCTTATCCATTTTATTGCACATTTACAGAAAATAGTGATGTTTGGTCCTTGTTATTAACCATCGACAGATAATTAAATGTATTTTATAGAGCATAAGCTGGTAGCTGAATGGTTTTTATAGAATATTGACTAGTGATTGTCTCTTCTCAATAAATATTAATGGATGATTTTCTCTTCCCATAGAATATTGACTGATTGTCCCTTTTCAGTGAAGGTTTATTATTATAAGCGCAACTACAACATTATTCCATGAGCTTGACTTTGCCCAAAGTCCTATGGAACTCAACATAATAGCCTTATTTCATCATACAATTTACCTAAATAGTTCTTCTGAAATAGTAAGTTGCCAGTGAGCCATATAACTTTTGTTGGTTCATTTAAACTGATATATATCATCCATACACTTACTCAAGTATTACTTTGTAGGAAAACTTGATGTTTACTAATATGAATCTTTTTACTTTGGTGAAAATGTCAAAAAACTCTTTTGACCACATTGTTTTTATTTAAAAAATAAAATTAAAAAATTTGCTTTTACCTTAAAGGTTTACTTTCAACAAAGTTCAAATTACAGTTATACAGTATCAAAAAGTTAGCCATGTCTTATTTTGCTGTGTTGTGAGTGCTAAATATGTAGAAATGTGATTACAAGCTCTTAGAAGATCAAAAACGAACAGTAAATCGCAGCCATTACAAAAATGCGGTAGTTTGGAATCTCTTTATTTTGATGACGTACTCAAACATTGTGGTTATTGTTTGGACATATGATGTTATCACGTGAAATTATAGGCAAAAAAAAGATCAATATAAAATGCCTCGCAACACTAGTTTATGACAAACACTTTGGGTTCTACCGGAAAGCGCATATCAAATATAGATGCTCGCTACTTTACAGTTTCGCTTCAGCCTGGTCTAATCATCTAGTCATAATATGATTATGTGACCCATACTTCCTGCCAAATGGCGCAAACAGTTTCTGCAGCATTTTTTGACTATCACAGGTGACCAACAGGCTCCTCACGTTTATCAGAGGATGATATGCACTCCTTCGAGCTAAGGATAAAAAATTGAGCAAACTTTTGCAGTAGGTTTGAGATACCAATGCTCAAAGTGACAGCATTACATTGATGATAAAATAGACGTATAAGGACAATAGACATGGTTTTAATAAATGCATGAAGGATATTTGTGAAAATATTTTGATGACTAAAGTTGCATGAAAGTGTAAGCAGAAGCCATCGTGTTCAACTATGTCCCAATTGAGCCATTTTGGAAAGGGGTTCCAATCTACGGCAATTTCGTGATGGCTGCAATAAGCTGTTTGCTGTTAAGCTTTTAAAGGCTTGTAATAACATTTCCACATATTTTGTTCTTACAACACAGCAGACCGAGACACGATGAATTTTTTGATACCAAATAACTGTAATGTGAATTTTGCTGCAAGTCAACCTTTCAGCCTACTAAGAATCTTAAGGTTTTGAGCATTTTACAGTTTAATAATTATTGAAGGACACGCAAAACTACTCTAAGCTTTCTTACTAATATCCATAGTGTTGCTTTTTTAATTTATTGTCTGACAAGGATGATGTCAAACCTGTTAATTATGATATCCAAAACTGCCAAATAGTCATCTAATGAAGTTTTTGGTGCTTAGATGCACAAACATCTACAGTTTTGGGAATGAGATCAAGAGGGTCAAGGGGTTAAGCGAGATAAAGCAGCAGCTGTAACTCTGATTCATTTATTTTTAAAACCAATGAGTCGCCGCTGAACAGCAATAAAGTCATAAATACGTACGTTTGCTGACAACTACCTCATAGGCACATGTGTCTGCTGAAAACTACCTCATAGGCATATATGTCTGCTTACTACCTCATAGGCACATATGTCTGCTGACAACAACCTCATAGGCACATGTGTCTGCTGACAACTCCCTCATAAACACATGTATCTGCTGACAACTACTTCATAGACACATACATCTGCTGACAACTACTTTATAGGCACATGTGTCTGCTGACAACTACCTCATAGGTACACATGTCTGCTAATAACTATCTCATAGGTACATATATCTACTGACAACTAGCTCATAGGCACATATGTCTGCTGAAAACTAGCTCATAGGCACGTGTGTCTGCTGACAACTACCTCATACGCACATATATCTACTGACAACTACCTCATAGGCACATGTGTCTGCTGACAACTACTTCATAGGCACATATGTCTGCTGAAAACTACCTCATAGTTACATTTGTCTGCTGATAACTATCTCATAAACACATGGGTCTGCTGACAACTACTTGATTAGCACATATGTCTGCTGAAAATAACTACATCATAGGTAAATGCCTCCGCTGTTAACAACTACCTTTTAGACACACCCCTTTGCTTTCGACGACTCATAGACACATATACCCACTGCCATTAAATGATACCTGCCCTAAAGTACATTCAGAGGGCTAAAAGGTCATAAGCTGGTTTAGCCAGCAGAATCACGTAGGATGCAATCAGCAACCAACTAGAACCATGTATGTAAAGTTAAAACTGTTTCGAAGGCATGAAAGATTAAATTTTAAGAGAACATGTAAACTTTGCAGCCTCCAACTGACTAACTAATTGTTGTAGCAACTCTCTTTTAATTTACTTGTTCCTTTGTGCTTTTTATTCTTTCTAGAGAAATATGGCAACTTTCATTAAAATTATATTTGTGGTTGTCTGCTACCTTGACAAATCCGATCTCAGTCTAAGATTCGTGACACATGTATAATTTGATACGATGCAATTCTTCTACTGCTGCTCGTGGGTATGAACTTAAAAAAGACATACAACGTGCCACAAGCATACTTGATAGCCAATATGTTGATTATATTAGTGATTTACTACTTTAAAATGCAAGCTGAGTCCGTGATTTGCTTGCCAAATGTTTGGAGATATGCGTGTCTACATATTAACGGATACAGTAGATCTTGCCATGGGATAGTCAGAGACACCTGGTACACCCACAGCTCTGAGTAAATTTCGTCGTAACACTCTATATTTAAATTTTCAGGTAAGTATGCCAAGGGATACTTGGATATACACTACAAGCAGTAGACTCTGTCAATAGACCCTTTTCAGTCTGGTCTGAGATGAGCTTACAAGGCTGCATCACTGATATCAAGTATCGTTCTCCCTCCTGCATATATTCTATACCAATTAGTTTTAAAATTACATAATTTGTGTTTTTAACTTTTATCATAAGATTTTATTAAAATTAGTCTGTTATAAAAAATTATAATCAATATTAAGTATGGTTGTTTACATTTTATGTTAATTAACCGTTAAGACAAAATTTCTAATCAACTTCATATAGGGTTATTTGAATGTCGGAAAAAAAGTCGATTGCATACAACAGGCTATTTACTTTTAGAGCATTTTTCAAAAGTGACATTTGTTGTACCATTTAATAGGATGGTAACTTGTGTGATTGTCAGAGACAAAAGTGTAAAACTTCAGTTTACAACAAGTAAAATGGAGCTTAGATAAAGTAGACAACTCCATTTTTGAACAGAGCATGGCAAAAGTTTTATCAAAATACATGCTATTGCTGAACATTAAAAAATTATGAGTTGCTCAAATAAAAGTAATCAGAAAATGTTTTTTTATTACAATGAATGAACTATTTTAATGTATTTTGTAGTAAAGTATTATTTGAATTTGTGTTTCTTAAGTATGTAAATAAACCACAGATGTTTAGCAGAGTTGGTGATTTCAAGATAACACGCAATAGCGATCTAATGAGAGCTTTAGCTGTCAACCATCAAATTAGTGGGAGATATATTATATGGTCAGCGTTGTACGCCTTGGAAAGGGCCAGACTAGTTTCTGCTATATTTGCATAAGCCGAGCTGAAGCCCGTCAACACACGCTCGCTCGTCAATCAGACTAATCGGCAAATGATGAGTAGATCATGTCGAGAGTTACTTATCTCAAGTATGCAGTTTCGGCATAACTTTGATCTGAAAATGGTGAAATTATTTTAAGGTATTTTGTTTACCAACTCGCTCATACTCCTGAAATTTTTATCAAACATTTATCTTTAGGCGAGAGGTTGACCGAGGGCAGGCGATTCATATAACCACCTGTAGTTTTTTATAAGCAGGCAAACATGACATTGTCAGAAGGACAAGAGTATAAATTTACATACAAGTATCTAATCATTTAGCTGTTTGAGTTTACCTAATATCAGCCTTGTTTTGTTTGAGCCTAGAGAATGAGGAGTGTATGGCAATATTCATACCATGACATCAGTGAATCCCATTAAGGTTGCGACATAGGTCAAAACTTATGTAACCAAAAATATTTATGCTATAAAATAGTAACACTAGTGTAGGTTCAATTCCATGGTTATCTAACTTTAGATATTACAGTTGAGTGGTTTATACAACTGAGTGTTAACTTTTTATCCTTTGATAAAACAAATAATGACGAAGAGAAACTGCATGCTGCGACAAAAAGGCAAGGCAAGGATTCCTGATTCCTGATAGAATAACCCATAATTTTTGACTAAAATCAGAGTGAATGTTTTAAAATCAAATTGATAGCAGCTTGTTACTAGATTGAAGAAACAAATTTTGAAAAGAACTTGCGTCCACTGCCTATTACGTAAGCTTAGACCAATATGAAAGTCTTCAAGTGGCAATACTTGACCAGCCTTCAGCTCTCTTTACTATAACCTTAAAATGGCAGAACGAATGCCTTTGAGCTAAAAGTAGTCAAAACCTCTGAATTTTGTCAAAATATCAAATTAAAATTTTTGAGTTAAATTCAAGGATGTTCGCACTTAACAGGAAATATATCGCTTGCTACTTTAAACTAATATATAGACTGTTGAGGTAATCGACAGTCATACTTAGTTATGACTTGTTTCAGCTTTTTTGCCAGCAGCTAAACGGTGATGTCTTCCTTTGCAAATAACAAATGCATTTGGTACATGTTTACAATAGTATCTATATTAAGTATCTTGATGGCTGTTTTAATTGCTATTTTATTTCTTTCAGTACAACAACAAAATTCGTTAACCGTGAGTGTGGGTTTTGCAGCATTGAAAGTTATTGGAAACAATAAACTCGCCATTGAGATAGATTACTAAAGCAAACATCTTCAGCACTGACTTCTCAGTGTAGCCGCTTGACACAAAGTTTTTAGTGCGAATTACAAGTAATTTCTCAGTGAACCGTTGATCTCCGTAATCTCCCTTTCCTCCTAAGAAAGTTTTGAATATAAAAAAATTCAATAAATAATCTAATTGAAATGGCTAGTAAAACTTAAAACTTTGCAAATGTTGCACCATATGCTGCCTCTCTTTATCAAAAACTAATATACTCAGCTTATAAAAGTTCTTTGATTTTTATTGTGACTCGCTACCAATGTAATGCTCAATCGGCTTTTGTTTGAATTAAAAATGAAATCACCATCATGTATAAAACTAAAGGATAAGCGTTTATGCCAAAAATTAGTTGAAGCTGAATGACAACTAGGTCTACTACAATAAGATCGGATCAATGCACTTCTTTCCAGGTAACTGTAACTAGTTATCTGGAAAGAAATATAAGGTCTGTATTGAGCACCTGCTGACTGGTGTCAGTGCAAGCTCTAGCAAATAGCTAAACAGTTTGGCAGCGATTAAACAGCTTATACAGTAGAATTAAAGTAATTTAAGAATAACTAAATAATATTTAAAGTTATTTGACTGTCTTTAATTAACCTCTTCTTGAAATGACAACGGCGCTGCCATATTGCTTATCAAAATGACACAACATAAGAGAGAGAAAGAGAGAAAGAGCGGATGAGCTCTAAGACAAAAACTACAAGAATAAGCTATTACAATAGTCTCCCTAGATGCGAGGCTCTGATAACAAACATTAGAAAATTATCAAGGTATCCACACTCGTAATCTGATGTAATAAAAACATCGAATCATTCAGCGCTTCATAAAATTAATGTTTTGAGAAATTCTCGCAGATGTTATTAAAATGGCTTAGTAGTTGTGTCATTTAGTATTTGAACTATAAAAATGAACAGGCAAAAGCATTTCAAATATTTCCAGCTATTGGCAAGCACTCCACAAGTAGTTGGCAGTAATACATGATTGCGATATAGACATTACCAGACCATCCTCCTAGGGCCCGCTTATAGCCAATCTAATCTGGCTTAAGGAATAACAAACACACAAGTTATAATATCAAATAATAACAAATAGGTCAGTTGAAACAGCAAAAATGAGTTCAAATGAATGTAGTAATTGATACAATAAGAAGTGATGACAGTTTGATAAAGAGCAGAGCAGCATTTGTAAAAGCACCTGCAGGCAGTGTCTCATGTGTGTACGCAGGCCATTTCGACACATTTCTGTCTGTAGGCAAATTCCAGAAAGCCTCCACAATTATTTCAAACATCTTTCTGGGATTTGTTATACAAATATAAGAAGTCGCAGGAATACCTACCAGGGCTGCAGCAGGATAATTAACGTCATTTTTTGTCCGTGGAAAGAGCCTATTGACGAATTAGTATAATGCCGTGGCGCGTAATCTCTTATACATCCCATATTATCCTCTGGACCACCCAAATAATCACAGTTCTATTGTCAAATTAATCAGATTAAACCCGCCTGAGGTTAGCAGACGTCCGACGTAGTCAGACGTTTCACAGGGTGTCAAATATATAAAATGTGGGGTGATCTTGCTGGTGTTTAGGCATGCCTGGTGGGTGCTTTACTTCTGGTATCCACTTTTGCATTGCTAATCATATGCCTAGGCAACTAGGCCGTGTTATCAACTAACAATATATTTCAAGGTTACTCAAGTGTGTGACAGTCATCTATAGATCTTTCCAAATTGCTGGGCAGAGGCTGAAAGCTACCATAGCTAGAGCCATCTAGCTATGGTAGCTATACAGTAGCTATACATTAGCTAGGAAATAGCTACTGTATATAGATTCTAGCTGATTGACTACATCTATACATTCTAACAGATAATTAACTGTTATAGGTTCCAACAACTAGGTAAGGATTTTAGGCTTGAACAGGCTTTTTGAGCTTAAAAAAAGTTGCTGAAAGTTACAGACTTTAGCAACCTGTTGTGGCTTATAGTTTTTACCAGTTAAACAGTGTTTATAAGTAGTATTAATTAGTTATGTAACTTTAAAGAGTTAAACGTAATATACTTCAGTTGTGTCAATCTAGAAATTATAATGATGATGAACGACATTCTGCGATGTAAGTTTACAGCAGAAAAAATGACTTAGTATAAAAAAGTAAATGGTTGAGCTGATTTGATATGCGTTCTTGTATAACATTGACCTGAGGAGTTGTGTCCTCTCAGTAACCAGTTATAAATTATCTTAATATACACTATACGGATAGTTTACTGTTCTGCCTCAGGTTGCCATGTTTCTGCATAACAGATCTTTTAGAAATTTTTATTGCCTATTTTAAAAATAGATTTGGATGTTTTTGTATTTACATAATGAAATATTAGAGAAAGTTTTAGTTATCAGAAATGACTGACACAGATACAGACTCATGTGACACCTTAATAAATTTTGCTTAATTTAAAAGTGAGTCATGAATAAAATACAATAATTTTTATAACATGAGATCACTACATTTAGCTTATGCTATAAAAATTATTAGGGCTCTGAACCTTAGAGCTCTACCTGTCTGAACAGAAAAATGTGGCATTAATTTAGCTAAAATTGAAGTGCTAGAATAGACACAACTATTTTTTTAAAATTTTATAGCAATTGGTTAAGAAAAGTTTTCAATGAACAACTGAAGAACGTTTATAGAATAATATATACAGCATCTATGATGATGATGATTATTATTACTATTATTATTGTTGTTCTCATTATTACTATTATTAATATTATTATTAATATTATTATTTATGTTAATGTTATTATTATCTTACCAAGTAATAATGTTACTACTACTGTGTGAGACACCTACACTGATGACTGCTGATATAGTGAGATTTCATTGCATGCTAAAAGAAGTCCAGCGAATTGCTCTGCCAAGAATTCATTTTTTTAGGTTTTTAAGTAAGTCATTACTTTAGTAGTTTTTTTTAATCTAAATTTGTAACTAAAGTAGGAAGAATATTAAATAAAACCAGACTTTGTTTTATTCAGGATATTGCTTCTACATGTACAAGTCAGTGTTTTAATACCAAAGAGTTATGAATACATGAATGCTTCTTCTATCAAAATAACAGCAATGATTCGTAAATAGCATTTCAAAATTAGCACAAACAAACAGCAGCACTGAGAAGAAGTAGGATAGAAAGGAAGTAGCATAAAAAGGAAGTATTATAGACAGGGAGTAGTGTGGGCAGGAAGTAAAATAAACAGGAAATAGCGTAAACAGGAAGTAGTGTAGAAAGGAAGCAGTGTAGACTGGAAGCAGCATAGACAGGAAGTAGTGTAGATGGAACTTGGCATACACAGAAACAGGAATTAGTGTAGAAAGAATGCAGTATAGACAGGAAGTAGTGTAGAAAGAACGCAGTATAGACAGGAAGTAGTGTAGATAGGAAGGAGCATAGACCGGAAGTAGTGTAGACGGAACTTGGCATACACAGGAACAGGAAGTAGTGTAGAAAGAATGCAGTATAGACAGGAAGTAGTGTAGAAAGAACACAGTATAGACAGGAAGTAGTGTAGATAGGAAGGAGCATAGACCGGAAGTAGTGTAGACAGAACTTGGCATACACAGGAAGTATTTTAGGCAGAAAGTAGCACGGAGAAGAACTTTTTCGAAGAGCCGTTAAATGTGGAGCAAAATCTCTCTGGTAGCATCTGTGTGCAGCTTAGACTCGAGCCTGTACACATTACTCTAATCTAACCCAGAACACTTTACACGGTGTACTGAGTGAGACTAGAGGCTGCACTGTCTGGCGTGCTTAGGATTGGTTATGGGGATCCCAATCGTGAATTTTGAGTTTATAGCTTTATCTTATTATCTAGCTGGAAAGAGATGCAGAAAACAGGATGCCATCAGCTTTTTTACATTCCAACCGCTTTGCATAAAACTGTCTACTTATACCAGGTTAAAAATATTTTCTCACTAAAATAAAGCTAAATTTCTTCACATTTTTACAAGCTACCCACAAGTGGTGTCGACACCCACACACCAGGATCTATGTGTCAATCATGTTCATGTTAATTGAAGTCCTGTTCATACGTCACTCGCTTGCCACTTCTTGGACCCAAAATCATAGGAACGCAGTTACACAACAGAAACGGATGTACACGATATTACTAGTAAATTCTAAATTTACTAGTTACTGGAAGATTATAATACAATTATTATTATAAGTAAAGTAATAAGAACAGTATAATGATGGTGATAGTGATTTGCTTAAATCTCTCGCAACTGGAGGGCACAGTCTAAACACATAGCTATCCTAGTCTACCTGTAGCCTCAAGTAATGTGAACCACTAGCATATGAATACATGTATTCGATTCCCACACGCTTTCCCATTTACAAATAGATAGATAAAAGCTTTTCAACAATGCATGATCAGACAAAAAAAAGCAGGTATCAGGTTTGGCTACCTGTCAAACACTCGGGCCTACGACCTTTGGGTCACAATTTTTTGCTCAAATGTGATGGTGATGACGCTATCAGTGAGTGCCACCAGGATCTACATTATGACACATTTACTGGTCTAGAACCTTCCGTGACAAAGCAAAGTTTAGGCAGGATGTTGCTGAGGTTTAGCTCTGTTGGCACTGAGTAAGTCTCTATATATAGCTGAACACGAGATATAAAACTGCTTGCCAGCAATCAGTCAAAATTAATTGATCCTGAAGCCTCCTTGCTTACACAACTATCGCATCCAGCAAACACGCCAGTCAACATGCGTAAGTTATCGATATATTTATCTATCAAAACATAAACATAAACGTTCTATTATAATATGTCTAATGCAACATCGCTGTCAGGAAATGTAAACATTATATGCTGCTATAATGTATATAGACAGCCAAGCTTTTAATATCTTTGAGAAAATCTATCTACAATCTAATATTTGATCGAGAATTTGTGCTTTAACAGCTGCTGTCAGCAAGACTGAACACAATAATTATAAACATTATTTGTATGCATGCCTATTGCCATACATAAAAAATACTGTTGTCAATGCTATTGGTTACTTGTCATCACACGTATCATCTGTATTAAAGTACAATGATGCAGGCTTGAGACAGTACAGATACTCCAAATAGATATGGGCCTCTTAGAAGAAACTTCAGTTACTAGTAAATTTTCTGTACCTAGCATACACTTCGATAGTAGATACACACAACCAGTAAAGACAGTCGGATCAGAAAAGGGTGACAGCAAACAGATTTTAATGGCAAAAGGCATCAGTTTTAATAATTCCAAACTTAATTCTCAAATTTATTTTTTTATATTCTTATGTGCGAAAAATATTCTAACTAGTTAATGAACTATGATAATGTTCTAAGTACACTCAAACCGCCGCATGTCTTATATTTATATGCTAAAGTACAGGCTGCTGTTTTAGAAACATTCAATTTACAACTCATAGAGGTTAGCAGTTTCCTGAGCAAAACTTTTACTGGCTTGTTAGTAAGAAATTTGTTCAATTTATTAAGCGATGTTCAAGTTTGATCAGAAAAAGGTCTACTAGAAGTCGAACAGATTGCTGATAGTGTATATACTGACTTTTATAACTCTGCATGTCATAAGTCAGCGTGTAACTTACATGTGGTCCTGCAGGTTTCATACTTACAGATAAATACAGCTAGTAGATGTTGTATCGGCTAACTTAGAACTCATCATAACATGCAGGATAATAGCTAAAAACAGTAATAAAATTATTGAAGCTCCGTGTCAAGAGTGAATTACAGTAGTTACATTGTTGGTTGCTTCACTAACTCGAAGCCAAATTGATTATTTATGAAATCTTCCTATAAGCCTTAGCTCAAAAGCATACTACTTATACTCCAATTCATATAAAATTGTATTTTACAACTGGGCATAAAAATGACCAATCACAAAAAAATAAAAGGCCACTTGTGTTTTCCATTTTTAAAACAATGCATATTTTTCTGCATTTATCAAACTTTCCTTACTGAAGATGTGAGGAAGCCTTGACAGTTGACACTTCTGTCTAGAAATGACATTACTCACATGAACCTATCAATGTAAGCTGTTTTTTGTGTCTGTAACTAGATTTTTTATCAGTATTTGCTGTAATGTATTTGTTGTCTAACATATTACACGTGCTTAACGTCATGATAGAATGTAAATCTGCCGAGTAGTCCAGATTGACCTTTAATATATGCAGCAAAAAGCGGCATTTGCTTCTTAGAAAAACTATGCAGTAATCATGTATAATATACATACGGTATTAGCAAAAAAATCAAATTATTTGTGGCGTAAATAACAAATTATCATGATCACACACTCATATTGAGATAAAAAAGGTGATATATTGTAATTGGCACTGAAAAAGACAAGTGCGGCTATAAGGGGAATGCTCTCCAAAATGAGACGCGGATGACATGTGGAAGGCAGAAAATATTGCAATATCTCTTCTTTGCGCTAAAACTGGTTTAATGACAAAGTCATAGATAGTGAAATTGAGTAGAAATTTATGGTAATCAATAGAAACTGAAATGTTCTCATAGCAACGAGTAATTCTCACGTGTACTTATTATGCATTATGTTTCATGAATACAGTAAATAGATTTTACTATAAATTTTTACAAGCAGTTTTAACTTTTATATAAACAGTTCTTTTGTCATCATAAGTCAATAATGTAGATTTTTTTCTAAATAACAAGCTGAGCGCAATTTAGACAAAATACCAGAACATAGGTTTTGTTCTTTAAAAGTTTTTGTAAACAGTAAAATAGATTTGTCAACAGTTGATAATAAATTCAACTGTTGATTATATATTTCTGTACTCATAGGAAAAAGTAGGTAAATATAGACATGTTTTTTTTGGATAAAAATAGTAAGACCTGAATGGGTGATAGGCTCAAGCAAGCAATGTACACATCGCTGTAACATTTAAAGAACTTGTCACCAAAGCTATTATTTTTTCATGCTGAAAATTATCTGTGATTTGAAAAGTTGATTCACCTTTTCTATTTATTTGACACAGGGGCATATATGAACAGCAAAAATAACATTATTTTCTTTTTAAAAACTGTGTTGTCTGAGATGAATATCACTGTTATGAATTTTTTATATATTTCTAAACAAAGCCAACAAGACTTGCGCCAAGTTAATTCAAGCTTGGCTGATATCCACTATGGTGCTTGCAACTTAGCAGATACAAGCAAGCATAATTTGCTGATATTCCAATTACTTATCTCATGTCATCCGCTTATCTCTCTTATCTCAAACTTATCCAAGTTATCTACCAGTGTTCAAGTTTTGACAGACAGAGGAAGTGTCATGGCTCCTGGCACATATTTGCAGCCCCTTATCTTTAGTTTGCTAGATTTTCCATTCAACATTTTATAAAATTCGATCTTCATCTCATCACAGCTGATGCCAAAACACTTGCCAATGTAAATAATCCAAGCTGTTTTTGAAAAAATTTAATAAACAAGTGTGTTACAGCCACACCATCATTAAATTCTTCGTTTGACTCCAATAGACTATAAAAGTCTGGCGTGACCTCCACGCCGTCGTCATTACTCCTTTTAAGTTCTAATCTTTTACAATTTTTTGTCTGTCAAATCCTGACGTAGAGAGCTGATTAGCTTTTAGCTCTCTCCTCTTACCTTTACCCTGAATGTCTGGCTTATTAGGTTTCTGCGGAGTCGCTTTCAGTATAGTTGATCGCTGTTTTTTTTTTAGTGTTGCTATCTTGTGGTAATGGTGGTGTTAGGGAAAGATTTGTGATTGGCTCAGTAGAATTGCTAGATCAATTTATGACAGCGCATGACAAGAAGTTATCTCACTGTTGAAACCTACTTGTTCATACCTACTCAGCAATAAACGTAAATTCTATTTTTTAATGAATCGTTTCGGGCAGGAATGAGAAAGGTTCACTCTGTGCCAGTGCTTGTACTGGTAGGTAACAGTTGTACAGTGCATGGCTCGGATAACTGCTTATCAGCAGAAAGTTACTAATAAAATGATAAACTCAATATCTATAAGTTTATTAGAAGCAAATGTACTCTAGATAATCTTTAATTCTGATCTTGAACAGTTTATAATGTGAATCATCTCGAGTGTACCAACTAGATGGAAATAGCAGCTGTGGAAATGTTCTTAAAGTGGATATGGAACTAATCTTTAATCCAATTAATAAAATCTTGCTTGTCATGAGCATTGGGGGCTGAGGGTGGTCTTAGTCTCAATGTGGGACAGAATTATCGGCCCGTAGTCATTATTTTTTGTGAGACATACCACTTTTCTACGAAAGCGTAGTTAATTTTAGATTACCGGTATCCAATGGTTTTAAAATCTCACATATCTATAAACAGCGAATACAGCTGTATGAAATTCAACAAAAGATAATAGTTACTTTAAAATTTGCAAAACAAAGTACTGAAATGCAATTAAAGTCTTCATATACATGTAACTAATTCAAATACCGATAATTATAAAAAACAACAGTTTTTATTGCTAACGACATACAGATTCAGCAAAAAGTGTATCAGTCGTAAACCGTATGAGTCATAAAATAGTGGAAGGAAAGAGAAATGCAATTAGTTAAAGTTTCTCTCATCTAAATCATTAAAATATATATTTTCTTACAAAAATAAAATTAAACCAATAAAGCCAACTGTAAAAAGAAATAAACAGTTTCAGTGTTAACATATACATGTCGTATACCATATTTTATACCATACTGTAGCCATCTATTGGCAAGCGCGTCATGTTAAGCAGCAGCCTCATCTCACAGCTACGAGATGCTGCTGCTTCTCTCATCTCACCTGTGAAGCCACCTCACAGCTATGTGTGAAACAAAGTTTTTAGTCCAAGTTACATAATGCCATTATTTTTAGCGTTTGTAGTAAGTCTTACAACAGGAGTGACTATGTAAGTGCAGGGATGATTGCCATTGTCCTTGACCGTTTGTGCAAAAAAGGTTTCAATGATCAGTTTTACGAGAATTGTTTGATGCAAATTATGAACTATCTGACACGTATTCTAAACCTCTAGTTTAGAGTGAGCTCACAAGCAAATATATGCTCTGCAAATAGAATATCTATACTAGTATAGAAATTATTGTCTCCCCTCAGCGTATACTCTTGCTTTCTCTGCATTTTTTTTAAATATTTCAGCAGATGTATTAGTTTGTGCAAAACAGCTTATTATTTTTGCTGTTATAAATATGTCAAAGTGTGTTTCACAGTTGTTAGAGCATCACCATTCTTCCTCTTGAATATTTTACCACAATAAATCCTGACCATTTTTGAATTGTATTTAAACTGCATTTGAACTATAATGTATATTATTTTTGACTATATTTGGACTATATAGGATTTATTAGGTGGAGTTATGGGCTCATTTCTCTATATTCTTATAGACCTTTAGTTAATTAAACCTTTTCTGTTATTTCTAAAAATCTGCGTAACCGTTGCAAAGTTCCTTAGATAAAGAAACAATAACTTCCTTACAAAGTTCTTTTAATGTGTATTAATTAAGTAAAAACCAAAAAGCCTAGAGAAATCTTTCACAGCTTATAAGCTATAGTTTGAATCTACAGAATACGTAATGAATGGAGTAATGAATGACGTAAAGCAAACATCTGTTTTTGGTGTTGAAAGCTGTTGTCACGTTAAACATGACAACAGCTTTAATTTTCAAAAAAATTCATTACCTTTCTGTAAGAGATAACATAAGCTACTAGACGAAGCGAGTCTATCCAGTCTTATGAGTGTAATAACCATTATGATGTTTTTCTTTACTGAAACTTTCTATGCCTAAGCTTTTGTAAAGTAACTATAGAATGCGGGACGTGTTGCGTTACCAACCAACTAATACCTCGCAGCTCTTAGGTATTAGCACTATGTTGATTAGCTTAAGGAGAAATTGTTTTAAGGACAAACTAGTTAAATGGGGCTTTAGGCCAAAATATGTAAATATATCCTCATTTATGTTTTCAGGCCGAAGAGAAGTTATTGGCTCATTTGCTCTTTTACTGATAGTAGGTAAGTTCTAGCCAGGTTCACACCATTAAAGGACAATCCATTAAGTGTTGATGCTTGATAGCCGGTTATAGTTTATCCATCAAATAAGATTTAGAATGCCTGAGGCACACAGGTGACATCTAACTTGCCTCGGTGAATATTCATCCGACTGCGGCGGTGCTCTTCGCCAATTTGAAGTAGAAAACATTCAAGTTTATACGTATTTACATAAATAATGTCCTCTGGTTGCCAGTTGATGCATTTGATGAGGCTATTTACAGTTTAATGAAGTCAATTTGAAGTCAGTGTTTTGGCTGAGGATTTATGAAATGTGTCATGTTATTAAGTGACAGGCCAGAATCAGCCACTGATTTGCTGGTTTGGCACTGAAGTACATCTGATTGATGCATCCGGTAATGAAAAAGCGTGATGGGGAAATTACCGATGATTTTTTAAATTCTAAAATATAAGATGACTGTAATGAGATCTCTTTCTTTATTTCTTGCTCCTGGTACTTAACTGTTTTATGTTTAGATCGAAAAATGTAATACTTAGTTTCAATTAAATACTAAAACATTAATTTTATCCTGTAAACAGATAGACGCCATTTGATTTGCGTTTTGACAGACTTATCAAGTCTTCAAAAAATCATATCTAGCTCTTGCTTCAGAGCTCATACTTAGTGCAGATGTTTCTGTTCCCTTATTTAAAACAAGGTGACTTGAACCTGTGCATTTAGAGAGTTGCTGGTGTAAATATTGACTGACTATAACTCTTATATTTTAGAAAACTGCAGGGCAGGATTCAACATGGTACAGACAGCACAGCTGGTTGTCAGTAAGTTTTGTGCCTTTGCTGGTTGTCTCTATTAGAATTGTCCAATTACAAACACTGTCTTACTCTCTTAATCTGGTAAAAAAACGCTAAAAACTTTAATCCATGAAAAATATGTTTCGATAAAAAAACATTAGCAGACTATTAAGCCAGTTTAATTCATACAAAAATTAGTCCAAATCTTTATTTTGTGCCTAAAATCCTTGCTTGACTTTAAAATTAAAAATAGGTATTTGGATTGATAATGGCATGGAAGAGTGGAACGTACTAATACCCTTGCTCGACACTAAAATGAAAAATATTTGGGTTGATGATGGCACGGGAGATCGAGAGATTGGGACACAGTTGTCTATCTAATAACATGAATATGCAAGTGCCTTTTAATGCTAAAATTTAAATAAAAAGTCAAGTTTTATGGGACAGATTTGAGAATCCTCAGGTTTGCAATCAGGGAAACAAGAATAATTTAGATCAATAATGAGTAAGCTAAGAGGAAAGCAGGTGTTGGGCGAGTGGGGAGAAATAGAGAGAGTTGTCATAAAAGAGACAAATGAAGGTTGCAAAGACTTAGGAGACAAGGAAGACCCGAAAGAGGGCTTATGGATGTGGTGAAGAGATACATGGGGGCTCTGGGAGTGGCAGATTTAAATGCAATGAACCGGAAAAGATAGAGAATGAAAATCCTCAGAGACGACTCATAATAGGAAAAATGATGAGAAATGAAAAATAAGACGGTGTCTCAATATAAGCGTGGCTTGCGCTCTCTGGCTATTATCTTTTTTGCCATGGATGTTCCAGTCAGGACCATAATTTTTATGATCTAACTCTCTATGTATAGCAATGACCGGAAATGCTGAGTGTAGGTAGAAATAATATAAGTTGTTCCCAAAGATCTAGTCGCTATGGGGTGTCCATAATAGTCAATCCGAAAGAGTTGTCTTCACATGATTTCATTTGCGAATTTAATCATGTTTATTAAATTCGAAAAATATCTGCAGTTATAGATTTTATAGCCAGCAATTAACTAAGCAGGTTTTGAACTAATTTAAAAAACTGGAAAATAGCTTATCAATTTGGAAGTTTTTCATGCTGCATACCATAGTCAACCTCATTAGAGATCTTTACTGTTTTAAGCAGACATGTCACTCGCTTGTTTGTTCTCTAGAAAACGTCAGCAACTTTTTGATAGTAGCTAAAAACTACTCACACTTGTATTTTCAATGCTGGATAATAAGACTAGATAAGGCTGGCAACTGGACTTGGCTGTTCTCTTTAAAATTCAACAAATACTGAATTGTTTATGCAAACACTTGTGTATCACTTCTACAAAAAACTTTAAATTCTGTTCACAGTGTTTTACTTTATTATGAATTGCAAACGATACCAATCGAGCTTGCTTTTTTTACAGAAGGGTAACAAAACAGTAACAATAAATTGGAAAAATAAGTTTCTATTCTGAAATTTGTTTAAATCAAATATGATAGTTAAAAACAATTGAATTTTTGACCAACTACAAACCTTTTGACATGGAGCTTTTGATAAACTAATTTTAGCTTATAATAAGTTATGCAACGAGTATATAGTAGTATCTAATATGCTAGTAACCATACTCAACAAGATCTTTTGAAATTCACTTTACGCAAAGACAAAATATTTTAAAATAAGTCAAATAAAAACTGAGTAATCAAGGTTTTTAAAGTTTTTTTTAATTTTACAAATCAGTTCTACTAGTGAACTCATGTTTTAAATCTATCAAAGGTGGAAACATTTGCAATATTTGAATCTTATTTAGCTTAGAAGCAGTTTGAACGAGAAGAACAGTTTGATTGAATTAATTCTGACCACAGGCTATGCAATTACTATAATAAATGGTATTATTATTACTATTAATATTAATACTAATTATGGTATTAGTATTACTATACCTAAATACCCTTGTGGTAATACTTAGCCAAGCGAAATTCTTTAATCTACAATGGTAATCTATAAAAAGTGTAGACTTATGTTCTCTTTGCTGTAACAATTCTAAGAGTGCACAATTACCCCTAACGTCTCAACTTTATTAGATGTTAGGTACCCATTCTGACATTTGTTGAGCTTTCAGAATGACTTCAGTAAAACTGCTCACTAACAGAGATAAAAGCAAGCAGCCTACCAAAGCCTATTGCGTTATTGGCAGGTGGCTGTCTCCATAATCATAGCCAGTTTTTCTGGATGAGCAAAGAGGGAATACAACCTCAACTCAGCAGTTTACTCTTATTAACATGTGGATAGAATAGTTATGGATGTATGTATGCCAGTGAAAGAGAGTGCTACCATGCCTAGCATTCTCAATGCTCTGAATTACTACAATTAGCTATATTGCAGGTTGTGAAGATGCTCTCTATGATAACTATTGTGATTTCAAAAGACTAGCTAAAAGAGACTGTTTAGGGTAAGTATAAGAAATACTTGAACTCTAAGTATGAGGCCCTTGATAGATGCCCGCAATGCTATAAGTGTTTATCTTTTGCTACTTTACTCTTACTATGTGTTGGTACTGCTAGGTATAGTTTTATGCTTGCTATATACTTGATATTCTAGCCATAGTTATATTCTTGCTATATAATTGCAACTCTAGCCATAGTTCTATTCTCGCTATATACTTGCAACTCTAGCCATAGTTATATTCTTGCTATATACTTACAATTCTAGCCATAGTTCTATTCTTGCTATGTACTTATGATTCTAGCCATAGTTCTATTCTTGCTATATACTTGCGATTCTAGCCACAGTTCTATTCTTGCTATATACTTTCGATTCTAGCCATAGCTCTATTCTTGCTATATACTTTATACTATTCTAGCTATAGTTCTTATTTTGCTATATACTTGATATTCTAGCCACAGTTATATTCTTGCTATATAATTGCAACTCTAGCCATAGTTCTATTCTTGCTATATACTTGCAACTCTAGCCATAGTTATATTCTTGCTATATACTTACAATTCTAGCCATAGTTCTATTCTTGCTATGTACTTGTGATTCTAGCCATAGTTCTATTCTTGCTATATACTTGCGATTCTAGCCATGGTTCTTTTCTTGCTATATACTTGCGATTCTAGCCACAGTTCTATTCTTGGTATATACTTACGATTCTAGCCATAGCTCTATTCTTGCTATATACTTACGATTCTAGCCATAGTTCTTATTTTGCTATATGTTTACAGGGCTAGAGATTTCTTTGTAAATCTAAGAAGTACAAGTTGCACAGAAAGTGAACCGACTGCCCAAAGAATCTTTCAGGGAATCAGATACGCAAGATTTTTTCGAAAACGTTGCAGCGATATTGGATTTCCAGCAGATGGTGAGTGAAGTCTTACACAGTTTCATATTTTAAAAAGCGCATCATATCTTGAACACGGATCTAGAATAACTAAAATATTTATTATTAGGCTGCTGACTCCAATTAAAACCTTTTGTGTGGGCATGTGTATAAATCTAAAGATAAACATAGATGATGGTATCTTTATGGACATAGTCATTCACATGAATATGATCTTCCACATGAACTTGGGCATGAGGTTGGACATAGGCAAGAGTATGAGCATTGACATGAGCATAGACATAGACACAAGCACAGATATGACCTGCCCTCCTGTTATGATAGATGTTAATACTGGGAGAAAATGCTGTAGCATAAAAGAGCAAGGCCACAGAGAAATGTCATTTGGTATTCCCTCTGCAATCCAGAAGAACGCCGAAAACCTTAAACTAAAAAAATTGACTAAAATACCCTTCATAAAGCTTCATGTCCGTGTACCACACTGACAACGTGGGCACGTTAAAGATCCACCTCTGTCCTTCGCACATTGGACAAGTGAAATGGCTACCTGGCTCTGTCAGACTGGACGTGTTGCAAAATGTATCCCTTCAGGTTAATCTGACAGTTCCAGAAGAAGCCCTTGATAAGTGTTCGGACCACCCAAGGTAGCTTATAAAAACCTAGTCCTGGCGGTGTGTTTCTTTACTAGAGAACACTACCAAGCATTGTCACCACATGACAGAAGCATGCCATTATTATTATATTAAAGCTTCCTGAAAATATATCCTACTCTATAAGATCGTAATTCAAAATTTCTAGGCCTTCGTGAAAAAACAGTGTAGGCGCAACAGACGATAACTCCCAAACCACACAAAATAGCCAAAATTAGAATGATATTTCTAACCTATGCAACTTTATTTTTGCTACTATTTTAAAGACTTAGCAGAACACACTTCTTGTCTGCGCAAAAAGAAAGTCCTTAATTTTCTCATGCTGTGCGCGTTCCTGTTCTTGAGCTCTCAGCAGAATAGCTTGCAAAATGCTATCCAGTTTTGTATTCTTTCTCCTTCAGGTTGCAGCACTTCAAGATGCTCAGATATCGTGTTCATCAGAAGCTCCCGCCGACTGAGATGGTGAGTTACTACAGACGCTTGTTCCGAACTTGAGGCTGGTTCTCAGACTATTGTTTATATTGCACATATCATATATATATTATATACAGTGTGCATATTATGCATATACAGTGCCGTTCCTGATAAACTGACAAGTTGCTACTAATCTAAGGTAGAGCAGAATTCATAAAATGGCCTCCATACTTCGGTACCATGATGAGGCTAAGAAAGAATTAAGACCAGATGCCTTTGCTGTTGTCCCGTAGCAGGGCTCAAACCACTAACCGTCTGCTTTGCAGTCCATAGTGCAAACTATTACACCATGTTAATACGTAGACAAAAGTCATTGAGAGAAATTTGTGCTCTTTGTCATTTTGAGAAAGCCTGTGAGTGAATAGTAGGGTAGATGGGTACGCTAATGCTCTGTCCTATCCTCTAAACAGACGCAACATAGCGACCAGTGTTATAAGAAATATCTGTTGATTAGCAGGTGCTGATATTTGCTTTGTTTCTATGTTCAGCCAACAGTTTTTATCCCACCATATTTTGGGTTTTATGCGTGTGTTTCAACCTAAAAACCATACGCAAAGATTCAGTGTGTATATAGAACTAATTGAAACTTGCTAACGCTGAAAGCTTCCACCTGATTGTCACAAACCAGTTTGCTACGGATATGACTAACCAATTATCTGATATAACCCGCAATGAGGTGAAATACTAACGTAAAAAACACAAATTAAGATAATTAGTTTCTAGATTGGCTCACTAGTCGTCTGCTTATTTATCGTTAATCGTTTGTTGTTTTTTTGTAAGTTGAAACATGAAGAAATGCATGTCATGTAACTAGTCAAACTCACTTACGAACAAAAGATTCTGTACTCTGTCTGCTGGGCTGTACAACCTCGCTTGTACTGATTCGAAGACACAAATTGACCATCACACATGTGATGTTGCATATTTTTGAGTTGCCCTTCTGATTGGTTAATAGGACAACTAAGCATATCTAAAACAGCTGGATCATTAACAATAAATTGATCGTCTCATTATAATATGTATTTTAAAAGGCAAAAGTACCCTTTATTCTATGTGATAAACAAGAGGATATGATTCTAAAAATACGCTAAATTTTGCTAATTCCATAGGTTTTCAAACGTCTGCTGATAGATGAGTGAATCTGAACTTTTTTGCTTTTAATATCATTAGTTAATTTTTTTTATTTCTCCACTTTTTCTTTTCCATAATTTTTCTCCATTATTAGATACCAAAATTACATATTGGTCTTCCTTTGACCAGCATCATCTCTAAAAACTAAAAAACATACAAACTTTCCCATAGCTATTTTCTCTTCCGTTCATGTTATACCATGATTGAGCGAGCATAATAGGCCTACTTTTGTATCAGCATCACTGTTAACCTCTACCACCACTGTGGACTTTACTCAATTGTCATAAACAATGTACTTGCTTTACAAATACCTTTTAGGCAATTACTAGGCAATTACTAGGCAACTCTCAGACAGTTACTAAAGCCTGGTTCCCATATCGATTGCGAGACCCCGGCGGTAACCTTGCTCAGCAAACACTTACGCTAGGCTCGGGCGGTTTCTGTTTGTTGGAAATATATTCTCAGGTGTATGCTGACTACCTGATTTATTTGCAATTCTACCAGAATATATATACACATCGGATGTAAAAACAATAGTTTGACAATAAAGTCAATAACAGATTAACCTTGGTTGAAGTAAGGTCAAGAAACCACATTGATGACTTGTGGCTCATGTAAACATTGTCCTCATCTATGAGTCAGTTAATGTCCATTGAATTACTTCCTGTCCAATACTGTTCACATAAAGCTGCAGCGCTAATAATCGCATAAAATGTTCGCTTGCCATGCTTTTTTCACAAATGCTGACCTTCATCTGCACAGTGCGTTTCGGGAAAGTTTTGCCTTTGTCTCTTCGCGAAAGTTGAACAGCGCTGAACTCTTGTGTTGACCGGCGATACTTGGCGGCACTCGGCATGTAGGTTCACATTTGCCAGGTGCTTGCGGCGTACATGGTTACAAGGCTTAAAAATCACTTGGCTTTGCTTGAACAATCCTTCCTTTCTATTTAAGTGTGTATTTCAATTTCAATTTTAATACTATATCTGTTTCCACATCTAACAAAAGTTATAAATTTGTGAATTTTCATTTTTAGCACGGAAGCGGCAAGAAGCGCAGCTGAAGAATGCTATGCTGAGGAGGTTGCAAATGGATGTTCATTTGCTGCCACTCTTTCTACATCAGTGCTAGAGATTGCAAGAAATGAAGTGTGCTCTGGGGGTGGTAGTGGCACTCTTCCACCAGGCACAAAAACAGTGCCGCTAAGTTGTAGACAGGCCTAGTGTGTAGAGATAAGGAAGAATGACCTTGAGGCAGTTTATTAGTATTAACAGCTGTCTCTGATATTTAAAGACTGACCTTTCCTGCTTTAGACATCTTTATCATAGACCTCAGCTCTTTACAACGCAGTACCATAGATTTATTTGACATAGATTTCAGAAACATAGAGTTTACTGAGATTAACCTCATTATCATAGACCTTACTGCTATAGCAGTAAAAGCAATAAACGATTTAAGAATTTGCAGCTCATAACCTATTACAAGCATCTGTATTATATGGCTTTTTCCAAATACAATATTATACATTACACAGGCATAGAAATATGATATGAGCACTAATAGGACTGCAAAACATCTCTTTCGAGTCTTGCATTGAATTCATGAGTATTTCTAAATTTTTAATGTAATACCTTTTCCTTGTTTTACCCACAATGCTTTGGAATTTGAACTAATAACAGTTTATTTGTGATACAGAAGAAATTACGTATTTTTATATACCATAAAACTCAATAAAAAAGTAAACTGTGATTCAAAAAAATAACAGCCCATCATTGAGTATATTGTCTGCTTCTAATAAAGATCAAAATCTTCTCTTCTGCTTATCAATCAGCAGTCAATGAGTGTAAACAGATACCCTTAGCCAGCATTGTAAGCCTAACCCCTTTTTGTGCAAACCTTAGGAAAACAAAACATGAGCAAGCAACTCCAGCTGCTAAGTGAAGAGTACTCAGTTACTCTGACATAGAAATATACTAATATCGTTATGGCTACAACGATATCAGATTATGATAATCCAAAGTTTGTCTCTGGTTGAGAGAATGTTAGTGCAAGTGTTCGTTTAGGGCTTTTCTATAGCACACGATATTACAGCTAGCTATTACAGGAAAACTATTAAGTGAACTACTTGTAAGACTCAGCTCTACATACTGAGGCGACAACTTCCTTTCATGAATCAATGATTTATTCAGCCACACTAGCAATGCCAAATAAGATAGCAAAATGCTCGCGAGAAAATTACAGATGAATGGTTTAATGCTTTTTAGACAAACAATATATTTTTGCTATGTACAGAAATGTTATGACAGATGGTAAATTTATCGGTATATAAATTTTGTTCTCACTAGTAGTATTACTTGTAAAAAGTGAAAACTGAAAACCTAAAAAATCAGCGACCCCTGTTAGAGGGGATGTAATTATAAAGAGTTAATGACATGACCCGAGCTACCTTATCAGCCACACTTATGCTTTTCTGTACATCAGTACTGACAAGAGAGGTTTGCAGCTGAGTAAATAAGATAAATATGCAGCACTTTCAGCCTCGGAGTGATAATGACAGTTGATATTTTTTCAATACAATCATTTTGGTAATCGAATTCACTTTGTGCATCAAGACAATCTTTTGTGAGCACAACAGCAAAAAGATTTGCCTATATTTGGTGTGCTAATTATGTAAAATAGAAACAGGAACACTAGACCAAAGCATTTACATGTAAATCAATAAAAGCTGATTTGACTTGCAACTTTTTATAACATGCTTGAAAAACTGAAAACATGTGTGAGCTACACAAGCTATGACAAATCTATTTATTATAAAATTTTTTGAAATAAAATACAAGGAAAATGATACAATATGCGCTAATAATAGATCACCGTATGTAATCTATATATCTCAAAGTTTGTTGTCGTTTTATATGTCCAGCTATAGTTATTAAAGAACTATTAAAGCAGATTAAAGAACCCATGTCGCAGAACATTTGATGTCGGAATCTCCTGCTCGCCAGTTCGGTACCCTACCAAGTTACCTACATGAGATTGATAAATGCGCTAGGCGATGCATGTCGTTATATGTGAGCAAATACTTTACCGCTTCAAAACGCAACACAGGGTTACTGCTTAATGCCACAAAATACTGGTAGCTCTCATTAGTGAGCTTACTCAAATTATCCATTAGCAATGTGCCAGGCTAATAACAAGTGGTGGGCAAATTTCATTACATCTCATTGTTTATGAGCCAATTTTTAATACCCAGGCAACGCCGGGTAGCACAGCTAGTATATATATATAAAACCTAATGTTTTTGTGTTTTCTGTGATTCAGTCGGTCCAGCTATAGTGATAGGTATCTGGCGATGACAAATCTGTATCACAGAAGATTTAATCTCAGAACCAGTCGATTACCTGACCACTTGAGCTACGTGTGATTGATAGATTTATCAGGCGATATGAGTCGTTATCAAGGTTGAGATACACATGGCCTTCTGTGTTACGGAACATGACTAAAGCTTGCTCCCACAGCTCTTATTAATAAGTTTACTCAAATCCTAGCTTACTCAAATTAGCCATTGGCAGTATTTTAGGCTAATGGCAAGTGGCAGGCAACTACATCACATGCCACTGCTTATAAGCTGTTTTTAATACCCATGCAACGCTGAGCATTCAGCTAGTTTATTACTATAATAAGAGCTGTGTCTATTTATCTGTGCACACCCCGTATATAGCGCTAGGAACAAAGATTGCTTCCCATTGAAAACAAACTCAAATATTCGGCTTACCAATCAAGCACACTACCTTCTGTACCATCTTTCTTCTATGTGGAATATTTGTGCGGTGACTTATTACACATGATGATCTCTCATGGCGCATGGGGCTATCAGTGCACTAGTAATATTATAACAGTAATGTGTTGTGGTGATCCCGTACGTACAAAGCGCTATTGGATCTTGTTGTGAGGTTAAGCCCATAAAATCTTTCAATGCCTGTGTTCATTGATTTGGAATGCGATACAATGGAAACGCGCCATACAATTTTAATTTGTTTCAGTGTTGACACAGTAAGGCAAAAATGTTATACAGATGGGTATAGAAACCCATAGTTATTATCTAATGCAAACACTCGCTGCTAAAATTCATCAAATTGCTATATACATATCATATTCATATACTTATACATATATCATATACCATATATATCCTATACATAAAGAACATATCAAAAATTGGTAGCCAAGTAATATGTTAACCTTAGTAAATATAGTGACCCACATCAGCTTTAGTGTATTTGGTGGTTATAATCTGCAAAAAATTGTGATGCTACAATGTACTATGTGCAGTGCATACTGGTAGAGAGTTCTTACTTTTAAGGCAGACGTATAACATAAATGCTGAATTTAACGTAAATGAATTTAGCCTACTAAACATATAAAGCTAAGTTTTAGTATTTATTTTACTAAACTTCAACTTTGTCATTAATTAATGTTTTATCTCCTGTTTCCGGTTTCGCTTTCACAATAACTAACAACAAATAGTGCTAAGCTGGGAGAGGGAGAGGAGGAGAGAGAGAACGAGAAAGCGAGCATTGTATCTCTTCCACGTGTTGTTAGAGAGATTTCGGCAATCAGCATATCAACATCTTTGTTATTTTAATGTAATCAGCACATCTTTGTGATGATTTTGTTACTGCCAAATTCGTACTTTAAGAAATCTTTTTATGATATTGCAAGGCAAAAAAATGGTATAACAAGGTCATTGTAACTCAAGGGTGCTTTGTACATCCCTCCACTAGATGATAACTTTAACCACTAATTGTGAGTAAAGCTATATATACATTATTTGTATATATCTATATAAATGTCTAATATATAAGTATAAATGTGCTTATAGACGCATATAAATGTACATGGTATAAAAATATATAAATAATTATATATATATATATTTATATATGCATATATATAGTATAATACGTAAATATATATAAATATGCAATGTATATATTTATATATGCATACACATAGTATAATAAATATATAAATCAATATACTGATGGAGAACTACTGATGGAGAAAAAGAAGGTTGCAGTTTACTAGCAGTAGAGTGCTCAATATTAAAATATAGCATTTATATAAAATGTATATTAAGAGCTGTAAACTTTTAAAACTATTTAGTCTTTCTTAGGTAAGAAAGTTTATAGTTCTTAATACATTTTATATAAATAAATATATACATATATATATCTGTAGTGATATTTAAATAGATGGTGATGATACTTGTTGGAATGATGTCTTTGTTGCGTAAACCTTGATAATGGTAGTGCATTCTGCTGCCATATTCAGTGTGTAATAATTCATGAGATAAAACAATCCATGAAAAAACAAGACCTTGAAAACTGATTACTGCAGATTAGTTTTCTCTATTATTAGTTAGTGCAGATTAGTGCTACCTCTATAAACTTCAAATTATTTTGCATACTCGCTGAATTGAATCACTGATGAGTGTAATTTACACTGCTAGACAAGTTCATATTTATTAATCCCTTTTTATAGCAATCATTTACCATTATATAAAAAATATTGATATTCTGCTTGCATTGCATATAAAATGCTTGTTGTCAGAGCTTTTCACTTGTTACAGGCGGGTCGCTTGTTACCCATTCTTGAGGTATTTTTCTTCGGTAATTATATGTAAAAGTACAGTAGTACCCATAATTCTCAACAACCAAATTGTAACGTTTACTGCTGATGATTTTGTATTGCTTGTCTCATTGTGTTTACACTAACATACCTGTTAGAGGAAGGTGGTGTCCCTGTTTTTTTCTTGTAAAACTTCAGTTAAAGTTATAGCGTTGAAATTTATTTGAGTCAAGTGAATCGTGCAAATGTAAGAAAGAGCTGCTGTTGTATAAATTATAAAATAAATAAGTAGTTTTTTGCAAATGATTGGATGTGGTACTTTTGGTAGTCCGCTATCAGATCATTCTTGTTCAGATTTTGCACAAAATTTAGAAAGGTAGTCAGCATTTCTTCATTGCTACCCATTGCTTCAACTCGGGCAAAACTTGAGCTTGTTTCTAAACCTAGATAAACTAGGTACACCCAGATGTATTTTATCGAGCAAAATAGCAATAGCAGCAAATCTTCAGAACCCGAGAAAGTCTAGTCACAAATCCTGCTAATAATTACCATGTGTCTGAACATTCTTCATTGCAGCACCATTTTCATACCTATATGCAAATAGCAATTATCTGCTCTTAACAATCCTGGAATTGAGATTTTTGTTTAGTCTCAAACCTAGGATATTTTCGGAGCTATGCTATTTCGTTCATTAAACGTATTTTCTTGCGGAGAAAATTGCTATATCAAAGTTCGACCACAGGATAAACAAAGAGTTCACATTTCGGTTCCACTATAACCATTTTCGAAAACTAGTGGTGACCGTTGAACACAAAACGCAAAAGCGAACGAAAGAATTATCAAACCGTTTTTTATCGTAAGCTGTTATTGATGGTTATTTATTTTGAAACGACATTTAATATACATTTTTTAAGCGATAAAGTATGCTAATCGCTTTGTCACTCGCTGTTTCTTCTACGCAAATTGATGGTAATAAACTGAAACGTGTGTCCTCAAATTAGCACAAGTCAGTAACCTTATCATCCATGACATCACGAAGCAGAATTTTTATTTGACCAACTGCGTAGGAATAGAGTTATCATACAAATTACTTACGCTGAACAAGAAAAATCCTTGTGAATAGTTGTGATTGCTAGAAATAGATTTGCTGGTTACTTATTTATTAGGCAAGCCTACTATATACCAAAAAGCAAAGCAAATGATGAGCAATATAGGCAAACACAGCTATAATAATGAAAACGACATTCTACGAAAATGAGTATCCAATTAGTTATACCAGTACACGTGGAAGAGTGTGTGCAATCTGTGTGTTGTGCAAATGTCTTTGCCCTCTATAGCCTTAAACTATTCATTGCCAATGAAGAGAAGAAAGCTCAAAGCAACGACCTCAGAGTTTGTTCACTTTTGATAAAAAACAGGCCTGGTTAAAAATGAATAAGCAGAATTTAACTGTGGCTCTATGCCAAGACCAAAACACCTGTCAACATTTGTCTGAATGACAAGCATATAAATACTTATGTGGGATGCCATTCCTCACAAAAATTTAAACTGTCAAGAAAAGCATAAGAGCACATTTAAAACATGTCATCACATGAGGGACTTCTGTAAACACATGTATTAATTAAAAAAAATAGATTTGCGTATCCAGTTGGTGATACGCTTGTAGTAGGGAGTAGTGTGCGCTAATTATTCTTAGTCCTTTTTTCTCTCCAAGCTTTCTTTGTTTATTTTGCAGATTTTTTACAAGCTGATTTTAGTATTGTTTCATTAAAGCTTAAAGGTTAAACTGGGTGAGTTCAATACATTTTCTACCCTATGATCTAAAGTGTTATTTTAATATTGCTTCAGCGGCATTGGTCAGTGTATTATAGATTGATCTGGTTATTGAGTACACCCTGTTTTAATATTAAAATTATAACATTTAGTTGCCATAACTATGTAGTTTTATTGCACAGTTGCTTTAATACAGGAGAGTTTCATAAGGTTTTTGACCACCCTTTGCTGATAGCCTATTGCAGATTGTATTGTGGCCGCTTCACTGCTTGACATGTATTAACTACTATCAGCTAATAAAAAAACAGTTACAATATTCCCAAGATGTCCTGATTCGTTGTCTGCCCGGAGACTTCTGGTCGTTTTTGAGCCGCATGGCTGAAGTTTTTGAAACAGTTCACCTCTCAACATCTAAATGTTCAGTAGCCTCGACCTGTCTATTTAATGGGAGTATGGCTGCTGAGATAGTCACTTAGACATGGACATGTTACTAAAATGCTTTCAAGTTTGTATACTGCCATGATTAACTTGCTAAATCCAGAAATTGTCAATTGTTGGCGACAATGTATTTATTGGCAATATCTTCCAGAAAGCTATTATGGCATATGGCACAATTCATTGAAATTTAACTGGCCTATTTAGCAATCTATCAGCATTTTCATATTTGCTTCCTATGTTTTTTGATAAATATGAATTAACTTAGATTTGTAACCAACTTGCTGTTGGGCAGACATTAAAGCTGCATTAAAGCTCTGCAGTTTTTTTTTGAACAGTGCACAAAGAGCAGCTATAATAGAAAATTGCTTATTTCATGCCTTGAAATTTTTATAGTAATGCATCAATCCTGTGCCAATACCAATCCCACGCCAATCATCATCTGTGTCTAATACTTACACAAGGCCGGATCACTGGTAACTGATGGTGTCAGTATTGACTGCTTGGGTGTATGAAAAACTCCGTGTCAACCCTTTTTCTTTATCTAACCTTATAAATACTGGCAATATCAATTAACAGTTGTAAGGAAAGATTGTAGCAGCCTTGCTTTTTCGATGTGACCAATTGGCAACAGTGAATTGTTTCTTTAAATTGAGTGAGACTCCATTACTGATAACGATACGGCTTTTTTATATCATACTCTATAGAGAAGATGGCAGTTGAGTGTGTCTAACTGATGGGAGCTGAGAAAAGGCTTCCGCAAGGTTTAGGATTTTCTTTTCAATTGGTTGCACATGACAGGAACATTGTTCCAATACAATATTAAGGTCTTCCATTAGATGATTACAACCTTTATTATTGATTCCACCATTTTTTAACACACTACAATGGCTGTTGTAATATCAAGCAGTAAAACTTTTTGCCTCCTCTGCAAGTCATTCTCTTTTTGCATCTTTTCTCGCTTCTCTCTCTGCTGAAACATTGCTTTTTTAATCTAGCCCAAAAAACCATTTTTCGTGCAAGACAGTTGGTGAGCATCTTAGTCTGTAGTAACATTCGGTCTGCATTAGTCACTACAAAACACGTATTTCCTTTTCCACAAGGAGAATAGGAATGCTCTATGCTCCTTGAGTAGGCTCAAGAAAACCTTGCTGTACTACTTCGGAGACTCGTTTGCTGACCCCAGTTTTTATCTCTACCTCTAAATGTTTTGGTGCTTATTTAATTGACATTAAATCTGCCTCCACTGGAATGGAATCCTACATTGATGGAATTGATTCATAATCATCCCTTTTTGATATGACATCGATGAAGCTATATAACAACTCGGCAATGTATTTGCATCGTTGAAGCTGAGATTAAGTTTCTCCTGCCTCTTCATGCAGGCTGGTCATGCGCATTTAATAAATGAAAGCCTGGCCATTCAGAACAAGCAGTCTAATTTCTTCACATAGTGCAAAGACTGATAAAACCAGAATCTTTCCTAAATGCGAACCTGTACATCGCCCCACAATAGTGCTAGCCTTGCTTACGCAGGATTGATTTATTTAACAAGGAATTTTCTCAGACTAGCTTTACTACCTAGCTTTACTAGATTATTGTAAGCGTGGCTACTACCTATACCATGCTTTACAGCGATCTGTGTGTCTTTTGCTATGCCAACAGATGTACGAATGTTTTTCAACCAGTTACACTATACCCCTCTCCTAAATTAGGCACAAATATATCTGTTAGCAGTTATTTATGCTCTGCCTACAAAGTTTTTAACATACTGATTTGTGCACCTTAGGCCTAAGTGGTTGCAGTTCATCACTTTAGTGAGTTCTGAGCAGTTAAGTAAGTGGCTGTGACTTGGTAAAAATACATTCTAATGGTATTATCTGACTCAATATCAGCAATAACAAAGTCTTATTCTATTGGTTCTGAATATAGTGTACCAGAGTCGCCCATGCAAGTTGAGCTCAGACCCATCTGTTAAAGTACCTTTAACATGTATGTAACCTTGCAGGCTATTACTTTTCAATATTCTCTTCGAGTGTTAGATATTTTTCTAATTTCTTTTTCTGGCTCTGTTGTCATTAGGTACAGCTACATTATTATAGTAGCACTCTTGCTCTGCTTGTCCACGAACACAATATCTCAGCGGTTTGCTAAGCTGTGGTTGTCTACCTGGATGTCAAAGTTCCAGAGAACCTTAGCACACTTGTTCTCATTGCACTTGTAAGGAGCTTCCAACCAGTATTATGTTTTATTGAGGCCATATTCATTGCATACAGTGCACATGTGACATGACAACTCAACTCAGTATATACGCATTGCCTGCTAGCATGTTTGCATCCACTGATGGTGTGTTAGATGGTCTTTGGTGCATTTTTGTACAGTCTGCATTTAGGATCATTTCTTTTGTAATAGAACTGTAATTGGAGTTGCCCAATTGGAAGAAGTTGCTTCTGTGCTGCCTCGACTAGCGACTCTGTTTTGGCCATTTGGTCACTTTGGTTCAGCCACATATATGTCTGGTTGAGATCACTACTCTTAAATACTCAATGATAATAGGCACCATGTGAAGGCCTGGAGTGCCCGTCAGATTCCTCATCATCAAGGCGCAGTTTCATTGTCACTGCAATCGAATATATCATTAAGCTTGACCGATGTAAGCCTCTCATGACTGTTGTCTTACAGCAATATTCTAACACTTCTATAATATCCAAGGTTTTTAGAGGAGCCACTATAAGCTGTAACAGTAATAAACTCAAGGTTGTAGATAAATCTTATGAATCTAGGTTGATTGATACGTTGACATACCTGTTTTTAATTTGTTTCGAGTATAAAATGACCTATGCCGCATTAAGCAGACAAAAGTTTTTAAATAAAGCATTAAAACATCAGCCTCTCAAACAAACTCTAATCTCAGCAAATTCAGCTCGTATAATATGACTCACCATTAACAACTCAACTCGGCAACTCAGTTTATTATGAGTAGACTCTGAATTGTGATTTGAAAAGATCTGAGCTTGTACTAAAGTAGCTTGCTGGCTGGTAGGAGTTACGCACAGGACAAAATGTTATCAGCATGAACTATGAGCAAATAAGATTGATTTTACTACAGAAATCAATTCAAGCACAACTATTACAAAATTTAGTCTAATAAAAATTTAACCACTGAGTTCGAATAGCAATGTTGCAATAGCATTTTGTGAAATTCTATGGAGAACTCAGTGTACTCCTTGAAACACCTGAAAGACTCTTTTATTTAATCTTATTTTCTAAAAGTTATGACTAATTTTATTTTGGTATTAAAAAGTTATTTTTAATTGTAATAATTTGGCTATAAGTCATTGAAAAAGTGTATAAACTCAAGTACGTTTCATTTATTGTTTAGTAAGTTTTTGTATTTAAAATAGATGTTGTCATAGACCAAGAATCAATTGTTATATCTTTATGTAGGATGTTGCAAGATATTTGCAATGAACTGCTCCTTCACAAATTGACCACTGTTTTTGCGCAAATTAAATTTTTACTGTTTTGATTTGTCTTGGCTCGCCTACAGTTACATTGCCTTACATTGGTTTTGTCTAAATTATTTCTATAGTATTTATAATACTTTTGTGTAACTGCTTCATTGTAGCCGCTATTCTTGAGATAGCCTTCTTTGTTTTTAAAGGTTTACTTGCAGCAAGATTCACATTACAGTTATTTGGTATCAAAAGATTCACCATGTCTTACTCTGCTGTGTTGTAGGTGCAAAATATGTGGAAATGTGATCACAAGCTCTTAAAAGCTCAAAAATGAACAGTTAATCGCAGCTATCATGAAACCACCGTAGATTGGAATCAGTTTATTTCTCTGATGTAGTCATTCCACTTGGTTATTGTTTTAACGCATGATGTTATCACATGAATTGAAAGGCCAATAAAAGGCTCAATATAAAACTTCTTGTAGCACTAGTTTATGACAAATACTTCGGGTTTTACCGAAGAGCCCTTACCAAATATAGATGCTCGCTACTTTACAGTTTTGTTTTGGCTTGGTCTAATCGTCTAGTCGTGATCTGATCATGTGGCCCATACTTCCTGCCAAACAGCGCCAATAATTTCTGCAGCATTTTTCGACTATCACAGGTGACCAACAGGCTCGTCATGTTTATCAGAGGATGATATGCACTTCTTCGAGTTAAGGTTAAAAAATTAAACAAATTTTTACGGTAGGTTTTGAGATATCAGTGCTCATAATGACAGCGTTACAAGGATGATAAAATAGACGCGTAAGAACAATAGATTGGTTTTATTGAATGCGTGAAGTATATTTGTGAAAATATTTCGACGAATGAGGTTGCATGAAAGTGTAAACAGAAGCCATCTTGTTCAAGTACGGCCCATTTGAGCTGTTTTGAAAAGAGATTCTAATCTACGGCTGTTTCATGATGGCAGCGATTAGCTGTTCGTTTTTGAGCTTTCAAATGTTTGTAATCACATTTCCACATATTTTGCTCCTACCACACAACAGTGTAAGACATGGTGAATCTTTTGATACCAAATAACTGTAATGTGAATTTTGTTGCAAGTAAACCTTTAAACTAGATTTCTAGTTTCCTATTTGTTTTCACTTGTTAGCAATTTGTGTTTAAATGTGCTAAGGTGTAACAGTATATGACAGCTGGAAGCAACAGCTATTTATTTGGATGGTCTCAATACGTCGTGACAAAGTGCACACAGCTGTTAAACAATAAATGCATCACATGGTCGCTCTAGCTACAAAGTTAACAAGCTCTCCTGAATGTCCAGATGTACGAGTGAGTAATTCTGGATGGCGATAGTTTGTGCTGCGAACAACTGATCATGTGATAATTCATTATACCGAGGTATAATGAATTACGGCTTGTTGCATTTCATCCATGATGGTGGAGTACAACTGAAAATTTGAACTTCTCTCCTGCAATGACATAGAAATAGAGCGATTGTTGCATGCTGGGAAATTGAAGCACAAGACTACTCGTTTAATTCATTTATTGAAAATATATGTCACATTACAAACAGGAAAGAGCTCAGTATATTGACCTCATACGACCTTCACCTGGCCATGCTGCGAAAATGTTTGTAGTTATGAATTGCATAGTGTTTGTCTTATTTCATGCTTCTGTCTCCGCGCCTTCACTTCTGAACTGCATAAAGGTCAACATCCAGTTCAAAGCACACTCTGGCATAAGTCAACTACTAATAGCTACAACAACAGATTTCTTCTCAAACGCAAACAAGCTTGTTAACTCTGTCAGTTTATACTTAGTGTAAGACAATCACTGGTGTTACATGCTGCGAATTCGTTGTCATATTTTTCATCTTCATAGCATGTAGAGTAGACTTGTCTATAACGTAAATAATCCAGGAGCGTTTACATTATAGGGAATTTATGTTATAAGAACAGTAAAATACATGTAAATTGCCTAATCTGTTTCAATATTTTTCCAAGTTCACCCCTTTAGCCATGCAAAAAGGAAAAAACTTTACTTAACTCTTTTAATTTATGGGCTGTACCGTAACTGCAAAATTATTGGTTTGCATCAACAATGTTTCTGCTTTTTATGATCAATCTCACTGGTTTTATAGACCATGATTGCAGTAAATTTACAACAACTTGATAGAGACTGCACATTTTCCGGCGTTCATTTACACCGATTTGCTTATTTTTTTAAACAGCAAAATCTATTCTGCAAAGTAATACTAACAACAAATGTTTTGTGAGTTCACATTAAGGCAAAACAACAAAATCTTTTTACTATAAACGACATTTCTACCTGTTCTCACTATTCAGGGGCCGAAATTTGGATAAAGATAATTTTTGACGATACACTAACTCGTGACATTGACACTGGTAGATCGACGTTGTAACACCTGCACCAATAGATTGTCTTTGTAGTTACGAACAATTGCGCAGCTATCCTATTCGCCTTTTGTCGACACATTTAACGATCTTTACGATGAACTAGAATGTCACAAAAATTATATATAGGCCTACTAGATATAACCCTAAACTGATGGAGTTGTTTTTTCCGCAAGTGCGACGAAATCAAATAACATTCAAATCGATCTTGAACTCTCGCCTGACTTGACACTTTATGTTATGTAGATTTTTTACATAGTAAGAAGCAAAAACTTCACATAATTTTTTTTACGTTTTCTGGAATTTACATTCTAGAAGGTTATAGGAGGTTATAGGAGCGTCTACTGTAAAAGTTTTCAAACGTCGCATATTTGATTCTTCGAAGCGATTCAAACCTTCATTTCAAGGGGGTATCAAGGTATTCAAACCTTCGACTCAATGGGAGGTATTTTTGAAAACATCATATCAACAACGAAGTACTGCGTATCATGTAAACATCAATATTCATATTATTGCACAAATCTTTGTGATCGGAGGTTGGATTTTCATCATCTTTATTGCAGCACCCCTACGCAGCTCTGTTTTCAACGCACATGTTTTACAAATATTTTAAAACTCGTTTACTTTAATATGTCAAAAGACATAAATATTTTATAAATTTTAATTCACAATATTTCAAAATGTCAAAATATGTGGAAAATTTTTCTTTCAAATTGGGAGTTAATTTCTAAAATGGTGAACGTTCTGTTCTCCGACGAGTTAGTTATTACAATGCTCGACCTAGCGGTTATGTTAAATATTTTTTTACAGATACATGTAGATGTCCGAAGAGAAAAGAATACGGCTGTGTAAAATTAGCTGGCAAATGTCATAAATAGTCATTGTAAATTGGAAGGGGACGCCAAACATCTCAGGAAAGCGTGTGGGAAAAATTTCTCACACGTTTTGACATCGACATTTGATCTTAGACACATTTTAATAGTGTCAGCCGCGGTATAAAATATGTGTCACACTGTGGCTAAAAGCGCAACAGACTAATATAAAAACCGTGAAGTTTTGCAACAATTTCTTTGTAGCATGTAAACTCGTCAGCTACAAAAATTGGGAGTTGTGCCACCACTCGTGCATATCATGTAAATAATGTCCTTTCTTCATTCCTACGATCATAACCACAACTTTGAAGCTCAAAGATTCGTAGTATGTAACACTAGTGAATGTATTTAGCTACATTTTATGCAATGTAGGTGCCTGACTGCATCACCACCAAGCTAACTTGTGATGAGTTAATTGCATCCGCATTTTCTCCTATCACAGTGTGAAGTGCTAGCTACTGTCAGTCTATAGAGCTTGTAATTGGCACATATTAAAATTATTTTATTATATTGCTAACTAGCTGATGCTCAACCAAATGTTTTATGCTTACAGATTGCTATAATGGATGCCATAACGGTTTTGCTTTACCTCTACTGGACCAGTGATGTCCTGCTTGCCCTATATGGCTGGCCTACTACCTTTGACTGGATTTCACCACCAAAACTTTTAATCGACTTGTTTCAGTACGGAAAATGTCGTGATGGTCAAATAGAGAGCTCTTGGGTCAAGTTTATAGAAATACCAAAGTCTTGGTTCAAACATTTCTATTTCTATGGCTTTTTGGTCTCATCCTTCATGGTAGCGTTGACGGTTGGTTGCTTCTTGTTCAATTATGATGTTATTGGACGTCGGGAGTTGGCTGAGCTGTTTGCCGGCCGAAAGGAGGTGATTGATGAATATGCAGTTATGATAATATGTGCTATGATGCTTCTACAGCACACGAGACGAATCTACGAATGCCTGTTCATCAGCGTCTACTCTAAAGGAACTATGAATATTCTGCATTATATTCTAGGATTTCTCCTTTACACAACCGTCCAGCTTTGCGCCATTTCTGACGGACCTAAACTCACCTTGGAAAATAGGAGCTTGTCTACTCGACTGCAAAACTTTGACCTTCTGGAAATCATATGTCATCATTGGAACAAATGTCTCGGTTGCATTATTTTTGTATACGCTTCGTACTACCATCACAAATCGCATGTGATTCTCGCTAATCTTCGCAAAGATCGGTCTGGAAAGCAAGTTTTGCACAGGCAGCATGTGATACCACGTGGCGGGCCTTTCGAGTATCTCTCCGCTCCTCATTTTGTTTGCGAAATATTGATCTATTTAGCTATGGGCCTCCTCGCCTTTCAAAGCTTTACTTTTTTGATGGGTCCCGTGCTGTTCACCGTCACCAATCAAACTCTGATGACTTATGAGACGCACAAGTGGTACAAGAAATGTTTTAAAGACTATCCCAAACGGAGTTGGCTTATTCCATACATTTTATAGTTGTAGGCAACAACGATATTTTGTATCAATTAATTATTGTTATCTCTCCTCTTATGTAGTATCATAACCAACTTTGGGCCAAGTTTTACTGTTATTTAATAATTGAAATAAATAATAGTGTCATTATTATCAAACATTTTACAACTCCATTCATAAATTCATTAATAAACCGATCTTAGTTCTTCATTCACGTTACAAATATTGTTTTCAAGTTTGGCCTAACCTAGTTCAAGTTTGCTGTGACAAGCATATACAGTGAAACATGGATAACTCGCCCTCGGATATAACGAACACATGGTTAACTCGACTGGATTTGCTTGGTCCGTTCCCACGCAATGATAAATGGCTCTATATAACTCGAACTCAACACTGTTATAACGAACTGTTTTTTGCCCAACGGCTACCGAAACGGTTGCTATCGCTTTAGAAAATCACTTTATTCCAAGCCATAGAGGTAAACCTCAACTTTTCGTAATTCATAAGTGTCGTTATTACCTCCATCGGCAAAATATTTTTGTCAACGACTGTTCTAAAGGTTTGGTGAAATTTGATTTAAACTGCTATACGATGAATACGATGAATAGGACTAGCCGGGTCACGGGCGCAAGGATTTTCGCCACGCACATACAAAACAAAAACAGCATGTTGTTTTTGTTTTGTATTTGCGTGGCGAAAATCCTTGAGTGCGTGACCCGGCTAGCCCGTGATGAATAGTTTTCCGACGTTGATTCCGTGTTGAATCAACGTCGGAATGTTGAATGTTTAAAACGTCTTAAAATTGTTGTAATTAAACGTATACGTTGTCTTAGCTAAAAAAAACTATTCATCGTTTGACCTAAACACAGAATACGTGTGTACATTCAATAAGTATCCATTCAAAAAGCGTGAGTGATATACAATGTACCGTAAAACCTCGTAAAACTTTTAATTGAACTGCCTCGGAGTGTTGCTCTTAACGAATCCCAGGTAAAGTAAGATAATCTTTGCATAAACTTCAAGAAAGATCGGCAAAATTGATCGTGGGTAAAACGCTCAAAAGAAAAAGATGTCTTTTCTTTGAGCATTTCAGCAACGATCAAGTTTTGCCAATGTCAATCTAAAAAACGTCCTGGCAATAACATCACCTCAAACAACAAACCAATCTCAAGTGATAGAAAAATCTCTATACGTTTTGATAAAACGTTTTAAACTTTACATTGGAAGCATTTAATTTGAAACAAGCCAGTTGTGCTTTTGATTTATATTATAGTTTGTATATGTTCATGTATCTACTAATAAATAAGTAAATACATGGACTTGTGACAGTGCTCTGATAACTTGAACACTGATAATTCGAACACTTTTGCTCGGTCCCTTGAAGTTTGAGTTATCCGAGTTTCACTGTATATGCAAGGCTATATATATATATATATATATATATATATATATATATATATATATATATATATATATATATATATACACATTTATGTAAAACTGTCTAAGAGTTGAATTTCATTTATTGTAATAGCTAGCTTATCGATTGATCTGGCAGCCATTTCCCTGTAAAGGTACTGTTGGGCCATATCCTGGTGAAAAAATCTGTTAACATGTTGCTAAGCAGAGTCATTGATGCAGAATCACCACATCTCAGGTCATTTGAAACAAACAGTTTTCTTCTAATTGGCTGTAATGTACATGCACATGCACAATTTGGCCATGCATTAGAAAACAACTACAATTTCAATCAGCCATTTTCTGGCACATTAAAGAATTGTGCGTTATTGTTTAAGTCAGTTGACCAATGAGTTAGCGTCAATAAAAAGTTATAAAATGTTCGTACAAAATGTGATAGTCGCATTTCTCAGTTATCTTATAAAACAATTAAGTGTTGAGACATAAAGAAATGCTTTTGCTTGCATTTGCGTAGAAGAATATCATTCTTCAATGTATTTACTGACTTCTAAAAATAAACTACCATAAATTCTGGCATGTAAGTGGAAAATTGGACACCAAATTTGAAGTTTAAAAATCCATCGTTGACTTATTTTGCTGTGACAGTTTTCTAACATGAATTCTCATAAAATTCAACTTTGAAAAACCATCGCAAATCAAAATTACATGATATGACATGGATTTATTTATAAAATAGTAAAGTACTAGTAATCCTACTCAACATGAGATGAATCAAACACAAAGTTCCATTCTTAAACTTGTTATTGTAAGGATTTTCTTCTAAAATAATGTTTTTTTAGTTTAATGATTTTTTTTAGTTGCTGCTTATAAGCCAGCACTTCAGTAATCTATTTGACACATCCACTATTGTCTATTCATCTTTTTTGGTACATGAATCACGATTCCTGACAGAAGTCTGCATTATGGCATTGTTTTTCTGATAAATATGTATTATCAGAAGTAGCAAGTTCGCTCCATTGGCGATCGGGCAATATAATAGTGAAGCTTTGTTTTTCGTGCCTGGTGATCTTCACTAGAACTGTATTCTCTCGTTCTTTTGTTAATTGCTGTACTACCGATGGTCACAAAAGACATGGGCAATTTTGCTGATGACATTTTTGAAAGCCAATTCCTCAGCCTCTGATGCCGAACTGAACTATTCCACTCAAGTGGTTTGAGCCATATAAAGGGGCCAACGTATATGGTGGGAATATGCCTAATCCATGATTTTCTGTTCAAACTTATAGGCCTTGACATATATACAGATATGCCGGATTTGACATTCAAAAGTCATAACTTGTTAGTGGCCTCTTGAATGTACTACTAAAAACTTCTTCACCTACGACAAGCAGAAGGTCTTTACTCTGGAAATATAACTTAACTGATTGAAGCACTTAGGAATCTGATACACGGCTTAAACAATAGTGTGCATTTCTTTTTATATTCTTTATCACTGATTGCTCAAACTTGAACTTGCTTTTTGATCTAAATATATTTTAACCAGTTAGTTGAAAAATGATACCTCGAATGACTTGAACTTTGGTGATACCTATAATTGACTTTACTTAACAACTTATTGTTAACGGGTTGTTTTACCTATGTATAGCCCAACAGAACCTTCAGTCTCTCTTGTTGACGTCAGAACATGCTCAGGATGCTCCCGATGCATAGCATGTTATATGAACAAGAGACGAGCACATAGTGGCGCCTTAAAGAAAAGAGGATATGCACAAATTACGATGCACGATATGCATGAATTTGTACTAGGAGCAAACAAATAACTATAAAATGAGATGAATATGGTAAAACACTATAAATAAGATATGATGCGCACAAAATGCATCTTTAAATAAGAGAAGATAACTACAAAGTAGTACAATGAAAATGAAAGACAAGCACAAAATATACAATTATAAAATGAAGAAGTAAGCGAAAAATGTGTGTGTGTGTGAGTGTGAGTGTGTGTGTGAATGCGAGTGTGTGTGTATGCGAGTGTGTGTGTATGGGAGTGTGTGTATGCGTGTGCGTGCGTGTGCGTGTGTGTGTGCGTGCGTGTGTGTGTATGCGAGTGTGGATGTGTGTGTATGCAAGTGTGGATGTGTGTGTATGCGGGTGTGTGTGTATGCGAGTGTGTGTGTGTGTGTATGCGAGTGTGTGTGTATGCGAGTGTGTGTGTATGGGAGTGTGTGTATGCGTGTGCGTGCGTGCGTGTGTATGCGAGTGTGGATGTGTGTGTATGCAAGTGTGGATGTGTGTGAATGCGAGTGTGTGTGTATGTGAGTGTGTGTGTGTATGCGAGTGTGTGTGTATGCGAGTGTGTGTGTATGCGAGTGTGTGTGTATGCGAGTGTGTGTATGTGGGTGTGTCTGTGCGTCTGTATGTGCGTGTATGTCTGTGTGTGTCTGTGATGCCAGGCATTCCACTAGTATATCTCATCTATATATATATATATATATACTAGCTGTACCACCCGGCGTTGCCTGGGTAATAAAAAAATCTTTGGACAGAAAATTGACTTGTCCTTAACATATAATAACATTTACCATTCTAACTTTCAAACTACATACCATGAGAGAAGTGTTTTATGTAGTTGAAATAATTTAGGAGAAAAAATAAAAACAACTGTAAAAGTTTTCAAACGTTGTCAAACAACTGCAACTTTCAAACTTTATATAATAAGGGAATGATTTTGTGCAGAACAGGTTATTTTCTTGTTGTTTGCATAAAATAAGGGTAATAAAAAAGTAAAAACTATATATATATGAGTATTTATAGTATTTGATTTAACTCTCTGTTGCATTGTTGACTGTTTCATTATCCATTTTTGCAATTTTTAGTATTGTATTTTACCTTTTAATGCTTTGGATGTTTCAAAAGCCAAACGTACGAAATGTTTAATTTTGCTTTCTTTTTCCATCATCACAAATATAAAACATTTTATTAAAATTAAACATGATCTATATATACCCATTTCTATTTATAGTATGCAGTATACAGTACAGCTTATGGTGTAAATTGTTGAAAAAAATACTTTACCGAAGTATATCTCCGAATTTACCCAAGTTTTTCTCATCTTGAAACGGATCAAAATCTACATAAGTTTTTTTAATGGAAAAAATTGTTTCAGATCTCGATAAACTCGGTTAGCAGCGCTAGAACAGTTTCGCTAGAATAGGTTGAACTAGACGTTATTAAAAGCTATACGTCGCTGAAAGTTACGAACTTTTAAATTTACAGTGGTTTGATAACCTTTTCCTCATGATATGAAGTTTGAAAGTTACAAATGTTTGAAAAAGTTGGAAAACCTTTACAGTTGTTTTTATTTTGTTAAATTTTATTCATTTTGTTAATTATCGTTTATTTTAATAGCGATATAGTATAGTACAGTAGCGCTTTAATAGCGCTATATAATCTAATAAGCGCTATATAAACTTTGTATAACCTTTGAAGTTTATAGTATAAGTTTTTAAAGTTTGTTACGTTATCGTTTTTATAGCAACTTGCATTTTTCAATTTTAATTTGAGCTTAATATCTGTTTGAAGTTTAACCATTGTTTATTGTCCTATCAATGTTACCTATTATTACTTAATTAGTTTCCAACTTTTATTATTAATTCAACCATTATTATTCAACCATTTTTGGCAGACATCGTTCTAATAAAATTTCAACCACAAAATACTACCATATTCTGTCATATTTTTTTTATTAATCTGGTAAATACATGTGAAGACCACAATGAAAAAACCAGTGATTTCACATTTTGTTTTTTTAGAGTTATTGCTACCTACCTGTAGTTTTGGCACTATAGAATTGTATGGTGAATTAAAAATTAGGAAAAAACCAGTGTTATCCTATGAAAAACTATGCATGTTTATTTTTGACCGCTGAATTAAAAAAAAACAATATTCTGAGTTTAAAATGTTATTTTATAAGCACCAAACTATGTATCTGTCAAAAAACCTACATATGTTTGTCATAAGCTGTATTTTTATTGTGTGATCCAGTCTCAAATCTTAAAAATTGATTTTCTCTAAACTGCAAGTGTGACATCACTGGTTTTTCCATTGTGTTCTTCATGTATTCTCAGGAGTTACACATTGTCTAATACCTCCAAAGAAAAGAACCTGTTCTGTCAAAATCATTCCTTCATGATATAAAGTTTGTAAGTCGCAGATACTTTGACAAAGTTTGATAACTTTTGCAGTTGTTTTTATTTTCTCTCCTAATTTTTTTTAACTACAGACAACACTTCTCTCATGGTATGTAGTTTGAAAGTTAGAATGGTAAATGTTATTATATTTTAAGGACAAATCAATTTTCTGTCCAAAGAATTTTTTATTACCCAAGCAATGTTGGTGGTACAGCTAGTATATACATATAGTATATATGTATATGTGTACATATGTATATGCCTATATGTCTATATGTATAGTTAACAGGTCTATGGCGCAGGCTAATAGCGAGCAACTCTCACTACTTCTCATTGTTTATAAGACAAAACATTTTTCTCACGATATTTAGTTTGAAAGTTAGAATGGCAAATGTTGTTATATAGTTAAATACAAATCAATTTTTCTCACCAATTTTCTATTACCCGGGCAACGCCGGGTAGCACAGCTAGTCTTTATATATAAATCTCAAAGTTGGTGTTGATGTATTTTTGTGTTTCGGTTTGTCCAGCTATAGCTATTAAAATTTTGGATTTGATGCTGGATTTGCACTCGTTAGAAAATTGCAACCAATGATATACAGCCCCCCAAAGATAGCCGACGGCTCTCATATGGGCGGGATTTAATGATGGAGCTCTGTTGGGATAAACCCGAACACGGCACCCGAACAAACAAATATGCTGAATAAAGCCCCTTGTAAACATACAAATATTATGAACTGTAGTCGTTATTTTACTTATCTGTTGAATTCATTTTGTTGTCATATATATATAGTATTCCAATATTGTCACCATTATGATCAGTCAGTTGCCATTCGCAAGCATTCGTGATATTAATAGTCACAATCGTAAAATAGCCCAAATTCGGTTTGTATTTAGATTTTGAGTATGAAAACAACACTGCACTGCTTTGCCGGCTGTTCCATCTTATTGGCCGGGTAAAACAATGTGAGAACGATGAAAGACTTTGTCATTTTCTATTAGGGGTGGCAACATATTAATCAAAAACTAGGAAAAAAAGGCTGTTGTTCGGGTAATTTTGGGTAAAATATATTCAACTTTAAGCATATACTACGACCTTTACCAATTTTAAAATTACTAAAAGTAGCTAATTTGAAATGTTTTATTTTGCATGGATCCATTATTTTGGTTAGGTATCACCCCTACATTGTAGAAATTCAAGGTTTGCTATTATGAACCGCGGGATTTACTGACTGAATGAGCTAATGAAACGATAACAGCGAGTCGTGTTTTCCGAAACCTAACAAGGCAACGCGACCGCCCCGCGAGAGTTGTGTTTGCTCCGAAACCCAGGTTAGCGCAGTCCTAACTGAGCTCCATCATTAAACCCCACCCATATGATAGCGTCGGCTATCCTTGGGGGGCTGTATATCATTGTTGCAACGGTATGTTTGTTAACCAATCATCTAACCACAACACCATAAAGTAGGGCTGGGCAAAGTGCGGCTCTTTGCAAATTTTGTTGCAGCTCTTTCAACTCTGTGAAAATTCAAATTCTTTTGACTTATATAAAATATTCTTATAATATACTGTACAAAACTACATGCATTGTAGTGCTGGGCGCTGGTACTAATACCCGTTGAACTCGCGGGTTTGTCTTCTCTCGAGTACCGGGTAATAGCAATTTCGAGTAATTCGGTCTTTCGGTTCGGGTTTTGACTTCCGAGTTCAGGTTTTAGTACACGGATCCGTCAAGTAGTGTAAACAAAACCCCTGTCTATTGCGCCTGCGCAATGAGCACTGTTTAGCCACGCGCCTGCTAAGATTAAGTGCTTGAGCAACGATCGATAGAAAGTAGTAAAAATAATCAATAAATTAAATAAAATTATTGTAAATTTTAAGATATATCCGATGTTTAGAAATTTTTCGCGAAAGATAGCATCACTATTGCTGATGGCATGGAGACAGTTAGATGTATTTTGTGCAATTCAACTATGAAGCATAGTTATGGCTCTACGAGTTCCATGAGAATGCATATGCAAAAATTTATCCTAAGCAATGGCTTAAGAGGCAAGATGCTGTTGGTACCTTTAAAGACCGCCAATTAAACCTCAAAGCAGCTAGAGAATCTGCTGCTTCCAAACTAAAAAAATTTATGCATCCATCTCAGTCAACAATTGATGACGATGAAAGCTTTAGCAGCCAGTCAACAACAACATCCTTAGTTGTTGGTACCACTTCACAAGGTTTGCCGTATACTATTTTGATATTTAAAGGTTGACTTGCAACAAAATTCACATTACAGTTATTTGGTATCAAAAGATTCACCATGTCTTACTCTGTTGTGTTGTAGGTGCCAAATGTGTGGAAAAGTGATGACAAGCTCCTAAAAGCTCAAAAACGAAAAACCGCCGTAGATTGGAATCTCTTTATTTCGATGACGTAGCCATGAAATTTGCTTATCGTCTTGTCACGTGATGTTCTCACGTGAATTGAGAGACCAATAAAAAGCTCAATATAAAATTTATCTTAACACTAGTTTATGACAAACACTTCGGGTTTTACCTAAGACCCTGTATCAAATATATGTAGATGCTCGCTACTTTACAGTTTTGTTTCAGCCTGGTCTAATCGGCAAGTCGTAATCTGATCATGTGACCCAATACTTCGCAAATAATTTTTGCAGCACTTTTCGATTATCACGGGTGACCAACAGGCTCATCATGATTATCAGACAATGATATGTACTCCTTCGAGGTAAGGCTAAAAAATTAAGTGAAATTTTACGGTAAGTTATAAGATATCACTGCTAAAAGTAACAGCATTACAATGACGATAAAATAGAAGCGTAAGAACAATAGACATGGTTTTATTGAATGCGTGAAACATATTTGTGAAAATATTTCGACAAATAAGGTTGCAAGAAAGTGTAAACAGAAACCATTTTTCACAATTACGTCACATTTGAGCCATTTTGGAAAGAAAATCCAAACTACGGGGGTTTCGTGATGGCTGCGATCAACTGTTCATTTTTGAGCTTTTAAGAGCTTTTAATCACATTTCCACATATTTGGCACTTACAACACAGCAGAGTAAGCCATGGTGAATCTTTTGATACCAAATAACTGTATTGTGAATTTTGTTGCAAGTCAACCTTTAAAACTCATTTAATAGCGAGTGTAGATAAATGGATAAAATTGTAAAATTTTCTCGCATTTTATTTGTACCATATTTTATTTATACCATATAATTTTAAAACGTGTTACTACTGACCAAATAAGTATAAATTTATTACCATTTAGAGCTAATTAAAGCGGATGTAAACTATGTTGTTATAGGTTCAGCTGTGTTGATTAACTGACCAAGCAATGTATAGTGTTAGTACATTACTAAGGATGAATATGGTTAATTAATAACATGATTGTAAAAATATCGCAAACTGCTTCATGTTATACATAGCAGAGTACAACATTCAACATTCTCACGATGCTATATCATCTAGGCACACTTTCAACAAATTCACAATAGTCAAGTCAAAATCCCTCAACGTTCCTAACACAATACGCGTTGCATGGACATTATTCAAAAAAGAAACTTTAAAACGTATCAAAACATACATGAACAATCTAAGCTCCTTAATAAAATTATTGATCACCGTTGAACAAGTAGCTATCTTGACAATTGAACAAATGGCTCTTCTGTGAACTACAGACACTAGCTCAACTTGGTTGAACTTGTGAGTAGGATAGGAAGGAGAATTCCTGTGTGAATGGTTTTGCTAACGATCTCAACAACACTTTCGTTAAACTCACAAAACCACCAGTACCACCACTCTTTTGGTAGCGATTGCAACGAAAAAACAGTTTTTCAACTGCGCCATGTTGAGTAAATAAATGAACTTGCGGCAACTAAAGCAAAATAGAGAAGACACTATCTTTTGTTCCTTATATACAACTAAATACTGCTTAATACTACTTTATTCACAACCTTTATTTGCTAGCTTTATTCACCAGCTTTATTTGCTAGCTTTATTCACCAGCTTTATTTGCTAGCTTTATTCACAACCTTTATTTGCTAGCTTTATTCACAAGCTTTATTTGCTAGCTTTATTCACAACCTTTATTTGCTAGCTTTATTCATAACCTTTATTTGCTAGCTTTATTCACAACCTTTATTTGCTAGCTTTATTCACAACCTTTATTTGCTAGATTTATTCACAACCTTTATTTGCTAGCTTTATTCACCAGCTTTATTTGCTAGCTTTATTCACAACCTTTATTTGCTAGATTTATTCACAACCTTTATTTGCTAGCTTTATTCACCAGCTTTATTTGCTAGATTTATTTACAACCTTTATTTGCTAGCTTTATTCACCAGCTTTATTTGCTAGCTTTATTCACAACCTTTATTTGCTAGCTTTATTTGCTAGCTTTATTCACCAGCTTTATTTGCTAGATTTATTCACAACCTTTATTTGCTAGCTTTATTCACCAGCTTTATTTGCTAGCTTTATTCACAACCTTTATTTGCTAGCTTTATTCACAACCTTTATTTGCTAGCTTTATTCACAACCTTTATTTGCTAGCTTTATTCACAACCTTTATTTGCTAGCTTTATTCATAACCTTTATTTGCTAGCTTTATTCACAACCTTTATTTGCTAGCTTTATTCACAACCTTTATTTGCTAGATTTATTCACAACCTTTATTTGCTAGCTTTATTCACCAGCTTTATTTGCTAGATTTACTCACAACCTTTATTTGCTAGCTTTATTTGCTAGCTTTATTCACAACCTTTATTTGCTAGCTTTATTCACAACCTTTATTTGCTAGCTTTATTCACAACCTTTATTTGCTAGCTTTATTCACAACCTTTATTTGCTAGCTTTATTCACCAGCTTTATTTGCTAGCTTTATTTACAACCTTTATTTGCTAGCTTTATTCACCAGCTTTATTTGCTAGATTTATTCACAACCTTTATTTGCTAGCTTTATTCACCAGCTTTATTTGCTAGATTTATTTACAACCTTTATTTGCTAGCTTTATTCACCAGCTTTATTTGCTAGATTTATTCACAACCTTTATTTGCTAGCTTTATTCACCAGCTTTATTTGCTAGCTTTATTCACAAGCTTTATTTGCTAGCTTTATTCACAACCTTTATTTGCTAGCTTTATTCACCAGCTTTATTTGCTAGATTTATTCACAACCTTTATTTGCTAGCTTTATTCACCAGCTTTATTTGCTAGCTTTATTCACAAGCTTTATTTGCTAGCTTTATTCACAACCTTTATTTGCTAGCTTTATTCACAACCTTTATTTGCTAGCTTTATTCACCAGCTTTATTTGCTAGATTTATTCACAACCTTTATTCACCAGCTTTATTCACAACCTTTATTTGCTAGCTTTATTCACAAGCTTTATTTGCTAGCTTTATTCACAAGCTTTATTTGCTAGCTTTATTCACAACCTTTATTTGCTAGCTTTATTCACAACCTTTATTTGCTAGCTTTATTCACAACCTTTATTTGCTAGCTTTATTCACCAGCTTTATTTGCTAGCTTTATTCACAACCTTTATTCACAACCTTTATTTGCTAGCTTTATTCACCAGCTTTGTCCTTTGGCTTTATCCAGTCACCGTAATTGCCACGACCACCTGCAACTGTTTTAAGCTCAGTCGCCAACATAGCCTGAGCCTAACAAATCCCATAATAAAACAGTGTACGCTCGACTTGAAACCAGAAAAGAAAGGGAGAAAAGATTTGTGTGATAATTTTATGCTTTCCCATGCCTTATCCGTAGAGTTAATAATAAAACTGGAGCAAACCAGTACAGTAAGTAAGGTACAGTGACTTATTAAGAAGTCGGCTACTAGACAAGCACAACTCAACAAATGAAAACGTGCGTGTGACATGTATTTTGTATTTTAACATTTTTACAGGGTGACCACTGTTCAAAAACAACTAAGAAAGTTCATTCTTTAAAGTTTGACTTGCAACAAAATTTACATTACAGTTATTTGGTATCAAATAGCTAAGAAAATATCCTCAGAAAATCTATTTTTTAAAAAGTATTCCAAACAAAAAGATAACTTCCAGTTAAAGCTATAAGTTTTTAAATTCGTAACCAAAAAATCTACTACATTACCACTGTACTGATTAATACATTCAGTGTACATAATTTAAAGATTTTAATGCATTCACTGGTGCTGTATAAATGTTCTCTCATTGCATACATGTATATGTTAAACACTTCCAATTTCAAGCTCTAAACACTACTTTCGAAACACTTAGCACAAAGAGGTTTTTTGTTACCAAAAGGCAATTTCATTGTAAAGTTAGTGATATCTCCAAAGTTTATAACTATTCACATCAGTGTTTTGAACACAATTAAACTTTCATACTGTTTGTGCTAAATTAGGGAAGTATGTAAAAGTAATGTAACTGACAACCAATAAGAAAACACTTACTAGTATAGTATGTAAATCTATTCACATGGTATTTGAAACCTTTCAACGCTTTCATGTTTAATTTTCACTTATGTAGTTAGTGAATTGGGCTTGTTTAGACCTATTATTGCAAGTGATTTATTAGTCAACTACTGTAGACTTGCTGAATGACTTTGTGTATGTCGTGCTGTTCTTACATTCAAGTTAAATAAACTGTTATGAGTGAGAGACTTTTTTAAAATTTATCAAAATTTGACTTATTTATTCTGCAATACCTATTTGTATGAGCAGCAAGATGCAACCTAAAATTTCCTCATTAGTTTTAACTAATCATTTTTTCATTTCTTCAAAAACTGTTACAATTCAATTGTTATGTATAACAGGTTTATACCTAGAGTATACACACAGTATCTAGTAGAGATTATGTGTATGCCTTCTAACTGTCATAGAATTAAAACAAAATTTCAAAGGATGCAATCTAAACAAAATCATCAATGAAAAAAAATGGTGAGATGAGATTAAAGGTTTCTGTCACTGTGTGTCTGTACAAGTAGACATAGATTAATGCAAACAAACGTAATATCAGCTAAAAGTATGATTAGAAAAATCACAAACCAGAACCTGAAAGTGGGAATTAAAAACTCACGTTGTAACTGAACTTTCTGATGATCAGGAGAATTTGACCACTCAGATTGCATCTTTGACAACACAAAGTAATACACTTTAGTCACTACTGATAACTATTGAGTGGAACTTAGGTATGCTTCATCACATAGCAAATAGTTGATGACTTTTGATCAAAAGTTTATATAACCTTTTCACACGGTGCTAAATACATTACGGCCAGAGTAATTTACTCTGTCAATAATTCTCACACATATACAAGGATGCTCAAAATATCCACAACAGAATAACAAATAACAATGATTACATAGAATAGTATCATTACCAATATAAACATACCTTCATATATGATGGAAAAACAGGAAATAATTATGGTACTGTATCAGACTTGAATCTTCCTGATACAGTGTACTGGTTGTAATGTTCAGGACATATTCTGTGTTCTGTTGGGGGCACAAACTCTTTTTTCGATGTGACTCATTCATAAGAAAGAAAGGTTAACAAAAATTCAGGTATTAAAAATAGATTATTTGCACATTAATCCTGAATTGAGAATGGTAAGAACACCTAACTGCAAGAAAATATCCCATGATAGTTATGAGGAATTTAATTGTATTATAGCATGTTCACACACATAGAATATTTATGATTTTTCTAAGCTTGTTGCTATAAAATCATATTCGATCATAAGCCCCTCTAATGCTTACAATTGTAAGCAATCGTAAGCGTCCTGCCTCTGCCAAAAACACAGCCACGTAGTTTTGCCATCTGTTGCACTTCTCTTGTCTTTTATGAGCCTGGCCTCACTTGGAAATACCCAATTTTCCTTTACCCATTACTATCAGGCGACTTCTTACAGTGCTCCCTTCTCCCAGGTTTTTTTTTATAAGAATATTGCACAGTCACCTTGTACATAATCAGACTGTGAGGAGCAGAGTCATATGCAATGTGCGAGTTCAACATAAATACAAACTCAAACTAGACAGTGTTTGTAATGGCAAAAAGGAGGTAGGAGTAAACTAATTCATTGCGAAGCAAAAAATGAATATAATATTTTAATTCCTGACTAAAGAATTTGTGAGTACCATGAAAATCCATAAATATATGCCGCAAAAAAACATAACATAGGATAAAAATGTGGCATATGTAGCAATTTTAATGTGCATGGGTGTGCATTGAGTAAAAGAGGCGTTTACGTTCCTCAACTTTGGTGCATATGTGGCACTTGCTCTCTTAGATATATTTAAATTCAATGGCATAGGTCCTTCTGCAATGCGTGTACTTTGCAAAGCTCCTGCATCTGTAGATTAAAGTACCACTGCAGCCTGACTACTTAAAGATGCATTTACATCTCCTGACTGGAACGCACTTGCAAGTACAGCAATGAGAGACGTATGTAAATCTTGTGACTTACTTAGAGGAAAAATAAACACCTACAAAACCCAATGCCTCGACACCCTTAGATCACGATAACTGCTTTTATTAAAGGAAGGCAGCAAAAATGGCTTGGACATGGAGGCCGCTTCAGATTTGAAAGTTGACTGAACTCACTGCAACATTGATCTGGTCCACCCTCAGCCTTGGCAGTCTCACTTTAGGAATCTAGCAGACTTATTTGACAATGGCTCCTTTAAAGTATATGACTTTCCATTTCAACCAGAAGTCTCTGCCCTGCAGTGCTGACTACTGATGCTACTTGTGGTTTCATCTTACTGCCTTCAACTATCTCTGCCTTTTTTAAACATGCAATTACTCTCACATCTCTCAGAAGTATCACATACTTACGATTGAAATCCGTTGTTTGTCTAAGTTCTAGCATGCAATCGTGAGACTTAACCAGTCTTGATTCACACTGCATTTGTTAAAAATACTCATGAAATTGAGCCCTTAGCTAAACATGAGCTGAGCTGGTAAATATTAATTTTCTAATGGTGTGTCACAGTAGCCACATAAATTAGTCTGCAAATAAATGTTCCTATAAAAGAGACGGTTAACAATTTGAATCGCTTGCTCTGACTCTCCGTTATCGTTATCGACTTCTCTAATGCACCAATATGTTTATCCATAAACTTAGTAAAGATACTACTTTTGAAACATGCAATATTGCTACTAACTAAGGTATGCGGTATTTCAGCACACAAACTACTTTTTCAAAGCATCAGCTAAGACCAGTTTCTCACTTGGGTAGTGAATGGTATAAGAATAAGCCAACATGCTCAGCTTTAACCTCTGAATTCTTATGAGCAATTTGACTAAATCTTTGTTAATTTCTTAACTGCAATGGCTAACAAAGGCTGATGGTTCATCTTAATTCTGCAATAAATTAATTGTGAAAATTTTTGCACATCTGGCAAACTGCAAGAGCTTTAAAGATCAATGCAAATCTATGCTCTGTGGGTGACGGTGAACGAGAACCAAAGGCACACGTTTCTATCCTTCTTTTACATTCTGTACTAGAGCAGTTCTCCATCCAAATGCAGATGCATCTGAACTTATTTTCATCAATGATCTACTGGTACATGAACCTACACAAGAAGTTCATAATTGTAGCCCGAGACAACTGATGGAAAATTATAGCAAAACAAATCCTAACAAAGCTGGTACAAATGAACAACTGGTAAGTCTTTTGGGATATGAACTACCAGCCACAACCATCTAAGCTTGTAGTTCCATTGTAGAAGTAGTACTGAATATTACTGTACCTGATGATAAACAAGGTGTGCAGACTCACAGGTTTGAAAGCTACTTGGTCATGTTCTTGCTCAATCTCTCACAACACACTAGTACATTGAGAGGGCTGTGTAAAACAGAATGCAGTTTACAGGTGCTAAAGAGTAAAGAAACATTCTACGCTATAATGATCTAAGTCTATACATCAGGTTTAGTGCAGAGAGTTTGTGAATGTATCGAAACTGTGGTCTTAAAAAATGGCTGTCAGAGAGAACCTCCTGCAAAATTGCTCATTAGTTGTCAAACTTGATACAGCCAAATTAAGAAGGAATTGCTAGCAGCTTTGTAAAAGATTTACTGTAAATTTATGTACTATATATATACACTTGATCTTGAGAAAATAGTGTCAAAACTGATTACCTGCTGTTGCTAGGTCTCATGAAGAAAGACATAAACCATTTTTTCTAACGCTGCCTGCCATAAGGATCCAGTTACTACCTCATCCTACAGAGCTTAAAGGCAAAGCTGATAAAGGTTCAGTTCTCGCCAGTAAGCTGTATAGATTGTTTTTGAAAAACATAAACATAAATGTGTTTCTTGATGGTAAAAATATGAACATTAAAGAAGATCTTGATGGTGATCTCTTGATCCATGTTTGTTTGTTGGTGATGCATAGTAATGAGGTCATCTCACAAGTCAATTGGCAGCCTCCATTAATAAAGACCTAGTTGTTGTCATGCGTTATGTCCACAAAGGGTAGTCAAGTTAAAAAAACTGGGTCAGTCAAACATATGTGTTCTGAAATGTTAGGAACACCATCAGCGTGGTTAACTATGTCTTTTTCTATGGGGATTGACTAATCATATTTTCTATTTTGTGGGAGGAATTAATAGGCTCATTACACTCAGTTCATCAAGACATAGCAAAAAACCTCTAATATGTTTATTCCCTGTTTTTGGATGACTCCGGAGAAGACATAGAAATGAGGAAAAATGTCAACCACGTGAGTTTCGTGTGAAAGGAAGAAGGCTAAAGAGCCTATAAAATCCTGTTCAACCTGTTCATTTCCGGCTCAACCGACACCATTTCATACAGTAGGTAGGAAATTGTTCTATTTGGGGTACAAGATCCTGGTAGATTGTTAGTCAAAGTGCTATATGTAAATTACCTAGTAAAAGTCGATAGAAAAATTTTGATCAAAAAGTTGGAAGAGGTCTTCTCTAATTTTGAAAGTTGTGACCCTTTATTGTTGGGTTATTAAGATCCATTGTTGTACAGCTCTTTACTGCAAACCTTTGCAAATGCTCAAGTAGAACAAAACCATTGGCGCAGCAAAGGTTGTGATGAAAAAGTGTATTGAGGAAGGTTGAGATTGGTTAGTTGGGCTCACGGCCATCAAACAATACTAATTTACAAATGTATTTTTGCACCTATTTAGTTATTAAAGGGATTTTAAAACGGTGTTAGAAGAGAAAAACAATGCTAGAAGTTGTCACCTTGAGAGGGTAAGAGAAAAGCTAGGCAACAGATCGAGTTCCTAAACATTCTACCATGATAGCCAAGTCAAAGGTGAGAAAGGTACGCCATCAAATGGTCAGCTGATATGGTTTAATTAAGACTGTAGCTGGTAAGTGGAAACAGGTAGTCAGGTTGAAATTGGTGAATGGTCATATTTGATAAACACTGGTCATTGTGAATAAAGAAGGAATAAGAAAGATATACACACATATCAGATAGAAATCAATGCAGGCTCTCATATCAACTTTGTTCCTTTTAACAGAGATGCTGACAATGATACACCAGTAGAATGTAGATAACCATTCAGAAGATCCATTAAGAAAACCCTGCATCATGGAACATACATGCTGTTTATCTAGTTAGACCTAGACCTAGTGATCACCAATCCACAAGGTTGAGTAGGGATAAACCTGCATGACATGAGGGTTATGTCATCCACAGGAGTAATCCTAAGAGTATTTCCAAGACCAATCATGGTGGTTTGCCATTATGCGTGTTTTATCATGATATGCACTTGTTTCATTATCCAAGGAAAGGGAGATGTCATGAATTTTAGAATTATCTTCTTTCGAGACTTTGTCCACAACTAATTTCTTTAGTGTTGTAAAATAGATACTTACTCCATTTGTCCACAAAATGTTTTGTATACTTTTGGTTTTACTGATAGGACTTACGCATTGAGAATTGTGATCAGCTCTAAGAATAAGATTTTCTACACTCAAACTATTAATTCTGTCATTGTTGTACAACAATTATTTGAGTCAGTTTAATATTTTGAAATGAATCTACATGAGGCAGGATTACTCTGCTATGATACCCGGCATAGAATTCCTTCAATCTTTAACAAAGCACCTGTATTAATCCCCAACACGCAAATGTCAACTAAAACATTTATAGCATGGGTGCGCAACCCAAATCTGCCCCATCTACACATTGGAAACAGTGTATGACAGTGAATTGTGACCTTTAACAGGTCAGTGTGATAGACCCGATATATCCACAGAAATGAAACAAATCTTGTCCAGGCAGAATTTATTCTCAAGTGCTTTAAATGCAATAGCAGATATTACAGAATGCACTTGTGATGGACAGGGAAGACCACAACTAGACCTTCAGTGTGGTTGTATTTTGAGTACGTACAGTGAGAACAAAACTTAAAATGACTCTCTCTTGGCCTTGGTTCTACAAGATTTTGGCTAGGGTCACTGAGCTTTCTAGGCAGGATCTATTAACTCTTAGCTTAGGCATCATTTGCTTTTAGCCTAGGTTCCACCTGCTTGTAGCAAATGTTCAAAACACTCTTTCCAAGCGGTGTTTATTGTAACCTAAGTGATCATGTCCATGACTCTGTCTGAGACATATTATGGGGCCCCCTTGTTCTGGTAGTACTGCTAACCCTATGCTCTCTGTATATGATATTATTAAAAATCTTGCATGATTTCATGGTTTGCTAAGTATTTTTAGCATAGTAATTTTGACACTGATGATCACAACTGTTAGCATCTTGATTGGATGTTGGTTGAATGCATCAAATCTAATTTCAGCATTTGTGAAAATCGATGTCATTTCATATTTGCAAGTATGGCGAAAAACTACGTAATCAGATAATTAAAAGATAACAAGAAGACCCGCAATATCCCTAATGCAATTTAATAATTTCTAATTGGTCTTTGATTAGCAGTCACTCACATCTAAATACTCATTGTTTGTACATTTCATCAATGGTAATGACCCCCCAAACAGCAAGTCGTTGCTGTCTATTGCACAGCTAAAATTGATTTGAGAGATAATGTACATGGGCCTTAATTTTAGTAAACTACTAGTTATTCTATACTTGAGAAGCAGCTACAGTTATTTGTAGTTCATATCATTCTTTCAAGGTTGAGTTTGCTCTCCAATACTGCAGATAATGTGCAGAGGAAGCCAGCAAACTACAATTTTGGCTGGCCATCAGAGGCACCCGGCCAGTCACAGTACTATCTAGCCAGTAGAAAGATGGCTGGGTATCACTGGACCGAGAGGAATAGATGGTTTGGCTAGAAAAGCAACCAGCCAGATGGCCTGGACAAGACCGCCTGGCTCAAAAACAAGTAGGTAGAGCTTATAGTATGAAACACAGAGGCCAAGCACCAGAGAGCCAGAGCATGAAGTCTGCTTGTTGTTACAAACTGCATGTTCTATTTTATACGTTACTATTATACAAACATATTCTTATAATATCGAGAAAATTTGTAGCTGAGCTGTAAGAGCCAGTTAACTCTTAGATGAATTTCCGCGACTGCCTTAAAAGTAGCAACAGGAAAACCCAGAGAAACCAAGTGACGCGAGACACCTTGCAGGCTGATGGAAGCTGAGCAGCCTCAAAAGTGGGAACCTGCCTCTAAACTTTCAAGGGGTAAGCTAGATAATGACAAAACCCTGACATGGCTACCCGACATGCCCAAAATGCAGAAAAACACGGAACATCTCGCCAACATATTGGAAAAAGCGTCTCAAAAGGCAGGTATCGAGTACATGGAATACTTCAAAAGCTGCTTGTGGGAAGTTGCCAAACCAATCAGTAGACGAAGAAGACTGCGATGTTGAATCTAAGGGAAGTGCTGATAGAAGATGCAGAAAACTGTAGCCAGGCCAACAAAGTCGAAGACAGCTTTGACGCACAAAAGGTTAATTTTAGCCAGACGTTCAGGTAGGCTCAGGCAAAACTGAGTACCCTACATGAGAACGTATAGAACACACTTTAGAAGACTGCCGTTAGGGTGAAACAGCTTGTCTGATTGGCCGACGGCAATCTACCTGACCCCACCATGCCAACATGGTAAAAGGGAAGTTATGCAGCATGCTTAGCAACCCTTACCTAAAATTACATTTACTGGGGATACCTACATCTACTTTTAACGACACAGTGAGAGCTGGTAGTGTTCCTCTAGACAAAAACGGGAGCCAGGCAGAAAGGGGTGGTGCAGGACCAATTCATTAGGCAGCTTGCACTATTGGTGCAGCAGCTAATGAAACAAGTCTGGCAGCTACAGGACAAGTCCCGCAGCTCCAATGAGGTATCGCAAGCAAAATATCTCCTGTGCTGGAACTGTGGAGCAAGGGGCATGTCCAGGAGAACTGCCTGAGCCAGAAATCCTTGAACCGAGGAAATGATCAAGGACTGTAACTGGCTACTGGTTGCAAAAGGCTTCTAGCATTTGTTGTCCTGGCAACAGGCATGCCAGTTGGCATCAATAACAGTAGAAGTCGGTAGCAACAGAGCCAAAATAGGCACATGCCAAGAGAACTTCAAGAACGAGGAGTGAAGTAGAAAACGATAAAACTTTGTGGTTACTCACGACAATTACAAGGCTTTGGAGGGAAGCCTGAGCACAGCACCTTGAATACAACCTTAGTTAAAAGGATAAAGGACCAACTGGTCACAACTCGAAACACTTCAGGCACGGAAGCCAAGAGTAGACTGCACCAATGGGGTAAACTGGCAGAAACTGGAGGCAGGAATGGCTCCAGTCGCCACCAGGCTACTGACTGGTCAGGTGAACCAAACACCTGCCTTGAAAATGGCAGGCTCGAAAAAGTCTGGACAAGTCCCAATTACCATCAGAAGCAAAGATAGAGCAGAGTCAGTCAAGACACAAGCAATGAATCGGGCCACTCAACCAGTCATTTTCTTTCAGAAAAACTAGAGGGTTGATGCATCCAGTTCCTAATTTAAGATGGTTGCACCACAAACTTGATAAATAAGCTTGTCTTTCACTGACTTCCAAAAACCACACGAGGTCAAATAAAGGAGAGCAATAGCCATGGTCTCTTGGCTGAAATGACCCGAACTTCATTCTACAGAGTCATCCAGCTGCCAGTATGGCGACAGGATGGGAAAACTGATGTCTTTGTGGCAAGCCATATAAGTGAAGATGTCATCCTAGGGATGCAATTTTTGGTCGATCAATGAAGTTTCAGCAGCCTTTGATTACCGTGGATGGAAGATAGCTGATGTGCATGGACAGATACGAGTGCCTGCAGTTGAGCAAAGCTCAGATGATGAGAGACCTGGGGTGCCAACCTGAATTGAGAGGGCCATTCTTTTGGGTTGCAATGCGGAACTACTGCTAATTAAGGCAGATAGAGGGCTGCCTGGGAAACCCCTATAACTTACTAGCTTAAACCAGCCTAAATAAAAAGAAAGCATAATCAGGCAGTGCATAAATCTCACCAAGTATCCCTTAACACTGCGAGCTGGTACCACCATAACCACCTTTGCTGGAGTGGAGGACCACCAGGTAGATGACAAACCGTCCCTTTCCTACCAGGACCAGATGTTTCAGAGTACAGTAGTTAGGAATGCCAAACCACCTAAAGAATCTATTTTAGATAGTCCAAAAAAACTGCAAAAAAGTCTCAACAGGCCAACAGACTAGCCGACCTTCTGACATAGTACCAAGTCACTTTCAGCATGGGGAAGAAGATGTGGGCCGGACTTTCGAAGTGAAACACTCAATTCCATTAACAAAAGGAAACTGACCCATATACCAAACCCATCCTTGTCGGCTAGGACCCAAGGCGGAGCACTAGATACAATATATTTTGCAAAAGGGGCTCATCGAGCTAGCCAGAAGTGACTGGAGTTACCCTGTGGTGTTGGTCTAAAAGAAGGATGGCAAGTGTAGGTTATGCACCGACTATCAACATCTGAATACAGTAACCGAGCACAAAACTTACCCTCTTCTCAACATTTACAAGTCTTGACACCTTGTCTAGCATTAGATGCATTAGCATGCTGGATTTGGTCAATAGCTATTGGCTGGTGCTTTTGGATATTGATGCACAGGATAAATCAGCAGTTGCAACCGAATTCAGCCTCTAAAACTAGGTCATGCCCTTTGGCACGACTTTAGCCCTACCACCTTCCAGAGGTTGATCTAGCAAATCCTGCATGAGCTTTACAGGCAAACGCTGCCAATCTTCCTGGATAACATTAGCATCATTTCACCAGACTTTGACAATCACCTGCACAGAAAAGAGGTGTTTTACTAGGTGAAGAGAGTGGAACTTAAGCTCAAATCAGACAAGTACAAACTATTGCAGTATCAAATCTGCTATCTGGGCAATGTGATTAGTGCAGAAGAAATTGCTACTGACCATGAAAAGGCAAGGGGAAACCAGGAGTGGTCTGTTCTGAACAGGGCCTCAGGGAGCTGCAGGGTTTCCTGGGTACATTAGCGTATTACCGTTAAGGAATATTGAGCTTCGCTACCACAGCTCGACCTTTGCACAAGCAGATGAACAAGGGAGAGGCATGGAAGTAGGAAGACAAGGAACAGGCAGTTTTATGAGCCTGAAAGACAGCATCTCCTCTGCTGTCTTCTTAGGGTACCCCAATCTCAGTCAGCTATACATACTAGATACGGATGCTAGCAGATGAGGAGGCGGTGTAGTTTAAGGTGCAAAGCAAATGAGACTGAAAAAGCCTCAAGACACCTGCTGATAGGAACTACTGCATAGCCCAAAGAAAGCTGCTAACAGTGGTCAAGGCTGTCAAACATTTCCGGCTTTATTTGTATAGGCCACAGTTCCTGCTCAGGGCAGACCAAGCTTTGCTCTGTTGGCTGTGCCGGAGGAACGAGCATTCCAATCAAGTAGCTCGGTGAGTGGAGATTCTGACAGACTTTTGATCTTGGAGAAACAGGCCAAACTATAACACAGCAATGTCGCTGGGTTGACCAGGCCAACTTGTGAGGTCTGCAGCCAGTGCGAGCTGAAAAATTGCAGACCCGTCAAGAAGAATCTAGCAAAATAACCTGACCTTACCACAAAGATCCGAGAAAAGCCTGAAAACTGTAGGCGGGGTCACCTGGGAAGGCATTGGCATAGGGCCAGCTAAGAATGCCCGGAGATTTTTTGACACAGCTCAGGTAAAAACTCGAAATACTACAGAAAGGGATCAGGCAAATCTACAAACTACTGGGCACTAGTGGCTACCATGTACTAGGTACTTTCGAATATTGAATAGCTGACAAGAAAACAGTTGGAAATGAAAGGCCGGAGTTCAGCCGCTGTTTTAGAAGCTTCTGGGTGGCAAACGCATGCTTTGATCCACTTTGGAGTAAACAAAATGATCAGTTGCTCTCGCCTGACTTGTATTGGCCAGGTCTGACAGCAACAGTGAGATGACGGATCAAGAGTTGCGAGATGTGCCAAGCTGCACAGCACGGTATGACAAAGACATCTGTATGACAGAGGCTGTACACTGGCTGGCCATGGCTGAATGTGGTGGAAATGTGGCTTCTACTTTTGGCCACCATTTTTGACTACCACTTTTGGCCACGGTGGCCGAATGAGGGAGAAATACAAAGAAAGCAGGAGGAGATACACAGCACATTCTGCCAGGCACGAATAGAGATCAACCAAGAGACTACTGATCTTGGATGGTCAACATGTGCAAATGACTAGAAGACAACCCTACGCCAGATTGACATGCCAATCAGATTTGTTGAACCATGCCAGGTTTTAAAAACCTGACCCAACCACACATATATGATAGAGCTGCAGGGTCAGTCATCCATCAAGGATGCAGGCTTACTCAAGTCGTAGCGTGCAAGCCCAGAGGCGTTGGGTCGACAACCAGTCATGCTTGAAACAAGAGCTCAAGCATAAAGGAAGCAAGATTTTCATGGGGGATGGAACACAAAATACCAGCTAGATAAAAGAACAAAACTCTCACTTCTGAAGGTAGACCCTTGAAATCCCTTAGACCAAATTCACAGGCCAGACAAGTACAAGTAAAAACTGGCAATGCTGGCTCCAGAAACACCAATAAAAAAGACTTCGAAGTTCTGAGATATCCAGTCTACCAGGCCAGTTAAAAAAACTGGCATCACCAATGGTATATACCATTGCTGATGCTGACTTTCTTGGCACAACTTTATGGCACAACCCTCGGCAAACCAGAATGACTTGGAAACCAGATTGTTATGGAGATTAGTGTGCCAAAAAACTGCACGGCCCAATCCCGTGCGATCAAGTCAGATTAATACAATGACATCAGAAGGGTGCTAAGACAAATGGAAACTTTGTGAAAATCTATTTCTACCACCAGTCAGATCTGCACAATACACTTCGCTAACCACAGCTGGATATGACCCCGTTACAAAATGAATATGCATCAAGCCGAGCGTAACGATTCTCTCGAGGATATGTTGAGCCAGCCAAGGCCACTAACGGTGCAAAGAAATATGGTTTAAGAGCCGGCTAGGCTAGGACAAAAAGTCTGGTGCAGAGTTCAACAGCATGCTTCTTGCTAACTTGGAAAAAGCAGAGGCAGCACCAGAAAAAATGGAGACCAGAGTTGCGGAATGTTTAGACCAGGCTAGCTCTTAAAATATCGATTGTACTGTTTTTGAAGAAGCAAATGTTTCCGATGAGCCAAAACCAGCCAGCATTCAAACCTTTGGCTCAGGCTAGCACAAACCCATTGTACCTTGCAAAAGATGATGCCTTCCACTAGACGCGCCCAACTAAGTCGGCTGACCCCTTCAGCCAAGTCGGCACAACTGAAGATACATGAAGACTTCAACTGGCTAGAGGAGATGGAACCGGCTGATCCGCACATAGCAAAACCTGAAGCATCTGGTTTTTGCAAACCTTTTGCAACTTGCCCCTGCTAAAGAAGAGTGCAGCGAGTCAGGGAAAACGTTCGCCAAATCCCCTGGTCAGCAACTAGGCCGAATTGACCACCAGGGATCTGCCAACAACCATCGAAAGACTGAGGAGATCTTTGCCAATAGTCTGGCTCTAAAGATGCTCAGGATTGATTTGAACCAGGTAGCTACCAAAGTAGCTAGGAAGTCCATAGTTCGGATCAAAAAGTGCATCTTACAAGAAACCTGGAAGTGTCAGCGGCACTGCAAGATAGGAGTGACATTGTCGTATCTGCGGCTATGAGACCAAAAACCAGAGGGGCCGACACAATGTTCTCTAGCACTATGCCATTTTCGAGTGTCCCTGCATGTGACACAATGCATCTAGTGACCGGGTAATGCAGCACCATGGGTGACACAAATATGGCCAGTACAGAAACATAAGGCACCACATAGACTGATCCCAATGGAACAAGTTTCACAAGTTTTAAAAATGGAACAAGTTTTTACCCACGGCTCACCAGGTACACAAGGTTCAGCCAGAGTGGTGATCCAGAGAGGACAAGCATGGGTCTCTTGAAAAGACACACCATCTCGATAGGACCCAGTCAGACCTGCCGACTCCTTCGTAGAAATCCTTGAGTGCTAGCTCACCACTCAGTGCATTTGAGCTGCAGCCTTTTTCTGCTGCAGCTCATATGCTTCAGCACAGGAAGGCCAGCCAGCTGTTAACAGACAGCTCCCTCTGGATGGACACTGCCAATGTTACCGATCATGTCCCTTCTGACTAATAACTGAGTCAACAGAAGAGATGCTGCAACAGGAGATACAACAGCTAGAGTATGGAGCTCAACAATATCTCCTCTGAGCCCAACCGATTGTACCTCGGGGCTGTATATTGGTCTCTAATGGAGAAGGGAAAAAAGCCGGCCGAATGCTGTCTCACTTGGGCATATGAGGAATCAGCCTAAGTAGGAAGACATGTCGACCATACCAAGCCAGGAAAAAGATGGCTCAGCTTTCCCACTCCCAACAGGCTGGAAAGAGTTTTTTTGCATCATGCTTGGAAGAGAAAGTCAGTCCAGCCATTAACTTCTTAACCTGCTCTGTCAGTTGCTTCATAAATAGCACCAACTGTCCTAGCTCGGAGGTCTGAAATGGCCTGGCCTCCACTACTTCTTCCTCTGGCTCCTGCAGCACTGTAAGTGGTCATGCTGCAAAGATCCTGACTGGCTTTATTAGTAGAAAATAGTTAGCTAGTTTCTAGCTAGTAACTCATTAGCTAGTGTCGGTGTTGGTTTGGCCAGTAAGTGTCGTTGGAAAGCTACATGGTTCAAAGAGTTTGTAAACTGCTCCTTGGCCAGATTCCTCCTAAATTGCAGCTCCGCGTACACGATGCGCACTAGTATTTCAATTTTCATTGCATGCTCCTGCAGTGAGGTTTGACTAACCTTTTTCGGGATGCTGAGTTTGACCTGTGCTTGTCGATCAGACAGCCTGAACTGGGCTCAGATGGCATTGTAAATGCCCTCTACTTTTTGCTCCTGTCCGCAACTCTTAGCTTCTTCTTTAAAGGCTTCATGCAGATGTAAAGAAGCAGTGGCTTCTGTTCATCCATTAGACCATGCCATCTCCTAAAATGTAGAAATAAAATACTCCGAGTGTCTTGTACTGGAGTATTGGGAAGCGCAGAAATGTGGTGCCTGCATCCGTGGTGCCGCCAACAACCTATTGAGGGCGTCTGCTAGCCTATCTGTCCTTGTAGGCATTGCATGCCTTGTGGTACATCTTGCTTTAAACTTCGGGGCTCTGTGTAGGCGTAAGGTATTACCAGTGCGAATCTTGGGGTCCAACCTTTGTCCGGTCACTCCCAGATTTGATGTTCCTACTCTAACTGAATCTCAATAATTTCAGGGTACAGCTGAGCGTTCGTTTGGCTCTCAACCTTCATTCGGAGATCACGTTATGATGGCTATGTACTGATTAGTCCTCGAAAACTAGATGGGATGTCTAACCAGCGCGAAGCTTGGTCTCGGCACAGTTCAAGGCTTTAGCCCTTTTCCATCTACTTCAATCTTCTCCCAACCACCACTTTTAAGGCAGGCAAAGAATATCCATTAAAGCCAAACCGAATCGCTTCAGTGTAGCTTTCGAATCCGTCTTGATCTCACCATTGCCACCAACGTAAAAGATGCTACCAGTCTTTCAGGGCACACTAGCTAGTTCCCCTTTTTCAGGCTTCGAAATGATCATGCATGAGAAAAGAGTGCTTTAGTATATATATTCTTATAACTTGCACAGTCGCAGTCAAGGGCTACTCTGCCATCACGGAAAGAGTGCCAACCTTTTACATGGTTGGCCTATGACAACAACAAGTATTACATAAGTTATTGTGGTCAAAACTCCTGATGGCAATTACATAAGTCATGGTAAGGATTATCTAATATACAAGGAAAATGGCAGGATTACATAAGTTGAGGCAGAATGTTATCTAATACACAAGGAAGATGATAGTAAACGGCTAAATACAAATATACACACAACTACTGCTACGAAGATTACTAAAATAAAGTTTGGTTTCTAAAGTTTAGCCAGCAATTTCTGTCTCACTACTGCCAGTACAATGAATTAATAACATGTAAAAGGTCTGAGTAAACTAGGCAATCATTATCTGAAGAATGGTAACAGTAGTAATAGCAATAGTGATAGTAGTAGAAATATTAAAATTAATGGTAATACAATTAGTTATAGCAATAATAGTAACAGTAATTTTTAGTCGTGGGTATTAAGCATTGAACTTCTCCCGATTGCAAACTATGCTTCCTTCAAATACCATTAGATCAAATGTCTTCAAAACTGCTGAGTTTTGTAACTAAATTTAGAAAATATTGTCATGTTAAGTTTAGCATGAGCATCTGTAATATCAGTGACATTTTTCACCACACAACGGTTGATTCATTTGGTGGCATTAAATGTGATGTAACTTTCATTAATAATCTACTGGTACATGGCACAGGAAGTTCATAATTGTAGCCTGAAACAACTGATGGAGAGGTGTAGCAAAACAGATCCTAACAAAGCTGGTATAAACAAACAACTGGTAAGCCTTTTGGGATATGAATTACCAGCCACAACCATCTAAGCTTGTAGTTCCATTATAGAAGTAGTACTGAATATTACTGTACCTGATGATAAATAAGGTGTGCAGACTCATAGGTTTGTAAGCTACTTGGTGATGTTCTTGCTCAATCTCTCACAACACACTAGTACATTGAGAGAGTTGTGTAAAAACAGAATGCAGTTTACAGGGGCAAAAGAGTAAAGAAAAATGCTACGCTATAATGAGTTGAATCTAAATATTAGGTTTAGTGCAGAGAGTTTATAAATGTATTAAAACTGTTGCCACGCAAAATGGCTGTCAGATAGAACCCGCTGCAAAATTACTCATTGGCTGTCAAACTTAGTATAGCCAACTTGAGAAGGAGTTGCTAGTAGTTATGTAAAAGATTTACGGCAGATTTACGTACTACATTTATATACGCTGGCTCTTGAAAAAATAGTGTCAAAACTGACCACTTGCGGTTGCTAGGTCTAATGAAGAAAGACATAAATACACTTTTTTTCCGAAGACTGCCTGCTATGAAGACCCAGTTACTAGCTCATCCTATATAGCTTGAATGCGAAGATAGTTAAGAACCATAAAAAACATAGACATAAAGGAAGATCTTCATGGTGATCCTTTGATCCATTTTTGTTTGTTGGTGATAAGTAGTAATAAGGTCTTCTCAAATGTCAATTGGCAACCTCCATTAATAAAGACCGTGCCACCTAGGTATTGTCATGATTTATGTTCACTAAGGATAGTCAAGTTAGAAAAAGCTGTGTCAGTCAAGCATATATGATCTAGTATGTTAGGAACACCCTCAGTGTGGTCAGCTGTGTGTCCTTTTCTATGGAGATAGACTGATCATATTTTCTAGTTTGTGGAAAGTATGATCAGTCTATCTATGTAACGCTATGGTGACCTGAGTCAGGTCACTCAGGTCACCATAGCGTTACAAAACGAGTCTCTAATAGGCTTGTGTCTCTGTTTTCAGATGGCTTCAGATGAGACATAGAATTGAGTACAAATGCATATCATGTGAGTCTTGAGTAAAATTAAAAAGGAAGAAGGCTAAAGAGTCTACAAAATCATTTCCGGTTTGACAGACACCATTTAATACAATAGGTAAAGATTTGTTTTATTTGAGGTACATGTCGCTGGTGGATTATTAGTAAAAGTGGCCAATTGTAAATTAAGTAGGAAGAACTGGAAGCAAAGATTTGATCAACAAGTTGGAAGAGGTGTTCTCTGATTTGGAAAGTTGCGACTGTTTAGTGTCAGGCAACTGGTTACAGTTCACAGTATAGAGTTCAAACAATACCGTCAAAAACACGCTATTAAACACTGTCTCAGCTCTTTACTGCAAGCCCTTGCAAATGCCTAAGTAGAAAAAAACTATTGGCACAGTGAAGGCTGTGATGAAGAAGTGTATATAGGAAGGTTGAGATTGGTTGATTAGGCTCATGCCCATTAGAAATATGCCAACATCCAATGATATTCCTGCACCCAATTAGTTATTAAAGAGGCTTCAATACTGCATTTGTGGAACAATACAAGGCTAAAAATGTTAAGAGAAAAGCTAAGGAACACAAACAGTTTCAAAGCATTCTACCATGATAGCCATGCTAAAGGTGAGAAAGGTACACCATCGAATGACCAGCTTACATGGTTTAAGACAGCAGCTGGTAAGTGAAAACAGGTAGTCAGGTCTATTGGTGAATGGTCATATCTGATAAACACTAGTCACTATGAAGGACTAGGAAAGATATACATCCATATCAGTTAGATATCAATGCAGGCTCACATATCAACTGTATTACTGCTGATAGAGTCGCTTGTGATGATACACCAACTGAATGTAGATACCCAGTCAGTAAACTCAATAGAGAAACCCTGCATGCTGGAACCTCTCTGCTCTGTTGATATAGTTAGATCTAGCCATGGTGATCACCAACCCAACAATCCAAGGTTGAGTAGGGATAAACCAGCATCACATGATGATTATGTAATCTACAGGAGTTGAAATAATCTTAAGAGTAGTTCTAAGGCTAATCATGGTGGCTTGTCGTAATGCGTGTGTTATCATGATAGACATGTGTTTCATTTACAAAAGGAAAGGGAGATGTCATGTATAATCTTCTTTTGAGAGTTTTCCCCACTACTAATTTTTTTAGTGTTGTAAACTCGATATCTACTCTGTTTTTTCACCAGAGGTTTGCATACTTCTTTGTCTTAATGCCATTCGCCCCAGGTGGGGCTTTAGAGGGATAGTGACTTCGTTTTTACGTTTTGCATACTTTTGGTTTTACTGCTTAAACTGACGCATTGAGATGTGTGATCAGCTCTGAGAACAAGGTTTTCTACTGAGTCAAGTCTTTAAGTTTAATACTTTGAAGTAAATCTAAGTGAGACAAGGGTGTGCTGCTATGGTATCTGGCATAGAATTCCTTTCAATCTTTAACAAAGGTGATTTATTTTTAACAATCGGGTTAGCATGTCTTTTTGCTAACCCTATGATTTCTGTGCATATGATATTATTAAAGAGCTTGCATACTTTCATGGTTAGTTTGGTCTTTATAACATAGCAATCCTGAGTTATATAGGGACAACTAGATGCTGTCAGATTGGAATGTAACAGTCAACAATATAAATTTGTAAAAGTATGAATCTGCTCCGCCACTTGTTAATATTGACATCTTGTAAACACATAAAAGTACTGACAATGTTACAGGATGATTAATTGTGTACCAGTTAGTTGTACAACTTGTCACCCTCCACATAATGAAATTTCTGTTAGAGAGTTGATGATATAATTATTGTACTTTAAAAAAGAGAACCATATTTCAATATCAAAAGAAAATAACCATGATATAAAGACAACTATCCTCAAGTTTACGATGCTACAAACTGACCGCTGAACTACAGCCGTCAGTTTCTATTTATAGAGTAGTACAATTGTCAGGTGGTAATAGTTGTAAGAATCTCAAAACTAGCAGCAAATAGTTTTTTATAATATTATACCATTTAATTAATAATCATACTGCTGGACTATAGCTGTGGAGCGGTTCTATTTTTAATTCCGTCACTCACTCATTAGTTGATAATACAACACTGCTTCCTGCTGTCTTCTTGGTACTATAAGAGTGTCTCCTGTTACACACAAGTCAAGCAGTTGAGAGAAAACCCTCTTCTTTGTATCCACCAGTTTACCAATATAATCACCTGTGTGAAGAGACAGACTACTTTGGTACATCCATCACAATATAATACAATAATAATAAAGTAAAGTGTTTAGTCAGTGAAGGTGAAGTTATGTAACAAGTTGTACCTGTTAAAGAGACAATTAGTAAGACTAGAGACATATAATATAAGAATCCTATCAGTCAGTGAAGATCTAGTAGTGTAACAGGTTCTATAAATAGTATAATATTATATTACATGATAACAGTAGAACTTACTACATACCAGTATCAGCGTGTAATATGTGCATCTCTGTATGATCTGAGTGTGCAGACATCACCAATATATACTTCTTTGTATAGCAGGCTACTCCACCTGGTTGAGTCACCAAAGTAAAAGTCCACATCACCTTCCCTGTTTCTATATTCACTCTGAACACTGTTGACGTGCCATGTGAAGATACCACAACTGATTCATGGTCAGGAGCAAAGAGAGCCATTGCTAGCCAGTCACCATCTTGTGGACAAGGTATGTGTTTAATAACCTGTCCATCTAGTGAATAGACTGTGAGACATTTGTTAGACCTAACAGGGACTAGTACTTTCCCTCCAGTAACAACCAGTTTGTTAACATAAGTAGATTTATCAGGATGAACCCAGCTAGTAATTTGTTTACCATCCAAATCAGTTACAACAACCTTTCCTGGATGTGCTAAGAAATACAATCTGTTGTTATATAGACACAGTCCATTGATCCACTTCACTTCCTCTATGAGTGAAAAATAAGTAACTGAGCTGTCAGACTCATTTATCTTATACACAGTTGACCCTGTCCCACCTACATATGTGAATCCTTCATAATGACATACTGTATAGCACTGTCCTACATTGTCCACTACATTCTTGAACTTAAGGGATGTTGGAGGAAGGAGTTGGCTGACAGGTATAGCGGCAGCATCTATCATCTTCAACTCTATTTCTCTTGCTTCGACTATAGATATATAAAGACAGATAAACAGATACCAACATTATAACGTGGTCACAAATATTCTCCACTTTTAACTTTACCATTAGCTGTACTACAAATGTGTACAGAACAAACACCACAATTGACAAGTGACTAAAAAACTAGGGTACATATCAGTTTTAACATCATAATTTTAGTAAAATACTAGTTCTATATTTGAGAAGCAACTCTGATTATTTACTCTTAATACCATTTCTTCAAGGTTGGGTTTGCTCTCCAATGCTGTAGGTAAGGAGGAAGCCAGCAGACAACAATCTTGGCGAACACCAGAAGCACTCAACAGTCAGCCAGAGGCCAGTGACAGTCCTACCCAGCCACTAGGAAAACAACTCATTCTCACTGGGCCAAGATGAGGATTGGATGATTCGGCTGAAAAAGCGATGAGCCAGCCGGCCTTGAAGAGACCGCCTGGCTCCCAAGAGGAATTGGGTAAGGCTTACAGTATAAAAGACAAAGGCTAAGCACCAGAAAGCCAGAGCATGAAGATCATTTGATGTGGATTGTTGTTACTTACTGCGTGCTCAAATTTATACATTACTTTTATGCAAATACACTTTTATACTACTCAAACAAGCGGTTGGTTCTAGGTGAAAAAGTAGAGAATCACTGTGGATTCTGTACACTGGTGGCAGCAGTGAGAAACTTTGTTGCCCAGCTCTGAGAGCCGTCAAACTACTAAATGAACCTTCCGCAACTGAAACAGGGAAACCTGTTTCCCTGTTTCACTGGGAGAGACTGAGTGACATGAAACAAAACACCCTGCATACTGGTGAAAGCTGAGCTGCCTTTAAAGTTTAAATCTGCCTCTAAACCTCTAAAGGGTAAGATCGCAAGTGAAAACCCAGAGACATGACTACACAGTGTGCCCAAAGTGCGGAGAAACACAGGCCATCTGGCCGAATTTTTGGAAAAATAGTCTCAATACGCAGGTAACGAGGACAAGAAATACTTCATAAGTCGCTTATCGGAAGTAGGCAGAGTCAACTGGTAGACAGAGACAACCATAATGTTGCACCTGAAAAATGCGTTGACAGAAAATATGGAAAACTGTAGCCTAGGCTAACAAAGTCAAAGCCGTCTTTGACGCACTCAAAGCTCAGTTCAGTCTGCGGCACAGGTAGGCTCAGGAAGAACTAATTACCCTGCAAAGAAATGCACAAAACCACTCTCTAAGAGCCTGCTATTAGGGTAGAACAGCTGGTCCGACGGCCTACGGCAATCTACCAGACCCAATATGGCTGACATAGCAAGTTATATTATGCGGCATGTAGCTGCATAACAAGCACCATAGCTCCCAGGAGAATACCCCAGCCAAAAACCTGTACTGAAACTGTAGTGCAAGGGGCAGGTCCGGGAGAACTGGCTGGGCAAGAAATTTTTGAACGGGGAAAACAATCAGGGGCTGCAACTATAGTGCTGACTACTGGTTGCACAAAGACCACCAGCATTCGAAGCCTCGGCAACAGGCGTGCCAATCGGCACCAATAAAAGTAGGGGTCAGAAGCAATAGAGCCAGTGTAGGTTAATGCCTAGAGAACTTCAAGAGTGGAGCAGGAAGGGAGGAACTTCTTGTGGCTATCCACAACAATTACAGGGCTTGGGGAAGCTTGAATCCAGCACCCTAAAAACAGTCTTGGTGGGAAGAGTGCACTAACTTGGCACACCCCAAAACACTTCAGCAGCAGATTCTTTAGCACACCGGACCTGGCCAGCAGCCATTCTAAAAGTCTCAACGCACACAAGAAATCAGCATTTTCAACACAATCCAGCCATCTAAAAGTAGAAGGTTCTACCCTTTGGCCTGACTTCAGCCCCTGCCATCTTACGGTGATGTATAGGAACACTTTCTGCATAAACTTTACTGGTGAAAGCAGCTGTTATACCTGGACAACATCAGCACCATTGAACCAGACTTTGACAATCACCTGCATAGACTGAAGGAGTGTTTCAACAGCTGAAGGAAATGGGACTCAAGCTCCAACCAGTTAAGTGCAAACTTCTGCGGTGTTAAGTCTGCTATTTGGGCCATGTGGTTAGCACAGAAAAGGTGGCTACTGACTCTGAGAACACATGAGCATTCCAGGACTGGCCTGCCCTGAACAGGGTTTCAGAGAGCTGCAAAGCTTCCTGAGTACAGTAGGGTATTGCCGTCAGTAAATCCTGAGCTTTGCTACCACGGCTCGGCCCTTGCACAAGCAGCCGAGCAGCGGAAAGCCATAGAATTGTGGACAAAAAGCAGACAGTCATTGAGAGTTTCAAGGGCAGCGTCTCTTCTGCTTCCATCCTAGAGTATCACAATCTTAGTCAACCATACATACTGAATACAGATGCTAGCGGATGAGGAGTAGGGCGCCGTTGTATCAGGTGCAAGCCTGAAAGGTTGACGACCTACTGCAGTGAATCCCTGGCACCTGCAAAAAAGAACTACTGGGTAACCTATAGAAAGCTATTGGTGGTGGTCAAGACTGTCAAAGGCTTCTGGCTTTTTTGTATGGGCCACAATCTCTGTGGCTGTGCTAGAAGAAAGAGCTTGCCAGCCAAGTAGCTCGGTGACTGGAGATCTTGGGGAATCCAGCTATACCTCGGAAAAACAGACAGCAATGCCGATGGGCTGAGCAAGCAGACCTGTGAAATCTGCCACCACGCGAGCTGAAAAATGGTGGACACATCAAAAGGGAGCTAGCTAAGAAAAACCAGACCTTACCATACGGAGTCGAGAGAGCCTCAAAACCATGTAAGGTGTCACAAGGTTCGGGCAAGGCACGACTGGCCATTTGGGCCAACCCTTTGCACTACAAGTGGCAGCTGAACAGGCTGTCCTTGGGTCCACTAAGGCTGCCCAGAGATCTTTTGACACAGCTTGAGTGAAGACTTGAGGTGCCATGGAAGGGAGCAGGCAGAACTACAGGCTGGAAATCAGTAGCTACTATTTACCAGTTAATCTTAGTTAGCAAAGAGCTGACTCAAAAACGGTTGGAACTGGGAAGCAGGAACTCTGGAAACTGCATGAGATCTAGCAATCCCTTAGGATACCACTGAATAGAGTGATGAAAGCAAAGACACCCCCTATGATGAATCCAAATGATGTGCCTTTTGCCTACCTGTTGTCCGGGAAACCACTGGGCGGTGAATGCTTTGCGTTGGCCCACTATGAAGACCTGTATTAGCCAGGTCTGACAGCAACGATGAGGGGCTGATCAAAGGGCGCGAGATGTGCCAAACCGCAAAACATGGTGTGACGAAGTCACCTAGAAGAAGGCAGAGGTTGTTCGCTGGCTGGCCATGGCTAAAAGTGGCAGTGGACTCTGCAGGTTTCCTACCATTGACGCAGAAGAAAAACAAATGGACTCTCGAGCTGACAGACTATTTCACCTAGTGGCAGGATGTAATGGCTTTTTCGGAAGTCACTGTATCAGCTAGGGCCAACACCTATAACGAATAGGTGTTCTGCTACATGGGTTTGCCAGAACAGATCCACATGAACCAAGAGACCCAGTCTAAGAGTCAATCGATGGCAAAGTTGTACAAAGCGTGGTGTGTAGATAAGTTACACACCCTCTGGTATCACCCCCAGAACTAAGTTGCTGAGCAGCATAACATGAAGTTGGATGACTCGTTCGGGTGGCTGCTGTTAAACCAAGGCCAGGAAGAATGTGATGTGTGGTTTTTGCAGTTGATGAGGGCATATCGAAACATGTCACACTCAGCCATGGGAGAGACAACAACCATGCTCAAGCTAGGGCGGTAGGAACGGCTTTTAGATCAGCTAGAAGATCAACATCCTCTAATGAAGTTCCTCCCACCATTTGAGTATGTGGTGGAAACGCAAAGAAAGCTGGAGTAGATACACAGCACATTCCACCAGGTGCGAATAGCTATCAGCTAAGAGGCAACTGATTCTGTATGGTCAATAAGCGAAGACGACAAAAAGACAATCCTAAGCCAGGAACTATACCAGGTAGTGAAAACCTGTCCTAACCACGCATAATGGTATGGTAATCACGCATAATGGTAATTATATGGTAGAGCCACAGAGTCAGTCATCAATCAAGGGTGCAGGCCGAGTCGAGTCCTACCATGCAAGCCCAGAAGCGTTGGGCTGAGGATTAGCCATGATGGAGAAGAGGGGCCCAAGCATGAAGGTAACTAGACCTGCATGAAAGGATACGAAACACCAGCTAAATTAAAGAACAAAATTCCAACTTCCAAAGATGGACATTTAAAATCCCTTTGAACAAACCACGGGCCAAAGAAGCATAAGGAAAAATCGGCAACGCTGGTTACAAAAATTCTCAAAGAAAAAGACCCTAAAGTTTGGAGACATCCAGTTTGCTTGACGAGTTCAAGAAAGCCGGCATCAGCAATGGTATGGCACAGCCCTCAGCCCGCCAAGATGACTAAAAACCGGAATGTTATCGATATTGGCGTGCCAAAAAGTTGCATGGCCTAATCCTGTGCAATCCAGTCAGAGTAATGCAATGATGCCAAAAAGTCGCTAAGAAATACGACTATTTTGTGAAAATTTATTTCTACCACGGCCTACTACTGAGCCAGATCTGCGCAATACAACTCGCTAAACACAACTACCTACTAACCTTTACGAAATGAATCCGTATCAAGATAAGCTTAACCATTCTTTCGAGGATATGTTAAGCCAGCTAGGACCACTAACGACATGAGAAGGAATGGTTTGAGTGCCTTCTAGGCTAGAGCAAGCAGTCTGATGCAGTGTGCAGTAGCATGATCTTTGCTGACTTGGAAACGGCAAGAGGGCCCCCAGAGAAGATAGAGACAGGAGTTGCTGAAGGTCTAGGCCAGGCTGGCACGAAAAAGATCAATTGTATTGCTTTTAAGGAAGCTGATGTTCCTGTTGAGCCCTACCCAGCCAGCATTCGAACCTCCGGCTAACGCTAGTACAAACCATTGCACATCGCCCCTTAAATGAGACAATGGTTTTGGCTGGACATGACCAGCTAAGCCGCCTCATCCCCCTTCAGCCAGGTTGGCACTGCTGAAAATACTTGAAGACCTCTACTGGCTAGAGGACATGAAGCCGGTCAGGTCACTCATGACAAACCCTCGAGAATTCGGCTAAGAGTTCTCACTGTAACTTGCCCTTTCCCAGAAGAGAGTGCACCGAGCCAGAAAAAACTGTCTACCGGATAACAAAAAGTTAGAACCTAGGCGGAACTGACGACCAGGTCTCTGCCAACAGCCATCGAAAGGCCGAGGATATCTCCACTGATAGCCTTGCCCTAAATATTGAATTGGATTGGAATTAGATACCAAGCCAGCTTGAAAGTCTATAGTGCAGACCAAAAGGTACATCTTCCAAAAAATCTGGGATAGAGTGCCAGTGGCACTGAAAGATAAAAGAGAGTGATGTAGCATCTGCGGCCATGGGGCCAAAAACCAGAGGAGTCGGCACCATGTTCTTCTGCACTATGCAGTCTTTGTGTGTCCCTGGGCGTGACAGCAGGTGTCCAGGGACCAGGTGATGCAGCAACTTGGGAGATGGGATGATGGCCAGTATAGAGACATAAGGTACAACATAGACTGACCCCAATTGAGCAAGTTTTTCAAGTTTCTCTAAAGGAGCAAGTTTTTAACCGCGACTCACCGAGTCCGCAAGGTTCAGTTAAAGCTGTTAGCCAAAGAGGAAAAGCATGGGTCTCTAGAAAAGACACACCGGCCAAGGGAACCCAGCCAGACCAGCCCTGCCAACTCCTTTGTCCGGATCCTAGAGCCATCTTGCCGGCCACAGGCAAAATTTGTGCAGAAGAGGGCCAGCCAGCTGTTGACAAACAGCACCCTATGAGTCGACACGGACAAGGTTACTTTCCATTTCATGTCAAACAAATAATTGAGTCAACAGGTGAGAAAGATAAAGACGCTGTGGCAGGAGATACAGCAGCTGGATAATGGCGCCTGACAACATTTCATCTGGGCCAAGCTGATTGCACCTCGGGGCTGTATATTAACCTCTTATAGAGAGAGTGGAAGAAGCGGATGACTGCTGTCTCGCCTTGATACTTGAGGCACCGGCCAGTCACTGCATTATCTGGTTGATAGAAAGATGTCCTGGTCTTGCTGGACAAGAAAAGAGAAAAGGCTCAATCGCACTGAGCGAAAATAGACAACCTGGCTGGAAATGTGATCAGCCAGATGCTGGCAGTGTCGGGAAAAACCGCCGTCACCTGAGACGAAGTAGGCAAGGCCTACAGTACAAAATATAGTGGCTATGCCCCAGAAAGCCAGAGCCTCTGAGGTAGAATGTTGTTACATATTGCATGTTCTATTGTATATTCAAATTTATACTAATAGATTCTTATATCACCAAGCCAAACGACTAGTTCTAATTGGAGAAGTAAAGTGTCACTGTGGATCGTTTAAAAATGTGATGGAAATTTGCAGGTTCATGGTCTATTTTCTTAAAGATGTAGTTGCGTCAAAAATGAAATTAGGATCCATAAAAGGCTAAAACATCAGCTACAATTTGATGCCATTTTTGTCTTTGTAGACCAACCCTGTCCAGAGATATATGCGTTTGAATGAGGCCCTCTTTTAAAAAGCTCACGTTCTAGCGGGTGCCTATTTCGTGACGTCACAAGCAAGGTATCTGAAACGAAACCACGAGCAATAAATATGAGGTCGATTCGTTAGCCAATCATGCGTGCGAAATTTTTATATAGGCCGTAATAAATGTTATCACTCGTAAAACGCGTTGTCTGTGATCTCGAAGAATCTCATCGTTAGAGAATTCATTCTCATCGTTACTGATTCAACGCGTTTCAACAATTACTAAGTTATACATAGTTTTAAAATGGCTTCAAGTTCGAGCGACCGCTACTCAGAGTTATCTGAGCAACTTTTAGTAAAAGATTAGAGTAGACAGCCTATGGCCAAAGCTGACAGGCGTCAGCAGAGTTTTGCTGCAGAAGAAGACAGAATGGAGGTAAATTAACTTAGAGTCTTCTATACTTTAGTAAATGTAATATTTTTTATAGTCATAAATACATATACTAATTAATAAAATGATAATTCTTTGCTATCTCCAATCATCGTTTCATAGCTTATCTGCCGTTTTACCTAGCTATAATAATTTTTTCGAATTTTCTTTGGTAAATTAGAGTAATGATTACAAATTATTTTCACTCGCAGGAAGTGGGTAAAATCGATTGATCATTGCAAATCTTTATATTCCAGAAACAAAGCTTCGAATCGTTGGCTTGGCGTACTTGTGCCTTTATTAAATGTTTATTCGTTTTTAAAATTACACTCGCAATCTATTTAACTCCCAATTTGGAAGCTGTCAATAGATACGCTTTAGAATGACATATCTATGAATGACATATTTATTGCATCTACTTTGTTTACATTTACTTGTTTTACTGATTACAGAATGTTTATGTCGTCCCACCAGCCGAAGAAGCTTTGTCAGTGTGGAAACTGCCATAAAGGAGAAAGCGAGACTTGAATGCGTGCTGGATGATGTTTTGTTTGAGTTTGTTGCAGTAGATGAATTTGTCTTATTGTATCAGCTAATACTATGTGAGTGGCCACGACTTGATGAATATTTTTAATAAAAGCTTTATGCCGAGATGAAAATATTTTTGCTTGTAAAAATTATATAATAAAATAATATTGTTGAAGATAATGCAAAACATGATTTGCAGAATATTGTAGTGAATCGGATATGGTATATGGGTGTCCGCAGAACTGGAGAATGTGAGTTCAAATCCAGTTTGCAGCAGACTTCTCATCCTTAAAACTCTATCCCTGTCTATATTCTTTTCAAAGAGGTGGCTTGCTTATTTCAATTATTTAGTATTCGGTAAGAATACTAGTAAGAAACTAGTACGTAGGCAATAGGTAATAGGCGACATAATGTGGGCGGGGCTTATGGGAGGCTGTATATCGTTTATATGGGTAGCTGCAGAACTGCTGATACAAAGACCGCGTTCTACATAAAGTGACTTGACAGAATTACCGTAGACCGGTAGAATTGGTAGTCGGTACCCAAATGTTTACACAACATTTGGAGAAAGTGAGTAGAACAAATTTTCAATTTTCGTTATTTGAGGCCTTTTAAACATTCATAATAATGCATCTGTAGCAGGATTTAAAATTTTATTCTAGCCAACATGAGCAAATACAAAATAAGATATATGCCAATAGAGCCGCGTAAGACTAGACTTCTATCGCAAATAGCCGATGTGAATACGAGAGATAGAGACAGGCTGCCAAACGCGTGACATCATTTTTGGCGAGGCTGGGCACGTTTTTGTGGCCTGAGCGTTTTTACGGCGATCAGATTTTTTCGGTTTTAATCTTCAAATATCTTGGCAATGCGATCGCGTAACACAACAAACAACATATCAACTGATAGAGAAAAAAAAATGCTTTCTTTTAAGATCAACTTAAATTTTGACGCAACTACATCTTTAAGTGAACTCTGTAATAATTATGGGTTAAATTTACAGCCAATCAAATGTACATGTAATAAAATGACAATAAGCCCCTGAAATTATGTATATCAGCGTAGAATGTTTAAAATTACCCTAAACAAAAAACAAATCTCACTTCCAATTCAACTGATGAGGCAAACTTCTACTAGTAATGATATTAATGTCAAAGTCACAAATAATGAAAGTGTGTCACCATTGTATGTATAGAGCCATATGTTGGAAGATGAATAGGTGAGAGTTTCCAATAATTGGAGATTCACAAACATTAATTTTACCCATACATCACCTATTGCACAAAACCTCTTTGACAATCTAATATAGTACTTAGGAGTGACTCACATGTTGGTTATATGGAATATTTGATCTTATTCAGCACACGATGTGATGTTGTAGCAAAATAATTTTGCAGAGGCATTTCAGTTTAATCACAAATTTAAGTGGTTCCGCACTTTTTATGTATAAGTCTACTAAATCACTGGTGAATTACTGAAATGTTACTACTTACGAGTAGCTCTAAAAATAACTCTATGAATGAATGAACAAACACAGCTAAATGAAATCAACAATAACAACCAGAAGTATTGAACTTTCATAATTTAACATAAAGGCACAATTGCCTCCAAGAAAGAAGTGATGAAACATTTTATGAACAACTTTGAACAAAATGCTGTAGAAGAATAACAAAAATAGAAACAGAATATCAGACCTTGCTGCCATCAAACCAGCAGACAACTCTAACTGAAACCACATCTAAGTACAATCACTGAAGTCTCTCTAAAATAAAGTCTTTTTGTGACCGGCTGAGTTGCGACGTGAGAGACTCAAACAGAAACAGACTACACTCACTGTATGTGCTTATTAATAACTTTTCTAACTTGAATTCATTCCACGATATTCTTAAAGCAGCTAGCATTGTACAACTGAACCGTTCTGTTGCTTATATTCTGATAAAACCGCTAAACAACTAACAACATACTTACTACTAGCAAGTATATAGTAATCTTACAGCTTTCATTTCTGATGAACTCTCAGACATTCTGTATATATATTACATTACCTAGAGTAGAAAGAGCCTTCTGATTGGTCAGTATAAAAGAAGGCAGATCTTCACTAATAAACCTTTTGAGTTCATTGGCTGTAGCAGCATAGCCTTCTGCTAAGTCAACCTAAGCAATAGATATATAATATGGTAAGTTATGTATCAAATTCTAGGAGATGCGTTGTCATGTACATAAGCTGAGGAAGACAAAGCAACAAAGCTGACTGATTGAACAGCGCAAAGAGAAACTCCACCTTCATAGCCAATTACATAAGAACGCAGAACCAGGATGACAAATAAAAAATATCTAGCAGTGATATCAAAAGTAAACATCATTACAGAACATCGCATCACATAAGCTACGCATCTCCAAGCAGGTCTACAAGTCCGTGGAAAGATAATTCCAATTACCTGGTGGGCATCTCTGAACCTAGCATCCTGTATGAGCAGTAGTGTGTTTATCTCTGTCATTCTGAGTCCAACTTCTCTCTCCATAAATTCGACCAGTTTTTCTTTCGACTTTCTTCTGTTCTCTAGTAGTTCTCTCTCCAGGTCATCATATTTTCTATGTAACTCTGAAAGCTATAAAATGATACCGTTAAATGACTTCATGCTAAATTTTTATCAACAACAAATCATGTTTCCGGAAAAAAAATTCTTGAAAATAAAATAAGCCAATGAGCTATATCCTATCCTTGATTAAGTCGACTAAAATAAATTTATTTCTAATAAGATATTTAATCTATTTACAATAAGAAAAATGAGCTATTGACCTTGATAATACACTAGAAAAAGCTAATGGATTATGCATTTGGTCACTGCGATGTAACAAGTATGTCACACAAAATATATGTAGAATTACCATGACTAACCACTGATTACATGACCAACCAGTTGATCATGTCTATATATTCTTAGCTTACCTGACATACAAAGTTTAGTTCACATCTGCTGTTATAAAAATATCATACTTGTTATACAGACACGCCAGATGTGCTGTCTTTAAAATGATAAAATGTCACCAATAACCAAGTTAAATAGCAACACTAACACAAGGTCCCACCTTTCTGTTACAGGGGTAAATAGGCTCACATACAAGTAAACCTTGTTATGTTATTATTAACCTCCATTATTCATTACATCAATCTTCTTACCTGGTAGACAGGTAGATCGGTGGCTTTAGCAGCAGAAAACAACTAATATTCAGTAGTACATGAAAGGTCTGACTACCTGTGTTTTCTTGTTATAATAAACAAGAGAAGATCATTTCTAAACTACTTCAATGGATTAGCATGATTGTTACACATCATGAAAAAAACATACAAAAAATGTTCATGTAATATTCTCTAACATAATCTGTTAAGAATTTGTTGAATTCCAGGAGAATGATGAGGAAGACAATGGTATGAATAACTTCTGACTATAAAGTTAAGGCTACTGTATCACAAAGTACTCCAGTCTTTACCTGTTCATCTCTAGTACTATGAAGCTGTTTAATCAGTTTCTCTGTTTTCCTTTCATATTCTGAGAGTACTTTAGTAGCATCCTTGAGTAGAACAGACAACTCTCCATCTTTAACCTGCGCCTCAACTTTCACTTCATCCTTTTTAACCTTCAGCAGTTTTATCAGTTCCTTTAGGGACATTGGTTGATGGATCAACCCTACATGTAGACCTGAAGCTTTAGCAGCGGAAAACAAATAATATTCTGTAGTAAATGAAAGGGCCGACTAATGTGTTCTCTTGTTATAATGAACAAGAGGAAATAAGTTCTGAACTATTTGCCATTGGTTGTCATGGTTGTTACACATGATGATAAAGCCTACCAAAGAAGTTCATGTAATATTCTCTAATGCAGTAGTTCTTAACCAGGGGGGAATTCCCTCCCCCCAAAGGGGAATTTGGGATTTCAGGGGGGAATTTAGCAGTTTGCCAAAGGGATTTCTGCGGCACCAATTTTTTTTGTATAAAAGGCAGCGAGGAGTGAATGAATTTCAGTAGTTTCAACAAAACCAAGATCTAAAACTGTGGAAAACGTAAGGATTGCTACACTACATGCATATACATACCTGTAATATTAATTTTTCAGTTACCGATTTGGTTTCATAAACGTATAACATTTGGACAATTTGCTCTGTAGCCTAACGTATGTATGATGTTTTGCTAATGTCGATATTGAAAGCATTCAAATATTTTGATTGTATATCCCATATTGTAGGTGTTGGAAATGTCAAAGACAAAAAGACGAACATATGATGTTTCTTACCTTAACTATGGATTCACTTGTATGATTAAAAGCAGCATTGAAGTACCACAACGTGTTTTGTGCATGAAAGTGCTCGCTAATGACTCCATAAAACTACATCAACTTAAGCAACACTTAAGAAATAAACATGCAGAACACATGGATAAATCAAAGCCGTTCTTTGAAGCTAAAGAGAGAGAACTCAAGTGGGCAAAACTGGAATCCACTGGCAGCTTTCATATCCAGGCATAGGCCATTACCGAGGCATCCTATGCTCTGTCTTACAATATCGCCAGAGATAAGAAGCCACACACCATTGGTGAAACATTAGTTAAACCTTGTCTGCTGGAGTGTACTAAAATTATTCTCGGAGACACAGCCGCTCAAAAGATAGCTGATTTATCCCTCTCAGAGAGCACAGTGAAATCGAGGATCGATGATATGTCAGTAGTATATAGAGAGCAGATCTACACATAAAAGTGACGGATCCAGCGGGGGAATAGAAAAAGGGGGTTGTGAATTAAATTGGCTAGGGGTGTAGATTGAATCGTGTGGAGTTGAATGAGATGTTGGGGTTTGGGGGGAAATTGTGGTGTAGAGTAGGGAGTTGAATTCGAGGGGTTACGGATCCGCTCCTGGCGTAATCGGCGGATTATCTGTGGATGAGTCATCGGATTAGCGGGGGATGAGTCATCCGATTGAACGCGGATTATCGCGGGATTAGTCGGGGGAATCGTCGCGGATTAGTCGGGCGAATCGTCGCCGATTATCGGTGGAATAGTGGGGGTGAATATCTGGGACATCGAGGGCTGGATGGTTTTCCGGAGTGGATCTCGCGGATTATCGAGGAGAGCGAGAGATTACCTAGCGGATGAGTGAGGGGGTTAATATCTGGGACACCGAGGGGTTGATTTTCCGGAGATTGTTATATATTTGAAACATGGAATATATATGAGAAAGTGTTTATGTGCAAAGTGGAGAATGTTATATATTTGAGAACGTTGAATATACATGAGAAAGTGTTTATGTACAAAGTTATTTTTTTTGAAGATTTGATGTTTTTGTAATGTTGAAGCTCTTGAATGGTTAAGAATTTTAAGGATTTTTATTTTCGGTTTTTTTATATATGTTGAATGAAAGATCAGTTTTATTACAAAATTATTCACTTTAAAAGATATATTTATATGTATTATTCATTATTTCCATCATCATTTCGTTTCAATAAAAATAAAATAGTTTATGTTTAACTTGAAATATATGAAATGTACAAGTAGATAAGTCACAATAAAGATAATATAGTATAAATGAAACATTGAATATATATAAGAAAATGTTCATGTACATTCTTTAAAACGAAGTGTACAAGTAGATAAGTCAGAATAAAGATAATATAGTATAAATGAAACATTGAATATATATAAGAAAATGATCATGTACATTCTTTAAAACGAAGTTTGTATCGAGTTGTTCATCAATCACTCATCGTCATCGGAAATAAGTGAGATAGCAGGATCCTTTTTGCATTGTACCGAACTCTCGTTAAATCTGCTTGCTTCTTCATGTCCCATGACTACTACATCGTAGTATTCGCGAGTATTGTGAGATGTTACTAGCCCCTTGTATATAATGATACCCGGATAATTTTCTTTCAACGAAAGGGCACATCTCGAAGGCATCGTTAAAGTTCCTTGAACTTCCTCTCCATCAACTTTGGTTGAAAATGCTACAGTTGGTACCACATCCACATTGCCTTCACCATCTTTGTATTCACTTGCTCCAACATTGTGATAGTGGAAAATAGATGGTGCTTTGAACTCCTTGAGATGACGAATCTCGAAATGATGTATAAGTTTTTCAAGTTTCTTCGATCTCAGATTGGCTAGAGTACGTTTCATGTCTGAGGGAGTTGAGGTTCCTTCTGTTACTCTTCTTAAGTCATGGTAACTTCCCTGTCCATTAGCCTTAGGTTTTAATCCAAGATATACCATAATACTTGGATAAGACAGCGATCCATCCAGAAATCGTTGTGGAGCAAATACAGCAGTAGATTTACTAATCCCATTTTCCACATAGTTGAAGTGAATGATACAGCACGCTCCATGGATCGAATGAGCTTCTTCCGTTTTTGTCACCTCCATAATCAATCCTATTGAAAGATCTGACATTCTCTGCAGTGATTTTGCTTCCATTAAAGTAGCCTTACTTAATGTTCTTAACTTGTCTGCCACATCTTTTACCCTTTGCTCCAAATTCGTTTCGATTTGGTTGGATTTCTTCTTCTTCGTTGAAGGAGTCGTGTTAGAAAGAGTTACAGGTGAAATTCTCTTTTTCGTCATCTTCACTGAACTATTCGATCCAGGTTTTATCACTCCAGATTGAGTATTATCCTCCATAGTTGTGTAGTGTGTTAATTCTCTGAGTTTGAATGAAGAACTGATATCGTTTTAGTAAAATTCTGCTGGTTATATACAATTCTCCTCATCAAATGATTAATGAGTTTTGATAATTTTAGTTGCATCATCCATAATATCAGAAGACTTTTCGCGAAATTGAAAATCGCGAGATTCAATTTCGCGAAAGTTGACTATATAATATATATAATGTGTAATTTCGCGAAATCCAATTTCGCGAAATTCACTTTTCGCGAAATTCAATTTCGCGAAAGTTGACTATATAATATATGTAATGTGTAATTTCGCGAAATCCAATTTCGCGAAATTCACTTTTCGCGAAATTCAATTTCGCGAAAGTTGACTATATAACATATATAATGTGTAATTTCGCGAAATCCAATTTCGCGAAATTCACTTTTCGCGAAATTCAATTTCGCGAAAGTTGACTATATAATATATATAATGTGTAATTTCGCGAAATCCAATTTCGCGAAATTCACTTTTCGCGAAATTCAATTTCGCGAAAGTTGACTATATAATATATATAATGTGTAATTTCGCGAAATCCAATTTCGCGAAATCCAATTTCGCGAAATTCACTTTCGCGAAATCCAATTTCGCGAAAGTTGAGTGAGACAAGTTGGATTAGAAGTGATTTATAGCTTTTGTGCAGGTTCCACCTCCTTGAACTTGACTAGTATAAATACAGCCAAGTTTGATGGACTCACCATTATCGAGAGTTTTTTTCGAACTATTTCTATACCTAACTGGATTATATATCTCACAAAAGTTTGGATTAATTCTACAATTTGGATATCTACGTATAATCTTCTCTCAGAACTTTGGATTATATTTCTCCGAACTAACTGGATTATATATCTCAAAAGTTTGGATTAATTCTACAATTTGGATATCTACGTATAATCTTCTCTCAGAACTTTGGATTATATTTCTCCGAACTAACTGGATTATATATCGCACAAAAGTTTGGATTAATTCTACAATTTGGATATCTATGTATAATCTTCTCTCAGAATTTTGGATTATCTCTGTTTCACTGGATTATATTTCTCCGAACTAACTGGATTATATATCTCACAAAAGTTTGGATTAATTCTACAATTTGGATATCTATGTATAATCTTCTCTCAGAACTTTGGATTATCTCTGTTTCACTGGATTATATATCTCCGAAATTTGAATACATCAAGGAAATGTATCCGGCATCTTCCCATTCAGAAGGAGACTGGAGCAAATCTGATGAGGTGAGTTGATTTACAATAATTGGTGGAAAAAATTTTTAATGAATGAATAAATGTAGAGAGAATAGTAAAATGAGATTTTTAATTCTTGGCAGCTGGAAATCTTCCTCAAAGATGTTCAAGCTTTCACGAGAGCATAATTTAATTTCATCGGAAAATTCTGCTCCTTCCACTTCAATTGATAATAGAGAAAGAAGCAGAAGTAGGGAAAGAAGTGTATCATCCGTTTCAGCTAATAAATATATCTGCTTAGAATGTTCGACTTCATTTAACAAAAAATCAAACCTCAAAAGACATGTTAAACACATTCATCTCCAATCGAATGAAAGTTCAGAATCGTTTACAACATCAACTAATGATTCTTCGGAACAATATCACGAATATGATGATGCCTCGATTATTATACAAGTTTCCAATCCCCCTTTCATTTTCGAAAAAGTAAAGATTGTTTCTCATCATTCTTCATTTCGTTCTGCTTCAACTCAAATTGGAAGAGGAGATCTTAGTCGATCTAAGATAACAGTAACTCCTATTACTCGAAATCTTGCTGATGATGAATCCGATGAATCAGATGTATCAGAAGAAGAAAATACAAATGAAATCGAAGAAAATAGATATTTATCTGATCAACCTACAAATCAAATCGAAAGAAACGAAAATGAAGTGGACGCTGATGATGACAATTTAGTTGGTATTAATGATAGAGTCGAGCCCATCGTTCCTATCGAAAATGAAAGAGAACAAGATAATCAGGATATCATTCCTGTTAATGATGATGAGGAATGGGATGAGTTAATAAGAAGATATTGGAATGCTATGAAAACAAAAAGACGACGAGGAAGAGTTGTTGAAACGTTAAACGTAAATTTATGGAATGGAAATATTCCTCAAGCAGAACTTCCAACTCCAAACCATTCGGAAAGAATATGGAACGAGATGTTGACAACTTGGAATGGGTTACAAACAAGAGCTAAGTTAAATTGTAGTGTGGGATGCATTCTTGAACATAAAACTTCAGGAGAATTAAGATATTTTCATGCTTCATCGAATAATGCTACAATTTTCAAAAAAGCAAAACTGATTACAACAAGACAGGAACTACAGAATTTCTTTGAAGAATTGACAAGACAAGATCTTGCTGCTATAGCGATTCGAGAACGCCCGAATACAGCTTGGAAATTGAATGTAATTACCAATATTTCATTCTATTTCTATAAATTGATTGGAATGGGGCAAATAGGATTGGCTTCAGATCTTCCGACTCACATTCTTAACAATCGACATGTAATCACTATGCATAACATTCCTCGTAGCTGCACTCCTTACACAGACAATCTCTGTTTCTTCAGATGTTTAGCATTGAAGGTAATGTGTAAGTGTTCAAACCGATGTAGTTGCACCAGACAAAGACCAAAACAGCAACTTGTGAAGGTGCTATTTCAAAAGTACTCGAATCACATTTCTTCTTCCTCATCCTACAAAGATCTGATGAATAATTTTCCTGGAATTGAGTTAGGAGACTTAATTTCTCTTGAGAAATGTTTTGACCTCCGTATAACCGTATTTTCTCTGAATGCTGATGAAACCTCAACAGTCATCTGGACATCGTCCCAAAAAGAGGGAAAGGAACTCTTCCTCGATTTGCAGAACTCTCATTTCAGTTTCATCAAGGATGTTAATGCTTATACTAAAGGGTTTAGTTGTCCTTCCTGTGAAGTGAGCTTTACAAAAAGAGGAAATTTCAATAGACATAAATGTAGTCAAGAAGTAGTAACAAACTTCATCTTCGAAGGAGGAAAGTTTAAGGCAACACCTACAATTTTCGAACAACTGAAACGAGAGATAGGAATATCCGTGGCTGAGGAAGATACTTATTATCCCTTTTTAATCACCTATGATATCGAGTGTTATCTTCCAAAATCCGACCTTCCACCAAATTCCAATTCGGTTACATTCACATCGAGACACGAATTGATGAGTATATCAGTTTGTTCAAATGTACCCGGATTTAAGGATCCAAAGTGTTTTGTAAGTGAGGGAGATACTGATTCTTGTATATCTTCTTTTGTTCAGTATATTTCCCAAATTGCTGATGAAGCCCGGGATATCCTTGAAAAAAAAACTTTACTACATTAGACAGTTGATGAAGGCAAAAGCTGAAAAGCAAGGAAAAGTTGAAGAAAGATTTAAATCCTGCAAATTTTCCAATCCTCGAGTATACCATTCAAGAGAGGAATTTTGTCATTTATTTAATCGTTTCGACAAATTCATCTCATGTATTCCGATTCTAGGATTTAATTCACAAAACTACGACCTGAATGTGATGAAAGGACCTCTACTTCGATGTCTTCAAGACACAGAAGACGAAGATTTTGATTTTGTAGTGAAAAGAACAAACAAGATGAGCTGTATTCAATCAAGAAGATTCAAATTCTTGGATATTTCCAACTTCATTGCTCCAGGATTTTCCTATGCAAAGTATCTCAAAGCTTTCAAATGCTCTCAACAAAAAGGATTCTATCCTTATGAATATATGGATGATCTTGAGAAGTTGAAACAACCGTTTCTACCAGCTAAAGAATGCTTTTACAGTTCTTTGAGAGATGAACATATTTCGGATGCTGATTATGAAATCTGTTTAAACATTTGGAAACAAGAGAAGATGAAAACGTTAAAAGATTTTCTAGTATGGTACAACAATCTCGATGTAGTACCATTTGTTGAAGCTGTAGAAAAACAAAAAGAAGTTTACAGAACCATGGGAATCGATATGTTGAAAGATGCCATTTCACTTCCTGGATTGGCAGTAAAATGGATGTTGAAACTTTCAGATTCGCCTCCTCATCCTATGAGTTCTCATCATCAGACAATCTCATCACATCATTTCAAAGCTTGTCAACCTGTCTGTCTGATCAAGGAAAGTGATAAAGATATTTACTTTACTATCAAGGACAATATCGTAGGTGGACCTAGCATTGTTTTTCACAGACTTCATGAGTCGAAGAAAACACTGATTCGAGAAAGAAAGTTTGGAAAGGAATCCAAACTTTGTGAACTTATTCTAGGAGTTGATGCAAATGCATTATATTTGTGGAGTATGATGCAAGAAATGCCTACTGGAAACCCTAGAATAAGACGATTCGAAAATGGATTTGCATACACTCATTCTCGAAAAAATAGCATGGCTGCTCATGGATGGTTACAATTTTTGACTTGGAAGGACAATATTCAAATCTTACATGAAAACAACGATAAAGAATTTAGAATTGGACAACATAATCTTCCTGTTGATGGATATTGTGAAGAAACGAATACAGTGTTTCAATTTCATGGATGTTTCTGGCATGGACATAACTGTAACAAGACCAAAGGAATAAGTATACATCCATATAAGAATCGACCCATGAGTGAAGTTCTGGAGGAAACGATAAAGAAGGAAGAATATGTTAAAGAACTTGGATATCATTTAGTAAGAATCTGGGAGTGTGAATGGAACAAGATGATTGAGGATAACACCGAGATTAAGAACTTTATTAGTATCTTCAACGAAGAGTTTTATCCTTCCAATTCCTTTGCCTCCGAGGATGAGATTATTCAGCAGATTATAAAAGGGGAGATATATGGATTCATTGAATGCGATATATCTGTTCCTGAAAACTTATACGAAAAGTTTTCAGAAATGAGCCCCATTTTCAAGAATACATCTTTGAATAGAAATCATCTTAGTGAAAGTATGAAAGAATTTGCTGAAAAGGAAGGAATGCTACCTCAAGAACAACGAACTTTGGTGGGGAGTATGTTTGGAGAAAAAATTTTACTACTCACCACTTTAGCAAAATGGTATCTTAATCATGGATTGATTATAACCAAAATATATCAAGTCATAGAATACACCCCTAGAAGAGTTTTCCAGTCATTTGGAGAATCTGTCTCAAATGCTAGAAGAGCTGGTGACAAAGATCCTGACCAAGAGTTGATAGCCACAACCAATAAACTCATTGGAAATTCATCGTACGGGAAAACAATCACTGAGAAATTAAAACATCGAAATGTCAAGTATATTCAAGGAGATTATGAAGCATCCTTGAGAATACGATCACACAGATTTGAATCTTTGGAGGAAATCGTTGATAGCTTCTATGAGTTGACTCAACACAAGCCTTCGGTTAGTAGTATATATTTATTATCTTATTGCTATAATTGAATCATAATGAAAAATTTACTTGAGCTAATATATGTAAAGGAATCTAATAGGACTGTATATATATTTATTCAGATGAAAATGGATATACCTGTACATATCGGATTCTCCATATTACAACTGGCTAAACTTCGGATGTTGGAGTTCTACTATGACTTCATGGATAGGTAAGTAATCTCATTTGTATCTTTTAGAAAAAAATATGTATAATGGTAAACATTTGAATGATAATTTTTGAAATGGGAGTATTATAATACTAAGATAACAAGAATTAAGGATTGAAATTTTTTATTTTAGATACTTCGACAGAAAGGACTTCCAGTATGTGGCGATGGATACAGATAGTGCCTACATGGCTCTTTCAGCACCTATGGATAATATCGTTAGAAAAGAGATCGCTGATATATACTACAAAGAATATGGAAAATGGTTTCCTAGGATGTATTGCGATCGACACGCGGATGATTTCCAACTCTGTAAATCTGTTCCTACAAAGTTGTGGGAATTACAAAATTGTTGCAAAGAAGTATATCAATATGATATAAGGACTCCTGGTTTATTCAAAGTAGAATTTTCAGGACATGGAATAGTAGCCTTAAATTCTAAGACTTACTTTTGCTGGAATGATGAAACTCATTCTACAAAGCATAGCAGTAAAGGATTAAGTAAAACTACGAATAGTTTTACAAAAGACACTTTTTTAAAAGTATTACATTCAAGATCTCCTAAGGAAGGGGTAAACAAAGGTTTTGTAAAAAAAGACAATAGAGTGTTCTCATACACTCAACTTAGAACTGGATTAACATATTTTTATTCAAAAAGAAGAGTATGTAACGATGGAGTGAGCACAGAATATATTTTAGCATAATTTTTAGAAGTGAATTTGTTGTTAAGTATATATGATAGTAGAGTTTTGCTCCTCGATGTATTATTACTATAAAATTTTATTTTCTTCATTGGCTCTTCTTTTCGTATATACAATATCAATAATATATAACTAAGCTCATATAAATTCAATATACTATCCAATGTAAAATCATTTCGAATGTAGACTTTCTCATAGTAACATGACTCAAAACATTCTGATTAAAGATTTTGTTCCATTCGAGGTTGCAGAAATAATCCCAGATAACATCTTGGTTCATCTTGACAAAAATGAACAAATTCGTACACATCTTACCGAGGAATGTTTATACTACATTCTAGGAACAGCTGCTTTTAGAAAAGTTGTGTCATTGAAAAGATTAAAGTCCAACTGTGTCTGCAGTGCGTTGGAATGCAGGGAATGTTTGGAATCAACATTATGTGTAAAAGAAATATCGATAACACCCTCAGATTTGAAGATGACCTTTGAATGGGTTGATCTTGAAGCTACCATTCGAGAAGGTAAAATTGGAAAAGAGGTTGATTTAGAATGGATTAACAGATTTATCGCGACCGATTTTAAAACGATGGAAGAAACGATTTTTGAAACCGTGTTTTGGAATAGAATTCGGCACTACATGACTCATCCTACTCAACGTGATGAAACGAAACAACTGCTCTTCAGAAGACTCATTCATATAGCACAATTTCCATTAATCGGAGAAAGCGTGGAAGAGGAAATCGAGCATGAAATTGATGATGTAATTATAGATGAAAAATCTGTTGGATGAAAATAAAAATAAAAAGATTCGGAATGATATTAAGTCTACTCCTCTAGATTTCTCCACCATTCTTCAATTTAGCTCTGTTGGTGAAGGAACCAAAAAAAAAAAAAACGAAGAAAACAGAAACAATGTCGGTTATATTTCTAGAGGAGTTTATTCCAGCTCATCTTAAGGATGGACAATTATCAAGAGTGGTTGTAAAGAAAAACACAAAAAAATTCATCAGAAGAGTTCCTGAAGAAACTTTTTACTATGTTATCGGATTCTATATCTATAAACGTTTCGTAACATATTTAGAAAGTCGGTGTGGATGCTTCGAGGGAGCTCGAGGATGTCAATATTGTATTAGAATAATGCAAATACGATATGGAAATGAAGGATTGACTCGACAAGAACTTCATGAGACTTTTGCCGAACTCGATATTGGAACGTGTTTGGAATCTGCTCAAATCGGACCAAGGAGTGACAAAGTCCAACTATCATTATTATCCTCACTTGATTGGAACACACCTTCAAACATAATATTAACCGAAACAAGACTTTATCCATATTTGAGAGGAGAAGCCAATGATCAACATGTTACAAATCGTTACTTCAGTGAACTCCTACATATCAATGGGAAGAATTGATAATCATCACAGTTAGACTTTGCATAATTCTTTATATTTAATCACTTTATATCCAAGAAGGATTGACTCATCAAATAGAATTGAATAACTTTTTTTTGTATAGTATTTCAAGATAATTTTGAAGAATGAACTATATATATTATATTGACATACTTTTTTATGCATTTTCTTTGCCTACTTCAGTCAAGAGAGTAGTATTTTAAAAAGACACTATGACTATAATGAATTTGCACATTATAATATTTCTCATTTTACGCTTTACGGGAATAATAAATGGAAATCAAAGAATTCAATATGTTACCGATGCGAATAACTGCTTAAGCAGAACACTCAATGAATTTGAAGTTTCATTACTACTTCCATTCGAAGAAACTACTTTATATCACAAGAATAATGAAACATGCGGAAGAATATTTCCATTGGACTACATTCATTGTGGTTATCCATTACCAGGCAATCACAGATTTGCGTGTAAAGAACTACTAAATGAAGATGAAACAGATGGAAAAAACCTATACCTTAATCCTATAGTGTCAGCTTCATCGGAGCAAGTTCTAACATATTCTGAATGTGAATATTCAGTTCAAAATTCCACAATCGATATTCTAATTGATTTCAAATTATTCTACAGAGGAGAATTATGTGGATATAACTCTACTCTTTCAATGTTGCAATGTCCTCCAGGATCGAATTTTCAAGATATTGACTTTATCTGTAATCTTCAACCTATTTCAAATTCTACTACACCTAAAGATACCTTCATATATGATAATATTGGAAATAATGAAGGATTAGATTTGTTACTTCCTGTTCAGTTTCTCAATTCTTTGGGAAAATCAACTGTTATTTTAGTTCTTCGATGTGACACAGAAATTGATGAAAGATGTATTCCAAAACTTTCCTTTTTAAAACGAATGACAGAATGATTTTGAGTTTTTTGTAACATTTATAGTTTATATTTTATAATAAAAACTTATCTCTCATTCAACCAAATATATATCAATCTCCGGAAAATCAACCCCTCGGTGTCCCAGATATTAACCCCCTCACTCATCCGCTAGGTAATCTCTCGCTCTCCTCGATAATCCGCGAGATCCACTCCGGAAAACCATCCAGCCCTCCATGTCCCAGATATTCACCCCCACTATTCCACCGATAATCGGCGACGATTCGCCCGACTAATCCGCGACGATTCCCCCGACTAATCCCGCGATAATCCGCGTTCAATCGGATGACTCATCCCCCGCTAATCCGATGACTCATCCACAGATAATCCGCCGATTACGCCAGGAGCGGATCCGTAACCCCTCGAATTCAACCCCCTACTCTACACCACAATTTCCCCCCCCAAACCCCAACATCTCATTCAACTCCACACGATTCAATCTACACCCCTAGCCAATTTAATTCACAACCCCCTTTTTCTATCCCCCCGCTGGATCCGTCACTTTTATGTGTAGATCTGCTCTCTATATACTACTTATGTCTGCGGACATAAAGAGGCAAGTAATTGAAAAGATCAAGCCATCTCCCATGTTCGCCATTCAACTTGATGAGTCCACTGATGTTGCTAGCATTTCACAGCTGACGGTGTTTGCACGCTATGTACACAGAGAGACAATTGAAGAAAAATTTCTGTTCTGCCGTCCTCTAACAGAGACCATCACAGCTGCTGATGTTATGAACCTGGTTTCCGACTTCTTCAGCAAAGAACATCTGGACTGGGGCCAACTAATTGGAGTTTGCACTGATCGTGTTCCAGCCATGCTTGGCTGTCGTGCTGGATTTGCACAGTTGGTAAAAGGAAAGAATCCTTTAGTGGTGAGTACCCATTGCTTCATTCACAGACAAGCGCTAGCAGCAAAAACTCTTCCCCAAGGATTGAAGGAGCACCTTTCTTCAGTGATTAAAGTAGTAAACTTTATCAAAGGCTCTGCCTTGCAAACACGTCTCTTCCACAAGTTATGCAAAGATATGGATGCTGTGCACTCATCACTATTATTCTACACCAAAGTTCGATAGTTATCAAAGGGTAACATGCTTCTGCGCTTTTTCAATCTACGAGCAGAGATCAATGAGTTCTTGAAAACTCACAACAAACCCAAACTACTGGCTTCAATGCAGGTGGAAAGCTTCCATCAGTGTCTTGCTTACCTGGTTGACGTATTTGGTTCAATAAATGAAGTGAACACAAAGATGCAAGGTAAAGACAGAAATGTGTTGAATGTAACTGATAGTATCAATGCATTCAAGGACAAGCTCAACTCTGGGTGGAAAGACTGGCTACTGGGAATGTACGAGTTTCATTTCCAGTTCTGCATTCATTAGTTGACAAGAAAGCTCCTTCCGCTTCTTTGCTAACCGACATAAAGCACCACTTGAACAGCTTGATAGCAGAGTTTGAGAGATATTTTACAAAGTTAGATCCTAGGACAGAACAATTGATGCGCCTGACCCGAGACCCTTTCAGGCGCAATGTCCATGAGATTCCGAAACAGCTTCAGGAGGAGTTTTTGGAGCTTACAAACAACTCTGCATTAAAAGATGACTTCAAGGAGTTATCAATAGAGCACTTTTGGGTTCAGGCCCAAAGATTGTATCCCAACATAAGCCTGGCCGCTTTCAAGATGCTCATACCATTTGCTTCCACATATCTTTGCGAGTCAGCATTTTCAGCAATGCTAACCATAAAGAGCAAATCTAGAAACCGTCTAGAAGTAGAAGCTGACCTACGGTGTGCCCTATCTACAACAACTTCTAACATCAAAATTCTGGTCAGCTCCAAACAAACACAGAAATCGCACTAGTCTGCTGAGTGTCTTACAATGATAGACATATTGAGTTTCAATATACATTCAATTTTAATATTCCATGTAAATATGACTCTAATAAATGCATATATACATGTATATATATGTATATAAGTTATATACGTAAATAAAGTTCACTATCTAGTTGCAGTTCATTATTTGAAGGAGTTTGGAGGGGGGCAATTTATGTCTTTAGGTTTGGAAAAAGGGGAATGGGGCAAAAAAGGTTAAGAACCAATGCTCTAATGTAACTATCGATTGACATACAGATGGCACAAACGAAACCACAATATTATACATTCTCCAAATACAATCAGTAAACAATGACACCTATTTTCATCACATTCCTTGGTACTACCCATATAATCAGTAAACAATGATAACTACCTTCATCACAATCTTTGGTACCATCCATACAATCCACACAAATAACTTTATAGCAAGAAGAACACCCCATTACGATTGGTTTATCTTCGTGTTTTGTACATTTCCTTACATCATACATCCTTGATTTCTGTTGATATTCTTCTATTTTAAGAAGTTCTATGTGGTCAGGATAGAACTCCTCATGAGTCTAAAACAGCACAGAATATACTCAGGTATTTACTTTTGCAATTAACATTTTCTGCAAGAATCCGGCATGGAAAGAGGAAATTCTTGAAGATGCAGAAGTATGGCCAACTATTGAACTATCATAATCTCAAGTAATTACAACTAGTCACTTCTGACATTTGAGATTCATTATTTTAAACCCACAGATTTTGTACAAATAAAGCGCCAGTGCCACCAATAAGGTACTATAGTTTACAGTTGAAACAAATACATGAAATAGTTTAGAATTTTAAGGAAAGCCCTAAGAGTGAAGCCAAGAGAACAGCTCAGAGTAAAATTGAATCAAATATAAAATATGCGTGAGTAACAGAAGTTTCTTGTCATATGAATATGTTGAATATGGGAAATTGAGATGAGTTAACTCACCTCAACATGTTTAGTACAAATCTTCTTTTTACAGTCACAGCAATAGGTTACAGCCAGTTCATTGGTTTCTCCTTTCTTCACACAAACATCACAGTTGTGTAAGTCGTCTTGTCTTCTTATGGCAGATGGGAGTCTTGCTAATGTCACATCAAAAACATCTCTGTAATAGTAATATATGCAACAGCCCATGCGATACAAACACCCAGAACATGATATATAATGTTAGCTAGTAATACTCACTTTTGAATTTGAATGTCATCTGTTTTAAAGACGGCAGGTTTATTAATTTCCTCACACTGATTAGTTTAAATTAGGACTTCCAATATGCAAGCAGAGTTTCAGAATGGATTTGAAGATTCTACTACAAGTACGTATGTTAGTACTACAGATTGAGTAAACAGGGTGAGCTGGTTGGTAGAGCAGTTGGTTTATATATTAAGAGTCATGAATTGGAGTCTAGTCAACAGCAGTTTAATTGAAAAGCTTTAAACATGCTTATAACTAACATACAAACCAAACCTGACTGCATGACCAGTGTGTAGAGTTTAAATTGGAACATTGAATGCATTCTCAATTTCGGATGGAGCAAATAGCGGAGTCCACTATCAATAGTGAAAGGCAAACCTCCACACATTTCCAAAAGAAAAAAATAATAACTAATTTTGACTCACCTCTTGTTTTCCATTCTCAGACAGAGGTATTGTGCATGAAATATTTGGCACATTTGTTTTATGATGTTTTATATCTTTAAAGGTGATTATCTGTCAGTGTATAACAGTTACTGACTTAACAAAATCTGTTTCAAGATAGATCTAAATACAGGTAAATGTATGTCTAAAACTACCTGACATCAGCTATCGGTGAATTTCTCATGTGAAAATGTAAAATAGTTACTATAAGCCTGTGGCTAAACGATGTTGTACACTCATGAAGGAGTGACATAGGGAGGAACAACGTAGAAATTTAACCAGCAGAAAACATATCTGCACATTCCAGCTAAACTTACTTGCATTTTCCACATCGAACTATCCTATTAGTGTCAAAGCCTCCCACCAAGCATGGATAACAGTGAATATGTTGACATGGGAGTGTCCTTGGATCAATCACCTGACCACCTTCCATCATGCAATACCCGCACTCTATTGGCATATTGGAATGCTCTAGAGCCCTTGTCATTGCCTACAACGAATAGAAAATACAGATACATGTTATTTGTATATCACCTATATGTCATGCATAGAGCAATACAGTACACGTAAACATCTTATGTGTTGTAAGTGAGAAGCCGAAATGTAAAAAATGTTATTACCGACCAAATAAGTATAAATTTATGAGCTATTTGCAGCTAATTAAAAAAATGCAAATTATGTTGTTAAGGTCAGCTGTGTTGACTAACTGAGCAAGAAATGTATAACGTTAGTACGTTGCTAAGGAATATGGTTAATTAATTACATGATTGTAAAAAAATATCGCAAACTGCTTCACGTTATACATAGCAAAGTACAACATTCGACATTCTCACGATGCTATATCATCGAGGCACACTTTCAACAAATTCACAATAGTCAATAGTGAAGTCGAAATCTAATCTAATCTAAAATTTTCCCACTACATCATTCTAGAAAGAAGGAAAGGCGTGAGAACTCTTTTATTACAAAATTCGTTACTAAAAACCTCTCAGCTTTACTAAAAAATCCCTCAACGTTCCTAACACAATACGCGTTGCATGGACATTATTCAAAAAAGAACTTTAAAACTTATCAAAACATGCATGAACATTCTAAGATCCTTAATAAAACTATTGATCACAGTTGAACAAGTAGCTATCTTGACAATGAACAAATCTATTTCAACTCTTTACTAAAAAAACTATCTCAAATCGGTTGAATTTGCGGCTCCGATAGGTAGGGGAATTCCCGAGTACATGTACTCAACTTAGACTGAGAAGCAATTCTCAGGCAGGTTGGAAAAACGCTCGGCGGCAGGTCGAGCGTTTTTTCAATGTCTTTAGGTTCTTCGGTAACAAACCTCGTATTAAGTGTTCGCTAAAAAATTTATTAAAGAGTGATTTTCAGAAATACGTTACAAACATTTAAAAATTAAAGGAAAAAAACATTTAAAAATAATTCAAAACAGTCATATATTCAATGGCGTCACGACGCGTTTAAAACATTCTCGCACAAACTTGTATAAACCTTTTATTCGCCCTTAGAAATATCATAAGCTCCTTTCGACCGCGCTAGACGCTGTTATAGTCACAGGGCATTTTTGTGTCGTCTTTTTGCCAAGGAGGCACGACAATGGGGTATAACGAATTTTAAGTTTAATGTATAGAATAAAGCATCTCATAACATTTTTACTATACCTACCGGAATTATTCTTGTCAAGCAATGATTATTTGCTATTAAAAGATGGGTAGAAATACATAAATGAGATTTCCCTTGCGCCATGCGCAATTAGCCAAATCAGCCAATCAGCTAGGTAAACATAAATCTATGCATTTGTTTAATACGGGGCGTATTTGCTTTCACCGATAACATTTGTGCCCTTAGTCTGTTTCCGCTGTTCTCTGTTAGAAACTGCCGTCCACGTTGGTTAGTAGTAGAGCAAATTTAGTATCTTCTATTTAAATTGATTACCACAGCTAGCTATTATCGGTTACATAATTCATTATAATCAAGTTTTGCATGCTAAGAAGTCAACAAAGCTTTACTAACGGAAAAAACGATAATCCAAAGTTTTATGAGATGTAGAGCACCATCTACAAACAGTCAGATCGCAACTCGCAGTGTTAGTCGTATGTAAATGCCACACTGAATGCTTGAGGAAGATTGCTAGTGAGTCGAAACAACTAAGAGCTTCTCAAGTTGCAAAGAATCTCAAACCCCTGAAAAAAACTAAGGTGAGATGATAGCAAACTCATTTACTTAATATTTATGATTAATTAAAGATTAAATGCATTGCTTTATTGAAAATTTTGTGTTTCCTTCACTGTTTACTGTAGTCAGCTGGATCAATGAGTGATAGGTGTTGATTATAATGAATCAAACTCTCAAGTCAAACTTCTCAGTCTATATTTTACATATTGGTTACAAACTACAATAAACTACTCTTTGTCGTAGGTATTGTTGCTGTGTATTTAGACACTCAGTGTTTCATACACTCAATAGCTTAATTCAATTTGTTTAATTTTTAGGCTAAGACGGTAGCACTACATAACATTATAAGCTACTTATATTACTGGGCTTCATAAATAGAATACCTAGATTGGGTATTTTTTTAATAAACCAGTAATACTGGACTATTTGTAATATAGCATGCCTCTGCTGATTTTTATTAAGACTTAGCGCGCCTATTTACAAAATTGGAGACTGTATTGCTTTTTGAAACGTCAAACCAATATCAACACAAAGTGTAGTACCTTCATGCAACCGTATGATTGTTATTTAACTGATGGTTTGGTTAGTTTTAAGTTACTATATTGTGTCATGCAGAACTTATCAGTACTATAGTATTGTGTTATTACACTATATTCTGGTGTATTGTATTATAATAGCTGTATTATGTTGTATTGAACTGATTTGAATTGTGTTATAGGATTGATATGTTGCATTATGTTGTGTGATATTATATATATATTGATACATATTTTGTTGTATTTTAATCAATTGTATTATATTGTATTGTTATAGCGCTCACATATCAATTATTACCTTGCAGAAGTATGCGATGTATGAGTTAACTAAGTATTGTTGTGGTTAAAGCTAAAGGGGGTACATTTATTACTTTTATGTAGGGCTATGCACATTGCGTACACGTTCAAATCAGTCTTGTAGCTCTTCCTATTTTCAAGTTTTAAATTTATTGCTACATGCTTTAATAGATCGTTTTTCCGGTAGGCTATGATCAATAAATATTGCACCATAAATGTATGTCAGCTCTTATAATGTCTATATGATCATTTTGTATTTTGAATTCATTGTAATGGATGTGATTCTTTACATTGTAGTCGGCCGCCAGGGACTCGATATGACAAACATTTCTCGTCATCACCTTAGCCACTGATCTGCCAGAAACCCTCTTCATACTTGTTACATTGATACCTGTACAGCTACTGATTGACAGACTATACTGTATACCTCATTGGGTACACTGGTTGTGATGCAGACTAACTAACGAATCTAATGTAAACTTAATCTTTTAAATGAAATTATTGTATTGCTGGGCAGCACGTGACAAGCATAAAGTATTTATTATGCTTATCTTAGTACTTTCCGTTGCTACATGTTATTTCTTTTTTATTTAACTGACATTTATATGCGAAATTTCTGGCTTAGCTTTAGATTTATTGTACTGGTAGCATGTTAAAACCATGCAATATTTTGAAACCATGTATGGTTGAAATGTTGAATGTAACCAGTATGGTGCAGTGTTCGATGACGACCAACTTTCTGGATGATTAATTTATATCATGTCTTTGTATGGGTATCTTAGTACTTTGTATGATTATTATATAGCATGTTTACCAGATTACATAGTCTGTTTATCATGATACATCAAAAACTGTTAATTGATTCTAGAAAGCATATTGCAAAGTATTTAATAAAACTATTACATAATTATAATCTTGAAGCTCATCATCACCGTCTAATTGATTACCATCCTCAATCTCGTCAGTCATTTCATTACTGCACTCTACACAGCCGCATAGACTTGTGCAAACTCTTTTTGTATGAGCAACTGGTCCATTGGACAAGCTGCCTAGGAATAGCTCTTTGCTCATCAGGAAAGCATTGCCCAGAAATCTCATCATCGTCTTTACTCCAGACATGGTTTGTGGGATCTGGGGGCACCATTAATGGTTGAATTTCCCACTGCTGTATTGCTGCTTAGTAATTCACCCTCATTAAATGCTGACGGAGAAAACCCTATTAGTGGAAGGTTTTTTTCATAAGATGCCCTTGATGAGAACAACCTGGATGTGGCATCAGCTTCACTTGTAGAATCGGACTTGCCATAAAGATGCAGTGTTGAACGTGTTAGTGCGTTGAACAACCTTTTATCTTTTAGAATGTGGGAGTTGATTATATTGAATTATGTAATCCATGACAGCTAGCTTTGGAAATCGGTATAATTAGTAAATTAAAGTTTTCCATCATTACTACAAACGCCGACGGTCGCTCGGCGAGACAGGAAACTGACTACAAACCTACATGATATCGGGCTAATTTAATATCCCCGTACTACAACATGACGTAAATGTTGGTCTACGGCTCTGATTAGCTGGTCCGACTGACTGCTCACGGCGTAAGAAAAAATTTATTTTTGTATAACTACTCACCATTTAATGGCCAATTACTCTTAGCTTATCAACTAAAATAGCGGTATGAAACTAAATTGATAATGTATAAATTAGAAACATGTTAAAAGTGTCAAGCTACCATAGACCCCATCTTCTGCCACCTGTTGACACGATAATGCCCTGTGGCCACCAGACTATTACGTAAAAAACCTAAAATTCGAGGACACCTGACTCGAAACCAGAAAAGCAGGAGAGAAAATTTGGGGTGATCTTTCTATGCTTTTCTGTCCGTTATGCATAAAATTAACAGGAGAGCTAAATCAAATTTGTACAGTAGGTAAGGCATTGAACTTAAAACCCCTAAAATGGCAATCACGTGACTTTTAAATTGACAGCGATTAGTAATGCATGCGCCATATTGGAGAGCTAATCACGTACTAGTTCCGTATGTGAACAAACAGTGAAAAATGACAGAAATGTACATGTTGAATGGCATTTTCTACCTAGGTGTTAATGGAAACTCTGCCTACACAACGTTTAGAGTGCCCTGATAGAAGAAAACCTATTTATAACATATGGAGCAGGGTATAATAAATGATAAGTGGATGTAAAATAGGTTTTCATTAACCGTATTATTCATACAAACTGTTGTATTACATATGCATAAACTCAGCAAATGATATATTCAGACAAATAACAACTGCTCCATTACATTACAGATTATATTATATATGCATAAACCATAATGGAGAAACTTAGCACATGAAATATTTCAATAAAAACAATACATATACTGCCAAAACAGAAACTGTTTTCAAGATTTACATGATATTAGCTCATGAATGTATGATATGTATAATACAGTATCAGTGAAAAATGGAATTAGCTACTGCAACAACTAAACGGAAATTAAAAAGAGTTGTAATAGTGGATAATCAAAATAATGCAAACAAGGAAATGCAGGAATTAGTGTAATCAGATGATTAAACCTATACATACACATCACAGACACTGTGTAAAAGGAGATTTGTATATCACTGGATACTGAGCCAAGGTGAATCAGAGTTTCTTAGAACTAAATCAGATTAAAAATAGCAGTACAACAACAGCTACAGATGAATATTACAGTGATTACATTGTTACTGGTCTTTAAAAAGTAAGTACTGCTTTACTATTTTATGCTGCGAAGATACATCTTGCAGTTTAAATTTACAATTTTAACATAATGATGCTGTCGAAAATCATAAAACGACTGAATAAGGCTTTTAATCAATGAAGCAGTGGTTGGATATGCCATCTGTTGTGTTCGTAAGATGTTTTCCAAAGCATAGCACATCACTAGATCCTACACTACTGATAGCATACACCACACAAAGGAGTGGATCTCACTTTGCATTAATATGAATGTATCAATCTGCAGCCAGGATAATCCTGATGACACCGTCTGATGGATGCACTAGTCCTCCATTGTTTTGTAGCTCGAGTAGAGTATAGAGATGTCGGTACTGGATACTTGACTCAGTGGTAACCAGCGACTGATGGCAAATGTCACATGACAGAGCTTTAGTTAGCTTTTGCACAATGTAGCCAGCTATATAGACTATATTGTTACCTATAATAGAAGTTTGTCATCTAAAATAATTGTGAGCTCCACAAACTGATCAACTTCTGGAGTAGCCTGTATGATGAGAAACTCATTTTGAGCAGTAACATCACCTGCCTTACCAGGATCTGATTCTGCGCCACATTTGCTAATAAGTTTGTGAAAGGTAGCCTTAAACTGAGTAACAGTAGGATTATTATTCCAACCACCTAAACAAAAGCATCAATTATAACAATTACATAAAATCAACAAAAATGAATGTCTTATTCACATAAATATAGTACCCTTAAGATACAACAATGCAGCTATGATCATGACTACAGCAGAAATCTGTAGTCATGATCCTGAAAATAAAATAGGTCAAAATGCAATCATATCGCTATGTAAAATGAAAATGTGGCAATTTTCACTGGAAGTCATTCAGATACAGCTTAGGCATAATGCTTAATGGAAATTTCTTTATCAAGTATGGATCAACAATAGAGTGCATCCATTAGATTATTTCAATAGAGATGACAACAAACAAATTGAAAAAATACTGCAAAGAAGTACTAACCATTGCCACAGATGCATTACTAGAGAAATTCACATCAACATCTTCTGCTAAGCTGCAGACATGTTCATAAGCACTTGCTGTGTGAGCCGTCGCTTTTTTGTGTGCTGTTTGAGGTTTCTGAAAGAAAATTTAGATATATCTACTTTAAGTTGAACAACCTAGCAGCACTGTGCTTGGCAATAATGTTTTGAATTCAATCATTGAAGATCACCATTCAACATTGAAAAATAAATACTGTTGTAAATAATGAGAGTTCTCAGTTACTTTGTTTGGAAATCTAAAAAATTAAAATGAAACTGTAGTAGTTAGTTAGCAACAGTAGTAATAGCAATAGTAGCCTATTATTACTCTTACCTCCTTACTGCTAGCTATATCTAGGTACAACAATAAATAATATTATAGGCACTACAAACATTTTTTCAAATATTTATTTAGAAATAACGCGATGGTTTGTAGTTCCTAAATATTGATATAATAAAAATTTGAAATTTAGATAATAAAAAACTTTCATTTTGAAAGAGGAAAAAGTCCACTCACTACCTTATAAATTCATCTAATCACCGACAACATACAGTCAAACTAGTACACTCAGTAGTGACACTGATCGACTCTCACTCACCAAGTGACTAGTGTAGTAGAACTAACTAGTGGCAGTACTAACTAGTAGTAACACAACTAGTAGTAGTCGTAGACCTTAGCAATAGTAATAGAACTAGTAGTAGAAGTGGCTCACTTGTGAAATGTCATGCCCTTTCCGTTACAAGTCCATTCCTGCGCTTTTTGCAGTTCATAGAATAGCAATAGCACCGTGCACTTACATCCTTCTGTCTCTTACATAAATTATGAGTATTAATCTCAGTAATCTGTCCCTTTGATTTATCGGTGTATTCATGATCTTCCATAGCTGTTAAATCTGAAACTATATTTCTTTCTCACATTGAACACAATGAAAGTTACTCCAACTCCAACTAAACATGGCGCCGGCCGGATTTCCGTACTCGCTAATGAGATTGACCCTTCCAGGGGTTTTGAGTTCAATGAGGTAAGGTACAGTAACCTAGTAAGAATTCAGCTACTAGACGACCACAATTAGAATACAAGAATGTGTGCACGACTCCGGGCATACATGCATTTTAAGATTTTCAAAGAATGGTTTCCATCCTAACAAGAAAACTCTTAAGAAAATCTATATTTCCAATAAGTACTCCTTTAAATGAAAATATATTGTCCAGGTTAAACTAAGTTTTTAGATTCACAATTAGAAAAATTACTACATTACCACTGTATTGATGAATACATTCAACCCACACAAGTTAAAGAATTTAATGCATTCACTGGTGCTGTATAAATATCCACTCACTGCATACAGGTATATTTTAAACTCCTCAAATTTCAATCTCAAAACACTATTTTCAAAACACTAAGCACTAAGATGGTTGTTAACAAGAGACAAACTCAGTGTAGTGTTAGGGACAACTCCAAAGTTTATAACAATTCACATCAGTATTTTGAACATAATGAAGCTTTTATATCACTAGTGCTAAACGAGGAAAGCATGTAAAAGTAATGTAACTGACAATCAACAGGAATACGCTTAATGGTATAGTGTGTAAATCTATTCACATGGCATTTAAAACCTTTCAACACTATCATATTTAATTGCCACTTATGTAGTGAGTGAATTGGGCTTGTTCAGACTTATAAGTGCAGTAGCATTTCAATGGTCAATTATGGTGAAAATGCTGAATGACTTTGCCTATCTGTAAACTATATTCATATTGCATAATACTTTTAGCTCATCAAGGATTTCATGGTAATTACATTTCTCGCACAATACATTAAACCCGATTATCAAATTCCTGCCTAAATCTCCCACAATCTTTGTCTCGGGCAGGCCATCGCAGGGTGGATTTCCAACAAGCCATTTTTTGGAATCAACTCCCTAAGTTTATTGAAGGCATAGAGAAGGTAGCCAGTTTCAAGAGAGAACTCAGGTTGTATCTTTTAACATGTGAATAAAACCGATGACGACAAGCCCAACGCCACGACTAACTATGCTATTGCGTATTATGGGCTTCATCGCTCCTCCAGCTTTTTCCTTTTGCTCAACTAATTTTGTTGATGAAAAAAATCACAAATCGACTTCGGGCATATCGTGATGTTCTTGCATTCAACTTGAGTAAAATGTAATGAGTGTGGACTTCCTTAAAATTTATCAAAATTTAACTCATTTATTCTGCAATATCAATTTGTATGAGCAGAAACATGCAAATTAGATTTTTGTATTAGTTTGTACTAATAGTTCCTTCAACTATTTAACAACTATCACAATTTAAATGTTACGTATAACAGGCATATACCAATAGTGTCCACACAGTATCTACAGAAGACTCTGTGCATGCCTTTTAATTGTAATAAAATTTAAACCAAACTTCAAAAGGTACAAGCTAAGTAAATCACTAATGATAGAAAATGGTGAGATGAGATTAATAATCTCTAGCACTGTGTGTCTCTACAAGTAGACATAGTTTGATACAAACATAATTTCAGCTGAAATTATCATTAGGAAAGATCGCAAACCAGAACCTGAAAGTGGGAATTCTGAAAAGTCATGTTGTAACTGAACTTTCTGATGACCAGCAGAATTTGACCACTCGGGTTGCATCCTTGACAACACAAAGTCATCAACTTTGGTCACTGCTAATAACTATTCAGTGAGACTTGGGAATGCTTCATCACATAGTAAATAGTTGATGACTTTTGATCACGATTTTATAAAATCTTTTCACACGGTGCCAAATACATTCTGGCCAAAGTAGATTACGCTGTCAACAATTCTCACACATATACAAGGATACTCAAAATATCCACAACAGAATATCAAATAAAAGTTATCACATAGAATAATAGCATCAACAAATATAAGTATACATACTTTCATGTGTGATGGAAAAACAGGAAATAATGACGGTACTGTATCAGACATGAGTCTGCCTGATACAGTGTACTGGTTGTAATGTTCAGTACAGAGTCTATGTTTTGTAGGAAAGGCCAAAACTCTTTTTTTGATGTGACTTGTTTGTGAGGAAGAAAAGCTAAAAAAAGATAATAGAAATAGAGTATTTGCACATTGAGTCTGACTTGGGAATGGCAAGAACGCCTATTTGCAAAAAAATATACAAGAAAATGAATTGCAGTATAACGTATCTTCATGGACATAGAATATTTATGTTTTTTGAAAGCTTGTAGCTATAAAATTTGGATTGACTACAAGCCTCTCTGTCGCTTACAATTGTAAGCAATCATAAACGTCCTGCTTCTGCCAGAAACAAAGCCACATATCTTTGTCGCCTGTTGCACTTCTCACGTTTGCTGGTCTCACCTAGGAGTTGTTCCTCACCCATTACTATCAAGCGGCCTTTTACAGTATTCCCTTCACCCAAGGTTTTATAACAATTTTGGATAGTTGTCTCTCAACCATCAGACCGGAAGAAGCAGAGTCATATGTAATGTGTGAGCACAGCATGAATAAAAATCCAAGTTAAACTAGACAGCGTTTGTAGATGAAGATAAGAAAAAATTGTAGTGCGAAAGAAGGAGGTATGAGTAAACTAAATCATTGCGGAGCAAATAAACAACTGATATTTTCATTACCAGGTTCTTGACTAAAGAATTATCCAGTACTACGAACATCCATAAATAAATGCTGCGAAAGCATAGCATAGGGTAAAAATGTAGCATATGTAACAGTTTTAATGTACATGAGTGTAGCAATAGTCTATAAACACAATTATTAAGAGACACCTTTATGTTCCTTACCTGTGGTGCATACGTGACACTTGCTCTCTGAAATGTATTTACATTCATATGCATAGGTTCTTCTGCAACTCATGCAGTTTGTAAAGCTTCTGCATCTGTAGTCTAAAGTACCACTGCAGCCTGACTACTTAGAGATACATTTACGTATCCTGAATAAAATGCTTTTCATTTGAGAAAGGCAGAAAAAGGGTTTAGGCATGAAGGCTGTTTCAGATTTAAAAGTTGATTGAACTCGCTACAACGAGAATCTGGCACACCATCAGTGTTGGTATTCTCACCGTATGCAGCTCGCAGACGAATTTCGCAACAGCTCCTTTGAAGTATATGACCTTGCATTTCAATCAGACGATCTTACCCGGTAGTGCTGACTATTGATGCTAGTCGTCGTTTCATTTTGTTGCCTTCAACTTTCTTCGCCTTCCGTGAAGCGTGCAATGGCTCTCACATCTCTCAGAAGTATCACAGGCTTGCGATTGAAATCCGTGGCTTGTCTGAGCTCTAGCATGCAATCAAGAGACATCAACCAACTTTGAATCATGATGCGTTTGTTAAAAATGCTCATAAAAGAGAGCTCTCAGCCAAACATTAGCAGCACATAACAACAGCTGATCTGGTGAATATTCCTTTTCTAATGGCGTCTTGTGGTAGCTGCATTGATCAGCTTGCAAATCATTATTCTTATTAAAGATAATAAATAGTAAATAGATAGTAAATAATTTGAATCTCTTGTCCTGACTAACTGTCGTCGACTTTTCTAATGCATCAAGATCAGGTATCCCATTTTCCATGTAAACTTAGTGAAGATACGACCCTTGAAACATGGAGTATTGCTACTAACTAAGGGATGTGATATCTCAGCACATAAACTATCTTTTCAAAGCATCAGCTTAGACCAGTTTCTTACTTGAGGTGTAGTGAATGGTATAAGAATAGGCCAGCACGCTCAGCTTTAACCTCTGAATTCTTATGAGTAATTTGCCCGACTCTTTGTTAATTTGTTAACTAGAACAGCTAACAAAGGCTTATTGTCCATATTGATTTTGAGATAAATTAATAGTGAAACTTTTCACACTTCTAGCAGATTGCAAGAGCTGTCTTGATTTTGGCATATCTATATTCTGTACATGTCAGTGAATGAGAAGCATAGGCTACAGGTATCTATCCTTTTTCTCCCTTCTGTACTAGAAGGGAAAAGTAGGACAGACCTTATAGTTCATCTGTCAACTTCTCCAGCGCTTCTGTCATTGTGTGCTTTCCAGCAATGCAGTACAGCAGCAGCTTGGAACAAACAATCAGATACCAGGGCAGCAGGGAGATCAGCCTGTGGTGAGTACACAGATGACACCTAATACCAGTGGTTTTATGGCTGACTCATCTTTTTCTCTTTCGCCAGCCCCAAATCAACCTCAGATTCTTCCACAGTCTCCTAATGTAAAACGGAGTTGCTTGGAGTTAATTTTATGTCGTCTTGCCTTTGCCAAAGTTTTCAGAGTAACATCTCTAAGCCTTTATGACCAGCAATAAAATCACAGACACCCTTGACATGGATACCTTTTACCATTTTAAAGGTAGCAAAAACAGTACTAATACTTTTGCTGGTATTACCTCGAGATTCAGCACTGGTGATTATAGTTACATTTTAGCACTGCTACTGTCTTCTCTCTACTGCAACATTACCAGTTGCTTCTCTTTCTTTGCCGGTGCTGCCACAGTAAATGGGCCTTATGCTAATTTTCTGGACTTGTGCATTTTCAGTTAGAACACCTTGTTGTCTTGTCAAGGACAACAACCCATTAACCGACGTCATAGCTAGTTAAATAACAATCAACTTTTCACCCAAACCCATTTCAGCGGTTCTAGACTAATTGATAATTATTTCCTTTGTTATTCTTTTTAAAAACATTCTTCATACCAGAATATTTCCCCTTGGCAAACAAACTGGAAGCCAATATAATCTCAGATCTTTGTGTCTGACTATCACACTTCACCCACTCAGCAGTTTCATCACATAGTTTTACTGCTGCAGATTCTATATACATGTAAATACTGAGGCAAAGGCAAACACACCTTCCACTCACATTTAAAAGACACTTTCTCAACATCTGAAAGCATTGCCTTACTCTGTAAATTAGAATTTTTTATTCATATACTCTTATCATTACAACCTGTGTCATAAGTTGCTGGGATCACCAATTCTGATGATTTAATAAACTCCTTATCATACTCAAGCTAGCTTATACACTGTACTGCGTTACAATTACTCATTGGGTACATCACATGGTGAGTATTTTACTATCTGCGTTAATAGTTTCGCTTTTCACAGCAGCTTTCTGCTTAAAATGGTTTGTGGACTCAAATCTCCTTTTATGGTCATAAAGGTCATCTACAAGCTGATTCAAATATATATCATAAGTTAGCCACATCGAGGCAGAACCTTGTTACGAGCTTACAAAGCATTTACATGAGCGATGCAACAGAGAGATTTATATTAATATAGATATATTGGTTATTTTATGTTATAGTTATTTTAGCTGAAACTCATAATATAGAAAATTATTTCAACATACTATTTTTTAACTGACAAATGCACCTTTTCTGTCAGTATATAAAACTATTTTTATTCAGCAATTAAGTGTTTAATTCAATGCAAGAAAGTTCTGGATGAGTCTGAAACCGAGACAATGCTGAAGACAAACTTTATTTATTGTCCTGTTCTTTACGTTCAGTATACAGTTTTTTTCTCTGAGTGAGTAATGACCTGCTTATCTATATAATTAATTTACAGTTTTTATCAAAATGATTATACATGTACAATGAAATTGTCTAATCAGTAGTAGAATAGAATATCGTTGGTTTGAAGAATATAGACAATATACATAAACAATTCTAAACTTCCTGGCAGGAGAGTGATTATTTATATTTATCATTGTAGTTTCCCAACTCTATTAGTTTTGACAATAGCTATTGATTTGTTTCAGTCAAATATATATTTTCATACCTAATTTGCATGCTGAACCAGCAACAAAAGACATGACCTAGTTCTCCAGAAATGGTTTTTATTATTAATTATGGTTTTTGTGCAAAGTCATTAAGAATCACATGAGATAATAAATTTAAAATTGAATTACATTTGCAGATACCCTCTGACTTTGGTGTTTGACCACAATCTATCCTAAAAGGAGATTTAAATCAAGGTTTTTGATTATATCATCTGTAAAAAATACAACTTCTAATTATTCTATCTAAAGCCATAATAGCTGACGACTTTGTTACCACTAGGGAAATGTTTCACTATTGTGACTAAGCTACTAAAGTTATGATTATAAAATAAATAACGGCATGTTAGTCATTTTGTCATTATTTTCTGTTTTGCTTCTGATGTTCCTCAAAAGGATGGTATTAATTATTCCAGTATTTAGTAATGTGAGATTCTATTTATTCAGCTTTTATATCTTTACATTATTTTTGCTTCAGTTTAATTGACGCCTGTACAAGCTTTTTTATCTTGTCTGTACACTAAAATTGTATATAGATGGCTCTTAGAATTGATAATTTATTGAAAAGTATATGCCAACTTTAAGATTTATAATTGGGTCCAGCTGGATTAATTAGGCTTCCAGTTTGTAGCTTTTGTCTATTGCTAGAACCTCCGTGCTTCATCACAAATTTTAAATTATTTACTCAAATAATGGACAAAAATCTGTAAAGCGCATAATTTTGAGAGCAATTTGTGAAAATTAGGAGATGAAGCTAATGATTTTAATTACTATAATGATTAGAAAATCAGACTATAAAGGTTTTTAGCACAATCATTTTGGCACTATCACTTTTGCTCATATTTTTATGGTACTAACGCTTTTGATCTCGCACAGCTTAGTGCCAACATAAAATAACTATTTTAGCATAGAATAAAAAGTAGATGTCATTACATTCATTATAAATATTTTTGTATACTATTATAGCAATATATAGGTTTAATTAAATTAAGAAAGTGTTCAAACCTTTACTTTGACAAAAATACAAACCGCAATACAATATTTAAAATCCTTGTCAGATCCTTGTCAAACCCAAATAAATATACATTGTGGCAAAATCTTAGTTTCTCTTTTACATGTTATTCAGACCTGTCAGTGTTAGATCCATGAATCATTCAAAGAGAAACCTTAGTTTCATATAACATTTTTCATCTATCAGCCGATCTTTATTGAAAACTTGGAATTTTTTTGAAAAGGGGACTTTTTGACTAATACACATTTCATATTTGAACATCAGTTGCCAGCTAGTAGTCAAATTACTACTGCCACTAAAATGGCTTTAAAGGTTGACTTACAATAAAATTCACATTACAGTTATTTGATATGAAAAGATTCACCATGTCTTACTCTGTTGTGTTGTAGGTTAAAAATATGTGGGAATGTGATTGCAAGCTCTTAAAAGCTAAAAAACGAACAGTTAATCGCAGCCACACAAGACCGCAGTAGTTGAAATTCGCTTTCCAAAACGGCTCAAATGGGACGTACTTGTTACAAGATGTTTTCTGTTTACACTTTCATGCAATCTCATTCGTCAAAATATTTTTACAAATATACTTCACGCATTCAATAAAACCGTGTCTATTGTTCTTACGCGTCTGTTTTATCGTCATTGTAATGCTGTCACTTTTAGCACTGATATCTTATAACTTACCGTAAAAAATCGTTAAACTTTTCAACCTTAGCTCGAATGAGTACATATCATTGTCTGATAATCATGACAAACCTGTTGGTTACCTGTGATAATCGATAAGTGCTGCAAAAACTATTTTCAAAGTATTGGGTCACATGATCAGATTAAGACTTGACGATTAGTCCAAGCCGAAAGAAAACTGTAAAGTAGCGAGCATCTATATTTGATATGGGGTCTTCGGTAAATCCCGAAGTGTTTGTCATAAACTAGTGCTACAATAAGTTTTTTATTGAGCTTTTTATTGGCCTTTCAATTCCCGTGAGAACATCACATGACAAGACGATAACTAAACTGTAATGAATACGTCAAATAAATAAAGAGATTCCAATCTATGGCAGCTTTTCGTTTTTGAGCGTTTATGAGCTTGTAATCCCATTTCCACGTGTTTGGCGCCTACAATACAACAGAGTAAGACATGGTGAATTTTTTGATACCAAATAACTGCAATGTGAATTTTGTTGCAAGTCAACCTTTAAAGAAAACGTACAATTTCAATCCAGAATGGGTTGAAAGAGTATTGTATTATAAAAAAATAAGAGTTATTTTCTTTTGACTGTTCAGTAAGTTCAGTTATGCAAAAATATTTATTCTTATCACTAGTGCAACGCTTTGCTTTATTATCATTTATTTCATTATTTCTATTAACTTAATAAATCTTTAGATAAGTGTTGATCACTGAGAGACCCTCAGTTTTAATAATTTAAAATCCTCTGACTATAATGGAGTGATAAATTGAATCATAAATTGATCAGATTAAGTACAGGATGATTTATAAACTAAATATACTGCCAATCTTCAGGTCAATGAGACTCAGCCTTTTTAGTAATCAGTCATTTTCAAAGAGATGGGACAACTCAGAACCTGGATCTTTAGAGATGGGATGCGATCTATTGCTTAATAGGTTAATAGATTATTGTGACAGAAATAGTAGCAATAATATTCAGATAAAGTGAAAGAAAAAGGGCAGATTACCAAATAAGAAGTCCCTTTTAACACCCTTACACCCTTCTTTAGTCGTATCCCAAGGATCCCAGGCTCAAATATATCATCAGAAACGGAAATTCAGTTAATAACAGACTGAAACGCTGTTTGTTAGACAACTGCTTGAATGTAAGAACCAAATTCCTTCTGGTCTGTATTAGTATAATTAGCAGCCAATGATTAGCACTTTTGCGAGTGAGTGGATATAGTCTACTCCTTAGCTTAGCCTCAGTTACTTGTCATCATTAGTACCAGACTTATCTTATAGTACAACAACGGCAGACACACGCTAGCCATAAACCCAGGCTACTCACACAGTCACAATTATAGCTGATTTCTCGAAATGTATGAAGCACTTTGGGGTATTTGGGCATTGGCTGATACTTGCAATTAAATCAAATGAGCGATCTGCAAAATTTGACAACTCCAGACTATTGATAAAAGTCCAAAGGCAGGTGAGAAAAATCATCCCAGATAACTGTTAGAAAAAAAATCAGTAATTATGTTCACATAGTTTAAAAATCAATCAACTAAATTATAAGCTTACACTGTTCTTGCGATTGTTGTACTAGCAGAGATTTATGCATTATAGTTGAGAATAAAACAGAGTGGACATACATAAGTGTTAACAGTGTAACAAGAAGTGGACTTACATAGGTGTTAACAGTGTTACAAGGTGGAGACTGCCATATTTGTACATCTTCAATTTTTGTAAAATGTTGCAAGGGCTCATGTCCTCTAATCTTTTAGCTGTGCATCAGTATGGGGGCACCTTAGTGTAAAGCCTTCTGCCTGTTTTAACTTGTCAAGTGCGCAACAAATAAATGGCCTGAGTTCTATAACTAATCAACGGTAAAACTGTCATCAACAATCTGAACAAAGCTATGAATTAAAACCTCTAATTGTCATGTCATAGCACTTCTAGTATTTGCACTACTAGAGAGTACCTGCGCTCAATTTTCAATCACCTGCCAACCTACCATATAATATTAACATTGAATCCTATGAGCAAATCTGCAATGCTTTACTATCTTGTAAGATTGTTAAACATTTTACTTATGGAATTCCTCTGAGTCTAATAAGTCAAGCGAGAAATAAAGCTATAAACACAGCCGGAAAGTTAACAAGTGTTCCATAATGGCATGGAAACAGGAAACGCAGAAAAAACCTCAGAACCATCCAAATGAGTCCTAACATGATTCCTGCGGCTCTCTTGGCCTTAGTTCGATAAGCTCTTGGCTGGGGTCACTGAGCTTTCATCTATAGGATCTATTAGCTCTTAGTTTAAATTTCATCAGCTTTTAGCTTAGATTCTACCTGCTTGTAGCCAATGTTCTGCTTATCATCTTTTCATGCAGTGTTTGCGTTAGCCTGAATGACCACGTCTTTGACTCTGTCTGGGACGTAGTATAGTGCACCCTTTTTGTGGCAGTACCGCTAACACTCTATTCTATGTACAGTAGGCGCTCTTACAATGTAAATAATGTGGGGGAAGCCGGGCCAAAACTCTGTAGTTCGTGTAAATATTTTTATATGTTATATCTTGCATGCTGTGTTGTTCTTTTTATTATATTATTATTAATTTGTCTATATACTATCCTGCTATTATGTCTTCGTTTATCGCTGTGTTATAACCTGCCAATGGATTAGCGATTCTGTTTATTACTAATGTTATACGGTTTTTACTCGATTCCGTTAGCCGGAACGGGTGAGTTTATTGTACATAACGGAGAGTGCTCACTCCGTCGGGCAGAGCAGATAGCCGTACGCTTCTCGGCTAGTGGAATTTTCTTCTGTTATAAAAACTGAATGAAACTACACCCATTATCTTTTGTTAATGTAATAATCTAGATCGTGTCAAGTAAAGGCTGTCAAATTCCTTTACAATAATCCGTTCCAAGAACATTTAGGTTATAGGAAATTTACGTTATAAGAACGGTAAAATACAGGTAAATTGCCTAATCGGTTCAAAGCTCACCCTTTTAGCCATGCAAAAAGAAAAACTTGACTTATTCTTATTATTAACTTAACTACATTATTAATGGTTTGCATTTCATTAGTTTTTATTTCTTTTAATTCATCGATCTCATTGGTTTTATAGACCATGATTGCCATGATTTTACAATAAGCTGATGGAGACTAAACATCTTCGACATTCATCTGCAATGATGTGCTTGTTTTTTTATAACAGCTAAGACTATAATTATGCAAAGTAAAACTAATTACAAATATTTTATACGTCTACAATATGGCAAAGCAACAAAATCTTTTTACTAAAAATCGCGGAATTCTCGTTCATCGTTAATCTGTATACAGGAGTCAAAGTTACATGTAGGTTAAAAGAAAACTTTCAACAATACTTCAACTCGTGACATTTAGATTGGTAGACCGACACTGGAACACATGCACCAACCAATTCAGCAGCAATCCTGTTCTCAGTTTTAGCTATCTATCATGACAAACTAGAATGTTGCGAAAATTGTATATATGATATGTATAAGTGCAAGCAAGTCCGGCAAGAAAAACTAACATTGTGGTGATAAACTAACCTGGCCCTGATGTGCCATATTAGGCACATCAACTTTGAACCTTTGCTAAGCCTATCAATAGCGTGAATACAAAGGCTCTTTTTTTAGTCCTTGAAGTTGGCCATTCTTTCAAAATAATTGTACCTGTGAACACCTTGATATTCTTCTCTTCCATTCACCAGTTTCAAGGTATGTGTTACAACAATTGTGGTTTATTACATTAGATTATGCTTTACTTCTTTCAGTCTATCATAATTTTATCTCAGAAATAATATAATTATTATGCTTAACAATTAGGGAAATATCGATGTGCCAAAAGTGGCACATTGGGAATTACAAGTCACTCTTTGTTCCAATGTGAGGCGACTTGGTGAACGAATAAAACAGCCATTCATTACTAGAATATTACTGATGACTGAAAGTTAGATATCATAGTCCCTGAAAGGCTGTTGTGCAACCATTTACAAGACAGTGTAATGCTAGTTTCACATTTTTATCTAATTTTCAGATAATAATGACAGACAAACAAAAGCAGCTCACTGTTCAGTATGTGCTAGAATAAATTGATGGAAGATCAAAATGACTTTGGAGAGTTTGAAGCAAGTGATGATGATGAAGATAATTTACCTGTACAAAATCAACTAAACATACCTGTAAGTTTCTGTTTGCAATGATGCTAAAGATATGTACATACTTGTATTACAAACTCACATGTAGGCAGCATGTACACATAGAGAATGGCTTTCAATAGTATTGCGGATCAGAAGTTGGGTTCAATGATATTGCAGATCAAAAGTGTAGTGTAAAAATGACTTTTTCATAATTGCTAATGCAAATGATGCTGTCATCAATAAACTTTAGGATGACGACTCGACTGACGAGGAAAAAACAATCTCCTATTGAATGAATTGGCAGTACCGGAAGCCCGCAAACAAGACAAAAGAGTTAAGCAAAATCGACCTGTTTACAGGTGGAGGAAACGATATTTTGCTGCACCTGATGTAGAGTATACAAGTCTATACACAACACCACATATAGACATTGTCACTCCCTTGCTTTACTTCCAAAAATTCATTAGCATCATAGCACCCATTGCTGAACAAACAAACCATTACGGTGTACAGAAAAATAGGAAGTCAATCGACACCACTAGCAAAGATGGTACGACAACCGTGCAGTCAATCCTCTATCCACTGAGGCTGCTGTCGGACCTATTGGAGAGGCCAAGCGCTGGGATAAAAAGCGAAAGCAGCAGGCGACAATTCCCATGCCAGCTTTGATTAGCAATTATAACAGTTACATGGGTGGGATGACTTGCTGGACTCATACTTGGTCAACTATCTATTTCTAATGCGATCTAGAAGATGGTACACTTACCAATTTTGGAAGTTTATCATGATTGGTGTGGTCAACGCTTGGTTGTTGTATTATCACGACTGCCAAGCATTGGAACTGCTTGCAAAAGAGGTGTTAAGTAGATGCAAGTTTCAGGCAATTCTAGCTAGCAGTCTGACGCAAGTCAACGCCATCAAAAGAGGTATAGGTCAGCATCTGCTCAAGCCAAGCAGTCAGCTCCAAAGCATCCGAGAGTTGGGCCTCGCGATGATATGTGAAGATACAATTTCGGGCATTGGCCAGAGTTAAAAGGCAAAAGAGAGAAGTGGAAGCAATGCACAGATGGCAAGAGCACTGTACACTGCCAAAAGTGCAATGTCTGGCTCTGTCTAAACAAAGGCAGAAATTGCTTTTGAGTATATCATCTTTAGTTAGCGTTTATCTATATTTTTTGTTACATGTGCGTATGTTACTTATCATTATCAATAGATTATTACGTTGTGATTATTTTCATGTACGTCTCCGTTCACCGTAGAGTTAGTTTTCTTTTATTTGGTTATTGTGCATTCGGGTATTCAAAATTATTATTATTTTGTAAATGCTATTATTATATTATTTTACTAGAAATTCCCCTGTCATACAGCTCACGACCAAAGTAATAATGGAAAAAAGAAAGGGTACTGATGGTTGTTGAACAAGCAGTTACAAAAGGTCAGAATTCTACAAAAGTAGAATTTTTTAGTTAGATGTTGTAGGCTTCGCCTACAACATCTAACTAAAAAATCTTCTTTAGTAGATGTTGTAGGCTTCGCCTACAACATCTACTAAAGAATTCTCTGAATCAGATGAGTTGTTGTTATTATTTTGCGTAGCGTGTTGTTGAACATTAGCATTTGATGTTGATGGTTGCTGTGAGGACCTTCTATTTCTCCTCCGTAATAATTGGGAGACACGTGGACAGCCAATGCGACGACGCGGTGTTCTGGGAGGTTGTATGTTCATGGTAGTTGTCAAGTTGTTTCGAAATGAAATTCAAAAGGTCAATTATGCAAAACAAAAGTTTGTATAAAAATCAGACCTAATCTAGTACTATCTCAAACTTATGTTTTACAACAATAAGACTAGAAATTCCACTGTCATACAGCCCACGACCAAAGTATTGGAAAAAAAGAAAGGGTACTGATGGATGAGAAATGCAATATTAACAGTCAAATGGCACTGCAGTGCAATAGGATAACTGCAATGGTAGCTGTAATGTACTGCGTGTGGGTGTTATTATTTACAACAAATAGCAATAGTGAAAGGAAAAGATTATATGTTTATATCTCTCTCCCTGCAATAGGAGAAATGCAATATTGGCCAACATTAGAAGTAAAATGCACTGATATTATTAGAATAACCAATATTATTAACATAGTAATAATATAAAACCAATGCTCAATTTTGTTTACATTTCAAAACATCATAGCTAGCAATATCAAGGAGTTGTGATATTTATATAGATTTTTAGAAAATCTGTACTACGTGTTCATTGTTCTGCAGTCATCCAAACTTATAATTAAATACTGTAATAACCTCATAAAAATCGTTAGAAAAAAATATCATCGTCATTTCCTTTACTTACACTGCGTTGGACATCAGTTAGATTACCAAAGTACTCAAAAGTGTCTAAAATGTCAGTTACTTTGAAATCGGCAAAAATGAAACGATTTCAGTATTCCTGCATTAATTACAGAATCCTTCGGCAAATCGACAATGCTATAGACTGGTGAAATGTGCCCGTTATTTTTTCCGTGAAATGCGCACGACTTAATCGTTCTATTCTCTGTCGCTCAGCGTTTTAATTTCCGGTCTTAACTTTGATAAAAGTAAGGCTTAGCAAGTTTTAATAACGATTTTCGGCCAAATAAATCTGTCTATTTATGTATAATCCGATCAGATGGGTTAGTTTTAGGAATTTGCGGTAACCTTTCAAAGGCTTGGTAACATATTTAAATAGGTTTATATGCGTTTTGTATCATTATTATACTTAAACGACTTTACAGAAAAATAGTTAAATTTGTTGATAAGATTTCGTTACAAGGGTTTGGTTACGGCCGTTAACGGATAATTTTTCGGGAGTTGCGTGCCCTTGTGCATTTTTCATAAATCTTCCAACCAATCGCTCCGCTCGTGTTTGGTCGTGGGATAAATATTAAATTCAAGCTGTAGACCTAACCTACTGTACGTAATTTAACTAACAACAACAATAAAGAAATATATTTATTGTATCTCTGAAATGCAATATTAAAAGTAAAACGGCAAGCTGCCGTGTAATATACAGTTTGAAAGTTGGTTGTGTTGTGAATGTAGAATGGTTTTGACAGCGATATGTAACAGAAAGCAAGCATTAGCATTCACGCGTCTGGAAGTTTTATGCAAACTGGAGTGAAATAAACAAATATTCTTGTCATAAAGGGGCATTGTAGTTCTACCCTAGCTTGTAGATAATATGTAAAGAAATCTGGCTAATGTTCTAGATAATTTATAAATAAATAACCTTCAGTAGTTGCACAAAAACGTAGGCTGATAAACTGTGTACCACATTTTTGTACCTGTAAATCGGTCTACGCCTCAAACAGTCTACGTTAATTACACAAACCTTCGACAATTAAACAATGCCATAGACTGGTGAAATGTCCAGTTTTTTTTCGTAAAATGCTGGCGACTTAATATTTCTACTCAGTGGTGGATCTAGGAAAAAAAGTTTGTGGTGCAAAATTTGTGTAATATATCTAAAGTGGGAGGGGGTGCGCAGGACGATTCCCTCACCTGGCCCCGCGCTAGCAAAACTTTTTGAAATTTAGGCATCTTAGAATGAAGGAGAGGTGTGTTTGAGCCCAAAAAAGTGTAATCATTTATTTGCAGCAAACAACAAGTTTAGAGGTAAAAATTGACAGTAGTATATAGAGAGCAGATCTACACACAAAAGTGACGGATCCAGCGGGGGGATAGAAAAAGGGGGTTGTGAATTAAATTGGCTAGGGGTGTAGATTGAATCGTGTGGAGTTGAATGAGATGTTGGGGTTTGGGGGGGAATTGTGGTGTAGAGTAGGGGGTTGAATTCGAGGGGTTACGGATCCGCTCCTGGCGTAATCGGCGGATTATCTGTGGATGAGTCATCGGATTAGCGGGGGATGAGTCATCCGATTGAACGCGGATTATCGCGGGATTAGTCGGGGGAATCGTCGCGGATTAATCGGGCGAATTGTCGCCGATTATCGGTGGAATAGTGGGGGTGAATATCTGGGACATCGAGGGCTGGATGGTTTTCCGGAGTGGATCTCGCGGATTATCGAGGAGAGCGAGAGATTACCTAGCGGATGAGTGAGGGGGTTAATATCTGGGACACCGAGGGGATGATTTTCCGGAGAATGTTATATATTTGAAACATGGAATATATATGAGAAAGTGTTTATGTGCAAAGTGGAGAATGTTATATATTTGAGAACGTTGAATATATATGAGAAAGTGTTTATGTACAAAGTTATTTTTTTTTTGAAGATTTGATGTTTTTGTAATGTTGAAGCTCTTGAATGGTTAAGAATTTTAAGGATTTTTTTTATTTTCGGTTTTTTATATATGTTGAATGAAAGATCAGTTTTATTACAAAATTATTCACTTTAAAAGATATATTTATATGTATTATTCATTATTTCCATCATCATTTCGTTTCAATAAAAATAAAATAGTTTATGTTTAACTTGAAATATATGAAATGTACAAGTAGATAAGTCACAATAAAGATAATATAGTATAAATGAAACATTGAATATATATAAGAAAATGTTCATGTACATTCTTTAAAACGAAGTGTACAAGTAGATAAGTCAGAATAAAGATAATATAGTATAAATGAAACATTGAATATATATAAGAAAATGTTCATGTACATTCTTTAAAACGAAGTTTGTATCGAGTTGTTCATCAATCACTCATCGTCATCGGAAATAAGTGAGATAGAAGGATCCTTTTTGCATTGTACCGAACTCTCGTAAAATCTGCTTGCTTCTTCATGTCCCATGACTACTACATCGTAGTATTCGCGAGTATTGTGAGATGTTACTAGCCCCTTGTATATAATGATACCCGGATAATTTTCTTTCAACGAAAGGGCACATCTCGAAGGCATCGTTAAAGTTCCTTGAACTTCCTCTCCATCAACTTTGGTTGAAAATGCTACAGTTGGTACCACATCCACATTGTCTTCACCATCTTTGTATTCACTTGCTCCAACATTGTGATAGTGGAAAATAGATGGTGCTTTGAACTCCTTGAGATGACGAATCTCGAAATGTTGTATAAGTTTTTCAAGTTTCTTCGATCTCAGATTGGCTAGAGTACGTTTCATGTCTGAGGGAGTTGAGGTTCCTTCTGTTACTCTTCTTAAGTCATGGTAACTTCCCTGTCCATTAGCCTTAGGTTTTAATCCAAGATATACCATAATACTTGGATAAGACAGCGATCCATCCAGAAATCGTTTTGGAGCAAATACAGCAGTAGATTTAGTAATCCCATTTTCCACATAGTTGAAGTGAATGATACAGCACGCTCCATGGATCGAATGAGCTTCTTCCGTTTTTGTCACCTCCATAATCAATCCTATTGAAAGATCTGACATTCTCTGCAGTGATTTTGCTTCCATTAAAGTAGCCTTACTTAATGTTCTTAACTTGTCTGCCACATCTTTTACCCTTTGCTCCAAATTTGTTTCGATTTGGTTGGATTTCTTCTTCTTCGTTGAAGGAGTCGTGTTAGAAAGAGTTACAGGTGAAATTCTCTTTTTCGTCATCTTCACTGAACTATTCGATCCAGGTTTTATCACTCCAGATTGAGTATTATCCTCCATAGTTGTGTAGTGTGTTAATTCTCTGAGTTTGAATGAAGAACTGATATCGTTTTAGTAAAATTCTGCTGGTTATATACAATTCTCCTCATCAAATGATTAATGAGTTTTGATAAATTTAGTTGCATCATCCATAATATCAGAAGACTTTTCGCGAAATTGAAAATCGCGAGATTCAATTTCGCGAAAGTTGACTATATAATATATATAATGTGTAATTTCGCGAAATCCAATTTCGCGAAATTCACTTTTCGCGAAATTCAATTTCGCGAAAGTTGACTATATAATATATATAATGTGTAATTTCGCGAAATCCAATTTCGCGAAATTCACTTTTCGCGAAATTCAATTTCGCGAAAGTTGACTATATAATATATATAATGTGTAATTTCGCGAAATCCAATTTCGCGAAATTCACTTTTCGCGAAATTCAATTTCGCGAAAGTTGACTATATAATATATATAATGTGTAATTTCGCGAAATCCAATTTCGCGAAATTCACTTTCGCGAAATCCAATTTCGCGAAAGTTGAGTGAGACAAGTTGGATTAGAAGTGATTTATAGCTTTTGTGCAGGTTCCACCTCCTTGAACTTGACTAGTATAAATACAGCCAAGTTTGATGGACTCACCATTATCGAGAGTTTTTTTCGAACTATTTCTATACCTAACTGGATTATATATCTCACAAAAGTTTGGATTAATTCTACAATTTGGATATCTACGTATATTCTTCTCTCAGAACTTTGGATTATATTTCTCCGAACTAACTGGATTATATATCTCACAAAAGTTTGGATTAATTCTACAATTTGGATATCTACGTATAATCTTCTCTCAGAACTTTGGATTATATTTCTCCGAACTAACTGGATTATATATCGCACAAAAGTTTGGATTAATTCTACAATTTGGATATCTATGTATAATCTTCACTCAGAATTTTGGATTATCTCTGTTTCACTGGATTATATTTCTCCGAACTAACTAGATTATATATCTCACAAAAGTTTGGATTAATTCTACAATTTGGATATCTATGTATAATCTTCTCTCAGAACTTTGGATTATCTCTGTTTCACTGGATTATATATCTCCGAAATTTGAATACATCAAGGAAATGTATCCGGCATCTTCCCATTCAGAAGGAGACTGGAGCAAATCTGATGAGGTGAGTTGATTTACAATAATTGGTGGAAAAAATTTTTAATGAATGAATAAATGTAGAGAGAATAGTAAAATGAGATTTTTAATTCTTGGCAGCTGGAAATCTTCCTCAAAGATGTTCAAGCTTTCACGAGAGCATAATTTAATTTCATCGGAAAATTCTGCTCCTTCCACTTCAATTGATAATAGAGAAAGAAGCAGAAGTAGGGAAAGAAGTGTATCATCCGTTTCAGCTAATAAATATATCTGCTTAGAATGTTCGACTTCATTTAACAAAAAATCAAACCTCAAAAGACATGTTAAACACATTCATCTCCAATCGAATGAAAGTTCAGAATCGTTTACAACATCAACTAATGATTCTTCGGAACAATATCACGAATATGATGATGATGATGATGCCTCGATTATTATACAAGTTTCCAATCCCCCTTTCATTTTCGAAAAAGTAAAGATTGTTTCTCATCATTCTTCATTTCGTTCTGCTTCAACTCAAATTGGAAGAGGAGATCTTAGTCGATCTAAGATAACAGTAACTCCTATTACTCGAAATCTTGCTGATGATGAATCCGATGAATCAGATGTATCAGAAGAAGAAAATACAAATGAACTCGAAGAAAATAGATATTTATCTGATCAACCTACAAATCAAATCGAAAGAAACGAAAATGAAGTGGACGCTGATGATGACAATTTAGTTGGTATTAATGATAGAGTCGAGCCCATCGTTCCTATCGAAAATGAAAGAGAACAAGATAATCAGGATATCATTCCTGTTAATGATGATGAGGAATGGGATGAGTTAATAAGAAGATATTGGAATGCTATGAAAACAAAAAGACGACGAGGAAGAGTTGTTGAAATGTTAAACGTAAATTTATGGAATGGAAATATTCCTCAAGCAGAACTTCCAACTCCAAACCATTCGGAAAGAATATGGAACGAGATGTTGACAACTTGGAATGGGTTACAAACAAGAGCTAAGTTAAATTGTAGTGTGGGATGCATTCTTGAACATAAAACTTCAGGAGAATTAAGATATTTTCATGCTTCATCGAATAATGCTACAATTTTCAAAAAAGCAAAACTGATTACAACAAGACAGGAACTACAGAATTTCTTTGAAGAATTGACAAGACAAGATCTTGCTGCTATAGCGATTCGAGAACGCCCGAATACAGCTTGGAAATTGAATGTAATTACCAATATTTCATTCTATTTCTATAAATTGATTGGAATGGGGCAAATAGGAATGGCTTCAGATCTTCCGACTCACATTCTTAACAATCGACATGTAATCACTATGCATAACATTCCTCGTAGCTGCACTCCTTACACAGACAATCTCTGTTTCTTCAGATGTTTAGCATTGAAGGTAATGTGTAAGTGTTCAAACCGATGTAGTTGCACCAGACAAAGACCAAAACAGCAACTTGTGAAGGTGCTATTTCAAAAGTACTCGAATCACATTTCTTCTTCCTCATCCAACAAAGTTCTGATGAATAATTTTCCTGGAATTGAGTTAGGAGACTTAATTTCTCTTGAGAAATGTTTAGACCTCCGTATAACCGTATTTTCTCTGAATGCTGATGAAACCTCAACAGTCATCTGGACATCGTCCCAAAAAGAGGGAAAGGAACTCTTCCTCGATTTGCAGAACTCTCATTTCAGTTTCATCAAGGATGTTAATGCTTATACTAAAGGGTTTAGTTGTCCTTCCTGTGAAGTGAGCTTTACAAAAAGAGGAAATTTCAATAGACATAAATGTAGTCAAGAAGTAGTAACAAACTTCATCTTCGAAGGAGGAAAGTTTAAGGCAACACCTACAATTTTCGAACAACTGAAACGAGAGATAGGAATATCCGTGGCTGAGGAAGATACTTATTATCCCTTTTTAATCACCTATGATATCGAGTGTTATCTTCCAAAATCCGACCTTCCACCAAATTCCAATTCGGTTACATTCACATCGAGACACGAATTGATGAGTATATCAGTTTGTTCAAATGTACCCGGATTTAAGGATCCAAAGTGTTTTGTAAGTGAGGGAGATACTGATTCTTGTATATCTTCTTTTGTTCAGTATATTTCCCAAATTGCTGATGAAGCCCGGGATATCCTTGAAAAAAAACTTTACTACATTAGACAGTTGATGAAGGCAAAAGCTGAAAAGCAAGGAAAAGTTGAAGAAAGATTTAAATCCTGCAAATTTTCCAATCCTCGAGTATACCATTCAAGAGAGGAATTTTGTCATTTATTTAATCGTTTCGACAAATTCATCTCATGTATTCCGATTCTAGGATTTAATTCACAAAACTACGACCTGAATGTGATGAAAGGACCTCTACTTCGATGTCTTCAAGACACAGAAGACGAAGATTTTGATTTTGTAGTGAAAAGAACAAACAAGATGAGCTGTATTCAATCAAGAAGATTCAAATTCTTGGATATTTCCAACTTCATTGCTCCAGGATTTTCCTATGCAAAGTATCTCAAAGCTTTCAAATGCTCTCAACAAAAAGGATTCTATCCTTATGAATATATGGATGATCTTGAGAAGTTGAAACAACCGTTTCTACCAGCTAAAGAATGCTTTTACAGTTCTTTGAGAGATGAACATATTTCGGATGCTGATTATGAAATCTGTTTAAACATTTGGAAACAAGAGAAGATGAAAACGTTAAAAGATTTTCTAGTATGGTACAACAATCTCGATGTAGTACCATTTGTTGAAGCTGTAGAAAAACAAAAAGAAGTTTACAGAACCATGGGAATCGATATGTTGAAAGATGCCATTTCACTTCCTGGATTGGCAGTAAAATGGATGTTGAAACTTTCAGATTCGCCTCCTCATCCTATGAGTTCTCATCATCAGACAATCTCATCACATCATTTCAAAGCTTGTCAACCTGTCTGTCTGATCAAGGAAAGTGATAAAGATATTTACTTTACTATCAAGGACAATATCGTAGGTGGACCTAGCATTGTTTTTCACAGACTTCATGAGTCGAAGAAAACACTGATTCGAGAAAGAAAGTTTGGAAAGGAATCCAAACTTTGTGAACTTATTCTAGGAGTTGATGCAAATGCATTATATTTGTGGAGTATGATGCAAGAAATGCCTACTGGAAACCCTAGAATAAGACGATTCGAAAATGGATTTGCATACACTCATTCTCGAAAAAATAGCATGGCTGCTCACGGATGGTTACAATTTTTGACTTGGAAGGACAATATTCAAATCTTACATGAAAACAACGATAAAGAATTTAGAATTGGACAACATAATCTTCCTGTTGATGGATATTGTGAAGAAACGAATACAGTGTTTCAATTTCATGGATGTTTCTGGCATGGACATAACTGTAACAAGACCAAAGGAATAAGTATACATCCATATAAGAATCGACCCATGAGTGAAGTTCTGGAGGAAACGATAAAGAAGGAAGAATATGTTAAAGAACTTGGATATCGTTTAGTAAGAATCTGGGAGTGTGAATGGAACAAGATGATTGAGGATAACACCGAGATTAAGAACTTTATTAGTATCTTCAACGAAGAGTTTTATCCTTCCAATTCCTTTGCCACCGAGGATGAGATTATTCAGCAGATTATAAAAGGGGAGATATATGGATTCATTGAATGCGATATATCTGTTCCTGAAAACTTATACGAAAAGTTTTCAGAAATGAGCCCCGTTTTCAAGAATACATCTTTGAATAGAAATCATCTTAGTGAAAGTATGAAAGAATTTGCTGAAAAGGAAGGAATGCTACCTCAAGAACAACGAACTTTGGTGGGGAGTATGTTTGGAGAAAAAATTTTACTACTCACCACTTTAGCAAAATGGTATCTTAATCATGGATTGATTATAACCAAAATATATCAAGTCATAGAATACACCCCTAGAAGAGTTTTCCAGTCATTTGGAGAATCTGTCTCAAATGCTAGAAGAGCTGGTGACAAAGATCCTGACCAGGAGTTGATAGCCACAACCAATAAACTCATTGGAAATTCATCGTACGGGAAAACAATCACTGAGAAATTAAAACATCGAAATGTCAAGTATATTCAAGGAGATTATGAAGCATCCTTGAGAATACGATCACACAGATTTGAATCTTTGGAGGAAATCATTGATAGCTTCTATGAGTTGACTCAACACAAGCCTTCGGTTAGTAGTATATATTTATTATCTTATTGATATAATTGAATCATAATGAAAAATTTACTTGAGCTAATATATGTAAAGGAATCTAATAGGACTGTATATATTTATTCAGATGAAAATGGATATACCTGTACATATCGGATTCTCCATATTACAACTGGCTAAACTTCGGATGTTGGAGTTCTACTATGACTTCATGGATAGGTAAGTAATCTCATTTGTATCTTTTAGAAAAAATATGTATAATGGTAAACATTTGAATGATAATTTTTGAAATGGGAGTATTATAATACTAAGATAACAAGAATTAAGGATTGAAATTTTTTATTTTAGATACTTCGACAGAAAGGACTTCCAGTATGTGGCGGTGGATACAGATAGTGCCTACATGGCTCTTTCAGCACCTATGGATAATATCGTTAGAAAAGAGATCGCTGATATATACTACAAAGAATATGGAAAATGGTTTCCTAGGATGTATTGCGATCGACACGCGGATGATTTCCAACTCTGTAAATCTGTTCCTACAAAGTTGTGGGAATTACAAAATTGTTGCAAAGAAGTATATCGATATGATATAAGGACTCCTGGTTTATTCAAAGTAGAATTTTCAGGACATGGAATAGTAGCCTTAAATTCTAAGACTTACTTTTGCTGGAATGATGAAACTCATTCTACAAAGCATAGCAGTAAAGGTTTAAGTAAAACTACGAATAGTTTTACAAAAGACACTTTTTTAAAAGTATTACATTCAAGATCTCCTAAGGAAGGGGTAAACAAAGGTTTTGCAAAAAAAGACAATAGAGTGTTCTCATACACTCAACTTAGAACTGGATTAACATATTTTTATTCAAAAAGAAGAGTATGTAACGATGGAGTGAGCACAGAATATATTTTAGCATAATTTTTAGAAGTGAATTTGTTGTTAAGTATATATGATAGTAGAGTTTTGCTCCTCGATGTATTATTACTATAAAATTTTATTTTCTTCATTGGCTCTTCTTTTCGTATATACAATATCAATAATATATAACTAAGCTCATATAAATTCAATATACTATCCAATGTAAAATCATTTCGAATGTAGACTTTCTCATAGTAACATGACTCAAAACATTCTGATTAAAGATTTTGTTCCATTCGAGGTTGCAGAAATAATCCCAGATAACATCTTGGTTCATCTTGACAAAAATGAACAAATTCGTACTCATCTTACCGAGGAATGTTTATACTACATTCTAGGAACAGCTGCTTTTAGAAAAGTTGTGTCATTGAAAAGATTAAAGTCCAACTGTGTCTGCAGTGCGTTGAAATGCAGGGAATGTTTGGAATCAACATTATGTGTAAAAGAAATATCGATAACACCCTCAGATTTGAAGATGACCTTTGAATGGGTTGATCTTGAAGCTACCATTCGAGAAGGTAAAATTGGAAAAGAGGTTGATTTAGAATGGATTAACAGATTTATCGCGACCGATTTTAAAACGATGGAAGAAACGATTTTTGAAACCGTGTTTTGGAATAGAATTCGGCACTACATGACTCATCCTACTCAACGTGATGAAACGAAACAACTGCTCTTCAGAAGACTCATTCATATAGCACAATTTCCATTAATCGGAGAAAGCGTGGAAGAGGAAATCGAGCATGAAATTGATGATGTAATTATAGATGAAAAATCTGTTGGATGAAAATAAAAATAAAAAGATTCGGAATGATATTAAGTCTACTCCTCTAGATTTCTCCACCATTCTTCAATTTAGCTCTGTTGGTGAAGGAACCAAAAAAAAAAACGAAGAAAACAGAAACAATGTCGGTTATATTTCTAGAGGAGTTTATTCCAGCTCATCTTAAGGATGGACAATTATCAAGAGTGGTTGTAAAGAAAAACACAAAAAAATTCATCAGAAGAGTTACTGAAGAAACTTTTTACTATGTTATCGGATTCTATATCTATAAACGTTTCGTAACATATTTAGAAAGTCGGTGTGGATGCTTCGAGGGAGCTCGAGGATGTCAATATTGTATTAGAATAATGCAAATACGATATGGAAATGAAGGATTGACTCGACAAGAACTTCATGAGACTTTTGCCGAACTCGATATTGGAACGTGTTTGGAATCTGCTCAAATCAGACCAAGGAGTGACAAAGTCCAACTATCATTATTATCCTCACTTGATTGGAACACACCTTCAAACATAATATTAACCGAAACAAGACTTTATCCATATTTGAGAGGAGAAACCAATGATCAACATGCTACAAATCGTTACTTCAGTGAACTCCTACATATCAATGGGAAGAATTGATAATCATCACAGTTAGACTTTGCATAATTCTTTATATTTAATCACTTTATATCCAAGAAGGATTGACTCATCAAATAGAATTGAATAACTTTTTTTGTATAGTATTTCAAGATAATTTTGAAGAATGAACTATATATATTATATTGACATACTTTTTTATGCATTTTCTTTGCCTACTTCAGTCAAGAGAGTAGTATTTTAAAAAGACACTATGACTATAATGAATTTGCACATTATAATATTTCTCATTTTACGCTTTACAGGAATAATAAATGGAAATCAAAGAATTCAATATGTTACCGATGCGAATAACTGCTTAAGCAGAACACTCAATGAATTTGAAGTTTCATTACTACTTCCATTCGAAGAAACTACTTTATATCACAAGAATAATGAAACATGCGGAAGAATATTTCCATTGGACTACTTTCATTGTGGTTATCCATTACCAGGCAATCACAGATTTGCGTGTAAAGAACTACTAAATGAAGATGAAACAGATGGAAAAAACCTATACCTTAATCCTATAGTGTCAGCTTCATCGGAGCAAGTTCTAACATATTCTGAATGTGAATATTCAGTTCAAAATTCCACAATCGATATTCTAATTGATTTCAAATTATTCTACAGAGGAGAATTATGTGGATATAACTCTACTCTTTCAATGTTGCAATGTCCTCCAGGATCGAATTTTCAAGATATTGACTTTATCTGTAATCTTCAACCTATTTCAAATTCTACTACACCTAAAGATACCTTCATATATGATAATATTGGAAATAATGAAGGATTAGATTTGTTACTTCCTGTTCAGTTTCTCAATTCTTTGGGAAAATCAACTCTTATTTTAGTTCTTCGATGTGACACAGAAATTGATGAAAGATGTATTCCAAAACTTTCCTTTTTAAAACGAATGACAGAATGATTTTGAATTTTTTGTAACATTTATAGTTTATATTTTATAATAAAAACTTATCTCTCATTCAACCAAATATATAACAATCTCCGGAAAATCAACCCCTCGGTGTCCCAGATATTAACCCCCTCACTCATCCGCTAGGTAATCTCTCGCTCTCCTCGATAATCCGCGAGATCCACTCCGGAAAACCATCCAGCCCTCGATGTCCCAGATATTCACCCCCACTATTCCACCGATAATCGGCGACGATTCGCCCGACTAATCCGCGACGATTCCCCCGACTAATCCCGCGATAATCCGCGTTCAATCGGATGACTCATCCCCCGCTAATCCGATGACTCATCCACAGATAATCCGCCGATTACGCCAGGAGCGGATCCGTAACCCCTCGAATTCAACCCCCTACTCTACACCACAATTTCCCCCCAAACCCCAACATCTCATTCAACTCCACACGATTCAATCTACACCCCTAGCCAATTTAATTCACAACCCCCTTTTTCTATCCCCCCGCTGGATCCGTCACTTTTGTGTGTAGATCTGCTCTCTATATACTACTATTGACATTAAATATGATTAATTAAATTGGTGTTTTATAATGTTTCTTACACTATGTATATCATGGCTATGCATAAAAAAAAGTTTCGCAGTATTAGCTACATAACGATGCTATTATAAAACAGACATATTAGGGCATACTTTTTTGAATTGTTGTTTTGTCGTCGAAAGAAATGATCCAAAGTTCGTTCTTGACCTTTCTTTTGAGACAAATTGCTTGTAGTACTTCTTTCGAAAAAGTTGTGGCTCAATTGGGGATGTTTATTGGGACCACTCTCATTTGTTTATAAGCTAAAAAAAATTCAAGTCAATGTTATTAAAACTGGTTTGTTGCAACGAGCTCTACTAGGCCGTTTTTGTTCATTTCCTCCCAAAGCAAGTTATCAGTGAAATAAATTGTAATTTACTCAATTCTTGATAGATTTCAAATCTTTTTTTTTATTTTTTTGTCATATTTGTGGTGGTGCATTTGCACCATATGCACCACAGTAGATCCGCTCCTGCTACTCTCTGTCGTACGGCTTTATCGGCGTTTCATATGCCGGTGTTAATTTTAATTACATTAGGCTTGTAAATTTTTTATTTTGATTTAAGGCCGAATTAATCTGTCTATTTATGTATAATCTGATCAGATGGGTTAGTTTAAGGGTTTTGCGGTAACCTTTCAAAGACTTGGTAACATATTTAAAAAGGTTTATATGTGTTTTGTATCGTTATTATATTTAAATGACTCTACACAACAATGGTTAAATTTGTTGATGAGATTTCAGTACAAGGGTTTGCGACGGCCGTTAATGAATAATTTTCGGGAGTTGTGTGCAAATGTGCATTTATCATAAATCTCCCAACCAATCGCTTCGCTCGTGTTTGGTCGTGGGATAATTATAATTTAAATTTTCCTCAGTATTTATATTGAAAATATTTATAAAATTGTGTTTATCTTGCATATCTGGTTCGTTGTACATGTATATATTACCCGATGTGCCAAATTTGGCACATTAAAAAAAGCACAAAAATTGATTCTGTTCTTATAATAACATGTAATATGGTTAAAGGACTCCTAAACAGTCATTAAGGCAAATAGAAAAAATTTTTTATGGCATTATATCTAATGTAGGTCTGGGTACCACAGGTAATTAAAATCAAATTATAAAACTCGCCCAACTTGACACTATATTGTATGAAAGTGTTTTCGTAGTGGGAAGCAAAAACGTCACAGAAATTCTTTATGTTATCAGGAATTTTTGTTTTAGGAGTATACTTTTTTAGTATACGCTATAGTAGCATCAACAGTACACAATATTATTAAAAAGCTAGCATGATTTCATTGTTTGTTTGGTATTTATTAGCATAGTAATGTTGAGTTATATAATAGAGACAACAGGATGCTGTTAGATTGGAATGTCACAGTCAACAGTATACATTTATAAGGGTATGAATCTGCTCTGCCACTTGTTAATATTGCCATCTTGTAAACACATACATGTAGAAGCACTGACAATGTTACAGACTGATTAATTGTGTACCAGTTAGCTGTACAGCTCTTCTCCCTCAAAGTGATGATATAAATGCTAGAGAATTGACAATAAAACTAGTCCCACGACCAAACACGAGCAGAGCGATGGTTTGGGAGATTTATGATAACTGCATATGTGCACACAACTCACGAAAATTATTCATCTACGGCCGTCGTAAACTCTTGTACCGAAATCTCATCAACAAATTTAACCACTTTTCAATGGAGTAGTTTAAGTGCAATAACGATAAAAAACACATAGCACATATCACATATGTTACCAAGTCTATATTATTTGTAGAAAATTTCCTAAACCTTACTTATCTGATCAGATTATACATAAATAGACAGATTAATTCGGCCTGAAATCGTTATTAAAACTTGACAAGCCTTATTTTTATTAACATTAAGACCGGCAAACAAAACGCCGAGCGACAGAGAATAGAACCATTAAGTCGTGTGCATTTCACGAAAAAAAAAACGTACACAATTTACCAGTTTATAGCATTGTTCAATTGTCAAAGGTTTCTGTAATTAACGGAGAAGTACTGGAAAGCAATTGTTTCTTTTTTGCCGATTTCAAAGTAACTGACATTTTGGACACTTATGAGTACTTTGGTACCCAGGGCTGATACTCTGAAAGAAACACCCACCTGGATAGGCCCAGACTTGGATATTGTACCCCCAATCACCTGGTTGGTCAATTTGAATTTGGATAAAGTACCTCCAATCGCCTGGATGGTCAATTTGAAATACATCCCCTAAACACTGGGAGTTCCCTAGAGGGTGCCCAGGTTCCAGGCCCCGTTAAACACCTAATATGATTCATGATTCATGTATTAATAAAGCAGAAACAAGCTACAAGCAAAATTCCCAATTTTATTTAAATACATTTTTATTTCGGATTTTTTGTTTAGTATTGCAAAAACGATCGTTTTTTCTTCTGAAAACGGCCTATTTTTTGTTGCTAACATAGACCAATATATTATAGTTTACTATTGGTAAAAAAAATTAAACAAAAAAAGGCAATTAGCTAACCATAAATCAATTAATAAAAGCCGTTCGTGTGGCGACATAATAGTCGCTCTGTTCACTAGCATCAGTATCGTCAAACGACAAAAATGTTGCTATGCCTGCAAAAGGGTTAATAAAACTGATTCCAAACATCAACCATCAGATCATCATTTTCATTCACAAAGGAAAACATAATAAATACCAATGAAAAAAATATCATATCATTCATTCTGAGTATATTGCTAAAGGGTTGCTAAGATGATGCAGTGTTGACTGTCTCTTTTCCCCTCCTTTTCCGTCAGCAAGCATGCAGATTTTAATGCAATCTGCATTAAAATGAAGACTGTGGAATTTTGGTGCAATTTATTGGTATTACTTTGGCTGAATAAAACCTTAATGAGCATGGGCCCTCTTACTGGCTTGGCTGGGAAACCCCCCTAAAGTAGCAAATTCACTGACAGTGCCCCATGGTCTAAGAACCCCCCTAAAACGTGATTTTTGGCCAAACCTAATGGGCCTTTTCAGGGGCAGTATCAGCCCTGGGCTTTGGTATTCCAACTGATGTCCAAAGCAGTAAAAGTAAAGGAAATGACGATATTTTTTTAATGATTCTTATGACATTATTAGAATATTTAATTATAAGAATAATTATTCGATTTTACAATATTTAATTTGTTGTTTTTGTGCTCATTGTTGGTTGGTTGCTCGTAAGAACATATCGAAAAAAAGGGTGACACGCAGCGAGAAAAAATGGAACTTTATTAAATTTGTAACCGGCAGAGAGGGACAGGAAACTTTCAGCGTAATAATAACACGAATAGAAAATATTGCCGCATTACTTCTACACAAATATAATATTGTAGACATAATGTATTTTTGGATTGTTATTCAACACCCCTCTCAATCCAACATATATTATCGTGGCCATTATTTCGGTGAGGGTAGCGTTGGTGTATCGAGCATCTGTATTTTGTGTCGGGATACTGGTTTGGTCATAGAGTCCGCTGGATTACACTGGGTCGCAATATATTTGTAGGTGATATTTGTCTGTTCCTTTACGAAATGATACTGTACATCTATGTGTTTTGTCCTCGAGTATTTAGCACCGTCCTTTGTGAGTGCGATGGCCCCTTGGTTGTCGGTGTGCAGTGTTGTCTGTGCCAAATGTCCGATACCTAGTGATGCACATAAACCTTGTAGAAATAGTGTTTCTTTAGTTGCTTCAGCTGGTGCCAAGTATTCTGCTTCACAAGAAGATAGTGCTACTGTGTGTTCCTTTCTTGTCTTCCAGCTGATAGGTGTGCTTCCGAGGTCAAATACATATCCGGTTGTTGATCGTCTGTTGTTGATGTCTCCAGCCCAGTCCGAGTCTGTATATCCTGTTAGCGTTCCAGTTGTCTTGGTGAAATAAAGGTTGTGTGTGAGAGTTCCTTTGATGTATCTGAAGACCCGTTTAACAGCTGTGGTGTGTGCATGTCCAGGGCGTTCCAGAAGTTGTGACAGTTTAGATACTACCCAACTTATATCGGGACGTGTTGCAGTCATCAAGTATATCAGGCTTCCTATGGCTTGTCTGTAGGGGAATTTTGTGTCTAGGAAAGCGTTATGTTCTTCGTCGGTCGGGTTGGTAAGATGAAGTACCATTGCAGCTAGTGTATCTGCTGGCTTACAGTCTCCCATGTTGAATCTTTGTAGGATAGATCTTGCATATCTTTCTTGGCTCATCTGATAAGTACCATCTGAGTGTCTAGAAAAGTCAATTCCCAGAAACCATTGTAATGGTCCTCGGTCATCCATTTTGAATCGTGAGTTTAGCTTCTCCTTTACCTGTGCTATTGTGTCCTGATTGTCACTTGCTATGATTATGTCATCTACCCAAAATAGAATAATGAGTCGCTTGTCTGGTTTTGTGTATGTGTAGATACATGGGACAAGTTTGTTTGGTGTGAGTCCTAGGGTTTCCAGATAGTCAGTCAGTGTGTTGTGCCAGTTTTTACCGCTCTGTTCAAGTCCATATAGTGACTTGTGAAATCGGCATACAAGTTTCTTACTGTTTTGTTGTGTCTGTTCATATCCTAGGGGTTGTTGGATGTAGATCTCTTTGTCGATATCTGCGTTCAGGTAGGCTCCTTTGACATCCATTTGGTGCAGGAATAGTCCGTTGTTGCTAGCTTCCTGCAGAAGTGTTCTGATTGAGATGAAGCGGGTAGTTGGTGAGAAGGTGTCTTCGTAGTCTAGTCCATGTATTTGAAAATACCCCTTTGCTACATATCGCGCTTTGTATTGGTTGTTGTTCTGGTCCTTGGATTGTTTGAGTGTGTAGACCCATTTTCCTCCTATTGACGTCCTGTCATCTGGTAAGGTGGTGAGTTCCCATGTGTTGTTGTCGAGAAGTGTTGATATTTCTTTGTCCATAGCAGTACGCCATTAATCGGAGTCCTCCAAGTTTATTGCTTCATTGTATGTAGTGGGTATCTGCTGCGTTGTGCTGTAGGCGTATTCCACAGCTGCTGTCTTAGTGTGGTAATTAGCTAGATAGCTGGGTGGTCGAGTTACTCGCTTGGGTCTGCCTTGTGATATAGGTTGTGGCGGAGATGGTGTAGTGCAGCTATGGCCAAATGGCGGATGTTGATCCGTATGCGGATCTCTGTAGTTTTTTTGTGGATTTTCCAAGTTGACTGTCAAAAGATAACTTTGAGGTATATTTTTAATTTGGTTTAAAAAATATTTTTGTGAGCTTTTCTTAGAATTTTTTGTAAACTCTTTATTTTCATCAATGAATTTTGTAAAAAACAATCATAGTACGTGACTCCGAAATACTCCTCATCATAAAATTTAAGTGTCGCTGTAAATAGCAGGAAACCCTGTTTCGATAGTATTGTGAAGTCAAAGTCCATTCATCATATTTCTCACAGATATCAGACATTTATTACACCACATTCATTCAGTGACTTTTTGTCAAATTATGTATATAAAAAAAGTCTTTTAAAATCGTATTTGCAGCTTTGTTGTAAGGTGTACATGAATAATTGCATGTTTATGTATGGTAAAAAAGAAAAATGCCCATCTTCAGCTCGTTGTAGATCTTTAATTTGTCAGATTTGCCTGTAACGGATCATGACCAAAATCATTTGGCCATCCCTGGTGTAGTGAGTAGAAATGGTTCAGTTGAACCTTGAGTTGACTCAGTTAAGTCAGCCTGTGGCTCAGTTGAACCGTGTGTGGCCTCAGTTGAGTCAGTCTGTGGTTCAGTTGAACCGTGTGTGACCTCAGTTGAGTCAGTCTGTGTCACAGTACTGTAGAAAGGCTCAATAGTTTCGTAGTCATAGTCAGGGTTGGTTGCAGTGTCGTGTACAAAAATGTTTCTTGTGGTGACAACGCTGTGGTTTAGATTGTTCATTACGTAGAATCATTTATTACGCAGGTTTACACCTAGGTAGGTGCCAAGTTGGCCTCGATTGTTCAGTTTAGATTTGTGACCTTCGATGTAGAATGTGCATTGTGATCCGAAACGGTGTACGTTTCTCATGTCTGGTTGCTTGTCAGTGAACAGTTGATAAGCTGTGCTGTTGGTTTTACGGTGGTATGCTCTGTTTCTAAGGTATTGAGAGTGTCTAACAGCGTAAGTCCAATAGTTCTTTGGTAGTCCTGTGTCAGTGTTGAGACATCTGGCCATTTCCATGAGCATTCTCCATGAACTTTCAACTTTACCATTTTGGTAAGGTGTGTATGGAGTAGATGTAGTGTTTTATTCCTCTTGCTAGTAGAATGTCCTGGAAACTTTTGCTCAGATACGCTGTGCCATTGTCAGTGTGGATCTCCTTTATTTGTCCTATCGGTGCGATGTCAGCCAAAAATGTTTGTGGTGTTAGAGCAGTGTTGTCTTTGTTCCTCATGAAGTATGTAAATATCATGCTGGAATATTCGTCGATGTATTTGATGACATAGCGGTGTCCTTCGTATGATTGGTTGTATGGGTCCGCATATATCAGAGTGAATCCTCTCTAGTGGCGTCGTGGCTAGTATTGTCCGTGTGTCTTGTGATTTTGGTTGTCCAGTTATCTTGTTTTGTGTGCAGGTCGTGCATGTGGGTGGTGTAGAGTTCTTCTGTGTAATTGTCATTACAGTCGCTACAGTCTTGAGTTTACGTATGTCCTCGTAGTTCATGTGTCCTAGTCAGACATGCCAGTCTTGTAGTATCTTGGTCATGTAAGTGCCTGTCTTGGTAGCATGTCCAGTTGGAGGTTTGGTAGTGCTGGGGGTGGTAGTTGTTGTGGGTTGATGTAGGTAGTATAGCTGTCCTTCTTTGATGATGTTGAAGTGTACGCCATGTGAAATGAGTTCGGAGTGTTTAGGTGTGAATGTGATCTTGGCGCCCAAGTCAGTTGCTGTTCGTACAGAAAAGAGATTAGTAGGAAATGTCGGAGAAAGTAGGGTGTCTTTGAGTTTGATCTGTCGTTCAGTACCGTGGTTGTCAGTGACTGTGAACACAGCCACTCATCGTGCAGTAGCCAGTTGGTTGCTTCTTCGTCCATCGGCTAGGTCTAGGTAGTGTTGGTCTGGTACAAAGTTGGTGTCAAATGTGATGGATTTGTCAGGATCGTTGACAATGTGCGAGGTTGCGCCACAATCGATCAGTAGTTTGTCTGTCATGTGAGTGGTCTTGTCAGTAGCAGTACAGGTCTTAGTAATGAATGTGAAGTGAGGTTGATGGAATTGTGCAGTAGCTGTTTTGTGTTCAGTAGTAGGTTTGGAGTCGTCCCGCTTCTTTTTGAAGCAAACTTTAGCAATGTGCCCTTTTTGGTGGCAGTAGTTTCAGTTCAGTTTAGTCTTAGAGTAGCAGTCTTTTGTTGTGTAAGTAGTGTTGCCACAGGCCAAACACATTTTGTTGTTGTTGTTGTAGGTCTGCTTGGTGGATGATGAGGTTGATGTCTCCTAGTATAAGATGTTGTTATCTTCATGGCTGTAGTAGTAGTAGGTCGTAGATTGTCTGTATTGGCGAAGTTGTGTAGTGCTGCTTTAAAGTCCAACAGAGATTTGTGTTGGTTCAGTTGAGTGTGTACGACTACGAATGGTTTGAATGAGTCTGGTAGTCCTTTTAAAATCATAGCTATTAATAAATTGTTAGAGATCGTCTCGGCTGCTGTTTTGAGTCCAGTCGATGCTCTTTCGGCCCTAATAATGTAGTCAGTAATGTGTTCAGTCTCAGTCATTCTTAGTGTAGTCAGTTCTTCATATAGAGTTAGTACACGTGGTGTTTCAATGCTTACGCAGTGTCGTCAGAGTGTGGCCAGGGCAGCTCTGACATTATTCTTATTGTCATTCATTATTAGTTCCAGCGATTTCTCGTCTAGTACCTGAGTAAGTTCGGCGTATGCTCTTTGGTTCCTGCTGGCGAAGTCCGTGTCGTCTTCTTCATTCTCTTCTTTTGGCTCGATGGCCTTAACCAGCTTTTCGTCTATGGTGTATAGGTAGTTGATGAATCTTGTCTCCCATACGTTGTATGAGTCACTATTACCGTCGAAAATTGCCCTCCTGGGCCCATAACCTGTTGTTTGTGTGCTCATTGTTGGTTGGTTGCTCGTAAGTACAGATCCGAAACAAAAGGGTAACACGCAGCAAGAAGAAATGGAACTTTATTAAATTTGTAACCGGAAGAGAGGGACAGGAAACTTTCAGTGTAATAATAACACGAATAGAAAATATTGCCGCATTACTTCTACGCAAATATAATATTGTAACCATAATATATTTTTGGATTGTTATTCAACAAATTATAAAAATAATTATTCGATTTTATAAGATTTTATTATAAGAATATGCATTCGAATTTACAAGATCGAAGTATATAGTGACTGATGTTGGGCAATATGTTACTGTTATTATTTTTTTCTAAATAGTTTAGTTAGATAGATTTTCTAAAGATCTATATAAATATCACAACATCTTGATATTGTTAGCTATGACGTTTTGAAATGTAAACAAAATTGTGCATTGGTTTTCTATTATTACTGTATTACTATATTAATAATATTGGTTATTCTAATAATATCAGTGCATTTTACTTCTAATATTGGATTTCTCCTATTGCGGGGAGATATATGAACATATAATGTTTTCCTTTCATTATTGCTGTTTGTTGTACATAATAACACCCAGTACATTACAGCTACCATTGCAGTTATCCTATTGCACTGCAGTGCCATTTGACTGCTAATATTGCATTTCTCAACCATCAGTAGGAACTACCCTTTCTTTTTCCCAATATCACTTTGGTCATGGGCTGTATGACAGGGGAATTTCTAGTATTATTTATTGTATTTTAAAAAAAGAGAACCATATTTCACTACCAAATCTGCTATATAAACAGCAATCGCTGTCTGTCTGTGTATCCACCTTACAGAGCGGTCTTTCCTTTTATCATCGTACGAATTTCGGTCGTATGAAGCGAACTGAATTAATATGAGTAGTAACAGTAAATAAATTATAGAGCGGTCTTTCTTTTTCCATTCGGACGTAAGTAGCCAACTGAATTAATATGAGTAGTAAATATCGTAATTTCGGACTATTAGCCGCTACTTTTGTCTGACGATTTGAGCCAAGCAGCTTATATGAAGGCGCGGCGATTCTGTTGTTTTTCTTTCACAGCTAGGGCACATTAACCGAAATCTCCGGCTAGCGCGCCTCTTTACAGTGCCCAACGGCGCTGTTTCGTTTTAAACAGCAAAGGTGTTGCCGTATTAAAAAGCACCGTCCTGAGTTCTGCGGCCTATACAAAGGTGTCTATACAGCTACACAAATGTACTACTCATTAAATAAAATAAATTAATGAGTAGTTATTTACATGCAATTAATATTTACTGCCAACGTGTACCGAGAAGGTCACGTAAACGTTTGTTTTTTTGCGGCCACTGGAAAAAAAACGCAGTTCTCACCTACTAAATTTCCACATCAAAAAGGTAAGTGCTTCTTATTCAATGTTGTATTGCTTATGAATTGCCACACTTTCAATACATAACCCTTTCACTTGCGCCCATGTACAAATTTAGCTATCGGCCTGCTGCCAGCCCTTTTGCCGATATTGCTTCATATGTATACAATATTTTTTCAACTTCAAACTCCATCTAGAAGGTTTGTTTTGGTTATATATTTCATATTGCCAACATGTTAACAAGCACTGCTATGCAAAAAATTCATTGTATCTATACTTTGTGCATTGATAAAGCGATATGAAGCTACATAGCTGAAACGATCCTCTACAGACTACAATGTTCCTTATTCTTACAAAACCATTACTTTCACCACCATCAGAGTCAGTGCTGCTATTGCTATTTTAATTATCTGTGTAATCACAAAAATCTGAATCAGCTATAATGTCATCAACATAAGTAGTTATTTGTTTTCTAACTTGGACGCATTTAATAAACTTGCACAAAAAATCTTCGTTTTCAAGTTAGAAATTCTCAAAGATTTAAAATTAAACTTTAGACTAATTTTATAGAGAAATCTTAGGACAACACTGTCACTACCATAAATGTTCTAAAGACTGTTGGTTATGTTATCAACGAATAATAAAATTCAGTTATTAGCAATTGCTGGTAAAATCGCAAAAATGCGGCTACGCGGTCGACCATAGAAAACGCATAAATGAGTCTACTTCTGTGAAAGGGTTAAAAACCTTGAATTTGCCACTGTTTGTGATAGTAAACATGTTCATTTCCATCCGCAGCCAAGTTACTTTTACTTTTTTTCCAACAAAGAGTACACAGAACTACAGACCTTGCACGGGTACTGCTACTGCGTTTTACCTACTAAATTTCTTCTTCAAAAAGGTAAGTACTTCTCATTCAATGTTGTAGTGTATTGTCTATGAATTGCCACACCTCAACTACTTAATAACGTTGGATTTGCCACCGCTCGTGATAGTGGGACAAGTTCATTTCCTTCAGCAGCTGAGTTACTCATTTTTTCCAGCTACGAGTAGGCCTACTGTAACTTACTACTACAGAACTTGCACGAGTACTCCAAGGGTTGCGATAGGCGATGGTGAAAAGAGAGCTGCTGGTATCAACTTACTTTCACCCTGCTTTAGCCATGACCAGCTGTACGTCGCCTCCTCAAAAGTAAGCACAAGACGAAAACTGTTTAATCATACACCCGACAGAAAAACAAAAAATGTCTATCTGCAAGTGTTGCATTGAACTAACATTGTGTTATTGTTATGTCATGCTATGTTCTTCATGTTCTGCTATACCACATGCAGCATTTTCTAACACATTTTTTCAGTATATATATATATTTTTATGCATTTGTATTCCTTATTGTATCTCATAGAAAGGCTATCATGTTGGCGATATGTTTTGTTATTGTAAGGCGCTAATGCTGTATCTGCCTTGACATCATACTGTCTGTGCTGTTATAAATATAAATTTTATCGAAACAACCTCATTACTGTTTGTATATACCATGTCAAAACACAGGCTATAGACAAAAAACTGGTGAGCTATGATTAGTGTTTTAAGCATGTAGAAGTCTCCATTCAATAAATGCTGGCGATAGCAAAATACTTTGTATAATTTTTTAAAAGATGCAAAACTTTTCAATACTGCCAGTTTGAAGAACTTCAGTTTGCCTAGCAATGTCAATTTCATTATCACTTCTCTGTACACAAATAGGGCAACTTCGATTTGAGTGGTTTAAGACTGATGCATTGTAGACTAGCTGTAAAACATATTGCAGATTTCCATTGTTCTCCCCAACATTATTGACATATATGACTGCATATGTGTATGCATAGTGTGATCAGGGCATAAAATTTCAGAAACTGATATTTCGAGTTGTTTTACAGTATGAAAGAAAGCTCTCAATAAACCTCTTGCTGTACATGAATCTGTTCCCGTGGACGGGTAATGCGGCTAGCGGTTTGGGGTCGTGGCGTCACTCGGGGATGCACGCGAGACCTTTTTCGCCCCAAGTGCAGCGAGAATATTCAGGCACCGTTTTCCGAATGAATGAGTTGGCGAGTGCGAGGCGATTGTGAAGCGATTGAGTGCTAAGCAATTGATTGAGAGTGCGAGGCAATTTGTTGCGAGGCGATTGATTGCAAGGCGAGTGCAAGGCAATTGATTGCGAGGCAAGTGCAAAGCGATTGCGTGCGAGGCGATTGATTGCAAGTGTGAAGCGATTGATTGTGAGGCGAGTGCAAGAGAGCGATGGTCAACTGCTCGGCGGGTAAAGACTGGTCATCCATGGCGAGGCTCGGCGGCAGAAGTGCGCGATCGTCAACTGCAAATATAGACGGGTATGAACGAATGCATGAATCTAGAATATTTACTAGATTTTACATGCATCTAGCTGTAAAACACATTGCAGATTTCCATTGTTTTCTCCAACATTATTGACATGTATAAGTATATGCATATTCAGGGCAACCATTTCAGTAGACAATTTACATAATAATACATCACGGCAACAATTTCAGTAGACTGCATATTTGGAGATATACAGTATGAAAGACAACTCTCAATAAACCTTATGCTGCACGTGAATCTGTTCCTGTAGGCGGGTAATGCAGCTAGTAGAAAATAATCGTGATATAGAACAGCTATCTTCAAGTTTACTACAAACTGATCTCTGAACTACAGCTGCCAGTTTTTATTTTTAGAGTATTAAACATGTCAGGTTGTAACAGAAGTTATACGAATCTCAAAGCCTACAGCAAATAGTTTATATTGTCACATCATGCAAGTAAATATCATATATATTGCTTGGCTGCTGCTGCAGAGTTGTTCACTTTTAAATTTCACCACTCACTCATCAGTTGATAATACAACACTGCTTTCTGCTGTCTTCTTAGTACTATCAGAGTGTCTCCTGTTACACACAAGCAAAGCACTTCAGAGGAACCTCTCTTCTTTGCATCCACCAGTTTACCAATATGATTACCTGTGAGAAGAGACAACCCACTCTGGTACATCCATCCCAGTAAAATGTAATGATAAAGTAAAGTGTTTAGTCCGTGAAGGTAAAGTCAATTAACAAGTTCTACCTGTTAAAGAGACTATCAGTAAGACTAGAGAAATATAGAATAAGAACCCTATCAGTCAGTGAAGATCAAGTAGTGTCACAGGTTCTATAAATAGTATAATATTATATTACATGATAACAGTAGAACTTATTACATACCAGTATCAGCGTGTAGCATGTGTATCTCTGTATGGTCTGAGTGCAGAGGTGTCACCAAAATATACTTCGTTGTATAACAGGCTACTCCACCAGGGTAAGTCAGAGCAGTAGAAGTCCACATCACCTCCCCTGTTTCTATATTCACTCTGAACACTATTGATGCATCATATAAAGATACAACAACTGATTCATGGTCAGGAGCACAGAGAGCCATTGTTCCCCATTCACCATCTTGTAGACAAGGAATGTGCTTAATAACCTGTCCATCTAATGAATAGACTGTGAGACGTTTGTTAGACTTATCAGGGACTACTACTTTCTCTCCAGTAACTACCAGTTTGTTAACTGATTTAGATTCATCAGGATGAACCCAACTATCAGTTTGTACACCATTCATATCAGTTACAACAACCTTTCCTGGATGTGTCAGGATATAAAACCTATCATCATATACGCAGAGTTCATTGATCCACTTCACTTTTTTTACGGTTGAAAAAGAAGTAACTGAACTGTCAGACTTATCTATCTTATACACAGTTGACCCTGCACAACCTACATATGTGAATTCATCAAAATGACAGGCTGAATAGCCCTCCTTTACAATGTCTACTACATTCTTGAACTTAAGGGATGTCGGAGGAAGGAATTGGCTGACAAATATGGAGGCAGCATCTACCATCTTCAGCTCTATTTCTCTTGCTTCAGCTGTAAAGATACAAACAAAGATGAACAGATACCAATATTATAACATAGTCACAAATATTTTTCAAATTGAATTTTAGCATGAAATGCACTACAAATGTGTACAAAACAAAAACCAAAATGGACCAGTGACTCAGAAACGGTGTACAGGTTGGAGTTTTAACGTCATAACTTTAGTATACAAGTTGTACTATACTTGAAAATGAGCTACAGTTATTTGCCCTTAATACTATTTTTTCAATGTTGAGTTTGCTCGCTATTGCTGCAGGTAAGGTGGGGAGGAAGCCAGCTGACCACAATCTTAGCCAGTCACCAGAAGCACCGACCAGTCACAGACCTACCCAGCCGGTAAGACGAGGGCTTAGTCCCACTGGGCCGAGGGGAGTGGATGGTTGGGCTAGAAAAGCGACCAGCCGGAGCTGAAAGAGACCGACCGGCTCACTAGACCAAGTAAGTAGGGGTTACAGTATAAAAGACGAAAGCCAAATCCGAAAGAGTCAGAGCATGGACAGCACCCGACGTGGATTGTTGCTATTTCCTGCATGCTCTATGTTACACATTACTATTATACAAATATATTCTTATACTACTCGAACAATCGGTTGGTTCTAAGTAAATGATCACTGTGGATACTTTGTACTGGTGGCAGCAATGAAAAAAATATGCAGGCCAGCTGCAAGAGCCAGCAAACTCTTAGCTGAACTTTCCGCAACTGCCTTAATAGTGGCCACAGGAAAACTCAGAGAGATCAAGTAACCCGAAGCTAAACACTCTGAGGGATAATCTTGCATGTAAGAAGCCACTGACATGGCTACCCGGCGTGCCTGAAGCACGGAAAGACACGAACCATCTGGCCAACATGATGGAAAAAGCATCTCAATACGAGTACGTGCATACGAATGTTAATGTTACGAATACGCTCAGGTATTGGCAACATGGAATACTTCACAATTCACTTCTGGGAGGTAGCTGGATCCAACCATCAGATGGAGACAAATGCGATGTTACTCTTGAGGGAAGTTTTGTCAGAGGATGTGGAGAACTGTGGCGAGGACAACAAAGTCAAAGCCATCTTTGATGCACTCCAGGCTCAGTTCAGCCGGTCGCCCAGGTAAGCTCCAGCAGTACTGAGTTACCTGCAAAGAAATGCATAGACCACCTTCTAGGGGCCTATAATATACGACACCCAACTGAGCCAACATGGCAAAAGAGGTGTTCTGCAGCATGCTTGACAACCCCAGTCTGAAACAATATATAATGGCGATACCTACACTCAAGTTGAACCAAATTATCAGGGCACACAACAAAAGAACTGACTACTGATTGCACAGAAGCAACAGGGATGCCCGTCGGCACCAATAATAGTAGAGGTTGATAGCAAAAAAGCCAGGGTGAGGGTCATGACTAGATGACTTTAAGAGCGAAGATTAGAGTAGGAAGGGAAGAACTTTCTGTGGCTGTGCACAACAATTACGAGGCTTTGGGGAAGTTTGAGTTTAGCACCATGGAGACAACCTTGGTTGGAAAGGATAGACCAACTGCGCACACCCTAAAAACGTCAGGCACAAAGGCCAAGAGTAGACTGGACCAACGGAGGCAACTGGCAAAAATTGGAAGAAGGAAAAGAAACTGGAGGCAGGACTAGCTTAAATCACCACTAGCCTAACATTTGGTCAGGTAAACCAGACACCTGCCTTAAAAGTGGCAGACTCAAAACAGCCTGGAAAGTACCGCATTGTCATCAGGGGCAAAGATAATGCAGAGCCGGTTTGGCACAAGCATTGTATCAGACCGCTTGACTTTTTTTTTTCCCAGAAGAACTAGGAGGAGAGTTGATGCGTCCAGTTCTTAATTCACACTGATTGCACCACAAACTTGATGAGCAAGCAGGTGTTTGACTGGCTTTCAAACCCACACAGGCCCAAGTAGAGGAGAGCGACAGCCTCGGTCTCTTGGCTGACAAAACCAGACTTACTTTTCACGAAGTCATCCAGTTTCTAGTACAGGCAGCAAGTTGTGAGGACTGAGGAGGTCTTTGTTGCAATTCATATAAGCAAAGATGTCATATGAAGGATGCCAATCTTGTTGGCTCGATGGAGTTTCAGAAGCCTGTAAATTACGTAAATGGAAGACAGCTGATGTGCATAGAAAAATATGAGCGCCTGTTGTTGAGAAAAGCTCAGCTGATGAAAGACCTGAGGTGCTGGCCTGGTTTATGATGACCATTTTGTCGGGTTGCCACGCAGAACTACTGCCGTTAGGGCGGATAAAGGGGTGCCCGAGGGCCCCTATTGCCTACTAGCTTGAACCAGCCTGAGTAAAACCACTCCTGTTCTGCTGGGACCAAAAGATCCAGAGCGCAGTAGTTAGGAGTAGAGATGCCCCGATTCCAATTTTACCAGCCGATTTAGATACCGATTCGATATACCGATTCTCATTGAAAAATAATCTGATTTAGATATTTTAGGTTGAATAGATAATTGTTAATTTTATTATGTAAATATAATGCAAAGAAAATATAAATATTGATGTATTATTTGTTTGTATTTATGGAAAAAGACATACATGTATATACATTCACATACTGCCATACCGTGCATCTAGTAACAAAACAGTCAATGGCTCTTGAAATCTGTTATTAATAATGGTAATTAATGTTAGTGGTACAGCTTTATCTGTGATAATTATGTCTTTCTTCTACTGCTGAACGAACTGCTGCGCCTGTACTGTTTAGAGCAAATAAATGTTTCGTTTTATTACCGTTAGTGATTCGACTATCTCAGTGAGACATCTTTATCTTCTATCACTATCGATGTAGCCAGTAGTACTGAAGGGCTCACTTGCCACAGATCATGGAGGACAGGCTAAATACCGATAAGCCACTGAGGTTTTTTATGCGATACAAATGATACATCACATAGTCAGAATCAAGAGAGAGATAGATAACTTTATGCATCGGCTGCTCAAATTACTTTCGTAATGCTAGTAAATAGATACATTACACCCCATTCTTGTTTCTCATGATTGTTCTTTTGTTCGTGATTGGCTGCAATAAATCATATCGCTGTACCAGGGAAATACCAGTTTGTGATTACGTCCTGACTAAAGCCAAAATATTCCTCAGCTGTGTGGATGTTTATTAGGGTATAAACATGAACTAGATTGTGTGACAGGCTCGGAATTCATTAAGTAAAAAGAAGGAACTTGCAGCTGATGATTTGTTATTAGTGTAGCAGGCTAAAATATGGTTTTCTGCTAAATAGTTGACCTGTAAAAAGTATCTGAAGTTTCCGATTTTTTAAGAAAAGATCGGCCGATACCAATTCAGATACTTAACACCCATATTGGCACTGATACCGATTCCGATATTAGAATCGGGGCAACTCTAGTTAGGAGTGCCAACACACCTAGAGCACCTATTCTAGATGGTCGAAAAGAACTAAAAAGAGTCTTGACAGGCTGAATGGCTAGCTGACCTTCTGACGTGGTACCAAGGCATTTTCAGAATAGTGAATGAGATTTAGGCCGGTCATATTAAGTGAAACACTATTTTCTATCAAAAAGGGAATCAAACCTATACACCAACCTCTCTCCCTACCCAAGAAGACCCTAATCGAGGCTCATCAAACTGGCCAGAGGTAGCTGGAGTTCCCCAGCAATGTTGATATGAAAGAAGGATGGTAAGTGTAGGTTCTGCATCGGCTATTGACATCTGAACATGGTAACTAAGCAAAATGCTCAACCCTTTCTCCAGATTGATAAGCCTTGATGATTTACCCAGTAGCAGATTTGTTAGCACGGTGGACCTGGTTGGTGGATATGGGTCGGTGCTCCTGGATGTTCATGCACAGGAGAAATCAGCACTTTCAACATAATCAAGCCTTTAAAAGTAGGTCATGCCCTTCGACATGACTTCAGCCCCGCCACCTTCCAGGAGTTTATAGTGCAAATCCTGCATGGGCTTCAATGGCTAGCCCTGCTGCTTTACCTGGACGACATCAACATCATTGCACCAGACTTTGACAATTCCCTGCACAGACTGGATGAGACATTCCAATGGTTAAAGGGAGTGGGAATCAAGCTCAAACCAGCTAAGTGCAAACTCTTGCAGTGTCAAGTATGCTATCTGGGTCATGCGGCTAGGGCAGATGAGGTGGCTACTGACCTTGAGAAGGCACGGGCAGTCTGGAACGGGTCTGTCCTAAACAAAGCTGCGGGAGCTGCAAGGCTTTCTGGGTGCAGTAGGGTATTCTCGTCAGTGGATCCTGAGCTTTGCTACCATGGCTCGACCCTTGCACAAGCTGGCAGGCAAGGAAGAGGCATGGAAGTGGGGAGACAAAAAACAAGCAGTCTATGTGAGTCTCAAGGACAGTATCTCATCGGCAGCCATTCTGTGGTATCCTAAACTCAGTCAGCCATACATACTGAATACAGATGCTAGCGGATAAGAAAGGGAACGGCGTTGTCTCGGGTACAAGGCTGAAAGATTGATTATTTACTGCAGTAAATTTCGAGAACCTGCAGAAAAAACTACTGAATCACCAAAAGGGAGCTGTTAGCAGTGGTCAAGGCTGTCAAACACTTCTGCCTTTACCTGTATGGGCCAAAGTTCGTGCTCAGACTGTGCTTCGGTGGCTGTGCTAGAGAAAGGAGCCTTCTAGTCAAGTAGCTCAGTGACTGGAAAGCCTGGGCGCATTTAGCTGTTTTTGGGGAAACAGGCAGGAAAATGACACGGCAACACCGATGGGTTAAGAAAGCAAATCTGCATCTGCTGGCAGTGCGAGTTGAAAAATATGGACCAATCAAGAGGGAGCTGGCTAGAAAGAAAACAGATCTTACCATATAGACTCAAGGAAAGCCTGGAAACCGTGTCAAAGGTTGCCATAAACACACACGGTATGGCTGGCTATATGGGCCAACCACTTACCTTATAAGTGGCAGCTGAAAAGGTTGGCCTAGGGCCGACTGAGGCTGCCCTCAGATCTTTTGATACAGCTTGGGTGAAGACTCGAAGTGCCACGGAAAAGGAGCAGGCTGAGCTACAGATGACTGACTGGGGATTACGAGGTGCTGACCCAAGAACATTCGGAACTGCAAAGCAAGAACTCCGGAAGCTGCATAAAATCAAGCAATCCTTAGGATATGACTGAAGGGAATGCTGGAGGCTAAGACATCCCCTATGACCAACCCAGAACGTGTGCCGTATGCTCGCCTGTTGTATGAGTAACCACTGGAGGCAAATGTATGCCTTGGCCCACTCTAGAGTTGACAGGACGACCAGTCGCTTTTGTCTCACCTGTATTAGCCAGGTCTGACAAAAAATAGAAGATGATCAGGAGTTGCGAGATGCGCCAAGCACGGTGTGACAAAGACAGCCAGAGGGAGGCAAAAAGGTTTCTCAAGGTTCCCAATGGAACAAGTTTCTAACCTCGGCTCACCTGGTATGCAAGGTTCAGCTGGAGCGGGTGAGCTAGGAAGAAAATGCATTGGTCCTTGAAGGAGACACATCAACCCCGGAAAATCTGGCCAGATCTGCCCCGCCAACTCTTGTCTGGATTCTTGAGTGCCAGCTCATCAGCTAGATAGTGATAAAGGAGGGTTAGCCAGCTGTTGGCTAACAGCACTTTCTGGGTTGACGTGGCCAAGGTTACTGCTGATCTTGCACCCGACTAATAGATGAGTTAACAGGAAATACCCTGTGGCAGGAGATACAGCAGCTGGAGTATAGGGGCCTGACAACATCTCCGCTGGACCCAAGTGATTGCGCCTCAGGGCAGTATATTAGTTTCTAATAGGGGAGAGCAGAGGAAGCCGCGTGGCCGCTGTCTAGTCTGGACCCCCGAGACACTAGCCATCCCCAGCATTATCTGGCTGCTAAGAAGATGTCTTGGTTTTGCTGGACTCGGAGAAAAAAGGCTCAGCCGCACCGGGCTAAGAGTAGAGATAGACAGCCTGACCAGAAGAGTGACCAGCCAGATGCCAGCAGGCCCTAAAGACCGCCGACTCCTGAGACAAAGTAGGAAAGGCCTACAGTATAAAAGACAGTAGCTATGCCTAGAAAGCCAGAGACTGGAGAGCCTCTGAGGTACACGTAGAATGTTGTTACATATTCCAAATTCTACTTTATACACCACATTTATACAAATAGATTCTTATACCACTAAAACAAATGGCTGGTTATAGTGGAGAAGGGTCACTGTGGATTCTTTAAAATTGTGATCAAAATCTTAAATAGAGTTTCCAATATTTATGGGGAAAATTTACCAGCCACTCTAATGTAATAAAATGACAATGAGCCTCTAAAATTATGTAGATCATTCTGGGGTGTTTAACATTAGTCTTAAACACAAGCATATCTCACTTCCGATTCAATTGCTGAGGTAAGTTTCTATGTATAATGATATTAATCTCAAAGTGACAAAATGAAAGTGTGTCACCATTGGACGTATTGAGTCATTGTTTGGAAGATAAATAGGTGAGAGTTTCCAATGTACTGGACATTCACTAACATTAATTTTATTCATCACTTATCGCAAAAAACGGCTAAATTAACTCAAATTTAAGAAAATGTTTCAAACCAATACCAGTATATATGTTGATAACGTCCATTACTAAAAAACTCTGATAATTCAATATAGCACTTAGGAGTGACACTCATGTTGGTTATATGGAGTATTTGATCTAATTTAGCACATGGAGTAATGTAGCGATGTAGCAAAATACTTTTGCAGAGGCATTTCAGTTCAATCGCAAATTTGAGAACTTCTAATCTTTCTATTTATAAAACTACTAAATCACTCCAGAATTCTTGAAGTATCACTCCTTACGAGTATCTCTGAAAATCACTCTATGAATGAATAACTAAATACATGTAATTGCTATCAAAAATGACAACCAGAAAAAGTATCAAGCTCCCATAATGTAACAAAAAGGCATAATCACCAATAAGAAAACAGTGAAACACCATTTTATGAAAATCTCTGAGCAAAGCACTCGAGCAAAACGAAAAAAACAGAATATCCGACCTCACTGTCATCAAACCAGCCGACAACTCAAACAGAAACCATATCTAAATACAATCACTGGAGTCTCTCTGAAATAAAATCTACTTGTGACCACCTGAGTTGAGAAATGAGAGAGACTCAGAATGAAACAGAAACTGACCACACTCACTGTTTGTGCTTGTTAATAACATGTATAACTTGAATTCATATCATAATACTCCTACCATTGAACGGCTGAATCTTTCTGTCAATCATATTTTAATAAAACTGCTAAACAACTAAGAACACAATTAGTACTAGCAAGTATAAATTTATCTTACAGCTTTCATTTCTGATAAACTCTCAGACATTTTGTATAGCTATTACATTACCTAAAGTAGAAAGAGCTTTCTGATTGGTCAGTTTAAAGGCAGGCAGATCTTCATCAATAAACCTCTGGAGTTCATTGGCTGTAGCTGCATAGCTCTCTGCTAAATCAACCTAATCAATAGACATAAAATATGGTAAGTTATGTACCAAACTAGTACACATAGTAGTAAAACATCTAGAATGATGTGATATAATATGAAACTATATTAAGAACAAATGTTAGAGAAATAACAGGACACTCCAGATGTTCTATATCTAATATATACTAGCTTATTGAAGATGTTATTAAAATGTATTTCATAACACAAGTAGTAGTCAGTTCTGACTGTGTAATAGAAGGTATCTAAAAAATCAATAGTCATGTTGTCCTGTATGAGCTGAAGAAAACAGGTTGACAAAACTGGTTGATTGGATAGCTCAAAGAGAAACTCTGACTTCCCAACTTCTCATGTACATGAGACACAGAATCAGGACGAAAAACAGCAAAATATCTAGTAGTGATATCCAATGTAAACACCATAACAAAACAGTACATTCAATAAGCTATCTCCAAGCAGGTTTACAATTATTGGAAAGATAACTCCTATTACCTGGTGGGCATCTCTGAACCTGGCATCCTGTATGAGCAATAGGGTGTTTATCTCTGTCATTCTGAGTCCAACCTCTCTCTCCATAAATTCTACCAGCTGGTCTTTCGACCTCCTTCTGTTCTCTAGTAGTTCTCTCTCCAAGTCATCATATTTTCTACTTAACTCTGAAAGCTATAAAATTATACTGTTAAATGACTCCATGCTAGATTTCTATCAACAACAAACACGATGCTAAAGTTATATCAGCAAACAAATCATGCGTCTGGAATGAGTTTCTTAAAAATAAATAAGTCAATGTGCTAAGTCCTATCCTTGGTTAAATTGGCTAAAATAAGTTTATTTTTAATCTACATTGAGAGAAATGAGCTGTTAACCATGAATAATATTAGAAACAGCTATTGGATCGTGCCTTTGGTTACTGTGGTGTAATAAGTACAACACACAGTATGTATATGTAAAATTACCATGACTAACTACTTGATCATGTCTATATATTCTTAGCTTACCTGACATACAGACTTTAGTTCACATTATTATTATAAAAATATCATACTTGCTATACATATGTCAGGGCACACAGCCAACTGACACTTGAACTCGTTCTTGCACACAGCAACAAGTTCAGTACTTAGTTATACTAAGTAACAAGTTTATCTTGCGTAAATGCGAATAAGTATATTTGAGTACGTATATACAAGCATTAGTGAAGGTTGTATAAAACAGACTGCTGCATATAAAAAGTGTATTGCCTTTTATAGGTTTGGCAATACCAAAAGTATTTAGGCATCAGATAAAAATAACATCTGTCAGGATGTTGTAAGTATAATATGAATTTGTTATGACTACAAGAGCAGGTTGCGAGAGACACATACATAATTAATTTGATGTATGAATTTAGTTACAGACACAAGAACAGACAATATCAGTAGAAATCCAGTTGCAAAACAAAGCGCTAAACAGGTTATCAGTTGAGTGGAATACCAAGAGATAACAGGTGTCAAACAAACTATAAAATGTTATTATTAAATATTCCAATGTGGGGAGATAAGCGGATGGGTGGTCTGACAGGTGAATTGGTGATTAGTAACCGCTGTTGATTGCGATGTTTCTCGTTGAACAGAATAAAGATCATTGTTGGTCATTTTGATTTAGTTGTATTGTTCGTGAGGTATAGCTTGTAGTTATACCTTACACATACACACCATATGTGTTCTCTTTAAAAGGACAAAATGTCACCAATGACCAAGTTAAGTAGTAACACTATCAAAATGTCACAAATTTTTGTTACAGAGGTAAATAAGCTCACATAAGGAAGACCGGGGTAGGTTGATCATTGGGACGGGTTGATCATTGGATTTCTTGCAGCAGGTATTATTGTTTATCTCATGAGTAATCTTTCAACATGTGAGAAAACCTTTAAGAAAGTGGTAAATGTCAACTCAGCAGATGAAGACATGAGATGAAAAAATTAAAACATTTTTTCTATTATTTCACCTTTTTATCTCATATTTGATGCTGACTGGGCATCTAATACTGGACACAGTATTCATTGTTGAACATTCATATGCTACAATTTATTGTAACAAGATATGTGTTTTAACATGCCAAAATAGTGCACACCTAGTTTCAATGCAGGTTTTGTAATTTATGAAAATTCTACAATTGGCACAGCGGGGCAAGTTCATCATTTGCATTTTGGGACAGGTTGAGCAGTGATCAACCTGCCCTGAGGTATTTTATTTTTCAAGAACAATTATAATTGTCTCATCAGGCAGCCCATGATAGACTGATATGCTTATAAAGTTAAAGAATAGAGAAAGCATAATATTATTATGCTTTATTAGTTATCTCGAGGTGTTGACTGATGTTCTAAAAAAAGAATCAAGGAGATTGACCCCCTAGAAGCTGAGATATAGACAGCCAAACACAGGTCTACCTAATAACGAATCAGAGGAAAACCCTTCGAAAATCCCGAAAACTGTGACGTATAAAATCGACTTAATGGTCATGTGCCGGAGTTGCGCACCCTTACCGCCGTTATGTATAATGATTGTTTTGGCTACGAGGTGTGAAACGCTTCTCGCGATAGTAAATAATTTACATACTAGCTCTGGTTTTTCAGGAAAATCATCCAAACATTGTGTGGTAAAGGCATTTGCCCACAATCCCTCGCCATGATTTTTTAAAGCAGAAGAGCAGATTTTGACTATTGTGCTTCAAATTTTAACTCGATCTCCACGGATATACTCCGAAGATCATCTGTTCAACGAACGGCGCGTGTATAGTCTATATGCGATATCCGCGATTGCAGTTTGTTTAGAATAAGAAATAGGAATGGGACTTTTTGTTCCTTCATCATTTTTCTACTGTGTATCTACTGCAGCATTCAGTTGATTTTCATGATTATCGTCACTATTAACAGACTGGAAGTTCACTACAGCCATAATCTTAGAAAGACTAACTTGACCGTGCTGCTCTTGCTATAAGAAAAGAAAACGATAACTTTTGCTTTGATTTTTCTATTGATCTATTATCTTATCTATGATTATTTTTTATGATTTATATAATATTCATAATGCATATTATACAAAATAATAATATAACTGCGTATAGAATAAATGATGTAACTAATATAATTTGTATAAAATTCCAAATGATAACCGAGATTGATGATTGATTTAATTGATTCTATTTATTAGCTATAGTTAAAAAATCTGAACAACGCTAAAGATGAGTCTGAATAGGGAAGCTAAGTAGGAGAACAACAAAACTGAGCTGAACTAGCAAGATAGCGAAATGTTGCGAAATAATAGATGCGTGTAATTATTTTATGCTAAAACTAATCTACACGTCAGAGGGACTGGTTCGGAATTCTAGGAGCGATGATTGTTAGGCCCAATTTGATTGTTCTATGCTTCCAGGGATTAAACCAATTAAAACGCCGTGATTGTTATAGGAGAGCGCATTAGTTGGCTTAATTGACCAATGGCACACAAGTCGATTTCATACGTCATATATTGATGATTACCAAAACACTTTTGTTTTTTGGTAGACCTGTGTTTGGCTGGCTATATCTCAGCTTCTGGTTGGTCAATCTCCTTGATTCTTTTTTTAGAACATCAGTCAACACCTCAAGATGAATAATAAAGCATAATAATATTATGCTTTCTCTATTCTTTAACTGCTCTACTAGCCATGCATATTTGCATACAAGAGATGATTGTATCAAGACAGTTTAACTACCAGAAAGGTTTCCTAAGATAAAAGCCATGAATTGGGCAAATAATTTTCTGTTTTCAGTAACACTGAAGGCCATATTATTTGAAACAGGACAAAGTAATTGTTGTTATAAGACCTGTTTCTAATTTTATAGTTCACAGTTGGTAGTCTAGCATTTAGGAGCAGCCTTCTCCCTTAATGACTTATGTTCAGTTTTTAACTTATTTTTTCACATAGCTGTTTGCTAATGTTGCTTTTGTACTTTTGTTAGCCAATCATATGTTAGTGAATCTACACATGTTATAATGATACTCATTCACTTTGTCTCTATCTTCTCTACCTGAGTGGTCAGAATGAAACTTGCTAAGCTACAAAATCGTTTTCAAATTCTATCATTAATTATGTACTTAGTCACTATGTTAATCCTCTTGATTCTCGATAATCGCTCATCTCATGTTAGCATTCAGTTGATCTCAAAGGCTAAAGAGAATGGGATAGTATTGCTCAAAATACCACCCCATACAGTCCATTTCGATATATGGACTGTTCAAAGCATGCAATAACGCAATAGCTATGGCCAAACCATATGGATCTTCAATGTTAGTGAGTTCATAAAGGATGCCGCCATAAACGCCATGACCCTCGAAATATTCTGTCAGGTTTTCAAGCCACAGGAACATGCCCTTTAACTTCTGGCATCTAGAAGGAGTCTGATTTTGTAGCTGCAGAAATCACAAACAGACCTGAGCCAGAGAATGCTATGGAACATTAGGTAGATGTTACAGGCATGCCTGTCGCCTCAACATCTAATTTTGCAATACCAACGGATTCCACTTCACAAGTCCAGGCTACTCCACTTGGGAGATAGAGAAATCAATCGATGAAGACCAGAACAATAAAAATGTTTCTCCCTCAAATCTATTTCCAGTGCTCAAACCTGGCCTCCTTAAAATAGGTTAGCAAAAGAGAGGTTGAACACTCTCACTGATGGACACCCCGACGAAGCTACATCTAAAGGCCAAGGCAGATCAAAGGTCTCGAGCAGCCAGTTTCCCAGTTGGGGAAAAGAAAGGAAAGAGAAGCAAGAAAAAAAGTGTTCGAGACATCAAATACAGAACCAGAAATAGAGTTTCCTAACTTATCAGATGAGGAGGAGGCTGATGTTATTCCAAATTTCAAAGTAAGAGTTGGCGACTATGTGTTGGTCAAGGTATACGGTAAGACACGAAACTGATATAAGAAGTATGTATTGGTGTTGGCTATGACAAAAAGTAATAGAGATCTGTTCACAACCATCCTGAAGAGAGTCAATCCAAGCAAATAATCTACATCTGAAGAAAACATTCAGTTGGTGGCTCTGAAGTTATGAGAGTTCTCTCACAACCAATTGTAGGTCATCGTTTTGTGAAATTCCATGAAAATGTTGATGCCTACTAAACTATCCATAAATGACAGTCATTGTTTTGTTACCCATAGTTATTGCACGGACATGCAGAACTCTTTTATTTATCTGCCTACTAATTTGTGAAGAACAGGGATATTCATTCGTTAACAAATTTTACAAGTTTTCAACTCGCTTGCACCTTGATGTTTTATGTTCACTGTTACCAATAATTACATAGGTGTTGCATAAGTGTTTTTGTTAGTTGGAAATTCTACTTGTTACATAGAAGAGTTTAGTTCTGATAAGTCCTCACTTTTCTGAAACCACAGAGAAAATAGTTCTTAGTGACTTTTTAATTTCATTACTTTAGGTTCAGTTTTTTTGTTACTGAGTGTGTAGCTCTTGCTTACTTGGCTATCAACTTTTTATGTTATTTTGATATTGTGTATTCTCATGAAAATGTGCAGTTATATGACTAAGATTCATTAAAATGCACCAAAAACATAAATTTGGTTGTGAGTGTTTTAAAAATAGCTCAAATTCAAACTTTGCTCAACCTGCCCCATGTATGATTAACCTGGCCCACACCAATGCTCAACCCAACCCGTAAGTGATCAACCTGCCCCGTTTTTTTGGGGCCACCTTTTCCATCATGGTTTGGTGTCAGTTGATTCTTAACATCAATTACTTCAGTGATGGCTAGTCACATATACTGTGCATCTTTTTCCCAATTTTGAAGTCGTTTGATCCATTGGTTGAGAACATATGAAACATTGTCAAAACAGCGCTCAACCTACCCCGGCCTTCCCTACATTTAACTCTAGACGTAACTCTAAACATAACTACACAACATAATTACATCTATCTTCTTTGCTGGTAAAGATTGATCAGAGGCTTTCCCAGCAGAAAACAACTAATACTTAGTAGTAAATGAAATGTCCTACTACATGTGTTCTCTTGTTATAATAAACAAGAGGAGACAAATTCTGAACTATTTTCCATCGTTTATCATGGTTGTTATACTTCATGAAAAAATGTTATCAGCATAGTCCATGTAATATTCTCTAACGTAACCTGCTAAGGAATTGTTGAATTCCAGGAGTATGATAAGGAAGACAATGTTATGAATGATTTCTGACTATAGAGTTTAGGCTACTATATCATAAAGTACTCCAGGCTTTACCTGTTCATCTCTAGTACTATGGAGCTGTTTAATCAGTTTTTCTGTTTTCCTTTCATAGTCTGAGAGTACTTTAGTAGCATCCTTAAGTAGAGCAGACAATTCCCCATCTTTAACCTGAGCCTCAACTTTCACCTCACCTCTTTTAATCTTCAGCAGTTTTATCAGTTCTTTTAGAGACATTGGTTGATGGACCAACCCTACATGTAGACCTGAGGCTTTAGTAGCAGACAACAACTAATATTCAGTATTAATAGAGAGATCAGAGTATTTGCGTTTTCTTATTATACTAAACAAGAGGAGATACTTTCTAAACTATGTTTCATTGATTATCCTAATTGTTACACAAAATGATAAAACATAACAAAGAAACTCATGTAATAATAATTATAATGTTGCTATCGATTGGCCCAATTCAAATTATATTATTATATATTTACCAAATATAATCAGTAAAAAGTGACACCTATTTTCATCATGTTCTTTGGTACCATCCATACAATCAGTAAACAATGACACCTATCTCCATCATATCCCTTGGTACCATCCATACAATCAGTAAACAATGACACCTATCTTCATCATATTCCTTGGTACCATCCATTTAAGCAGTAAACAATGACACCTACCTCCATCATATTCCTTGGTACCATCAATACAATCAGTAAACAATGACACCTATCTTCATCATATCCATTGGTACCATCAATACAATCAGTAAACAATGACAACTACCTTCATCATCTTCCTTGGTACCATCCATACAATCAGTAAATAATGACATCTACCTTCATCACATTCCTTGGTACCATCAAGACAATCAGTAAACAATGACAACTACCTTCATCATATCCCTTGGTACCATCAATACAACCAGTAAACAATGACAACTACCTTCATCATCTTCCTTGGTACCATCCATATAATCAGTAAACAATGACATCTACCTGTAACATATTCCTTGATACCATCCATACAATCAGTAAACAATGACACCTACCTTCATCATATTCCTTGGTACCATCAATACAATCAGTAAACAATGACAACTACCTTCATCATATTCCTTGGTACCATAAATACAATCAGTAAACAATAGCACCTACCTTCATCATATTCCTTAGTACCATCCATATAAGCAGTAACCAATAACACCTACCTCCATCATATTCCTTGATGCCATATATACATGTACAATCAGTAAACAATGACACCTCCCTTCATCATATTCCTTGGCACCATTTATACAATCAGTAAACAATGACACATACTTTCATCATGTTCCTTAGTACCATCCATACAATCAGTAAACAATGACACCTACCTTCATCATATTCCTCGGTACCATCCATTTAATCAGTAAACAATGACACCTACCTTTATCACATTCCTTGGTACCATCCATACAATCCACACAGAGAACTTTATAGCAAGAAGAACACCCCATGGCGATTGGTTTCTCGTCGTGTCTTGTACATTTCCTTACATCATACATCCTTGCTTTCTGTTGATATTCCTCTATTTTAATAAGTTCTTTGTGATTGGAATAGAACTCCTCATGAGTCTGGAACAGCACAGAATATACTCAGGTTTTTGAAGATGCAACTAACACTATGATTTTCGGCAAGAGTCCAACAAGGATCAAATTCTTAAAGGTTGACTTGCAACAAAATTCACCTTGCAGTAATTTGGAATCAAAAGATTCACAATGTCTTACTCTGCTGAGTAAGTGAGCTTGTAAGTGCAAATTATGTGGAAATGTGATTACAAGCTCTTAAAAGCTCAAAAAAGAAAACAGTTAATCGTCGCCATCACGAGACCCCCGTAGATTAGAATCTCTTTCCAAAACGGCTCAAACGGGATGTAGTTGTACATCATTGTTGTTGGCTTTTGTTTACACTTTAGCGCAACTTCAATCATGGAAAAATTTTCACAAATATAATTCACGGATCCAATAAAACCATGTCTATTGTTCTTATGCGTCTATTTAATCATGATTGTAATGCTGTCACTTTGAGCACTGATACCTCAAAACCTACCGTGAAAATTTGTTTAATTTTTAAACCTTAGCTCGAAGGAGTGCATATCATCCTCTGATAAACATGACGAGCCTGTTGGTCACCTGTGATAGTCGAAAAATGTTGCAGAAATTATTCGCGCTGTTTGGCCAGAAGTATGGGTCACATGATCAGTATACGACTAGACGATTAGACCAAGCCGAAACAAAACGGTAAAGTAGCGAGCGTCTATATTTGATACGGGCTTTTCGGTAGAACCCGAAGTGTTTGTCATAAACTAATGCTACGAGACGTTTTATATTGAGATTTTTGTTGGCCTTTTAATTCACATGCAACATCACGTGACAAAACAATAATCAAATGTAATGATTACGTCAGAGAAATAAACTAATTCCAATCTACGGCGGTTTCTTGACGACGGTGATTAACTGTTCGTTTTTGAGCTAGTAAGAGCTTGTAATCACTATTCCGCATATTTTGCACTTACAACACAGCAGAGTAAGACATGGTGAATCTTTTGATACCAAATAACTGTACTGTGAATTTTGTTGCAAGTAAACCTTTAAAGGTTTAGAAGTATGACCAACTATTGAACTATCATAATATCAAGTAATTGTTGCTAGTCACTTCTGACATATGAGATTTATTCTTTTAAACCTACATATTTTGTACAAATAATGCTTCAGTGCCACCAATAGGGTAATAAAGTATACAGTTAAACAATTACAAAAAATAGTTGAGAATTTTTAGAAAAGCTCCAAAAGTGAAGCCAAAGAAACAACTCAGAGTAAAATTGAATCAAATATAAAATATGAGTGTGAGTAGCAAAGAAACCCTTGTCATATGAAAATGTTGAACAAGAAAAAGTGAGATAAGTTAACTCACCTCCACATGTTTAGTACAAATCTTCGTTTTACAGTCACAGCAATAGGTAACAGCCAGTTCATTGGCTTTTCCTTTTTGTGCACAAACATCACAAATGTGCAAGTCGTCTTCCCTTCTTATGGCAGATGAAAGTCTTGCTAATGTAACATCAAAAACTTCCCTATAATAGTAATATATGCCACAGCCTATGAGATATAAACACTCAGAACATGATATGTAATGTTAGCTAGTAATACTTTTGAACTCAGACGCCATCTGCTTTAAAGATTGCAGGTTTATTAATTTTCTTTCGCAGATTATTTTAAATTAGGACTTTAAATATGCAAGTGGAGTTATAGAATAGATTTGAGGAATCTACTACAAGGACTTTAGTCACTTAGCGTTAGTACTACAGGTTGAGTAGACAGGTTCAGCTGGTTGGTAGAACAGTTGGTTTATATACTGAGAGTCATGAATTAATGTCTAGTCAACAGCAGTTCAAGTGAAGAGCTTTTAGCATGCTTATAACCACTATGCAAACCAAATCTGACTGCATGACCAGTGTGTAGAGTTCAAATTGGAATTTTGAATATTTTCTCAATTTTGGATGTGAAGAGTAGCAGAGTCTACTATCACTAGTGAAATGCAGATATCCACACATTTCCAAAGAGAACTGGTGATAACTGATCTTGACTTGATTCTTGTTTCCCATTCTCAGAAAGAGGTATTGTGAATGAAACACAGGGTGCAAATGTTATATGATGTGTTTATATCTTTAAAAGTAATTTTCTGTAAGCGCATAATAGTTTGTGATTTAACAAAATCTGTTCCAGGATCTAAATACATATCAAAGTACGTGTAAAACTACTTGAAATCAGCTATCATTAAATCCTTCATGTGAAACAGTAAGTATAAGGGTGTGACTCAACGCCTTTTGTACATTCATGAATGAGTGGCATAGGAAGGAACAACTTAGAAATTTAACGACAGAATTACAGACATTATTGACATTCCAGCAATACTTACTTGCATTTTCCACACCGAACTATTCTATTATTGTCAAAGTCTCCAACCAAGCATAAATAACAGTGGATGTGTTGACATGGGAGTGTCCTTGGATCAATCAACTGATCACCTTCCATCATGCAATACCCGCACTCTATTGGCATATTGGAATGCTATAGTGCTTTTGCCACTACCTACAATAAATAGAGAATACAAATACGTGCACTTGATATCTATATATCAGCTATATGCCATGCATAGAGCAATACAACACAGATGAAAATCTTACGCGTCGTCAGTCAAAAGCACAGGTGTCCTTTACCGGGATATTGCCGAAGCCGGGCCGTAGTCTACACACACAAAAAAACAACAAAGTTCCACGTAGTTATGAGCAAAAACAAAAGTATCCACCCAAATATCTCACTAATCCAATAAGCAGCACACACAAAAACTAAACCAATCGACAGTCACCCATCATGTCAAAATATTACAAGTTTCAAGTCATGTCTTGTACAACTCACCTTATGGTTTATCAAAACTTGTCCAAAAGTCCCTATTAATTTGAGGCTGTCCAATTGCTGTTTTAGAAATAGTCGCCGCTGGCCTAGCCTAACGTCCTGATTCAACATCTCACTTAACTATCAAGGCAATGCTAAAAGAGGGAATCAAAAAGTTCGGGAGCACTCAGCAATGCCCCGATAGTTACTGAGATGTTGAATTAAGACGTTAGGTTAGGCTAGTGGCGACCATTTCTAAAACAGCAATTGGACAGTCTCAAATTAATAGGGACTTTTGGACAAGTTTTGATAAACCATAAGGCGATTTGTGCAAGACATGACTTAGAATATTTTGACATGATTTGTGGCTCTGTCGATTGGTTTAGTTTTTGTGTGTGCTGCTCATTGGATTGGTGAGATATTTGGGTGGATACTTTTGTTTTTGCTCATAACTATGTGGACCTTTGTTGTTTTTTGTGTGTGTAGACTACGGCCCGGCCTCGGCAATATCCCGCTAAAGGACACCTGTGGTCAAAAGCCGAAATTTAAAAAATGTCGATCAAAAAAATATAAACTTTTTAACTATTTGGAGCTAATTAAAACATGCAAACTATGTTGTTAGGGACAGCTGTGTTGACTTACTGACCAAGCAATGCATGCCCACATGGTGCATGCAAGCAGTGTGTTAAAAAAGACGAATACCGTTAATTACTTACATCATTGTAAAATATCGCAAACGATTTCAGGTTATAGATAGCTGTGGTGAGAGAAGAGAGTCATGACATACAGATTGCGCTTGTAGCGGGGATTGTTACATAGTTGTGGCTTGCCTTTGGAATGTGTTCATTACTGGCAGTAAGCCTTACTCTTATGTCATTGGCTGTGCCCCTTTTGTCTATCTTGTGTTGTTTGAGATTATGTAGGCACTCACTTCTTCACTCACAGTGGTACAATAAAGTCATATAGTGTACAGCACATTTCAGCACAAGCTATTTCGGCATTACAATAGTGAAGCTTTCAGATTTAATACAGCGTTATGAAGATAAAACTAGTGGGGACTTTGGAGAGTGGTGCGACAAACTCGAGTTGATAGCAAAGCTCCAAAAAGTAGAGTATTTAGTATCATCCTTGCCGTTATTTCTTTCTGGGTCAGCATTTGCTGTCTCATTTTGTAGTCTTACCCATATTGAAAATCTGCTTGGACCACAATCTATAATAGTTAGGTATAGTACATTCCTGTAGTGACATATATCTGTAGCAAGCCGTTCCCAAACTCCTACCTCCGAATTTCCCTTAGTCCATCGCATGGGGGCAGGATCTACCCTTTGACATGCCGGGCAATTTTCAACAATGTTTTTTACAGCCTTCCTGCTCACGCGTTTACCTAACCTTTGCTCAGCAATATACAAGGGTCTGTCGATCCCAAAATGGTGCAGGTCATGGGTTTTCGTCACATCGTCATAACTAGCGGCATTATCCACTACTGCTACATTGGCCACTTTAGTAGTATTCACTAACCATTTCTGTCTCACCCTGGTTAACATGTGAGCTTTGTTGCAGGATGTTTCTGGTAACGGAATAGTTGAGAGAATCCACAGGACAATCAAGCGTATGGCTGCACGCTCGGGTGGTAGTATCAGTGACATGGTATTCTACTACAACAATTCACCTAATGCTGAAGGAGTGGTGCCGGCAAAGAAGTTGTATGTGTATGTGCCTAGGCTGCATAGATTAGTTGGAGAGGGAGATGGTATGCGACGACAGCGAGACATGACCTGTAACCCATTTAGAGTAGGTGATCAGGTATATGTCAAGCCAGCAAATGTAAAGTGCACATCTGTATGGAAGTTAGGTACAGTGACTGCACTAGTATCAAACACTGCTGTGGAATTTGACAAGATGACTCGTCATGTTGCAGATCTGCGTCACCCTTGCAGAGAAAGTGAGGACGACGATAGCAGATAAATTGAGATTATCCAGAATGATGAATGTGTAGAAGCAGATTTGGCAGATGCTGAAAGGCAGTGATTTGGCCGTACGCAGTAATAGACACCCGCCAGTATCGGTGGTAGATAACACAGTTACCAGTAGAAGTGAAACACAAGATCGTAGGCCGCCAAAGTGGCTAGCAGATTTTTACGTAGCGTAAGAGAAAAGGGTTTTGTGATCTATAGGATCAGGGGAGCTGTGGTGAGAGAAGAGAGTCATGACATACAGCTTGCGCTTGTAGCGGGGCATTGTTACATAGTTGTGGTTGGCCTTTGGAATGTGTTCATTACTGGCAGTAAGCCTTACTCTTATGTCATTGGCTGTGCCCCTTTTGTCTATCTTGTGTTGTTTGAGATTATGTAGGCACTCACTTCTTCACTCGCAGTGGTACAATAAAGTCATATAGTGTACAGCACATTTCAGCACAACAGCAAAGTAAAACATTCGGCACTATCACGATGTTATATCATCTTGGCACACTTTCAACAAATTTACAATAATCAAGTCGAAATCCCTCAACGTTCCTAACACAATACGGGTTGCTCGGACATTATTAAAGTCTTTAAAACTCATCAATACATACACGAACAATCTAACCTCTTTAATAAAAGTATTGATCGGCGTTGAACAAGTAGCTATCTTGACAATTGTACAAATAGCTCATACATGTACTACAAAAGCTAGCTCATATCGGTAGAATTTTCGATTCTGTTAGGAAGGGTAATTCCCGCGCAAGGTACTCCACTTAGACTGAGAAGCGATTGTGTGAACACAGCGGAGTTGAGTTAATCGTTTGCTCAATGTCTTTAGGTTCTTTGGTAACAAACGTTTTATGAAGCTTTTTTATAAAATTTATAAAAGTGTAGTTTTCAGAACTAATTTAAAAAAAAAATTTAAACTAAAGTAACACCCAAACCTGATTAAAAAACATTTCCAAGCTGTCATCTATTGGATGCCGTCATGACGTATTAAAAATACAACTATCCCTCACTAAACTTGTATAAGCCTTTTATTCGCCTTTAGAAATATTATGATAGAGAAGGCGCCGTTACGTAGATTTCGCCTATAAGAGAACTCGGCTACAAGAGGATTTGTCAATAAAGGTATCCAGATTTTGGTTCGAAGGGCAACAACTTCAGACAGACGGTCGACACGGCGGACAAAATGGCGACGATTCCAGAGTCTGGAACACTGACCTATACAACCTGGACGGCTCATCGCCAATGCCCGTGGGTACGAGCACTTGAAGCGAGTTGGCGGCCATATTACACTTCCAAGAGCGATAGTAACGCACTGTTGTATTGTAAAGGCGTTAGCGTTTTGACAAGTTTTCATTACCGAGGAGTTTCGCTTCAATATCATAAGAGAACTTAAATGTTAGATGAAGCCCATTGTTTTTTATTCTCACCAATAAAACATAAAATGCATAATTCTATTTTCAGCTGCAAAATGCATCTTGATATTTATATATCTATATATATAATAATTTATATATAGTATATGATATACATATATATATAAACATTTTCATATATATATGATATATATATATAAACATTTATATATATATATATATATATATATATATATATACAGTGAAACTCGGATAACTCAAACTTCAATGGACCGAGCAAAAGTGTTCGAATTATCAGAGTGTTTAAGTTATCAGAGCACTGTCACAAGTCCATGTATTTACTTATTTATTAGTAGATACATGAACATATACAAACTATAATATAAATCAAAAGCACAAATGGCTTGTTTCAAATTAAATGCTTCTAATGTAAAGTTTAAAACGTTTTTATCAAAAAGTATAGAGATTTTTCTATCACTTGAGATTGGTTTGTTGTTTGAGGTGATGTTATTGCCAGGACGTATTGGACGTCAGGATGTTATTGCCAGAAATATATATATATATATATATATATATATATATATATATATGTATACATGTATATATATATATATATATAAATTGTTTCCTCGCCCCGGATACCCCGTATGGGTGGTAAATTCTGCTCTAACTCGGGTCTCCTACCAGAGACCTGGGAGTTTGAGCACTCGCCTCAAGATCTTAGCTGTTCCCAATAGCGCACTTTTCTGCAACTCACCTGAGTTAATTGTTGTTGGTATTTGGGCAAGCCACATTTTATGCGCCCGTGTTATTGCGCCCAGTGCCCCAATGACTACTGGGATTACAGTTGTTCTTACATTCCAGCATTTTTCAATTTCTTCTCCAAGAGGGAGATATTTCTCTACCTTTTCTTTTTTTTTCTGGCTATATTGTAGTCATTGGGTACTGCTATATCTATTATTGTAGCTCTCTTGTTCTCTTTGTCTACCACCACTATATCTAGTTGGTTTGCTAGGACATGCTTGTCAGTTCAGATGTAGAAGTCCCTGAGGATCTTAGCGCGGTCATTTTCATTCACCTTACCAAGAGCTTCCCACCAGTGTTGTGGTTTATTACGGCCATACTCATCACATAGACTTCTATACACAGCACCAGTGACATGGTTATGCCGCTCAGTGTATGCGTTTCCTGCTAGCTGCTTGCATCCACTGATGATGTGTTGGATGGTCTCAAGTGCATCTTTGCACAGTCTGCATCTAGGATCGTCTCTAGTGTGATAGATTTTCGTTTGGAGTTGCCTTGTTGGGAGCACTTGCTCCTGGGCTGCCATGATTAGCAACTCTGTATTGGCCGTTAGATTTCCTTTGTTCAGCCACATATATGTCTGGTGAAGATCACCAACCTTAGATATTTGTTGGTGGTAAGCACCATGAAGAGGTTTCGTGTGCCAGTCAATTTCCTCATCATCAGGGCGTAGGTCTGTTGTAAGAGCAACCGATTGAAATTCAGCTAGCAACTTATCTGAAATGGCCATGGAGGCTGCATATGCTTTGATGCTTTGCTCCTCTTCTTTCACTGTCTGCTGTACACTTTTGAGTCCCTTACCGCCATCTTTCCTATCAAGATACAATCTAGTAGTATCAGATTTTGGGTGGAGTGCTCCATGCATGGTCAGCAGTTTACAAGTTTATTATGCCTGCTGGATATCTTATTACTGGCAGTGCGTAGGTATTTATTGCCATGATTTGGTTTTTGGCATTGAGCTGGCTCCGTAAGACCTGCCGAAGGCGTTTCTTGTATTCGGTAATGGCTTTGTGACGTACCTCGACTTCGTGGTTGATGTTGCTTTGCATAATCCCCAAGTACTTGTACCCTTCTTCTATATCTTTGATGGTACCATTTAGCATTCTTAGGCCATCTGTGAGCCTAGAATGGCCTTTCTTAAGAATTAGCTTTCCACATTTCTCAATACCGAAGGTCATTCCAATGTCCTTGCTGTATACCTGAGTGAGGCGTATTAGCGAATCAATGTCCCTTTCTTTGTTAGCGTACAGCTTGATGTCATCCATGTAGAAGAGGTGGTTTATCTTGGTGCCACTCTTAAACTGGTACCCATATTGAGTATCTTCCAGCATATTGCTTAGAGGGTTTAGGCATATGCAGAAGAGCAGCGGTGATAAGGAGTCACCTTGATAGACGCCTCACTTAATTTTGACACTCGCCAGCTTTTTGCCATTAGCCTCCAGTTCCGTCTTCCATTTGGTCATTGACACCTTGATGAATGCCACAAGAGCAGGGTGAACATTGTACATACTGAGGCACTCAAGTATCCAACTATGGGGAATTGAGTCATAGGCCTTTTTGTAGTCAATCCAAGCCATGGCAAGATTGGTTTGCCTTTTCCTGCTGTCTTGACAGACCGTCCGATCCACCAGTAACTGAAGTTTGGCTCCTCGGGAGTTGCGCCCAATTCCTTTCCAAGTGTTGCGCCAAATAAATATATATAGGCCTATATATATATATATATATATATATATATATATATATATATATATATATATATATATATATATATACTCATGCTACAGACAGTACTGTTTCGGCTATTGAAGCCTCATCAGTGCAGCTCAGAGCTTAGGCAAGGGACACAAATCCCATTACCAATGAGAGTTGATTTCCTGCCATGAAACAACTAGGTTGCCTCGTTGTTTATATACGTATATACATATACTGTATATATGTATATACAGTATATGTATATACAGTATATATATATACAGTATATATATATAACATTTTTATATATCATTATATATATGATATACAAAAAAAAAATTTTAAATGTTAAAACTTATTTGAATGTTTAAAAATATTTAAAATGTTTTATAATATATATAAATAGTTCATTATATATATATGATATATATAATGAACATTTTATGAAACATTAGATTATGAACATATATATACAGTGCTGTGCAAAATTATGAAACAACCTATGATTTTGAGTTGTTTGCAGAGTTCTATAGGAGCTTCCAACCTCTAACTCACCCTATTGTCAAATCAATATATATCAATGAGTGCAGAATTATGTGCTCTATACAATGGCATCTAATAAATTTAAGTATTAGACCAAATCTTAATCTAATTAATGGATTAGTGGTACTAGATTAAAGTAAGACAAACCTAATCAAAGCAAAGTGTGATTAATTAAATTTGAAATAATAATTAATTTCCTAGCACATTCTATTCAAATGTTTATGATATTACAATACAACAATGAAATATTAATTTACCTAGTATTTAATTTAATGTTGATATGGGTAATAATATGCCATTTGAAAAATACATAAAGTGATAAGTTGATTAGCTAAAATATTTGCGTCTATTTATTATGCACATAGTTGCACCTTATACCATTCTCTCCGGCACAAAATTTTTAGTATTTTGATATGTATATTATAAGGACTAAATGCAAATTTGAGGGTGTAAAAGGGATCAAAATAGAGACATTTTATGACTTTTAAAAACATTGAGGGTGGTCCCATAATTTTGCACAGCACTGTATAAATACATGTAAAATTTTGAAACTGTACATGAAAAGAAGCCTGGAGGGACACACATTTGAATTGATCACTTGAATTCAAAAGTTCCCTTACTGATGTTTGAACAATATCAACTTTGATAGCTGCTTCCTTATTTTGGGTCCAGCAAGTTTTTCATTACAGCCTTTGGCAAGATGATGCATGCGAATTTTCACATAACATGATGCTATGCACTTAATCAAGACAAAAAAAAGATTATTATCAGGCGGACAATCAAACATGTGGTCATTCAGCTCCACAAATATGGTGCAGGTTTTTCAGCAGTATCTGGGAGGTTGTTTGCTGCACCATCACATCTTTCTTTCGGGAGTTTCCTTGGTTTGCATAAATTCTGAAAATTAAAGTTTGCGTAAATTCACAAGGGATAAATTAAAAAGAAAACCAACATAAAAACATTATAATTATGTTATATATGTTATAATTATGGATGGAGTTTAGTTTAAAGCCTATTTTAGCTCAAAATGGACACGGAGAGCTGAGATTTTGCACACTGTTTGGAAGATAAGTACTTACTAACCACACAAAAATCATTGAGCAGTTTTTGAGATGTGGCCATCATTAAATTTGTTAGTTTTACAGTTTTCGATTTTGTGAATCAGTTGCTACACCAAAATGCTTGTTTTTGGTGTCAAATTGAAGCTCATAATGTGCTTTTAGCAGTGATAGAAACAGAATTTAGATACAAATTACAAAACAAATTTTTGAGCAAAAAATTGATAATGATCGATATGACCGTATATAAAGTGTAATACGTTGGACTACACTAAGGGTTACACGCTACCAACTTCCAATTAAGGTGAACTTCTAACTTCATTTTGTGAATACATGGAAAGCATAATTAAACTTAAGAATGAAATGTCCGTCCACATCCTTTATAGTATCTATTGGAATAGTTGATTGCAGCGCATGTAGGCGTGTTTAATAGTGGAAATTAATCACAACAAAGTACAGATGGTAAGATTGTATACAAATCGCCATTCTAGCTCTCTCACGCGTAGATTTTCGGATGTGCAATATGGCGGCCAAACGGCATCACTTCTCTAAGCGAATGGCCCGTCTAGGTAATAGAGGTCAGTGGTCTGGAATTGTCCCCATTTTGTCTGCCGTGTCGACCGTCTGTCTGAAGTTGTTGCCCTTCGAACCAATTTGTCGCCTTTCGGTCTGGAATCAAGACCGAAAGGCGACAAATTGGTTTGCTGTTTGGTTGAAGGCTAATGTACAAGCGCAATGCTTACATACCCTACAGGATGAATTTATTCGCGGAGTTATATTTCGCGAAAATTGTCATTTCATGCATATTCACGGATGAATTTATTCGCGGCTGAAAACTGCCACTCTCTAGGAAAAGTTAACTCTATTGCGGCTAGTAATAGTTATTCCTACACATGCGCACACCGCGTGTTCCGGTTTATATTTAGCTTACAACTGCGAGGCGATCATGCTATTCTACGGTAAACAATTTTGCTGCGTCCAGAGGTTTTCACGAATATTCATCGCTTTGGAGGCCTTTGATAAGCCAACAACTTGTGGTAAGTAATGAGTTTTTTACATTTACTAAACTAGAAATTCCAATGTCATGCAGCCCACGAAAAAAAAGGGTACTGATGGTTGAGAAATGCAATATTAGCAGTCAAATAGGATAATTGCAATGGTAGCTGTAATGTACTGGGTGTGGGTGTTATTATATACTACAAACAGCAATAATGAAAGGAAAATATTATATGTTTATATCTCTCCTCCTGCAAAAAGAGAAATGCAATATTGGCCAATATTTAAAGTAAAATGCACTGATATTATTAGGATAACCAATATTATTTATATAGTAATGATATAAAACCAATGCACAATTTTTTTTTACATTTCAAAATGGCATAGCTAACAATATCACGAAGTTGTGATATTTATATAGATTTTTAGAAAATCTGTACTACGTAGTCACTGTTCTGTAGTCATCCAAACTTATAATTAATTATTGTAATAATCTCATAAGAAACGTTAAAAAATATCATCGTCATTTGTTGTACTTACACTGAGTTGGACATCAGTTAGAATGCGAAAGTAGTCAAATGTGTTGGCAAATGAAAATGAAAAAATTGAAATCGGCAAAAATGAAACGATTTTTGTACTCCTATGTTAATTGCCGAAACCTTCGGCAGTTTGACAATGCTATAGACTGGTAAAAAGTGCACGTTATTTTTTCGTGAAATGCGCAAGACTTTATCCTTTTATTATCTGTCGCTCGGCGTTTCAATTTCCGGTCTTAACTTTTATTAAACCAAGCTTTTCAAGCGTTCTGTGGTGATTTTCGTCCGAATTAATCTGTCTATTTGTGTATAATCCGATCAGATGGGTTAGTTTTAGGAATTTGTGGTAAACCTTCAAAGGCTTGGTAGCATATTTAAATAGGTTTAAATGTGTTTTGTATTGTTATTATACTTTAACGACTTTACAAAACGATGCTTAAATTTGTTGATGAAATTTCTTGACGAGGGTGTGTCTCATTGTTGATGAATAATTTTCGTAAGTTGTGTGCACATGCATTTATCATAAAAACTACCACACTTCGCTCCGCTCATTTGTTCGTGGAAATATTTAACTATCTTAAACTTATGTTTTACAATAATAAAATAAATATTAATTCAAGCTGTAGACCTAACCTACTGTACGTAATTTAACTAACAACAGCAATAATGAAATATGTTTATTAAATTTCTTATTATATTGAAATGCAATATTAAAAGTAAAATGGCAAGCTGCCGTGTAATACACAATTTGAAAGTAGGTTGTTGGTTAAAATAAATATTAATTCAAGCTGTAGACCTAAACTACTGTACGTAATTTAACTAACAACAACAATAATGAAATATGTTTATTATAGCTCTGAAATGCAATATTACAAGTAAAATATATTGTAAGATACAGTTTGAAAGTTGGTTGTGTTGAATGCAGAACAGTTTTGACAACGATATGTAACAGAAATAAATATTAATAAAATAAATATTTAACTATCTCAAACTTATGTTTTACAATAATAAAATAAATATTAATTCAAGCTGTAGACCTACCCTACTGTACGTAATTTAACTAACAACAATAATGCCAACAATAAAGAAATATGTTTATTATATCTCTGAAATGCAATATTAAAAGTAAAACGGCAAACTGATGTGTAATATGCAGTTTGAAAGTTGGTTGTGTTGTGAATGTAAATTGGTTTTGACAGCGATATGTAACAGAGAGCAAGCGTTGGCATTTACGCGTCTGGAAGTTTTATGCAAACTGGATTGAAATAAAGAAATATTCTTGTCATAAAAGGGCGTTGTAGTAACGCCCTACCTTGTAGATAAGATGTAAAGAAATCTGGCTGATGTTCTAGATAATTTGAAAAACCTTCGGTAATTGGACAAAAACGTAGGCTGATAAACTGTGTACCACATTTTCGTACCTGTAAATCGGTCTACGCCTCAAACAGTACACAAACAGTACACAGTAAACAGTTCTACTATCTGTCGCACGGCTTTATTGGCGTTTCGTAGGTCGGTCGAAACTATTAATAAACCAAGCTGTTCAAGCGTTTTGTGGCGATTTGTGGCAAGACTTTATCGTTCTATTCTCTGTCGTTCGGCGTTTCAATTTCCGGTCTTAACTTTTATTAAACGAAGCTTTTCAGGTGTTTTGTGACTATTTTCGTTCTAATAAATCTGTCTATTTATGTATAATCCGATCAGATGGGTTAGTATTAGGAATTTGCGGTAACCTTTCAAAGGCTTGGTAACATATTTAAATAGGTTTATATGCGTTTTGTATCATTATTAACCTTAAACGACTTTACTGAAAAATAGTTAAATTTGTTAATAGGATTTTGTTGCAAGGGTTTGGTGACGGCCGTTAACGGATAATTTTTCGGGAGTTGTGTGCACATGTGCATTTATCATAATTCTCCCAATCAATCGTTTCACTTTTGTTTGGTCGTGGGATTAGTTGAATTTTACTTTGGTTCTTCGGTAAAACACAATACTAATTTTTTCCATCCCTACTGCTTCATTATTTGTTTTAGTGTGAGAGAGAGATTTTTCATCATACACCGAAGAACAATGATTGCAAGGGTGGTAGATGTCATTCTTAGAAGATCACCAATCATTCAGGGAGGTCTGGAAATTAAGGTTGAAGTGACCGCAGCTACTTACGAGGAGAATATATCTGTTTTTAAAAAAGGAACAAAAACGCCTTTACGAGCACAAATCTTTGGCCAACCGCAGAACTTTGCAATAGTGAGCCACGAGGAGAGTTCTGATGATAACTTCCTTACCAGCCATGTAGTAGCGAGAGAATCGCCTTCAACACCTACCCAAGACAGTGACAGAGCTGCTATTACCAAAATAACTAGTCAGAAAGCACCATTACACGCTAGTATTCACATATCAAGAGTACCAGTTTAATTTTATTGCTAGACAACCGCCATATGGACTAAACTGCTTATATTTACTCCATTCATCGTTTGTAAAATTTTATTTGTATTTGAAATATTTTATTTGTACACTCAAGTTTGTAATAAATTATAATACATCTATACATGAAATAAATATATATTTTAATCATGTTTGCTACAGCGATATCAAGGAGTTGTTGTAGATGAAGGGGTCTAGGTTGACTGGTTGCCTCTCTGTGAATATTCCTGCCTTGATGAATATTACTACTTGTCTCTAGTTTTCGTAATCGGAGTAGGTTGTTTCATTCTCTGCAGTAAACACAAAAAAGAAAAAATATTAACGAGTGTTAAGGAAGTACAAACACAATAACTGAAGTTTTTGATGAAAGTGATCAGTTTTTAAACAAAAGCATTAACTAATGCAGTTGATTATGGAAAAACGTATCTGCACTGCAAATCAAATACATACCATAATATTCAGATCAGAATCATGATCATCCTTGACTTCGGTATTAGAGATTGATAGAGTTGATTCTAATGTAAAAAGACTAGGAGAGGTTTTTTGCTATGCTGAAGCCATGCCGAATAACTTGTAAAAACCTTGAATAATTTTGTAAAGTTTGACGCAATGGCAATAAAGCTCAAAGCCTGGCGATGATTTTAAAGAAGTTTTGGAACTCGGCTACGTTTAGTACTTCTGCCTCGCGACTATTTTTGCGATGACGCCATTCTGCATATCTTGTGACAACCTCAAATAATTTTGTAAATAAATGTGATGCATTGCCAATGATTTTAAAAATGTTTTGGAACTCAATTATGTTTAGTATTTACATTAAAAACTAGGCTAGCGACTAGTTTTCAATTTGATGCAGTAGTTATTCTCTTGTGGTTAAAAATAGAGCTAATTATTCACTGAATTTAAAAATTCTCGAATTTTATGAAGAATTTTTATGACCAACGAATATTTTTATCCTGTAGGGTATATTTTTGAGGCGCAGTTTTGACAGTGTTACCCTAGGATACTTATATTTTGCTAGTATTTAGTTTCGTGAGTAGCATACAGAGGAAAATTTCGCTGCAACTTCATTTCGCACCTCTGATGAGTGCGAAAATATAATGATGTGAAAATAAATGCAGTGGAACAAACATAATTACATTCCTCAGGTTCGGTTCGCCGGTAAGAAAAATTTTTAATTTTGGGACTAGTTTGTAATTGTGAACCGCAGGTAGAATTGTATGGACGAGATCGATAATGCAATTTGATCGCTTGCTGCCATTTGTTTCTTGGACTACTGTAGAATGGAATTTAATTAAGCTGAAAATTTCAAAGTTTTTTTCACAATTTAGCTTGTTTTTATATTGGCGTATTTTAACGTATAGGTATAGGTATATGGTAACGTATAGGTATAGGTAATATGGTGTATAGGTATTAATTTTAACGTTTTCCCAAACAATCAACTGCTGCTAATAATTGCTGAACATCTTTATTACAGTAATTACAAGTTGTATACAAATACATACATGATACAGCTGCTAGTAATACTACAGCTACAGATACTAGCACAGTGTGTAGTTATTATAACATCTTCTCTTCCTTTTTTATTAGTGTTATTTATCAGAGCTAACTCTTTCTCTATTGCCTCATCTTCTGAATCATTACAAGTTATTGAAGAGGTGTCAGTGGTAAATCCAAACCTTTCCAGAGCCATGCCTTTCAACTGCGTGTCTTTCAACAAGGCGGTGCTCAATGCATTGATTGATGTCCCCAACAAACAATAACGCTACTAATGCGTGTGCATTGACATCAAGTTCCTATCATTATAAATCATTATTAATAGGAAAATAATCATAATTAATTGCAAAATAATAACGTAATAAATTTTGACAGTCAAATTATTTTGTTGGTTTATATTTTAACGATGCTATAGTGGTCGTTAAAAACGTTAAAATAAATGTCATTATAAAATTCCATTCTACAGTATCAATGAACAAAGCTATTTAATTTCACGTTTTTGCTCGTTCGTTATGATAGTTTAGTTTCGCTCATGAAATCTTTGCGAGAAGATGACTCCGCGAAAATGCAAAAGTTAGATGAGGCGAATACATAAGTGTCCTAGGGTATTGTTTTCTTTATGGGCTCTTTTTTTAGAAATAAAAATTGTGGCATGTATCTTTAAACGCCATTAGTGGGATTTCTCTGATTATGTTAGCTCAGACCTTTAACAAAATATTGATGCTATTTAAAAATACATTAGCTTATTCAATTAAAATACCAAAACTTGTTTTTGTATCAGCATGTTTGTCCAAAACGGTTCGAGAAGTCCATTCTCGGCTGAATTGTCGATGACCTTGCTTCTGATTGTCGAACTTTCAGAGTTATCTCACTTCGAGAAGAAATAGTTTTATGGTTTCGTTTATCGAAACTCGCAGTAGCCCGCCCGAGAAGTTCGTTCTTTGCATGAGATGAAAAGACAATTCCTGTTATTGTGATTTCTCATATACTTATGACAAGGATGATTTTCTTAGCTTTGTTCCTTTACAATTATGGGATAATCTAATGTCATTATAACGCAGACTCGATAGGTTAAACTGTGATTTATACTGATCTATGCTTGTTGAGATTTTATTGGAGTATGAAAAATAGAGGCTCTTTTTAACATAGGTGTCTAAGGTATATCCACATTTTACTAACTTCTGCAGTTTGTCGCAAGAAGACTAAACAGCATCACAAAAAGCTTATGGAGAAATGACCTATTCCACATCATAGAAATCAACCGGTTCTGATGCCACGTTACCCTTACTTGAGATATTTCACCGAATCGCCTGTCACATATCCCGATGGCACACACAACTTTTAGTTTGAGACAATGAGAAGTGATCATCGCCTCAAAAACCTTTGTGATATATACTCAGCGGTAGGTTAATGCTATATTTTGCAATTTAACAAGCACTATGAATCTTTTTTATACACACTTCTTTTAACAAAGGATAGGCTTAATAAAAAATGAAAAATTTTACATGGACCTCGACTTGAACTTTGGTGACAGTTTATTAATGAGTGGCGTAAAGAATTTCTTGCTATTATTTTTGTGTATGATTGGAAGTGCACGTGCATTCAAATACCTGCATGTGACAGTGCATATTTATTATTATATAATTCAGTTTATCTTTTCATGTAAGTTTTAGAATTGAAAAAGGTAATATTCAGCTGCCAATTTATAACCGTGAACCTAATCTTGTTGTTCTAGATAGGACAGAGATTCCATCGCTAGATGTGTTTATCTATACATAGTATCAATCTGAATCAAGTCATTGTCAAAAAAAGGTTAATGCCGCAAACTTTTGATATACATATTTCTAAAAGTTGTATATGATAAAGATCAGCTTTTCAGGATTGTATCAATATATTAAAAAGCAAATTTATTAAAACGTATCAAGCTAAACTCAAATGTATGTATTTATTTTCATAATGGAATTAAAACAAGAATACACATTAGTTAGAGAGTTACTACTGAGGGCCGAAATACATGATACATAAGCCAGCGATGTTATAATATTTCATCAGCCAGGGTATGCTGGTGACTCAAGAATGCAATGCTTCAAAGGTGTTGAAAATGTTGGTACCTCCATGATGTCATATATTAGGTGGTAAGGAATTTCAGACTCTTGCCACATTGATAAGCATTCTGCGAGTTTTCACAAGTAGTCAAGGAAGGAAGTGAAAAGAAAGTAGTGAGTGTCTAAATGATTTTAGAGCGTGTAGAGTTGACAAACTAACAAAAGATAAAATTGTGGAAAAGGATGAAAAGAAGATTAGTCGGGCGATTAAGGACAGATTAATCTCAGCAGCTTCTTTTGAATAATGACCATCTCAATTAAGGGAATATTTCGTACAAGCTTTAATACAATATGAAATTCTACTGTGTGTAAAAGAATAATTTAATCAGAAGAATGCAAATATAAGCAGATAAAAGAGGCCAAAGAAATAAGGTAGAACAATGCGGGAAAAATCTACTAATGCAAGATTTCAGATCTGGGCATCAACAAAGTTGGTGTCTTGATAGTGTTCACTACTAATTCACAATAACATAACAGAACTTAATATTTTGAATTAACGCTGCCCTCAGAATCATCCCCTTAAAGTCCAGAATCGTTGCCTTTTCATCCGCTGTGCCGCACTTCCATCTGAATTTCTCACTTTTTGAACCGAAAGTGTCGCCTAAGCGTCTGTCGCCTTAGTGACTGTCACCTAACCGTCCTTAAACCGTTTGTTTCATCATTTGTCCATAAAAGTTTGACAACGAAAGGTTAATCTATGAGTAGTAGGATATTACGTCTTTAATTCTTGGAGATAACATCTACAGTTATGAAGACGTTTAAATAACATTTCTTCCCAAGTTTTCAGACTTCTTGGAATACTTAGGAGTTTTGAAAGATGCTGACACCAAAACTAGAAAAGTGGCTTACGAGACCCTTGTTCGACCAATTCTTGAATGCGTGTTATATGTAGGTTCATCTGCAATGAGAGGGTGCAGTAAAGTATGTATGCTTTATTCAAAATCTCAAGGCTGACTTCCAAAAATACATGACACAAGAAGCAAGCATGACTCGTATGTATAACACAATCTAGTAAAAGTACATGGCATGGGAAACAAGCATAGCTCCCATGCATGATGCAATCTACTACATCTCTTTTATCCCAAACAATAAAGCAAAGTGCCAAAATATATAACTTTTCATGAAAACACATAAAATATAAATTACTATATAGAACACAAGCATTGTTTATTAACTATTACAAAAGTACCTTTCAATATTCTACAAGCAAAAGTTTGTCGACATACATGTAACATTGCTAATTCTAAACCATAAAAAGCCTAACAGTGATGATCATTATTAAGCTGCAGAGTTTGCCTTTAGAACCGTGTGAAGACATTGAGTTGTTTCCAAGTCTATCAGGCTTTCTGATGATACGCTCAATACTGGTCCTAGTCTCCACAGAAACCAAACCATGAGGCTTTATGGGGGGGCAGAATCTGGAACAGTAGTAACTTGTGCCGGAATTTGATTACTGTTCTCCAAGATTTCTCCTGTGCGCTAGTCTTCCAAACAGGTACTGAATCACTAAGTGACTGTCTTGGCCTATTCATGTGTACCCTCTTTTGTGTTGGCTTAAAGGTTATGTGTTCAATCGGTAGAATTGGTTTTACGCATAATCTTTTATCTACTATGTTGCGCCTAAATTTGCCCCCTTGCTCTGCTTCTATCACATATGATCGTTGCCCTAGAACTTCTACTATCCTACCTAAAATCCAACTTCCACTAGCTGGCCTAAACCTGACCTGCTACTCAACTGCTAAACCATTTCTTTTTTGACTTGTATGCGCATCATAATAAAAAGTTTATTTCTTCTAATTGCTAGTTGCCTCCTAACTAAATCGTTTTCCTAGTCCTCGGCTGTATATTTAACAGAAGGAATGCCATGTTGAGACCTCATACCGTGACCCTGCTATAACTGAGCTGAACCACTTTTCAGAAGTGTGTTTCTTACCGTCAACAAAGCTAACCACAATTCATCTCTATCACACCTCATTGTGTTTTTCACAACATCCACTAAACGTTCAGCCTTTCCATTGGTCTGCTGCTGCAGTGAAGAGCTAGTCTTGTGTTTAATATCAAACTTCTTACAAAACTCTGCAAACTCAAAACTAGCATACTGAGACTTGTTATCAATAATTATTTTGCGTGGAATTCCTCAGAGAAAATTCTTCAGGAAACTCAGAGAACACCTGATTTAGCCTATCAAGCACCACTGTTGTACGAGTGTTGGGCAGCTCATAAACCAATCGGATTTTTGAGAAATAATAAACCAAGATAGGGTAATCACTGCTTTTGTGATCGAATATGTCTGAACCAACCACTTCAAATGAGTATTTCTGCAATGATACACTTATCATTGACTCCTTTCTATTCCGTTGACCAGCCTCACAGCATGCCTTACCAGATAGATATTTGTTGTCCTGTATATGCCTGAACAACATGGGCCAGTACATGCAAGTAGACTGCATCAGCATTAAACATAGTCTTAGTCACACCCTGGTGCACTTTATGCAACTTTTCCAAAACTTCCTCGTGTTTCAAGCGTGGCACAACTAATCTATTTCTGTAGTAAACAAGACCATCGACAACAGTGAGTATTTCCCTTACTGTCCAATATGACACAGCGCAAAGTGGAATTACCTCGCGTATACCTATTCGGCTACCCATTCATGATCACAACAATTAAGGTTGGAGTGACCGCAGCTACTTACGAGGAGAATATATCTGTTTTTAAAAAAGGAACAAAAACGCCTTTACGAGCACAAATCTTTGGCCAACCGCAGAACTTTGCAATTAATGTCACTTCAACCTTAATCGCAACATTTCGGCGATTGAGGTTGCATGAAAGTGTAAACAAACTTGATTATGTTCCATCATGTTCAACATGATGGAAACCATCATGTTCAACTATGTCCCATTTGAGCCGTTTTGGAAAAGGATTCCGATCAACGGTGTTTTCTATATGGCTGCAATTAACTGTTCGTTGTTTCTAGCTTCTAAGAACTTGCAATCGCATTTCCACATATTTCGCACCTACAACACAGCAGAGTAAGACACGGAGAATCTTTTGATATCAAATAACTGTAATGTGAAGTTTGTTTCAAGTTAACTTTTAAGCAGTTATTACAGGAGTTAGCATCAGTAGGTTTTTAGTAGTTGGACTACTTGATAAGCTAAAGCTGTTTATTTTAGAATTGAAGGTAGGCGTATAGAATCATCCTAAATTAATATAGTAGGCAGGGGAGTTGACTTTTGATTTGGTTAGCATAAACTCTTGGCCTTAGTTAAAGTAGGAAAGCCTTTGAAGCACTATCCACTAAAGCGGTAGACTTGCCTTTCAGCTAAGTTCCAATTGTCATATACACCAGACTTGTGACCATTGGTCATTGCATAGAACTTCAAACTCGTAAATCTTTTTAGTGTCATCAAGATTATCGTCAATCATTTCAATGCCCGTAGCTGACATTTATATAAAAATGTACTCATATTTTCAGAATCTATATCAGAGATAAAAATTCAAAACTGCCGCCATGCTTGACCTTCACCTTCCAATTTACTACAAGAAAACAGACCAATGCCAAACATATCGATTTATTCATACTAGTTCACCGTGAGTTGCAAACTATTAATAAATTACAAACTATTAATAAATAATAATTCGTAGTACAAAAAGGGTAATCTCACTCTGAGGTGGTGATAATCTTATCAGACTGAAAGCAATCACCAGAGCCTAGGTATTTTGAGCATACATCCAAGCCTTTTTTATTTGTTTGGAGGAGCCACCAGTAGTAATAATAGCACTGGTACTAGTAGTTAAAAGGGAGATAATATATTGATGATGTGTTTTTTTTTACATTCACACGATTTCCGTGTCGATTGATAGATTACATCTATCGGTAGTGTATTTTTCAACCAATACACAGTGAAAACACTACTAGTGCCTTATTTCTTACTGTTTTTATTCCATTATCTTCTCATTGATCGATTAGTAGGCATATCAGATCAGATTCAAAATTTTCCCACTAAAGTTCTCAAATTGAGGCAACAGCATGGGAACTTTTTGCAAAAAATTGTGCACATTGTTTTAATTTTACTTCTGTCAATGGTTATATGTTTTTTAATATTTCAAATGCATAACGATATATGTATGTACTTTGTCTATCATGGTGATAGTGATAATGCTTTTTTTAAATTAATTTTATTGAAATGCTGTTCTAACACATACTACATAACTATACACGTATATACTTTCTGTCTATCATGGTTATTTAGTATTAATTAGAATTTGTATTACTTCTAATATTTTTCAGTTTAGATTATAAGTAAGACAGCGCCGAAAATAAATAAAATACACCTGCAAGTACCTCACTCATCTACAGCTCTACTTGATTGGTCGGGGATGTCTCTAGTTATTCTTGGCAAGAAAGACTTGAACAATGCAGTGGTTTTTACAGCTGGAACAAACATGCTCTTTTTTTCTTGTATGTGTGATTGTTTTTTTAAACATCAAATGAGTCTTCTATGACATTGCTTGCTTTCATCTTTATAAAGAGATTTAACCTTTTATCTTGTCTTTTTTTGTCAAAGAATTATTTTGTGTCAGCTTGCAACTTAGTAAAATCAATTGTATTTTTCAAATAAAAAATAAAATGAAAAACTCTATTTTGAATTTTTTATGTCATTTTTCAGGTGTGGATTCCAAACCTGATACTACTGCACACTGTACATTACTATTCTAAACTGACACTAATACAATACTACTATTGCAATAGATTGCATCATACATTTAAGATATGTTTGCTCCCTGTGTGGTGCATTTTTAGTAGATTGCGTCGTATGTGTGAGTCATGCTTGCTTCCTGTTTCATGTAATTTTGGCAGTCTGTCTTGAACATTTCAATAAAGCATACATACTTTACCGCACTCTCTCATCGCAATTAAACCTACATATAACATGGCGCTGCAAAAATAACTTGTATACCTGATATAGCTGGACTTTCTGTGACAACCTATTTGCTGCAAATGCCTCGATTGTATTGCGATTGATTGCAATGAATGTAAAGCCGCTGCAGGGTCTTGACTATGCCAATACAAAGACTGCATGGTCAGCATAAACAGAGTGATTTAGCAAATTTAGTGGTTTAGATGAGAAGAGCAACAAGAAGCAGGTAGACACATTAGTGTACGTTATGGGAGAAGAGGCTGAACACAAACATAAGCAGTTGACGATTGCAACGTCTCAAATGGGTGAAACTGATGATACTACTCTATATGAGAGGACTGTGACAGCTTTGAGCGGTATTGTAATTTTCAGTCAACCAGCATTTATCACAGGATGTTTGACAAACAAGTGCAGAAACCTAGGGAAATAAATGAGAGTCTAATTAGAAAGCTGCATAGCTTGAGTTTAAAATGTGGCTAGAATGAAGATCACCGAAAGTTTCAGATGACAACACAATTGTTAACGAGAATGGCGAATAAGACTTTGTGACTGTAGTTACAATTAGCAGACAAACTGGATTTGGACATTGTCATTAACATGGTGCGCACAAAAGAGGTTGTGCAGGAGGATCAATTACTGGATATAGATGGAGCTAAAGGTGTGAACACTATCATAAATGCGGTAAGGAGTAATGTACCTACACCAGACTATAGTGCTAGAGAGTGTGGTAACAGAGGAGATAGAGGACGAGATAAAAGTTACAGTAAGCGCATGGTAACTAACTGTAAGTACTGTACATATTCACATGAGTATGGCAGATGTCCGACATTTGGAAAGAAATGCAATTTGTGATTTGAGATCAATCACTTTAGAAGGGCCTGTCAGAGCAACAAGCAAGTAAACGCTTACACTAGCTCTGTCAGTAACACTGGAGTAGACAGAACTATAGGGCTTGGGAGGAAGGTTTTGATTCAAATGATGATTTGTTTTAGATACTGTTTCTAATGTAGCTCCTATGAATTCTACTAAGTGGATTTTACCTGTTTTGTTTAAAGTGTCTGACAAAATGGTAGATGTAAAAGTCGACACAGGTGCAGAGGTATATGTGATGCCTATTATAATAGAGCTAGTTAGGTCATTGAGGGCAACTAAATCACAACTTTCCAAACAGGTTTTGGTTGGCTATTCTGGTGATTTGATTCTGCTTGTGGGACAACTTGATCTACATGTAGATCTTGAGTATGAGGGTAAAAAAACGGTGAGGTCTTTTGTTGGTGAAACACTGGTTGGTAATAGCTGTGCTGAGGCATTGGCGCTTATTGGCTTACCTACGCTACCTGATTTGGGTATCATTTTTGATAAGTCTGTATCTGTGCATTGTATTAGTTCTCAATGTTAAGCTGGAGATTGGAATACCAAGTAACTTTCAGTGTTTACTGGTTTAGGTATTATAGGAAAGCCTATTAGTTTAAGGCTGAGAGAAAATTCACGCCCTAAAGCAATTCCTAGCAGGCATATTCCATATGCAGATAGACTTGAGTTGCAGAAAGAACTAGAGGGATTAGTAAAGCAGGTACAATAGTATGAGAGTATGAGCCATGTGAGTGGTTATCATCAATACTTAGGGTCAGAAAGCCTGACGGTTCTTTGAGAAATTGGCTAGATCCATGAATCTGAACAATAGTTTGATTAGGAATATATATAAGATACCACCTACAGCTGAGATATTTGCTAGTATACATGGGGCAAAGTATTCCACCAAGTTAGATGCTGTAAAGGGTTTCCATCAGGTTTGTGTATTGATATACAGTCTTCAAAGTTGACCAGTTTTGTGACATCGTTTGATAAATTCAGTTATGTGAGAATGTCAACGGAAATCAAAACAGCTCCAAAAATATTTCATAAAATTGCGTATTTGTGGATATAGATGGTGTTCATACATACATTGAATATATTTTTGTGGTGGGCAACACATTCTAAGAGCATGATAGTTGCTTAAAGCAGGCTCTAGATAAGTGCGTGTCATCTGGATCGGCACATGGTGCTGAAAAAATTGTTATGACCTAGTCGAAGTTGGCGTGCTTGAGACATGAATTGTCGTCTGGGGGTATTCGTCCAGCTAGAGATAAGTTGAAAGCGATGAGAGCTACGACTCCTTCTCAAGGTAAAAGGGAGGCACAAAAGTTTCTTGGCTTTGTGACATACTTAGCTAAGTTCATTCCAAATCTGGCTGGTTTGACACAACCTATCAGAGATGTAACCAGAAAGTTTGTGAGTTCTAGCTAGAACCAGCCTCAGCAAGAATCATTTGACAAAGTAAAAGCTGCAATTCCGTAATCGCCATTGTTAGGAATTTATGACCCTAAGGAGCCTTTGATTTTTTTTGTTGATGCTAGTTCAGTAAGCTTGGGGGCTTGTCTAATGAAAAATGGCAGGTCAATTGAATTCTGCTCTACATCTCTTACTAGTAGTCAATCAAAATATGCTCATATTAAAAAAGAACTGCTGGTTGTTTACTTTGGATGTTCTAGGTTTCATCTGTTTACATATGTACGTGATGATGTGATTGTCGAGACGGATCACAAGCCTTTATTATGTCTTATGAAGAAAGACATTAATACACTGTTTCCTAGGCTTGCTTCTTTTGCTCCCTAAACTGTTGCCATATTCCAATTGAGTTCTGTGATGGAGTCCTAAGACTCAATTGGTTGTTGCAGGCATGCTAACACGTTCTTGCCTAGAGGGTTGTAATGCTAGCGATAATTTAGGAAGGGTTGGCTCTGAACGTGTTGGTAGTGTTTAGTTTGTAAGAAAAGCTGAGGATGCCTATAAAAAGGCTACTGATGATGATGAAGAGTGGTCTGTTTTGAGAGAAGTGATCATGAATGGGTAGCCGAATAGGTATACGCGAGGTAATTCCACTTTGCGCTGTGTCATATTGGACAGTAAGGGAAATACTCACTGTTGTCGATGGTCTTGTTTACTACAGAAATAGATTAGTTGTGCCACGCTTGAAACACGAGGAAGTTTTGGAAAAGTTGCATAAAGTGCACCAGGGTGTGACTAAGACTATGTTTAATGCTGATGCAGTCTACTTGCATGTACTGGCCCATGTTGTTCAGGCATATACAGGACAACAAATATCTATCTGGTAAGGCATGCTGTGAGGCTGGTCAACGGAATAGAAAGGAGTCAATGATAAGTGTATCATTGCAGAAATACTCATTTGAAGTGGTTGGTTCAGACATATTCGATCACAAAAGCAGTGATTACCCTATCTTGGTTTATTATTTCTCAAAAATCCGATTGGTTTATGAGCTGCCCAACACTCGTACAACAGTGGTGCTTGATAGGCTAAATCAGGTGTTCTCTGAGTTTCCTGAAGAATTTTCTCTGAGGAATTCCACGCAAAATAATTATTGATAACAAGTCTCAGTATGCTAGTTTTGAGTTTGCAGAGTTTTGTAAGAAGTTTGATATTAAACACAAGACTAGCTCTTCACTGCAGCAGCAGACCAATGGAAAGGCTGAACGTTTAGTGGATGTTGTGAAAAACACAATGAGGTGTGATAGAGATGAATTGTGGTTAGCTTTGTTGACGGTAAGAAACACACTTCTGAAAAGTGGTTCAGCTCAGTTATAGCAGGGTCACGGTATGAGGTCTCAACATGGCATTCCTTCTGTTAAATATACAGCCGAGGACTAGGAAAACGATTTAGTTAGGAGGCAACTAGCAATTAGAAGAAATAAACTTTTTATTATGATGCGCATACAAGTCAAAAAAGAAATGGTTTAGCAGTTGAGTAGCAGGTCAGGTTTAGGCCAGCTAGTGGAAGTTGGATTTTAGGTAGGATAGTAGAAGTTCTAGGGCAACGATCATATGTGATAGAAGCAGAGCAAGGGGGCAAATTTAGGCGCAACATAGTAGATAAAAGATTATGCGTAAAACCAATTCTACCGATTGAACACATAACCTTTAAGCCAACACAAAAGAGGGTACAAATGAATAGGCCAAGACAGTCACTTAGTGATTCAGTACCTGTTTGGAAGACTAGCGCACAGGAGAAATCTTGGAGAACAGTAATCAAATTCCGGCACAAGTTACTACTGTTCCAGATTCTGCCCCCCCCATAAAGCCTCATGGTTTGGTTTCTGTGGAGACTAGGACCAGTATTGAGCGTATCATCAGAAAGCCTGATAGACTTGGAAACAACTCAATGTCTTCACACGGTTCTAAAGGCAAACTCTGCAGCTTAATAATGATCATCACTGTTAGGCTTTTTATGGTTTAGAATTAGCAATGTTACATGTATGTCGACAAACTTTTGCTTGTAGAATATTGAAAGGTACTTTTGTAATAGTTAATAAACAATGCTTGTGTTCTATATAGTAATTTATATTTTATGTGTTTTCATGAAAAGTTATATATTTTGGCACTTTGCTTTATTGTTTGGGATAAAAGAGATGTAGTAGATTGCATCATGCATGGGAGCTATGCTTGTTTCCCATGCCATGTACTTTTACTAGATTGTGTTATACATACGAGTCATGCTTGCTTCTTGTGTCATGTATTTTTGGAAGTCAGCCTTGAGATTTTGAATAAAGCATACATACTTTACTGCACCCTCTCATTGCAGATGAACCTACATATAACACGCATTCAAGAATTGGTCGAACAAGGGTCTCGTAAGCCACTTTTCTAGTTTTGGTGTCAGCATCTTTCAAAACTCCTAAGTATTCCAAGAAGTCTGAAAACTTGGGAAGAAATGTTATTTAAACGTCTTCATAACTGTAGATGTTATCTCCAAGAATTAAAGACGTAATATCCTACTACTCATAGATTAACCTTTCATTGTCAATCTTTTATGGACAAATGATGAAACAAACGGTTTAAGGACGGTTAGGTGACAGTCACTAAGGCGACAGACGCTTAGGCGACACTTTCGGTTCAAAAAGTGAGAAATGTTTGTTCCAGCTGTAAAAACCACTGCATTGTTCAAGTCTTTCTTGCCAAGAATAACTAGAGACATCCCCGACCAATCAAGTAGAGCTGTAGATGAGTGAGGTACTTGCAGGTGTATTTTATTTATTTTCGGCGCTGTCTTACTTATAATCTAAACTGAAAAATATTAGAAGTAATACAAATTCTAATTAATACTAAATAACCATGATAGACAGAAAGTATATACGTGTATAGTTATGTAGTATGTGTTAGAACAGCATTTCAATAAAATTAATTTAAAAAAAGCATTATCACTATCACCATGATAGACAAAGTACATACATATATCGTTATGCATTTAAAATATTAAAAAACATATAACCATTGACAGAAGTAAAATTAAAACAATGTGCACAATTTTTTGCAAAAAGTTCCCATGCTGTTGCCTCAATTTGAGAATTTTAGTGGGAAAATTTTGAATCTGATCTGATATGCCTACTAATCGATCAATGAGAAGATAATGGAATAAAAACAGTAAGAAATAAGGCACTAGTAGTGTTTTCACTGTGTATTGGTTGAAAAATACACTACCGATAGATGTAATCTATCAATCGACACGGAAATCGTGTGAATGTAAAAAAAAACACATCATCAATATATTATCTCCCTTTTAACTACTAGTACCAGTGCTATTATTACTACTGGTGGCTCCTCCAAACAAATAAAAAAGGCTTGGATGTATGCTCAAAATACCTAGGCTCTAGTGATTGCTTTCAGTCTGATAAGATTATCACCACCTCAGAGTGAGATTACCCTTTTTGTACTACGAATTATTATTTATTAATAGTTTGTAATTTATTAATAGTTTGCAACTCACGGTGAACTAGTATGAATAAATCGATATGTTTGGCATTGGTCTGTTTTCTTGTAATAAATTGGAAGGTGAAGGTCAAGCATGGCGGCAGTTTTGAATTTTTATCTCTGATATAGATTCTGAAAATATGAGTATGTTTTTATATAAATGTCAGCTACGGGCATTGAAATGATTGACGATAATCTTGATGACACTAAAAAGATTTACGAGTTTGAAGTTCTATGCAATGACCAATGGTCACAAGTCTGGTGTACATGACAATTGGAACTTAGCTGAAAGGCAAGTCTACCGCTTTAGTGGATAGTGCTTCAAAGGCGTTCCTACTTTAACTAAGGCCAAAGAGTTTATGCTAACCAAATCAAAAGTCAACTCCCCTGCCTACTATATTAATTTAGGATGATTCTATACGCCTACCTTCAATTCTAAAATGAACAGCTTTAGCTTATCAAGTAGTCCAACTACTAAAAACCTACTGATGCTAACTCCTGTAATAACTGCTCAAAAGTTAACTTGAAACAAACTTCACATTACAGTTATTTGATATCAAAAGATTCTCCGTGTCTTACTCTGCTGTGTTGTAGGTGCGAAATATGTGGAAATGCGATTGCAAGTTCTTAGAAGCTAGAAACAACGAACAGTTAATTGCAGCCATATAGAAAACACCGTTGATCGGAATCCTTTTCCAAAACGGCTCAAATGGGACGTAGTTGAACATGATGGTTTCCATCATGTTGAACATGATGGAACATAATCAAGTTTGTTTACACTTTCATGCAACCTCAATCGCCGAAATGTTTTCACAAATTCATTCTACGCATTCAATAAAACCATGTCTGTTGTCCTTACGCATCTATTTCATCATTGTTGTAATGCTGTCACTTTGAGCATTGATATCTCGAAACATACTGTGAAAATTAGTTTAACTTTTTAACCTCATTTCGAAGGAGTACATATCATCCTCTGATAAATATGACAAGCCTCTTGGTCACCTGTGATACACAAAAATTGCTGCAGAAATTTTTCATACTATTTGGCAGGAAGTATGGGTCACATGATCAGATTACAACTACATGATTAGACCAAGCCGAAACATAACTGTAAAGTAGCGAGCATCTATATTTGATATGAGCTTTTTGGTAGAACCCGAAGTGTTTGTCATAAACTGGTGCTACGAGACGTTTATATTGCACCGCTTATTGGCCTTTAATTGGCATGTAATCCTAAACAATAACCACAATGTTTGAGTACGCCATCGAAATAAAGAGATTCCAATCTATGGCGTTTTTGTGATGGCTGCGAATAACTGTTCGTTTTTGAGCTTTTAAGCTTTTGTAATCACATTTTCACATATTTTCCACCTGCAACACAGCAGAGTAATTAAGACATGGTGAAACTTTTGATAGCTAATAACTGTAATGTGAATTTTGTTGCAAGTCAACCTTTAAAGCTGGAATAGGTGGTCAGTAAGGTGACGGAAAGAATCTGTAAAGTAGAAAATCAGTTACCAACACGAAACAATAATCCACTGCCATCGACTTGTACGAAACTAGAAGAATTTGAAGCCGAAATTGCTTCTTAAATATTTCAACTTACTGAGGTAAAAATAATCAATCAGACTTATGCCAATGTATGCACTGCGTAAAAAGAACTTCGGAATCATAACAATCACATACAACCATTTGCACTCCAATATCCACTAATCAACAGAAATACTCATACCGATAGGAATGCTATAATAAACTCTACAACTGACTATGCTACTACCGGACCTCTAGCTAACAAAAAAATGCTAGTAAACTCATATCAAATAAAATGTCTACTACAGTATTTAAAGGTGAAAATTGTATTGTCATAAGCCGTAGTGGCAAAAATTTCGACAAAAATCTATTTGAACACACTACAAGACACAATACGGCATACATTATGTGGTAACCATGGTCCTCTTGTAATAGACATGGTCAACAGATAAAAATTTCACTCCTCAAATCTGAGATTTATAGTAGAACTTAAATCTGCAGCGACAGCAGCTAGGATCACCAGAGACTGGAAAGCCAATAGTTTTCGTGGCTCTACTATTAGAATGACAATCTACCCCAAAGACTCATTGGAACATATTGGTATGGTAAAAGGAGTTCCTAAAGATATATGTACCTGACTCAGAAATATTTGATGCCACACAAGAAAAATACTCTGGTGCCTCATTTTTTAGGCTTGTCAAAGACCAGCAACCACTGTGTACACTGAAAATAACATTCAAAGATTAACTCCAGCTAAAAGAAGCAGTAAAAATAGCCTATTACTTTCCAAGCTGAACATGATCTTCAGAGTACAGCATATCTATGCCATCACAAACCTCAATAGATAAAACAATGTTCCTTATTTTTTCAGATTACAGTGCACCCTCGAGATACGATGATGATCCGTTCCAAGGTTGGCATCGTATGGCGAAAAAATCATATGTCCGGGTATAAAAACCATTGTCATTGTACAATGAAAAAAAAGTAAAAATCGTCCCAAATTTTATAAAAATGCTGTACATATATAAAATTCACCCTTTAAACTTGAAACTCACTGTTTAAATTAAGTTTTAGTATGTACTTTGAACTATTTTAATGAATTTCAACTTGTTATCACAAAATTTTATCCTTCATAAGTTTGTCTTCACTTTCATTAGAAAATTTAGTGTGTTTGGTTGAAACCTTTTTTAATTAGGATTCAATAAGAAAGGCTGAGCGATGCAGTTATCGAAAGCGGCCTCTCACACACTGGACCATTTAATGGCTACCGGAAAGAAAAATAAAGGTTATTTACAGGACGTACATACCTTTGGAGTAACGTGACTTTAGCTGGTACATGTAGCAAATAAATCAGAGAGGAGGCAAAAACGTATTCATGCTAATTATGTTGCTGTACACATGAAGATTAATTTAATACGTAATGAAATGGAATTTTTAGCAGGCTAAAGAAAGTTGTGTAATTCTGTCCAACTTTTCTTCTGGTTTAAAAGAAAAAATGCTGGTGCAATGCAAAAACTGCTAGCTAGCTAACGCTTGTAGAAGAATCCAGAAAAGGTGCTACAGTAGTTTTTCTTGTGTGAAATGTGAACAAGAGTCAATGTAACCATACGTACAAAGTTTGTATGTAATTATACCCTAGATTACAGGGCTTTTACAAGTTTCAGAAAGTAATGTGAATGCGTCAAATATCTTGAGTAGCTTATATGAGTGACATACATACGATGAACTGTATTCACGTAAGAGATAACAAGCCCACCTTGCAAAGACATAGTTAAACAAGAAAAGAAAACATAAAATCAAAAGGAAACAAATAAAAGACATGTATGAAAAACATGCCACGCAAGAGATAAATAATATATATTATACATGCATTGTTTTAATGTACCAGTCCACATCAGTAAATTAAACACTTGAAATATTTCTGCCAATGTAGGGTTTTCTGTATCTTCTACTTCCTCGCCCTTACTAAATAGTTGCTCCTTTTGAATGCTGATAGCGTGCATGGCCTTTTAACTCTTTCAAATCTTGAGTCGTAAGCTCCTTCTTGTGCTTGCTTTTATGGAGTTCTTGTTTTAATAATAATTGCAAATGCTGATTGGTTGCAATCATATTCCTTGACAATGTTAATAATACGGGTGCTTTCTTCTTATTTAAGACATCCAACTTTGTTGACATAGAAATCATTTTTCCTTCGTTTTGTAACGTTTGTATCGGTCTCAGAATTCATAGCTAACGAATTAAATGTAGATACTTGTAGTTATATACATATGCTGACTTGAAAGTTTATAGTAAAATATATTATAACGCTACAAATGAATATTCGCTCTCGCTTGTGTATTTTACATGAATTTTTCCAGCCGGAATGCTGACATGAGAGAAGTCAATCATCGTGTCTCTTCTAAACTTTCCGAAAATGTTTTCGGCAAACAATATTTCGGTGTCTTTTTTTATTTCAACGTGCGTTATGAGCACACTGACCGCCAAATTTTAACTTGGGCGAAACTTTTCTCAAAATTGTATGGTGAAATAAAATTCGTATAGCGAGGTGAAGATCTCACAGTGTTCGACTTCGTAAGGTAAAAAAATCGTATATCAGGGTAATCGTCTCTCGAGGGTGCACTGTACCTATTGCTCATGTAAACATACGCAGACTTCTTAACACAATAGATGATGTAAAATATCTAATAAATGAATACCACTTATAAATTTTTCATATTTCTGAAACACTGCTAAGCAACTCAATAAATAGTAATTTGTTGTATATTCCTGGCTATGTAATACAGCACAAAGATTGAATAGGTAGGCAGGGTGTTTTGACCTATGTTCATTTTTCTATCAATTTCGTCTTCCTCACCGATCTTGATAAAATATTACCCAAGTCTATTACTATAAAAAATCTCCCAACCATACTCGAAACCAGTTCTCATCTCAGTTGTTTACCGGCCTACCAGTTCTCCTCTTACATGGTTAGACACATTTGGAAATTATATTGCAAATTGTAAAGACATTCGTCAGGAACTTATATTCTTAGGTGACCTTAACATAAATCTATAAAATGCTCCCAATCTTAAACGGAGTAATATTTTGAAACGATTGGATATGGTTCAGTTAGTCAAACGAAACACTCGAATCCTGAAAAAATCTTAATCACTTATTGACCACATATACACAACAAAACCAGATAGCATTCATCAATCAGGTGTAATTAAAACAGCTATGAGTGATCATTATCTAATTTTTGCATCTCATAGGTTAGGCACCTCAACTACAGGACCTAAAACATGTCAAAACTAACATATTTTGACTGGAAAAGCTTCTCCACTCAAGCTTTATAAGAATTAAAATGCGCTGACTGGCTAACTCTTTACCAATCACTTTCCGTTGATACTATGCTTAACTCATTCACTTCTTAACTAACCTTGATTATCTTGCATCACTTGAAGATTAAGACTAGATTTGTCAAGTCCTCAACTCTTCCTCCCTGGTTGGACAGTAAAATTCCTAAAAAGGAGAAGAAAAATAAACTTATAAGTCAGCAATTATGGAACGAATATAAAACACAGAAATTACACGACAAATCTGATACATGAAAGGAAGAAATTTTATATTTTCAACTTAATTTCAGAGTCAAAACTTATGCAAACCAAAAATATGTGGTGAGTTATGTGCAACACTAACAAAAATAACACCAATCCAGATATGTCATCAGAAACTGATACCCAAGAACGCTCGTTGGGTAATGCACCTAACATACACTTTGTCAACATTTTTAGAAGTTTAAATATTAGAAACGAACGCAGTTGTACTCCTACTTTGCAAAGCTATTCACATGCTTCAGATGCTATTTCATCTATACATACAACCAACATAGTAAACATACTGCATTGCATTTGTTCAGACAAAGCCACAGGTATTGACAATAAATTATCTCAATTTGAATTCTTTGTGTATCATGCAGTGCCATTCATAATCATCCCTCTCAAAAATATCATTAATAGAGCTATTAAGGAAGCAACTTTCCCTGAACTATGGAAAACTGCAATAGTCACCCCACTACACAAGGGTGGTGATAAAAATAATTTATCCAATTATAGACCCATATTTGTACGTCCCACACTTTCTGAAACTTACGAAAGACATATACTTACTGCGCTTCTAATACTTAGATAGCAACAAATCTATAAGCAGCTTACAATCAGAATTTAGAAAAAAAACACTTTTGCATCAGCACCATTCATCATCTCTACTCCACTTGGTCAAATATGGTCAAAAACAAAAATACTTTAGTAGTTTTCTTGTTGACTTTCAAAAAGCTTTTCCCATGGTTATTCATAACATTTTTATTTTAAAACTTGCAAACATGCAAATAACTGGTAAATTTTTTGACCCCGTCAAGTTATACCTGAACGGAGGGCACCAATGTGTGAAATTAAAAAATATCTGCTCAGATGCTCTTCCTATAGCTATATAGTTTAGAACTTATACACTAAAACTTAGCTATAAGTATGAGATTAGTAAGCTAAATTCATTTAGGTTAATTTCAGTATTTATGTTATACGTCTATCTTAAAGGTAAGAACTCCCTACAGTATGTACTGCACGTAGCACACTGTAATGTTACATTTTTTGGAGACCATATAACCACTAAATACACTAAAGGTAGTGTAGGTAACTATATTTACTAAGGTTAATATATTATTTGGTTAATAATTTTAATATGTACATTAGGTATATAAAATTTCGATGATTTTTATCAGGGGGTGCTATCATTAGACAATTACTATGGGTTTCTCTATCACCCTATACAATCTTTTCGCCTTACAAAATCCACACTGAAACAAATTAAAACCATAATGAAATACCAAATAGTTTTCTATTGTAATCATAGCAAAGCAAGCTTTATGTATAATTTGATTATATAATTTTCATTTAATTCGTTACTTGCTAATATACTTGAACAACTTTACAGTTGTTTTAATCTTTTTCTCAATTTATTTCAACTCCACAAAAAACATTTTTCATGATGTGAAATTTATAAGTTATGCTTGTTTGACACATTTTGAAAACTTTTACAGTTGTTTTTTTTTTAATTTATTTGAACTGCGCAAAACACTTTTCTCATGATATGAAGTTTGAAAGTTAGAACGGTAAATCTTTGTCTATGTTAAATAAAAATAAGTTTTCTGTGCAGACTTTTTTATTACAGGGCATTAACCTAGTTTTTTTATATATCTGAATATGATAAATTTGTGTACCGCTATTTGGTTTAACGTGTGAATACTGCTAGTTAACTGGTGCACGTCGGTGTAAGTAGTAACCTGACAGATGCTACAATAAATTTTGATGGAAATAGCTAGATTACTAGATATATAAGGCCTGGACTCAATTCAGATACTAGCCCTCTTCTAAGTTATATCATGAATTTCTGTTTTATACAAAATTTCTGTTGTAATACTCTGGGATTGGCAGTGTTAAAAGTACTGAAAGTCAGACGGAGAAGAGAGGTATAAGCTGTTTAGCCATCAGTCAATTGCGAAACAAAAAATAATCTATTGTTTTCAAGCATGACTTGTGATATTTAAAATAGTTTACGGATGATATTTTAATTTGTGTTAAGTGAACAATTACTATTTGTATAGCAAATGACTTTGTCATTTATTATTAATAATAAATTTCCATTTGATTGAAATACGTCAACAAAGTTCGTAATTACAGCTATTCCAATTATGTTTAATGTCTTTGACATCAGCAAGTCGAGACTTCACCGAGTGAGTTTATGGTTTGAATGTCTTCAGCTCATCATTCAATTTTTAAACTAGATGAGTTTTCGTAAGCCACAAAATGAAAAGGAACAAGCGCTGGTGTTCCCTGGGTTGTACCTGTATATGTAATCATTTGGTTTTGCTGAACACCTAATAACGCTGATAGAAAGCCTCCAGCACTTGCAGCTAATGTCCCAGGATGCATAGGCATACGTCGATGTCATCTCCCCAACTAGTGTTGGCATCTCACCATCTGTCCAAATTTCTGCAACTGCTCCACAACTTTATTTAGGTAGGCATGTGTCTGGCATCATATTTCCTGCACCTCCTTGAAATCTAAACCATATTTTTTGTAAACAATCAGTATCACAATTGGTATGTCCACTAATAGGTTTTATTGATCTTCCCTCATTGTCCGCTCTCCATGTTTCTGTTAAGTTTTTTGCCAAAATGCATTCCTGTGGCATTGATTTACCTGTAGGTATTTCTGTAGTATTTTGGGTTGTGGTATTTTTCTCGACAGTCGTTCTATTTTGCATAGTTGCAGTTCCTTAAAGTGTCACATTTTCATAAATAGATGTAGTTCCCTGAAGTGGTGTTTCTTCTTGAAAAGTCTCAGTTCTTTGGATATAGCTGCAGTTCTTTAAAAAGCGTGAGTTTTTTGTGTGAAGTTGCAGTTTTCTGTTTGGTCGTTTTTACTATGGGAATGCTTGTTATTGGGTTGGAGTTTTGCTGTCGGCACTTGACAAGGTCTTGATTAGCTTGTCATTCAAAATCTTTCCGACCTCAAATTTTGTCTTGCGATTGAATTCTGTCGATTTCCTTTTTGATGGTTCTTTGAGTAGACGGGGACCGTCTTGATAAATCAAATCACGCAATATTTTCACTCTTTCACGATAGATAAAATATTCCTTCTCTGTTTCCTGTTCAAATACCTCTACCGATCTTCTAAAGAATTCAACTGTAAAATGAGAAAACAAAATGAGTTTTCGACTGAGTTCTAGATTTCTAACTTAAATGTAACTTGTTAATACTATATTATGCTATTCGCATTCATTACTTAAAAAATAACAATTGATTTTGAAAAAGTTACTCAGTTATTTTTTGTAACAAATAATGTTCTTTAATAACTGATTTATTTCTATTCATGAAAACAAAGAGCTGATCTTCATCAAGTTTCCAAAAGAGGCGTGTGCCAATTTATTGAAATGACTCGGAAGGTCCAGGTCCGATCAATCAATATCCTTCGACTGAGGGATGTTGGACTACTTGATGATTCGAGGTAGTATCGGTGTAGGAGAAGCGAGGCACATTTAGACAAGATGCAAAGCGCCTCCGCCTCCCCTATTCATGGAAAAAACTCCCAAGGTTTTAAGCTTGTGGCAACCTTTCACGTATATAAAACACAAAATTAGTATCTCACAGAAAATATCAACATAATTTATTCAGGTTTATTGGTTTTACCATAAGAAATGAAACAATCTGTAAACACTTTCTTACTGTTGAAACTATTACACAAATCATCTTTGTTTGTGGATGGACAAATGTTTTATAGCCACGATCAATGTATGAATCTTTGACACACCATTAGAACATAGCGGTACTTATCTCAACATTTAAAATATCTATATAAAGGCTAACTTAATCACACAAGTTTCCTAACAGAAGGCACAAGTATAGAAAACCAGACGTTGAGGGGCCTAAACGTCTAGCTAGCGGCCTCCGCTCAAACCATCTGTAATTTTTCCTGAAGCTCCAAAGTTCTTGATATCTGAAATGCATTACTTGAGCAAAAATTAAAATTCACTCTCATTTAAGATGTAAAAATTCATTTTATTGAGAATTTATTATAGCCTCTAATCTAAATTAAAAACTTACAACAATTGGAATAAGCTGTAGCTGTATTAGTTGTATATTAAAACGTAAAAATGAAGCATAAATAACATCTTGTTGTTTTAGCTTGTGAAACTATAAAATTATCACTTACCGTTTTCTTTATAGTTCCTGTCGACTTTTTTGGCAATCAGGTTTCTAAAGCTGCCAAGTACACCAAAAACAAAAAAGCTGAGAAGCAAAATGTAGATGGAAAAGTAATCACAAGACATTCTTGAGCAATGACACAAAACTTTCATGTGATTATGAATTTATGACACCTTGCAACATCTGTCATCTCCCATTGTGTTCCCAATTTTGCAATCAACTTCAGCTAATGTTATTTGCAGAGAATTCATAGCCTCCCCTTATTGGTGGTTGAATGATGAAGCAAATTGAGTCTACATACAAGAGCTTCAATATTCTTATAGGAAATCTGATGACTCATTTTATCAGAAAAGAAAAAGATACATATACTGGATAGAATCTTTTGGTCATGGTTTAGAGAACTGAATAAAGCAAATAAACAAATTAAATTAATTGAATTAAATATATTTTAATTACCTTAATATGACAATTACATTTTACTTGACAGTTACAGGTCCTTAACTCATTTCAACTTACATGATATAAACAAATTGTATACAACCACTAACAATTGTTTTAAAAAAAATCATTCCCAGCTGTTTTAACAATCTTCCACCTACATGTAATATCCATTCTCTTAGCAGAGAAAAGCATTTTAAACACTATTTGTCATACTATTTATTCAATTATGGTGGCTTTGGTGATTTTGGTGGCTAACTGTTGCCTTTGTTTGTTGTTTTTATTGTTTTATGGCAAAAACTTGAAAAACTTTTATTTGAAATGAAATTATTGCTACTGAAGTAATACATATACTTATATTATTATTTAAAGTGCTAAAGTATAATATAATAAAACATAGTATACTATTATATAATACATTATACTATAACATTGTATATAATATTAATTAAATATTAGACCGATTAACTTTGACTAACAAGGTTGCCTTTGCATAATTTATTATAACATGATATAATACAATGCAGTAGAATAATATACATAATGTTAATTTAATATTGACTTGAATTAACTGTTTATACCAAAGTTGACTGTACATTCATGAATGATAAACTTTAATTTTGCAGTTAAAAATATAATAGATAGATATCGCTATCATTTAGTAGTGTTCTTCTGTATACTATGTGTGATATAATTATGTACATTGTAGTCTATTACACATTACAAATTATAAATGTGTGTGAATGATATAACATCTTTCTTTTACAAGCTGCCTTCCACTTTCACACAAGAATAAATACTATAGGGTGACATAAATGGTTTTAGCAGAAAATAAATGACATAGTTGAACCATAGATGACATCAAATGATTTCAGTACCTTATATAATGCAAAACTAGTAAAAATGAGACTGAAAGGTTTATCAAATTAAAGTTCATTAACAACATAAAACCTTGACAGGTAATATGATTTAGATTGCTAGCAGCTAATCACAGTTATTGTAAATATAGCATGAGCCAGCACGCAGGCTGAGTTATACTGACCATTTAAAGCTCTTCAAATTAACCATTGTGCACTTCATTTTTATTTTGACTTCTTCCTTCAACTGAAATACATACAAATCAACTCATGTATGTGACATAACTTAATCTATGGTAGCATATATTGTGAATCTCAGAAACTTAAGCTATGTATTCCAAGTGAAAGGTTACTTGATGCTGGCTGTAAGCACTGCTATAAAAAAATGAACAAGGTCCTTGTAGTAACATGAGATCCAAGCACAGGGTCAGCTGACTCAAGTGGAGAACCTCATTTGTATATGTTTAGCAATAGAGTATCGTATCATCACTATGGTATGGATGAGAGTATACGGTATGATATGAAAGATATCATATTGAAATTACATACAAGTCACTAGCAATGAGCTTTTGATGACAGCTATACAAATGTAGTCTCAACCAAGCATGGTTAGGACATGGAGTTGAAAGCGGTGCTAATCGCACATGGGTTTACACGGCTAGCTGCATGAATATATTGATCACAATCAATGCATTATAAGCTAGAAATCTTTCTATTAAAGTTCAAACCTTTTCCAATGTGAGCAAAGTAGCTCCAATACAAAGATGAAGGTGTATAGTGTTCTAGCATCGAGTGGTTACTTGTGGAGTAGATTTGGCTAGCTTATTATAACTAACAAAAGCAGTGCGGGTTACTATAAATCAATACAGAGAGAGCTTTTAGCTATGACATCATACTCTTCCTTAAATAGTTTCTTGTAATTTAATGAAAAGACAGCCAAGAGATAGCAAAAGTATCTCCTGGAGTGCAGCAGTTTGTTCTGACTTCACTGACCACAAACTTTTCCTCTGCTCTTATCAAAAATGTTAACTTGTCATTTTTGGTAAGTTTAGAAAATCAATTTTAAGTTAATTTTATTTACAACTTAAAATACTTACTCTGTAAAAATATCAAAAGAATTTTTCACTTATTAAATAAAGTTTGCGATAGGGCAGTACCGTTAAAAGAGCTTCTGGTGGATTTCTTTTAATAAATTTGCCAAAAATAAATAAAAGGGGTCAGTAAATAGTGAGACAAAAACTTTACGCGAATTAGCTTGCGATCCAAAGTCTGTATGTGTAGCTCAAACAATAACAAGATATACATCTAATGCTTATTATAAAAAAAGCTTCTTCAACCATACCCAGAGTTGACAAGTGGAGACAAACGCCCTCCTGTTTTAGGCAACAGCTCATTTGCTGTAGGGGCCTGCCCATATGTTGTACATAGGAGCTTGCTCTCCTGCAGGAGGTAACTCCTCACTTACCTCCTCCTTAGCAACTTCTCCTTAGCTGCCACCAGCTGCTTAGTAACTGTAGGAGACTTTACGGACTTCCTGAAAATAATGTATTTTGTTTACACTTTTTGGATGTTGATGTTTTAAAAGATATTTAAATAACCCCATCTGTTTAGCCTACTCAATTAGGAGATAACAATGTTTCTTTTCTATAAATTCAGTACCTGCATGGAGTCAGTGATGTATGTCATCAGTGATGACTAAGCTTGACTCTCTTGCACGGAAGGAAATTCACCTTTCAACGATTAAGTTCTATGCAGGACTGACTACCCATACATATAGCTTACATACACTTGGTCTGCACTTGTAAAATGCATATGGAAACTTAACATCAACACTACTGAGTTTAGAGAACTTGAAATATTCAAGTCATGTGTATTACTGATGCATACAAGATGTGTACGATGCAGTTGTTGTTGTGTTTTCCATAAACATGTTAGCTAACTATTGACACATCTGGTATAACAATAAACAATTTTAGAAACCATTTAATTCACGTTTCAATAACTGTAAAAATTTTCCTTTTTAATGAAAATATTGTGGTGAGAGCCAGCCGACCTATGATTGGACCCTGCACTTAACTCGAATCAGCCAGACTCAGCACCCACCCTGAAGCCAAGTCAGAAGAAGGCGGCGTCTACACCACCCTGATAGTACCTAAAGACTAGCCTAGGCAAGAAGAGCCCTTTTGCGCCTACATGTGTTCACATGTAGGCGCAAGTAAAACAAATATACATTCTGTCTTTTGATTGAGAAACAAAATCTTTTCAAAAGATTTATCAATCCATTTTTCCAAGTTCATCGTGTTGAGGAGGTTGACTGTACTTTAATCATTATCTAATTGTTAATTTTAAAATTTATCTGTTTGTACTTCAACTCTTAAGAAAGCTTTCTGTTAGCAATAAGCTATTGTTTGACCATGTAGTTTGTGCTATATGACTAAGTTTTGTGTTAGGTTTGAGGACTGTTAACAAGATATGTTCAATATGACAGGAGTCAACAGGTGCTATACTCTGACTATAACACTATATCTTATAAGTCTCAACTAAAAGAACTTTAAGTATACTCTCTCTATCCTTCGGTATCATACATCTAATCGTCGGCACAATGGAAACAGTGTTTGACAGTAAATTGTGACCTTCAAGAGGTCAGTGTGATAGACCAATATATATAAAGGAGTAAAGGTAATCTTGTCCACACAGAGTTTATTCTGAAAAACTGTAACTACAATGGCACATATTACAGAAAGCACTAGTGATGAACAAAGAAGACAACAACTAGACCTGACATCCAGGGTGCTTGTACAGGGAGTACCTACAATAATAATAATAATAATAATAATGAATATAAAATATATAAAATATATCTATTTTATATATATTTTATATATATAAAATAAAAGAATATGTCTTTTGAGACTATACAGAAGACGGCCATCTTAGGAACAGCTCACATTTTCAGGAAGGTCCTCTCTTAGTGGAGTTGAGGAAGATGTTGGATCCTTTGGCCTTTTGTTAAGACCCGGACTCAACATGGACTACAACCAGTCACCTACCACCACAGGACTGTGAAGAAAAACTTTTACAACAATAATAATAATAATAAAATTGAAAATGATGACTTTGTATTGGCCTCAGTTCTACAATATCTTGTTTAGGGTCACTGAGCTTTCTGTCCAGGATCTATTAGCTCTTAGTTGAGGCTTCATCTGCTTTTAACCTCAGTTCCACCTGCTTGTAGCCAATGTTCAGAACACTCTTTCCATGCAGTGTTTATTGTAGCCTAAGTGATCATGTCTTTGACTGTATCTGGAACATAGTATGGGGCACTCTTGTTCTGGTAGAACTGCTAACCCTGTCATCTCTGTATATGGTATTATTAAAAATTTAGCATGGTTTCATTGTTTGTCTCATTGTTTGCATGATTTCATGGTTAGTTTGATATTTATATCACAGCAATGCTGAGTTATATAGGTACAACAAGATGCTGTCAGATTGGAATGTAACAGCCATCAACATAAATTTGTAACGGTATGAATCTGCTCTGCCACTTGTTAATATTGACATCTTGTAAACACATAAAAGTACTGACAATGTTACAGGATGATTAATTGTGTACCAGTTGGTTGTACAGCTTGTCACAATCCAAGTATTGAGATATCTGCTAGAAAGCGGAAAAAGAAATTATCCTTACTTATTGTATTTTAAAAAAGGCAGCCATATTTCATTGTCAAGTAGAACATAATGATGATATAAAACAACTATCTTCAAGTTTACTACAGACTGACTTTGAACTACAGCTACCAGTTCCTATTTATAGAGTATTAAACTTTTCAGATTGTAACAGGAGTTATACAAATCTCAAAGCCAGCAGCAAGTAGTTTATTATATAATCACTTTATGTAACAAAAAATTATGTTGCTTAACTGTTGCTGTGGAGTTGTTCTCTTTTTAATTCCATCACTCACAAATCAGTTGATAGTCTAACATTGGTTTCTGATTCATTATTGGTACTATAAGTGGGTCTCCTGCTACACACAACTTTAGCACTTTAGAGGGACCTCTCTTCTTTGTATCCACCAATAGGATAACCTGTGAGAAGAGATAAACTACTTTGGTACATTCATCACATAATAATATACCGTAAAACCTCTAAATGAACGCCACCTCCAATTGACCGCCACTCTGAGAGAAGGATTGAAAAATAGACCGCCATGATCCAATCGAATGCCACCTCTATTCGACTGCCGATTCGACGTTATTTGATCGTTACGAGCCCATAATATCAATTGATCAGTCGAAAAGTTTCCACAAAATCGTGTTAATAATAAATCGTTTATATTAATAATAATTCATGTCTCGCTGTCCAATTCCAAAGATTTTCATTTTTTTCGTTAAAACTTTAAAAGCAATGCTATAGAAATAATCAATAGCGGTCTCAGACTAGTATTAGTTCTTGGTTTAAGGCGGTCTTTCTACTTCGAAGTAGCCTACATATATTAAAAATACGGCCTAAATTTATGATGGTAGATGTTTTTCAAAGCAACGCGATAGAAATAATTACTGTCTCAGACTAATAGTGGTACCTATCTAAAATACATGTACATATTTAAAAACGGTTATAAACTTTACGATGGTAGATGAAAGTTTGAAAGCAACGCCATAGAAATAACTACTAACTGTCTCAGGCTAATGCCAGTTTTTTTGTTTAACACGGTCCTAATACTTCAATAGACATGCATATAAAAACCGGTTTGCAAGTTTTGAACCAAAGGTTATGTTTAGCGGGCAAACTTTCACGCGTTGCATTTAGCACCAATGCAACACGTGAAAGTTTTGCTCTGCCAAATAATTGGTTAGACAGTAATATCGACTAGTTCAGCAGTGCAGACGAAAAGTTGAGGCCCGAAGATATTGTGGAAGGTATTGGACAATTGAAAGATGTTCGTTCCATCGAAAGCAACAATCAGAACGCAGCTATCCGAGCAAACAATGGAAATATTTTTGTTTTAAAAACACTAATTTTTGTTTACGCATGTAATATAAGTATGGTTCAATTATGTCACTTGCACTTGTTTATGAATATATATTTGTATCATTTGATAAAATATTATTGTATAGCTTATAAATATGCAGATTATAGCATGTTATTTAATAGCATCCATGCGGCTATCTTAACAGGGCTTACAATGGATCGATGCTCATAACTCCACTTCTTTTGCACATAAAAAGCTATTTTGGCTGCAAAATGTAGCAAAAAAATCAGTGAGTGCAATGAGCTTTTATTAAACAATGTTAAATATAGGTATAAAATATAAATTTGTCTTCAAATTTAGAATAAAATAAAAATTGAAAATGCCAGGAAATTGCAAAGAAGGACACAGGCTATAATATCATCAAAGGTCAATTGCAAGCAATAGATATCAACTGATAGAGGTATTTCTCGATTATATCATGTTTTCCGATGCACATTTAATAAGAGATCTTTAACAAGGTGGAGGTAAGTTGGCAGATTTATTGAATCCAAAAGGTTTAATATCGGTCCATCGGAAAAAGAGAACGAAATTTGGGCGACATTCGCTTCACCAGTAATAGAGCTAAATTTATCTTTGGAAAGTTCTGACAAGCCATTCATCAGGATGAACCTAGCTCGTGATTTGTGTACTATTCATATCAGCTACAACAACCTTTTCTGGATACGCCAGGATATATAACTTGTTATATACACAAAGTGCAGTGATGGCATATAATATTTCTATGGTTGACAAATAATTAACTGACCTGTCAGACTCATCTATCTTATACACAGTTGACCCTACACCACCTACATATGTGAATCCTTCATAATGACAGACTGTATGGCACTCGTCTACAATGTCTACTATATTCTTAAACTTAACGGATGTCGGCGGCTGAAGTTGGCTGACAGATATGGCGGCAGCATCTACCATCTTCAACTCTATTTCTCTTGCTTCAGCTGAAGAGATATAAAAACATATGAACAAAAACAAATATCAAAACATAATCAAATATATTCTCCATCTTAAACTTGGACAAATATTCTCCATCTTCAAACTGTGTTATAAATGTAAGCATGGTAAAGCCCCGAATGGGCTAGTGAGTTGGTAACCCTAGCAGAGATCTGAGCACTAACATCATAATTTTAGTAAACCACTAGTTGTTCTATACATGAGGAGCAACTCTGATTATTTGCTTTGGAATACTGTCCTTTAAGGCTGAGTTTTCTCTCTAATGCTGCAGGTGAAAGAATGAAATTTACAGGTCCAAAGGCTATTTTATCATAAATGCACCCTGTTATATTTCTAGATAAAGTTTATCAGTCAATCAATAGCAGTAAAACAACAAGAACGGTAAAGTTACATGTATATATGATGTTCAAATTAGTTTTAAACACCAGCATCTCTCACTTCAACTGCTGATGCAAGTTTCTACCAATAATAGTGTACTAATGTCAAAGTCACAAATAATAAAAATGAGCCATTGTTGTATAGAGTCATTTGTTTGTCGTTGCATAGATTAGGGTTCCCGATGTACTGGACATTCACTACATTAACTCTATCCAACAACTGTGGTAAAACTTCCGCTAAAGTAACTAAAAGTATAAAATGCATGTTTTCAAATCAGAATACTCTAGTTGGCAGTATGTTGTTAGCACGGGCTAGCCGGGTCACGCACTCAAGGATTTTCGCCACGCACATACAAAACAAAAACAACAGGGTAGACACACTTTTCGCGGTCTTCCGCACGAATATTCAAAAATACTAACAGATGTCAATTTTATCGGCCAAAAACAACCTACTAATGGATGAGCAACCTATTAATGTATCTGAATACCTCATATAAAATAAGCCAACAATGTTACATAATGGTTAATACCCACTTTTTCTCTGGAAATATGCCTGCCCGCGGTTTATGGCCAAGAATAACCAGGGTTCATTATACACCAAAATGTCTCTCACGGGTTCCGGAGGTAGCCTATAAATATGTTGCAGATACAATTCAGTTCAATTATAAATTTGAGGGTGTTCTGATTTTTTACCAATACCTCACCTGAAACTCATTAAAATCTGAAATATAATCACTCACATATAAAATAAACAAACAACCTATTCAGTACTGGCAAATATGCAGCAATCTCACAAATTTCATTTCTGATAAACTCTCAGACATTCTGTACAACTATTACATTACCTAAATTAAAGAGAGCTTTCTGATTGGTCAGTTTGAAGGTAGGCAGATCTTCATAAATAAACCTCTGGAGCTCATTGGCTGTAGCAGCATAGCCCTCTGCTATGTCAACCTAATCAATAGCTATATGATATGGTAAGTTATGTACTAAATGTATGTATAAAATTCTAGAAAATATTTTTTCATGTACATAGGCTGAGGAAGACAAGTTAACAAACCTGGTTGATTGGACAGGGCTAAGAGAAACTCCACCTTCCTAGCCAATTACATGAAAACAAAGAACCAGGGCCAAAAATAATTTTCATTGGTTGTAGCAGCATAGCCCTCTGCTATGTCAACCTAATCAATAGACATTAAACTACTAATGGAGCACGTGAATGGAAATTCACCTGCTCCATTAGTACAATGAGTAATAGAAAATGTTATGAAATTATATTGAAGAGAATAGTTAGAGAGATAACAAGACACTTCAGATGCTCTATACCTAATGTACACTAGCTTATCAAAGATGTTCTAAGCATGTATCTGATAAACACAAGTAGTTGTCAGTTCTCACTGTTTGATAGAAGATATCTTAAAGATCCACACTCGCGTTGTCCTGAATAAGAGCTGAAGAAGACAAGTTAAGAAAACTAGCTGATTGGACAGCTAAAAGAGAAACTCTGGCTTCTCAGCCAATTACATAAGACACAGAATTAAGACAAAAACTAGCAAAATAATTATAATGATATCAAAGGTAAACATTATTACAAAACATCACATTCTATAACCTATCTCCAAGCAGGTCTACAAGTCAGTGAAAAAATAATTCTCATTAGCTGGTAGGCATCACGGAACCTACATGTAGCGTCCTGGATTAGGAACAGTGTGTTTATTTTTTGTCATTCTGAGTCCAACCTCTCGCTCTATAAATTCTACCAGCTGCTCTTTTGATTTCCTTCCTGTCTCTTGTAGTTCTCTCTCCAATTCATCATATTTTCTACGTAACTTGAAAGCTATAAAATGATGCTGCTAATTGACTCCACGCTAAGTTTCTATCAACAAATTATGTGTCCAGAATGTATACCTTGAAAATAAAATAAGTCATCACACAAGATCTTATCCTTGGATTTAGCTGGCTGGCTAAAATAAGTTTATTTCTAATTTACAATAAGAAAAATGTGCTATTGACCTTGAAATAACATTAGAAACAGCTACTGAATCATGCATTTGGTTACTGCAGTGTAATAAGTATGTCACACGGTATGTATATAAAATTACCGTGACTAACAACTTACCATAAAACCCTTATTTGAATGTCATGACATTTCAATTTTCAACCCTTTTCTTATGATGACATTTAATTAGAGATAACCTTCGATCAAAGGGTGTCATTAAATCTTTCAACTACCTGCTCAGAATTTTGGGAAGTTACATTTCATTTAACAAATAACAAACAATAGCATAGCATCCAACATAAAATTGTAGCACAAAATAATTTAATGAATAACGAATGATAAAATAACGCCCAACATACAATTGTAATACAAGAAATATGATACAATACATATAATACAAAATAGCATAGTGATTACTAGCAAGTAATAAAATGCTTAGTGTTGAAAATCACATGGTACACCGCTATTGCAACATTCCAAGGCATTCTCTGGGACTTGCTCATCAGTGTCAAAGAGTTTTTATAGTTTTTAGAATCATTTTTATTGGTAATGCCAGCATTGGCTCGTACTTTTCCGAGACATTCTGGTCCAGTCTTAATTGAGCCATCTGACCTGAAACAACGAATTTTGCTATCCTCAGAGCTGTCGAGAGCATTGATAAGCCTACGTTCCTTTAAAGACTTGAGGATTAGCATCTTCAGACTTGTGCCTGCTCGGCATGTCTGGCAAAGTTTATAGGCTCTCTTAGTACACTGAAGAGGTTTAATGCACAACTTACATGGTAGGAGCGTTTTAATTGAATGCCAAGGTCTTAAGGTAGTAGACTCAATCTTTAGGCACCATGATTTAAGTTGATCCAAGGATTGATGTGTGATCAGTACATTTAATGTTGCCCTACAAAACTCAAAGTCCATCGAAATCGCTGATATTTTAGTACAGTGTGCTTAGTTAGGGACCTTTGATTAGTAATTAATGTAATGAATGTCAAATTGTCACTCAAATATAGATAGTCTTCAAATAAAGGTAGTCTTAAAATAAAGTATGGCCTTCTAACTTTCAACCCTTCTCTTATACTTGTATCTAAATACAGGTTTTACGGTACTCACGTCTTTATATTCTTATCTTACCTGACATACAGAATTTAGTTCTGTCTTGTTAAAATTATATTGTATTTTTTATACAAACACAACAGATATTTTATCTTTAAAAGGATAAAAGATGGTCACAAATAACCAATTTAAATAGCAACACTTTCACAAGGTCACATCTTCGTGTTACAGGAGTAAATATGCTCACATACAAATAGCCCTAGTTATGTTATTACCAAGCTCCATTATTTATTACATCAATCTTCTTTGCTAGTAGACATTCAGACCAGAGGCTTTAGCAGCAAAAAACAACTAACATGCAGAGGTACATGAAAGGTCAGAGCGCATGTGTTCTCTTGTTATAATAAACAACAGAAGTTAATTTCTTAACTATTTCAGTTGGTTCGCATGATTGTAACTCATCAGGAAGAAACATACCAAAAAAGTTTATGTGATATTCTTTAATTAACATAACCTGATAAAGATTTGTTGAATTCCAGGAAAATGACAAGGAAGACAAAGATTGTCATGAATGACTTCTGACTATAGAGTTTCAGCTACTATATCATAAAGTACTCCAGTCTTTACCTGTTCAGCTATTGTAATATGAAGCTGTTTAATCAGTTTCTCTGTTTCTTTTTATAGTTTGAGAGTACTTTAGTAGCATCCTTAAGTAGAGCGGACAACTCTCCATCTTTAACCTGAGCTTCAACTTTCACTTCATCCCTTTTAACCTTCAGCAGTTTTATCAATTCTTTTAGAGACATTGACTGATGGACCAATCCTAAATGTAGGTCAGAGGTTTTAGTAGCAGACAACAACTAATATTCAGTATTAATAGAAATATCAGAATATTTGCGTTTTCTTGTTGTAACAAACAAGAAGAGATAATTTCTAAACTATATTTCATTGGTTATCATAATTGTTACACAATATGATAAAACATAACAAAGAAATTCATGTAATAATTTATAATGTTACTAAGGATTGGCATACAGTTGGCCCAATTCAAATTATATTATGACATATTTAGCAAATACAATCAGTAAAAAGTGACACATATTTTCATCATATTCTTTGGTACCATCCATACAATCGGTAAACAATGACACCTACCTTCATCACATTCCTTGGTACCATCCATACAATCAGTAAACAATGACACCCACCTTCATCATATTCCTTGGTACCATCCATACAATCAGTAAACAATGACACCTACCTTCATCATATTCCTTGGTACCATCCATACAATCAGTGAACAATGACACCTTCCTTCATCATATTCCTTAGTACCATCCATACAATCAGTAAACAATGACACCTTCCTTCATCATATTCCTTGGTACCATCCATACAATCAGTAAACAATGACACCTTCCTTCATCATATTCCTTAGTACCATCCATACAATCAGTAAACAATGACACCTCCCTTCATCATATTCCTTGGTACCATCCATACAATCAGTAAACAATGACACCTATCTTCATCATATTCCTTGGTACCATCCATACAATCAGTAAACAATGACACCTACCTTCATTATATTCCTTGGTACCATCCATACAATCAGTAAATAATGACACCTACCTTCATCACATTCCTTGGTACCATCCATACAATCAGTAAATAATGACACCTACCTTCATCATATTCCTTGGTACCATCCATACAATCAGTAAACAATGACACCTACCATCATCATATTCCTTGGTACCATCCATACAATCAGTAAACAATGACACCTACCTTCATCATATTCCTTGGTACCATCCATACAATCAGTAAACAATGACACCTATCTTCATCATATTCCTTGGTACCATCCATACAATCAGTAAACAATGACACCTACCTTCATCACATTCCTTGGTACCATCTATACAATCAGTGAACAATGACACCTTCCTTCATCATATTCCTTAGTACCATCCATACAATCAGTAAACAATGACACCTTCCTTCATCATATTCCTTGGTACCATCCATACAATCAGTAAACAATGACACCTTCCTTCATCATATTCCTTAGTACCATCCATACAATCAGTAAACAATGACACCTCCCTTCACCATATTCCTTGGTACCATTCATACAATCAGTAAACAATGACACCTACCTTCATCATATTCCTTGGTACCATCCATACAATCAGTAAACAATGACACCTACCTTCATCATATTCCTTGGTACCATCCATACAATCAGTAAACAATGACACCTACCTTCATCATATTCTTTGGTACCATCCATACAATCAGTAAACAATGACACCCACCTTCATCATATTCCTTGGTACCATCCATACAATCAGTAAAAAGTGACACATATTTTCATCATATTCTTTGGTACCATCCATACAATCAGTAAACAATGACACCTTCCTTCATCATATTCCTTGGTACCATCCATACAATCAGTGAACAATGACACCTTCCTTCATCATATTCCTTAGTACCATCCATACAATCAGTAGACAATGACACCTTCCTTCATCATATTCCTTGGTACCATCCATACAATCAGTAAACAATGACACCTTCCTTCATCATATTCCTTAGTACCATCCATACAATCAGTAAACAATGACACCTACCTTCATCATATTCCTTGGTACCATCCATACAATCAGTAAACAATGACACCCACCTTCATCATATTCCTTGGTACCATCCATACAATCAGTAAATAATGACACCTACTTTCATCACATTCCTTGGTACCATCCATACAATCAGTAAACAATGACACCTAGCTTCATCATATTCCTTGGTACCATCCATACAATCAGTAAACAATGACACCCACCTTTATCATACATATTACTTGGTACCATCCATACAATCAGTAAACAATGACACCTATCTTCATCATATTCCTTGGTACCATCCATACAATCAGTAAACAATGACACTTACCTTCATCATATTCCTTGGTACCATCTATACAATCAGTAAACAATGACACCTTCCTTCATCATATTCCTTGGTACCATCCATACAATCAGTAAACAATGACATCTACCTTCATCATATTCCTTGGTATCATCCATACAATCAGTAAACAATGACCCCTACCTTCATCATATTCCTTGGTACCATTCATACAATCAGTAAATAATGACACCTACCTTCATCATATTCCTTGGTACCATTCATACAATCAGTAAACAATGACACCTACCTTCATCATATTCCTTGGTACCATTCATACAATCAGTAAACAATGACACCTACCTTCATCATATTCCTTGGTACCATCCATACAATCAGTAAACAATGACATCTACCTTCATCATATTCCTTGGTATCATCCATACAATCAGTGAACAATGACTCCTACCTTCATCATATTCCTTGGTACCATCCATACAATCAGTAAACAATGACATCTACCTTCATCATATTCCTTGGTATCATCCATACAATCAGTAAATAATGACACCTACCTTCATCATATTCCTTGGTACCATCCATACAATCAGTAAACAATGACACCTACCATCATCATATTCCTTGGTACCATCCATACAATCAGTAAATAATGACACCTACCTTCATCATATTCCTTGGTACCATCCATACAATCAGTAAACAATGACACCTACCTTCATCATATTCCTTGGTACCATCCATACAATCAGTAAACAATGACACCTACCTTCATCACATTCCTTGGCACCATCCATACAATCAGTAAACAATGACACCTACCTTCATCATATTCCTTGGTACCATCCATACAATCAGTAAACAATGACACCTATCTTCATCATATTCCTTGGTACCATCCATACAATCAGTAAACAATGACACCTACCTTCATCACATTCCTTGGTACCATCTATACAATCAGTAAACAATGACACCTCCCTCCATCATATTCCTTGGTACCATCCATACAATCAGTAAAAAGTGACACATATTTTTATCATATTCTTTGGTACCATCCATACAATCAGTAAACAATGACACCTTCCTTCATCATATTCCTTGGTACCATCCATACAATCAGTAAACAATGACACCTTCCTTCATCATATTCCTTAGTACCATCCATACATTCAGTAAACAATGACACCTTCCTTCATCATATTCCTTGGTACCATCCATACAATCAGTAAACAATGACACCTTCCTTCATCATATTCCTTAGTACCATCCATACAATCAGTAAACAATGACACCTCCCTTCATCATATTCCTTGGTACCATTCATACAATCAGTAAACAATGACACCTTCCTTCATCATATTCCTTGGTACCATCCATACAATCAGTAAATAATGACACCTACCTTCATCATATTCCTTGGTACCATCCATACAATCAGTAAACAATGACATCTACCTTCATCATATTCCTTGGTATCATCCATACAATCAGTAAACAATGACTCCTACCTTCATCATATTCCTTGGTACCATCCATACAATCAGTAAACAATGACATCTACCTTCATCATATTCCTTGGTATCATCCATACAATCAGTAAATAATGACACCTACCTTCATCATATTCCTTGGTACCATCCATACAATCAGTAAACAATGACACCTACCATCATCATATTCCTTGGTACCATCCATACAATCAGTAAATAATGACACCTACCTTCATCATATTCCTTGGTACCATCCATACAATCAGTAAACAATGACACCTACCTTCATCATATTCCTTGGTACCATCCATACAATCAGTAAACAATGACACCTACCTTCATCACATTCCTTGGCACCATCCATACAATCAGTAAACAATGACACCTACCTTCATCATATTCCTTGGTACCATCCATACAATCAGTAAACAATGACACCTATCTTCATCATATTCCTTGGTACCATCCATACAATCAGTAAACAATGACACCTACCTTCATCACATTCCTTGGTACCATCTATACAATCAGTAAACAATGACACCTCCCTCCATCATATTCCTTGGTACCATCCATACAATCAGTAAAAAGTGACACATATTTTTATCATATTCTTTGGTACCATCCATACAATCAGTAAACAATGACACCTTCCTTCATCATATTCCTTGGTACCATCTATACAATCAGTGAACAATGACACCTTCCTTCATCATATTCCTTAGTACCATTCATACAATCAGTAAACAATGACACCTTCCTTCATCATATTCCTTGGTACCATCCATACAATCAGTAAACAATGACACCTTCCTTCATCATATTCCTTAGTACCATCCATACATTCAGTAAACAATGACACCTTCCTTCATCATATTCCTTGGTACCATCCATACAATCAGTAAACAATGACACCTTCCTTCATCATATTCCTTAGTACCATCCATACAATCAGTAAACAATGACACCTCCCTTCATCATATTCCTTGGTACCATTCATACAATCAGTAAACAATGACACCCACCTTCATCATATTCCTTGGTACCATCCATACAATCAGTAAAAAGTGACACATATTTTCATCATATTCTTTGGTACCATCCATACAATCAGTAAACAATGACACCTTCCTTCATCATATTCCTTGGTACCATCCATACAATCAGTGAACAATGACACCTTCCTTCATCATATTCCTTAGTACCATCCATACAATCAGTAAACAATGACATCTACCTTCATCATATTCCTTGGTACCATCCATACAATCAGTAAACAATGACACCCACCTTCATCATATTCCTTGGTACCATCCGTACAATCAGTAAAAAGTGACACATATTTTCATCATATTCTTTGGTACCATCCATACAATCAGTAAACAATGACACCTTCCTTCATCATATTCCTTGGTACCATCCATACAATCAGTGAACAATGACACCTTCCTTCATCATATTCCTTAGCACCATCCATACAATCAGTAAACAATGACACCTTCCTTCATCATATTCCTTGGTACCATCCATACAATCAGTAAACAATGACACCTTCCTTCATCATATTCCTTAGTACCATCCATACAATCAGTAAACAATGACACCTCCCTTCACCATATTCCTTGGTACCATTCATACAATCAGTAAACAATGACACCTACCTTCATCATATTCCTTGGTACCATCCATACAATCAGTAAACAATGACACCTACCTTCATCATATTCCTTGGTACCATCCATACAATCAGTAAACAATGACACCTACCTTCATCATATTCTTTGGTACCATCCATACAATCAGTAAACAATGACACCCACCTTCATCATATTCCTTGGTACCATCCATACAATCAGTAAAAAGTGACACATATTTTCATCATATTCTTTGGTACCATCCATACAATCAGTAAACAATGACACCTTCCTTCATCATATTCCTTGGTACCATCCATACAATCAGTGAACAATGACACCTTCCTTCATCATATTCCTTAGTACCATCCATACAATCAGTAAACAATGACACCTTCCTTCATCATATTCCTTGGTACCATCCATACAATCAGTAAACAATGACACCTTCCTTCATCATATTCCTTAGTACCATCCATACAATCAGTAAACAATGACACCTACCTTCATCATATTCCTTGGTACCATCCATACAATCAGTAAACAATGACACCTACCATCATCATATTCCTTGGTACCATCCATACAATCAGTAAACAATGACACCTACCTTCATCATATTCCTTGGTACCATCCATACAATCAGTAAACAATGACACCTACCTTCATCACATTCCTTGGCACCATCCATACAATCAGTAAACAATGACACCTACCTTCATCATATTCCTTGGTACCATCCATACAATCAGTAAACAATGACACCTATCTTCATCATATTCCTTGGTACCATCCATACAATCAGTAAACAATGACACCTACCTTCATCACATTCCTTGGTACCATCTATACAATCAGTAAACAATGACACCTCCCTCCATCATATTCCTTGGTACCATCCATACAATCAGTAAAAAGTGACACATATTTTTATCATATTCTTTGGTACCATCCATACAATCAGTAAACAATGACACCTTCCTTCATCATATTCCTTGGTACCATCCATACAATCAGTGAACAATGACACCTTCCTTCATCATATTCCTTAGTACCATTCATACAATCAGTAAACAATGACACCTTCCTTCATCATATTCCTTGGTACCATCCATACAATCAGTAAACAATGACACCTTCCTTCATCATATTCCTTAGTACCATCCATACATTCAGTAAACAATGACACCTTCCTTCATCATATTCCTTGGTACCATCCATACAATCAGTAAACAATGACACCTTCCTTCATCATATTCCTTAGTACCATCCATACAATCAGTAAACAATGACACCTCCCTTCATCATATTCCTTGGTACCATTCATACAATCAGTAAACAATGACACCTTCCTTCATCATATTCCTTGGTACCATCCATACAATCAGTAAATAATGACACCTACCTTCATCATATTCCTTGGTACCATCCATACAATCAGTAAACAATGACATCTACCTTCATCATATTCCTTGGTATCATCCATACAATCAGTAAACAATGACTCCTACCTTCATCATATTCCTTGGTACCATCCATACAATCAGTAAACAATGACATCTACCTTCATCATATTCCTTGGTATCATCCATACAATCAGTAAATAATGACACCTACCTTCATCATATTCCTTGGTACCATCCATACAATCAGTAAACAATGACACCTACCATCATCATATTCCTTGGTACCATCCATACAATCAGTAAATAATGACACCTACCTTCATCATATTCCTTGGTACCATCCATACAATCAGTAAACAATGACACCTACCTTCATCATATTCCTTGGTACCATCCATACAATCAGTAAACAATGACACCTACCTTCATCACATTCCTTGGCACCATCCATACAATCAGTAAACAATGACACCTACCTTCATCATATTCCTTGGTACCATCCATACAATCAGTAAACAATGACACCTATCTTCATCATATTCCTTGGTACCATCCATACAATCAGTAAACAATGACACCTACCTTCATCACATTCCTTGGTACCATCTATACAATCAGTAAACAATGACACCTCCCTCCATCATATTCCTTGGTACCATCCATACAATCAGTAAAAAGTGACACATATTTTTATCATATTCTTTGGTACCATCCATACAATCAGTAAACAATGACACCTTCCTTCATCATATTCCTTGGTACCATCCATACAATCAGTGAACAATGACACCTTCCTTCATCATATTCCTTAGTACCATTCATACAATCAGTAAACAATGACACCTTCCTTCATCATATTCCTTGGTACCATCCATACAATCAGTAAACAATGACACCTTCCTTCATCATATTCCTTAGTACCATCCATACATTCAGTAAACAATGACACCTTCCTTCATCATATTCCTTGGTACCATCCATACAATCAGTAAACAATGACACCTTCCTTCATCATATTCCTTAGTACCATCCATACAATCAGTAAACAATGACACCTCCCTTCATCATATTCCTTGGTACCATTCATACAATCAGTAAACAATGACACCCACCTTCATCATATTCCTTGGTACCATCCATACAATCAGTAAAAAGTGACACATATTTTCATCATATTCTTTGGTACCATCCATACAATCAGTAAACAATGACACCTTCCTTCATCATATTCCTTGGTACCATCCATACAATCAGTGAACAATGACACCTTCCTTCATCATATTCCTTAGTACCATCCATACAATCAGTAAACAATGACATCTACCTTCATCATATTCCTTGGTACCATCCATACAATCAGTAAACAATGACACCCACCTTCATCATATTCCTTGGTACCATCCATACAATCAGTAAAAAGTGACACATATTTTCATCATATTCTTTGGTACCATCCATACAATCAGTAAACAATGACACCTTCCTTCATCATATTCCTTGGTACCATCCATACAATCAGTGAACAATGACACCTTCCTTCATCATATTCCTTAGCACCATCCATACAATCAGTAAACAATGACACCTTCCTTCATCATATTCCTTGGTACCATCCATACAATCAGTAAACAATGACACCTTCCTTCATCATATTCCTTAGTACCATCCATACAATCAGTAAACAATGACACCTCCCTTCATCATATTCCTTGGTACCATTCATACAATCAGTAAACAATGACACCTACCTTCATCATATTCCTTGGTACCATCCATACAATCAGTAAACAATGACACCTACCTTCATCATATTCCTTGGTACCATCCATACAATCAGTAAACAATGACACCTACCTTCATCATATTCTTTGGTACCATCCATACAATCAGTAAACAATGACACCCACCTTCATCATATTCTTTGGTACCATCCATACAATCAGTAAAAAGTGACACATATTTTCATCATATTCTTTGGTACCATCCATACAATCAGTAAACAATGACACCTTCCTTCATCATATTCCTTGGTACCATCCATACAATCAGTGAACAATGACACCTTCCTTCATCATATTCCTTAGTACCATCCATACAATCAGTAAACAATGACACCTTCCTTCATCATATTCCTTGGTACCATCCATACAATCAGTAAACAATGACACCTTCCTTCATCATATTCCTTAGTACCATCCATACAATCAGTAAACAATGACACCTACCTTCATCATATTCCTTGGTACCATCCATACAATCAGTAAACAATGACACCCACCTTCATCATATTCCTTGGTACCATCCATACAATCAGTAAATAATGACACCTACTTTCATCACATTCCTTGGTACCATCCATACAATCAGTAAACAATGACACCTAGCTTCATCATATTCCTTGGTACCATCCATACAATCAGTAAACAATGACACTTACCTTCATCATATTCCTTGGTACCATCTATACAATCAGTAAACAATGACACCTTCCTTCATCATATTCCTTGGTACCATCCATACAATCAGTAAACAATGACATCTACCTTCATCATATTCCTTGGTATCATCCATACAATCAGTAAACAATGACCCCTACCTTCATCATATTCCTTGGTACCATTCATACAATCAGTAAATAATGACACCTACCTTCATCATATTCCTTGGTACCATTCATACAATCAGTAAACAATGACACCTACCTTCATCATATTCCTTGGTACCATCCATACAATCAGTAAACAATGACATCTACCTTCATCATATTCCTTGGTATCATCCATACAATCAGTAAACAATGACTCCTACCTTCATCATATTCCTTGGTACCATTCATACAATCGGTAAACAATGACACCTACCTTCATCATATTCCTTGGTACCATCCATACAATCAGTAAACAATGACATCTACCTTCATCATATTCCTTGGTATCATCCATACAATCAGTAAACAATGACCCCTACCTTCATCATATTCCTTGGTACCATCCATACAATCAGTAAATAATGACACCTACTTTCATCACATTCCTTGGTACCATCCATACAATCAGTAAACAATGACACCCACCTTTATCATACATATTACTTGGTACCATCCATACAATCAGTAAACAATGACACCTATCTTCATCATATTCCTTGGTACCATCCATACAATCAGTAAACAATGACACTTACCTTCATCATGTTCCTTGGTACCATCTATACAATCAGTAAACAATGACACCTACCTTCATCATATTCCTTGGTACCATCCGTACAATCAGTAAACAATGACCCCTACCTTCATCATATTCCTTGGTACCATCCATACAATCAGTAAACAATGACACCCACCTTTATCATACATATTCCTTGGTACCATCCATACAATCAGTAAACAATGACATCTACCTTCATCATATTCCTTGGTATCATCCATACAATCAGTAAACAATGACTCCTACCTTCATCATATTCCTTGGTACCATCCATACAATCAGTAAACAATGACACCTTCCTTCATCATATTCCTTAGTACCATCCATACAATCAGTAAACAATGACACCTCCCTTCATCATATTCCTTGGTACCATTCATACAATCAGTAAACAATGACACCCACCTTCATCATATTCCTTGGTACCATCCATACAATCAGTAAAAAGTGACACATATTTTCATCATATTCTTTGGTACCATCCATACAATCAGTAAACAATGACACCTTCCTTCATCATATTCCTTGGTACCATCCATACAATCAGTGAACAATGACACCTTCCTTCATCATATTCCTTAGTACCATCCATACAATCAGTAAACAATGACATCTACCTTCATCATATTCCTTGGTACCATCCATACAATCAGTAAACAATGACACCCACCTTCATCATATTCCTTGGTACCATCCATACAATCAGTAAAAAGTGACACATATTTTCATCATATTCTTTGGTACCATCCATACAATCAGTAAACAATGACACCTTCCTTCATCATATTCCTTGGTACCATCCATACAATCAGTGAACAATGACACCTTCCTTCATCATATTCCTTAGCACCATCCATACAATCAGTAAACAATGACACCTTCCTTCATCATATTCCTTGGTACCATCCATACAATCAGTAAACAATGACACCTTCCTTCATCATATTCCTTAGTACCATCCATACAATCAGTAAACAATGACACCTCCCTTCATCATATTCCTTGGTACCATTCATACAATCAGTAAACAATGACACCTACCTTCATCATATTCCTTGGTACCATCCATACAATCAGTAAACAATGACACCTACCTTCATCATATTCCTTGGTACCATCCATACAATCAGTAAACAATGACACCTACCTTCATCATATTCTTTGGTACCATCCATACAATCAGTAAACAATGACACCCACCTTCATCATATTCCTTGGTACCATCCATACAATCAGTAAAAAGTGACACATATTTTCATCATATTCTTTGGTACCATCCATACAATCAGTAAACAATGACACCTTCCTTCATCATATTCCTTGGTACCATCCATACAATCAGTGAACAATGACACCTTCCTTCATCATATTCCTTAGTACCATCCATACAATCAGTAAACAATGACACCTTCCTTCATCATATTCCTTGGTACCATCCATACAATCAGTAAACAATGACACCTTCCTTCATCATATTCCTTAGTACCATCCATACAATCAGTAAACAATGACACCTACCTTCATCATATTCCTTGGTACCATCCATACAATCAGTAAACAATGACACCCACCTTCATCATATTCCTTGGTACCATCCATACAATCAGTAAATAATGACACCTACTTTCATCACATTCCTTGGTACCATCCATACAATCAGTAAACAATGACACCTAGCTTCATCATATTCCTTGGTACCATCCATACAATCAGTAAACAATGACACTTACCTTCATCATATTCCTTGGTACCATCTATACAATCAGTAAACAATGACACCTTCCTTCATCATATTCCTTGGTACCATCCATACAATCAGTAAACAATGACATCTACCTTCATCATATTCCTTGGTATCATCCATACAATCAGTAAACAATGACCCCTACCTTCATCATATTCCTTGGTACCATTCATACAATCAGTAAATAATGACACCTACCTTCATCATATTCCTTGGTACCATTCATACAATCAGTAAACAATGACACCTACCTTCATCATATTCCTTGGTACCATCCATACAATCAGTAAACAATGACATCTACCTTCATCATATTCCTTGGTATCATCCATACAATCAGTAAACAATGACTCCTACCTTCATCATATTCCTTGGTACCATTCATACAATCGGTAAACAATGACACCTACCTTCATCATATTCCTTGGTACCATCCATACAATCAGTAAACAATGACATCTACCTTCATCATATTCCTTGGTATCATCCATACAATCAGTAAACAATGACCCCTACCTTCATCATATTCCTTGGTACCATCCATACAATCAGTAAATAATGACACCTACTTTCATCACATTCCTTGGTACCATCCATACAATCAGTAAACAATGACACCCACCTTTATCATACATATTACTTGGTACCATCCATACAATCAGTAAACAATGACACCTATCTTCATCATATTCCTTGGTACCATCCATACAATCAGTAAACAATGACACTTACCTTCATCATATTCCTTGGTACCATCTATACAATCAGTAAACAATGACACCTACCTTCATCATATTCCTTGGTACCATCCGTACAATCAGTAAACAATGACCCCTACCTTCATCATATTCCTTGGTACCATCCATACAATCAGTAAACAATGACACCCACCTTTATCATACATATTCCTTGGTACCATCCATACAATCAGTAAACAATGACATCTACCTTCATCATATTCCTTGGTACCATCCATATAATCAGTAAACAATGACACCTACCTTCATCATATTCCTTGGTACCATCTATACAATCAGTAAACAATGACACCTACCTTTATCACATTCCTTGGTACCATCGATACAATCTACACAAAGAACTTTATAGCAAGAAGAACACCCCATTACGATTGGTTTACCTTCGTGTCTTGTACATTTCTTTACATCGTACATCTTTGCTTTCTGTTGATATTCCTCTATTGTAAGAAGTTCTTTGTGGTCAGGAAAAAAAACTCCTCTTGAGTCTAGAACAGTGTAGAATATACTCATGTTTTTACTTGCGCAACTAACATTACCATTTTTTTTACAAGAATCCATCATGGAAGGATAAAACTCTTAAAGATTTAGAAGTATGACCAACTATTGAACTATCATAATCTCAACACGCATGTAGTTATAACTTGTCACTTGTGACATTTGATGTTTCTTCTTAAAAACATACAGATTATGTTTGTTTGTTTGTTTGTTTGTTTATTTTCATCTATAATATAACCACAAAAAATAACATGAAGAGTGTTTCTAACAGTATAAAAAGACAAGAGAAATAGAAAAAAATGTCACTCCAGGGAAGGTGATGATGAGGTCCCTGTGCACAATAGCAAGGCTAATCAAGGCGCGGAACCTGAAAGTAGAGTCAGCAGAAGTATGTCTAGTTGGTTTAGTAGTCTGGTTGTCTGAGGTAGCGCTTCAGTTCATTTTTGAAAGAATTAGCATTTACAATTTTACGCAGTGTAACCGGTAGTCGATTCCATAGCAATGACTCCTGATAATCCAAACAACATTGACCAGCTTTTGTTTTAAACAATGGTATTTTTAGGTTTATGTGTGTTTGACGAGTAGTTAAATGTGTTATCGTCCTGTTATTGTTTGTTTTGTAAAATTAATGTGTTGTGCGCTTTTATTAGTACTTTGTATTTGTATAACTTTTTAATAGTTAAAATTCTATTTAAGTTGAATAGCGGATTAGCTGAAAAGTCATAAGCTTTCTTGTTAATTATTCTGAGTAAACGGTTTTGAAAAACTTTAGTTTTGTTTAAGTAGCAGTCTGGAGCATTTCCCCATGCCTCAACACAATACGAGAGTTTGGAATTGATGAAGGAATTGTACAGAATTAGCAAAACATCCTTAGAGAGGTACTGAGACAATCGAAAAAACAACCTAGCATAAGGTCTAAAGTCTTTTAACAGTTTGGATATATGATTGCTCCAATTCAGCTGGGGGTCAATAAGTACTCCCAAAAATTTTATATTGTCAGATTTATTTATTGCATGACCATTAATTAGTAGGGATTGTTCATCAAAGTGGTACGAGTTCTGTGGGTTTTTTAATAAAATGTAGCAAGTTTTGTTGAAATTAATTGTTAGTTTATTTTGGTTGCACCAACTCTGAAGGATTTTTAGGTCTTCATTTATTGAATGCATTTGCTTGTGAAGGTCTTTGGATTCAAAAAAAAGATTAGTATCATCTGCATACAATATTGGTGAAAGTACTTTTAATTGACATGCTAAGTCATTAATATATATTAGGAACAAAGTTGAACCCAATACAGATCCTTGAGGAACACCACATTTTATAGTTTGTGGTGCTGAAAGGGTAGTATTTATTTTTGTTCTTTGACTCCGATCTTTTAAGTAGTTTTCTATCCATTTAATAGCTGTTTATTTGAAACCAATAGACTTCAATTTTAATAACAATATATCATGGTCAATGGTATCAAATGCTTTGCTGAAATCTATAAATATACCAAGAACACAATTTCCCTTGTTAAAAGCTTGGAATGTTTTGTTTGTAAAGGAAATAATTGCATTTCTTGTTCCAATACCTTTTCTAAAACCAAATTGATTAGAGTCTAGAATGTTATTGCGTTCAAGATAGTCCATGATTTGGAAATTTATAAGTTTTTCTGTGATTTTGCTAAATATCGGAAGAACTGAGATAGGCCTATAATTTTCACATTTATTTATGTTTCCCTTTTTATACAAAGGGTTAATTCTTGCAATTTTCATACCATCTGGAATAATTTGTGTAGTTATGCTTTTGTTTATGATGCGGGAGAGTATACAGCCTAAAGAATTAGCATTGCGTTTAATAACTTTGCTTGTAATACCATCTAAGCCAGCAGCTTTCTTTTCGCTTAAAGAATTTATTGTGTCTATAATCTTTTGGCTGGTAAATGGATGTAATTCAAAGCTTGGATTGTAATCGGGTAGTCTGTAGCTCAAAATTTCAGTTGGAAGCTTTTTTGCTAGTGAGGGTCCAACGTTAGTAAAATATGTATTTAGTTCATTAGCTATTTCTATATCTGAACATATTAAATTGGAAGCGTTGGAAATAGCTTCAAGTTGGGTTGGCACTCTGCAAATTTTTGATGTTGATTTGTTCAATATTTGTGTGTTAATTACTTTCCAAGTTTCTGAAGCATTGGAGCAATTGTTAAAACTGTCCTTGAAATAAGAAAATTTTGCATTCTTTAATTCGGTTGACAGTTGATTCTTGAATTTGTTGTATTTAAGTTTTAATTTCGTATTAAGAGGAGACTTAGATAACTGGCGGTAAATATTGTATTTCTTTTTAATTTTATTCAGCAAAGCATTGGTCAGCCAAGGTTTGGTATATTTGAATCTCTTGTTCCCGAAGGACCCAGACCTCTCAAGAGTGCATTTTGCTATCAGATTTTGAAGTGTTTTAATAAAAAGGGTGTAATTTGTGTTGAGACATTCAGAAATAAAAATATTATCCCAATTTGTATTTGTTATATATTGTGCTAATCTATCGTAATGAATATATTGTTTATTTGTGGTTGAAAGGTTACTGATTTGGTCGTTAAAATTAGAGTTTGTTGTACTTATGTAAAAAGTAGGTAGATGGTCACTTAAATCACATTTAATAGTTCCTGAAAATATGTTGTTTTCCATTGTGTTTGTTAAAATATGATCTAAACAGGAATGCTTTTGCTTTGATAGTCTTGTTGGAATTGTAATAGTGTTTTCAAAATTATATAAGGAAATTATGTTTTTATAGTTTTCACTTGCTTTTTTATCTAGATAATCAATATTGATATCACCTAAAATGAGGTACTTAGACTCTGAGGTAGTTGCAAGAAACTGGTCAATGTCATTTAGAAATAAATCAAGGTCGGAACTAGGCCTGCGATAAATTATAATTACCGTAAGGGAGTGAAGTGAAGCGCCACCAACTAGTCTAAAAGCGTGTACATCATCTACACACTTATGTACAGATAAGGCTCTACTGCCACCAATAAGGTATTAAAGTATACAGTTGAAACATACACGTGTAATAGTTGAGAAACCTCTATTTAGACAATAATGCAATTGTAATACGGTATTTAACACCCTTGTCCGATATTTGCCAAGCACAAATAAACATTCATGGCAACAAAAACATTGCTTCCTCTTTTACATACAGCAACCTGAAAGTGTTAGATTCATGGATCTATCAAAGAAAATCCGAGTTTCATATAAGAAGTTCCATCTATCAACTGATATCTATTGAAATTTTAAAAACTCTTTAAAAAAGTGAAGTTTTGACTAATATTTTGTATTTGAAAAATCATTGCCAGCTAGTATTAAAATAACTACTGCCACTAAAATGGTTTAAAAGAAAACATATAATAATTTATATCTAGAATGGATTGAAAGAATATTTTTTAGCAGGAAATGGAAGTTTTTTTTCTTGACTTTTCAGTAAATTGTATTTTCCTCCCTAATGCATTGTTTTGTTTTATTGGTATTCATTTCAATGTATTTATTAACTTGGTTAAAGTCTTAGGTAAATATTGATCACTCAGAGACACTCAGTTTTAGTAATATATAATCCTCTGACTATAGAATAATAAATTGAATCATAAACTGATCAGATTAAGTACAGGGTGATGAATAAACTAAAATATACTACAGATTATCAGGTCAATAAGACTCAGCCTTTTTAGCTTTTTTTAGTTATCAACCTTTGTCAAATAGATGAGACAACTCTGAACTTGGATCTTTAGAGTTGGGATGCCATCTATTGGCTTAGTAGTTTTGTAGGTGTTTGTTTTGAAATTTTTAGGTAATTTAGTTGGTTAATGCTATTAGGGATAAGTAAATCTAAGGCCAGAGCTGTCTGCTTTTCTGAACCCTGAGAGTGGCTCTTTTAAGTTAAGCTGTGATGTATCACTTAGCCTCAGAACTTGCCACTACTATTAACAGAATGCTTCAACACTGCAGAGACATACCTGCTGGCCCTATGCTCAGCCCACTGAACTAGCAGCAATGGTATCCAGTTTATTGGGATTGCTTTTCAATTCACTTAACAATAATTCTGTTGTAGCAATAATATTTGTGTATTTAAGTTAGTAAGATAGAAATATGATATGAAAAGTAGTATGCCTTTCACATCAATCAGTGTATAGGAGATTATGGTCAGTTTTGAAGAGAACGCTATCTAAGATTCCCAGACTCCTACCAGGTGATAAAGTGAAAGAGAAGAAGCAGACTACCAAAGAAAAAAGGAAAGAAAATAAACTCCTTTAATACCTCTTCTTCAGTTGTAAAGATCCCAGGCTCAAACATTCCCATCAGAAACAGATAGTAAGTTATTATTAGACTAAAAAAAGTATTTGTTAGACAACTGCTCGAATCTAAGAACCAAGCTTCCTCATCTGAATGAGCGTAGTTATCAGCCCTGGTATATCAGGTATATAGTCTACTCCTTAGCCTCAGTTAATTAACATCATTAGTACTAGTCTCCTCTTTTAATACAGCAAGGGCAGACACTTGCTAGCCATATACTTAGGCTACTGACATAACCACATTGATGGCTGATTTATCAGACTGGAAGAGGTACTTATGAGCCTTGGATGATGCTCGCAATGAGCCATCTGAAAGACTTGACAGCTCCAGACTGTGAATGAAAGTCCGACAGCAGGTGAAAGGAGTCACCCTAGCTAACTGTTAGAAAAAAAATCAGTAACTTATATTTACATAGTTTAGAATACAATTAGCTAGATTTTAACTTATCCAGTTTTTTGGAATTGTGATTGTAGTTAACAGTTATTGTCGAATAAAACAAACAACATCACATGGTTTAGCTTGAGGTAATGGAAAAGCTTTTTTTATAAACAACAAGTAGTTGGTAAATGATGTTCTTCACTTAGCTCTGTACTGAATCTCTGACTCTATTTCATCTTTCTCTCTATAAATAATAGACTAATAACACACAGCTGGTCTGACTAAACTAAACAGTCATTATCTGCGACAATAGAGCAATGATAATAGAAATAGTAAAAGTAATGGTAACAACAATAATTATAGTAGGAATAGTAACAGCAGTTATTAGTTGCAGAATTTCTCTCGATTGCAAACATTGCTTCCTTCAAATGCCATTGGACAAAATGTTTTCAAAACCGTTGAATTTTTTACCTAAATTTAAAAAATATTGCCATGTCAAGTTTAGCATGGGCATTTATAATGCCAGTGAGAGTTTCCACCAGACAATCGTCAATTCATTTAGCGGCATTAAACGTGATGAAATTTTCATCAATGATCTACTAGTACATGGGCCTAGACAGGAAGTTCATAATTGTAAACCGAGACAAGTGATAGAGAGGTATAACAAAATAAATCCTCGCAAAGATGCCATAAACAAACCAATGGTTAGTCTTTCAGGATATGAATTACCAGCCACAGCCATCTAAGCCTGTAGTTCCATTGTAGAAGTAGTACTAAATATTATTGTACCCGATGATAAACAAGGCGTGCAGAGACTCATATGTTTGTAACCTACTTGGTCATGTTCTTGCTCAATCTCTCAGAACACCCTAATACATTGAAAGAGCTGTGTAAAAACGGAGTGCAGTTTACATGGGCTAAAGCGCAAAAAACGTTTTATGCTACAATGACCTAAGTCTAAGCAGTAGGTTTAGCACAGAGAGTTTTTTGAGTGTATCGGAGCTGTAGCCATGGAAAATGGCGGTCAGATAGAACCCACGCAAAATTACTCATTGGCTGTCAAACTTAATACAGCCAACTTGAGAAGGAGTTGCTAGCAGCTTCATAAATTATTTACTGCAGATTTAAGTACTAAATATTTACACTGGGCCTTGAGAAATTAAGTGTCCAAACTGATGACTTACTGCTGCTAGGCCTCATGAAGAAAGACATAAACACCCTTTTTCCAAGGCTGAATGTCATGAGGATCCAGTTACTAGCTCATCCTATAAAACTTGAAAGCAAATCTAGCAAAGATTCAGCTCTTGCAAATAAGCTGTATAGACAAAACATAAACATAAAGGCAGATGTTGATGGTGATCCCCTTGATCCATGTTTGTTTGTTGGTGATACATAGTGATGAGGTCATCTTAAATGACAATTGGCTAGCTCCATTAATAAAGACTTAGGTGTTGTCATGCATTATGTTCCCAAAGGGTATTCAAGTTAGAAAAGTTGTGTCAGTCGAGCATATGCGTTCTGGAATGGTATGAACACTGTCAGTGTGGTCAGCTGTGTCCTTTTCTATAGGAATAGACTGATCATACTTTCTAGTTTGTAGAAAGAAGTAATAAGCTCATTATACTCAGCTCACCATAGTGTTACAAAGATATTTTAACAGGCCTCTGTTTTCAGATGACTTCAGATAAAAGAGTTGTGAGTAAAATTAAAAATGAAGAAGGATAAAATTATGAAATTATTTGAGATTGAGAAATCATTTTTGGTTCAACAGACACCATTTCACACAGTAGTTAAAGATTTGTTTTATTTGGGCAGCGTGATGCTAATATCTCATTAATCAAAGTGGTCATTTGTAAAATAACTAAGAAGAACTGGTAGTAAAGATTTAATCAAAAAGTTAGAAGAGGTGTTCTCTGACTTTGAAAGTTGTTACCCTTTAGTGTCAGACAACTGGTTACAGGGTCCAGTGTAGAGCTCAAACAATACTGTCAGGTGCTTGATATTGAACACTGTACCAGCTCTTGACTGCCAGCCTTTGGCCGAAAGTTGTGTTTTTTAGTGTCGGAAAACTGGTTACAGATCTCAGGTTAGAGCTTGAACAATACTGTCAAATGCTTGGTATTGAACACTGTACCAGCTCTTTACTGCAAGCCCTTGTAACTGCTCAAGTAGAACAAAACCATTGGTACAGCGGAGGCTCTGATGAAGAAGTGTATAGAGGAAGGTCGAGATTGGTTAGTTGGACTCATGGCCATCAGGAATATGCCAAATTCGAATCATATTCTCACACTCATTTAGTTATTAAAAGAATTTCAATATGGTATTAGTAGAACAATACAAGGCTAGAAGTCATCACCTTGAAAGGGTAAGAGAAAAGCTAGGAGACAAAGAGTTCTTAAATATTCTACCATGGCAGCCAAGCAAAAGGTGAGAAAAGCGTGCCATCAAATGGTCAGTCTGTACACTTCAAAACTGCAGCTGGTCATATCTGTTGTATAATCGAGCTGGTGGGCCGCGGGCTACGCTAATGCCCGAGGTCATGGTAGTTACAGGTAGTTACGAGAGGTTACGGGAAGTACGAGAGGTTACAGGAAGTACGAGAGGTTACAGGAGTATAAAGGAGTCGGGAGATTGAGAGAGCTTCCTTCTTGACATCAACCGCATGTGAGTACACATCGATTTATATAACATCCCAACTAACAATTTTACGTTCCCAGAACGTTCCAGGGATGTTCCGAAAAGTCCCAGAAACGTTACATCGTAACGTTGTCACAAGATTATTTGTAGACACATTTTCAACGTTCCAGCAACGTTGTGGGAAAAACATTGCTGGAACGTAACTCTCAAAACGTTCCATCAATGTTGTGGGAATTACTTTGCTGGAACGTATTTCCCATAATGTCCCTACAACGTTGTGGGAAATACGTTGCTGGGACGTATTTCCCACAATGTCCCAGCAACGTTGTGGGAATTACGTTGCTGGAATGTTAGCAAATGATCCCGCATAACATTCCCACAATATTGGGAGAACATTGCGTAATATTCCACGAACATTTCTTCCATAATATTGTCTCAAGGCTATTAGCTAACATCCCAGGTAGGTTACGCATAGAACATTGGTGGGACATTGATGCGTTGGGATTTCCCATCTTTATTATACAATATTCCTAGCTACTGCGCATCGCTTTCCTTGCCGCGGTAATCTCGTTGAGCTAAAACGAAATATAATTCTAAGTGCATACAAGTTAATTAATGGGCATTGGCTTCGCTCTACTAACGAAATGATTTACATACGCGTAGGCTTGTCAGACGACACGTAGCGTAAATCAATCGGTAGATAGACTATCACCATCCATCTGACGCAATATGTATATGTGGCGACCTGGTCAGTTGCGATGTGTTCACACTGTCGCGTCTTACTTTGACCCGTTTAACGGTTAGTAAAGAGCCTAATGGACCCTAGTCATTTTTGCGATATGTCTAATGAAGTGCGAAAATTGAAATTTGTAGTGACTTTTCATTTCATTTACATAAATCATTCAAATTTATCATTATTCTTTTTCATTATTTTGTTTGTTTTTATATCTGTAATGAAAAATCTATAACATTTTTAATTTGCTTCATTTTAAATTATTTTTTGTTATGAAAGGGGGACAACTTCCAAAAAATGAATCATGCGTTTTTGTACCATTCTAGCTAGAACGTTAGAGGAAAAGGTTTGCTAACGTTATTATAACGTTGTTACAAAACATTGTTATCGAATGTCCCAGCACTGTTACAGGATTGCTACTTTGAAATGTCTGGGTATAAACATTCACATAATATTGTCTTCTAATATATTCGGAACAGTATGGCATTTCACCATTATGGAACATTCAGCAGATGATCTGGTGCAAAATTCCTGCGACATGGGGAGAATGTTACAGAACATTCCACAAGCATGCCTTTCATGATTTTGCCTCAAAGATATTAGCTAACATCCCAAGAACGTTTTCGTGCAGAACATTAATGGGGTGTAACTGTGTAGACAATTTCTAACATTTTGATGTTTCACAGAATGTTCCTCCTATGTTACTATAATGTACCGAGCATAACCGTCGACAATATTCTTTCCTTAAGCTATACAACATTCCACCAACATTACGTCTCCGAAGCAACCTAATTTTTCTATAATGTGCCATGCTTAACCTTCACACAACATCTCTTCTCAAGGCTGACGGACATTCAACAAATATTGCACCTTAGATATATACGAAGACTTTTACTAGATTATTCTTAAAATAATCTTTGTGAGCATCTCAATAGTTAGGGCATGGTTCCGAAGCTGTATATTTTGGTACAAACAGTTGCATGATATAATAACAAAAAATAATATGAAACACAATAAAAATATAGCTATAAAATGACTAAACTCTATATATATTGTCATCATCAAAACATGGCAGAAAAATACCACAACCTTTACACCAGAATAAATTATATATCAATGATACACAGAGACAAACAAGCAAAGCTATGATCATATTTGTGAATAATGCTACAGTCCACCAAATGCTTTACCACATTAGACTAAAGTTTTTCCAGCTCGTCCGTCCTTGGATTGTGGTGGCGAAGGCTGTTCTTTCATTCAACAATTCAGATTACAGTACAATCCTTTAAGCCCTGAAATGTGAAGAAGCATTTATATTAGCAGATGAGAACTGCTAAAAAGTACAGAATACAAACAAAGCAAATATGAGTATAAACTAAATATGGCAACAACCTGTTAACAAAGTAATTATGAACATCGAGGTTGATCTGCCACATCACAGTGTCACTTGCTAGATACATGAAATAGTACCAGCAATACTTTTCTTTTCACTATTTGTGGGCACTCTATAATAAGGTAATATTGTCCACTCATTCAAGTTTTTGGAATCGCGATTCCTCATAATAGGCACAGCTGGATACAAGAGTGCACAACCACCATATTTTCAAACATCCCAATCAGCTTTTTATTTAATTGCTTCATAACTGAGCTTCCTATAAGGCTGCAAATTCATATTGGCATATTATGAAAAATGCACAAGCATATCATATTTAGGGTTGCACTAATAGTAAGTTTCTTCAGAAGCAACTAATGTCCTAGTCGCATTGTTCTTATGCTGAATTATCATTTTAATAATTTGAAATTTAAAAAAGAGTTGTAGAATAGCTATGCGGTAAATTAATTAGTAAATCTCATGTAGCAAAAAACACGAACTTGGACATATCCATTAAAAAATAATAACAAACTGTAAGCTAACAACTCCGCATTAGTCGAGTTATTCACTTGGAGTAAACCTTTCTGATGAGACGCTATATGTGCAAACAGCTATATACGCAGGTAAATGAGAAGCACTGCTAATGCTATTGCAGATTGTTCCTAAGCTTTAAGAAACGCCGTGCAGATATTTAATTAAAAATTAAACGATAAGATTTTGTAAGTTTTAGTTGATCTAGAAGTATGCGAGCAGCCTGCCTTTTCAATTTCCTTTATAAGCTTGTTTGAATTAGCGCGTACACTCTTTTAAAAATACATAGTCAATCGGCTATTGTTGCCTCTTACATATTGTCAAATTCTTCAATCATACCTATCTTATATCACAATAAAATAGCTGAAAATCATGTCATAAAAAGAGAAAAAAAAATTACATCGCACTACTAGCTCTAAGTTGACGTTTTGGTAAAAGGCAGCACAATTCTCAACCTATCATGCTTATCACAAGTTATACATAATCTAACACAATGCAAACTTTCAAGAGTTGCTTTCTTAATTATGTACATGTGCACACAACTCTTAGATTTCCATATTTTCTCTGCTTAAAATTCTGATGTGCTAGGTAGTTAGTGTTAAAATGTGCTTCCAATCTGCCAAAAAAATCTACGTTTTGTACTACAGCATTTCTAAATTTGGAACTAATTTTTCCAACTTTCAATAACAAAAATCACAGTTAAAGGGAGAGTAACTATAGATCTATCGTAAATTCCAGAGTACAAGTCTAGATCTGAAGTTTGGTTCGAAAATCCTGGTTTTGACATGTACATACCGTAACCTCTTCCATGGCCCAAATCTTTTATTCGCTAATAGTTCAATCGGGATCAGAGGCGGGCAATGCGTAGCTGAGGAAATGGCATTCAAAACACCATCAGTAAGGACACCATTTTTGGCGCCGTCGGGAATACTACAATTAACAAAAGACTGAGAGTAGCATGTTATAGTGAAGATCACAGGGAACAAAAAACAAGCACTTAACCAACGTACTGGTTCACCTCAATACAAGAACAAAACCGCTACCTCGGATAATAGGTATTCAACAGAGTAGCAATGCCTCAAGACAGATTTCTGTCAGGAATCGTGATTCATGTACAAGAAAAAGGTGTGAATGCCCAATAGTGGATGTGTCAAATGGATTACTGAAGTGTGGCCTTGTAGGCAGATACTACAAAAACCAACATCAAATTCAAAACGTATCACGTAATTCCAGAAGAGAATCCTAGTGATGACATTTCGAATGGTGAATAATGGGGACCTGGTGTTCCAATCAGCTCACATTGAGTAGGATTACTGGTATTTCACTATTTTATAAATAAATTCCTATATGTGATATCATGTAATTTTGATTTGCAACGGTTTTTTGAAGTTGAATTTTACTAGAAATTGTGCCATGAATTACATTATCGTCGTATTTTTGTGCAGACACCGCAGCAATACTATTTAAATTCATGAAAGAAACGAAGTCACTGTTGGGATTCAAACACAAATGCTCTATGGTAACATCTTCCAGCGCAGCGAGCTGGAAGCTTGTAGGTGTAGCATAAAAACACACTGGTCAGTGCGCGAGGCGACATTGCATTAGAAGGACTGGTCTTATGTACTGAATATTATATGGTATGTTTATCGAATTTGATATGGTTGTCATGACGTTAAGGGCTTAGGGCACAAATAAACAAACTTTCCATGTAGCTGAACTAAAGCATATTGATAACATATTAGTAAGCCTACAACATGTATAATAAAAACACAGACATGGAAAATTTGCAATAGTGATGGAAAAATGCAAGAAATATGTCTAGATCTCACCTGTCCCACATTTATTGATACCGATTCAATTGGTTATGGAGAATTCACTGTTGAGCCGAACCGGTGTATGGTTGGCAAATTGACCATAGTAGTGGTGATTGACTAGATAGCGATTAGACGATTAGTTGCAAGGATAATGGCCAGATCTTGTGAGATTCATTCTAAAAAATCGCAAACAAACCACATTAGAGATCTTGCAAACAACAAATCGATAAACTATCTATATGGTAAGAATCTAATGGTTATGGACTTGGACTGAGATTGAACCGATAACCTTGTAGTTGCAAACCCTAAATCTGGCCACTAAAAACTGCTGGTTGGTCACTACTAATATTGCTCAACATTTTCCAACTGAATAACAAGTTTAGTAGCTCAGTGACTAACAAACATGTCTTTACTCATTTGATATATGCGTATAGATCTTCATCTTTATGAAATTTTGGAGACAAAAATAATGGCAAAGAAAGAATTCTTCAAATTAAGTTTAGGAAATGGCGTTCAAACTTGTATCAGAGTTTGTCACATCAGAGTTGTCTTCTCTATTTTATGGCAGTCAAAAACTATTAATGATTCACCATTACTCCGTTTGTACACAACACACAGTCACTCGCAATGAGATTTATTATCAACAATGCCTCTGAAGTATGTAATGAAATCAAAAGATACATGCCACTACTCAGTAACATGCTTTACACATTTTTCTACGCATATATGGCTTCAAAGCCATTTCAATTCTATTAGCAAAAGCTCGCTCAACCAGCAAAAGTGTTTTTATCAGTTATTAAGACATTCGATAACATCGCTGTGATACGTGAAAAAAATCATATTAAAAGTTGTACTTCTCTTAAAGCACAGAGGTACAGTTAAAGAACGAAAGCAATATGTAACCCTTTTAGTGCCATAGGCCTACTCTTTTTAATGAATTCCTGTTTACAGAAGCGTGACATTTTAAAGACAAATTATATCCATTCTATGACTCGCAAATGCTTTTCAAGCTGTTTTCCAACGTCAAACGCATCCAAGAACGATAATCCACCGCAGTTTACCACCATGGAGTGCAATTATTTAGAAACACAGTCTTTAACACTCGGTTTTATTTACGGAGAAAAACTTGAATTTGTACCAATGCAAAAAACTTTACTCACCTGCAATAACGATCGCAAAGAGCGTCAATATCATTTATTACTATATTGTGAATTTTATTGCAAGTATTGCAGATGAGTTAAGCATCGTTAAATCATTAAATAAACTACAACAACCGGAAAAATAAATCAGTATGGTGGATATTTCCTCCTCCTAGTTTTGCCTTGTCCGATATTTTCAGGCATAATACGATGTAAATGCATACCTTCGAAATCTTTCGAAGGAGTACGATGCGGAGTTTCAGCTTTCCTACGCATCGAACTTCATAAATTCCGAAAAGTTATAACTAAATTCTATGTATATGCCCACAAACAATCTCGGTTGATATTTTGGTTCATTATATAGTAATACAAAAAAGCGTTTAATCTCTTTGTAAAGATTTAATAGACGTAAACTGACAAAACGTCGTAAAACCACGGTTATGGAAGACCAAGCGAGTCATACATAACGCCGAATACCTGTTGGAGATTCCGACAAGTTGGTGATTTTTTCTGAAACTACCGATGTGATTACCGCTGCCTATACTCGTGATGTTGTGTTAAAACTGCTAAAAGAGTTCTGAATAAATATCGCCGAGTGATTTATTCACTACTAATGGACGTGATTTGACGCTATTTGGTAAGAAACCTCAAATTGTTGATCAGTTACAAAACTGCCTTACACAAAGCCACTGCACACTCGCAGACATGCGAAAATGGTGCCCGAAGGGTTGAAATCAACTTGATATCGAATAATGAATACCATATTTGCCTTGTGGTGACCGATTTAACTCATGCACTACTATAATCCCCTCTGTGCGGCTTACAGACAATTTAAATCAGACGGAGAGCCCCTCACTGGAGCTTTTTTATATTATGTGGTTTGGTTCTCTTTTTGTAGCTACAAGTGAATGGATTCAGATTTTCTTGGTTCAAATGCTTAGTATGGAGACTATTGTAGTGTGTGCTCATGTGAGACTGACAGTAAAGGATTCTTATAAGTATTATATATATAGCATTTGTATTCATTTCATGTGAAACGTTAACTGCGGATGATTCCCAACATCTATAAGCACAAAAGCTCTGAAACGCGCTCGTAGAGAGCATACGAATTTCATCGCATCTGACGAAGACTTGCCTTGTTTGGCCTGACCCATTTTGTGAGCAGCTGTTTGAATGGCTTTTGTTGATACAAATTAATTATGTTCAACCTAAAATGAATTACGTAGTGAATAAGTTGAAGACATTTTATGAGAAAGAGATTTTGAGGTGATTTTTTGTGAGCAGTACATCATGTTTATGTTACACAACTATTTATTGTACTGACTGAAAAGAAAAACGAAGTTGCAAGTTGTCAGTCAAGACTCAATAATCATTTTTTATTTACAGCATGAAACTTTGTTGAGTCCAAAAATAATCCATCAGACAACAAGCAAAGCAACCTTTTCACTTCTAACATTCCTTGCAAAAAAACATAATTTTCAGTGATTTGTCTGCTAATATGTTACACAATTCTAAGAAAATTTATCTTTGCCAAAATTATTTAAGCATTGCCAAGTGGAAGTAACGTTATGCGGATCCATGGTCTATTCTAGCAAATACATGTAGACTAATTATTATGACATGACCATGTAGTAACTGTAATTTTTAATTTCTGTAATTTATCTAATTGTGATTTTTACAATTTGATATAAATGAGATAATCTCTCTTTGAGTTAAATTCAACAACAAGATTGCATAAAGGTTTGGAAATTTTTTTGAAGGTGCATCCCCCTTTTTCTTATTTTGTAAAGAGCAAATCTGACAATACAAAAATCATTTCAACGGGTATGTGAACTGACTGTTTGATATAGCCGCGTAATTGCCTGCAAGCTGTATAAATCATCTATGTGAGAATTTTCTGCAAGTTGACAGGCTCGGTTACATTGGTTGTTTCTTGTGTCATTACTGACCAATGCCCCAGATGGGCGCAAACTATTTTGTAATTGCAAAAGGAAGATTTGTTTAGTAAATTGACAATGTCATATAAGCAAGCTAATAACAATAACTGAACACTTCATTGTTTTGTTAATTATTTGTAATATCTACTGTGACAAGCAACAACAAAAACTGAGCCAAAGGTTTCAAAAGAACAGTGAATATCACACTGTATTATTTAACACTGTTTACGAAAACCTACAATAGGTGTTCTCGTCATTTCATAAACAAAAAATAAGATTGTTATATATAACCTATTGTTAAAGGTTGACTTGCAACAAAATTCACATTACAGTTATTTGATATCAAAAGATTACCCATGTCTTATTCTGTTGTGTTGTAGGTGCAAATTATATGGGAATGTGATTAAAAGCTTTTAAAAGCTAAAAAAACCAACAGTTAATCGCAGCCACATGAGACCACTGTAGTTTGAATTCTCTTTCCAAAGTGGCTCAAATGGGACGTAGTTGTTACAGGATGGTTTCTGTTTACACTTTCATGCAACCTCATTCGTCGAAATATTTTCACAAATATATTTCACACATTCAATAAAACCAGGTCTATTGTTCTTACGCGTCTATTTTATCGTCATTGTAATGCTGTCACTTTTAGCTCTGATATATTATAACTTACCGTAAAAAGTCGTTAAACTTTCTATCCTTAGTTCGAAGGCGTACATATCATTGTCTGATAATCATGACGAGCCTGTTGGTCACATGTGATATTCGAAAATTGCTGCAAAAATTATTTGCGAAGTATTGGGTCACATGATCAGATTACGACTTGACGATTAGATCAAGCCAAAACAAAATTGAAAGTAGCGCGCATCTATATTTGATATGGGGTCTTCGGTAAAACCCGAAGTGTTTGTCATAAACTAGTGTTACGATAAGTTTTATATGGAGCTTTTTATTGGCCTTTCAATTCACATGAGAACATCACGTAACAAGACAATAACCAAACTGTCAGAACTACGTCAGAGAAATAAACAGATTCCAATTTACGGCGGCTTTTCGTTTTTGAGCTTTCAAGAGCTTGTAATCACATTTCCACATATTTGGCACCTACAACACAACAATGTAAGACATGGTGAATTTTTTGATACCAAATAACTGTAATGTGAATTTTGTCGCAAGTCAACCTTTAAGACTAAAACTAAAGCTTTGGAGGCTAAGCTGCCTTTCATCAACAACAAAAACTTCAGCTTTTTAAAATTCACTTTCAGAGTCGTAGAGCTCACATGTGTGCTATACGGCTCTGTTCACGTCTACACATACTGTTGCAACGATAAAACTATCTCTCCTTGGAGCAGACAATTCCACTTATCCGGTAACTTTTAACTACTAAACAGCTATGGCATTCGTTAAAAAGTATTAGTCAGCCCAGCTTATAGCTCTATGGTGACAGTTTTGTCTTATTAATAGAAACGCACATGCAATAGATTGAAGGGGAGTCTATGGGTGATCGATCCGCATGATGCCACACTATCACAGTATTATCCAAGAATTGTATTTCAATGGGATTATCGCTCAACTGAGCAGTTACCGGTGTATCTTAGACTCGCAGCTTACAAATTTCTTACTCATCAATACTCTTTAAGGGTGGTCAGTGGTCACGTGAGAGCCGAAACGAACTAAACGACACAAAACAACGTCGCTGTCAGTTGTAAACTGTTCAGCCTAAGACATTTCTGGCTGAAATGAACCATTTCGATCCTGCTCGAAATTTTGTGGTCGAACCCTTGCGTTTATTGGCTGGTTAAAATTCTACTGAGCACTCGTCACATTTCTATTTACGTGCGTGTGAGCAAAGGTAAATAGAAATGGGACGATCTTTTTATTTGGTTAAATAAACAACATCAAACAATTTATGACAAGGCTCTCCCGGACTTATGATTGTGTTGCATGAATGTAAGATGTTGTGCTTGAGTTTTGCATAAATGTTAAAGAATGGTTGTGGTTTTATTTCCTGTAGAATATAAGTAATGTGTCATACTCATCCTGATGAATAATCGTTGCCTGTTTTATTTATGTAAAACCACAGTACTATGATGAAGACTGTTTTTGTTTGTTATGTACTCAGCATAGAAAAACATTCATATATTAACAAAAAGTATAATTTTGTTGATGGAAGGTTTGGCAAAATTTTTCTATCGAGTGATTTATTCTGAGCAGCTGAACGATCTTCTGATAAGTCTGCTGTGTAATAATAATTAATAATTGTTCCTCAAAGTTTTTTGTTTACAATAGAAATATTTAGTTTAAATACATAAAAACTACCAATGAAACAGTGTCCTGTCTCCATGCGTATGGTATCTAGGAGGCGAACTGACTTCGGATGCCATGTGACATGTGGCTTAGCCGACCCGAAGTAAACTAACCTCCAAACCTAAGTCAGTTCGGTCATCGCGTGACCACGGCTTAAGCGTGTCACCTTTGCAACATTACTAAAAGGCTGTGTTTCAAGTAAGCGAATCTATTACTGGTGCACCTTCCATTACATCACGTGGTCCATACATGCATACATAGCTGAGAGGTTCTATAGAGGTCCGAAGGGCTATACAATATTACATAGCCTTTTGCAGAGGTCTCTCCAAAGTCGTTCTGTTATCGAAGATGTCATTGGCAGCTGACCAAAATTAAAGTAAAACAACCATGATAGTTAGTGTAATTAATATAATTATTCAATAAGTTAAAGCAATGGTAAAATAAATTGTGGCAATATGTTACAATGCAATACTGTTAGCAGCGGATGACATTCAATCTATATATAAATGTGAGCGTTTGTCGGTGGTCCAGTTATATACGGATAGTTTTAGTAATAAAAAATTCACTTCGAAGAGGATTTAAACTTGCGAAGATTGTAATCGCAAGTTTGCAAACACGCATAACTAACCACATGATTGTGATTTTCGGCCATCTTTTTTTCAGTATCCGTATTGCGATTGTAGGTTAGTAACTAAATGTATATGTAATTTTTACTATTAACTAATATTACCATTTGTTTCATTTTTATAAAGTCATTTTAAAATCCATTACCTATCTTTTAATGTGACGTTTCAATTTCAGATGTCCTGCTACACTCCTATTTTCGGTTTCTTATAAAGCAATCGCTAAATCTACAAAGTACCGTGGTGCTCTTCATTGCTATACATTTGTAGTGGTATCGTCCATAAAAACTTTTTCAATACTTTTTCAAAGTAGCTTCTGCTGCAGCAGTAACCTTTGTATACACACGTTTCAACATGTATATAGTCACTGTTATTAATAATTCAGCCTAGTCATGATTTTTATTTTATTTTTTCAATTAAATAGTGCAAGTGCTCTAGAATATCGAATATCAGAATAGGATGAGGTTAAGCACTTTACAAAGAATCACAGCCATCTTTGGTACTAAAAATGATCAGTGCTTGTCCAATTACTACATGAATTATGATGTTATACTTATTTCTTTGGCAATTAGGCTTATTTGTGCTGTTTGTCCGAGGTTGGAAGGAGCAGAAAAGCCTCTGACCTCTTGTATAGAACGCACTAGAGTTTGCGCAAGCAGAGTGCCTCAATAGTTTAATAACCTAACCAGTATGGACAATCATTTGTGTCGCTTTGGTTGTCCACTAGTTTATTGAATGATTCATAAGCAGTTTGTTTGTGTGTGTGTATGTGTGCTCTGGTCACTCGCCTGTTCCCATACACGTCGCAAAGTACTGGCGACAGCACCGCATGCTATTAGCGGTGAAATGGGAACCTATGCGCCGGGTACAGCCAAGGACCGCCGATAGTTGCAGACGGCCTCGCAATAGTTTAGGGCTGTTCAAATGTCGCAAAATGCCGCAGGCAAAACCTTCATGTAATGCTCGTACAGGTCACCATTATAGAAATGGCATGGCGAGCGAACATTTTAGGTGATTCCTCGATTATGTTTAGCGATGTAGCTTATATGTGAACATATGCCACCGAGCCTAGTGCCGCAAGCGTTTTGCTGCGCAAGTTACCGCCAGAGTTTCGCAGTCCATATGTGAACCAGGCTTTAGTATTAAGCTGCGTTCAGATCAGCCATTGTGCAGAGGCCAAGTTTGATCTGAGATTGGGTGATTTTGTCCGTTTTTTATTTGCAGGGTCAGATAACTTTAGCTGATATATTTTAGTGAGTCACTCCTTGAATTTTGCTGACTGTTTCCTACAATGTTTTTAGTGAACTTTTTTAGCAAGCTGCCTGATTATTTTGCACTGCTCATCGCTAATAATGGATAACCATAAGGAGGACGATCTTTTGCTAACATAATGTGCTTCAACTATTATAATAACAGCAGACACTTCAATTAGCATGTGGTTGCTATGATAATTGAACCTGAGCAACAATTCCACAGCAGTTTTCCGGGTTGCTGTTACTCATGAGTGAAGCTATGACAATAGCATACACAGGTGTGAAGACAAATATGGTGTTCATATTAAAGCCTGGTTTCCATATGACAGCACAAGGCCGCGACGTCCTGCGTGCGTAGGCCAGCTGTGATATGGAAACTTCAACACACGACGATAGCGCGACGTGCGTACGCTAATCGCAAGGATCCAACAGAATGGGTCCTTGCGATGGGTGCGCACGATTATGTATCCCACAATACACCGCTAGACCTTGTCAACCCATCCCATAATTCAAACGGAGGGCTGTTTTCCGAAAAAATCTGTCTCTCCTACGAAAAAGTAAGGAAATTATCCACTCTGTCCAATGCAAGCGTGGTGCCTACGCGCGATATGGAAACACCGCATCGCGGCCCATGAAATGCATTGTGCACGATCACTGGGCTGCGCACGATCGTTGTGCTGTCATATGGAAACCAGGCTTTAATGACACTATGACTCACGGTAAAAAAGATGTCATTGGCTACTCAAATAGAATATCGGCTTTGAAAAAAAATTTTCTCTTTGGACTATATCGGTATCAGGCTTGTTTGCGCTGTTCACACGATACGATTCTCGGTCAGTAGAAAAATTGGTCAGAGAATTGACCCAAAATCGGCTGCTGTGACCGCAGCTTTAGTCTGTTAGATTTAGCTTTCTGATTTTAGGAGGAAACTTATGTTATGCAAAAGCTATTATAACGAATATTGTTGGTTGGTCACATCGTGTATCTGCTCTAGTAGGGCAGTGGTGTCAGGTTTAATGCTTATTAGTTTGTTGTAGGGGCTTAATAGAAACTGATGTTTTTTTTCTTCTCTAGAGGGTATTCTCAGTAGAAGCATATATCTGACTTTAGTTCATTTTTGGCAATTGTTTCCAGTTCTAATTTATTGCAGCTTCAGTGGTAGTGTCTGCCTTTGAATTTTGAGCTAATATAATCGTGCATTGTGGTGCCATTTTGTGAAGCGACCAGCATTTGTAATCTTTAGTTACACACCCCATGAATACCTGTCATTGTGAAACAAAGGAACTCATCATGTTATTCAACTTCTATATTAGTATTTATGCATCCTGTCTTAAGAGTATTATACACCTCTTACATAACCACTCATCCCCTTTTATTTAACCATTTCTGATGTGATTAGGAAACAGCTTTCTGGACTCTTGCTAGCTAGCCTGGGCATGGCTCTCGTGGTGGATATGGAGAGAGAGCCTGGGACACATAGCGAAAAAAAGGTAAGATAACTTCTGCAAAACGAGCGACATATGTTACATATGACGCTCAGACTGATACTAATGGAAGCGTGTCGTTAGATTCGTATCTCACGATGTATTAGATGTGGCGCGTTTAAAAGCCTATTGTCACGGTAACGTGACTTGATCTAGTAAAAAGCGCTATTTTTTTGATAGGCTGGGTGGTTACGAAATACCTCCTTTGGTAATAAAACGATAGGAACCATAGGCTACTATTCTCTTGCGTTTTCACGTTAGCAGTTTCATTTCCTATACTGATAAAAATGGAGCCATTCAAAAATTACTATCAAAGCTAGGCATAGTCGCACTGAGACCAGAACAGTTTCAAGCTTTACAACATATTATCGCAGGTCTTGACCAATTTATAGTTCTTCCTTCTGGCTTCGGAAAGAGTATTTGCTTTCAGATGGCACCGTTTTGCAGTGGTAGGTCCGAGTTGTTCATAATAACTGTCGCGAATAATAATACTCGTGAGTAAAATAAAACTGAGATTACTTTTTACTAGATAAACTTTTCTTTACTAGCAGCGTGCAATTCATTTTTGTTGTTCTATTGCTATTCGTTTGCTATGTTTGTATTGTTATTGTGAATTTTTTTTATTCAATTGATTCAATTTTTTATTATAATTAAATCAAAACATAATGAATTGAACATACGAAATAATATAACTGTCGTGATTGATTTATTATGCAACCAACATTTCATACTTACTAACCAGCGTTTGTTTGCTGCCAATTCAGATTAAAAATAATACATAATACTCGCGTAGATCATAAATAAGACCGTCACATGATACTCCTTCGGAAATAACGATTGTGATATTAGCGACTTCAGAAGTCGGCTTTTAGAGTTGTCTTCCCCGCGTGTTGCGATGTGTCCCAGGCTCTCTCTCCCAATCCCCACGAGAGCCATGCCCAGGCTACTTGCTAGCCTGACACGCAGATTTATTATTCCAACTTCCTAGCACCTGCTATTTTACTGCTTAGCATAAATGTTATCTGCTTCCTTGTACTTACTCGCTTACTGCCTAGGAAGCTTTGCAGCACCCAATCGTCTGTGATCTACAGATGTGACGATTGCCTGACTGATTAGGCAAACATATATAAGCCTGTGTAGATCAGAAACAATTCGAACTCCATATTTTACTCACGCTCTACGTATCACTCTGCTCTTGTATCACTCTTTATATTTTTAGACTTGCGCAATGAGCATCGGCCATTGACTTGATTAGCCTTCATATATTTTATGTTTTTGCAATTGAAAGTTTGAATTTTTAATAAATATATTCTGTTTTAAAGTTTTTTAACTAAAACAAACCAGTCTAATTCTTGACATTAAATCTACACCTAAAATACAGTCCTTTATAAATTCGCAAATCATAAACCAACTACTTGAACCACCAATCCAGCACTTATATATAGTTAATAATCCTTTAAACAGAGGGTCATTACAATTTCTATGTCATCAGTCAACTATTCAATTGACAAGTTCATTACTGAAGCAGCATGTTTGTGGTGGTTGTAGATAGTAGTTTGTGATTTTGCTGCCAGCAACTTTCTAACAGCAAATTGTTTCCAGCAAAACTGTTGAAAATCTGAGTGTATTGATTTTAACTATATACATTGTATAATAACCGCAAGTACATCACTAACTTCCATACTATACTCCACACAAGTTGCTTGTAAAACTGTGTATCTCATAACTGAATATTGTAAGATGGCAGATCTCTTCATGAGTGTTTCTATTGTATTCTCAAAAATCTGGTTAATCATTGATTGGCTTGGTTTGCTGAGCATTAGTATCTTTGTCAGACTTATTATTGTTGGCATAGGCCTGAAATCCTCAATTGCTTTATTTGTTTTCTCTATAAAACATGTTATAATGGAACTCTATACATAACAACCCAAAGGTAGACAAATGTATTTTATTTTATAATTTTAAAATTATAGCACTATGATTCTTCGTCTTAACTTATTAGTATGCTGGACTTGGTAGATGGCATCGAAATCTGCAAGCAAACACATTAACAATCAAATATATTACAGAATAGGAGAATGTGTTCTAAAAATGGTAACTACCCTTGTTGCTAAGCTCGCACCTATTTTTTGGATCAGCTTTAAAATGGCTTTTTTGCTAGAAAAACAGCAATACTGTTTCTAGTGCTTTTTGATTCAACTTAACTAGCCCATGTTTATTACATTTACTGTGACTAGCATGCTCACTTATCACCACTTGCGACTCTACTACATGCCATTCAGCCACTTAAATGCTGAGTATTATTTAATGTCATACGTCAACCAGCTTTATGGATGCAAAGCTTTTATGTGAATTTAATAATATTTTTAAAAGTAATTGCTATTAAATCTAAGTGGTAGGTACAATGGCTGGTTTGGAAACTTTGGATAAATTTTGGCACAGTATTCCGATGTCACTCATGAAAAGATCCTGAGACCTACCGAAATTTATTAAAAATAGCATTCTTTGCAATTGTGTTATGCAATTAAAACTTGATTTTAATGACGCAGATGGCTCCTGCCCCTACTTCTCTCATCTAAACCAAGAAAGAGTCATGTAGAAGGTGACGATGACTTCCATGATGATTTGGAATCAAGCGAACAGCTGGAAATCGAACTGTCAAGGTCTGGCTCGGACATAGTGGAGTGCATCGGTAGGTAAATATGACCAATATATCCAGGTTTTCTACAAAACAAAATATCTGGCACACATTGCAGCCTTGCTGCATATGCTAAACTGCATAGCTGCTCATATTGTGGTGCATAATTTGGGTATATAAATGTATTTTGGTATTAGCTACTTTCACTTATTGTTAGTGTATAAAGCAGATATACAGAAAGCAGAGTGGCTTGAAATAATACTGCAGCAGATCAGTGAAATGTAGGTAAATTTATTTTATGGTTGATACATATGCTTTTTATAATAATATTAGCATATGATATTTATTTAGCAGGTTATGAGGTACAGAGCTTAAAACTCAACTGCAATGACTGCACCAGCTTTATAGCCTCCTGTCCAGGTTTACGCATCAGGGGATTATGCGATACTAATCAGTGTAAAAGATAGAGGTGGTCTGTTTCCACCTCATCCTGTCATCACAAAGATATGTCTAGGCTCAGAACTGAGCATACGGCAGGGTGTCGACTTACAAGGAATCACTGCAGACATACACAAGCTGGTGGTCACTAAAACTCTTTCATCGGTTTTACAAAGCAATTTGCATCAGGGATTTCCATGCTCGTTCCACTGCACAGCGCAACGTTAGTTAAAATATCACCTCCAGATATTTCAGGATTATAATTCATCAGGAGGCTACAAAGGTAGCAGCTAACAAGGGAATCTCAGATCAAGGCTCAGCCGACTGGTCGTCTTTAGTCATGTGTAGCCTTTCACAGTATGTCTAGAAAAGTGTACCATTTGTCGCTTGTTTTCTACGAGTTTGCTGATGCTGTTTGCATAACACCCAAGACCCAACATTTATATTCATGGCAGACTGCAATCAGCGTACGATGTACCAGTGTGTATGCATTTGAAATCAGTTCGTACACCTAGCTATCTGACATGTTAGCCCATAGCATATGGCAACATTGATAATTTTGCAATATCTTTTGGAATACATGTGCATCAATATACACTTTTACTCGCACTTTTTATATGAAATATTCAACTTTATGTTTATAAATTTGCAGGGTAGGAAATACATAGTGTATAAGCGTTGTATCTAAAATTTGAAACAAATATCTTGTGTGCTTTAGTAGTTATATCAAATTACATGTAGCAACAAAAATGTCTCTTGATTCTTTCAGTGTAAACAATGATGACTCACTTGCCTGACCAGCTGCAAGTGAACAAAGCATTGCCCTTCTGTCACAAAGCATGCGGCTATTTATGTAGGACACCACGGCTTTGAATTGCCCAGTCTCCTATAGCTAATAGGTCTTAAATAGGCTCGTAAATGTCACCTTCAAGAAAGGGTAGTGAGCTTCAGCCAGCGCATTGGCATTTAAAATACACCAAAGGTCAAGCTGAGAATTAAACATGAGTAGCAGTACGCAGACCAACACACACAGGCACACATACATATTGAGCTATCCCTGCTACTTCACTCTGTATGGGGTATAAGTGGTAACATCACTCATGAGTTCAATATAGTGTCAGGGTCAGTCATGTAGTAGGACACTCCCCTGGTCATGAATATAATCTCCAACATATCTATGGCAAAACAGTCTTCAGCCATTTTGCAGCTGTTTAACTATGTGAATACAATAGTGAGAACTTTGCAAATTTTATGCAATTCAAGTTAGTTTATTTTTATCCTGCAAAATTCTGATCAAACATCAGCTGTAATCAGCAATTTGGATTTAAATGCTCTCTGTTGTGTCCTTATGAGGCTTACAGCGTACCCGTACCCGTGGTTTTATAGGACTATTTTGACTATTAGGACTAAAAATGGCTTGAGACAGCTGGAACAAACATTTACTGAACCAAAATGAATCGAACAATATTAGAGCATGAGCGTTTAATTAATCTAGCAAAAGGGCTACCCAAATATTGCAGCAGTAATATTACGTGCTCAAAATTAGCCAGTTCAACCTTCTTAGGAGGGTTTTTGACATACACTATTTTCCCATGATGCGCAGTGCTTCGGAGTTGCGCCCTTTCCGAATCATGGAAACGGCGTCTTCGCACTGAAATCACTGCGCACTGATCAGTGCGAAGTCTGTGCAAATTTGCAACAAGGAAACAGCAACTGCGCAGTGGCTGCACATATCTCCCATGCCATGAAAACGGATTCTTCGAGGGCCATGAAATAGTACAAAAGCTATCCTGCTAATCTTGTTTTTTTCTAATCTGATTTTCTTTCACCTATATTTAATTATGGTCTGCGCCCACAAGGATGAGGTGATTACTTTCCCAGACTTTGTTATCGATGCCAACACTTTTCGAAAAACAGGAGGCACGTCTTAAATAACGTTTAAATAATATATTGTTTAAAAAATTCTTATTAAAAATATATTACTTTGTAAAAATTGTGTTAAGTTTTGTAAAACATTGTGATTGTATATTGTAAATAAAAGTATAATGATGACAGAAGCATAAAAAGACCTTTTCTGATGTTCGGTATCCATGATCGATTCAATTTCTCCATCAGGCGATTCGATTTATAAAATGTCTCTTCTCTGGCTAATTTGCTGAAAACCACTGCGCAGCATGGTAACGTACAATCCCTTCGACTTCGGAGGGGGCTGCATCGCAGTACTGCGCACCATGGAAACATAGTTATAGTCCTTTTAACATTGCCCTAACAATAGACCGATCTTTAAACAGAGCAGCTCGTTTATTGTGAACGATATTTGCAATAAGGTTTCCTTTTATACATTTGGAAAATTTGCAGGTATTTTATAACCATAAAACAGCTAAAGATTGTTGCTTAGATTTTAAAATAACCTATCTAAAGTTTTTTTTAAATTCTGCAACTGAATAAAGCATTGTTGCAGAAAAACAGTGATATCTTATAGAGAAGTTGTTTTCATTGCATGAAGCAAGACTAAAGCTGAATAAGGATACTTCATTAATAATAATTTTGTTTGTGTTTTAAAGAGCCTTGTTAAATATTAAAATGGTTTTCTATTCTGTGCTAAAGTTTTGCATGCAAACAATAAAATAGAAGGAACTTAAATGACAACATAGGTGAAACAAATGCAGGCCTCGATTGAGTAAAATGTTGGTGTATTGTACCTAAGTTCACTTGAAATGTAGAAAAGAGTAAATTGAATGTAATAAAATCCTGCAAAAGTGCTCTCAACTTCAATGAGGAATTAGTACGAGTGACTGCGCGTTACAATCAGAGAATATGAATAATTAAGCATTTTGCTATGTACATCATCCTAACCATAATGTTTTGGAATGTTGCATATATGTTACAGCCATTCTGAAAATAGAAATACACACAAATTTTTATTAATCATTTTGATACTTATGTGGCTACAACATACAATGGCACTGTTTTGAAGCTGTCTTCCATTATAGTTGCAGCTGTGTCAAAGGTTGGCTTGCAATAAAATTCACATTACAGTTATTTGGAATTAAAAGATTCACCATGTCTTACTCTGTTATGTTGTAGGTGCAAAATATGTGAAAAGGAATTACAAGCTCTTAAAAGCTCAAAAACGAAAAGCCGCCATAGCTTAGAATCTCTTTATTTCGATGACGTAACCACGAAGTTTGGTTATTGTCTTGTCACGAATGTTCTCACGCGAATTGAAAGGCCAATACAAAGCTCAATATAAAACTTATCGTAGTAATAGTTTATGACAAACACTTTGGGTTTTACCAAAGACCGCATATCAAATATAGATGCTCACTACTTTACAGTTTTGCTTCGGCCTGGTCTAATTGGCAAGTCATAATCTGATAATGTGACCCAACACTTCGCAAATAAATTTTGCAGCACTTTTCGATCATCAAAGGTGACCAACAGGCTCGTCATGATTATCAGACAATGATATGTACTCCTTCTGGGTAAGGTTAAAATATTTAATGAACTTTTGCGATAAGTTATAAGATATCAGTGCTAAAAGTGACAGCATTACAATGACGATAAAACTGACGCGTAAGAACAATAGACATAGTTTGATTGAATGCGTGAAGTATATTTGCGAAAACATTTTGACAAATAAGATTGCATGAAAGTGTAAACAGAATCCATCTCTCACAACTACATCACGTTTGAGCCGTTTTGGAAAGGGAATCCAAACTACGGCGGTCTCGTGGGGCTGCGATTTTATGTTCGTTTTTGAGCTTTTAAGAGCTTGTAATCACATTTCCACATATTTTGCACCTACAACACAACAGAGTAAGACATAGTGAATATTTTCATATCAAATAACGGTAATGTGAACTTTGTTGCAAGTCAACCTTTAACAACTAAACACCTGGCCAGACATTTAGTTGTGCTGCCAAAATAGATGACTATGGTATATTTAAACCCACCAGTCTCATGTGCATCGCATCTCCATCATTCGCTCATTGAGCAATGCTATGGCTGTCCCAAAGTAGGTATTATTCATGGAGTAAGCTCTATGACTGCATGAACAGTAATCAATCAAAAGTTTACTATTTTAGTCATGTTTACCAGTTTGCCTCTTCGCTATGACATCACTCAATAGGCTTACAGTGGAAATGTCTTACGGTGTGTTTACACTGCAGCAACTACTATCAATTTTAGTTGCACATGAAATTGGCTGCAATCACATAGCTGCAACTTCCTACAACTCCACCGATGATTGCACAGTAAAATTTTAGATTTACCAGACTTATTTGTTTTTTTGAAACATGTAAACAGTTAGAATTTATATTTTTGAAGCTTGATGCAGTTGCGCGAGTGCATTGGACGGAGTCATTGACTATCTTTGACATCAAACATCTTTGTAAGCTTTTGCCCTTACAGATGTTGTTACCCGCAGCTAAAACTTGGAACATCAGCAGAATTTATAACAGAATCTTTGTGATTGCTTTTGTCATGTTATGGAGGATTTTGTTCACCCAACCTCAGACAAGCTGACTATTTTACAGCGCTTATTGCTTGCTGTTTGAATTTTTCACCTTTATTGCTCTTCTATATGAATAAACATGTTTCACCAATCATTGCAAATGCTAGTTGACTTTGATCATGTCTCATCGCTTTTCTTCTTTTCACAGTGTATGACTTAGTATGAGGCTTCCTAGTTCATCTACTAGCAAAGTTATGGTAGGGATACTTCACAATCACTTTCAATACGTCTATTTCATTTAAAAGCTACAGAGTGACAAATCTAAACATCTGAGGTATGCATGAGTTGACATTAACTGACTTGCCCTTAATTCAATTATGGAGCAAACTTTGAAGGCATGGTATCAAATGAAACCATATACATGTACCTCTGAAAGGTGTTATGAGGTCACTTAAGTTAAAGTTAAACTAAGCCAAAATAAATTTGGGCCAACAAAAACAACACTTGAGCTAAGGTTAAAATGGTCCGCTGCTTCTGTAAAAAGTATTCACAAAATTAGCCATTATTCTTCTTTGAGGTAGGTTTTCAGATAATATGTCACATATTTCAAACATTCATCTTGTTCATTGCTAAAAAGACTAATATGCTCATTGCTAATATGATTAATTTATCTCTGCAAAACATTCCAGTTCATTAGAACATTGTCAAGACATGCACAACGCTTCATTTATTACTAGGTGAATGCCCTGCGTTGCAAGGGTAATAAAACTGCTTATAAACACTACATTACCTACTACATTACAATTACAGTACATTATCTGCAACTGTTTATAAGTTGTTTTATTACCCCTGCAATGCCAGGCATTCAGCTAGTGAGGCTATGAGCCCTGAAGCTAGATGGTAATTATTATCATTGCTATAACAGGACTACACTTTGACACAGATTAATATATATATATATATATATATATATATATATATATATATATATATATATATATATATATACTCATGCTACAGACAGTACTGTTTCGGCTATTGAAGCCTCATCAGTGCAGCTCAGAGCTTAGGCAAGGGACACAAATCCCATTACCCATGAGAGTTGACTTCCTGCCACGAAACAACTAAGTTGCCTCGCAGACTTTAAGAAAGTCAATGTGCTGGCACCAGAGTGCTCAAATCACAAAAGTGATGAGCTTTGCACAAAGGCTAATAGTGCCGCACCTCTCACAGAGTGCTCAACCAAACCGAAGTGAGGGAGCATATACTCATGCTACAGACAGTACTGTTTCGGCTATTGAAGCCTCATCAGTGCAGCTCAGAGCTTAGGCAAGGGACACAAATCCCATTACCCATTATATATATATATATATATATATATATATATATATATATATATATATATATATATTGTAATGGCTTGGCCCGGTAGCTGAGCCAACCTTACTATCCTAACAAGCCGGTGCAGCCTGAACTCTGGGCCTTCCCCTCGTCGGCCTGCCTGACACACCTAGTGGTCTGATCAGGCCACGGCTGGTTGCCCCAATCTCAGGCTCACTTGGAACGCTAACACAGCCTGCTCTCTGAGACCCTATCTTGGCTAGTCTAGGTTCCGGGCTAGCTTACTGTAGGGCCTGATCTCTAATGCTATCGCATTTCTGATCAGGTCCTGTTGTAGCGTAGCCAACCCTTAGCCTTCCTTAGGTATCTCCCAAGCAGTCCTTACTTGAAGCTAGATCAGTTTTGGTAGAATGGTCCTGACTAAGCCATCCAGGCAGGCATAAACGTGATCAGTCGGTGTGAGTGAATTTAGCCTATTTATTATATATAATCATGAATACGCGTTGCACAGCGTCGCCCACTTACATAATGATTACATAACACCTAATTACGTTGCGGCAGGCCTGTGAGGCAGGCCTAGATATGCAGTGTTACATAATAGGGTATAATAGAAAAGCACACATAAGGTTGTAATACAGAACATTGATATCTAAGGATAAGAGCATAGGTAATACATTTGTCTAGTCCTCCACAATATATATATATATAAAAAATTGTTTCCTCACCCCGGATACCCCGTATGGGTGGTAAATTCTGCTCTAACTCGGGTCTCCTACTAGAGACCTGGGAGTTTGAGCACTCGCCCCAAGATTTTAGCTGTTCCCAATAGCGCACTTTTCTGCAACTCACCTGAGTTGATTGTTGTTGGTATTTGGGCAAGCCACATTCTATGCGCCGGTGTTATTGCGCCTAGTGCCCCAATGACTACTGGGATTACAGTTGTTCTTACATTCCAGCATTTTTCAATTTCTTCTCCAAAAAGGGAGATATTTCTCTACCTTTTCTTTTTCCTTGCTGGCTATATTGTAGTCATTGGGTACTGCTACATGTATATCTATTATAGTAGCCCTCTTGTTTTCCTTGTCTACCACCCCTATATCTGGTTGGTTTGCTAGGACATGCTTGTCAGTTTGGATGTAGAAGTCCCAGAGGATCTTAGCCCGGTCATTTTCATTGACCTTACTAGGAGCTTCCCACCAGCGTTATGGTTTATTAAGGTCATACTCATCACATAGACTTTTATACACAACACCTGCGACATGATTATGCCGCTCAGTGTATGCGTTCCCTGCTAGCTGCTTGCATCTACTGATGATGTGTTGGATGGTCTCAGGTGCATCTTTGCACGGTCTGCATCTAGGATCGTCTCTAGTGTGATAGATTTTCGTTTGGAGTTGCCTTGTTGGGAGCACTTGCTCCTGGGCTACCATGATTAGTGACTCTGATTATATATATATATATTAATATATATATTATATATATGTATATATATATATGTATATATATGTATATGTATATATATATATACATATATATACATATATATATATATATATATATATATTTGAAAAATTATTGCGAAAAAAGTAAACTTTTAGTATTTGCGTTACAAATTTGTTTCGTGCGTGCGAAGCACTCCTCAGACGCAATTGTACTAAAATCCGCTTTTTGTACGCTTTTGCACTTGCTTTTAGTTAATATATATATATATATATATATATATATATATATATATATATATATATATATATATATATATATATATATATATATATATATATATATATATATATATATATATATATATATATATATATATATATATATATATATATATATATATATATATATATATATATATGTATATATATATATATATGTATATATATATATATTAACAACAGTCTATATATATATATAGACTGTTGTTAATTCATTAGGCTCAGCTTACTTTTCTAGTCTATCAAGAATCACATGTAAGCCCATGTCTATTATTTTAGTGACATCTGTGATTGACTGGTTTAGAACATCAACTAGCCAGAAATGCAAAAAAAACAGAAAATAAACGCTCCATTTGCAGATTATGGCTATGTACATAGTGTTGCCACAAAATTTTGCATAAAACACGCAAATAAAATCACATGGAAAATGATAGCAAGTAGGCAAGCAAAAACCAAATGTGTCGACAAGCCTGAGCAATGATGTTGTGTCTTCTAATATACAACCCTGGTTCCTAAAGCTAAGAGCTGTCTGATGTGGACTACTGAGCCGTAGCGATACTAACTGCTAGTCTAAGCATTTTACTTGAACATTATCTTTATGGTAAATGGATTATGATATACCTTAAATGCACAAACCCTATTACCCAAACAGACAATAGAAAAACCATTTGTGGTTGCATTGTACTATAGCCATTTTGCTTAGTATCAAATCTATATATGATGTATTTTAACATTTCTAAAGCCAAATTAATCTAGCTTATCCTTCAGGGTCCTATTGGGATCTGAACTGCAACATGATAAAAATGAATTTTTTTAAACTAATTTAATGTGAACTTGTTAAAGATTTTCATAAACATGACTTGACTTGGAGCTCTCTACATGCACATGTATTTCTCTATGTAATGCAAAAACACTGATTCAGTTCAAGCATGTACTCAGCTGCAATCTATTTCAATAACAGATTACCCAGTTTTTTTCCAGTTAGAGTTTTCCCTCCTTGGAAGGTTGCATCTATGAGGTGTTAATCATGCCTCATAGCATTTCTCTAGAATTACTAGCAATTATCTGATACAACCTCCGGTAACTTCTCTTACTGCACCCTAAAACTTATGCTTAGTACCATGTGATTCTGCAAAAGAGTTGAAACCTGACAACAACAGAAGCTATGAAACATCCTGATAAAATACACCACAGTATAACAACTCCTTACCAGGTCTTTAGTATAACTACTAAATTGATGAAAACTGCCATATTTGGTAAAATCATCATTTATTATTATTCTAACATTATGACAGAACTAAATTATTTAGCGGAATGAAAGGTATATACTTTCGGTACTATGTTATGCAAATAAAATGTGTGAATAAATCGAGTATTGAATAGTAATTTGAAAGTATTCAAACAATGTTGTTTTGGTATAATAAATCAAAACTCAAACCAAAAATGCTTAAAAATATTGCACAGGCTCACAACAGCAGACTCAAGTCTTTTGAAATAATTTCAACAAAATACATTTTTAATTAATTGGTTGAAAACATTTAACTTACAAAACAAAATTTAAACATGAAAAATTTGTTTAAAATGTACTAATACACATATTAAACTTACTTGTATTTTGTCTATATAATTTGTAAAAGCTTTTAATGATAAAAAAACAAATATCTGGCAAGCCAATTGAATTATCGTTTTTGGAATTTCAGTACTTAATGCTACAATTTTTAAAACCTTGCCGTAGTATTATTAATTCCCCTAAAACATATCAGTTGATGTTACACACATAGAATCAAAGTACTTGTTAATAAAATGTCGTTTGTCAATTTATATAAAGACTGTTTTTTGCATCATCATTACTTCTAAGAATTACAATTGTAGCTGAATGCTTTATGCCTATTTACCAAATGTATATGTAGAACACTCTAAACGGATGCAACTACTGTGAACTAGTAAGTGCTGCAGCTTTATAACCTCGTTACATTTATATTACTGCTACACTTTCCTCTTTAGAAACTCTTTGTTTGCATTCAAACTTCTTTGCGTTGGCCTGTTATCAAATTAGCTAATGTTTTACTTTTTCAGCGCTCTCTGAAGTTAGTACCAGTACCAGTTGGTATTATTTTTGAAATTTGCTCTTTTCAACTATATTTGCATTTATCTCAAATTTTTAACAGGTAACTATTACTAATGAGTTTATGGTCAAAACGCATACAGCGATAGTCTGTCATTCTTGCTATAAACTTTGTAGTATTATTTTACATACCTAGTAATTAGGATCTTCAGTTAATAGCATCTATAAACTGTATGCAAAGTGAATACAGTGTCTTTCTTTTCGTAAATTTTAGCAAGTCAATAATCTTACTTTCCATTTTATTGACTACTGCAGTTTAACTATGTTAGTTTCAAAAAACTGCAAGCATCAACTATTATAGCAATTTAATAAAAAGGAGTTAATGTGAAACTAAAAGTTGTCCTTCTGTTAAAGCGTAGTGGTACAACTCCCAAATTATTAAAACATCACTTGAAGTTACTGTATCTTGCTGCAAAATGAGAAGGTAACTTCTATGTAATTTTGTATGCAAAATATAAATATTGTGTGGCGTGCTCCGAGCAAATATGTCAACAGCATTGTTGCTTTTAGATGCAAGCTCATAATTTGTTTAAATATGTTTCTTTCTAAATATTATTGCATATCTCCCAGCTGAAAATTTGGGATCTAGAAGCGACCACTAGCGGTGGAAACCGTCATGGTCAGGATACACTTGCCTGACCATAATGTTCCTGATTGCAACTCATAATTAATCACATTTGGCTAATGTCTAAAACTCTCTGTACCATTGTGCTCGATTTCTCAAAATAATGAATATCGATAGAGCTATTAATAATTCCCATACAAAAATGAGAAAAGTAAAATGATTGCAGACAGCTGTTATGATGAAAAAGACAAATGATTTCTATCAATTGGTTTTAGTCAAAACAATATTTGCATAGGAGGATGGCAAAATGGGTAAAACTAAAATTAATCTTTTTCTTAATGGTTTGTTGTCTGCGTATTTATTAAATTACCAACAAAAGCTCTAAAAGAACCAGTTATACAACTATGTACATATGTTACACCATAATATTATAGCAACATAGCAAGCTAATGTTATACGCATGTTTACACTCCAACATCCCAAAGTAATGTTTTTGTAACATTGCTGGGACATTTATTTGAAAGTAAAAACAATATAACACCATAATGTTCTAACTACATTGCAAGGCAATGTTATATAAATGTTTACGCTGGAACATTCAAAGGTAATATTTTGGGAATATTCCTGGGACATTCATTTGAATGTAAATATGATGTCACACCATAATATTCCAACTACATAGCAAGCCAATGTTATATGAATGTTAACACTCGAACATTCCAGAGTAACGTTCCTGTGACATTTCTGGGACATTCATTTGAAGTTAATGATGATGTCACACCATAATATTTTAGCTACATTGCTAGCCAATGTTATATGAACATTAACTCTCGAACATTCAAAAGTAACATTCCTGAAACATTGTTGGGACAATTATTTGAATGTAAATTTGATGTCACCCCATAATATTCCAGTTACATTTCAAGCCAATGTTATATGAATGTTTTCACTTGAACATTCCAAAGTAACGTTCCTGGGACATTCCTAAGACATTCATTTGAAGTTAAATATGATGTAACACCACAATATTCTAACTACATTACAAGCCAATGTTATATGAACATTAACTCTCGAACATTCAAAAGTAACATTCCTGAAACATTGTTGGGACAATTATTTGAATGTAAATTTGATGTCACCCCATAATATTCCAGTTACATTTCAAGCCAATGTTATATGAATGTTTTCACTTGAACATTCCAAAGTAACGTTCCTGGGACATTCCTAAGACATTCATTTGAAGTTAAATATGATGTAACACCATAATATTCTAACTACATTACAAGCCAATGTTATATGAACATTAACTCTCGAACATTCAAAAGTAACATTCTTGAAACATTGTTGGGACAATTATTTGAATGTAAATATGATGTCACCCCATAATATTCCAGTTACACTTCAAGCCAATGTTATATGAATGTTTTCACTTGAACATTTCAGAGTAACGTTGCTGGGACATTCCTGGGACATTCATTAATAATGTTCGCTAACGACGTTATGATAACGTTTCCAAAGTATATTCCTGTAACATTCTGCTGAACGTTATGATAATATTATTGCACAACATTCTATGCAACGTTCCTGCGACATTGTTGGAACATAATTCCACAATGATCATCAAATAACGTTTGTAGAACGTTATGACAATGTTTTTTGGAACGTTATTTCAGCGTAACGTTACGGAACATCCCAGGAATGTCGTTGTTAGTTGGATATCCTGGTGAATGACAAGAGTTGCCCATTGTATTAGCAATTGCAAATGCAGTATAGAGTAGATATGCTGCTTTTACAATTATATTATATTCATGAATAAACTAACTTCTATTCATGAATAAAATATCAAATATATCCTGGGACATTCCTATGAAATTCATTTAAAGTTAAATATGATGTTACACCATAATATTCTAGTTACATTGCAAGCTAATGTTATATGAATGTTAACCCTCGAACATTCCAAATTAACATTTTTGTAACACTGCTAGGACATTCATTTGAAAGTAAAATTGAGGTAACACCATAATATTCTAGCTACATTGCTAGCCAATGTTATATGAATGTTTTCACTCGAACATTCAAAAGTAACATTTCTGTAACATTGCTAGGACATTCATTTGAAAGTAAAATTGATGTAACACCATAATGTTCTAACTACATTACAAGCCAATGTTATATGAACATTAACTCTCGAACATTCAAAAGTAACATTCCTGAAACATTGTTGGGACAATTATTTGAATGTAAATATGATGTCATCCCATAATATTCCAGCTACATTTCAAGCCAATGTTATATGAATGTTTTCACTTGATCATTCCAGAGTAACGTTCCTGGGACGTTCCTAAGACATTCATTTGAAGGTAAATATGACGTCACACCATAATATTCTAGCTACATTGCCAGCCAACGTCATGTGAATGTTTTCACTTGAACATTCCAGAGTAACGTTCCTGGGACATTTCTAAGACATTCGTTTGAAGTTAATTATGATGTCACACCATAATATTCTAGTTACATTGCAAGCCAATGTTATGTGAATGTTAACACTCAAACATTCAAAAGTAACATTCCTGAAACATTGCTAGAAAATTCATTTGAAGTTAAATATGATGTCGTGCCATAATATTCTAGTTACATTGCAAGCCAATGTTATATGAATGTTAACCCTCGAACATTCAAAAGTAACATTTCTGTAACATTGCTAGGACATTCATTTGAAAGTAAAATTGATGTAACACCATAATGTTCTAACTACATTACAAGCCAATGTTATATGAACATCAACTCTCGAACATTCAAAAGTAACATTCCTGAAACATTGTTGGGACAATTATTTGAATGTAAATATGATGTCACCCCATAATATTCCAGTTACATTTCAAGCCAATGTTATATGAATGTTTTCACTCGAACATTCCAGAGTAACGTTGCTGGGACATTCCTGGGACATTCATTAATAATGTTCGCTAACGACGTTATGATAACGTTTCCAAAGTATATTCCTGTAACATTCTGCTGAACGTTATGATAATATTATTACACAACATTCTATGCAACAGTCCTGCGACATTGTTGGAACATAATTCTACAATGATCATCAAATAACGTTTGTAGAACGTTATGACAATGTTTTTTTGGAACGTTATTTCAGCGTAACGTTACGGAACATCCCAGGAATGTCGTTGTTACTTGGGATGGCGCAGTTGACGAAGCTCTGATTTTTTTTCCTTTTTTGTTGTCATTAGCGATAATTTTTCTGGTTGCGGGTAAGTTAAACGGTTGTATAGACCCTTCCACGGGCGTGTAGGTGAGGTAACGTGAGGTAGGGTAGTGTTGTGAGGTGTAGTAGCGGTGTTGTTGAGGTGCAATTATTTATTAGGGTAGTGTTGTGAGGTGTAGTAGCGGTGTTGTTGAGGCGCAATTATTTATTACATATTCGGAGGTGGGAGTTACACTAATTTTATACGAGAGGGGTAGAGTGAATTTGTGGAGAGGGAGATATTGTATCGGGTAGAGATGGAGAGTGGTCTTCCGAAGCTGGTGTTCGGTGAGCACGGCGATGGGTCGTGGGAGAGATTTATAGAGGAGATGAATTTATGTATAGAGAGTGCTGTCGAGAGGAGAGGTTATGTAAATGATGAAGATGGCAATAGGGTGCCTACTATGAGAGGTAGAGCTAGGTTAGTGCCACTATTGAGAGCTATTGGGCACAGTGGTAGAGAAGTATTGAGAGGTGCAGGGTTTGACGTAGATGGCGTTAATTCTACTTATGAAGGGGCAGTGGAGGTTTTACAGGGTTATTATGGTAGACAGGAGAGTATGTTCGTAAAGGGGCATAAGTTCCTTACGGCTAGGCAGACACTTGGGGAAAGTGATAGAGAGTTTTTACAACGGGTAAAGAGTTTGAGCAGATATGCAGAGGTGACTAACGATAATGATAGGGTAAGGTTTGCCCTTATTGTGGCGGTTAACGGGTTGAGAGATAGAGAAGTAAGCAGAGAGTTAATGAAGAATGCCAATCTTACTTGGGCGTTATTGCAGGAGGCATTGAGGGCTCGAGAAATGGCCAACAGCTCTGATAGATTTTTGAGAAATGAGGGTAGAAGTACCGAGTTAAAGAGTGAGGTTAAGAGAGAAGTAGCAAAGGTATCAGAGTTTGATAGCCGAGCGCAGTACTGGAGTAATGATGGAGACAGAAGTTATGATTCAGCAGGTAGATCTTCCCCTAGGGGGAGCCCTAGGAGTAGTAGAGAGTATTATGGTAGTGAAGAGCAAGGTGCTAGTAGATATGGGACAAGAGGCAGGGAGTATAACAAGGACGGTGACAGTAGAAAGTATAGAGACAATAGCAGGGAGAGGCATGTCTCTAGATATAGAGCAAGCAGTAGAGAAGGCAGTGGAGGTAGAGTATGCTACAATTGCAAACGTAGTGGGCATGAGATGAGGAGTTGTCCCTCCATTAAATGTTTTTGTTGTGGACAGCAAGGACATGTATCCCGTTATTGTAGGGATAGGAGAGAAGTAGGTTATGACAGGCGAGGTAGTAGCAGGAGGTCAGGAGGTAGTCGAGATAATAGCTACGAGTGGTATGGTAGCAGGGACAGTAGTGGGGAGAGGTACAGGGGCCGAGAAGGCCCCCGCGAGATTAGAGGCAAATTTGGCAGGTACAGGGACAACAGTATGGATAGGTTTGAGGGGGAGAAGTATAAGGAGAGGTACCAAGATAGTAGTAAGGGCAGAAGTGTTAGGTTCTCTGGTTCTAGGGATAAGTATGAGGATGACAGTTGACTAGAAAGGAGAATTGTACAGGTTTTGAAGGTCAATGGGAAGAACGTTGAATTTACGTTTGATACTGGGGCAGAGGTGTCGACTGTAACCGAGGGGACGGCCGAAAGGCTGAACCTACGGCTAGAGGAGCCATCTACTGTTTTGGCGGGAATAGATGGTCGTAAGCTAAGAGTAGTCGGTAAAGCAGGTGTTCAGTTGGAAAGTAAATATAGAGTTATGGAGACAGAGGTATATGTGGTGAAAGGATTGAGAACGAACTTCTTGGGCATAACTGAGTTAAGGCAGCTTAAATTATTTGCTGTTGTAAATGCGTTATGCGAAAGTAAGTTTGAGGCTGTTAAGGAGTGTAGAAGTATTAAGCCGGTTAAGCCGTTTTCGTCAAGAACCATTATTGCTGGGTCAAGTTATGTTTCAGATGACGTTGAGTTGCAAAACCTGACAAATAAGTCTGACAGAGAGAGCGAAGTTAAGAGAGGTCACACAGGTCAAGATTGGTGGACTTGTAAAACCAAGGGAGTGAAGAGTAGCGAATACGTGGAAATTGGTAGCCAACAGGGGACAGCCCAAGGCACCAAAGATGGGCAAGTGTCTATGGGGTGTGATAGAGAACAGAGTCAAGATGAGGTAAGGGAAGGTGCTGAGAAAGTAGCTGAACCAGTGTCTCTAATGGAAAAGGTTTGCTCTTTTTTAGCCGAGGTATCCAGCAATGGAATGTTAGACAGAGAAGGTCATGAGGAAAAGGTAGCAGAGATTGAAAGAGAGGAAAGGGAGGTGCGGAGGAAGTCGAAGGAGGAATTGGCTAAGCTGAAAGCCAAACGGGAGGCAGCAGTCATGGAGATGGAAAATGTCAAGGCATTCAGGGCAGTGGTGCAGGAGTTAGCCGAGGTTCAGAGGAGAATTGCTGGTAGCAGACCTGCACTGGTTGCAGGTGAGGTCGAGCTAGATAGGTCTGGGCCTATGCCAACTCCCAGCTCTGTGGTGCCATCCCCTGTGCAGCCGGTTACGGCCCAGGTGGAGACCTCCCACAGGAAGCCTGTCGAGCCTGCCTCTTACTGGGGAGAGCGAGGTAAAGATGGAAGAGACGGAGATGAGGTTGAGGAGTCATTACTGACCCAACCAAAAGACTCCGGGCTAGTCAGGGTTGGTGGAAGTAGTGTTGGTAGTGACAGTGGTCACGGTGGTGGTGACAGTGGTCACGGTGGTGGTGACGGAGGTCACGGTGGTGGTGACGGAGGTCACGGTGGGGGTGACGGAGGTGGTGAAGGAGGTGGAGGAGATCAGGAGAGTAGTGCGGCCGAGTACGACAGCAGCCCCGGGTTGCTCGAGAGTGATGGTACGCAGGAGGTGTCGATGGAGGAAGACCTGGGTTAAAGCGTAAGGTAAACTTCACCAGCAAGGTGAGTCGGTGAATGAGTTCCAATGTATTTCAGGAAGGTTAGTGGCCCATACAAAAAAGAAAAGAAAAAGGGCATGTTGTATAATCGAGCTGGTGGGCCGCGGGCTACGCTAATGCCCGAGGTCATGGTAGTTACAGGTAGTTACGAGAGGTTACGGGAAGTACGAGAGGTTACAGGAAGTACGAGAGGTTACAGGAGTATAAAGGAGTCGGGAGATTGAGAGAGCTTCCTTCTTGACATCAACCGCATGTGAGTACACATCGATTTATATAACAATATCTGATAAACACTGGTCATTGTGAAGTGAGAAAGAATAGGAAAGATATACAGTGAAACATGGATAACTCGCCCTCGGATATAGCGAACACATGGTTAACTCGACTGGATTTGCTTGGTCCGTTCCCACGCAATGATAAATGGCTCTGAATAACTCGAACTCAACACTGTTAATTCGAACTGTTTTTTGCCCAACGGCTACCGAAACGGTTGCTATCGCTTTAGAAAATCACTTTATTCCAAGCCATAGAGGTAAACCTCAACCTTTCGTAATTCATAAGCGTCGTTACTACCTCCATCGGCAAAATATTTTTGTCAACGACTGTTCTAAAGGTTTGGTGAAATTTGATTTATACTGTTATACGATGAATAGCACGGACTAGCCGGGTCACGGGCGCAAGGATTTTCGCCACGCACATACAAAACAAAAACAGCATGTTGTTTTTGTTTTGTATTTGCGTGGCGAAAATCCTTGAGTGCGTGACCCGGCTAGCCCGTGATGAATAGTTTTCCGACGTGGATTCCGTGTTGAATCAACGTCGGAATGTTGAATGTTTAAAACATTTTAAAAATTGTGGTAATTAAACGTATACGTTGTCTTAGCTAAAAAAAACTATTCATCGTTTGACCTAAACACAGAATACGTGTGTACATTCAATAAGTATCCATTCAAAAAACGTTAGTGATATACAATGTACCGTAAAACCTCGTAAAACTTTTAATTGAACTGCCTCGGAGTGTTGCTCTTAACGAATGCCAGGTAAAGTAAGTTAATCTTTGCATAAACTTCAAGAAAAATCGGCAAAATTGATCGTGGGTAAAACGCTCAAAAGAAAAAGATGTCTTTTCTTTTGAGCATTTCAGCAACGATCAGGTTTTGCCAATGTCAATCTAAAAAACGTCCTGGCAATAACATCACCTCAAACAACAAACCAATCTCAAGTGATAGAAAAATCTCTATACTTTTTGATAAAAACGTTTTAAACTTTACATTAGAAGCATTTAATTTGAAACAAGCCATTTGTGCTTTTGATTTATATTATAGTTTGTATATGTTCATGTATCTACTAATAAATAAGTAAATACATGGACTTGTGACAGTGCTCTGATAACTTGAACACTCTGATAATTCGAACACTTTTGCTCGGTCCCTTGAAGTTTGAGTTATCCGAGTTTCACATGTACCTCCATATCAGATAGATATCAATGCAGGCTCTCATATAAACTGTGTTACTGCTGACAGCCTGACAGAGATGCTAATGATACACCAGCCAGTAGGAAACCCCTGCATGCTGGAACATACCTGCTCTGTTGGTCTAGTTAGACCTAGACATAGTTATCCCCAATCCCAATAGGGATAAACCAGAATGACATAAGGACTATGCTATCCACAGGACTTGAAATAATCTTAAAAATAATTTTATGGCCATACTGGGTAGTTTGCCATAATGCCTGTTTCACCATGATAGGCACTAATTTCATTTTAAGGAAAGAGGAGTGTCATGAATTATAGGATTATCTTCTTTTGAGACTTTTCCCACAACTAATTTCCTTATTATTGTAAGCTAAATATCTACTCTGTTTGTCCACCAGACATTTTCCACAATTTTGGTTTTACTGATTGGATTTATGCATTGAGATATCTTATTAGCTCTGAGAATAAGATTTTCTACAGAGTCAAACTACTTGCCACTGTTGTATATTATTTGGGTCAGTTAAATACTCTGAAGTGAATCTAAGTGAGACAGGAGTGTACTGCTATGATATCTGGTATAGTATTTTTATAATCTTAAACAAAGCACCTGCACTAATCAGCAGCATGGGAATGTCCATCAAAACATTTATAGAGCAGGTGCGCACAATTCCAAATCTGCATCATCTGCGCAACGGAAACTGCGTTTGACAGTAAATTGTGGCCTTCAAGAGGTCAGTGTGATAAGCCAACATATCCGAATGAATGAAGGTAGTCTTTTCTTGACAGAGTTTAATCTCAAGCTCTGTAACTGCAATGGCAGATATTACAGAATGCACTAGTGATGGACAGAGAAGACCACAACTAGACCTGACATCTAGTGTGCTTGTATATGAAGTATCTACAATAAAAACGAAACTGAAAATGATGACTCTCTCTTGGCCTTAGTTCTACAAGATCTCGGCTAAGGTCACTGAGCTTTCTGTCAAAGATCTACTATCTCTTAGTTTAGGCTTCAGACTAGCTTCCATCTGCTTGTAGCCAATGTTCAGAACTCTCTCTTTCCATGCAGTGTTTATTGTAACTTGATTGATCATGTCTTGACTCAGTGTGGAAAATATTATGGGGCATCCTTGTTCTGGTAATACAGCTAACCCTATGGTCTATGTATATGATATTAATAAAAAGCTAGCATGATTTCATTGTTTGTTTGGTATTTATGGCATAGCAATGCTGAGTTATATAGGGCCAACACGATGCGGTCAGATTGGAATCTCACCGTTATTGATACAAATTTGTAAGGGTATGAATCTTCTCTGCCACTTGTTAATACTGACATCTGTTAGTTGTACAGCTTGTCACCCTTCAAATATTGAAATGTCTGCTAGAGAGTTGAAAGGAAAATTACTATTATTTATTGTATTTTATCAAATAAAACCGTGATTGATAATAAAAATACTATTATTTATTGTATTTTTAAAAATAGAACCATATTTCACTATCAAAAATAAAATAATCATAATATAAAACAACTATCTTCAAGTTTACTACAGACTGACATCTGAACTACAGCTGCCAGTTTCTATTTATAGACTATTAAATTTGTCAGGTTGTAAATGGAGTGGTAAGAGCAGACTAAAAATCATATTTCTTGATTGTAGCTGTGAAGTTGTTTTTTTAATCTCGTCACTCACTCAACAGTTGATAATACAACACTGTTTTCTGATTCATTCTTGGTACTATAAGAGTGTCTCCTGTTACATACAAATCGGGCATGCCAGAGGAACCTCTCTTCTCTGTATCCACCAGTTTACCAATATAATGACCTGCGAGAAGAGACAAACTACTTTGGTACATCCATCACAATATAATATAATAATAAAGTAAAGTGTTTAGTCAGTGAAGGTAAAGTTATGTAACAAGTTCTACCTGTTAAAGTGACTATTAGTAAGACTAGAGAAATATAATATAAGAATCATATCAGTCAGTGAAGATCAAGTAGTGTAACAGGTTCTATAAGTAGTATAATATTATATTACATGATAACAGTAAAACTTACTACATACCAGTATCAGCATGTAGTATGTGTATCTCTGTAGGGTCTGAGCGTAGAGGTGTCACCAATATATACTTCTTTGTATAACAGGCTACTCCACCAGGGTAAGTCACAGCAGTAGAAGTCCACATCACCTCCCCTGTTTCTATATTCACTCTGAACACTTTTGATGTGTTATGAGAAGATACAACAACTGATTCATGGTCAGGAGCGTAGAGAGCCATTGTTCCCCATTCACCATCTTGTAGACAAGGTATGTGTTTAATAACCTGTCCATCTAGTGAATAGACTGTGAGACGTTTGTTAGACCTAACAGGGACTACAACTTTCTCTCCAGTTACAACCAGTTTGTTAACATAAGTACACTCATCAGGATGAACCCAGCTACTGATTTGTGTAGCATTCATATCAGTTACAACAACCTTTCCTGGATGCGTCAGGATATACAATTTGTCATTACATACACAGAGTGCTGTGATGGCTTGTATTCCTTTTATGGATGAAAAAGAAGTAACTGAACTGTCAGACTCATCTATCTTATACACAGTTGACCCTCCACCACCTACATATGTGAATCCATCATATTGACAGACTGTATAGCACTGCCCTACATTGTTCACTATATTCTTAAACTTAAGGGATGTCGGAGGAAGGAGTTGGCTGACAGGTATAGCGGCAGCATCTACCATCTTCAACTCTATTTCTCTTGCTTCAGCTGTAGATATAAAAAAAAAGATGAACAGAGACCAATATTATAATATAGTCATATATATTCTCCACCTTGAACTTCAACATGAACTGTACCGTGAATGTGCAACTACTAGTGAACTACACAATGGGCTAGTGACTCAAAAATGTTAGTACCGATCTTAGCTCTAACATCATAATATTAGTAAACTACCAGTTTTTCTATACATGAGGAGCAACTCTGATTATTTGCTTTGAATACTGTCCTTTTAGGCTGAGTTTGCTCTCGAATGCTACAGGTGAAGGAATGAAACTTGCAGGTCCAAAGTCTATTTTCCTAATAAGACTTTTGCAAGATTTATAGGTCAAATTTATCAGCCCATCAATAGTGATAAAATAACAATAAATCAGTAAAATTGTGCATATCTAAAGCGTTCAAAATGTGTCCTAAGCACAAGTATCTCTCACTTTATACTCAACAGCTGATGCAAATTAAAGATTTCTCCTAATAATAGTCATTGATCTCAACGCCACAAATAATGAAAGTGAGTCATTGTCAAACCTATAAAGTCATTTGTTGGAGGATGCATTGGTGAGCGTTTTCAATGTACTAGACATTCACCAACATTAATTCTATACAACAGCTGTGGTAAAAACTCAGCTAAATTAACTAAAATATTAGAGAAAGCTTTCAGACTAACCAATGTACTGTAATTGACAACAGGTTGTTCAAGTCCATTGCATATTGAAGGTCTGACGATACAATATGACACTTGGGAAGTACTTTCATATTGGTTTTACATAATAATTGATTTAATTTAGTGCATAAAGCAATTTTGCAACAAAATACTTTTACAGAGATATTTCAGTTCAATAACAAATTTGAGCGCTTCTAGTTTTTATGTATAAATCTACTGAATCACACTTCAATTCCTGAAGTATCCCTCTTTATGAGCTATACAAACCACTCTATTAATGATAATAATTCAGCTAAATAAAATTAAAACTAACAACCAGAAGTAGTGTTGAGCTCTCACAATCTAACATAAAGGCACTATCGCTTATAAGAAAGCAGTGAATAAACATTTTATGAAATACTTTGACCAAAGCATTTCAGAAAATGGCAAAAAAACAGAATATCAGACTTCAAGCCATCAAACCAGCAGACAACTCAAACAGAAATCACACCTAAATCCACTCACTGCAGTTTCTTTAAAATATAGTCTACTTGTGATCAGCTGAGTTGTGAATAGAAAGAGACTCAGACAGAAACAGAAACTAGCTACACTCACTGTATATGCTTGTTATTAATGTCTCTAACTTGAATTCATCCCATGATAGTCCTGAAGCAGCTATATTTGATGCACACCTTGCAGTCATGCCATGCTAAGTATTCGCCATACCTATGTACTATGATAAATACTAGAGATGTTTTGAAGCTTAAAAACATGACTCAATTTAATTCTCATCAAAAAATTAACAAGTCAATTTCTAACTATTTTGCGCTACAGATTGTGCAAGGATTTATTCAATTCAGTATTTAAGCACAAACCACCACAATTCAGTTCACAATGCTTTAGCTATATTTAACTTCAATAAATTGGTTAAATTCAACTTTTCCAAATGGACAAAATCAATTCCCTATCATTTTTTACCAAATTTGACTTATGGCAAAATATCAAAATAACAATAAAACGCCATCACTAACTAGCAACCACTACATGCAAACGATTTGCCCAGGAATCAATGCATTTTACAAACAAACGAAAGATTTAACATTTTTGTAGTTTAGTGAGACCGATTGCAAAAAAACGCTACCATTTTTGCAGTTTTATTAAAACGCAAACACACATTCTTGAATATAAAAATATTGTCATCAGAAATATATTAGGTCCAGTGTTATAGATTTATTTTCACCCATCCTAAACTGGAAATAAAAAAACTGGAAACTGCGCTGTTAAGCTGTGATTTCTCACAACAAGAAAAACTAACTGGTTCGTTTTTGACAAAATGAAAACCCAATATCCTAGATTTATTGTAGGAAAGCGTTCTGGGTGGAATTGGTAACTCTGTGCTCGTGATCAGAGAGGTATATAATGGTACTAAGGCCTTCTATAGGTACTAAAGCGAGTCTTTATGAAGGCTTTTTGGCAGAATGAACAATGTACTTGTACATGAGCCATTATAAAGGCTTTCCATAGCTTTTGCGTAGGCAAACCACAAAACCATACTATATTAGTGTGTAGTACATAATATCGACCAACAAAATATATGCAGTGATATCGAAGTCTGGAAATGCGTGTAGCTGGCAACAATAGACAGCACTGACATCTTCGCTTCATTGAGCGTCAAATAACATATGGGTGTACTTAGAATATCGCTGTCCAGGATGAATTTCCGTCAACGCAGTGATAATCCCAGATACAGTAATAATAAATGGAAGCATTAATGCATTGCACCTCCTTCTGAATCGTTTAGCTTATTGAGAATAGAGAATCCTCAATTCGTTTAAGATGCCAGCAAAGAGTCGATTCAATTTTTACTGTTAAGATGCATCGATTCACCTAAATTCTGCAGTATTTAAAATATACTAAAGAATCGATTCAATTCACTTGTGACAGAGCTACAAGGCTTGCTCGAGGAAACATGTGAATTTGAGTGCACAACTCGAGTCAATACCAGGTATTTACCAAAGATGCATGACATACGATATTTGTACAACCTTATCATTAAGTTGTTGATATTCTAATAAAACTGGTAAACAGCTAACAACATACTCAGTACTAGCAAGTTTACAGTAAACTTACAGCTTTCATTTCTGATGAACTCTCAGACATTCTGTATAACTATTATATTACCTAGAGCAGAGAGAGCTTTCTGATTGGTCAGTTTAAAGGAAGGCAGATCTTCATCAATAAACCTCTTGAGTTCATTGGCTGTAGTAGCGTAGCCTTCTGCTATGTCAACCTAATCAATAGATATATAATATGGTAAGTTATGTACTAAATGTACATGTATGTATTAAATTCTAGAAAATATGTCGTCTTGTACATAGGCTGAAAAAGACCAGTTAACAAACCTGGCTGATTGGACAGCGCAAAGACAAACTCCACCTTCCTAGCCATTAACGTAAAAACAGAGAACCAGGCCAAAAAATAATGAGGCATCTAGGAGAGATATCAAATATGAACAGTATTACAGAACATCACATTCCATAAGCTATTTCTAAGCAGGCCTACAAGTCATTGAAAAGATAACTCCCATTACCTGATGAGCATCTCTGAACCTGGCATCCTGTATGAGCAATAGTGTGTTTATCTCTGTCATTCTGAGTCCAATCTCTCTCTCCATAAATTCTATCAGCTGCTCTTTCGACTTATTTCTGTTCTCCAGTAGTTCTCTCTCCAGATTGTCATATTTTCTACGTAACTCTGAAAGCTATAAAATTATACTGTTGAATGACTCCGTGCTAAATTACTATCAACAACAAAATATGTATACGGAATTTAAAAATAAAATAGGTCAATGCACTAAGTCTTGTCCTTGGGTTGAGCTGGCTAAAATAAATTTATTTTTAATCTACAAGTGAAAACATGAGCTATTGACCTTGAAATATGGCCTTGAAATAGCCTTAGAATTAGCTAGTAAAGCATACATTTGGTTACTGTGGTGCAATCAGTACACCACACAGTATACATGTAGAATTTACAAAACCAACCAGTTAATCACGTTTAGATATTCTTAGTTTACCTGACTTACACAGAATTTAGTTCACATCTATTGTTATATTCATATCACACTTCTTATATATACACACTACATGTGTTACCTTTAGTAGAATAACGAAGGTCACACATATGTATGCTATATAGCAATACTATCACAAGGCTACATCTCCTTGCTACAGAGCTAAATAAGCTCAGATGTAAGTAAAACCTAGTTATGCTATTGCACAACAGTTTTATCATTGCGTATAAGTATTTCTTTTACTGGTTGATCAGTTGCAAAGGAATTGTAGAATTCCAAGAGAATGATGAGGAAGACAATGTTATGAATAACTTCTGACTATAGAGTTTAGGCTACTATATCATAAAGTACTCCAGTCTTCACCTGTTCATCTCTAATGCTATGAAGCTGTTTAATCAGTTTCTCTGTCTTCCTTTCATAGTCTGAGAGTACTTTAGTAGCATCCTTAAGTAGAACAGACAACTCCCCATCTTTAACCTGAGCCTCAACTTTCAAATCATCTCTTTTAACTTTCAGCAGTTTTATCAGTTCCTTTAGAGACATTGATTGATGAACCATCCCTAAATGTAGACCAGAGGCTTTGGTAGCAGACAACAACTAATATGTGGTAGTATGTAAAAGATGAAGGAACATATGTTCTCCGATTATAATAAACAAGAGAAGGCAATCTCCAAACTATTTTTTATTCGTTAGTATTATTGTTAAAGATGATGATAAAACGTACCATATAATGCTGATCATGTAATGCTCTATAATGCAACTATTGAGTAGCATCTTAATAGTCAGCAAACATTAACTTATAGGACTATACATTCACTAAATACAATCAGTAAACAGTAATAACTACCTTCATCATATTCCTTGGTACCATCCATACATTCAGTAAACAATGTCACCTACCTTCATCACATTCCTTGGTACCATCAATACAATCAGTAAATAATGACACCCACCTTCATCACATTCCTTGGTACCATCCATACAATCAGTAAACAATGACATCTACCTTCATCATATTCCTTGGTACCATCCATACAATCAGTAAACAATGACATCTACCTTCTTCACATTCCTTGGTACCATCCTTAAAAACAGCAAACAATGACACCTACCTTCATCATATTCCTTGGTACCATCCATACAATCGGTAAACAATGACATCTACCTTCTTCACATTCCTTGGTACCATCCTTAAAAACAGCAAACAATGACACCTGCCTTCATCACATTCCTTGGTACCATCCATACAATCAGTAAACAATGATACCAACCTTCATCATATTTCTTGGTACCATCCTTAAAAACAGCAAACAATGACACCTACCTTCATCATACTCCTTGGTACCATCCATACAATCAGTAAACAATGACATCTACCTTCTTCACATTCCTTAGTACCATCCTTAAAAACAGCAAACAATGACACCTACCTTCATCACATTCCTTGGTACCATCCATACAATCAGTAAACAATGATACCAACCTTCATCATATTTGTTGGTACCATCCTTAAAAACAGCAAACAATGACACCTACCTTCATCATATTCCTTGGTACCATCCTTACAATCAGTAAACAATGACACCTACCTTCATCATATTTCTTGGTACCATCCATACAATCAGTAAACATTGATACCTACTTTCATCTGATTTTGGTACCATCCATACAATCAGTAAACAATGACACCTACCTTCATCATATTTCTTGGTACCATCCTTAAAAACAGCAAACAATGACACCTACCTTCATCACATTCCTTGGTACCATCCATACAATCAGTATACAATGATACCAACCTTCATCATATTTCTTGGTACCATCCATACAATCAGTAAACAATGACACCTACCTTCATCATATTCCTTGGTACCATCCTTAAAAACAGCAAACAATGACACCTACCTTCATCATATTCCTTGGTACCATCCTTACAATCAGTAAACAAGGACACCTACCTTCATCATATTTCTTGGTACCATCCATACAATCAGTAAACAATGACATCTACCTTCTTCACATTCCTTGGTACCATCCTTAAAAAAAGCAAACAATGACACCTACCTTCATCATATTCCTTGGTACCATCCATACAATCGGCAAACAATGACATCTACCTTCTTCACATTCCTTGGTACCATCCTTAAAAACAGCAAACAACGACACCTACCTTCATCACATTCCTTGGTACCATCCATACAATCAGTAAACAATGATACCAACCTTCATCATATTTCTTGGTACCATCCTTAAAAACAGCAAACAATGACACCTGCCTTCATCACATTCCTTGGTACCATCCATACAATCAGTAAACAATGACATCTACCTTCATCATATTTCTTGGTACCATCCTTAAAAACAGCAAACAATGACACCTACCTTCATCACATTCCTTGGTACCATCCATACAATCAGTATACAATGATACCAGCCTTCATCATATTCCTTGGTACCATCCTTAAAAACAGCAAACAATGACACCTACCTTCATCATATTCCTTGGTACCATCCTTACAATCAGTAAACAATGACACCTACCTTCATCATATTTCTTGGTACCATCCATACAATCAGTAAACAATGACATCTACCTTCATCACATTTCTTGGTACCATCCTTAAAAACAGTAAACAATGACACCTACCTTCATCATATTTCTTGGTACCATCCATACAATCAGTAAACAATGACACCTACCTTCATCATATTTCTTGGTACCATCCATACAATCAGTAAACAGTGATACCTACTTTCATCTTATTTTGGTACCATCTATACAATCAGTGAACAATGATACCGACCTTCATCATATTCCTTGGTACCATCCATACAATCAGTAAACAATGACACCTACCTTCATCACATTTCTTGGTACCATCCTTAAAAACAGCAAACAATGACACATACCTTCATCACATTCCTTGGAACCATCCATACAATCCACACAGAGAACTTTATAGCAAGAAGAACACCCCATTGCGATTGGTTTATCTTCGTGTCTTGTGCATTTCCTTACATCGTACATCCTTGCTTTCTGTTGATATTCCTCTATTTTGAGAAGTTCTTTGTGCTCAGGAAAAAACTCCTCATGAGGCTAGAACAGAGCAGAATATACTCAAGTTTTTGTGTGTGCAACTAACAACACCATTTGCTGCAAAAATCCAACATGGAAAGGTTAAACTCTAAACATGTGGAAATATGATCAACTATTAAACTATCATAATCTCAGGTAATTATAACTTGTCATTCTTGATGTCTGAGATTAGCTCTCTAAGACCTACAGATTTTGTACAAATAAGGCTCCACTGCCACTAAGAAGGTGTTAAATTATACAGTTAAAACATGCATGAAATAGTTGAGAATTTTAAAAAAGTCTCCGGAGTGAAGCAAAAAAACAGCTCTAGGTGAAATATAATCAGAATATGATAAATGAGTGTGAGTAGCAGAGAAAGTGTTTGTCATATGAATATGTTGAGCAGGGAAAACTGAGATAAGTTGACTCACTTCCACATGTTTAGTACAAATCTTCTTTTTACAGTCACAGCAATAGGTTACAGCCAGTTCATTGGCTTTTCCTTTCTGTACACAAACATCACAGTTGTGTAGGTCACCGTCTCTTCTTATGGCAGATGGAAGTCTTGATATTGTCACATCAAAAACCTCTCTATAATAGTAATATACAGTGAAACATGGATAACTCGCCCTCGGATATAGCGAACACATGGTTAACTCGACTGGATTTGCTTGGTCCGTTCCCACGCAATGATAAATGGCTCTATATAACTCGAATTCAACACTGTTATAACGAACTGTTTTTTGCCCAACGGCTATCGAAACTGTTGCTATCGCTTTAGAAAATCACTTTATTCCTAGCCATAGAGGTAAACCTCAACTTTTCGTAATTCATAAGCGTCGTTATTACCTCCATCGGCAACATATTTTTTGTCAACGACTGTTCTAAAGGTTTAGTGAAATTTGATTTATAATGCTATACGATGAATAGAACGGGCTAGCCGAGTCACGGGCGCAAGGATTTTCGCCACGCACATACAAAACAAAAACAGCATGTTGTTTTTGTTTTGTATTTGCGTGGCGAAAATCCTTGAGTGCGTGACCCGGCTAACCCGTGATGAATAGTTTTCCGTGTTGAATTAACGTCGGAATGTTGAATGTTTAAAACGTCTTAAGAATTGTGGTAGTCAAACGTATACGTTGTCTTAGCTAAAAAAACTATTCATCGTTTGCCCTAAACACAAAATACGTGTGTACATTCAATAAGTATCCATTCAAAAAGCGTGAGTGATATACAATGTACCGTAAAACCTCGTAAAACTTTTAATTGAACTGCCTCGGAGTGTTGCTCTTAACGAATCCCAGGTAAAGTAAGGTAATCTTTCCATAAACTTCAAGAAAGATCGGCAAAATTGATCGTGGGTAAAACGCTCAAAAGAAAAAGATGTCTTTTCTTTGAGCATTTCAGCAACGATCAAGTTTTGCCAATGTCAATTTAAAAAACGTCCTGGCAATAACATCACCTCAAACAACAAACCAATCTCAAGTGATAGAAAAATCTCTATACTTTTTGATAAAAACGTTTTAAACTTTACATTAGAAGCATTTAATTTGAAACAAGCCATTTGTGCTTTTGATTTATATTATAGTTTGTATATGTTCATGTATCTACTAATAAATAAGTAAATACATGGACTTGTGACAGTGCTCTGATAACTTGAACACTCTGATAATTCGAACACTTTTGCTCGGTCCCTTGAAGTTTGAGTTATCCGAGTTTCACTGTATTTGCAACAGCTCGTGAGATACAAACACTCCGCGCATGATATGTAATGTTAGTTAGTAAGATGTTTTAACTAAAAAAGACTGCAGGTTCATTAACTTCCAATAGCAGATTATTTTAAACTAGGACATTCCATATGCAAGCAGAGTTTCAAAATGGGTTTGAAGAGTACTACAAGTACTTTAGTGTTACTACTACAGGTTGAGTAGATCGGGTGAGCTGGTTGGAAGAGCAGTTGCTTTTTATATTGAGAGACATAAACCAGAGCCTTGTCAACAGCAGTTCAAGTGAAGAGCTTTTAGTCAGCTTATAACCAATGCTTACACATCTGGAACTACTACCACTAGTGAAAGAAAGCGTGAGATTTCTACACAAATCGAAAGAGCAGCTGCTACAACCATTGTTTCACATTCTCAGACAATGACAATGTGAATGAAAAACAGGCTACATTTGTTATTTGATGGTTTTATGTCTTTAAGAGTAATTCTCTACAAGTTCTCTGATAGTTTTTTGATTTAATAAAATCTGTTTCAAGATCTAGATACATATACATGGTGTCTAAAGTCATCTAAGACTTAGAGTGATCAGCTATTGGTAATTTTTTTTAAACATGAAAAAATATGAAAACATAAAGCAGTAACTACAAGCTCCTAAGTTTGTGGCTCAAAAATTATGTAGGGCCTACATTTATGAGGGAGTAGCGTATAGAAGAACAACGTAATGCTGTGTTGGTAAACTAGAACTGGATTATCCTGCCAATTATTCTACAATGAGGAGTTAATATTTTAATAATAGTTATATTTTTAGACTAAGTTATAAGAATAGAAAAGTAAATTTCTGAGACTTAAAATATAGTCACTCTTTTGTTCTTTCAGTAATTGACTTTTCGGCCTGATTTGCTAACATGTCTGTCTGCCATGACAAAGTTTCCTGAAAAAGCCAGAAATATGAGTGCATTTTCCTCATTTTATACTGACTAGGCATCAGTCTTAGTGTCCAGAAATCAAAGACCTGAGTTATACGGTCGTATACCTCAGGTTTTTGATTATGAATATTGTAGTTTTATGGAGATCTTGGCTACTTCCTGGTATTTTTCACCGCCAGAGCTTTTATCATAATGATCTCCAACTACTATCAGTTCTTGTTTAGAGTAGGGCAATACCAGATGTGGATATTGATAGACTGCATAGCGCAAATTGTTTTCATCTGAGTGCTGACTTGGATAGATGGTCTGGTTAAAGGTGAATCTAAGGTTGCATTATTTAAGAGGTTTTAATTTAAACTCCAAACTTTTTGTGGTTATTCACCGTTTTTTTATGCTTAGCATTCATTGTTGAAATCGTTAAGGTCTGGAAGTTGACTAGTAATGATGAGTTATCACTTCTCCAGAGCCTGCAGATGTTATAAGCGTGAGAATCTTTTCCATTAAATCTGCTACAACAGTTGCAATGGCAGTGTGACTTGTATTATTTTGTTCTGTTTTATGTTCAACTGTAGAACGTTGATATCAGGTATAATAGTAAAGATTTAACCTACAGAATAGATATCTACACATTCTAGTAAAACTTACTTGCATTTTCCACACCCAACTATCCTATTAGTGTCAAAGCCTGCCACCAAGCATGGATAACAGTGAATATGTTGACATGGTAGTGTCCGTGGATCAACCAACTGGTCACCCTCCATCATGCAATACCCACACTCTACTGGCATATTTGAATGCTCTAGCGCTTTTGCCATTGCCTATAACAAAGAGAGAATACAGATATGTGTACATGTTTCTTTATTCAGCTATATGCCAAGCGTAGAGCAATACTGTATAGGCAAAGTTTCATCCATTGCTGGTAAAAAGCGTAAAATGTAAAAAAAGAAAGACATACCAAATACCGGTAAGTATGACCAATGATATTAATTTATTAACCACTTTGAAAACTTTCCTAAAACAATACGCCTTGCATTGAATATTATTAAAGTAACTGTGAAGCTTTACAAAAATTACATAAAAACTGAAACTCAGTAATAAATTGTTTGTCGCTGTTGAACAATTAGCTACTTTTGAGACATAAGCCAGTTGTTCGTCTCGGTACAGCAAGAGCTAGCTAAATTCGGCCAAGTTTTATCGGACAGTTAATGGGAACTCCCCATGTACTCAACTTAGATTGAGTGATGCTTCCTGTGTTAACACAGGGGTGCGGTTAAGCGATAACCGTCTGCAGTTTTGCAGGTTCTTAGGTTATACGTTTTGCGACTTGATCTCAAAAAATTAAGGAGGCATAACTACAAAGTTTTCGACAGTAGTATCATACCATCAACTGATTGGAATATCAGCCATTTAGAGCACTCGTTGTTCAGATGTGAATTATATCGTTGTAGGACAGCATGCTTCGTATTGTCAAAGAACGGCATGTTGATGATATTTAAAATTGTCTCGGTCATTTATGCTGAATTAAAAAGTACATTATTATTGAATTTCCATTTATGTCGTAAATTTCCATAAATTTCCATATTTTATGTCGTCACGACAACTCGCAAACAGCAACACTGACAATTACATAGACCTTTTTTGCATCATCAGAAATATCGGTTATTCCCAGCAACGACAGCGCCATAGCGCTTTCCAATCATGACCAGAGTGAGTTCATTTTCCTACCACGTCCGATGAATGAACGGGATTTTCCGCTTGCTAAAGCGGAGACCGTATTGTAAATTACGTAATTAAATACTAAACTTTAAAGCGGGAGTTGTACTTTCTTTTTTTCCGTTTCAGGCCTTACGTCTATTCTTAGCAGATTCTCTTGGCACTTCGACCGACAGTACATCATATGCTTATTTGGAAAGTAGTAATTATTTTGCTTGCAACATCTATCATTCTTAAATCGCTGATTTCACTCTAGGTAATAGCAAAGCTAAAGAAATTCAGTCAATCGAGCAAAATAATTGCGCGTTCACGTCGTTGCTATACCTAACCTATGCCTCTATCACTTATACATATACCTCGAACCTGAATTGTAGAAGGTAACTAAATGCACTCTGGAAATATACTCTGGAAAAATTATGAAGGAACAAACATGATTGGACAGCACATAAATGTTTGTAACATGTAGACTGGGATCTTAGCAAATAACATTTTTGTAGCGTTCCATTAACCGAGCGTTGATGTATTTCGCTGAATATGGTAACCGTTAGCTGAACTTCATGGTTTTAATTTACAAAGATTAAAATTCTCAAGCTACGTCGCTGTATGTTTTGTTTGCAAATGGCGCTGTTCTGTCGTGATGCATGTATAATAGCTCACTCGTAATTTTGAAGTTCCTTCTTTGACCGTACAGTGATTTTTATACCATGGATTAATCAAACGATCTTTGTTACGCTACATGGCGCCAGTAAGTTTTGTTAATTTGAGGGCTTACTTTCAGTCGTTTGAACAGAATGCCTTGCTTATTTTTCTGCTGAAATCAGCTATGTGTGGTTTGGGAGAAAATATGTTATACACAACAGTTACTGATCCGAACCCACACACACAGCATCAGTGTTGAATTCGCTTTGTCATCTTATTCTACTTTGGCTGTGTTTAGGTTATGCTCGTTTGCTTAGCTTGTGTGAACTAATTTCATTATTACTGGTTCAAGTACTGGCGAAAGTGTTAAGCTATTGTAAGCAATAGGCCTACTGATATTTACCAGTAAAGGTAACCTTTTTTATTCTATATGTCCAGAAATTAAAATACACAACTTACAGGATTTTAAAACAATAATATTAATGACAAATGGTTAAAAAAGCCAATAAAAGTTACACCCTCGAACTGAAGTAAATTCTACTCGACAAGGATAGACAACTAACTCAAGAGCGAGTTCACACAAACTCGATGAGTCAATAAACAGACTTGTGGGTGAGCCGATAAACAGACTCGGGAGGGAGCCAATAAACAGACTCGAGAGTGAGCCGATAAACAGACTCGATGGTGAGCCGATAAGCAGACTCGTGGGTGAGCCGATAAACAGACTCAAGAGTGAGCCGATAAACAGACTCGAGAGTGAGCCGATAAACAGACTCGCGGGTGAGCCGATAAACAGACTCGCGGGTGAGCCGATAAACAGACTCGCGGGTGAGCCGATAAACAGACTCGCGGGTGAGCCGATAAACAGACTCGCGGGTGAGCCAATAAACAGACTCGAGAGTGAGCCGATAAACAGACTCGATGGTGAGCCGATAAACAGACTCGATGGTGAGCCGATAAACAGACTCGATGGTGAGCCGATAAGCAGACTCGATGGTGAGCCGATAAACAGACTCGATGGTGAGCCGATAAACAGACTCGAGAGTGAGCCGATAAACAGACTCGTGGGTGAGCTGATAAACAGACTCGATGGTGTCTTTTCTCAACTATTACACCCTAGCAAACCAAGCGCAATAATTCTTGATGCTCGGTCAATAGCACTTATAGTGAATGCAGCTATGATACGCTGGCTAATATCACAATGCTAAAATCAGAAACAGTGACAAGAATGTTATACACTATTCGCTTTTCAAACTCAAGCAGAGCTTATTTGTAAAGAACGCAGTATCTTTGTTGGTGTTATATTTCTCAGTACCAAGCAGTAACACACCAACAATGATCAAACCGGCAGGTTATATAGCAATCCCAAGAAAAATCCACAATTGATTGGCTGCACAGTAATCAGGTCAACCAATTCCACAATAACATATTTCGAATACAAAAACGATAACATTTGTCACTAACTAATCACGCAATACGAGTATTAATAATTTTTTTTAGTGTTTGTATAGTAACATGCAAATCTTAGAACAATATGGTAATAAATGGTTAACATAAAAAAATTGCTAGTATCACACATACATACACTCCACATTGGACAAGTGTTAAGCGTGCGCCTTATAAATGACTATTCAAATTTGTCTGATTTGCGATGAACGTAATATAGATCCGTTGAGTTAGCAATTTGAAGCTGCCGGATTATAGGCTTAGAAAAGACGTCATCAACTCTTACGCATTCTGACGTTTACAAATACGGGTACACACTGATTGACAGCTCATTCGCTTTTACAAGCATGAAGTGGGGTCCAAGACCATTCGCCCATCGGTAGATCCTATCGGGGACGACAGTGACCCTCTCGGGCTACTGGACTCACCAGTCAAAATCGATTTTTGAGTGCCAGTAGTCTCACCAACCACCTCAGCCCTTTTCAGGGCTATCATTTCCGTTTTAAGGGTTTTGTTCTGCGACGACAATGGTGGAAACTCGGTGTCGTACTTGTCGTCCACTTTTTTTATTACACTGTCTTCTCCTAAGGCAGAATTCTGTCCCAGAATAGCTGATAGCTTATCATTGTCTGTTTGCATTTTGTTGAGCCAATAATTTTGTAGATGCATTGGCTTCTTGGTTACCCTAGGTCGCTGCTTTACGTCAGGGTTGGTTGGCTTCACCGACGTTTCCGCGGCAGGGGGTTCGGGCTCAAAACAAGTTGCTACATCTTCTGCACTTCCCGCAAAGCTTGGTCTGCGGGCCCGAGCATTCTCTCTCGGAAGAGCGCTTGCACCAGCTTCCTGGTACAGTTTAATCCGGCCTTCGTGCTGTACAGACAGTTTTCCGTTTCGCTCCATTTCGTACGTTTGATAGGGCAGAGATTTGGTAATGCGGTAAGGCCCAACATACTTGGGTTGAAGCTTTGTTCCTCTACCTTTTGTCTTGAAGTATGATTTGAGCCAGATTTGATCACCTTTGACAAATTTTGGCTCTTCTTCACTGTCATCCGTCCGAGGTTAGCATTTTTGATGCTGTCGTAGTTTTATGTATGCGGTCTGCATGTCTTTTTGTAGTTTTGCTGCATACTCGTCCTCTGTAAAATCCAACCCGGTGGGGTAGTTGACCAGGAGGCCATGCGGCAGTCGGACATCTTGCCCTAGCATCAATGAGTTGGGCGTCTCTCCAGTGCTTCAATGTGGCGTAGCCCGTATGATCCGCATGATTTGGGGCACTAGGTGATCCCATTCCTGGTGTTCTGACTCGGCCAGCATAGCCCTCAAGGAATTTCCCAGTGTCCGGTTCAATCTTTCCACTATCGAATTTCCCTGTTGATGATAGGGAGCGCAACGGGTTTTCTTGCAGTTCCACAGTTCACAGCAGGCCCTAAATAGAGCTGACTCAAACTGTGCTCCTTGGTCCGTGTGTATATTTCAGGGATCCCAAAGTAGCTGAACACTCGCTCATCTAGAACCTTAGCTACTGTTGAGGCCTGCCCATCACGGATTGGAATGGCGTCGTACCATCTGGTGAAATGATCTGCGAGGACTAAAATCTGGGTGTTACCTTCGGTAGTCTCTGGCAAGGGCCCACATAAATCTACTGCAATAACCTGCCATGGTCTTCCGGCCCCCAGCTTGTTTTGGGGATCAGAATGTCGGTGGCGTGCTGGTTTTGCTTTCTGACAAGCAACACATCCATTCACCCACTTCCTGACATAACTCGTCATGCCAGGCCAAAACCAATTTTGGCGGATTATGGCCAGGGTCTTATTAAAACCAAGATGGGCAGCTTGGTGCGCGGTCTGTGTTACCTCTGCTTGTTTAACACGGGGGCATACCACCCTTGCGACTCGTCTACTTTGATAAGGCAACTCTATGTGCAGCACACCAGATTCATTTTATTTTAGGTGCTCCCATAATTTAACAAGCTTTTCTGCCTGACATCCTAGGTACCGGTCTGAAGGGGCTTTCTGTTCCCGGACCCCATGATACACATCCCCAATGTGCTCATCCAACTCCTGAGCCTTGGCCAAATCAATTTGCCGTCCCGCTAGATGAGTGGATACTGCATCAATGCGTACTGGCTGCATTATTGATGCTTCAGGGACAAGGTAGCGTTGGCATTGCTTGCAATCTTGGCAGATCTGCCGACTTAGTCCGTCTGCATTATTATGTTTCAGCCCCTTGCGGTGCTTCAAGGTAAATTCAAATTCCGAAAGTACCTCGAACCATCGGGCTAGCTGACCTGTCGGCGTCGAAGCTCGCAGTAACCATGGCAAGCTGGCATGGTCAGTGCGTATCTCAAATTTCCATCCATATAGTTGCAGACGGAAAGGTTTTAGGGCCTTCACAATAGCCAGTAGCTCCAGCCGCGTCACACAATAGTTCGTTTTTTCCGGTGAGTGCATCTTAGAATAGTATGCAATTACTCTCTCTTGACCATCTTGTTCTTGTGCCAGGACCGCTCCGGAAGCCACTTGGCTTGCGCCCGTATCTAGAATGAATGGTTTCGAGTAGTCCGGATAGGCCAGCACCGGCGCAGTTGTCAGATGATTCTTGAGAGTCTGAAAGGCATGCTGACACTCGTTGTCCCAGCAAAATTCTGCTCGGGTAGAACACAACTGGCTGAGTGGTCGAGATAGCTCCGCATAATTTGCAATGAACCTGTGGTAATACCCACAAGTGCCCAGAAAGGCCTTGACATCAGACTTATGCTTGGGCAAGGGCCATTCGCTAACAGCTTCAATTTTGGTCGCATCGGTTTCCACCCCATCAGCGCTCACCACATGCCCCAGGTAATGCACCCTCTCCCCGAAAAGCGTGCATTTAGATGGCTTCAGCTTTAATCCGACAGCCTTGAGTCTGTGAAAGACTTCTTCTAAGCGTTCTAGGTGAGTGTCAAAATCGGCAGAGAACACAATTATGTCATCTAGGTAGATCAACAGTGTGCGCCAATGCAAGCCCCGTAGAACTGTTTCCATTAACCGTTCGAATGTAGATGGTGCTGAGGTAAGGCCGAAAGGAAGAACTTGCCACTCCCAAAGACCGGATCTAGTAGTAAAAGCGGCAGCTTCTTTGGCAGAACTTTCTAGCTCCACTTGCCAATAGCGACTGGCAAGATCTAGAGTACTGAACCACTTGCTACCACCTAAGGCATCTAAGCTATCATCAATTCTAGGGAGGGGGTATGCATCCTTGGTGGTGAGTTCGTTCAGCTTACGGTAGTCCACACAGAAGCGCCAGCTGCCGTCTTTCTTTTTCACCAACACAACTGGGGAGCTCCAAGCGCCATGGCCCTCCTTGACTAGGCCATGTTTCTTGAGCTCTTGCACTTGCTTCTCTATTTCTGCCTCTTGAACAGGGCCATGCCGGTAAGACCTTTGTTTGATGGGTCGTGCATCTCTAACCAAAGGAATGGTATGCTGGACAACAGCTGTCCTTCCAAGATCATACTTGCCTGTACTGAAAATTGACTGATTTTTCTGCAATAACCCTGTTGCCCTTTTTACTTGGTTATCGTCCAACCTATGACACCATTGTTGAAAAGCATTCTCAAGGTCTTCCGGAAGCGCTCCGTTGGTCGGCCCCATGTTTGGGTTATCTTCCACCGCCCCGGCTATGGAACAGCTTGCAATGGCCTGTCCCGACTTCAGCTCAATTTCCGCATCTGAATAGTTCATTATGCGTATACAGACATCTTTATTTTTCGGTTGATGTATGGATGAGGCCACTACTAGCCCTGGCAGCCCGCCAGTGTGCTCTATACACGCTGCCCCATGCCTCCAAACGCGATTCAACCTAGCTTGAACAAGCTTCTCACTACGGGGTGGAATGGATGTAGTGTATTTGGCCTGGACCTTGACCTGCAAGGGCTCTCCGTTGGCAGCACAGCAATCGATCTTCTGTCCTTGGCAGACCAGCTGATTGTTCTTGAAATCAATCTGGCAGTTAAAGTTCTTGAAGAAGTCAAAACCCAGCAGGATATGGTTATCTATTTCGGCAATGAGAAAGTTCGTTACAAATTCTTCATTGCCCATCTTCAATGTGACTTTCGTTGTCCCTTCCAATGGAATTCGTTGGCCATCTGCAAGCACACCCTAGCCTTCAAAAGGTAGGGGGTGGGTGAAGGAAGACGGGGGTAGCTGTTGTAGGACTCTTTTAGGAATTATGGATCGGGAACAACCACTATCGAGAAGAAGCAAAAATTTTGTCTTTCCTACCTGAGCCCGAACATAATACGATGTGGCCTCGAAAGGTTGACAGAAACTAACTAGTGTGTCACCCCTTAGGTTTGGTTCAGCTTGTCCGGGGCCTATGACTGCTGAACTGATTCGTTTACCGCCTTCTTTTGTCTGCAGTCACGAGAAATATGTCCTAAACCCTGGCAATTGTAGCAGCGTATGTCCTTGGTGGTTTGAGGCCTCCGGTTAGCCGCCAGTCCATTTAACAGCTCACGCTGGGAGGTTGCCAACTGTCTTTGTGACTCCACCAATTTCTGGGTTAGTTCCATTTGCATGGAAGCAAATTTATCCAGCATTTCCTTTTGAGAGTTGCGAAACTCTTCAGCCTGCAGCTCTATTTGCTTTTTCAGGTCTTGGACGTCCTCTGTCTCTAACCGGTGGATCCCTACATCGGCAGTTGTCATTGAGCGATATTTATGGATGATATCGACTGCCTCTGCGAGAGAACTTGGTGGTGACAACCGTAATGTCCATGCCAATTGTGGCATTGTTGACACTGCACACAGAACTTCCTGTTTCGTTTGCTGATCCTGTTGATCAGTCGTTAAGTTTGGGTACGCCTTTTTCACCAATGTCATTACTTTTTCCCCAAATTTATGAACACTTTCTTTAGGTTTTAACTTCAACCCCCACAAAAGAGTATTTGCCATATCTGTAGTGAGTCCATACTGCGATTGTAGCTTATCGTACACTTCCTCACATGAGTCGCCAGTAGCTCCCATTGTAGCAGGGCCCTTTAGGGATAGCCGCAGACGTAGCTTCTTCTCAGCATCACTCCATCTATTATGTTTAGCAATGGCTTCATAGCTAGTGATGAATGTGTCTACATCTTCTGTTCCATCAAATGTGGGTGCGGGGATTGGATGATGTGGTGGGACAGCTGCCTTCATGTGCGGTTGCCCTATTTCTTCCTCATCGCCACTGTAATGGTCACGACACCCCCGTTCCATTTCTAGCCTCTCTTTCTCCAACCTTTCTTTTTCTAACCTCTGTCGTCAAGTGCGTGTAGGCATTCTGGGTTCGTCTAGAATGCTCTAGCAGAAAAATCCCACTGCTGCCACCAGTGAAGTAAATTCTACTCGACAAGGATAGACAACTAACTCAAGAGCGAGTTCACGCAAACTCGATGAGTCAATAAACAGACTTGTGGGTGAGCCGATAAACAGACTCGAGAGTGAGCCGATAAACAGACTCGATGGTGAGCCGATAAGCAGACTCGAGAGTGAGCCGATAAACAGACTCGAGAATGAGCCGATAAACAAACTCGAGAGTGAGCCGATAAACAGACTCACGGGTGAGCCGATAAACAGACTCGCGGGTGAGCCGATAAACAGACTCGCGGGTGAGCCGATAAACAGACTCGCGGGTGAGCCGATAAACAGACTCGAGAGTGAGCCGATAAACAGACTCGATGGTGAGCCGATAAACAGACTCGATGGTGAGCCGATAAACAGACTCGATGGTGAGCCGATAAACAGACTCGATGGTGAGCCGATAAACAGACTCGAGAGTGAGCCGATAAACAGACTCGTGGGTGAGCTGATAAACAGACTCGATGGTGTCTTTTCTCAACTATTACACCCTAGTAAGCCAAGCGCAATAATTCTTGATGCTCGGTCAATAGCACTTATAGTGAATGCAGCTATGATACGCTGGCTAATATCACAATGCTAAAATCAGAAACAGTGACAAGAATGTTATACACTATTCGCTTTTCAAACTCAAGCAGAGCTTATTTGTAAAGAACGCAGTATCTTTATTGGTGTTATATCTCTCAGTACCAAGCAGTAACACACCAACAATGATCAAACCGGCAGGTTATATAGCAATCCCAAGAAAAATCCACAATTGATTGGCTGCACAGTAATCAGGTCAACCAATTCCACAATAACATATTTCGAATACAAAAACGATAACATTTGTCACTAACTAATCACGCAATACGAGTATTAATAATTTTTTTTAGTGTTTGTATAGTAACATGCAAGTCTTAGAACAATATGGTAATAAATGGTTAACATAAAAAAATTGCTAGTATCACACATACATACACTCTACATTGGACAAGTGTTAAGCGTGCGCCTTATAAATGACTATTCAAATTTGTCTGAATTGCGATGAACATAATATAGATCCGTTGAGTTAGCAATTTGAAGCTGCCGGATTATAGGCTTAGAAAAGACGTCATCAACTCTTACGCATTCTGACGTCTACAAATACGGGTACACACTGATTGACAGCTCATTCGCTTTTACAAGCATGAAGTGGGGTCCAAGACCATTCGCCCATCGGTAGATCCTATCGGGGACGACAGTGACCCTCTCGGGCTGCTGGACTCACCAGTCAAAATCGATTTTTGAGTGCCAGTAGTCTCACCAACCACCTCAGCCCTTTTCAGGGCTATCATTTCCGTTTTAAGGGTTTTGTTTTGCGACGACAATGGTGGAAACTCGGTGTCGTACTTGTCGTCCACTTTTTTTATTACAGAGCAATGGTCCATGTTCTTTGCCCAGACCTGTACGGCTGCGAGTCTGGACAGTCAAACGATAATCATGACAGTTAATATATATATATATATATATAGGCTCAGCGGTTGGAATAGGAGCCATAACAGTGAAGGAAGTGAGGCCTCAGCAGACGGAGGGAAAAAAGCTGATTCATTAGAGCTGTTCTCTGTTATAAATATCTCTGTTAGCCTGTGAGAAGATGTTTAGTCAGTCTGGCTCTTTTGTCATGTTGTAGTGGGTTAGCGTTTCAGTAGTTCTGTCTTAAGCAAATCATCGGAGTGTACGAATTGGAAGTTATGACCAACTCCTGTTGTTTTGATCATGTCTGGTAGAGGTCTAATTTCTTTTGCATGATTTCCTGGCAGGCCAATTAATGTTTCTTTCTTCATGGATTACTTCTACCGGAAGTTTCTGGCTCGCTTGTAGATGGGTGTATGATGATTGTCTTTTTTGATAGTCCTCTAATGTACTAGGTTCTTTTTTGTTCGCGGTAATAATGCGTCTATCTCTGGTGGTTTAAGTTTTCTCTATTACGCCATATGCTTTTGCTAATACTTCCAAGACAACAATGCCTAGATAAAACATGCAATTTATCTAAGCGTTTATAAATTTAAGTTGGGATTGTACTTATATCTATGTCATTAGCCACACTTTAATTTCTACTGTAGGGCTGTACGCAGACGATGCATTAATGCATTACCCAATCACCAGTTCTTTTTCTATTCTTTCTAGATATTTTCTAAAAGGATTTAAATATTTGAGAAAGCTGGACACAGAAATAGAAAATGTCTTAATACATCCATTAAGTGCTCCATTATAACTTTTGGTACCGCCAAGGTAGTCAATGTTCATAGTATTCCAATACCGACTAAACAATGTGGTTTTAAATCGTGTGAATAGTATTAAATATTTACGAGTTTCTGTAGCAAGTGATTTTAACTGAACTAACCATATAAATAAAAAACTTTCAGACTTAAACACAATCTTTCTGCAGCACTACCTAAAATAAAATTACTAGCTTACAAAGCACTCTGTCAACCAAAGGTAGAGTTTGCATCAGAAGTGTGGGATCCGAGCTACAAAGATCACATACATTCATTTGAGATGCCACAGAATAAAGCAATTTGTCAGTACAGACGCTCCCCAACTTACGAACGAGTTACGTTCCGAACGATCGTTTGTAAGGTGAATTCGTTCGTAAGTTGCTTCAGTGTTATATTTTGTATTATAATTTATGTTTAAGGCATATATAAGTATATTGAAGGTTTATATAAGTATGTTTAAGGCTTGTATAAGTAACATGTATTGGTTTTGTACTGAAAAAAATATTTAATAAAATGGAGAGAATACTGGTGGATGCCGAGCCATGACACTGCATTTCTTATTTATTGTATACATGTGTTGTCCTTTTTATTATATCGCTGTTTTAATCGTTATGCTATTACTTATCGTTGTTGTCTTCTTTTTGTATGTGTTGTCATTTTATTATATCGTTGTTTCACTTGTTATGCTATTGTTATATCTGATATTTCTTCATAACACTATCACTTACCGTCACTTATATTCTTGTCATACCAACGCGCTAGTGGTCCTATTTATTCACCTTGTTAGCTGGTGTTCTTACCGTTAGCCGAAACGGTTGATATTATTGTATATAAAGGAGCTCGCTCACTTAGTTGAGCAGAGCAAATAGCCGTACGCTCCTCGGCTAGTGAAATTTCCTATGCTAATAAAAAGCTGAATGAAACTACACGCACTCTCTTCTCTTATTTATTAGTCTAGATCGTGCCAAGTAGGCCTAAAGGCCGGTAAATTCCTTTACAATACGTACAGTAAAAATGAAAAAAAGTTCTTCGCACACTGGAGATACGTTCACGCACTTATGTGCTGCATCGAACTGGGCAGAGGAAGGTGGATGCTGAGTGGTGCTTCTGAGAAGTGCCTCTTTTTGCTGCTAATACATCGGTAATACCGTCACTAATAGCATCGGACATACGCGCAGACATGTTCGTATGTACCGTTGTTCGTAACTCGAATGTTCGGAAGTAGGGGAGCGTCTATAATGTGAAAGGAAAGGACAGTGTAACACCAGAGAAGGAACTGTTGAGTCTGGAGTTACCACAACACTGAAGACAACTGCAACGAGTTGAAACCTTTCACTTTGTTTTCCAGTCAAAGGAACAGTCCTTTATTGAACTAAACACTGTATTGAACAAAACACTAAATACTGTTTTAATGAGCGCCCGAGCACATGCAAAAATGCCGATAGCTTTTTCGACAAACCAAAGACACTTATTTCAGCAGTTTTACACCGAAAACTTAGGCCTATGATTTAGCGTATTTTATACTGATAGTTTTTACTTTCACCCAAGGCCGATCTAGAAGCTCTATTTTAACTTGAACGGTCAAGCTTAAGTACCTACACTATAGCCAATAAGGAAAAAGCATTTCATCAAGCCTGTGTACAGTGGTTAGGATTTGTATTTATTTTTAGCTAATATACATGTATGTATTTATCTAGCTACTGGAAGTATATTAAATGACATTGAATTTTTAGTAGAATATGAATAAACTGAATGTGAAAAAAATCGGAAAAAAGGGTCAACAACAAATAAAGATATGAGATAAACAATTCAATAAACATAAAAAGATGAAAACAGAATAGAGATGGTGTTTTCCTATATAGGAAAACACCATCTCTATTGTTTTCACCTCTGCTGCAAAGTTATTTATAAACTATATAGTTTATAGAAAACTTTGCAGCATCGCTATTTTTGTTGTGTTAGTGCAAAACGCTGTCCTTGCAATGATAGTGTTGTAAGGGTATAGTGCCACTGACATTTCGCAGTCTAACCAGGCTGTGGAAAATACCACTCATTCATTAGTCGCTTGGAGCGATGGTATGTTTGCATGCGTCATTGCAAGCGCTATGCGAATTCCTAAAAGTATTATTTTCGTCAACAAGTAGAAGTTCTTCAAGTTAGTAGAAAAGTGCCTCTGGTTTTCGCAGAAATTTTGTTTCGGTTTTTTGTACATACGCTTTTTGACCTGGCTAATTGGGGAATTCAGTCATACACGGTTGTATGTAATGTAACAGCTTTGTTTGGTTCTCTTTTGTTCAAATGTGAGTTAAAACATCTGGTACTTTCATAGCTAGAGCCAGGTATTCTTAGAGTTATAATGAGTTGCTTAGGTACACCAGCTTCTTGTAGAATGGTATTACTCAGTAATTTATCCTATATTTATTGGAATAAATTCCTAAATTTTCTCCTTTTTTGTACTACATTTTCACCATCACTTAATAAAACTCACATTACTGTTATTTGTTAGCAAAATTTATTCAAACTGAGTTTATCAGTGAAGATCTAGACAAGGAATCTCTGCTTCCCGTCTAGCATTCCTTCCCAATTGTTTTTGTAAAATTTTGCATTCACTCATCACGATCAGTAGATTTGTCGATTTATGAACTGAATAACTACATTGTACAATATCAGGTTTGACAACTTAAACCACACAATCACCAATAAACGCTGGATAAGCTGAACATTGCTTCTAAAATCACAGTAAAGAAATGAGTTACACACTGTACTTCAAGCAGATAAGTTTCAAGAGTACCTAACGAAGATCGTGGTTTGATTTGCCCAGTCCTAGGAATGGCGTTTCTGAAGTTGAGAGCTGGTCATTTTGCACGTGATCCTGTTCTGTTGCTTTTTTTGGTGTGCTTCAGCTTAGCACAACAATTCACACTTCTTGTTTTAATCTCACTAAATGTGAGCTAAAAGCCTTCACCTTTATGATTATCATTTTTGTCTTTTTTGATATGATCCTTTTCATATAGCGGTGGTAAAAGGTAGCTCAGTGACAATATATTGGATGTTCAATGTTGGTTCAATCTTAGAGACTTTCTGAGAGTCTTTTACAATTGCACTGTGCCCTTGCTGCTTGTATTAATATTTCTTTTCAGTTACATTGAATACTACTAACTTCTGTATAGCAAATCAAAACAAACAAGTGTTTATGATCTATATAGTTGTCATCGTCAATATTTTGTCATCGTCTAAAATTATATTACCTGTTTTCAACTTCGTTTTCGCTACACCATAGAATACTTAACACTGAACTGAGAGATAGCGAATATCACATCTCGTTCAGGCGTTGCGGAAGGGATTTCAGCAAATAAAATTTTGGCATCTTCGTTATTCTAACGTATTCAGCACAATGACTGTCAGATTTGAATTTCAAGAAAAGTTTTTGTTGACGGCATATGGCAAAACAATGTCATACGGCAAAAAAATCTCATATGACGAAGACGAAAAAACATTGTGTGTGACCTTGTAAGGTGAAAAGACCATATAACATAGACATTGTAACCCGGAGATGTCTTGTACTTCATTGTTGAAAGGGTTCTGATGACATATATATTGATAACTTGGGCTAGATAGATCAAGTAATAACAAAACAATAGCCAAAACGAAATGCCCTGTTTTCGAGTTATAAAAATGTGGCACTTGGCGCAACGAATGATGCGACATTCAAAGGGTTAAGGTACTTACATGTAAATAGCAATACATTACTTACTTACCTTGTCAAGTGGTATTGCATAGCGGTCTGTGTTGTGCAATAAGTGTATTTTTTCCTTGTAAGGTTTACACCAACTAAATTAGACATGCAAATGCCTTAATGGTTTAAAGGAGTTTAGGTAAACTTTGACCTTTGACACCTTTCGTAGCTCTTGCCCTTTCACCTTTTTCTTTTTGTGCTAGAATTTAGATTTCTCATGAGCTATGACCTACAATGTAAATGAGATCTATTTATTTATAGTTTACAAACTATGGCACTTTTCTGCTATAAACATATCGTGTTGTTTGTTAGTGGTTTTTCATTGACTGTTTGCAAGTCTGTGGTGGCTGGCTTGAATTTACAGTTAGGAATTATTTGTTTTAATCTGTGTATGTATCATAGCATGTATTATACAAAATATGTTTGGTTGCCGTGTTACTGATTTTATGAGAATTTTTGTTCTGGTGTAGCTAGGGACTCCAACCCTTCCCAACTGGGACAATGTAATAACTGTGCAGTCTGAGACAGTGAAAGATATTCCCATCGCTGCTTATGTGCTCATCGCTGTCGGAGCTTACGCTGTAGTAATCGCCACCATTCTCATGATTCGTCAGTGTGTGTTGGTGAGTATGACAGCTATGACTTGTACTAGAAATCAATAGGTTATTGATTATTGCAGATTTTTATTTTGTGCTCAAGTAACGCAATTCTGACATATCGAACATTTTCTTTTGCAAATGACAGTATAAGAATCTTTATTTCAACAACAGCATTTTGGAAATAAAATATTATTTCCCACATATTATGTTATGCTACATTATTAACCTGTGAGTAGGGATTTTACTTTTGCCCATTTCAAAGAATTTGTTTGTATCTGAGAATCCATTTTTATTGTTTAATATTTATCATAGCTTCTCTCTTTATTTGCTACAACCGTGCTGCTTATAAGCAACTTCTCATACTACATTCTCTGACAACAACTCTTTTCATTTTTCTGACTGTTGAAGCTGGTATATAATGATAGACTCCAGGAAGGGTCATGACCTCTCCTTTATTTTTAGTGGTGTTTGGAAAGTTCACAAACCATGGAGCTATTCTGCTTATTTTGTTAGGTTAATCAACTACCATAAATAGCTTTTAGCTTATCCAAGTCTCTTTGTCGCCTCTCAAACTTCTTGGAAGATTGTGTCACGTGTTAACGGCAACGCCGTTTGTTGAAAATGAAATGGTTTAGAAAATTTGTTGTATAAGCCTTTTGGACAGCTGGTGTCTCCTTTAAGCTTCTTTAGTTAACTTTAAAGCTTCTTTATAAAAACTACTAGGGAATGCCAGGCGTTGCATGAGTAATAAAAAAGTTTTTACAAAGATGATTTATTTTTAATCAACATATATAACATCTACTTCTACTGTTCTAACTTTTCAATACCGGTGTTTATCATACTTTTTGGACTATTAGTCGCTACTTTTTTCTGATGTTTTGAGCCATACGGCTTATATAAGGGTGCGGCTATTCTGTGGCCTTTTCTTTCACCGCTAGGGTGCATTAACCGGAATCTCTGGTTAGTGCGCTTCTAGCGGTAAAAGAAAAAATGAAACAATGCCTAACGGTACTGTTAAGTTAGGCAATGGGTTAAAAGCATCGGTTAGTACGGAACAGTGCCTAACAGCTGCTGTGCCTACGACAGGTTTAACTTGATTTCAATAGTCTAGTTGGCCATGTGATTTTAAACATTTCTATTCATGTATGGGCACACATTTTGTATGGTATGGCTTCGCGCATAACGTTACCTGCAGTGTTGCAGAAGCCACAAAAAATATGCACAAATAAGTAGCCTATGTGCCCAAGTTATTTCATGGTATAGCCAGTTAAACAGGGTAGTGTATTGGATACACGCCGGTCTGCAAAACTGGAGGTTGTGAGCTCAAATCCAGTGCGCACCAGATTTCTCTGGATGGACAGACAAACATTGAGATTTATACGTATAGATAAGTTACTGATGATACTGTAGGCCAAAGGTCTGTGCGGAGAGTGTCGGTTCAACTGCTGTCAAGGATCATGTGGTCAGTGGTGTGTGGAGGCGTGCCATGCTTCCTGTGATTGCAAGTCACCAACAGTCACCGGTTGTCTCGATGCCATCTGCCCTCAGAGAAGGGTAAGATCAACCTTACATGAATAGCTAGTCATATAACGAAGGTACTAGTCTAGATTTGATTAGCGCATGTCTTATAGTCTTCTGCAGCTAAATTTTCACTGAGACACACTGCTAGTCGTATGGCTACATGCGGAGGAGGTAATTCCAATCTTCATTTATCAGCAAGCGGCGAGACTTGCAAACACCAGCTATTCTAGACATTAATGATCTAGTTGTTCCTCTCTTTTTATTTGGGCCTTCCATATATCAGCTGAACACTTGTACCTTCGATGCTCTCTCACTCTCGGTGCTTTCCCATTAATAACATATTGTAATTAGTCTTTCGTGATTGAAGCATCTTTTGGTGGATATTTTTTAATCTTGTTTTTAGCGATGTTTTTCTTACAATAGATAAGAGATTACTGACAGAGAGGTGGATTGTGTCAGTGGTATTATGATATATGATGTTATATATCGGTAAAGTCTTTGAGCTTATTTATTTGACTGTACTGTTAGATAACATAACATCTTGTGAGAGTAGAAGGTGAACTTTTGCGTCTAAAGCTTTACTCGGTCGAAATTTTTAGGAAGAAAATAAGTCATTAGGGAGACTCCTGACATGTTTGTTTAATTCAATTTTAAGTGTGATGAGCAGGCCGTGAATTTGATGGCAAGGTATTGATTGTTACCAACTCCGCAACATAAAATTAGGAATTGTCTTTTCCTTTTATTCTCTGAGCAAGTTGAAGCCATAAAAGAAGCTACTCTTTGTATTCCAGTATCCTTACTAGCTGAACTGATGTAATGACTTGCCTAAATCAATGTTCCAAAGTCGTTTTATTGAAACATTTGAGAAACAGGTCACAAACTTTCACATTCTTGTCTCCTCACCGTTTCTTTTCTATAGTTTTACTAGAACTAGTATGCTAGACTTTCTATAGGTAGATGCACTCATATTTTCTCAGCTTGCATGTACCATAAACACATGTACATTTTTAATATTGTATAGAGCGTGATTCACCTCATCTCTAAGGCCTGCAAAACTATACAGTGGACCCTCGCCATACGAATATATTTCATTCCAGTGTTGGCATCGTAAGGTAAAAATGTCGTGTAGAGGGGTATAGAAACCCAGAGCAATTATCTAATGCAAACACTCCTTGCTAAAAATCATCGAAATTTTAAATACGGACTGCACATATTAAAAATTAGTTACAAAAGATGTTAACCTTAGTAACTATAATTGCCTACAACAACTTTAGTGTATTTAATAGTTATGATCTGCTATAAAATGTAACATTACAATGCACTATGTGCAGTACATATCGTGGATAGTTCTTACCTTCAAGAGAGACATATAATATAAATGTTGAATTTAACTTAAATGAATTTAGCTTACTAAACACGTAAAGTTGAGTTTTAGTATGTATTTTACTAAACTTCAGCTTCGTCATATGCAAAAATGTTATCACTGATCTGTTTCCAGTTTCATTTTCACTATAATTAATAATGAACTGAGAAAGAAAAGCATCGTATTTATATCATGCATTGTGGGAAGGATTTTGGTGAATAGCATATAGGCATCTTCGTTTTTCCGACATATTGAGCACGCCAACTGCCAAACTTTAATTTCGAGAGAAAATCTTTTGATATCGTATGGCCAATAAGTGTCGTATGACAATGGTGAAAAAACATCGCGCTTCAGTTTGTAAGACGAACAAGTCGTATAAAAGGTCATCGTAACCCGAAGGCACACTGTACTGTTTGTTGGCAAGTTTAATATTGGCTTCCATCTGTTTATTGCTGTCGCAAAGTTAGTTTTCTCACCCTTTGAGTTTAATGTTGGTTACCTTCATGCTGTCAAAGTTACTAGTTACACTCGGTACTGTAAACATGTTTAGTATGTCCTGTCCTTTATTTGCAGCACATGAACTTCGCTGATGCCATCATGTGTCGGTGTTGTGTTGAGGAGTGTGGCTGCTGCGAAGATGGCTGCCAGTGCGGTGATTGCAACTGTAACATGGGCAACTGTGACTGTGAGAGCATCAATTGTCTCTGCTGTGAATGCAAGCTCGGGGGCTCCAACCTCCCTCCACCCCCACCTGCCCAATAACAAGGATGCTATCAAGATTTATTTTGGATCTCTCTACGCGAGCATCTGAAGGAAAGATCTCTAACATACCGTTCTATGCAATCGATGTGATGAGCTGTCTAAATTATCTATCGAAATTCGGATGGATTTATGTATAGAAGTGGTTATGTTCTCATGCTTCATCGCAGCTCATTGTTTAGAAAATCCCTCCATGTATACATAATGTTTTCAACAAAATATTGTAGATAAACAAGTTTTATCTATATGTCATGTTCTTAGCTTGTAATCCTAATAATATAACTAACCAGTTTTAAGGCTGTCTGAGTAACCCTCATCGGTCATCTTGCTTTTACAAAGTACATTAACTACAGTTTATTGGTTTGTAGCACCTTTTTACTGCTATCCTATCCGTCCGTGAGTGTACATCTTATAGTCTCCAAACGCTATTTGCTGGAGATTTAGTAGACTTGAGGCCTTTGTTAGCTATTGCACTGTATGGTATTGCATTCAATATAATAAATGCATTTTATAGCTGTTAGTTGTCTTGTCCTTAGGTTGTTACATTTGAGGTCTTCATCTGAGGTTGTGATCTCAAACAACGGCAGCAAGATTGGTGGTTAGTACGGATAGGCAGCTATATTAATAATGAGAGTGTGGGAATGTTTACAGTTCAGAATTTTCAACTGTGTATATCCAAGTCATATACAACATTCACCATATGCTAATTTCATGAGATGTACCACATTCATGTCACGCAAAGGTCATAAGGTCAAACACACCGCCAAAGGTTCATGTCAAATATGCAATGCACTAACAATAGGGAACAATGCACTAACAATGCACTAACAAGTGTAAGCAATGTTATGGCTGACAATCACATATCGTAGATCTTCCTACAATTCATACAGAAATATAGCAACATTATCTAGGCTTATAAGACAATGTGGCTACTGTGCTGTTTCTAGGCATATTGCGTCTTTCGCTTGATCCTAAACACCTCCAGCTAGCTGTACGCTAGTCATTATGTATGAGACAGCCAATTGGTTGCAAATTTGGTTTTTCGTAAAGGTACGCTGATAAGTTCTATGAAGGTGGTAGGTGTGGACTAAAGACATTTCATATTAGCCTGTGAAACGACTCGCTGCCTACTCCAGTGAAGTGGGTTTATTGATGCATTTTTAAGAGAAGTGACTCCTACTATAGAAACTCGTGGAATAACCAAGCTGCTAGAGTAAGATGTGGGTTGTAAATATCCGTATTTTCGCTAGTCTGTTGTGAGCCTTATTCGCACTGTTAAGCTTACAGCATGACTTTCAATAAATATATAAATTTTAAATCTACATACATGTAAATGTGAGTGTTTGTCGTCCGGGTGTCTAGTTATAGTGATAAAGCTTAACTAGGCTAAAAATACACTTCGTACTGGAATTGAACTCAGAGAACCCTGGATCTGAGGGTAGGCGTGCTATCTACCACACCAAACAGCTCACCTGCTATACTACAGAATAATTGTGCACACGCTTGTTAAACCTCCCAAATCTTAATGGCGGTTAGTTAAAATACGCACGCTTCATTTTAGTCTATTTGCTAAAAGAAAAATATGTGCCCAGGTTTTTCAAAAATGCTACAAATATATGTATATAGCATAGACTTAATTAAACTTACATGTATAGCACACATTGAAATGAACCAACACCTTTATTTAAAAGGTAGAATGGTGAATGTTGTATAGAGTTGATCAGGATTAAATATAGTTCAAAATTGGAAATTATGCGCTTTGAGTGCAAAAACTTGTTTATTACCGGGCATTCAGTAGGTAAAGCATGTAACAAGGCGGCATTTTATTTGAACTCAGCAGAGGACTGATGTCATGAACCATAGTGGCTAGAACTTGCTGTTGGCAGGCGTTTTTACATTTTAGGAAACACCATCAAAACCACCTTTTCAGTCTCAGATTGCTCTATACAAACGGTAAACTTCATAATTATGAAGTACAGCTAGAATATGCTTTATAAACTGCTTTTGTTTATAGTCAAATCTGCTATGAGGTCATACACTGCAGCACCAATAAAAGGGAAATACGAAATGTACATATAACCTTCTTATGCTTCTCTATTTGCCTAGTCCTAAACTTACCCAACAAGGGTAAGTCTAACTTTAATTTTAACTTACTTAAAACTAAGTTTAAGTAACTTAACGGTCCACAAGTGGTGACACAAACAGTACCACTGTAAGTGCGACAGTACTATGCTTTGACTAGTTTTACTCTCATTCTGATTGATGTACAATGCATACTGGCAGAGTTAGCCAGTACTTTGCACACAGCATTCCGCGCATGGATGCCATAGCTTTGCCTCTGTTCAAATCTTTTGTTCTACAATTCTTAAGGCTTAGAGCTAAATACTGGATTAGTTTGTGATAAAAGGGGTGAGTTTGTTCTATAAACTATTAGAAAGTAAGTACGTCAAAGTTTTAGTTGAAGTTATATATTAGAAGTTATGTATTTGAGCATAAATAACACTTTAACAAAGTCTTTTAAATTTATCTTAATGCTGTGTACAGTAAGCAACCAAAAATATCGATTTCTAGCTAAACGGTGTCTTAACTCTGTTTAATCTGCACTTACTTATATCAAATGATTTACCCTTTTACAATATGCTGTATGGTACATAAGGGTACAAATTTTATTTTTTGTATTCCACTTACTTGCACCACCATGTCTTTAAAAAACAACTCGCAATTTCTATACACTGCTGACTAACGGTCAGGAAGTCAATTGAGTGTAGCATAGATTATAGGCTAGTTGTTCAGACCCTAGTATAGAACTGTAACGGACATGGATGACCGGGTTCAGAGCCGAGTGAGAGCAGCACGACCAGCCCACCGGCCCGACAAAGAAAATATGGCTTGGTCAGATTGAAAGACTCAGTCTGAGGGAAGAAGCTGTTCCGAAGACCGAGCCAACCGGAAGCATGACCGGCTGGCTGCAAGCCGGTAAAGAGTGGACCGGCCGGCACCCAGCTGGTATTAAAACGACTAGATTGCTGTCGGGTTGGCAGAAGCTGGTCATCCAGCCATCAAATAGAATGGGCGGAACCTACAATTACGCCAAGCTCGTTAAGGAGCCAGAAAAGGTAGAGCATGGGAAAGCTTTGACAGCAGTTTCTGTCTGAGCACATTGACTGTATTTGTATATACTTATTTTTTATATATATAAATTATTTAAACTCATAAAGTTAATGGGTAATTTTGGAGCAGTATAGGGTTCATGACGATTCCTTTACATTATTGCATGACTAACAAGATGCGGTCAGTACAAACATTTCACTAACCGAGCAGGCAGGCTTCTATTTGCATAAATTTACCAACACTGCAACTTTAGTCAAAGAAGGTTCAATGTTTTGCTGAGAAATTTGGGTGTTAAACTATAAATTCACTAGTGCTTTATTTAATGTTGGAATGTTTTGACCCGAAGCGCTGACCACTTACAAGGTTGTACTAGCAGCATTCTTGTTCATAAAACACCTCTCTCACATGTATTACAAATTTACAAGCCTAACTTATACAATAAGTTTATGAATACAGACTGATATGACTCAAGCACGGTTTAAAACTCTGTTGTTCTTAAAGGTTGAGCATTGAGTGATATAATAAATTTGTACCATGGAGGAGAACGAAAATCGAAATTCAATTTCAAGGAGGCTTTTGTCAGAAGTCAGACTAAACAGAGTCATCCAAAATGCTGTCCGTAACATGCTGGAAAAAGAAAAGTAAGCATGGAAGATTTGCTTTTACTTTAGGGGCCACAAAATTTACTTGTCACACTATTTATTCAATTTTTAAAACTCTTCTAATCCTCACTAACAGTTTATTGACACATGAAAAAACTAGAAATTCTTTAATAGTTTCCATATTTCTAACTGGCCAGTTTAGTAGAAGTAGAATTTTTGAGTCAACAGAGTTGCTTTTAGACAGAATCAGACAGCCAAATCGCAAAAGAAAACAGCAGTTACAAAAGAGATTCAAGAAGATGAACCTCTAGTAAGTTTGGTAACTTGTTTAACAGAGAGAATTTATATGAGAGATTAAATGACTATTTATGTTAAACTGTATGATCTTACCATTGCATCATGGGTCAAAATATTTCTTCTGTTGGAGTAAAAATAATACTGTTCTCTTTCATAAATACATAATGATTTAATTTTTTGCTGAGTGCTTTTAGAAAGTCAAAGCTCCAGGTATTTTCTAACTATGTTAGCAATTTCACTTGTCTTATTATTATTAATATTATTATTATTGTTATTATTATTATGCTAGTTTATTTACATGTCACGCTTGTGTATTCATTTGAAGTTTGCTAAAAAAATCTCTGCTTTTGTTAGAATTTGAAAATCTTGCTTTGCAAAAGCCAAACAAGTTTTGTAAATGACTTCTTAACTAGGTTCATGTGTAGTTGGGTTTAATAACCAAATCGGTAGTTGTGCACTCTCCCTTTCTGTAAAACATCATTAGCCTTTAATGGTCTATGGCCAGATTAAGCAATGCAATGTGATAAGGGCTGGAATATGATTCTAGCCCATTTTTTCATGTGCACTTTGAGTGTTCATTCTAACCTGTGACTAATGTCAAGCAGCCATTAAGTAAAAAGAGCTCAAATATCTAAAGCCTTGTCTTTCAAGGGTTTTCTCCTCATGGCAATAGTTGACATAAATCAAATTAGTATGTTTTGGGCCGATTTCTACTATCACTCCATTTTATAACACTAGAACCTTGATGTAGAGCTAATTGACTCCAAATCAGCTTTTTATAGAATAGTAAGATGTTACATGAAACTCATCAAACTGCTGCCTTGTTGATAGAATGACGCAGCGGTTCCAGTCGTCAGCCTTCCTAGTGCGTCCAAGTCTGGCTGGGGGATCATGAGAGTGCAGCCGGTGAGTATACTACTATATATTGATATTAGTATCGATTGCTGAAGACGGATTGCTTTTACAACTCTCCTACTAACATAAAGGCGGTATTCGTACACATTATCAATATTGGGTTTTCATACACAGCAACCTTGTAAAAGTGTTTCAATCGGTTAATCCCACAGGTAAAAACACATTTCAAATAGATAAAGCAGGTCATCTCTGTGATACTTACCTTTTGCTAGACAGACAAGCTACATCACTTACAACTTATTTACAAAGTACCTACCAACCTATCTGTCTGACAGTGAGCCCAGCTATCAGCACTATTTTATAAGTGAGTTTAATAATCTCACCAGATATGCTAAGCGGAACCTTGACACAAACATGAAATCTACAGCAAATATCATCAGAACGTTAAGGTATAACGATTAAGGTGAAATCATTGTTAAGAGGATGACTAAGGCTAGAGTGAAAAACAACCCACTGCAAGCCAAAGAGAAAGGGTAAAGACAGATTGCTGATAACCAATTCTTCTGGTATTCATCAACAATTTGACCTACTGGCTCATCTCCTTACACTTACCTACAAATAGATCTACTGACTCATCTTCTTACACTTACCTACAAATAGACTTACTGACTCATGTTTTTACACTTACCTACAAATAGACCTACTGATTCATCTCCTTACACTTACCTACTAATAGACCTACTGTCTCATCTCCTTACACTTACCTTCAACTAGATCTACTGACTCATCTCCTTACACTTACCTACAAATAAACCTACTGACTGTTCTTTCACTTACTTACAAATAGACCTGCTAACATAGCTGTCTGATACCTACTTACAGATAGATCCCACCGATAAAGCCTACAGCCTAGAAGGTTTGGCAACTAACATCCTGGATACAAACCTACTTTCGATGACAGGCCAGATAAGGCTTGAGTTGGCTACTAGACTGCAGCAAGTCCAGAACCGGGTCTTCAAGGCTTTGTCCCATGTCAACATGGAATCAGACTTTTTGGTGAGACTATCCTTGCATGGTTTCATTTCTTTTCTATTTTTATACCTTATTTTATATTATAGTATGTTAGAGCTTTAAGAAGCTCTTTATTTAAGCTCTGTATAGCATCATATAGAAAGATAGATAAAAATAATAGATAATGTATATCGTAGCATATATACACTGTGACTGTAGTATTTCATGAGTCTTTTATATTAGCTGATCATATTGGCACTTATGAGAGAATTTTCTTTACATTGCCGAAAGTGACTATTTGGTCATAAGCAGCAAGAGCCAATTGTGTTAGTAGATTCTACAAGTAAGATTCGCCATCTTGTAAAATGGATCTATGTTTTTATACAAGAGATCTAAAGATGTAGACTCCACAGAAATATCTTGACTTGCAATCATTCTATGAGATCTCTTTGCATTACACTTGATTGTTATAAATAACTTTTGTTGATTATTTATTGGCACTAACTTCATATTAAACAAAAATGTTTTCTAAATTATGTCATACAAAAGCCATAAAAATGCAATAGTCAGTCTATAATATCAAACAATGTAGCGTTTAAATCACCTCTTTCTACTAACAATTATGGCAACTTTCTGAAAAATTAACGGTATTTGGGGCTAATTGCCTGAAAATTAGTCGGGTGCGAATGAGTTAAAAGATCAGATTTTAGGTAGAGAATTGTTATGGGAAGAGCCAGTAATGATATTATCAAAATAATTGTTAGAGGTTGTGCGCAATATGTTCATATCAGGTAAGTTGAAATGAATTATAAACCTGTAACTTTCACGTAAAATAATATTCTATTTTTTAATCTCGCAGCCAGGATCAACCCGAAAGCCTCCTTCACCAGAAGGAGAAGACAAAAAATTGGAATTGGAAAACCGGTTAGCCCTTTCCTCCCAGCTAAAAAGTCGTGTCTCTGACGCCGCCAGTAGATTCAAACTCCTGGAGCAAGTCTCCTTCTGGCTTGATCAGCTAAGTACTGACCTGGTACGCCGCTTAACCGATGGCCTTTCGACTAATTGCTTCTAAAGGTCACAAAGAACAATATTTCAGAGCACTGGTTTTAAGCGATTTGCATCATACTACTACACACTACTACACAGGTTGAGCAAGCCTGTTGGGGCTTTTTCTCATGCTAATTTTCAATATTTAAGGATCCTCATAGATTTTTTTAAACTAATTAAATGGAAAGCATATTCTTTCTGGTTACTTTCTAAAGTACAAAAATATGCTCATCACTAGCAGAATCAGCCAATGGGATGCAAGTACTGCAGACATATTGTTGATGCTGTTAGAAGTCATTGGCTTTAAAATATCTTGCTATAGACAAACTTAAAAATAATAGGATGGAGAAATAACTGTAAATTACAATGTTTTGTAGTTGATATATAAATTTAAAGCTAGGAGAATGTAATGCGTTATTAACCACATTCAGATGGTATTTATGTGAGACACGTTCTACATCGCTACTAAAATGTAGCACATGTTTTTTGTTTTTTTCTTATTAAGGCAATTTGTCGATATTTACAGGAATGTGGAGTTTGTGCAGCCACACCGTGGAAGGTAGAAGGGTTGGAGATAGACTCTATCGAAAACATTGAGTAAGTTTTCTATTTTCTTATTTTCTGTCATGTTGACAAAAAAATCTCTTTTGTCACGTATAAAGAGATACAACTCGTAGACGGTCAAAGAAAGGTTTATTAAACACACATTTTTGTAATATTCCTCATGTAAAAAGTGCAGTGCTTCACAAATAGCACCCCTTCACCCAAAAAACCAAGGCTCTGTCAAGAAAATCGGGTTCAGCCTCAAGGAACACGCTTTTTCATTTTTTTATTTTAATTTCTTCTGTCTAAGAATAATGCGCAACTGCCTTTCTTCAATATCAAATGTAGTAGAGCTCTCCTTGCTGGAGTGGGGGCAGAGAACATTTGCTATGTGATATATAGATTCTTTTGTAGACTGAACAAACGTGCCACGCATAGAGCCTATCCATATTTCTTTTTTCCTTTTCTTTCGTGTTAATAAAGATACAACGTCATGCAAAAGTGTACTTATAACGATTTTATAAACTAATAATGCTATATATAATCGCAGTGGGAGAGGGTGATGCAATTTTTTTCATTGTAAGAAGGCTTGGCTATGACAAAAGGTAATAGAGAAGCACTACATTAGTGAGACTTGATAATTTTCTTAAAATTCAGCTGTCAGTGATGAAGTTACCTATGAAGTTGTTGTGATAATGTGCTTTTTGCTTTGCATTTGGTAGCCTGTGCTCTTCCACTGTAGCATATTGAATAGTGATCTTCACATGTAGGCTGTTTACTAAGTAATAGAAAATGTGCTAAATATGCTCTAGAGTTCATCCTGTTTTATATATGATAAATGATTAACTTTTCTCTCGGTGACACTACTAACTGGCTCACTACTAACTGGCTCACTCATCTGGTAGAGCAGTAACTAAAACTGTTCAAGTACTTTTCATTTATCGTCACTAGAGATCTGTTGCTGCCAGCTGCCTATGCCGGGAAGAAGCTAAAGCGTTTATGTCATAAAGTTATGAAGGAAGCTGGTATCTTAGGCTGGAAAGAGCAATTGAGTAGCAAAAAGCCTCCCGCAATAGTTGAAGGTAAGCATTGTTTTATTTTACTTTTGAACTAGTTCTATTGTAATTGTATTTGTCAAATCTTTCATATTTCTGAAACTTTGTCTGTGTGTCTGCATTTCGGCTATAGCTATTAAAATCTTAATATTAAAATTCCACATGCCGATGGATTTGAACCTACAACAAATGCATCAACAAGATTCTTATCTGGATGCTCTACCACAGAACTAGAACGGTATATTCATCATTGATGTTTTCATATAACTCATACCACATGCGCATATAAACTATTTTAGCATTGCGCCCACGCATTACGACGTCTCTGTTTAGAAAAATGTTAGGACTTAAGTGTATGCAACGTGGTGCTTTTTCATTTTTTTTCGTTGAAGCTAATAATTTACCTCAAACTTAAAATTTGGTGAGTTTTGTACTGATTATATACGTTACAAAAAGATATATATTGCATCGACATTTCGTAGTTTACATACTTGCTATTTATTTTTAGATCTACATTTAGTTCGCTACTAGTTTATTCTAGCTGCTCAAAAGACTTTCTCCCAGCTACATTATATTTTTTAGATGTTGATTTGGTACCTTGCACTCCACAGTCATCGAATACATACAAAATCTCTGTTCGTTTAAAAAATCTTTTTAAACATTATTTATTTTAGTTCAAATTAAAACATCCTTGTTTGTCTGAATATTTGTCAATTTGTTATTTAACGTTTATTTTACTAACGATATAGTATAGTAACAAGCACTATTTCCTTTTCTCAATTGACGAATGTTGCATTCTTTACACAGTAAATCCAAATCCTTACAGTAAATCTTACTGATAATCTAGCGGATAATCTTACAGTAGTTTTACAAATGTTTGTTGTAAAATGTGATTTTAATTACGAATTACTAATTGGTTAGGTTTAGAAAGAAAGATGTGTAAGCTAATACACAAAGCAAGCACTGATAGGGTCTTTTGTGAAACACATGTGTATCACAATTAAAATTGAAAGATGATTTGGGAAATAATACATGCAACTTTATCATTGTTATAAGATATTTTAAGACCTCCAGTTTTTAAAGAAGTTCTTATCATAATTAAATGACGAAAGTAGGCAAATAAAGAGTAAATTGTCCAATATTTTTGACATCAGCTTGTGTAGTTTACATATCATGACAATTAACTTTGCTTGACAGCATTTGTGTTATTGCTGCATTTTAACGAAACATTTTTTGTACTAATGTTGAGTATTCTATTGTAGAGGAGACGATGGCCACTGATTTTAACAGATCTTCCAAGGCAGCCTTTTTGGTCATAAGGAAATGCGTTGATGGGATCCAGCAGATGACCTATAATCCTGTAACCAAGAAATGTGAGTAGCCTCAACTACTGCTGTAATATATGTACCCTCAACCACTGCTATGATATATGTACCCTCAACTACTGCTGTAATGTATGTACCCTCAACTACTGCTATAATATATGTACCCTTAACCACTGCTATAATATATGTGCCCTTAACTACTGCTATAATATATGTACCCTCATCTACTGCTATAATATATGTACCCTTAACTACTGCTATAATATATGTACCCTTAACCACTGCTATAATATATGTACCCTTAACTACTGCTGTAATATATGTACCCTCATCTACTGCTATAATATATGTACCCTCAACCACTGCTATAATATATGTACCCTTAACTACTGTTGTAATATATGTACCCTCATCTACTGCTATAATACATGTACCCTCAACCACTGCTATAATATATGTAGCCTTAACTCTTGCTTATAAGGGGTCAGCTCTAGCAAAGGCTACTGATAATCAATAGCCACAGTGTCTATGGTCTGCTCATAGCAGCTCTATTTTTTCACTCTGTAATCATCTATGATTGTTCGCTTTTCAATTCAGCTCTCTCTGTATTTCTTAGATACATCTATTTATGGTTGGTCTTTTTCATTTATCTCTTTATGTAGTCCATAGTAATAGCTACATTTATATTTATTTTTATAGCCATTTATATGGAAATAAGAAATGCTATTTTAGCAAATAAGGTATGTTTCATATGAATTTTGCGTAAAATTTGATGCACTTTCAATCTATTGTGGTCGTTTGAGGCTGGCTCATACAGGGTCACAGTATGTCCCACAATCCATAGGTGACCGGCTAGGATAACATTTCTCACACGATCAAAAACTCATTCGCATTTATATCAACAAATAGTTACTGGCATAGCATTCTCATTACACAATGCAGTCACTGAAACAATGAAATAATAATCCAGCAGCAACCATATCAAAGGGAAATGTAAATCAAGCGATTTACGACAGCCAATCAGCATTGCCGAAGTAGGGCACATTGCACAGAATATCATGGATGCACAACGAAACATCGAGAAAGTTTAACAGCTGCAATCAGTTTGGGTACACATAATCCCTGATAATCGTGAACAAGACAACCATGACATACGACGATACCGTGGAAACGAGCCTTTATACATTTTGTATGTCCAATGTATCGTATCATGCTCTACATGTTCCTTTAGTTACCATTTCCCCGCACCTCTATAAAAAGCTCCTGATAACAATTTGTTTTATTAGCCTTCTTTCTGCAAGCAATCCTCTTGGCGTTTCCCACGTTGAACATTAGTACCAATTATGAAAGTAGCAATAATTCTGAAGCATATAAAGCAAAATACAGAAAAATTAATTTAAGGACTACGGTAAATAATATTTGATATTTTAGATGATAGTAATTTCCTTCAACTTCACTTGCTGGAGAAACAATTTTAGCTAAATCGCTAATATGCAATTGTACGTGCCTTTTGGAACTTTAGGGATTTGTATCTTGTTTATTTATTAAAGAATTTGTTTTTTTAAATATACATGCCTTTTTTGATTCACCAGTACATATATTTAATGTTGAAATTATAATCCTCATCTCTCGCATACTGGTATTCAACCATGAGTAGAGCTGTTAGAATTTCGTATTTCAACTGCAAGGAATATTTTTCCAGCATTCTCATAATCACTCTTCCTATACAGGGGTTGCACAACTGAGACAACAACTTCAGGCACTCCATCATGGCACAGCCAGATCAGTGCAAGATTGCTCTGTTTTGCAAATTGAACTTCAAGATAAGAAAGCGGTATGCAGAGGATTAGCTATAATGTATTTTAGTTAGCTGTTCTTTGCTAGTGTTTTATTAATAGCTATATCTCACCTAGTAGCAAAATAACTTTTCTGTAGTTCACTTGAGGCTAAATAGCCAATGCTAAAGTAGCATCAACAAGGTGTAGACATTGATGACATCATAGTCTTTATTTTGCAACTTTATAATTATTATCTTTTTTAATTATAACATGTGTTTGAACAGGTGTGACACAAGAAAAATCTTCATTCTATGATTACACTAGCGGACAAGATTATCTCTGTCTGAGCTTCCTAAAACTCTCTGAGCATAACAGCAATCGTGGCTCTACTAGGTTGCTTTAGTATTGATCTGAATCATTTCTTAGACGAAAGACTCCTAGAAAACGTTTTAGTAACCAAGTGGATAATTTAATCAAACTTTAAAACCAATAGTTATTTTTAGTAGTTCATGAGTAGTTCATCAAATTTTAAAATATCTAATAATGTGTCTTCTCTAATCTTGTTTTTTTCACATAGTGATTTGGAAATTTGCTGAAAGAGATACGTACAAGTTAAGAAACAGTAATGGTTAAAAATTCATTAACGCCGTTATCTACATCACTCTACCAAAACTCATTTAAAAAAGATAATTAAAGTTTTTAGTAACAATAAATAAACAACAGCAGCTTAACTTGCCAATGGAAGCATCAAACAATTATGTCAAAATAGGTTTTGAAACAAGCTTTCTGTGAGAAAGAACATATCTGTATATTTAGGTGATGGATTATTGTTGCTCTGAGTTTGTAACCTGCCAGGGCAGCAAAGGTGAAAGTAAAAAACCGTATTGGATGAATGTGTGTGCTAGATCTTCTTGCAATGCACACTGCAACCTCATCTCTCTCATCTCACCTCATCTCACCTCATCTCACTTCATCTCACCTCATCTCGTCTCACCTCATCTCACCTCATCTTATCTCATCTCACCTCACCTCAACTCAACTCACCTCACCTCATCTCACCTCATCTCACCTCATCTCACCTCATCTCACCTCATCTCACCTCATCTCATCTCATCTCACCTCATCTCACATCATCTCACCTCCTCTCACCTCACCTCATCTCACCTCATCTCACCTCCTCTCACCTCCTCTCATCTCACCTCATCTCACCTCATCTCATCTCATCTCACCTCATCTCACCTCATCTCACCTCACCTCATCTCACCTCATCTCACCTCATCTCACCTCATCTCATCTCACCTCATCTCATCTCACCTCATCTCACATCATCTCACTTCATCTCACCTCATCTCACCTCCTCTCACCTCCTCTCACCTCACCTCATCTCACCTCATCTCACCTCATCTCACCTCATCTCACCTCATCTCATCTCATCTCATCTCACCTCCTCTCACCTCCTCTCACCTCACCTCATCTCACCTCATCTCACCTCATCTCACCTCATCTCACCTCATCTTACCTCATCTCATCTCACCTCACCTCATCTCACCTCATCTTACCTCATCTCACCTCATCTCACCTTATCTCACCTCATCTCACCTCATCTCACCTCATCTCACTTCATTTCACCTCACCTCATCTCACCTCATTTCACTTCAATAAATTTTCTGCCTAACAGGTTTTCAAGTTATATTGCTTGACTTCAATCTAATGAACTTCTTCCAATGTGTTATGTTATCATAGCCTGTCAAGGTAATAGCTTTGGCTATATTTTTAGGCCCTTCAAGCACAATCCCGGCAGCTGCTTGCCGCTCAACGAGCTCTTGCCAAAGCTGAAAATGACCAACAGAAAACTGAGCAGAGCGTGACTTCACTAAGAATGGAGAAGGTAAATCTGTTAGATGAATTGTTAGTTGTTACATGCCACGAAAACAATAAAAACTCAAATGTGTCATTGCTAATAATGCTACTTTGTAGAAGATACATAGATCCACGTATTTTTAATGTTGTAGGTCAGTATTCATAGCAGCAGTTTTTGAGTCTCCATGTTTAGTACAATAGAGAAACGTAATGCACAAACTTTCTTGTGTTTAGATGAGTGAGATCGTGGAGCTGAGAGAAAGAAACAAAGAACTAGAGGCCACTTTATCTAAAATGAAAGGCTATACAGATATGCTCGAGCAAGGCAAAGCTCGAGCAAGGAGACATCTGCAGAACTCAATAGATAGTATGAAGAAAACAAGTTCCCTCGCTCTAGACTCTTGGCGTCTTGCTAAAATGAGTGTAAATGTCACAGAAGGTACTGAACACCTTGGCGTGAGCATTTATATAAATATCATTACTAGCCTCATTTCCATTCTATTTAATTTATATAATAACTAACTAAACATAGATGAAAATATTTCATATTACTAGCAATTCATGAAATAAAACCTAAAAACTGGTTACTGATATTGGCATGTTAGTAGGAATTTGTGACAAACATTTCATTAGTCTTTTTCACTTCGTTGCTACAAATGTTGAGTACCTGTTAGACTGTTTCAATTGGTTAGAACTTTTACAATTACTACATATATACATATCTATATATATCTCAAAGTACATGTACGTGTGTTGTATGTGAATATGTCCGTCTGCATTCTGACTATTGCTATTAAAATTTCGGAATCAAGAGTCCGCACCAAAGAAGATTTGATCTCAGACCCTCCCATTCGTAAGTCCGGCGCCGTACCAAAAAGGCCACAGAGAATGATTTGTTTGCTAGCTGATAAATGTTGTGATATGGGAGCCAATACTCAACAGCTTTTTACTACACCAGGTCATAGCATAACGTCATGAGAAGCTGGTGGCATTATTAGGCGTACTCAAGTTTTCCATTGGCAACGTGCCAGGCTAGTAGCAAGTGACAGGCAACTCTCATTACTTACCATTGTTTATAAGAGGATTTTTATTACCCGGGCAACGCCGGGTAGCACCGCTAGCATACACATATATATATATGTGCGTGTGTGTGCGTGCGTGCGTGCGTTTGCATGTACTCATGTGTGTGTGCATGCGTGCGCGTGTGTGTGTGTATTTACTACTGAATGCCCGGCATTGCCCGGGTGATAAAAGTCTTTGCCAAAAACATTTATTTTTATTTAACATATAGCAACAGTTACCATTCTAACTGTCAAACTTCATATCAAGAAAAAAGTGTTATGTGCAGTTTAAATAAGTTAAGAGAAAACATGTAACAATGGTAAAAGCTTTTAAACTTTGTCAAACTCTCAAACTCCGTATCTTTGTATCTTTAGGAAACTTTTTTGCTGGTCAAATAAACTAAGAAACAAAATAAAACAACTATAATAGTGTTTAAATGTAAATGTGAAAAAATTAGCAAGTAATAGCTAAATTAAATCTGTTTTGCTACTACTACAATAAAAGATGATTTAGCAATGATACAATTAACACAAACTGAAAAAACAAAATAAAAATCCTGAATATGTTGAATTAATAATAACAATTTGTGCATAGAAGTGTGTGTATTTAAAAAAGGTTTCCGTTCCACTAGAAGCTATTTATCAAAACTTTGCATATGATGATACTGGTATTCTTTGTTACTGGTACAACTGTAAAAAAAAGATGTCGGACTCTCTTTGTCTGACTGAACGAAAAGAGAATGTGGAGGCTATTTCTTCTCGAGCTAATACAATTGTCCAATTGAAAAGTATTTGCCTGCACAGATTTAGCAAACAAACCTTACTAAAAATCGAGACTAGAAATGTAACTGCAGATTTGGAACTAAAATGGCACATTTAAAAAGGTAAAATAGTAGTAAAAAATTAGTTTTTTAATCAATTTAAAATAATAACAAATGCAAAGGATAATATTAGTTAATAATCAAAAGTGCACATTTGGTGAGTACTTACGGTATACGGTATATATAATAAGAGTGATAGAATGCTAAGGACTGTATATCGCTGTGGTTAAATGCATCGTTTAAAACTTGCGGTTGCAATCTCCGTGAGTTCAAATCCAGCATTAAACGGATGTTTCAATCCTAAATTTTAACAGCTATAGATGGACATACTAAAGTACACACTGACAAGCTGTGAGATTTACATAGATATACACAGTGTAAAGTAAACCAGCCTACTAATTAACTGATGGATAGCAGGTGTCTACTAGTCAGCCTTAGTTAAATAATGGAATAAGTAAAACTATTTACAGAATACATGCAACATCATCTAATTATTACAATGTAAAAAAGGTCATAATATAATTTTTAAATGCAAAATATTGAAAACAGGAATTGTTTTCCATCGCAGTATCTTATTAAAAAATAATAAACATTTTCTGGAGGAAATTAGCATATTGTAGCGCCTAGTATTGAAAAATATAGTAGTTGTCTAAAAATGTAATCACCAAAATCAGCCGTGCTGCACTTATATTATAGTCAGTTGTATTCAAGGCATCAAAGAGTGTAAATATTTTTGTAGTAAGGCAGATTACTCAGAACTTAAAAATATTTTATGATCTATAATACTTTTAGCTAAAGAAATCCATAATTGATAAAGCGCATGTTATGGTTGAAACAAATTGATGTAAGAAACATAAGTTTTAGGTTTTCATCTAAGTTTGTATCTAGAGCTATCATTCATGTTACATTAAGCCTCTGCTATGTGTCTATTAGTAATGTTGACTTAACGACATAGCTTATGTTTTTTTTGTCAATCTGTTATATTACTTTGCAGAAGTACAGCTATATGAAGTATAGTGTGTTTAATCGTAAAATCCATTTACAAATTATTTTATAAGTTGTTACCATGCTTAGCGCTCTAAAGCAAATGATTTGTTGCTAAAGGAGCTGCATTTATTGCACGCTAAATATAACATTTTATTAAAGTCTTTTGCTTCATGGCTTTTCCTCAGACAGTTTCGATACACAAGTTGGTAGACGAAATGTCGGAGCCCAAATAAGCTCCGAGGTGCCCCAAAAGCCTGCAATACCTGAAGGGTTTATGCTTACTGACAAATCTCACTACAATGAGCTTAATGTGAGTAAAAAATAATTTTTTTATTCTCATGAAAATATTCTAGTGTCGATGTGTCTCAGAGACTGACTAATTTTGAATTTTAGCCATTTTTTTAACATCATAGCGCATCTTCAAGTTGAAGTCTTGAATCGTAAGCATTAAAGTACACCAAAATGTTTGTTGAAATCTCAACTGATTCCCGCTTTTACAGTATGTACCAAAAGTATATTTTTTCCACCCTCTGTTCAGTTCTCCTTTTTGTGGTTCGAGCCATTTTAAAACTTTAAACTTGTGTTTTTGCTATCACATCTGTATTTTTGTTATTTTGTGTGGAATTGTTATTCAAGTAGCTATACCTTTTTACAACAACTCATAAAGTTGGTTAACTCTTACAGAGATCATATAAATGGAAATCAAAATTATTGGAAGCTCTCAAGAAAAAACTTGAAAGAGCCCAAGGTAAGTTGGTTAGCAGCATTTCTTGTCTCAATTTCAGCCCAAGTGAATGTTGATTAGGCTTTACCATTTGTCTCGGCATGAGATTTCTTCTTGCTCAAATTGTGCATGTACTATAGTGTACTTTGAATCTTTATCAGCTCTATTTATGTTTCATTGTTTATACAATATACTGCATGTTTTAACATCAGACTACTTAATGTCTTAACATCAGACTGACTTATGTCTCAACATCAGACTACTTTATATCTTAACATCAGACTACTTTATATCTTAACATCAGACTGTCTTATGTCTTAACATCAGACTGACTTATATCTTAACATCAGACTGACTTATGTCTCAACATCAGACTGACTTATGTCTCAACATCAGACTACTTTATATCTTAACATCAGACTACTTTATATCTTAACATCAGACTGTCTTATGTCTTAACATCAGACTGACTTATGTCTCAAGATCAGACTACTTTATGTCTTAACATCAGACTACTTTATATCTTAACATCAGACTGTCTTATGTCTTAACATCAGACTGACTTATGTCTCAACATCAGACTACTTTATGTCTTAACATCAGACTACTTTATATCTTAACATCAGACTGATTTACGTCCTAATATAAAATCTGCTGCAAATCTCTACTACTCCACAAGGAATCACATCACTTTGAGTATCTAAGGCAATATATATTTTCACAAATGTATACAAATATGTACAGTGTATGTATGGTTAATAGACAATTACATACTATGAGTCTTTCCCGTGTTCTGCCAATCTCGGTTTGACCTTCTCTTTTTCTATCATAGCATAGCTCTTTGCTAGGAAGGCCAACTTGATGGCAGGTTAGTACTTCCAGGAGCTGGCTTGGTAGCAGGTCGGTTTTTGATCTGCCGGCACGGTAGTAGGTCAGCCTTTGTTTCTGCTGGCTCAGCGGTAGACCCGGTTGTCTTTACTCGTTAACAGCCAGCTGTTCTTTTGGCTGGGTCAAAAGTTGGCTTGGTTTTTCCTTGCCTTACTCTGACAATACCTATCTCACTTTCTTGCTGCTCAAAAGGCTTGAACTATTTTTTGGTTTTAGTACCACCAGGTAGCCATGATGGCTCACATGGCTTTGAACCTGACTATTATTTACCAGACTCTCTCTTTTAGAGGCAGTGGGTGTCTTTAACTCAAACCTAAAAGATGCAACTAGCTGAGCCCAGAGCCGAAGCTGACTGGCCCCGTACTCCAGCCGACAGACCTCACATTTCTTGCCTCTAAACTTTCTGCCTTTGAGTCCAGACTAAGTCAGCGGTCACCTTGGTCAGTTCCCTTTACTGCCAGTTATTCTACAGAAATTGCTGGCACTCTTTTGCTGGTCATGTAAAAATTGGCAAGCTATCTGTCACCCTAGAATTCAGGCGAGTTGGTTCATAGAGGGGGTTGGCTTTGGTGGTAGGCTGGCTAAGGTGGCTGTTCTGGCAACATCTGGCTTTTTTGTTAACTACCAAGTCAGTAAAGAGGCAGCTCCTGGTCACCCAGTAAATTGGTTGGCCTGTTGTTCTTCTCTTGAAGCTTGTACTTGTCTTCTCTGACCGGTCTCACTACCTGATCTTTGCAGATTTGGCAAGCCGAAGTCAGGAAGGGTATACACGACTTTATAGGAAGTCTACTTGGCTATCCCCTGGTCTTCAAGAGCGGCAACTACTTAGCTTTGTCAACCTGATACACCACGTCTTTGCACTCGCCACCTTCATGAGTCCTCCCTGGTGCCAGCGAAACCCACCAACTTTACACATGTTCCCACCTGCAGGGACATGCAAAAATGACGAAATTTCGAAGCACTTGTTGTCGGTTCTTCGGGACACTTGTGAGGAAACTACAGCAGCCGCACACATCCAGCAGGTCTTTCAGTGCTTCCTTGACCTGATCTAAGGTCTTCTGTAAAACCAAGTGTTCGATTTTTATGGATAGACTTCTTTTTCTAGGGGCTCCAGCACTTATGTAACGAGTCTTGACTGGTTTTCTAACCACTGCTGCCAGTCCTATCCGATCCTAAGCAAGATGAGGGCGACTGGCCATCCTGTCTACCCCAAAGTGCATCTAAGCATGAATTTGCTACACGGCGGTTTTCTTCACAGCCGCCCGACAGACTGAACACAATTAAAGTTGGTCATGGGTGAGGCCTAAGCTTCTAGCAGTCTCTCCAGCTAGATTCAGAGATATAGCCAGATATTGTGAAGTTGTCAGGGCTGCTGACTTTCCAGCTTCAGTTGCTTTCTGGTCAGCGCTTCTCCTGGTGATACTGCTTAGTACATGGTGGTCACTGGTTCTCAGCTCTGGTCTCTGCAGTTGTGCCAGTTTTTCGTCAATGTCACCTCAAGATTTTACTTAAGTCATGTCACAAGGTTGCAGATGGGTCAAGTCATGTTGCTACCTGCTACTGGTAACATGTAAACCAGTATCACCTGTTTCATGGTCAACACACCAGCGACTAACCTGTTAATCCAACTTTTCATGAGAATAGAGCTTGATCTGCTGCTTTGCAGAATGCTCCTGCTTACGAGCAAAGACTATAGGAAAAAACCCTAAACAAACACAAAGGGTCTGTGAGCACCCAACTGGAAGGGCCAAAGAGCCATCATCAACGGTCAGCGGCCAGCTTGCTGCAGGAAGGTGTTTCTTCAATCGTCTAAGTTATCTTGCCATTGGGTACAGGGACACTTGGTCAGGTAATAAAGGCTTTACTCTGCAATGGGTATCTCAACACGCACAGCTTCTGCTTGCAATTGGTCAACAAGGTTCTGCGGCAATTTGGGAGGGATGGAAGAGGCAGAAAAGGGATACCTAGAAGCCTCTTATTACAAACTAGCACGTAAGCAATAGAGGTTTAATAATTGCTCAGCTTAGGTTCGGAGACAATAAAGCTGTTTGATAGTGATCTTTATGACTGAGCAGCCCTATCTAGGATCTACTCTGCTCACCTCAATCAGAGGAAGGAGCTAGAAAAGGCACCCTAAACATAGCCTGTCTTCTCATACTCCTGGCTAAAAGACCGCATCCAGCGGAATCACCTATCTGCGGTTAGAAAACACTGATGAGATCAATGGCATGATGCTATTTGAAGAGAACAAACAAGCTAAAAGAGAGCTGAAGAGGGCTGCTTATAAAATTGGTCAAAGCTCTCCCTTTATAACTGAAGCCGGTCCTCCCTGCCCTCTATGTGACAAAGTTTGCTGATCTCAGATTGGACTCACTAGCCACTTAAGTGGACACTAGCTCGCAAGCAGACATCATACTTGTTAAACACGGGACAACAATGACAGACATCACAAGATAGCCTTGGCTGGACCCAGGTCTACACGCTCAGCTACCACCTTGAAAGCAGCGGATTGACTCAAACGACTGTCCATTTCTTGTGCGGTCCTGGCAACCTTTGATATTGCTGTTGGGCTTCCTTTTGGTCTGCATGACAAGGGCTGATCTTTCATGGTAAGGTTCACAGAAGAGTGGGCTTGGGTGAATTTTAGTGAGTCCATCATCTCTTAGCTTGATGAGCTCACAATGCCGACAGTCTTCAAAAGTCTGCCAGTTCAGCCCATCAAAGTTTCTATGGCGTAACCCGGCTCGGTGTTCCAGCATATACATGTAGTAGAACTCCTCCAAGATCTTCAAATACCTTTGCATTTAATTGGACGAGTCGTTCCCTTTTGCAGCCAACAGAGTGAAGCATAGTTAGTTCAGAGTAAGAACTGCTGGCCATATAGATAGTCAGAAATGTTTTACGGCCTTTACTATGAGAAGCAGCTCCTGCCGAGTAATGTAGTAGTTTCTCTCAGCAGGTCCCAGGGGCCTTCTAAGGTAGGCAATCACTCTTTCTGCTTTGTTTCAAACTTGGGACAGTACCGCTCCTACTCCGCATCCGCTCGCATCTATACGTAATATATACTGCTGACCCGAATTGGGGTATCCTAAGACGGGTGCAGAAGAGAATAATTCTTTCAAAGCCTCAAAGGCAGCTTGCTCCTCTTACAATTTTGACTTCTCTCCTTTTTCTGTCAACCTGTGCAAGGGCTGTGTCACAGAAGCAAAGCTTGAAGTGCACTGATGGTAGTATTCTACTGTGCTCAAGAAGCTCTACAGCACTCGGAGCTCTCTGGAAAGTTGACTATTTTTTTTGTCGGTCTTCTCAGGGCCAGTAGCCATTCCTTTTTTACTTACCACAAGACCTAGGTAATGCATTTATGACTGGAAAGTTTGTACTTGGATGGTATGAAGCCAGCTCTCTTTAGCTGTGAAAACATTGTTTTTAACTGATGAAGGTAGGTGTCTAAATCTAGCACAATGACTAAAATGTCTAGGTAGACTAATAGCCTTTGCCAATGAAGGCCGTGCAACACTCACTTCATCAGGTTCTAAAGAGCGAATGCCACAAACGTGAGTCTAAATGACAGGACCTTTCACTTTCATAAACTAGGGCGAGTTGCAAACACTGGATTCTCCTTGGCATAGGCATCAAAGGGCATTTCCCAATAGCCACTGGCCAGATTCAGTGTACTAAAGAACGTGCTGTCGCAGACCGCATTGAAAGTATCATCAATTTGAGATAAGGGGTCTGCATTCTGCTCTATGACTGTGTTCAGCTTGTGGTAGTCAATACAAAATTGCCGCTTTTTATCCTTTTTTTAGCAACACCACTGGATAACTCCAGGCGCTTCTAGCATGCTCAATGAGTTGTTTGCTGAAAAGCTCTTCTAGCTGATGTGCTGCCTCAGCCTCCTTCTATGAATCAACTGAGCCAGTAAGGAGAGCGACATGTAGGCTGGGTAAAATTGTGGCTTTTCAGTGAAATGGAGTGCCGCACCTCAGAGGTCCAGCCGACACCTTCCTATCTTTCTGTACTAACCAGGGCTTGGTATCATATTAGCATCCTTGCTAACCATTCAGTTTGTCCTGGTTCTGTGCAGTTCTTTTTTGCTGCTTGCAACAGGTCCCTTAAATGAGTAAGCCCCCTTAACTCTTGTACTTTTGCACCTCAGGCCATAAAAGCCCGAGCTGAAGAGGGGCAATTTCTCATTCATCTAATGGTCATCTAATTCTGGCTATATGCAAATCGTGGTGCCGACTTAGAGAAGTTGGTCTTTGACATTCAGGCATTGCATGACTACTCTTCTCTTTGGCACATTTCGGTTCAAATTTTTAGCCAATGGAGGATCCCCTGAGCCAAACTCTATTAGGCCCAATAGGCAGTAGTTCAAGGTGGTGACTCAACATAGGCCTACAACTGCCTAACAAAATCTATGCAGATCAACAGTCACTCACCGACGAAAACCATGGATTGCTTAAACTCCATAGCTGGTAAGCTACCAAAAATGGCATTTTTACTGATTAGGCTCGCGATAAAAATCTCTTTAGTCTTTACCTTTGAAGATGTATTGGCAATCGTATGACTCCATAGAAAGGCAGCCGATTCCCATCGGCTATGTGACCTTGGTTGTCACCCTCCTTAAGCAGTTTTCTTGTGCCCTGAGGAAGCCTGTCAAAGTCAGTAGGCCATTCGGAGTCAATTAAAAACTTAATGAACTGCTCCTCTTGCTTTTCTGGGAAGAAGTAACATGGGGAATGGAGCCAGGCTAGAGCTTGTGCTCTGATCAGCTCAGCACTACCCTGGTCTGAAGAAGCAAGATTATTAGCACCCGATACACCAGAGTCTAAGGAAAACCCCAGCTATATTGGTTTGGCCTAAATTTGGGATGCAGTATGAGCCGCTCCTGCCATTTGGGAGACAGGCTTCTCATCAGTCATAGGCCCAGTCTCTATACTGGTGTGTCTGAGCGCACTTCTTGCAACCCAACCTGGTGTGGCTCGTTTAGGCTTCGGCTGTGCTTCTTCAACTAGGCCATGGTCCAGACTTCAGCTTTTTCAAGTAGTTTTGATAGTAATTCCATTTGACTGACAAAAGATCTCCAAGTCACCTCCTCACTGCGAGTGGCTATGTCAGGAGATTACTAAATTTTTTATGATCGTCAGATGAATTAGTTGATTAATATGTTAATCTTACTCTGTGACAAAACATATTGTACTTCCATTGGGAAGAATTGTGTGAGCTAAAAAGAAGGTTCTGCTTGCGCAGTCTACTGTCATTGATGAACTCTATATTTGCAGGAGCGGCAGGAGTGAAACTGTATGAAAAAGCAGTAAGTGACTTGAAGGAAAAAGAACCCAAAGAACCGCGAGAACCAAGTAGGTTTAAATATAGAATTTTAGGTTATTGCTATGCCGAATTTGTGCAATAACCATACCAGTAGTCAAATCCTAGGGCACCCTTTGCTTCGTGACCTATGAAGTCAAAAGTTATTTCAATTTTTTTATCCTTCAAATTTAATGAGTCATATTTGGATTGCAGAAATTTGAAAGGAAACCAGTGTTGAGGCAGTGTTTTTACTAAATTTAACTATAATTTATCTAATAATTCAACTACTGCTTTGCTAGACTAACACATTAACTCAAAATCAGTACAAAAATATTAGGGATATTCTACTGACTTTTATTTGCCTTGCTGAACCACTGTTACTCTATAGAGTCAGCTCAAACATCAACAAAAATCTAACTCAAGAAAGTGAACAAAGATCAGCTGTACTTATTACAGCTTTCAAGCAAATGACAACTCAATTCAAAAGACTAACATTAGGGTTCGTTCAAGTCTAACTAATGATATTATAAGATCAACTTAAGTGAACAAGTACATGTAGTTAAAAAAAATTAACTTGTCCAAAGTACTAAAACAGGTTTTTCATAATTTCTATCAGATTCTGAGTTGTTCTATGATTTAATTCAGTCATTTTCAAAGTGCAGCATCAGTTGAGTGCTTGCCTTTTTGCAATCATTGTAATTAAGTTATATATTTCCTGGTTATATCAACTTTTCTACTTACTGATGCATGATTCCTAAACTTAAAAAACTGAACTGAAAATATCATCCAAAAGCAAGAGGTTCACAAAGTGCAATAAGAATTGTTCCTAGCATTAAGAAATGGATATTCAACAGACAAGTTCACCTGATGACACAAACTGTGATAGTCTTCATGGTTGATGTCTGGAAGCTTAAGCATACACTTTCCTATTTCTTTCTTGTATACAGAGATACCTGTAGAGCGAGTCTCCTCACTTAAAAACCAACTTGAAATTGTCACCAGGGATTTTGAGTTTTGCCAGGCAAAGGCTAAACTAGCTACTATTGAGATTGAGCAGCTAAAGAGCTCATTGGTCAAGCAAGAAGGCGGCGTAGATGGCCTTTACCGGTATATGAATGAGGGATTCATAGACTACGCGCCTAAAATGAGTGCACCGGTTTGTAACAAAGTTATTATTTCTTAATGTTTGAGAAGAGCTCAAGTGGTTTGCATATAGCTAGCCACCAAAACTTGGTATTGAATAATGCTTGTCAAGAGAGGTTTCCATTAGCTATAAAGCCTTTTACAGTTTTACCTCTTTAGTAAGCAAAGTAGTGTCATATTTGTCTAGTAAACTGTTTTGTTACTTTAGCCGTGATATCTGTCACACGTATTTAATGATTTCCTGAGTGTTTTCTTTATGGGCCTTATGTCTTAAAGTTTTGTTGAGTCATCATATTATTTGTCAGCATTGATATGTCATAGCCATGTGTTCAGCTCACCAGCTATGCTCGCAGCAGATGCCATGTTTAAACGTCAGATGGGAGTTGATTATGGGTGATTATCAGACCACTCGCGCTACTATGATTCAAAACTACAGAGCTGTACATAACCTTTCGGGCGATGCTCTTTATAAGGCCCAGTCTTTTTAAGAATCTTTCAGTGGTTTCATGACTGACAAGCAACTGTTTATTACAACTTACAGGTTACAGTTATAAATACAACTAAATAGTTAGTTAATAGCTAGTTTCTTAGTCATCTGTTAGTTAGTCAGTCATTAGTCAATCTCAATAGTAGTCAGTAGTTAGGTAATCAGTTAGTTTCTTAATCAAAATTTAATTTTGTACTTTGATCTTGTACCTAAATCGATAAAGTGAATGTTTATAATCATAAGCTAGCAGCTAATTTCTGACTTAAAGAAGGTTTTTGAGCTCACCTCTAACTAAACATGCATGTTAAACTGATACACATTTATGACAACTTTGAACTCATCAAGATGGTTGACCAATGCATCGACAGAGGAAATGTTGATGCACAGTCTAATTGGTTAGATTATGCTAGCCATTGATTGAACAGGTAACAGTCAAATAAGTTGGTAGTAATGCAAGTTAACTGTAGTCAACTGGAATGTTTCGTTTCTAAGAATAGCTGTATTAAAATGTTTTGTTGAATCTATGCTTCATTCTCTCCAAGCTGTTAATACATTGTAATTCTAAATCAATAAGTCTATTTCCCTTCATAAGCATGTTTAAAGAAGCATATTCTAGCCACGACATGCAGTCTTTAGTTAATAGTTTTGGATTAATGTCAGTTACTTTATTACTTTTTCATCAGAAAATTAAACAATAAGGTCCAATGATACTGTCAACATTAAGGTCAATTCAATACAAGGTCAAACCTAAAACTTTTTCAATGTCTTACATACACATTAACTCTTTCAAAAAACTTACAAATAATAATATAATATTTTAGTAATAATTTTAGTAACAATTTAATAAATGATAATATAATATATTTACCGCAGCTAAAATATATTGCTCGTGCTGCCGGCTAAATAATAAATCTAATTATATTTAATTTATTTTGCTAGAATTGTTTTTTCTAAGAATTTTGCAGACAAATCCAAAGTAGCTGAGTGCCAGGTGTGAAAGTTCAAACCTGTATTTGAATGAGAAACTAAAATAGTAAGGAGACAACTCTTCATCTTTATCAATTATCTTAGTACTGTTTCTTAACTGAAACCACTAAAATAAAAATATAAACTTCATTGTAAATATATAATAATAACACGAACTCGATCAGACACAATAGGCAGAAGTGAGTGTGTCAGCGTGTGGCACAATAGTTGAAAGTTTGAGCTCATCAAAAAAAACTAATTTTTTCTTTTAACATTTTAGTTTGCAAATGAATAAATTGAATCAAATTTTTATGGCTGCTTTGTTTTGATTATGGTAAAACTGCTCATGCCTTATAAAATATTTATTAAAAAAAATTTTTTTGTAACACTTGAGATACAAAACCAACATTTCAAAAGGTGAGTGCAAGCTACAGCACAAAAATTAAAACACACTCATGCTAGTTCAAAGTCTAATGCATTCATAACCGTTGACACTGTTGCCATTTCTTCTCAAAGTTTAATGGGGGTTTAGCTGAAGGCAAGAGCACGACCCATTAATGCTAAAAAAACAGTATGACTCACCAAAGCTGCAACTGCAAACTTAGCTGCAAACTTCAGGGTATAAAGCTAATAAAAATGAGGTACAAACACAAAATTAGCAAATGTTACAAATCCTCACGATACATAAGTAAAAGAATAAAAACGATCTAAAACTATTAGATTTGCATATTTTGTAACAGTATCTATAGACCAAAATACAATTTTAGACAAACTATGATGAAAAACTAAAAAACATGTACCGGATATTGAGAACTCTGGAAAAGGCTTTACATGATACAAGAAAACTGCCATCTACTGTTGCTCAACAACCAAGTTCATACAGCGTAGCTCCAGATGAAAACTTAGAGAGTGAGTGCATTGATACATATAAGTGTAACTGTAGTAAATATAAGTATTGCATATAAATATACTGATTTGTTTTTATCAAACTCACTGATGACATTCACACATGTGCTAAATTTCTAAAAAAAATCGGAAAACGCTGAAAATCTGCAAAAACCTAGGCAGCATACATATGTGCCGAAATCTTGAACTACCACTGTAACTGTTTTCTATTTATATTATACACATTTAGTATAATCTAGCTCCAAAATATGTTGCAAAATTATTTGTTTCAAATAGAAAAAAGAGCATTTTAACTAATTAAAAGTTTACATTATATTTCAGCATATTTTATTCCAATGAATGATCTTTACAATATTTGCATTTTCTTACTTTACAAGCTAAATGTTTATTTTACATCAATTAAAGGTTTCAAAAACTTTGATGATTTGTGCCCTCATTTTTACAAGGCAGTTGCAGGTTTTTAACCTGTTTCAACTAGATATAAACGAGTTGCATACAACATCTAGCAATTGCTTTAAAAAATATCATTGTCAGCCGCTTTAACACTCTTCTAACTACTATCCATTCTTATAGCAGATAATGGTATTTTTAAACACTAGTTGTAAAACCCTTTTTTTAGGTTAAATTTTGTTTTTTTTTGTATTTCTTGTTTTATTAGGGTTATACTGCATAGTTTAAAAAAACATTTCTGTTTTAAATGAACTCATTGCCAATAAAGTGATAAATATGTAATTGCAACTATCTTTACTAGACTTTCACATATTTATGGTTTTTTGGGAAACCGCAACTAAGCAGGAAAATATAGTGACAGTATTTATGCTAATATTTATGCTAATAGTGGAACTAGTAATGCTAACTTGTATATTTTTACTACTATCACAGAATCTAAAAGTATGAAAGTCTCAAAGCAGACCATTTTAAGTAGTGAAGCCGAAGATCAGTCAGAGTTAAATATGAAACCACTGTCCGAGAAAAGTTCAACTCGCATAAAACAGAGCAAAGCTCAGCCACTTCTACAAAAGTCCAGCATAGTAAGTGATTGATACTTCAAGCGGCGTTCAGCCTTCTAGTCTCTTGAACTGAAGCTCAATATGTGAGATAACATTTCTAGTTAGCAGCTGGTTGGACTCTGGAACAGCTAATGCTCAGATTTGTTAAGAAGGATAAGAATGATTTTTTTACACCATCCTAAACTAGTTTCCTTAATACTACCTTGTAAAAAGAATGCTTGCCATCACTGTGCAAATGTTAAATTAAATGTGGTAATACATGATTTTTTAAAGTTAAATAAAATTGCTGTTTATTACGGTTATTGAATTACATACAGTTTGCCTTTTCATCCCTTCTGAATTTACAAAAAGTTTGTGATGGGAACTCTGTCTCTGTTTAGTTTTGTTTCAGCAGTAATATGGTTGACAGTTCTTTAATGTGACTGCTCTCTGTGTAGCTTTCTAATGCTGACTTGCAAAGTTCGATGTTTATAATTTTGATTGTAGCCGCTTATTCGATCAATGAGTGAGACTAAAGTAGACTCAAAACAGCACTTAACTCCAACAGCAAAACGCGGTAGATCAAAGAGGAATGTGACTAGTCGCGGGAAAACATCTTCTTTAGCGGAGCAATCACAATCAAGATTGGCTATAGCCTCTGCAGATTCTGAGCATACTTCAGAAAATTTTGATGTTTTTTCTCCAACTATTCCGGGAGGTTTCATATCTGACCTCAACGAGAAGCGATTGCTGGATAATAAAGGATCTGTAGGAAATTTTGCTGCAACACCTAGTGAAGATCGCTTCAATTCTCTTCTTGCTCCTTCTAGTAACTCTGCTTCTACTAGACCATCTTTTGCTAAGTACAATCTCTCATCTGTTAGTAAACAAAACTCTTTTCTACCGATTCCGTCAAGTGATGTGTTCTTTTCTAAACCATCTGAAACAAATGTGTCTCCAGCATCAGTTAAAGATACTTACGCATCTTTACCTGTGCCTTCTAGCAGTCGAGGACTTTCTAGAACATCTCAAGACTTGCTTAATTTAGCTTCTTCATCAAATCTGAAGCTTGGCCAAGAGAGTCAGAGACCTTCCCTGAGGTACCCTTACGACAAACAACCAACTACTCTAGAAGCAGCCATTGCTGAATGGTCAGAGGCAAGTATGGAAAAAGAAAAGAAAGGCTCAACTAACACACACTTACCATTGTTATCCTCACCAGCAGCTGTAGCATTGGATTTTATTCATGAGCCAGAGACCACAGTGAGATCTGTTGAAATTAGTTCAAGTAACCTAAACTTACCATCGCTATCGTTGCCAATAGCTGTAGCATCGGATGTCACTCGAGATAAAATTTCAACAGATGAGCCTGAAAATGTTTTGAATTTAGGACCAAAAGGAACAATCAAAAAGGTTGCAGCTAAAAAATCTCCAATAGGTACTAGCAGTCAACTTAAACCAGAAAGCAGCACATTAAAACTCAAAAAAAGAAAACTTAATGTAGAAGGCAAATCTGAAACCACAACTAAAATTCAACCTCCAGGAAGCTCAAAATCAATTGCGCAAAATGTGAAATCTAGCACTAGAAAAAGTAAAATGCAGGCATCGTCTGAAGATAGTGCTTTAGATCTATTAGGTACTGCAAGATTCGTTCATTCTAATCACGAGCTAGAAAATGGAAGTTCGAAACATCCATATGAACTCAGACAATCTGATGCATTTCCAAATATAACTGGGTCTATTGACTCTCTTTCTGAACAAGTAAGGATCAACAGCTCAACCTTTGCTCCGAAGCATCAATCAACTGAGAATATAGAGACGTTTGCCAAAATGCCTCCTGACATAAAAGCCCGCAGTCAATTTCCTTCAGTTAAATATCGCAAGATATTTAGAACACCACGAGTAGATTCTGCCAATGTTTTACCAACAAAGGGCATAGATCTTGGGTCACAAGTGCTGTTAGGAGCTCATCAAGTAGATTCTAAAGATCCTGTTTTAGTTGATAAACCTACTCGCCGAGTTCCCTCACAGACATCATCAAGACAAATGCAGAATAGACCTTCAAAAGTTATAGACAAAAGTAAACCATCAAAGCTAAAGGTCAGAGGCTCAGGTTCTAGTACTACTGGCCATACAACCTTAAGTTATCTAGCTCCAAAGAAACTGGGCAGTTCTGTTGAAAATCATACGGTGCAACGGCAAAGATCACTCGATGTTATACGCAGCAGCTCTGATGTAGACATAAGCCATTATTTGGTAAAAGTCAACGAATCAAAATCAGACACTGATATGAAGAATTATTCTGAGCAAATTGAGCTTGAAACAGATATTGGCAAAATTGGAATTGTTCAACCAATACGCATGAATGAAAGATCTAGTCACCAATCAAAGCCAACCTTGAGTTCGCAGCTCGCTGAGAAGAGACGATTTCAGAATAAGACCTCACCATCAGGTGTTATGCAAGTAATCACTGAAGTATCTCAAATTACACTTGATGGATCTGAGATTTATGAGCCTACTATAGCACAAGAGGAACCAAACATTGAAAATGTGTCATTAGTTGCGGAAGCTAAAGGGTCAATGGCTGACACCAACATTACTTCGCAAGAGGGCAAGAAAAAAGGCATTGACGCTTCTCTTGGTGTAGATTTTGTGGCCAATATTGAAAAACTAGACATTTCAACCTCAACTACTTCTATAGCTCAAGAAGTAGCAAATGCTACAAATCTAGAAACTTTTGTAACCGAACTTGAGCCTGCTAAAGAAGAAAAAGGCGTAATTAATGCAACTGTTTTACCAATTCTGGCAAGAGAGAATGAAGACATTGTAAAACTTGAAAAAAACTATGCCAACCTTCAGAGGTCACAGACAAGGAGGTCTATGGCAACGCACACAACTGATATTCATGTAGCCACAACACAGACAAGAGACATCTCAGCTTGTAAGTGACATGCTAGTCCTAACTGGTGTAGAAACAGAGATGGTGATCAGTAAATCGCTTTGTTTTTTTTCTGAAGCCTGATAAATTTTTGCAATGCATGACAACGTCCTAAACAGCAATGCTTAAGAAAGTCACAGCCTGTCTCTAAGTTTTTGTTGCTCTGCATACACATATTACAGTTTAAAACTTGGTAGTTTTTGTTCAATCAGTGGAGAGGAACTCTAACCCTCTGTTGCTACACTGACATTTATAAACTTGATAGCTATTACCGATAGAGGTTAATATAATTTGTCAGTGTCATGATCTTTCAAAAGCAAATGCATATAATTTTAAGTTTGTAATTTCATAGCGTGTTTCCATCCTTAAGGAATTTTGTTTAATTTATTCTCTTCTCCATTGTCAGTCAACATTCATTGATATTTGTTTCAGCAACTGATGAAGTTATAGAAACATCAAACTCGGATACTGCTTCAGATTATATGGTAAGTTTTGTGTTACAACGTGATTTTGAAATATTGGTTTATTCCAATTTTTCATTGTAACAATCTGTAAGCGGGTGTAACAACTACAAATGCAAACTAACTAATGAAAATAAAACTCTACTTTAGTTTTTATTTGTACACCTATTGTACAATTGTTAATATTTTATAGTTGAACATGTTTACAAACAGTCAGAAAGTTGCTCAGTAGAATATTTGTTGTTTTTATTGAACTTCAGTTATGGTTGATACAGTGTTAATCGTAATTATGAGGCCCTTTGAAATAAACCTGTTGTCGGTTAATAATTCATAGTTAAAGTATTTAGTACATGAATTATAAATTTGGCAAAAACTTTGTTAAAATTTGACTAAGCATAAAAATTACTAAAAGTTGCCTATTACAATCATCAGATTAAACTCTGTCTGTCACCAAAGGTATTTAAAAAAGTATAATTTGTGTACTGGGCACTCATTTTATTTTATCTTTCAATTGACAATAAGAGATTCCCAATTGTATATTAAGACGTTGCTAACACTTCAAAGACCATCGATTTATTTTGATAAAACACTCAACAGATGATATGCTAAGACTAAGCGTTTTATCCGATGAGTATTGCACACCTTTTGTGTAATATGAAACTTTTAGTAATTTTTATGCTTAGTCAAATTTTAATAAATGTCTTACCAAATTTATAGTAAGCTCTACTTTAATATTGAGCACTTTGTGCTGACTTTTAGCCTATACTGTATAGTACATGAATTATAACAATATGGACTTGAATAGAAAGCTAGGAATGCTCTACACATACGTATATATTATAAACTAATAGTACTCTGGTAGTCCCGTACACCATGAGAGATCGTCATGTGTAATAAGTAGGTGCACAGTTATTCTACAAAGCAGCTCTTTGGTCAAGTGCTGAGGTTGGTAGTAGTGAGCCTGGCTGTTAATATCGAATCCATTATGTATGTGGTATGCTAATATCACACAGGAATTGAATACAAGGGCTCAATTTCAATGTGATGCTCTTTTTACCATCGTTCAAGTGTGGCTTTGGCCAGACATATGGACAAACATGGCTATTTTATAGTGAAGATTAAGTGATGGTGACCTATTAGCTTGGTTTTACCATAGAATAATGGTATCTGCAAGTTACAACAAAGAATTAACAAAAACTATGTATGTATGTGTTGACAACATTAGTTTAATTCAGCATGGTCTTGGAACATATTTGTACATGTAGGCCTAACTATATAACAATAAATCGATGGTCTTTGAAGTGTTAGGAATGTCTTAATATATAATTGGCAATCTCTTATTGTCAATTACAGGATAAGATAAAATGGGTGCCCAGTACATAGATTATATTTTTTTAAATACTTTTGGTGACAGACTCTTGGTGGTCTACAAAACTTTCTTCCCAAATATGTATAGTACTTACGGTCTGAGATGATAAAGAGAGTGAGTTTATGTCATAAATGACAAAGGATACTAAATTACTAGGGGGTCCAATAATTACAGTCACCATTGTTAGTATGTACTATGAAGAACTACTGAGGTTGTAAAAATGGGAACACCCTTTATTAAGTATTGCAAACAACTTGTGTCTGCAGTGTTCTGTTACAGTAGATTGCACTCTTAAGTTAAATGAAAGGGAGTAAATATATACAGTATTTACTGCTCAAAGTAGGAGCATTGTGGTCAGAAGCTCACACGAGCAAAGTTAGCTATTCTGCAATCAAAAATTGAGTGTTTAAAGAGACTGCACTCTAGAGAATGTTTTGCTAACTGCATGTATTTCCCTTTTACAGGCCGCTGAACTTGAGCAGTATGACTACCTACAGGACAAGTTTGAATTTCTCAAAGAGTCAGTAAACAAGACAAAGGGTGAAGTGCACACAATGTGAGTTAAAAGCATTCATCATCTCATGTCTAATTATAGTGTTCCAAAACTTGAGTTTTTGCACCTACCGCAATAACTTGATGATGCAATTTCAACAATTGTTTTGACTAGTTGTATTCTTAACGCTCTTTGTTTGTGTTATACTCTGCCGAGCTATTTTTATCAATAAAATAACTTTTACGCATATAAATTGTCATTACAAACTAAATGCCTAGCTTTAGTTTTTTACACTTCACTCAGCGGTACGAGGCCTAATTTTATCATTTCCTAAAAATTTTTAGAAGCTGACAGTAAATGCAGTTCTACCTTTCAATTTCAACTGCTAAAAAAATGAAACCTTGGCTACAACAATATTTTCTCATTAATAGCCTAGTTTCTCCAGAGCTGTGTGGTGCAGTGATCTTATTCATTGTAAAGAAGACTGCTTAGCTATTTTTAGGCTATTAGCTCATTTCACATTCTGATATGGTTTTCTTCTCAGAATCGCTGCACTATCTCTTCCAACAAGCTCTACCACAGAAGACTTGAATGACACTGTAAAGCAACAGAATAAGCACCAAAACAACATTCTTATACCCACGGTCAGTGCTGTTAGTTTTTATCAACCTAAATCATTTTTACTTTAGTCCAAATTGTTATTCAGTTGCAGCAGTTTACATGTATGTGTGCGAATAGTATTGACAGTTGTCGTTGTGAATGCTAATTAATTAGTAAAATATGTTTAAGAGAACGCACACTAACTCTGAAACAAAGTAATTAAAAACAACCTGAAACTGTGTAGGTTTAAGGACAACCTTAAACCATGTAGGTTTAAGGACAACCTGAAACTGTGTAGGTTTAAGGAAAACCTGGAACTGTGTAGGTTTAAGGACATCATGGAACTGTGTAGGTTTGGGAACAACCTTGAAACCTGTAGGCTTGGGCAAAAAATCAGCTGTCAATACAGTTCTTTAGTTTCCAGGATAAATGTAAAATTTCAATAGTTTGGTTAGAAAAACTGCATATAACTCAATGTTAACTGTACATAATGCAATGTTAGCTGTAAATAACTCAATGTTACCTGTACATAACTCAATGTTAGCCCAACTGTTGTAACTGCTTGGAACTTGCCTTCAGCTCACCTTGTATGTTAAGAACAAAATTCGAATGATGGGTTTGACTCTCAAAGAGTTTATTCAACTTGCTGGTGTTACTCAAATGAGCTGTTTTTGCCTGCATTCTCATCTTTTTTGTCTCAACATTGTAAGCTTATCTTTTGTAAAATAAAATATAAATCTTTATTTTTATGGTTGATGCCGGTGTTAATTTGCAATAACACAAAAAAGTGTATTTTATCTGAAATTTTATGACATATATTCAAAGACTAGACAAATTAACATCAACTATTACTATATGCTTCAGATATAAAGATTTCCACACCTTTTGTAACAAACATATGTTCATCTTAAAGCTTTTCCTAACTGAGCAACCATTTTTAGACTTTTGATTGGTGCTGATAAACATGCCACTTTTGAATCTTATGCAGTGAATATTATATAAACTATGTTACTTTCTCTGCTTTATAATCTTGCACAAAACTTGTAGTTTGTTTCTGCAGCAAGTAGCAGATGTCTTCAGTTTTTAATTTAAATCCTTATCTCTATCTTTAGTACACATTTGTGTTTTTTTATGCTTTTAAAAGTGACAGGTTAAACTTCTGAAAGATCCTAGATGAAAAATTATGTTAGAACTTTTGAAACATGCAGACATATCGTTTCTACTAACATTCAATACAAAATTTAATATTTAAATCTGACTGTTGTAACTGCCTGGAACTTGCTTTCAGCTCACCTTGTATGTTAAGAACAAAACTTGAATGATTGGTTTGACTCTCCAAGAGTTTATTCAACTTGCTGTTGTTACTCAGATGAGCTGTTTTTGTCTGGAACTTTCATTTTTTCTGTCTCAACATTGTGAGCTTATCTTTTTAGATAATGTTTATCCTTATTTTTACGGTTGATGTCAGTTTTACTTTGCAAAAGCACAAAAGAAAAGTTTTTATTAATTTAAATTTCATGACAAATATTAAAAAAACTAAACATGTTAACATCAACTACTTCCGTAAGACAGAAAGCAACAAATGCCTCAAATATAAAGAGTTCCACCCTTTTTGTAACAGCATACGTTTATCTTATAATCTTTTCTTTATGTGAGCAACCATGTTTAAACTTTTGATTGGTGCTGATAAATATGCTACTACTGAACCTTATGCAATTAATATTATATAGACTATGTTACTTTCTCTGTTTTATATTCTTGCACAGAACTTGTAGTTTGTTTCTGCAGCAAGTAGCAGATGTCTTCAGTTTTTAATTTAAATCCCTATCTCTATCTTTAGTACACGTTTGTGTTTTTTTATGCTTTTAAAAGTTACAGGTTAAACTTCTGAAAGATGTTTGATGAAAAATCTTGTTAGAACCTTTGTAATGTCCTGGCATATTGTTTCTAGTACCATTTAATAAAAAATTTAATTAGTTCGCTAGTAGACAGTTCTGACAAAGTTACTACTAAGCTTTTTATTCATCCCAAATACAGCAGAAACAGTTTCCATAAAAATGCAATATGACAAACTAGTAGAAATGGATTAATATTCTTTATACATTTAAAGAGTATTTGGTTCAACTTTCTCAGGCTGTAGATGGTATAGAGGTAAACATGACTAATACAGAACAACATAACATAACCAAGTCAAAGAGCCCTCAGGCAAGCACATCCTCATGTAAGTTTATCTAATGTAATATAGTTTATTCAGCTACTTCATGTTATTTACAGAATTTCTCTCATAGTCATCTTAGTTATTTTTTATCATGGTAAGTGTGTGACTACTAGAGATCAGGATTAGTCACTCTTGCAATATTACTATGACATGCTGCCCACTTAATCCTATTGGCCAATTTTTCCATGGTCTATATTATATTGTGAACAAATACCATGTTAATTTTTTAAACACCTAATTATAAAAATTTCAATCTTAATAGAACTAATTTCAAAAATAACAGATTGGAAAATTTTTTTGTTCACATAGAATCATTATGCTTCAGAAGTTTCTTTAGAAAATGTTTTAAGATATCTGTTGGTTCCCTCTGTACCAAATTTGTTTTTTATATTTAAAGTCTCAACAGTTTATGTAATAATTGTGAAACAAATGAATAACTCAGAATACTGTCAAAGAATCTATAAATTTATCTTGAATGCTTTTCATTTATATAAAAAAATGCATTGGATATTAGATCAATTTAAGAGTCTACCACTAGAAGTAAATTAATAATAATAGTCATCAGGGTTCTTAATATTTATTCTTTTGATGTTTTTTCTTGAATATATCTCCTTACTAAAGGTTTTTAAGTCTGTGAAAATAAAAAAGATTGCCTCACTGTGCCGACTGATAATAAGTGAATGGCCATCTCTGAAATCTTTTTAAATCATACCAAAGCTAGTATCCTCAAAACTCTATCAAATTTGACTAAACAATAAAATTTATTTCATTTGCTTTGAGCAGATTTCATCTTTATACTATCAATAAAAAGCAGCTCTGCGTCAAAAGATATCTTTAAAATACAATAAGTAAAACAATTGCCACTAAATTAAAAACTGTCTCTATGTTTTTCATTTACTCCCATTATGACACCAAATTTATTGTATTTTAAAGAACATGATGATATCGGTAGATAAGCAAGAAAACATACTTCACAATATTTCTCAGTGTTTAGAAGAGTAATTTTTATTGAGAAAATTCCTTTTAATAGTTTTTTATTTATTTATTTAGTATTGTATTTTTATTTTTATTGATTTTTTATTTAAATTTTAAGAGTAGCGCTGTACACCTATCATGCATGCTATGATTGTTTGTCTCTCCTCACACTACAGTTTTTATCTAGTGCAATTGTTTCAGTCAATGCGAATAAGCATGGAACAGTGGAAAAGAAGAAGCAAGATCTCGGAAAGATAGCGGGAAATCTTACCATGTTTGAGGCAGAACTTGGGAAGGTAATATTAAGCTCTATCACAGCCAAGATCTGGCAATGCAAACTCAAAATCTTGTCATTCAGCATGTTGGTATCAGATTAAAAGGAGAATCTCTCTGAAGGGCTTATCTGTACTGAGCAGTAGTGTCTACATACAAGCTTACTAGCTTCCTGACTTTATTCTTTCGACATGATAACCTACAGTACTAGTTGAATAAGTCTATAGCCTCTATACGGAAGCTTACTAGTTGAATAACTCTATAGCCTCTATACGGAAGCTTACTAGTTGAATAACTCTATAGCCTCTATACGGAAGCTTACTAGTTGAATAACTCTATAGCATCTATAATAATAGAAGCTTACTAGTTGAATAACTCTATAGCATCTATATAGCAGTTTATTAGCTGCGCTATCTCTACTAAAAAGCTATGTCACAGGAAATTGAAATGACACCATTAAGCAACATATATCTATCTGCTGTGAGTGTTTTTAGTTTGCACCAACCTAAATCATTTTTACTTCAGTCCAAATTGTTATTCATCATTCCAGCAGACAATGTGTGCAGATAGTATTGACAGTTGTCTTTGTGAATGCTAATTAATTAGTAAGATATGTTCAAGAAAACATACACTTATTCTGAAACAAAGTGGTTTAAGAACAGCCTTGAACTGTGTAGGTGTAGGTAAAAAATCAGCTGTCAATAGGGTTCTTTAGCTTCCAAGATAAATATATGTATTTTAATAGTTTTGTTAGAAAAAACTGCATATAACTCAGTGTTAACTGTACATAACTCAATGTCAGCTGTACATAACTCAATGTTAGCAGTGTATACCTCAGTATTAGCTGTACATAATTCAATGTTAGCTGTATATACCTCAATTATAGCTGTACATAATTCAATGTTAGCTGTTCATAACTCCATATAAGCTGTACATAACTCATTGTTATCTGTACTAACCTAATGCTAACTGTACATAACTCAATTTTAGTTGCACACAACTCATTGTTAACTGTACATAACTCAATGATAATTGTACATAGCTCAATGCTAGCTGTACATAACTCCAAGTTAGCTGTATATAACTCCATATTAGCTGTATATAACTCACTGTTAACTGTGCAAACTCAATGCTGACTGTACATAACTCAATTTTTGCTGTACATAGCTCAATGATAGCTGTACATAACTCAATGTTAACTGTACATAATGCAATGTTAGCTGTACATACCTCAATTTTAACTGTACATAAGGCAATGTTAATCTGACTGGTGTAACTGCTTGGAACTTGCTTTCAGCTCACCTTGTATGTTAAGAACAAAACTTGAATGATTGGTTTGACTCTCCAAGAGTTTATTCAACTTGCTGTTGTTACTCAGATGAGCTGTTTTTGTCTGGAACTTTCATTTTTTCTGTCTCAACATTGTGAGCTTATCTTTTTAGATAATGTTTATCCTTATTTTTACGGTTGATGTCAGTTTTACTTTGCAAAAGCACAAAAGAAAAGTTTTTATTAATTTAAATTTCATGACAAATATTAAAAAAACTAAACATGTTAACATCAACTACTTCCGTAGGACAGAAAGCAACAAATGCCTCAAATATAAAGACTTCCACCCTTTTTGTAACAGCATACGTTTATCTTATAATCTTTTCTTTGTGTGAGCAACCATGTTTAAACTTTTGATTGGTGCTGATAAATATGCTACTACTGAACCTTATGCAATTAATATTATATAGACTATGTTACTTTCTCTGTTTTATATTCTTGCACAGAACTTGTAGTTTTTTCCTGCAGCAAGTAGCAGATGTCTTCAGTTTTTAATTTAAATCCCTATCTCTATCTTTAGTACACGTTTGTGTTTTTTTATGCTTTTAAAAGTGACAGGTTAAACTTCTGAAAGATCTTTGATGAAAAATTATGTTAGAACTTTTGAAACATGCAGACATATCGTTTCTACTAACATTCAATACAAAATTTAATTAGTTTGCTAGTAGAGAATTTTTACAATGATACTACTAAACTTTTTATTAGTTAAAAACACCACAGCAGCAGAAACAATTTCTGTAAAAATACAATGGTAACAAACTAATACAAAAAATAGATTACTACTTCATATAAATTCAAAGAGTATTTAATCTAACTTTCTCAGATTGTGGATGGTACGGATGTAAACATGACTAATACAGAACGATATAACATAACCAAGTCAATGAGCCCTCAAGCAAGCACATCTTCATGTAAGTTTTTTTAATGTGATACCTTACTTTCTACTTTCTACTTTACCCAGCTGCTTTATGTTATTTACAGATTCTGTCATAGTCATCATAGTTAGTTTTATCAGGGTAAGTGTGTGACTATTAGAGATCAGGATTAGTCACTCTTGCAATATTACTATGATGTGCTGCCCACTTAATCCTATTGGCTGATTCTCTCATGGTCTATAGGCCTACTGATTTTTAAAAGTCACTAAATTACAAAAACTTCTAATTCATGAAAACTAAATTTAAATATAACAGTTTAGCAAGTCTATTGTTTACATAAAATCCTTATGTTCGGGAAGTTTTTTTAAAAAAAGGTTTCAAGATAATTTTTGCTATCCTCCGCGCCAAATTTGTTTTAAATTATTTTCTCATGAAAAATTTCAACGTTAAGGTAATAATTGGGAAACAAATGAAAATGAATAACTCAGAATATTGTGAACTAATCCATAAATATATTTGTACTGCAATTTATTTATCTAGAAAAATGCAGTAAACATTAAATAAATTTAAGATTTTACAGATAGAAGTGAATTGATGATGTTAATGACATTGGCCTTAATATTTATTTACTTCATATTATTATTAGAATATATTTTTTGGCTAAAACTTTTTAGTTGATAAAAATAAAAAAGACTGCGTTGCTACGTTGACTGATAATGAATGAATGGTCATCTTTGAAATCTTTCTAAACTATGTCAAAGCTAGTCTCTTCAAGACTCCAGCAAACTCAGCTGAACCAATAGAATTTATTTAACTTTGCTTTGAGCTGATGCCATCCCTATCCTATCTCTATCAAACAGCTTTGTGTCAAAAGATCTTTTTTGAATACTGGAAATTAAACAATTGCAACTAAATTTAAAACTTTGTCTATCTTTTTCATTAATTTCCATTATAACACTAAATTTATTGTGTTTTAAGCAACATGATTATATTGGTAGACAATCAGAAAGAAATTCTTGACAGTTTTCAAAAATGTGTTTAGATTAGAATAGCGCAGTATGCTTATACTGCTTAGTGATATACTTATACTGTATAGTGATATACTTATACTGTTTAGTAATATACTTATACTGTTTAGTGATGTACTTATACTGTTTAGTGATATACTTATACTGTATAGTGATATACTTATACTGTTTAGTGATATACTTATACTGTTTAGTGATATACTTATACTGTTTAGTGATATACTTATACTGTATAATTGTTTGTCTGTCCTCACACTACAGTTTTTATCCAGTGCAATTGTTTTAGTTAACCCAAACAAGCATGGAACACTAGAAAAGAAGAAGCGTGTCCTCCAAAAGATAGAGGGAGATCTTACCATGTATGAGGCAGAAATTGGAGAGGTAACATTAAACTCTATCATTGCCAAGATCTGGCAAAGCAAACCCTAAACTTGTTTATTCAACATGTTGGTATCAGATTGCAAGTAGAAGCACTCTGAGGGGCTCATCTATACTGAGCAGTAGTGTCTACATACAAGCTTACTAGCTTCCTGACTATATTCTTTAGACATGACAACTTACTAGTTGAGTAACTCTAGCATCTATACAATAGTTTACTAGTTGATTAACTCTATAGTATCTATATAGCAGTCTACTAGCTGAATAATTCTATAGTGTCTACATAGTAACTTACTAGTGGAATAGCTCTATAGTATCTAAATGACAGATTACTAGCTAAATAACTCTATATTGTCTATATAGTAGCTTACTAAATATTCAACTCCGTAGTACATGTATCTACGTGTATAGAGTAGCTTACTAGCTAGAGAACTCTATTGTATCTATATAATAATGTAGCTTATTAGCTGAATAACTCCATAGTATCTATACTGTAGATTAATAGGTGAATATTTCTACAGTATCTATCTAGCAGTTTACTAGCTGAGTAACACTATGTAATCTATAATGCTCATTTTAGGTACTCTATAGCTACAGTATAAATGTAATCTAATCAGCTATATATACGTAGTTATATAGTATCTTTTCGCTGTATGACTCTGTTACTCTATACTATCATCAAACATTTCACCCTGTGTTCTTATACATGTACATGATTTTGTTAGCTGACAAGCTGTTGTTCAAAAAGGCATCCTTTACATGAATTTCTTCATATTCTACATTATAAACACATATTCTACATCATAAACACATATTCTACATCATAAACACATATTCTACATCATAAACACATATTCTACATCATAAACACATATTCTACATCATAAACACATATTCTACATCATAAACATATATTCTACATCATAAACACATATTCTACATCATAAACACATATTCTACATCATAAACACATATTCTACATCGTAAACACATATTCTACATCATAAACACATATTCTACATCGTAAACACATATTCTACATTGTAAACACATATTCTACATCATAAACACATATTCTACATCATAAACACATATTATACATCATAAACATATATTTTACATCATAAACACATATTCTACATCATAAACACATATTCTACATCATAAACATATATTCTACATCATAAACACATATTCTACATCATAAACACATATTCTACATCGTAAACACATATTCTACATCGTAAACACATATTCTACACCGTAAACACATATTCTACATCATAAACACATATTCTACATCATAAACACATATTCTACATCATAAACACATATTCTACATCATAAACACATATTCTACATCATAAACACATATTCTACATCATAAACACATATTCTACATCATAAACATATATTCTACATCATAAACACATATTCTACATCATAAACACATATTCTACATCTTAAGCCTTAATTCATGTCTAGATGTTGTTTTCTAGCATCTGCTTCATATCGAGACCCGTATGAAGATTTTGGAACAACATCGGAGCAAGCATACAGGAGACAACTCCACTGTGAAAATTATTAGCTACAGGTCACCTGATACGTAAGCAATAAAAACTTTATTTTCATCCCGGGTGTTGTCTTTTATTCTGTGTTTGCAAAATACTATTAATATAATCAATACATGTTCCAGACAGTGGATAACACTACAACTGTTTCATAGTAGCATAAAAAACAATTGGTGTATCAATAGCTATTCATGCTGTAGTTTCTGTTGATAATTAGTTAATAAGGTAGTTCGATGTCTGATTTGCAATTCATCTAGCACTAGGAAAGTTATTACAATGAATAAAAATTCTGGCTGTACAGACTTCCATTAAAGAGCAAATGAAATGTAAGAACAGTTATATTACCAATGCACATAGCAAGTGACAGGTACATATATTACAAGCGCATATACTGCAATGACTTATATTGCAAGAGCATACATTACACACTCGTATATTACAAGACCATATATTACAAGCGCATATATTACAAGGCCATATATTACAAGCACATATATTACAAGCGCATATATTAAAAGTAAATGTAGTGCAAAGGTGTATATAGATTTGTATGTACTTTCAGATAGGCATTGTAAGTCTTACATTCCTACTTCACACAGTAGAAATTTTTTGGATGTGACATAATCACTGTACCTGTTGTTTTATGTTACTATATAAATTGAGCTACTGAAATATATACAGTATTGTGTATTTAATTGTAGTGGTTTGATCACTTATACTCCACAAGACAATCACTTCAGCTATTTAGTTTGCTGTATTCAGTATAAAAATATTTTAACTACATATATATGTTATTGACTAGTGAGCAGAGTGAAATACATGTAAGTCAATTGGATTTTCACTAGACTAGATACAACATTGCGGCTTAGGCAGTAGAGCTTAATTTGAATTCGTTTAATTAGTTACATTAAACACTATTAGACACTTTTAGATACTATTACGTACTATTAGATAGTATTAGATACTATTACATAGTATTAAACACTATTAGATGGTACTAGATACTATTAGTTGCTATTAGATACTATTAGACAATATTAGATACTATTAAATGCTATTAGATACTATTAGCTACTATTAGACACAATTAGATTCTATTAGATGCTACTAGATACTATTAGATGCTATTAGATACTATTAGATACTATTACATGCTATTAGATACTATTAAATATGAGTAGATACTATTAGATTCTATTAGATACAATTAGACACTATTAGATACTATTATACACTATTAGATACTATTAGATGCCATTAGATCAATCTAATAGTATCTAATAGTAGATAGTATTAGACGCTATTAGATACCATTAGATGCTATTAGATACTATTAGGCACTATTAAATACTATTAGACACTATTAGATACTATTAGATGCTATTAGATACTATTAGATACTATTAGATGCTACTAAATACTATTAGATACTATTAAATGCTTTTAGATACTATTACATACTATTAGATACTAGCAGATACTAGGAGATAGTATTAGATGCTATTAGATGCTATTAGATGCTATTAGATACTATAAGATGCTACTAGGTACTATTAGATACTATTAGATATTATTAGATACTATTAGATGTTATTAGATGCTACGAGGTACTATTAGATACTATTAGACACTATTAGATGCTATTAGATGCTACTAGATACTATTAGATACTATTAGACACTATTAGATACTATTAGATACTATTAGATGCTATTAAATACCAGTAGATGCAACTAGATATTATGATGCTTGACTTGATGAGTCGAACATACGTCCCAATTAGTTACCACTGAAAGTGGGGTGTGAAAAGTAGTCAAGAAAGAGTATCGATGTTCAGTTTTAATGCAGTAACTTAGTTTTTATGTTGTACTGCATATACCTTATAAAGTTGGGTACTTGTACATCGGAATTATTGCGTGTCATGTGAACTGAACAAAAATAATAACTTCAGTGCAGACATTTCCAGAATCAGATGATCTCAGCGTCTATAAAGCATGTTTATAGGCGCTGAGAGAAAGCAGAGGTTGAACACACAGTTATGGTGTCTCATTCACCTCTGTTGGAGTAAATACATAAGACATATTTAATTCTTTCGTCAGGGTTTATCACTTCTTCAAACACATACACAAAACTACAGGCTAAGTCAAATTCTTTTCCTTACCTAAGATTAGAGCTCAGTACCATCTATTTTCCAGTTGGATATATTAAAGTACAGGTATTATAAAAAAACATTTCGCTAGCTAGCAGAGACAGATTGCATGAGTATAGAGTACAAAAAATTATGTTGTATGTGCATATACTGCAAGAAAGCATTATAGACTAGTAGGAACAAAGGCTACTGTATTAAAGTCCAACGAATGAACATATTTTAGTTTTTAACATATAACATGTCCAATAAAAATGTTTTTATATCACTCACTCTGTAGACAGAGTTAAGTCAGCTAGACAGCCTAGTTCTGTTATAATGGCAAAGAGAAAAGTTCGAAGTCTGTATATTTGAAGTATCTCAATTGAGTTAGTTGTCTATTACAGCCTCCATTCACAGCAAAGCACAGGCCATTCAAGTACCTCTCCATCAATTAAATTTTATGCACCACCAGTCTCTCCCTCTCGCACTCCTCCACGTTCTCCAGATCTTCCTCCACTAGTTTACAAATATGCAGAAAGCAATATGTTCAGACAGACAGATGCCCCGCCAACGTTTAACGGCAATCGAGGTAAGGTTGGGGTAATTTAGAGTTTTCTATTTGCTCCCTCTACAGGTACGCATAAAAAAATATTAAGAAAATATCTAATGCTTGTTAATGATAAGATTTATATTTGTGAAGAAAGTTAGGTTAATTTAATAAACATCTTCATCATAAGCACTCTTGTTGACTGGGGGTAAGAATGTCTGAGTAAAACTGGTTTGAGTATTCTTTTTAGAGAGAGACAGCGGAGTGTCTGTGAATAGTCGTACATCATTGTACACAAGGTGGACACTAGCTACATCCTCCATTGTAAATATCTATCGTAGAATAGGGTACCCAACTAGGCCATGCGTATTCTTGAGCTTACAGTAATCCTTTTACAGATAGCATCACAGTGATTACACTGTCCGTGACCTTCAAATGAATGCAACAAAATATTTTAGCGTACAAAGGTGTTTGCTGTAATGCAAGAGTTCAGTTAAGGTAGCCTGAAAATATCAAAATATTTGTACAGATCTTAGGCTGAAATTTTAGGATGCATCGCCCTCAATATGCACTTCTACACTGTCAATGAACTGCAACTTTGTTTACCCTTATCAAGAATTGCAATTGGAATATGAATGCCTTATACTCATACGCTCTGTCATCTCCTTGGAGAAGGGTATTCAAAGGCACCCTGAATATACTTCTCACTGTAGATATGCTCTTTAGCATATCTACAGTGAGAAGATGATTTTACATCAAAAACTGTTTCCAAGTCTCCGCTATGTCTTGAATTGGTTCCAACATTCTGCTAGAACTCCCTTCTGACAGCTAATTAAAACTTGGTTTGTCAGCAGATTTAAACTCACTGCTGACAAACCAAAGAACATGATCATAAGAATTTTCTAGATATCTATAACTTTGAAGCGGTGTCATTCGTCCTGTATATAAATGTATAAAGGTTTCCTTAACATAATAAACAAGTATTTCCTAGTTACTTATGAATCAATTTGACTAGTGTTATGATAGATAGTTGCGTTAGACATCATGTTGTAACTAGTAAAAGCACGCTTATGTGCTAGAACTAGGGATCGTGTGAAGCTATAGCTTTATAATAAGTGTTGACTGTTAAAAACGATCAAACTGAGTGCTCCAATTCTAGTTCTAACAATAGTCAACTAAATGTTACTAACATAAATTAGTGATACAGGCTATATTTAGCAACACAATACATATATTCAGCACTTATATGGCTGAATGGCAGTAGCCCTGAGAGCACTAATTACACTAACACAAGTCAAATACTACATACATGTATGTCAAGGTGTATGTGCAAATTTGTTGCAATCTGTAAGAGTAAGAATTACCCATAATTTTTCGTTAAGCGTTTCTAGAATGAGTAGCTGAGCTGACCACTCAAGACCATCCTAGTAACTGCACAGTCTTGAGAAAAATCACCATATTTGTGGATGTCAGTTTAAGATTTTTCACACAGTGACCTGTAAACTATTTAAACAGTTTCATAGAGAAGCAATGTTAAGCGCCAGCTGACCATAATTAATGAGACATATAACTTATATCAAGCCTCTGTTTTACACTCACCACTCAGTTATGATTGGTTGAATGGAGTCACACTGCCTTATTTTTTGTTCATCTTAGATCAGCAAACAGTCTTTTTGTGTTTTGCTTAGTTTTTTTATAGAAGCTCTAATCGCTGCTCATATTTTATTCAATAAGCATACTTTCTATGGCAGCAGACATGCTGTTCATCGATATTTGGTCTCATCAAGCACTGTGGACACTTTAGCAATAAAATCGCAGGTAAATGACACCTGGTGTTGCCACATAGGGCATATACAGCTAAGATAAATGAGACTCAGCTTAACGAGATATAGTTTGATCAGCAGCCATACACATTTGGAAAAAAATATCAGAGTAATATTGGGGCCTTGTTACAAGCCTTTGATGGGTATAGCTCGCCTACTAAAGTAGGTTTTCACCAAATTCAACATTTTGTCAGCTGTGTTTTACACTTCTGGTTCCGTGAATATAAACTCTCAATAGTGACTTCATTAGCTGCAATTATACTTTTGTGGTTATTAGGTGTGGCTCAGCGGGCTCACTCCTCTACGTCTTACCAAACAAAACCAGCTGAATTCAGAGAAAGGAAAACTCAGTTACATCCTTTTCTGTCCCGTAAATCACCCAAAAGAAATAAGCATCCACATAAGCTGTCTTTACAGGTACTGGATATACTTACTGTTAAACAGATATGAGTGTGAGTGTAAAAGTTCTATTAATCTAGTTTTAATACGGTTTCAATTTCCTTTTTTTTGTTGTTTCAAGGTTGAAAGTAAATTTTTAACAAAGAGGCCCAAAGTTGTTTAGATCTGATGCAGCAATGCTTAATAGAGTCTTCTACAACTGGCGCCATGCGGTGCCACTGAAACTATCTAATAATAAGACAATAGTAATGGATCGTTTTTTCATTTAATCACTTGGGTTAGCATCTAGTAAAGTACTACATTCTGCAGTGTTTTTATAAAATCATCATTGCTTGGCAAGTGCTATTTTTGCATGATGCCAGGTTGTCTGACTATGGTTTATATCACTGTTTTAGGCGTAAGTGTTGGCTATTTGAATCATATGTGTAATTCATATAATCCGCAAAAAAACGGATGTTAGTTTGGAGTGATTAAAATTATCTCCTTGCAGCGATGAAACTTGCTAGAAATGATAAGCTTCATCTGGTAAAGATTACATATTTTAATCTGTAAATAAGTATTGAATTAGTTCTAGTGCTCTCCAAGGTAAAATAGTTGTAATGGTTTTACTGAGCCTAATTGTACATGCAAACAACTAGCCTATTGCTAGGAAGTTCAGATATACACGATAAAATACAGATATCGTATATTGTATTAAAATACTAAAATTGCTATTTGAGTTTTGTAGTCCGAAATAGCTTGTGAAAGGTACTTTTTTGCTAGACTAAGCGTTTTAATTCTCACTCATGTAAATTTTCAGCAAATTGTCAACATTTACCAAGTTTGTCTAATACAGTGTTATCATCAGTTTAAATTTTGTAGTACATTTCAATTTGTATATTATTTTAGATATAATGGATTATTTAGGATAAAATTCAACTGATGCAAGCGTATAACTTTAAATATTCCATAAATTTGCTGATTGAAGTTCTATTACACTTAATCTTGTTGTATAAATTTTATAATTTTAGGAGCTTTCAGCACGGGTTGACGCCAAAATTGTGGAATCTGATGTCAAAAGCTTACTGAGGTGTGTGATTAGAAAGCTTGTAATGATTTATTTCCTATTAAGCGTTACCTTTGTTGGCTATGAGTCAGTTGGCTAAGAGTCATAGGCAGTAAGTTTTGTGGTTCCAGATTTGACAGCGGTTGCCTCATTTGATCAATTGTGAACTTTGATCTTTTTTTGCAGGTATCTCAAGTGTCATGAGTTATTACTAGTAGTACTATTACTGCTACTGTGACTACTAGCTAGTACAACTATGACTCCTACTACTTCTACTCATACAGCCATGACTGCCATTACTGTTGTCTGCAACAATTTCTACTTATTGTAGTAATAGTTGCTATTGGGTTACAAGCTAAAAGTTCTTAATACTTGAGCTTTAGTGAATAGATACAAAGATTCGATGTCTTTAAAAACAGCACGGATGTTGCAGGTCATGTGATGGCTGAAAAAAACTCACTGAGACTGTAAACAATAAAACTACATTTATATTCATATAGGGTCCTATGAGCTTAATGTGGAGCTTAATATATGTAATATATTATATATATTACATATATTAATATTATATACATATTATTATATGGATATAATATTATATACATACATACATACATAATACATACATATAATACATATATTATACATATTACATATATGTTATATATATTACTAATATTATATATATTATATATATGTATAATATTAAGCTAATATAAGCTAAGCTAATAAGCTTAATCCTAAGCTTATTAGCTTAGCTTATATTAGCTTAATGCATTTCAAGAACAGACAAATTTCACTAGGGCCACTAGAAATGTAAATACAAAACACTTCTGCAACAGTATATTAAGGCTTTTCTGTATTCAAGAGAAGCTCGTCATCTATATACATATATATATAAATCTCACAGTTTGCCCAGATGTGAATCATTATCTGTGTTAAAATGCACATAGCAACTCTGCAAAGTCACTAAAGCTTGCTCTCACGGCTCTTATTAGTAAGTTTAGCAATATGAACACTGGCTTACTCAAATTAGCCATTGGCAACTACATTACATATATTTTTATCCATAACAATACTGTGAGAGAAAAATAAATAAATATAGTCATAAATTCAAAGATTATTACAGTTAGTTTTCATTGACCATGAAAATTACCAATATTTCAATAGCTGGTTACTTTTACATGACAGTACAAAACCAACTATGTACTAGAGCAGCATAGAATGTTCTAGAATGAACATTCTATGGACTTTAGGAGTGACTCTTGTCTACTTACTGAGTTATAATTCTAAAAAATGCAATGAAAGTTTTGTACCCCAGCATGATTTCAGGTGCTCTCATGTCTGAAGACTTGCTCAGACAATGCTAAAGGGTCCTTGCAAACATTAGCAGAACCAATAAAAACCAGAACCATCAAAGAAATACGTGTCTACAACATAGTCATGTTGAATAATGAAAAAAATAACAGATAGTAGAGTCAAGAAATAGTATATAGGTACTATTAGCTGCAGAGTTTAATGGTTGTAAACGATAGGTTCATAAGTTCTAACACTAATACTTAGAACTTCAATGCTGCAATCAAATCATCAACTAGTTGACTAATTCAACTACCAGACACTGAACAGGTTGAACATTTAACACAACTATCTCTAGATTAATGCAAAACTTATATTTAGTCAAAGACCTCTAGCTGTTACAGCCACTGATACTACTATCTTCTACTGGTACAGTTACTGATGCTTACTACCTCCTACTAGCACGGTTACTGATACTTACTACCTCCTACTGGCACAGTTACTGATACTTACTACCTTCTACTGGTACAGTTACTGATACTTACTACCTCCTACTGGCACAGTTACTGATACTTACTACCTCCTACTGGCACAGTTACTGATAGTACACCCCTGACCACACACTAATATGCATATCTTAGTTCGGGGATGTTCTTGCAAAGGTTTTTAGCTAATTTTATTTAATTAAGAATGGTATATAAAATAGAAAAATGTCTGTAATGAGATAAAAATGTGGAATGATTAGAAATGGAAGAGTAGAAATTAGAGGTAATTAGAAATAAGCAAAGTATGAGAAGGGGCAGAGAACAGAGAGGAGTGGATAGAAAAAGTATGGAGGAGAAAAAACTAGATACTACTAAAATGTTGAGCTTTTTGGAATTCAAGGAAATGTAACAGCAAAGTATATGTAAATACCTAATTTTTGAGTTAAAGATTTTTTTGAATTAAAGAATGTTGACATAATCAGTCATAATTATATAATAATTTTAGAGCCACTGATAGAAAAGGCCCAAAACATCAAAAAAGACTAAAGACTGTGCGTGGATATTGTATTGACAAATATGCTGCATCACTTCCTCTCACAACTAGTGCCGATCCCCTTCCTAAAATTGCTGAACCTAAGACAATGTCACCGTATAGTTGTCAAAGAAAAAAAAAGCGGCAGAAAGTTCCAAAAGAAATCCAATTCATTCTACCGCATGTGCGATTTATTAATTAAAAAGAACTCTTCTAGCTCAGAGTTTGGGCTACTCAAAATTCCTGTTCTGTATATTAGCAAACTACACTGATATACATAGCTGATATAATTATTATTATTTCTATATATAAGATTACAGTAATAACTGTTTTTTAAAAATGCCTATAATAAAGGTGATACACCTAAAAAGAATCTTGGCAGTTGAAACCAGCTAAAGACATTCAGAAATCCTTCTTATGGATGAAGCTAAATATTCATTTACATATACAAATCATGCATTTATGTTTTACCACGAGTTAAAAAAGATTTGTGACTTACATGATAGCACTTCTCAGCAAGTCTCTACTCTATGTAAAGATTCTTCCATAAACATTTTGAGTATTTAAAAATAATTCTCTTTAAAGTGTTGTTACTTCTTTGGTGACACTACAAGTCGACTTATGCAGTTCTAGCAAAATGTGGAACAACGCCCTAAAATAATATACGTAATAATTTTGTTCGTGTTCTTTTTGTATACACATAAAGTTCAGAGTTTTTCATTTTTCATGAAAATTTCAAGCAAAAAGATTAATGAAAATATGTTATTTTTGTAAGTTTTGTAAGTTTTGTTATCTTCAGCAGAACGGGTTATGAGTTTTAGTCAACTGATGGGAATGTTCTAGCAAAACATGTATGTCTAGTCTACTGCCAAGTACATGCATTTCTATGAAGCCATAATTAACCACAAGTTCCTGAACACAACTTCATATTAAAAATTGGATTATAGAGTTTTATCCACAAGTAGTTCAGCTTTTTTCAGCTTTTATATATATATAAAAAAAATTGATTCTTCACCCCGGTTAACTCGTATGGGTGGTAGTTTCTGCTCTAACTCGGGTCTCCTACCAGAGACCTGGGAGTTTGAGCACTCACCTCAAGATCTTAGCTGTTCCCAGTAGCCCTCTTTTCTGCAACTCACTTGAGTTGATTGCTGTTGGTATTTGGGCAAGCCACATTTTATGCGCCGGTGTTATTGCGCCCAGTGCCCCAATGACTACTGGGATTACAGTTGTTATTACATCGCAGCATTTTTCAATCTCTTCTCCAAGAGGAGATATTTCTCTACCTTTTCTTTGCTTTCTATATTGTAGTCATTGGGTACTGCTATATCTATTATAGTAGCTCTCTTGTTCTCCTTGTCTACCACCACTATATCTGGTTGGTTTGCTAGGACATGCTTGTCAGTCCGGATGTAGAAGTCCCAGAGGATCTTAGCGCGATCATTTTCATTGACCTTACCAGGAGTTTCCCACCAGTGTTGTGGTTTATTAAGGCTATACTCGTCACATAGACTTCTATACACAACACCTGCGACATGATTATGCCGCTCAGTGTATGCATTTCCTGCTAGCCGCTTGCATCCACTGATGATGTTTTGGATGGTCTCAGGTGCATCTTTGCACAGTCTGCATCTAGGATCGTCTCTAGTGTGATAGATTTTTGTTTGGAGTTGCCTTGTTGGGAGCACTTGCTCCTGGGCTGCCATGATTAGCAACTCTGTATTGGCCGTTAGGTTTCCTTGGTTCAGCCACATATATGTCTGGTGAAGATCGCCAACCTTAGATATTTGTCGGTGGTAAGCACCATGAAGAGGTTTCGTGTGCCAGTCAATTTCCTCATCATCAGGGCGAAGGTCCATTGTAAGAGCAGCCGATTGAAATTCAGCTAGCAACTTATCTGAAGTGGCCATGGAGGCTGCATAGGCTTTGATGCTTTGCTCTTCCTCCTTCACTGTCTGCTGTACACTTTTGAGTCCCCTACCGCCATCTTTCCTATCGAGATACAATCTAGTAGTATCAGATTTTGGGTGGAATGCTCCATGCATGGTCAGCAGTCTACGAGTTGCTATATCTGTTTCCTTGATGGCTTCCTCAGTTCACTTTATTATGCCTGCTGGATATCTTATTACTGGCAGTGCGTAGGTATTTATTGCCATGACTTGGTTCTTGGCATTGAGCTGGCTCCGTAGGACCTGCCGCAGGCGTTTATTGTATTCAGTAATGGCTTTGTGACATACCTCGGCTTTGTGGTTGATGTTGCTTTGCATAATCCCCAAGTACTTGTACCCTTCTTCTATATCTTTGATGGTACCATTTGGCATTCTTAGGCCATCTGTGAGCATAGAATGGTTTTTCTTAAGAATTAGCCTTCCACATTTCTCAATACCAAAGGTCATTCCGATGTCCTTGCTGTATACCTGAGTGAGGTGTATTAGCGAATCAATGTCCCTTTTTTTGTTAGCGTACAGCTTGATGTCATCCATGTAGAAGAGGTGGCTTATCTCGGTGCCACTATTAAACTGGTACCCATAGTGAGTCTCTTCTCCAGCATATTGCTTAGAGGGTTTAGGCATATGCAGAAGAGCAGCAGTGATAAGGAGTCACCTTGATAGATGCCTCGCTTAATTTTTACACTCACCAGCTTTTTGCCATTAGCCTCCAGTTCCGTCTTCCATTTGGTCATTGACATCTTGATGAATGCCACAAGAGCAGGGTGAACATTGTACATACTGAGACACTCAAGTATCCAATTATGGGGAATTGAGTCATAGGCCTATTTGTAGTCGATCCAAGCCATGGCAAGATTGGTATGCCTTCTCCTGCTGTCTTGACAGACCGTCCGATCCACCAGTAACTGATGTTTGGCTCCTCGGGTGTTGCGCCCAATTCCTTTCTGAGCACTGGTCATATAGTGACTCATGTGCTCTTCCAGTTTGTCTGCAACTATTCCTGAGAGCAGTTTTCAGGTGGTGGGCAAGCACGTTATTGGTCGATAGTTCTTGGGAATCGGCCCCTGCTTTGGATCTTTTATCAGAAGTACAGTTCGTCCTTTTGTCAGCTATTCCGGATGGTCGCCTTCTTCTATTAGGCATTCCATCTGCTTAGCCATTCTAGTGTGAATTGATGTCAACTCCTTCAACCAGAAGGCTTGAATCATGTCATGGCCAGGTTCTGCCCAGTTCTTCATACGCTGCACTCTGCACTTGATGTCCACTTTGCTGATGGTGAGTCCTTGCTGAGCCACAGTGTGTTGATGGCTCTCTTTAAGCCTCTTCAGCCTATTTGCAGTAGTGTTATGAGTAGTCTCTTTCTCCCATGTCCTTCCAGAACTTTGAGGTGCTGGATCGGGGAGGATCTGACATTGGCCTCCGCAGTTCACCTTTGAACTGAGAATACACTTTAGATGGATTATTGATGAACAGTTGTTCATTCTCTTGTTATCCCGCTCTTTGGTATACCGCTTCAGTCGTACCGAGAGTGCTACTAGCTGCTGTTTGGCAGATTCTAGAGCTTCTATTGTGGCTTCCCTTTTTGGACGCTCCAAACTGTGGTTAGACTTTTTACTGAGCCTACCAACTTTCTTGCGCAAGTCCTTGATCTTATTTTGTAGCCTCAGCTGCCAAGATGGAATGGCTTGAAGCCTTGTTGACAGTGGCTTAATACCTATCTCTTCCAAGGCATTAGTCTCAATGATCGATTTTGTTGAGATCGACTCCAGTGCCAAGTTAATGTCTTCTAACAGCTTCTTGGGTATGGTCTTGCTAACTCTCCGTAGTGGTACCCTGCTTCCATTATCATTAGCAGCTGGCATCTTGTTGATGATATTTTCCGCAAGCTCCTTCACCTTTGGGTCAAGGTCAAAGTGCATGTCTTCTTCAACTTGTGAGTCAACACACGATCTTGTGTGTGTGACGTTGTGTGATGATATGCACTCCTCGTTGGTTGAGGTTACTTGGGTGAACTGTTCCCTAATTTCATCTACCTCAAGTTCTGATATGAGGTGCCGCTTGATTATGTTACTCTTCTGGGCTACAAGTTGCTTAGTGGTTAGTGGCAATTCAGGGCGCATGTTTATCCACAGTTGGCGCATCCTTCCCATATAGCCCCACTTTTGAGTTTCACTCATAAAGTAACACTGCATGAGTGTCCGTGTAATCAGTCCGAGTCCATTTCATCCGTTTTGAACCATTAGCCCATTTTCCACTGCCTTGGCCTGGTTCAGCTACAGGCAGCGCGGACCTTGTTTGACCGGGCGACGTCCGAGCCGGCATGGCTTTGGTTATTGCACTCATCATAGAGGTTGTAGACATTATACAAGCAAGGGTCTAAGGACCACCAGAAGGATGCAGTTGTTGGGGTTTGAACCTAGGACCTAATGATCACTGTCCCAACACCTTACCAACTGCGCTATCCGTCCTGTACTATATATATGTATACATATATATATATATATATATTACACCACAGTTTTACAAGTTTGTTACTTGTTATTTTAATTCTCAGTTGACAGACAAGTAAGTAAAACTGAAAGTTTGATTTTAAAAATGAGAGACACATGTCGGAGTTGGAAAGTTTGAAAGAAGCAGAAGGCAGCAATCACCCTAAGATTGGCATCGCGGAGATTGTAATGCTAAAACAAAAGAGTGATAAACTGCCAAGTTAGGAATACATCAGCATTGGAAGCTTTGACAGATCAGCGTGTCAGACTGCGGCGATAGGATTGCATCAGTGATGGAAGTGCTGACAGGTCAGTATGAAAAAACTGCCAAGCTAGGACTGCATCCATGTTGGAAGCATTGCTACAACAGCGCGTTACTTGTCAAAACAATTTATAAGTAAATTGTTTGACAGGTAACGCCAGCTTGGTGGATGAATGACCATATATAATGTCACCACTATATATGTAGGAGAACTATACATCACAAGAGGTACCAAAGGCAAACAACTTTGCAGAGGGACAAGCACAAACAAGGACATATATACATTGAACCGTCGACCAGTCATGAATGAATCGAATATTTACAACACTTTTATTATAGATATAGCTTATAACATCATTTATTATAGATAGTATGACTTTGTGAAATCATAATATAACTATGCATGAATTTTAATGTTTGAAAAACAGAATTGATGTAATGAATATACATGTAGACTAGCATGAAATATTAATATATCTTTTGCCTAATGCAAGATAGATTATTATAACTGTCTCAGGATGAATATTATAGCAAAATCCATTTTTTATGACTCAGCTATTGACGGTTTTCAGGTTATGGTCAATTCTGTACAAATTATCTTACGGATCCCATAAAATGTCAACTGTCAAGGCGTCAGATATCAAGTGTCAGAAAAGAACGCTGGCTGACATCGAAGACACTAGAAATAGACTTAAGCGAAAATGTTGTAAGAATCCAGTGACATTTGACAATCTGAGAATAAGTATATAAGGAAGAGCTGGCAGCAAGCCAAGGCAGAGCGCAACTGGCAGCGAGCCAGAGAAAGCAGCTAGAAGCTGGCAGCGAGCCAAGCAGCAAAAGAGGGGCTCAGAGAGAAGCTGATATAAGCCATAGGAGCCTGCAGCAAACAGCCTGCAGAGGATCAACTCATTAAGGAGAAAACATACAGTAGATACAATTTACTCAGAGGTGAAAAGCCAGGAACTTATAAAGCCCTGAGAGAAGAGAGTACATTTAGCCCCCAGCCAACAAAATGAGCCGTCACTACACGCCTGCTTCGTAGACAGGGTCACTACATGTAATTATTGAACCTAGAAAGGCCATGACTAATAGCGCTAAGCATACATGTTATTTTTACTCTGGCTAGCAAGTATTGACAGGATAATTGTTGTTTTTGATCTTCTGAAAGAAATACAGTTTACAGACACTTGAAAAAACCACTGGCATATTATTGTTGATTATAGGATAATTGCCTACAGACAGTTGTAGGCCTCGTAATCTCAATACTACTTGTGAACAATGATACTTAGGCTCATCACTGCAACAGCGCATTACTCATTAAAACAAATTGCAAGGAGAACTATACTGGTGCCTATCTCCATTAATTGAGTTGTCTCAATTTTGCTTTATAGCAGCATTCTGATTTTTTGGGGCAGAAGTACCACTTTGTTTGCGGTCAACATTTGTTGTGGGACAAATTAAACTCAAGGTCCAAAAGCTAACCACTACACATAGAGCCATAGAACCATTGTATGGTTGTATGGCTCAGAGGAAACACTCCGAGGAAACATAAAAAACGATACATTTCATAGTATTATTTAAGTATCAAATAATTATTATAACAATTATTATAACAAAAACAAAACATTTATATATAAATATTTAATTTGAAATTTCTCTCTTGACAGACATACAAAACAAAGTGGTTATAACACCTGGATATTACGGCTAAGCTCAAGTAACCTGTGTTAATTGTAAGGCATGCATAAACAATCAACTTTTGGCATGGGTATTTTTCCAAACACAAACAAAATTAAAATTTTTTGAGCAACGATACATCAATTGCTGATAATTTACTTCAGATAATTAGATGGCCTTTGAATTCATCAGGCGTTGACACAAATTAACCTGATAGGTAGTATCAGTATGTTGTACTCAACGAAATTTCTATTATCTTGGAGTTGTTTACTCAATATTTTATTTGTTGAGCGTCATATTACTTTTTTACTGTATATTAAAGTTTGTTATTGTATTACAATTTTTAAACAAACAATTTTTCGTGTTAATCAAACATTGTGTGTTGTAAATGTAGATGGGTGTGTCATAGCCATTGCATTGTGTGTTGTAAATGTAGATGGGTGTATCACAGCCATTGAACGTTAGTTCCCATTGTCTAAAGCATCCTTAAAACACGCTTTCGTGAAGAATTGGAGCAATTTATTTACTTTACAAACCTATTCGAGTATTAAATTTTACTTCGACAAAGCAAGCATCAATCATTTCTATGTCAGATATCCAGAATCTTACCACATTCGGTATATTTATAACATATTCCATTTTAGTTAGTTGTCAATGGCTATTTCGTCGAACGATTTATTTAGTCGCCAGCTGATAATTCTCTTTTCATTGCGTATAACGGTGGAAACATTTATTATTAAGTATACGTGTACATGTTATATAGATGGTGTATGAGAACTAGTGAGTGTTTGGTGTTTTCCTTGCATATTTTATCGTCAAGGACGTGTCACTTTCCGTGTTCAGTACCGAACAGCTTCACTCTTGTCGCTCAAAGTTGGTAGTAATATATTTCAGGATTGTAGCTTATTATTGCGTCAAGAGCCATTTAAATTCTATTAAATCATAATGTTTATTTTGGATGTCGTACGTATTCAATACTTCAATACAGCATGTTCACGCGTAAAATCGGAAAGATAAACGTTGTAGTAGTATTTCAGTTTTTCCATAATTGTATTCACATACGTTAATGCTGTTGTGATTTGTACTGAATACTAAATATGTTCAACTGTTACATATTTGACGCCTGTATCTTTTATGACATTTCATTGATAACGTAGACCATGTATGCATACAATATATATGTAGATCTTAATCTATGCAAGATACGATAATTAAGTATTTAATACAGTCAACTATTTATTGGACTGTTCTAGAATTAAATTTTTTTTTTTATACGAGATACGTTTAGAGCTTTTGTTTGATGCTACGCCCAAAATAATTTTCAACTATGATATCTCAAGTTTCTCGAAATGTTTCAGTTTGGTAAATCAGTAGATTGTTATACAGCTTGCCTTCACAAGCTTGGATCCTCCAGTGTTTGTTTAAAATTAAAATATGTTTCATACATTATTTTTAGTTTTAAAATTGTGGATCACAGGAAGACCACTGCAGGTGGTAGCAGTGGGCCAAAAGAAAAGGTCATGCTTTTTTTGGAATTGGACTTTAACCCTTTGACAGGGGAAACGACCAGAATGTCGTTTACCGGTTGCGTGGGGAAACGACATTTATGTCTATTTCGGTAGACGTTTATAAAGCTGTCGTCTAGTAACGTTAAACAAAGGATATGAACACTAGTAAGTTTTAAATATCAACAAGCTATCAGTCGATGATTTACAATATGAAACGATTATCTGAGAGGCGTTGCTTTGTGCTAAAAGCTAAACAAATCGCGATTCCTTGGAAAAGATTAAAAGTTGGAAAAACCAGTCAACATCGGCTCGACTTTCAAAACGGTAAAATAAAAGATTATTTTATCCTGCGATCGTTAGTGATTTTTTGTCTGATCAGAATAAAATTAATTCAAATGATAGAAGTGATGTAAACTTTTTTGGACTTTTAATATACTTGGAATATGCAGAGAAAACGATCGTTATGGTGGCTCGCACGGCTACGTTATAGCGTTTGACTCTACCGAAAAAGATGCTTTCAAGCATTTCATACAGGGACAATTGCACATGGTTGTAATTTTTTTTGAGTAGTAGATATGTGAATGAATGTATATGTACAGAAAATTTTGTTCATTGAACTAAATTTAAGATTTGAGCTATGCATGTTCATAAAATATCGATTTTATTGAATTTTCGAAAATAAATTACACGAGTCTCGGTTGTTTTTGGGGGGCTTATACCTAGTCAAAGGGTTAAAACAACTTATTTGGATTTACCTTTAGGAAACCTATGAAGCCATCTGACAGTTATTTCGTGGAGTTATTTGAAGAAAAAGCGGCTGAAAATAACTGAAAGTGTTTTAGACGTGATGTAAAAAATTTAAATGATAAATTAAAAAATTTGTTACTTGAAGTTCAAGTTCATATAACGAAGTTCAGATATAAAATATAATATCATTTGTCCTATGTATTGCTAAGGCTACAACTCTGTTCACCTTTCATAATACGAAAAACCAAGCTATGTTAATGACCCCATTTTATTGATTATTCATTAATTTCTAGTTTCTGTTTATAACGCATATGTATATATTGAATAAGTTTTGGGCCAAGGCTTGAATTAAACAGAATACAATTTATTCTTATGTTACTATTCGTTTGAACTTGCTGAAAAATTTGGAAGCCGGCAAATTTTGTTTGTCGAGGCTTTACTGTTTTAGGTCTAATATTGCTTGAATCGTAACAACATTTCAGTAATTATCATTTCTGGGCCGACCAGATCGCGGTGGTTAATACCTGCATGCATTTATTATAGTGGTACGTGTGTGCGATAGTTGGGCATTTAAACTTTGTGCAGTAGCAAAAGTATAGTACAAATATGCTGCATGGCTGCGGCATGCTGACTACTATACTGCGAATGCAACTATATAGATATGTAGTAGTGCTGGGCATGAGTACTTCTTGGCCAACGGGTTTAGACTCCCCGCCCCCTTCTGTTCGGGTTTATCGAGTATCGGGTAGCTAGTAGTGCTAGGCTCGGGTATTTCTTTGCCTACGGGTTTTTCGGGTATCGGGTTTGTTGATATGGATTTTATGTTTAAATTTTCTAAACAGACATGTCTTCAAATTTACAAAGCAATTATATTTCTTTTCAATTTATTTATCATTTTTCACAGTTTTTATCGACTGACATTCGTACTCGCAGCGTTAACAGGCGGATTGTTAAACAGTCAAGATTGTCTGGGGCCACAGGGTATTTTCTTGTCAACAGGTGGCAGAAGATATGGTCTATGGTAGCTTAATACTTACGTATGTTCTATGTACCTCTCTGACTTTTTGTAGATGGTGCTCCAAATCTCATAAAAAACTTTACATACATTATCGGCTTTTTCCGTTAGTAAGGCTTGTTGGCTTAGTAAAACTTGGTTATAATGAATTACGTAATCCTCAATAGCTAGCTGTGGTAATCAATTTAAACAGAGTTATTAAATTTTCACTGCTACTACCAACGCTGATGGCAGTTTCTAACAAGGCGATAGCGGAAACAGACTAAGGACCTATGTGTTATCGGTGAAAGCGAACACGCGCCGTATTAAAAAAGGCATAGATTTGTTTACGAAGCCGATTTGGCTAATTGCGCCAATAAAATTTCATTTATGTATTTCTACTCACCTTTTAATGACAAGTAATCACCGCTTGACTACAAGATCTCTGGTAGGTATGGTAAATAAGGTATGAGATGCTTTATTCTATCTATTAAATTAACGACTTACGGTTATAACCCATTGTCATGCCTCCTTAGCAAAAATAACACAAAAATGCCCTGTGGCCCAGACTAAGAGCGCAGGGCGCAATAGACCGAGTTTTTGTTCACAGTACCCGACGGATCCGTGTACCAAAACCCGAACTCGAAAGTCAAAACCCGGAAGGCCGGAATACCCGAAATCTCTATTACCAGATACTCGAGAGAAGATACACCCGCGAGTTCAACGAGTATAACTACCCGTGCCCAGCACTAATATGTAGGCCAAAGTTTACTGCAACTGCCATGTATTTTATACTGGGGCATCAGCGAGTTCTTATAAATGCGCAATTATGATGTCTTTGTAACGGTCGCAACCATGGTACTCCTAGGAAATGCTTGTGTTGTACAGGGATTTTCATGTAAGCATATTAATAGTTAGTTGTTTTTGTTATTTGAAATGATTTCTTGATTAGCTAACCATTGCTATTAATGCTATTTACGCTAGTAATGCTATTCATGACACCTATTTACCAAAACTACTGGCCACACCTATTCACCACCGCCTATTCACCACAGCTATTGGTGCTGTTCGAAATATTTTCTGGAGTAGAATAGGTAGTACTCTTTGCATCCAACAGAAATCCTATTGTTTTAATTACCTACAGCCAGTACCTTAACAATTACCATAATAATATGCTTGGGATTGAATTCATGCCCGCCATCTAGTGGGCACAATATTGAGTTCAATGCACAGCTACTATACAACACCTAATTCACACACCTAAAATGAGCCTTAGTAATTCTGTAAATCGTCAAGATTTTTAATTGTTAAATCTGCTTCATGGTAATGGCAGTGCACTGAATTTCAAAAGGGCACTGATTTTACCAAAATATTTTTTCAATTCATGATGGAGAGAAAAATTTGAGTTAGTTGAAGAGTAGCATCATTATTTTAATTTGTGTTACTCGGACTACCGGTATATTTTTTGCTTTTTAATAACGCGTGTGTGCAGATGAGGTATGGTAACACACAAGGAACATATTTTGTAACATTGCAACGCTGTAGTTTGCACACGTAACAGGCCAGTGAGCTACGTCTAGGTTAGCAGCTATTGTATTATACTTAGCTCAGTCTAATTGCTTGATGCATAAATAATTTTGCATTTATATTAATATCAATTTTGTAGCGATATCCCACAAGCATAGTTAGGTAATTGCAGATTGTTTGAACTATAACATATTAGTCTTGTTGCAGATTAACAAAGTTAGGCTTGGTCAATTACTTCCAACTTTCTATTTCGTGTTGACGTAGTGTATATATATATAGTACTCCTGATCCATAATTATGTACTTATAAAAATCTTTAGATATGTCATTATCGACCCAGCTTAAGATGTATCTCATAACTCTGTGCGCTATTTTTGCCACAAACAGTCGTTTTTTCCCTCGAGTTATTGTTAACCTGTATTAGTTTAGACTAGCTGTGAGCTTGGCCTTTTATCAACACGGGACTAGCATTCGTTTGATATTGTTCTAGCTATCATCATTTGTACTGGAAAAGATTATTTAGACATTTTTTTGTGTTAGGGTGAAGTAATGATCTGCTTAGTGGTTGTAGCAGTTTTTAGCGCATCAGGAACTGGTCTTATTCTAATTCATTTGTAAAACAGGATGCAGTGCTTGGATGGTTTTCTGATGTGACATTGAGAACATAACTCTGCGCTGGTTGAGCCAATTTAGTGGCTAGCACTCAAACATAGATTAGCTGTTCCAGGGTGAGCAAACATGTGTTTTACTTCCTAGACACAAGAGGCTTAAGACTCAGCATTGTCTCTATTCAAAGTTTAGAGCAGTATGCACTCTAGCCATAATGTATCAACTTTTAGTCATTTTTTGTGACTATTGCTTCGTGAATGAGCAGTCGACTTATCTACACTCACACTTGACATTTAGAGTAAAACATGCATTGTTACTTATTAACGCATTCTAGCTTGTTTTCCATCAGAAAATAAGACCGGACTTCATCTGCTCTGGTTGATTCTCAACATTATGAAATCGTTTGCTATTTTAACAAGTTCAAATTGCAGTTTGGCTGATTGTTTGACGCCTTTTTGGTCTGCCGAAAATAAAGCTTTTGTAGATTATTAGTTAGTGTGCATGAAGCTTGACATGCAGGAAGAAAGCCAGCTAACTCGGATAGTTTGCGTTGACATTTGAAAACTGTAATAGTCTATTTTTCACCAATGTTCATATTCTTTTTAAAAATGTAATTTAAAAACAAAAACGTGTTTTATTGGGTTGTGTGAGTTCAGTTTCACCAGAAAGTGCATACTTTGGGAATCGTTTGCGACATCCACTTTCGTATATATTCAATCATTAAAGGTGGACTTGCAACAAAATTCACATTGCAGTTATTTGATATCAAAAGATTCATCATGTCTTACTCTGTTGTGTTGTAGGTGCAAAATATGTGGAAATGTGATAACAAGCTCTTAAAAGCTCAAAAAGGAACAGTTAATCGCAGCCATCACAAAACCGCCGTAGATTAGAATCTCTTTCCAAAACAGCTCAAATGGGACGTAGTTGTACAAGATGACTTCGGTTTACACTTTCAGGCAACCTCATTCGTCGAAATATTTTCACAAATATACTTTACGCATTCAATAAAACCATATCTATTGTTCTTACGCGTCTATTTTATCGTCATTGTAATGCTGTCACGTTCAGCACTGATATCTTATAACATACCGTGGAAATTCTTTTAATTTTTCAACCTTAGCTCGAGGGAGTGCATATCATTGTCTGATAAACATGATGAGCCTGTTGGTCACCTGTGATAATCGAAAAATGCTGCAGAAATGTTTCGCGAAGTATGGGTCACATGATCAGATCACGACGAGATGATTAGACCAAGCCAAAACAAAACTGTAAAGTAGCGAGCATCTATATTTGATACGGGCTTCAGTAAAACCCGAAGTGTTTGTCATAAACTAGTGCTACGAGAAGTTTTATATTGAGCCTTTTATTGGCCCTTCAATTTACGAGAGAACATTACGTGACAATACAATATCCAAATGGAATGACTACGTCAGAGAAATAATCTGATTCCGATCTACGGGGGTTTCGTGATAGCTGCGATCAACTGTTCGTTTGGAGCTTTTAAGAGCTTGTAATCTCATTTTTACATATCTTGCACCTACAACACAGCAGAGTAAGACATGGTGAATCTTTTGATACCAAATAACTGTAATATGAATTTTGTTGCAAGTAAACCTTTGTTTTTACTTTTTGCTTGCTAAAACTTTTTTCCCCGAAAGATATAATCTTCGAAGGTCCCATTTCTAGAATCTTTTGTCTGTTGCAATAAGTGAATTTTTTGTCTGCGGCAATATGGTGCCAACAGTGCGGGCTCTTTCAACTACATCCTGATGCTAATATTAGGATGCTAATAATACCTGATTATATAAGCTTATCGCCTAATGAAAACATCAAACTCGTTTTGCTGAATTGGTAAGCCATTGGACCGGTGAACTAGAGGTTCCGAGATGAAATCTTCTGTGATACGAATTTTTTATTCCAAAATTTTAATTGTTGTATGATCACATTCCAGATCCATTTGCCGATGCTACCAAAGATGATAAAGGTGGTGCACACGGGGAAAACTTCATCCATATAAGAATTCAACAACGAAATGGTCGAAAGACATTGACCACCGTTCAGGGCATTTCCAGTCAGTACGACCTGAAGAAGATCGTAAAAGCGTGTAAAAAGGTTTTCTTTACAATTATCATTACATCTAATATTCGCAGTAATTTTGGTTTGTTAGCTGCAATTGTGGCTGTTATAATAGACCAATGTAATGTTTCTATACCCATTTCAGTTTGTAAATGACCCTGTTGAATGAGAAAGTGTCATTAATACGTGAGAACCGTTTCCATCACTACATATGATTGGTAGAATTTTGTATCTCAATCCTTTATTACAAAAGAGCATCATCACATGCCTGTGCATCGATAGGTCTTACTTCCCTGGAATAAATGCTCTGTAAACAGTACTTGTGAAATGTACATTGTTGTAATAAAAGCATTAAGTTGCAGTTCAATGGCCACCTATTTTGTAGTTATGTGCCTTACAGTTGGGAGTCCTAAATAAAATATTTGGCTTGGTCCAATTAGTACATGCATAGGACAGGATGTTATAATATTATTGACTGATGGATTTCAGGAGTTCGCATGCAATGGTACTGTTGTCGAGCACCCTGAATGGGGTGAGGTGATTCAGCTGCAGGGTGACCAGAGAAATAGTATCAAAGAATTTCTGATGAAGATGAAACTCGCTGATGAAAACCAGCTAAAGGTTCAGTATTTGTTTCATCATGACCGCAGTAGTATATATTATGTTGAAACTGATCAAATAAATTACTTTAACTCTGCAAATTGTGTTAGCACGAGCTCGGGTTATCTGATTAATAGAAATTGTATTATTTTGTTAAACCTCCGATGCTAGGTAAAGGTATTTCATTGAGAGGCAGTGATCTGACAAACTAGCTTCCTGGTCTTTAATCTTTTGGAATGTTATGCTATCTTTTAAAGTATATCATGGGTAACCTAATGCAATGAGGAAAAGGAAATCAAGCTATTTAATGTGCATACACCTTACATAATCGAACAGTTGTCGAAAAAATTCGCATTTCTATCAAATAGTTTATTCTAAATGGATGTGAGGTATGTTTTTTGTAATAAATACAGATAACTCCAAAATTCTTGATAAGTCGCAAACCGCTTTCATCTTATTAGGAAAACAGTTGTCATGACAAATTGGGAAGTTGGTATTAGTTTATATTAAAACTTTTTTTTTTAACGCTCAATAGATTTTGCGGATGAAGTTTTCACTGAACTCCAATCAAGATAAAAACATTCACAATATGCTAAGATTTGGTTTAATTGCTTACTAAGCTATTTGAATAAAAACTCCTCTCAGCCAATCATGAAGAATCATGACATGTTTGCCTTAGCCAAATGCTAGAAGTTTTACAAACTGCTCGCAACGAATGACATGTTTTTATTATTTTTATTTACTGCTGGTACTAAAATAGTTTCATGATACTAAAACTAGATCTTCATGACCTGCATACAAAACAGTCTAGCAAAGTGCTTGCGCAGCTTTTATAATTGCTATGAGGTTATTTTCCTGTAACGTTGCTATTTCATTATCACTTTCGTCTATTCTGTCCTGATACAAAGACATCAGATTTCTGGCTGCAGGGGTCTTTTTGCTGCTGTTGTATACTGCCCCCCTGTGTGATGTCAAAAGCCTTGCGGCATCTTTATCATGAGCCTACTATGTATTGATCATATAGTTGCTTCATTTGTTTATGTAACACCTCCCATCTCCGAAAGCGGTTTAAAACATGTCATTATAGTCAGGACAAATGCAAGGGAGAGATGATGTTAAAAAAAGTTTGAGTTGCGCATAAATGATGTATTTTTGTAGCATCCTTAGGAATTTTCATTGAAGCGCTTTTGCATTGCAAGAGGTGAAATGTCATGCATACACATTTCTAGGTGGTCTTTTCTACATGGTAAGATGTCATTATTGGTTTCCAAAAGGCTAAATTGGTATTTTCGGTTGTAGGTTCACGGGTTCTAGGTGCGCCTATCTTCTGCTGCTGCTGCTTTATCGACCGTGTATCACCTCTTCTGACAAGCCCTGTAGGACTGCTATTTACTTTATTTCTGTACATTGTTAAAATTAATAAATGTTTATAGAATGTTTCAAATGTCAAATAAATGTATGTTCATACCCTAAGATACGCATAGCTTTTTGGTTTAAATCTGTTTGACACAGCAATAAGCATTCACTAGAATATCTCACGAAAATTATATAATGTGACTTATTTGCATGTTGTGTAATACACAAATCGATTTAGTCATCGACACGATGACAACAGATGTTTCCAAATTCTAAAGAATGCTCTAGAGCAAATATCATTGCCTTGTTTGATTTCCTAAATTGAAAATTAATGTAGAGTTGATGTCACTCTTCACATACAGCCAATAAATAACCTGACTAGGATGCACCATTGTACGGGGCATACCAAGCTAGAAATCAAGATTTAAAAAGTTGTACAGAAACCTCAAAGCAAGCCTGTACTGCTACGTGTTGCCATGCAAATGAGCAAGTTTCCATACAGTAAATAGGAGTTGTGTGTTCTTGCATCAACAGAAGACAACTTCTATTTTTTCTGTAGCACAATCAAAAGTGCTCACACTTGTTTTACTGCAGTTGAGGCTTTCACCATTTCTAGATAAGATTCATACTTTCAGGTTTATGCAAAAACTCTTGCTGGTGTGAGGGCAAATAACTGGCGTAAGAGAGAAGAGCTCTGATGTTCAAGTCAATGCTCACTGAGCATGTAGCTTGTTTAGCTCATAAGTCAAAAGAGAGTTCACAAGAACTTGCACACTGTAATTTTAGCTATTTTAACAATTTTAGGCTGTCTGGCTTAAAAAGGTTGCTGATTATCTTAAAACCTACAAAGGATACTTCAAACTTTTTAAAGGACAAGGACTTTCAAACTCACTGGGATAGACAATTGCTAATTAAATAACCGAAATAGTCTGTGATAAATAGTTAATTCTACTTTTAACTATCTGAAGATGTCATCTCAGAAAACATCTAACATGTTCCTTATCTCTTCTATTCTTTCCCTCTTTGAAGTGCTTGATGATGAAGTTTACCAGAAATGTGCCTACTTTTTGTTGGTCCTTGAAGCATGGTAACATGTCTATTCTTGCCTGTGTTAAGGTACTTGAAATAATGGAGTCTGGTAACAGGTTCTACAATTCTACTTTCTCTAGATACTATCTCTTTGACAATGCTACAAAAGTCGATTGTAAATGCAGCTGATGTGTTTTAACCTTAGTTCATTGCACAGAAACTGACTGTCGGGCATTTTTAGATAAATATTTATGCACAAGTCATGACTTTAGGGCTTTTATAAAACACACAATATTTTGTTGGTTACAAAATTGTATATTTACTCTTAAGCTGTAAGCCTTGCTAGAAAGCTACATCTGGATTTATCATCTTACCTAGAAAGATTGTCGTGTAACCCTTTTGTGCTTGCTCAATGTGTCTATCAGCGGTATTTTATGACTGGTTTGAATTTTGTTGAGCTCTAAGGTTGTCTCGGGTATATTAATTTCTATCAGGGAATTTAGGATTCCGATATTGTTTTGGTGCCGTGAATTTCCGTAACATATCTGCTTCTAATGTAGCAATCTAAAAGTTATTGAATAGGATGGAATGGACAACATTCTGGTGTGACATTATGTGACTGTAGTTAATCCACAAGTCGTTTCTAGAGAGATCCTCTAGGATTAATCTTGGCGTTGACTGTTCGAGTCTTTAGAACCTCGATGAAACCATCTTCTATTCATTTGGCTCTCGGTCCTTCCTCGGTCCACAGTTGAGTGAGTGCAGAGCATTGTGTTTCAAGCTCACATCGGTGTAGGTTTTGAGTAGTCCATGTTTCTTGGATTTGTTTTCAGTGAGATACGCCAGTGAAAGTAAGATAACATCATCTTGGTGTGTATTTGGCATTCAAGTTTAAAAACGTCGTAGATTTCTCTAAAGATCTTTCTGCAAGACTTTTTCATACGATCATTCTTAGATCATTCATCCACAGCAACCTACATCTTGCTGATTTCTTCTTTCCTAGTAGATTAAGATATCTATGTTGCTGACCATGAATTTTTGCTTTTTAGTTTGCTCCTTTCCTAGAGATGGTGTCTGCGTGGTAAAATCACAGAATTTTTATGTTATTGCGTGTTGTCGACTCTTAATGTGTTGGAAAGAGTCTGTGGTCCAATTTTTCCCAATTAGTCTGCGATATTAAGTTGCTACCTGATCTAATCTCTACTTTTAACACAATAGCTACATGTATTTTGTCTAGTCTGATTTTCAATTCAAATAGGAAAACTTAGAAAGTATTTTTTAGCAGCTTCACCCTTTTTAGATTGTGTTATTTACAGTCCTTTCTACTTTTTACATATTTTCTAGTTTTTGGCATTAGTTTGAGATTCCCTCTTCTGATGACTTACTGTCTCTAAAGATCTATTGATCATGCAGTAATTTCTGCCAGTATTATGTGTGAGGATGATTGGCTTTTCTACATCTGTAACAAAAGGTTTGTCTAGTACTTTTTTCAAGATTCTGGAAATCCGAGGGTTGATCTGGACTGATCTAAGTAAATAGTAGGACTTGATGATGTTCCAATCACTATCTTCTCAGCGACTATTTAGTTACATAAGTCCTTAGCTACTTAGCTTCGATTTCCACAGCCACGTTGATACCTTTGATGAAAATTGATTGATTATCCTCCAGCTTGAACAAGGCATTCAGCATTCCTTCATTTTATACTGAGCAGATAAATTTTGCTTGTAAATCTTCATATTAGGTATTAGTGATTGAAAGAAAATCACAAGTTTTGGTATCCTGATGCATTCGTATGGCCAATTCTGAAATCATCTCACCTGATATCATGATGTTTTCATATGGCCAATGTTGAAACCATCTCACCTGATATCATGATGAATTCATATGGCCAATTCTGAAACCATCTCCCCTGATATCATGATGTATTCATATGGCCAATTCTAAAACCATCTTTTGCTTATAAATCTTCATATTAAGTATTCATGATTGAAAGAAAATCACAAGTTGTGGTATCCTGATGTATTCGTATTGCCAATTCTGAAACCATCTCACCAGTCTTTTTCTTCATGTTGCTCTAGAACTTGCCACACTCGTATGTAATGAAAGTTCTTGAACTGTATCCTGTTATTATAAAATTATTGATGCAATCCATAGTTATTTCATTGATATCAACATAAATTTGAGGACTTTTGTTAAATTGCTCCAATCATTTTACCTGTTTGCAGATTATCGTAAGACTGATTAGCCTAAAATTTGTGCAATTTTGGTCTGTTGTTTAAAGTTAGCTCTATTAAATGTCTTATACCTTGCATAGTAGTCAGTCCAAAGTTCTACACTAGTATCAAAGGCCATGAACTTGGTGCTAGATCCTGCAGTGTTTCAAAATTTGTATTATTTTCTAGCTTTCAACCTTTTACTGCACCAGTTGAGCCTCCATATACTGCAGCCGTTCATACTGTTGTTGAAGTTATTGTTGTTGCTATTGTTGTTATTCATTTATTTGTTTATTTGCCGATTTTATCAGCTTGTCTGTGGTTGACATGATGAAGCAGGTACAAACTCTTTTGGATTAGGCTGCTCTTAAAAAGTTCCAAAATTTAGTACAAATAGCAGGTAAATGAAAGAACAGTTCAGAATGAAGCTGTAGAGCAGATTTACACCATTTATGTCATGTCCGGAAAACCTGAAGAAAAAATGTGCTGCTACATACAATGAATAAAGCAGAATCTTTTAATAAGAAGCTATCAAATGCAAGCAGTAATAACCATAAGGGTGAGTTAATTGTAAGAGGAACTGTAATTGATCATCAGATTGTTGGACACTACAGCTCAGCCAGCTATGAATACCTTCAATCAGCTTTCTGAGTCTATCTTCATTCATATCGTTTAGGAGTTGACTCTGCGAAAATAAAGAATCGAGCAATCTTGGTGCGCACCAAGATTTTTCTCTACGACAGAGAGTTTCAAGTTGCGTTTTACACAATCAATTTTTTAACACACGACAAACATTTGTCAATCACACCGGTACAAAACTGAAGAACATAGACATGTTTGTAAGAGTTTATGAGGACATAATGACTTTTATACAGGAACGAAATACCGATGAGTTGGATGACTTCGTTAAAACAGTTTGTCAGGAAGCCATTTAAGGACTTAACAGCAGCTCATTGAATGTTGATAACTGCACACTAAGCAAGTCTTCTGCAAGAGGTCAATCTCTACACTGCATAACATCCGATTGTATTCTTACACATACATCATTTATTTTCACTTATCTTCACTCATCCTTATCAGAATTTATTTTCCCTATTATATACCAGAAGCACCAATCACTGTAAACCTGTAAGTTTAACATAAAGCATTGACAAGATAATAGATGTATGTAAAGATGCAGTCATGGAATTAAATGAGCATCATGCCATGAAGTGAGATAAGAGAGCTGCAAGTAATGACGGCTTGGAACATAATGCTTTTAGATTAGTGATCAAAAAGCAAGTCATGAACAACTGGTTGCTCTTTTTGGTCAGTTGAATAATAAACAATAAGGTCACACACGTATTTTGCGCAAGGTATATCAGCAGTTGAAGCCAACCAGCGTTAGTTAGTATTTACGCTGAATCAAATAATAATATTAATAATATATATAAAATAATAATATAATAACCTTAGAATACAAATTAAAAGTACTATCAGATAAAATCTCCAGCTTCTAAATTGAAATTACACACCTACAACTGTAGTGCAAGCATCAGAAGCTATGGGCCATAGTTCTTTAAAACCATCTTTTGCAAACCTCACCAAAGAACTGAGTTGCCAATGCTCAACTTTTGTACCTAGAAGAAAGCATATTATTCTATTTGAACAAAAAAAATATACGTGATAGTCATTTCTGTGTAGAAAGATGGTGATGTAGTGATAGTTGATGATGACATCAGAAGCGCTGTGGGAGGACTAGACAGAAAATATAACAATAGAGAATATTAGCAGAAATAGCACTCACTGTTGCGAGTATCTCTGTGTCCAATTTAGGGAGCAAGGAATGGTGGATAACACTTTAAACAAGTGGCCAACAGACTTGTTTGGCAAGTCAAACATTAGGAAGCCAACTCAACAGTTAAAAGCTAAAACCACAAGAGTAGTTCAAGGAGTGCCACTATTCATCAAAGTTTATCATATCGAGAAAGATCATGAATGTAGAGGATATTATGATACTTCAGTATCTAAAATATCCAGAGCAAGAAAATTAACGATAGCCATCAAAGTAACATTCAACTCACACGAAATGTCTGCAAAAGTTATCAAGATAAAGAGAGAACAAATGGTTTGACTTTTATCGTTGAAGAACATAATCAGCTTTCTGTCACTATATGCTACGAATGTTACCATTTTAAACATTTTGTTTTCTTCTGTCTAAATGATAGGACTTGTTACAACTGTTGTAAACTGTTTCATGTTGATGTATGCACAGATACTCCTTGATGTGTAAATTGTAAGAGGCAACTTAATTTGTTTTTTAGTTTTTAAAATATTACACAATGTTGTTGCTTTATGATTCAATGCTAATTCTGGCTAATGTCCGTCTGGTCATGCATGACTCAGTAATGATTACAATGAAAACTATTCTTACTCTAACGATATTTTTATCTATACTCTGCTATCTGTGTTTATTCACGATGTCAGGTTTCTCAATGGTAATCAATTTAACTAACCACAGCAACTACTGAAGAGTTAGGATGTTATGATGCTTACCAAATAACATCACAACTACCAAAAATAATTTGCTCACTGAACATTTTCATAGTATTGATGGATTTTATTGGCACACATGTCAAAGAGGTAATAAACAATTTGGTGGTGATGTTGCAATCTACTAATGAGATAATTACTCAGTTCTAAGCGGGGTGAATGCTCAAATAGATCTGTGTCAGCATTCCGATAGCTTTTACAACAGTTAAACCGCACACTAATTACACACTCAGTTTTATATTACTTTCCAGGTCCTAAAAACTTTGAACAAGATCAAACTATTGACCATAACATCTCAAGCATCTCAAAATGCCTCAATATGTTCTCAACATCTAAGCCATTTATAGCTGGAGATATTAATGATCTTGACGTAAGCATGAACACAAACATTCTCCCAGTAAAGCAGATATAGTCAGATTTTTAAAGCAGAGAGTCAGCAACAATAGAAAATAAAATGCTTTATCTTATTTCCACCATAATAGCAGAATACATAAAACCTGGTTGCTTTCTCCTACCATCTATTTTTGCTAATGACCACCTGGCAATAGATGTACCATCAACCAATCACTCTGCCCCTTCCAGATATGCTACAATCAGAAAACTTTTAGTTGCGCTAGTGTCTAAAATTGTTGTCACAAGTTAATTGTTATCTGTGAACAGTATTAAATTATATACAACCAATTCAGTAGATGCAAAAGTTAGTCTCCCACATAGAGAAAAGGCTAGTATCGTGGGCAGACATCGTACAAAACCAACAATCCAGCGCAACACGATCGACTATTAATTACCTTGCCACTTATTCACAAGCTATCAAGGGCTAAGGAAAGAGCGCGCAACAGCTTCTCTCAGAGATTTTAACAAGAAAAGTTATTTTTAAAGTACTTTCATGTAAGCTTAAGTAACACCTTGTTGAACAAACATCAGATAAAATTAGCAACACATAGAAACAAAAATTAGTAGAAACGTGTAAAACATTTAACAAAAAAAGCATAATGCACAGTCAGCACAAATGATGTTTATGGAGGGAATTTAGATGAGTTCTGCATAATTGGTAGAGCAGCTCAACTTATGTTACCTCACCGGTCACCGCACATTATATACCCACCTTTTGTGATTTGTGCAGTAAACCTGTTCCTGTAGTTGTTGATGTTCTCAGTGTTTATCAACTTTTGACCAAAATTGATACTTCAAGTCAAATATCAAAGAGGATTGCACTAGTTTAGCAAGTAAAAACGTCAAACGATGCTAATATTTTAACTGAATCAATGACAAACACCGTGAATACTATTTTTCAAAAAGATATATTTCTAACATTTCAGAAAAAAAGCTGAGGTGATATCAGTTAATAAAGGGAAATCACCATGAAGCTTCAAGCAATTAAGACCTATATTTCTTCTTTTCCATCTTGGAAAGATTCTTGAACCTATTATTTCCCAGCTTTTCATAGAAGTTCATCCTTCATTAGAAAACCAAATTGCTTATACCGTAAGCCTTAATACTACTACAAATGCTCTAGTCAAATTCCCATCTGTTATATGCTGCGATATTGATAGTGAAGACACATTGGTGATACAAGCTTTGTTAATAGATATCAGCAGAGCTTTTGATAGAATGTTGCCTCATGTAGTTATTAAAAGATTGCTCCCGCTTGGTGCAAAATCATTCCTGGTAAGGATTGTAAAAGGTTTCTTCGTAGACCATATGCGAAGAGTAAAATATGAAGGCTTCACCTCTTCGTTAGAACACTGCAAGTTTGGAGTCATCCAAGAAACCGTTTTGGGTCCTTTGTCATGAAATGCTTTTGTGCCTAAATTCAAGTGTGAAACATTAAGTATGCTGATAAAACTATCTTGTATGGCACTTTAAAACGATATGGAGTGTTGCTCACTGAATCAACCAAGATTACATAAAAAATATCGTTCATTTTTCAAAACCTACTACATAATGAGACAGAATATGCATCACTTTGGTTTAAACAGAACTCCATGTCTCTAAACACTGCCAAGTCACAAACCATCAATTTTACTCTCAGGAGAACCGGTATGCAGTCCCGCTATCACCATAAACAGCGTGCACCTAAACAATGGTCCACAAGCTTTTGGGCATACAAATAGAAAATCATTTACAGCTTTCAAGCCTTGTTGACGTTATTATCACAATAGACCACCCACCGCTACTACATGACATCAAAACTAGACCATCAACTTGATGTCGTATTCAGCTCATAAAATAAGTTGTAAAATAAAAATACCTGTCACTCTTTCACCAGAATCGTATATTGTCCATATTGTCTTTTGCTGTTACAAGCTGTTAACCTTTTGTATCAAATACTGATAAAGAAAAATATTAGCCATTTCCAAAATTATGCTTCATCGATGCTTGTAACTCCTCTTCCATTGCACATAAAAAGCTAGTTTGGCTGCAAACTGTAGCAAACATATCAATGAGTGCAATGAGCTTTTATGCAACATTATTAAATATAGATGTAAAATAAAAATATGTCTTCAATTTAGAATGAAATAAAAAATTGAATGCTGCAACAAATCACAAAGCACGATACAGGCTATAAATCATCGCAGGTTAATTGCAAGCAATAGATACTAACTGGTAGAGATATTTCTCGGTTTCTCGATGCATATTTATTAAGAGATCTTTGAGATATTAAAGGTAAGTTAGCATATTTATTGCATCCCAAAGGTTTAATATTGCTCCACCAGTAAAAGAGGGCAAAATATAGATGTCATAAAAAGGCTAAATTGATCTTTCCAAAATTCTGACCAGCCATGTGAAAAATACAAGGCCAGCCTCTATTTGAACGCCACCTCTAATTGCCCAACACTGTAATAGAAGAAAGGTTAAAAATTAGAGTGCTATAGCGTTCAATTAGAGGTTTTACGGTGTATCCCATTCTTGTCGCCATTGAAATTGTATTTTAACCTTCCTAGTATATTGCGCAGAAACAGACTGCAGCGCATATATTAGATGAAATACACTTATATACACAACACGACTGAAAGGCTTACATGTATACAAATCACAGAATATTTTATTAATAACAAACTAGCATCTTTATACTGTAAGCTTTGCTAAAAAGCTGGTCATGTAACAGCAAAGTTACATACATGTAACTAAGTTGTTGCATAACAGATTTAAATTAGTCATTAAAGCAATTTTGAGTTAACAGAATCTTAATAAATTTGTCGATCTGCTGCCATTTTGGAGGCTGGAATGGATTATAACATCCGATACTGTTTACCACTGACAGCTTCTGTTCACTCTGCACAGTTGTAGAATAACTTACTGCAATTATAAGAAAAACGTAGACGCAAATCTCTCTAAAGCGTATTCCTTATTGTGTCCCATCAACACTGTTAGTTTTAACCCTAATGTTATAGAGGTTGTGAGTTGACCCTACAGCGTCAACTCACGACCTCTTCTCTCTGCTATTTGAACCAAATGTGGATTAGGAGTGTCGCTAGAACAAGACATGGTTTAAAGAACAGAGATTTGAAAAAAGCTGAGTGAGAGAGCTTTCTATAATGGCTTTTTCATGCTACAGTTTTCACAGTAGAAATTATTGAAGCAACGTTTGATCATGTGGTAAAAATGTTAGTAACGTTCCTTATTTTATGTAAATCAAAGATGTTGTCAAACCTCATACTTTTACAGTGCATTGTTCAGCAATCGGCATAAAAAGAAAACTTCTGATAAAAAAGAACAGGCCAGAACCAACCATCAAGTCATTTATGCGTTGAAAGCCCATAATATTAATGCCTATTTTGAATGCAGGGCACAGTCTAAAATAAATTCAGATTTATTCCTAATGGACAATTGTAAGATATTTTCAAGCATGCAAAGATCTTACAGCTTTTCACACAGCAGTTAAAAGATTGAAAATGTTTTCTATTCATGTATTTAAAGTATTGTATAAACTAAATATAAGTTAATACTTTTTATTTTTATTACGTTAAAGAAAGTTGAATGCAAACAGCTAAAAATTTTAGCATTTAAAATGCTGTGAACTTCATACAGTGGAACTAACAAAAACAGTAACGATTACTATAGATAACAACTTCTGAAGATTATCCTGCTAAAGAAATTTAATTTATTTATGAAGCAATTATAAGTTGGGAACAATAAATATTGGTTATGTAACTGAATTCTGGTAGACAAAAAGTCATAAAAGAAAAAAGAAAATGTATGATGGTGAGTGAATTGTGCCCAAGCATTGATTTGGCTTCAACTGGACTCAGGGTGATTCTACCAACAATATTCTTGAAGAATGTTTAGTTTTGCTTTTTAGAGCTTATTGGATAATTGCTTTTTAGAGCTCATTAGATAATTTCTTTTAGAGCTCATTGGATAATTGCTTTTTAGTGCTCATTGTAGAGCTTTTTGCAGAGTCCCTTGCACTCATGACCTCTCAGAAATAGTTTCGTTATCAAACTGACATGAAGTTGCAACGGGCTCGTTTACTCATGCCTGCTGCCTTTGCTGACGCTGCGTCACCAGTCATATTGCTCTGCTGCTGTCTTCACGAGTCTGACCAATATCAATAATGTAGCCTTGCACTGGGTAACGAAGCCACTCTAGCTGAAGTTTTAAGTGTGACCGGAAGTCCTTGTAACACTCGGCTGATGAACTACGGTAACTCTTTCCTTGGTCCTGGGTGTACATATCCTAGGACCAGCAGTTTGACAGCTGGCCAAGATAAAGGGGGCAATGTCCAGTTTTAGTTCATAATCCTTTAGTTTATCAAAGTGTTTAACTCAACTCAACATGTGTTTTATTTCACATGTTACTTATGGAATGTGCCTTGATGGGTCTCTTTCTGCACAGCTGCTTTACACATTTGTAATTTACAACAGACCTACCGTATGTGGTAATATACTGTTTACTTAGTAACATATATGCTATATAAACTATTGTATCAAGAAATGGCTTGCAGCATCTGCTAGCTTCTGCTTGGAGGTAGACAAAACTGTTTCTATAGTAATCGTTAACCGATTGCAGTTCATTTTTCTGATATCATCGCTGTCGGATGCTAAGCAATCAGCCATATGATCACTATCACCTGCACACCAAGTCATCATTCCTATTTCTTCTGATGATAAATTTTGAGTTACCCGTTTAGCAATACCAGCCCAGCAGAAATCCAGAAATGAGTACTTTGCTTGCGTTCTTTACGGGGTCTGATGTATCTAGCCTCAGTTGTCTGCTATTTTTGTCTTTTCCCAGTTATCAAGATAGCCGTTTTCCATGCACGAGAGAACCTTTATTAGCTCTAGTACCCTGGTAGTAGCAATCGCCATGAAAAATCGTCAGCACAGAGAATAAGTAAATATGCACAATTATTCTGAAATTGGCTGTTGGAGTGGGAGGTAGCGTTGGGCTGGCAAGGTGAATGATGTGCACTCAAATTGTGTATGATGTAACCTGTTTTCTCAGCCTTCAATCGTTGCGATGAACGCACGCGGCTGGTATGCTGGAAGGTGGGCCAATACTTGCAGACCAGGTGTAAGATTGGTAGAGTGGTAAGCTGAATGTCTCGTGTTCGAATCCTGCATAATGCAATATTTTTATTACTGTCAGACAAACAAGTTCTCATTACAAAAAAATTATTAATTGTATTATCATGTATTTCAAAATTTGTGTTGTGTTTGTGTTGTGACCATCAAAATTGCAGTTCATCGCATGCATTAAAGATCCGGTTGGGCCATGCTGAACTAAAACAATTTGCTAGTACTATGTTGTTAAGGTGAGTGTTTTTATATAGGGTCACCAAATTTCAGGTCATTCGAAACATCAACTTTCTTGTAACTGGCTAAATTTAAGACTAGTCATTTGATGGGTATGTATACAAGTGTGCCTTATTATTCGCCCCAGTTGACTGACGGGTTTACAATTTTTATGAATTTTAAAAAAGTTTGTAGACTTGAAAAAAATTAATTATTCCAGAGATGCTTGGGTGAAATTCATCATTCAAGATCAAATCTCATCTTAGCTTTACTGAGCATTATTGGTGCTTGTGTGACTGCACCACAGAAACGTTTGGTACATACTGTTAGCATAAGATCCTAACTCTGAAAATATGTAAATTGCGATCGGGGGATGCATTTAGGAACTCAAACAGCATGTTGAAGACAATAATGAGCAAATCTTTTTATACCATCATCAAATGAAACCGCTGAAACTGAAGCTGTTTTTTCAGTCCTTACAACTACATTTTAAGCAGATTTAAATAAGTTGATTGAAATGATAAAAAATATAGTGATTCTAAAAACAAGTTTACTTAACAACATGATTTCTACAGATTGCTTTACCTGAACATAGCTCTACAAGTCTTTTTAGCGCAACAACAACAACAGTTCAACAAGTTTCAGACTGGCAATGAAGAACTGAGGTCTTGAGTCACTCTATAATATTTACGCCGGCTAAGTTATATTAATAATTTGATGTTAGGATAAGCTTGTTAATTTTGCTAGTATTATTGCCATCTTTACCGCCATAAACGCTGGATTCATCCGCACAAATCAACAACTAAAAATTTAAAAAAATTGCATCATATTGGGTTTGAACCTGTGACAATTGGAGTCACTACTGACCGCATTACCACATACATTAGTCATTCACTTTTCATGACACAGAATTGTTGAGCTTTATACTCATTGTTTTTGCTCTACTGGTACAGCTGAATGCCAGGGTACCAGTCAAACATAATAATCAATGACATTTTGTTCTACAGCGAAGGTTTTCAAAGACAACTCGCTGACTTTGGTTTTAAACTTTGCTCGAAATATACGCCGACCCGGACACAAACGGTTTCTCTGTTACAGGACAACAGGCTTTTTACGAGTAGATTACAAGTCGACGTTCTAGAAAATATTCTCTGGACGCCTTCCAAAGAAGAGACCTATCTGCCAATATTTAAGTCTCAAAATGACGAGGCTCTTGTGAAGTGTCAGCTGTGGTCTTTCAGGACTATATTAGCTAACAACATCAAACACCCCTCAGCAGAAGATCACTTCACCTTTCTTTTCATAGACTCACATCGCATACAGGTAAAGGGAACTGTTTCTGTCATTTCCCTACAAGCTGAAAAATGTTTAATTAAATTATATCCTCATTTTTAACATGACAGTTACAGGTTTTCACCTCATTTCAACTTGCGTGATATGAAAAAATTGCATTCAACATCTAATAGTTATTTTTAAAATATCATTGCTAGCGGCTTTAACATCTTTCCACCTAGTATCCGTAGCAGCTGAGTAGCTAATACAGGATTGATTTTAAAAGATGTACACTAAAAAAAATGTTTAATTTGGGTTTTAAAGCTCACAACCAAACATATTAATTCAGAGTTTCAATTATGCTAATGCAAATATTGCAAATGTTTTCGAATTGTCAAAAATTTCAGCAAAGTGTTTTATGGTTATAGTGAACTGGAAATGAAAGTGCTTGCGCTGCTTTTGGTGGCCCTGGCTGTCGCCAATGCCAGTTTCTTACAGGAAGTCGAGCAAGAGGTCTCGTCAGCCTTCGACGATCTTAAAGGTTTGAATAACTATTTTCTATAATTCATTGTTTATTTATAAATGTTTCATTGGAAGAAGTAGAAGAGCTAAAACTCTGCATTATGTTGTGTTGTTTAAATGATTGAATAATAACAATTACTCTTGTAGGTGGTGCCAGGAATTTTCTAGCAAATACCAAGGACATGTTCGGTAAGTGCTTAAAAGAAGGATTTGTGGATTTGCTCGAAAATCAAATCAGATAATTTAGTAATTTTTGGCTTTTAACTAGTTGAAATAGTTATAATATAATATCAAAAGTTTTTTTACTTAGCTGACGGTGTTGATGATGTCGATGATGCCTTAGAAGAGATGAAAAGTGGTCTCCTAATGATGGTGAAGAAGTGTGCCAATGATGACCACTGTCGCCAGATTGTTCACTCCGTCATGGACGACTTGTTGAACGATGTGGCAGGTGAGGTTAGAACGACACTGGCATAGACTTGTGAACCTTTGTGGATCAGAAAAACTATTTTGATTAGTATATTTAAAGGTTTTCATTTAAAAATTAGTAAATTTTTTTGGATATTTTTTAGTAACAGAGAATAGAATATGATATTTAAAAAACCATAACAATCTGATAGATTGTTTCTAATTGAGAACAGTCAACTTCCTGTTAAAGAGAGAAAAGACTACTTGTTGTTGAGGAGAGGCTTGAATATTGGTGCACTTTATTAGATTAGGGAAATCTTAATTCTTAAGATTAAAAATGAAGATTATAACAACCCCTTTGCTCTAATTGGTTATGCAAACCATGAGGAGATAAAAAAGTGGCTACAAAAAATATTTCAGACTTGTTGCTCCTTTTACAAACCAAAAATGCAGTTTATGTTACTATGATTGTGTTGTAAAAAACATTTTCAAGGTATAAAAGTCGTAAAAACTTTAGTGTTCACAAACTTAAATCAAACCCTCAAAAAAAATTTAAATATTTATACATAAATATAATTATAGGAATTATAATACGTATATGCATGCATACGGCGTATGCGTATATTTACGTATTATAATTCTTATTATACATACGGTACATACGAGTCACGTACCAGATACGTATAATACATATACATAAATTTCACTGTTCATTTGTCTGTCATTTTATCTATCCATGCAGTTCTTGGAATAAAGTTTTAGTAAAAAGATCCGTTTCACTGAGGATTTGAACTCACAACATCCACATACCAAGTCAACACACAGGCATGGGTAGCTACGAGGCTAAGCTGTTTATATGAATTACAACTCTTTATCTATTCTTATAGAAATTGCAAGTTACAAACTAATAACGTGTTTTTTATTATTAATTGATAATGCTTTTGGTGTTTGTTTTCTTTTAGAATTTAAAAAAAGTCATTTAAAAACCCATTGTCTATTTATTTAATTTGTAATCTTCAAATGTGCCATTACAATTTAAAATGTGCCGTTACACTTCTATTTCTGGTTTCTCCTAAATCTGATAGCTAATTCTGCAAAGTACAAAGACAAAGTAACTCCGTGCGATTCACTACTATACGTTGTACCAGTATCGAGAGGTCCATCAAAACTTTGATTACAACGAGCTTTTGCTGCAGCAGTAATTTTTTTAACACACACACTTTTGTGTGGTCCTTGTTATTATCAATTCGACATATTCAGGATTTTTATTTTGTTTTCTTTCTTCGTGTTAATTGCATCAGCATGAAATCATTTTTCATTTTAATTATTGTAGCAAAACAGATTAGCTAGCCATTACTCACTGATTATTATGCATTTAAACATCTTTACAGTTGTTTTATTTTTTCTCTCAATGCGCTTGAACTCCCCAAAACATTTTTCTCATAGTATAAAATTTAAAAGCTTGAATGATAAATGTTAATTATTTTAAGTAAGTATAAATTTTTTGTCCAAAAACTTTTTATAGCCTGAGCAACACGAGGCATCCAGCTAGTGTACATATCTAAACAGGTGGAATGCTGGAATAGGTTAAAATTACTTACCTTATTCCAGGTTGATGTTTCTCTCTGAAGTCACAGCAGATCTTTTTCGTGCTTCTGCATTCTTCAGGTAGCTGGTGGTATATCACTAGTCACCTGAAGAATGCAGAAGCACAAACAGACCTGTCGTGACTCCAGGGAGAAACATCAACCTAAAAAAAGATAAACGACCTATTCTAATGCTTCAGTTAATTATAACACGCTGCACCTTTCAGAGCATTGAGTGCTGCTAGCAGTCGGCCTGACTAATTATCTATTATATATAATATATATAGATAATAGATATACTATATATATAGAATAGAATGTCAGTTCAAAACTTTTCTAACATAGTGCTCAATTACTAAAAGCAAGAGCTTAAATATAGTAAAGTGAGAGTTGACTAAAAAAGCTTTATTACTATTAGTTTCATATACATAGTAAAATGTACAATCCGCAGATAAAACTCATTTACTAGTGACAAGCAGGTAAGATGTACCTTGGACAACCCCACTATAGGATTAAAACATAACTATATGATATCCATGTTGTTATGTATATGGCTTGGTGATATTACTGGATAATAAGAAGTTTCTACCGTGGCGACATGTAGAAATGAGTTCTTGTCTCTTATTTAGACTGGCCTTATCTGGATGCATAATTATATAATATTTTTCTAACAAACATAGTCTGCATATTTCTGAGGTGTTGTCATATGCTTTCGCTTGCTTTACTGCATTCCATTTGATGGTATACCCTGTGTTGCTCCTTTTCAGCTCCCAAATATAATTACTGAGCGTTGTTGCGTGTCTTTTTTTGTCGTTGTTGAATGATGCCTTATGATTGGTGAATCTAGCCTTGAAAGTGGTTTCACACAGCCCAATATATGTTTGGCTGTTTTGGTGGTCATCTGTAACTACTGCCTGGTATATTAGGTTTTTGGTTAGACACCTTCCTTCTAGTTGGCATTCTTCTGGCTTTCTGCAGTTGCAGGTTCTATCGCTGGTGTTGTCTTTCTTCTTTTTCGTGTTTAGTAGCTTTTTATTATGGCTTTCTATAATGCTCTTTACATTTTTCATACAGCTGTAACTTAGCTTGAGTGTATTCTGGTTAAATATTTTTTTAAGCGGGTGGCATACAAGAATTGTTATGCCACCTATGCAAGAATTGTTATTATCAATTCAACATATTCAGAATTTTTATTTTGTTTTATTTTCAGTTTGTATTAATTGTATCAATACAGAATCATGTTCTATTGTAATCATAGCAAAACCGACGTAATTTAGTTATTACTCATTAATTATTTCACGTTTACATGTAATCCTTTTTTAAAGTCGTTTTTTTTTAAATCATTTGACCTGCACGAAACATTTTTCTCATGATATGAAGTTTAAAGTTGTTTGACAAAGTTTGAAAACCTTTACAGTCGTTTTAATTTTTTCTCCTAATTTATTTCAATTACACAAAACACTATTCTCACGATATGGAGTTTGAAAGTTAGAGGGGCAAATGTTGTTACATGTTAATACAAATCAATTTTTTGGCCAAAGACATTTTTATTACCAAGGCAAAACGGGTAGCAAAGCGAGTTGGATATATATATATATATATATATATATATATATATATATATATCTATATACTAGCTGTACCACTCGGCGTTGCCCGGATAATAAAAATGTCTTTGGACAGAAAATTGATTTGTATTTAACATGTAACAATGTTCCCCATTCTTACTTTCAAACTACATATCATGAGGGAAGTGTTTTGTGTAGTTGAAATAAATTAAAAGAAAAATAAAAACAACTGTAAAGGTTTAAAAACTTTGTCAACAACTGTACCTTTCAAGCTAGTAGCCTGGCATATTGCCAATGGAAAATTCCGCTAAGCTAGTTGATTAGGCTAGGCTTCCAATAACGGTAAGCCATGACTTTGCATCTGCGTTGTTGTCCAGTTGTTCTAATAATAGCTATAGCCGGAAAACCGACAGATTTACGACGACACACAGACATTCTTTGAGAAATATATATATAGATATTGTGTATACATATGAGACATGTATATATTTTTTGTCTATGCAAGTTTACGAACTGAAAATAAGATTTCTTGCATTTAAAGCAAATTTCGACGGCTGTTTCTTCAATTAAATGAGCCTTGTAAAATGATGAAACTGCTGTCTGTTTTCTCACTGACTTGATTAAACCGTGGTTTGTAGCTTCTAAAGAGAAAAGGGAAGCTATTACAGCAGCAGCCATCGCTGCCGCCAATGCTTGCCTTGCCAACCCAACCTGCTCAGGCGTTGCCAAATCTGCTGCTAGTGCTCTTTTGAATGGTTTCAAAGGATTGTGGGACAAGCTCTTTGGAAAAAGAGAAGTTATAACAGCAACTGCTATTGCTGCTGCCAATGCATGTCTTTCCAACCCAACCTGCTCATTCGTTGCCAAATCTGCTGCCACTGAACTTTTGAAGAAGGCTGGAGATCTTGGCGAAAAAGTTGTGGATGGTGTCAAACATTTGTGGCACAAAATCTTTGGAAAGAGAGTCGCTATTACAGCAACTGCCATTGCTGCTGCCAATGCCTGCCTTGCCAACCCAATTTGTTCAACCGCCGCTAAAGCCGCTGCCTCCGCTCTCCTATCAAATGCTGGTAATATTGTCGATGGTGTCAAAGATTTGTGGCACAAAATCTTTGGAAAAAGAGAAGTTATAACAGCAACTGCTATTGCTGCTGCCAATGCATGTCTTTCCAACCCAACCTGCTCATTCGTTGCCAAATCTGCTGCCACTGAACTTTTGAAGAAGGCTGGAGATCTTGGCGAAAAAGTTGTGGATGGTGTCAAACATTTGTGGCACAAAATCTTTGGAAAGAGAGTTGCTATTACAGCAACTGCCATTGCTGCTGCCAATGCCTGCCTTGCCAACCCAATTTGTTCAACCGCCGCTAAAGCCGCTGCCTCCGCTCTCCTATCAAATGCTGGTAATATAGTTGATGGTGTCAAAGATTTGTGGCACAAAATCTTTGGAAAGAGAGTCGCTATTACAGCAACTGCCATTGCTGCTGCCAATGCCTGCCTTGCCAACCCAATTTGTTCTACCGCCGCTAAAGCCGCTGCCACTGCTCTCATACAAAATGCTGGTAACATTGTCGATGGTGTCAAAGATTTGTGGAACAAAATCTTTGGATAGAGAGTCAATCTTACAGGCACTGCTATAAATTTTGCGAAAGCATGCCTTGCAAAACAACTTGCACATCCATAGAAAAACCTGCCATTAAGAATGATCTCAAAGAATCATGGGACAAGCCTTTTGGTTAAAAAGATTTTGAAGTTAAATTTGGTTGTTATATTTTATTTTTGAATTATGAAAGTTGAATAAAAGTATCAAACATATAGTAAATTTTGACACTACCTACTATTTTAGCATGCATAGAGATTTGTTTCTTCATCAGCATGTCTGTCGAATGTGACAATTATGTACCACTGTGACAATATTTATCCCAATGATGAAAGACTAGCTCAGTTCTAGCATATAGCAAGTTTTAGTCATTGTATATAGCTACATAACATGTGCTATTCAACAAACCTATCAACAGTGGTCAATTTGCTACATCTGCACAGCCAAAAACACCTAAAGCATACAAGCAGAATAGTCCGTGGCTTCAAATAAACAAATTATTCTGGTTAACTAACAGTTTACTGAATGCAGTTTTTCAAAGGATTGTTTCTAAGTGTGCAACTACAAGAACCTTGTAATAATTATAACACTGAGAAAAGTAAAGATCGAGCGAGGGTGATAAAGCTATAATTTGAGCTATTTTTGTCGTATTTGTGCATTTTGCCTTTTGCTAATGTGGCACTTAAATTATAAATTCAGCATATCTATGTCAAACTAAAAGTACAGTACTTCTATGTCAAGTTACAAGTACAGTACTTCTATATTTTAGCACCATAACTTGTGGTCTGTGTTGAAGCTTAGGCCAGTCTGTACCATTCAGTTAATACACATTAAAAAAAAGTTTACTTAACAACATGATGTTCACAGATTGCTTTACCTGAACATAGCTCTACAAGTCTTTGTACCGCAGCAACAACAACAGTTCAACAAGTTTCAGACAGGCAATGAAGAACTGAGGTCTTGAGTCACTCTATAATATTTATGCCGGCTAAGTTATATTAATAATTTGATGTTAGGATAAGCTTGTTAATTTTGCTAGTATTATTGCCATCTTTACCGCCATAAACGCTGGATTCATCCGCACAAATCAACAGCTAAAGGTTAAAAAGAAGATCATATCATATTGGATTTGAACTTACGACAACTACGTTACCACATACACCAATCATTCACTTTCCATCATACAGAATTATTGCGGTTTATACTCATTCACTTTGCTTTATTGGCCCACCTGAATGCCAGGGTACTAGTCAAACATAATAATCAATGACATTTTGTTCTACTGCGAAGGTTTTCACAAATAAATCGCTCACTTTGGTTTTAAGTTTCAATCACAATGTACGCCGACCAAGACACGAACAGCTTCTCTGTTACAGGACAACAAGCTTTTTACGAGTAGATTACAAGTCGACCTTCTAGAAAATATTTTCTGGACGCCTTCCAAAGAAGAGACCTATCAGCCAATATTTAAGTCTCAAAATAACGAGGCTCTTGTGAAGTGTCAGCTGTGTTCTCTCAGGACTATATTAGCTAACAACATCAAACAGCCCTCAGCAGAAGATCACTTCACCTTTCATTTCATAGACTCACATACAGGTAAAGGGAACTGTCTCTGTCACTTTTCTACAAGTTGAAAAATGTTTAATTAAATTATATCCTCAGTTTTAACATAACATGCAGTTACAGGTTTTCACCTCATTTCAACTTGCGTGATATGAAAAAATTGCATGCAACATCTAACAGTTATTTTTAAAATATCATTGCTAGCTGCTCTAACATCTTTCCACTTAGTATCCAGTATCCGTTTTCTTAGCAGAGAAAGGTATTTTAAACACCAGACGTCAAACCATTTATTTCATTGGCTAACTGCTGCTCACGATTTTTTTTGTTTTAACATTGTTGTATGTCATAATTTGAAAAACAGTTCTCCGTGGAATGAGGTTGTTGCCAATAAAGTAATATATAAATAACAACTCTTGTTCAATCAGAAGGAAGGGTCTCTGAAATCAGCAGCTGAGCAGCTAATACAGGATTAATTTTGAAAGATGTACACTAAATATTTTTTTAATTTTAGTCTTTTAAAGCTCACAACCAAATATATTAGTTCAGATTTTCAATATTGCTAATGCGAATGTTGCTAAAGATTAATCAATGTTTTTGAATTGTCAAAAATTGCAGCAAAGTATTTTATGTTTACAGTGAACTGGAAATGAAAGTGCTTGCATTGCTCTTGGTGGCGCTGGCTGTCGCCAATGCCAGTTTCTTATAGGAAGTCGAGCAGGAGGTCTCGTCAGCCTTCAACGATCTTAAAGGTTTGAATAACTATTTGCTATGATTCATTGTTTATTTATAAATGTTTTATTGGAAGAAGTAGAAGAACTAAAACTCTGCATTATGTTGTGTTTGTTAAATGATTGAATAATAACAATTACTCTTGTAGGTGGTGCCAGGAATTTTCCAGCAAATACCAAGGACATGTTTGGTAAGTGCTTAAAAGAAGGATTTGTGGATTTGCTCGAAAATCAAATCAGATAATTTAGTAATTTTTGGCTTTTAACTAGGTGAAATAGTTATAATATCAAATGATTTTTTACTTAGCTGACGGTGTTGATGATGTCGATGATGCCTTAGAAGAGATGAAAAGTGGTCTCCTAATGATGGTGAAGAAATGTGCCAATGATGACCATTGTCACCAGATTGTTCACTCTGTCATGGATGACTTGTTGAACGATGTTGCAGGTGACGTTGGAACGACACTGGCATAGACTCGTGAGCCTTTGTGGATCAGAAAAACTAATTTGATTAATATATTGAAGGGTTTTCATTTAAAAATTAGTAAATGTTTTTGAATATTTGTTAGTAACAGAGAATAGAATATGATATTAAAAAAACCATAACAATCAGATAGATTGTTTCTAATTGAGAAAAGTCAACTTCCTGTTAAAGAGAGAAAAGTCAACTTGTTGAGGAGAGGCTTGAATATTGGTGAACTTCATTAGATTAGGAAAATCTTAATTCTTAAGATTAAAAATGAAGATTATCACAATCCATTTGTCCCAATTGGTTATGCAAACCACAAGGAGATAAAAAGTGGCTACAAAAAATATTTCAGACTTGTTGCTCCATTTACAAACCAAAAATGCAGTTGTGTGGTAAAAATGATTGTGTTGTAAAAAACATTTTCAAGGTATAAAAGTCGTAAAAACTTTAGTGTTTGCATACTTAAATCAAAGCTTCAATAAAAGTTTAAATATTTATACATAAATATAATTATAGGAATTATAATACGTATATGTACTCATACGGCGTATGAGTATATTTACATATTATAATTCTTATTATACATACGGTACATACGAGTCATGTACCAGATACATATAATACATATACATAAATCTCACTGTTCATTTATCTGTCATTTTATCTATCCAGTTATTGTAATGAAATTTTAGTAAAATGATCCGTTTCACTGAGGATTTGAACTCACAACATCCACATACCAAGTCAACACACAGGCATGGGTAGCTACGAGGCTAAGCTGTTTTTATCAATTACAACTCTTTATCTATTCTTATAGAAATTGCAAGTTACAAACTAATAACGTGTTTTTTATTATTAATTAATAATGCTTTTGGTGTTTGTTTTCTTTTAGAATTTAAAACAAAGTCATTTAAAAACCCATTGTCTATTAATTTAATTTGTAATCTTCAAATGTGCCATTACGATTTAAAATGTGCCGTTACACTTCTATTTCTGGTTTCTCCTAAATCTGATAGCTATATCTACAAAGTACAAAAACAAAGTAATTCCGCCCGCTTCACTACTATACGTTGTACCAGTTTCGAGAGGTCCATCAAAACTTTGATTACAACGAGCTTTTGCTGCAGCAGTAATTTTTTTAATACACACACTCTTTTGTGGTCATTGTGATTATCAATTCGACATATTCATGATTTTTATTTTGCTTTCTTACTTCGTGTTATTTGCATCAGCATGAAATCATCTTTCATTTTAATTATTGTAGCAAAACAGATTAGCTAGTCATTACGCACTGATTATTCCACATTTAAACATTTTTACAGTTGTTTTATTTTTTCTCTCAATGCGCTTGAACTCCCCAAAACATTTTTCTGTTAATATGAATTTTAAAAGCTTGAATGATAAATGTTAATTATTTTAAGTAAATATAAATTTTTTTTCCAAAAACTTTTTTATAGCCTGAGCAACACTAGGCATCCAGCTAGTGTATATATCTAAACAAGTGGAATGCTGGAATAGGTTAAAATTACTTACCTTATTCCAGGTTGATGTTTCTCTCTGGAGTCACAGCAGATCTGTTTCGTGCTTCAGCATTCTTCAGGTAGCTGGTGGTATATCACTAGTCACCTGAAGAATGCAGAAGCACAAACAGACCTGTCGTGACTCCAGGGAGAAACATCAACCTGAAAAAAGATAAACGACCTATTCTAATGCTTCAGTTAATTATAACACGCTGCACCTTTCAGAGCATTGAGTGCTGCTAGCAGTCGGTCTGACTAATTATCTATTATATATAATATATATAGATAACAGATATACTATATATATATATATCTATATACATATGTACATGTATATATATAGTTTTCAAAGTATGTCTGTCATTCCGGCTATAGATATAGCTATAGCGCATGCTGATTATTTTACAAATGTGGATACGCGTTATGATACCCCTGTTAAGAAATAATGTTGGTAAGGTTCAATTACTATATCTGAGATCAGACAAAGACAGTATCATATCTCATTTTTACATTTGTATTTGTTTCGAGAGGTACCAGTATCATCGTATTCAAAGTTTTTATATATAAATAGTTTCTGATGAAAAAGTAACCTTTTTTATACACTCGCACTTCTAAGCAAGAACTGTTATAATTAATTCAACATATTCAAAATTTTTATTTTGTTTTCTCAGTTCGTATTAATTGTATCATTATAGAATCATGTTCTATTGTAATCATAGCAAAACCGACTTAATTTAGCTATTACTTGCTAATTATTTTACATTTATATCTAATCCTTTTTATAGTTGTTTTGTTTTTTTTTAATTCATTTGACCTGCATGAAACATTTTTCTCATGATATGAAGTTTAAAAGTTGCTTGACAAAGTTTGAAAACCTTTACAGTCATTTTTATTTTTTCTCCTAATTTATTTCAATGACACAAAACACTTTTCTCACGATATGTAGTTTGAAAGTTAGAGAGGCAAATGTTGTTATATGTTAATACAAATCAATTTTTTGGCCAAAGATCTGTTTATTACCAAGGCAGTGCCGCGTAGCACAGCTAGTTGGATATATATATATATATATATATATATATATATATATATATATATATATATATATAACTCAGGTGAGTTGTAGAAAAGTGCAACTCACCTGAGTTGCACTTTTCTGTAACTCAGGTGAGTTGCAGAAAAGTGCGCTATTGGGAACAGCTAAGATCTTGAGGCGAGTGCTCAAACTCCCAGGTCTCTGGTAGGAGACCCGAGTTGGAGCAGAATTTACCACCCATACGGGGTATCCGGGGTGAGGAAACAATTTATATATATATATATATATAATGTATACATATGAGACATATGCATGTATATATTTTTTGTCTATGCAAATTTACGAACTGAAAATAAGATTTCTTGCATTTAAAGCAAATTTCGACGGCTGTTTCTTCAATTAAATGAGCCTTTGTAAAATGATGAAACTGCTGTCTGTTTTCTAACTGACTTGATTAAACCGTGGTTTGTAGCTTCTAAAGAAAAAAGGAAAGCTGTTACAGCAGCAGCCATCGCTGCCGCCAATGCTTGCCTTGCCAACCCAACCTGCTCAGGCGTTGCCAAATCTGCTGCTACTGCTCTTTTGAATGGTTTCAAAGGATTGTGGGAAAAGCTCTTTGGAAAAAGAGAAGCTATAACAGCAAATACCATTGCTGCCGCCAAAGCATGTCTTTCCAACCCAACCTGCTCATCCTCTTCTAAATCTGCCGCTGCTGTTCTCCTCAAAGATATAAAATTTTTGTGGAACAAAATCTTTGGAAAGAGAGTCGCTATTACAGCAACTGCCATTGCTGCTGCCAATGCCTGCCTTGCCAACCCAATTTGTTCTACCGCCGCTAAAGCCGCTGCCACCGCTCTCCTAAAAATTGCTGGTAATATTGTCGATGGCGTCAAAGATTTGTGGAACAAAATCTTTGGATAGAGGGTCAACCTTACAGGCACTGCTATAAGATTGGCCAAAGCATGCCTTGCAAAACAACTTGCAGATTCATAAAAAAAACCTGCCATTAAGAATGATCTCAAAGAATCATGGGACAAGCATTTTGGTTAAAAAAATGTTTGAAGTTAAATTTGGTTGTCATATTTTATTTTTGAATTATGAAGGTTGAATAAAAGTATCAAACATATAGTAAATATTGATACTACTTACTATTTTAGCATGCATAGAAACTTTTTTCTCCATCGGCATGTCTGTCGAATGTGACAATTACGTATCACTGAGACAATATTTATCCCAATGATGAAAGACTAGCTCGGTTCTAGCATATAGCAAGTTTTAATCTTTGTATATAGCTACATAACATGTGCTATTCAACAAGCCTATCAACAGTGGTCAATTTGCTACACCTGCACAGCCAAAGACGCCTAAAGCATACAAGCAAAATAATCCGTAGCTTGAAATAAACAAATTATTCAGGTTAAATAACAGTTTACTGAATGCAGTTTTTCGAAAGATTGTTTCTAAGTATGCAACTACAAAAACTTTGTAATAACTAGAAATTCCCCTGTCATACAGCTCACGACCAAAGTGATATTGGAAAAAAAAGAAGAAAGGGTACTGATGTTTGAGAAATGCAATATTAGCAGCCAAATGGCACTGCAGTGTAATAGGATAACTGCAATGGTAGTTGTAATGTAGAGGGTGTGGGTGTTATTATATACAACAAATAGCAATAATGAAAGGAAAAGATTATATGTTTATATCTCTCCCCTGCAATAGGAGAAATGCAATATTGGTTAATATTAGAAGTAAAATGCACAGATATTATTAGAATAACCAATATTATTAATATAGTAATAATATAAAAACCAATGCACAATTTTGTTTACATTTCAAAACGTCATAGCTAACAATATCACGAAGTTGCGATATTTATATAGATTTTTAGAAAATCTGTACTACGTAGTCATTGTTCTTTAGTCATCCAAACTTATAATTAATTTATTGTAATAATCTCATAAGAACCGTTAAAAATATCATCATCGTTTTCTTTACTTACACTGCGTTGGACATCAGTTAGAATACCAAAGTACTCCAAATTGTCTAAAATGTCAGTTACTTTTAAATCAGCAAAAATGAAATGATTTCAGTACTCCGAACTTAATTACAGAAACCTTCGGCAATTCGACAATGCTATAGACTGGTGAAATGTGCGCGTTATGTTTTTTGTGAAAAGCAGAATAGTCCGTGGCTTCAAATAAACAAATTATTCTGGTTAACTAACAGTTTACTGAATGCAGTTTTTCAAAGGATTGTTTCTAAGTGTGCAACTACAAGAACCTTGTAATAATTATAACACTGAGAAAAGTAAAGATCGAGCGAGGGTGATAAAGCTATAATTTGAGCTATTTTTGTCGTACTTGTGCATTTTGCCTTTTGCTAATGAGTCACTTAAATTATAAGTTCAGCGTATCTATGTCAAGTTACAAGTTCAGCACCTCTATGTCAAGTTACAAGTACAGTACCTCTATGTTATGTTACAAGTACAGCACTTCTATGTTAAGTTGCAAGTACAGTACTTCTATATTTTAGCACCATAACTTGTGGTCTGTGTTGAAGCTTAGTCCAGTCTGTACCATTCAGTAACCACACATTAATTCTGGTGGTAACGTTGTCCATAAACCTGACCAAGCTTATGCATGAAATCGCAGGCTTAACTAACACTGCTGCAACTTGATTGTATATAAAGTGTATACTCTCTTACCAGTTGACAATGTCTGGCCTGATAAAACAAATTTGGGGTTTCTTTAGCTTTTAGTAACTTTGATTATACGGTGAAGACTGAACTGTGTTTGCATGTAAGAACAATTGATATTCGGATAGTCATTGGAGCAGTTGGTGCAATAACACTGCACATAAAATAACGATTGCCCAAATACCGCCAACAATCAACACAAGTGAGTCACAGAAGATTCCGCTGTTGGGAAGCTCTTGAAGAGAGTGCTCAAACTACCAGGTCTCTGGCAGAAGACTCGAGTTTGTCTAGACATTACCACCCCTTTAGATTAATCATGGTGATGAAACATTTTTTGGATGTATGTGCCAACACATTTTGCAGCTAATCGGTTTTTTTATGTAAAAGCGGAGCAGTGCTGAGTGATTGTCAGCTTTACTGTTGTAAATATGTGTAGGCGCAAAAAAGCTTGGAAGTTGTTGCATATTAGGTAGTTTTCAACAATGATGCAAGTAGATTAAGGTCAGCAAAGGAATTCACTTGCAAAGCGGATGCAGACTAGCGCACAGGATTTTACCAATAACATCTGATACAGCAAGTTGGTTGCTCTTTATTTGATGGTTAAAATATAAGAAAAGACAAATCTAAATTTTTTGCATTGCAAGTAATAGTTTAGAGTCGTTAGTAGAATACTTTCAACTTTCTTATCAATATGCTACAATTTTTTTAAAAGAATTTGGTAAGCAGTCACAAATTTCTCCACTAGCAAGTTCCACATAGTAAAAGCTAAGTTGTTGCAGAAGCCTTTTTTGTCTGGTAGGTTCACCTACAGCATGCTAAGTTTACTTAAAGCATGGTAAGTTCACCTACAACATGGTAGGTTCACCTACAACATGGCAGGAAAAAAGAAAGGCTTGCCCGCAAATCAAGCTGTTCTAAAAATGTCACTTACGTAGCAAATCAAACAAATTTCTTTACAGTCTTTTTTGTTCATTCTGTGAAGCAGCCACTGCAGTGAGATAAAATTGGTGGAAGTAAGTTTATGGATTATAAGAGACCATGCTTGCATATTATGCCGTCCATTTGCCTTGGCAAAAATTACAGGTTACATTAACACTGCGACGGAAAAACAGAGGAAAACTACCAGCTGGAATGGGAAAGCCAAGAGATGACAATTTCTTTGTAATAGCATTTTTAAAGAGCTATTATAAATCAAACTAATTTTCTAAGGGTAGCAAAACTGAAGAATATTTGAATAAGACAACCAAGGATAGCCGGGATAAACCAAGCAGGGTAAGTAGTGCCCTGTGAGGCTGAAAAATCATGTGTCTGCAACTGTCTGCGAGATGCTTCAGCAAGACTCCATCAGTGAAATTCCCAGCACTAGTGAGATATTTAATTTTGAAGAAAGAAAGCAAGTGATGACCAGTGATGATAAAAGTTTCATACTAATGGCATTACTTGCGGCTTCTTATGATCATTTACTGTTACTTATTAATTATCGATTTATTAATATTTTGGCGGGTTACCTCTATACACTCTCCCTTTGTAAGCAAACAAACAAGCGCACAAACAAGCTTTACACACAAGCACTTTAAAAATGAACTTACACAAACTTCTGGTAGATTTTATCAAAAAGTATCGGTATTTTTCCATCATTCGCGACTCTTTTTTATGTTTAAGCTGATCTGATAGCCAAGAGATTTCAAGAGTAAGATCGATAAAACTTGATCGCGATGAAAAATCTCAGATCAATCCAAAGAATGATTATTACACCTATAATTACATAGAGACCGACAGAATAGAGACACACATATTGCTTCAACTTGAATGCAATAGTCGATATCGACAATCGCAATGATAACAACTACTGACATTGTTTTGCGCAAAGCTTTCTTCCGATATTCCTAATCGCAATCAAGTTTTATTGATTTTACTCGGGAAACATCCTGGCAATCAGATCACTTCAAACGTCAAAAACAAAAATACTGATACTGTCTGGTAAATCGACACAAAAATGTGTGAGTTCAGCATTGAGACATCATTGAGATATCATTGAGACATCTTGAGACATCATTGAGACATCATTGAGACTTCATTGAGACAGGGCAAATCGGCTTGTTTTTGGTAGGCAAAGAATGATAAAATGTTTATTGTTGTTGCAAGTGAATTTCTCAACAAAGGTGTCTTCTTTAATCAGAAGAAGTCATTACTAAACCTTGTCTAGAGAATGCACTTTTACCAGTTAGTCTCAGACTACAGAAAATGCTCTGAAAGGTTGTTCACAGTGTACTATATATATTTTCAACAACAGCTTCAACTCCAAAAATTCAGAACATCATAAAAACTCAAGCTTTTTTTAAATACTTAATTGGAGCGATCAAATCGTTTGCACTTAATGCCAAAATAGAGTCAGCAATCACATCTGCAGACTGCGCTGTGTAACCTCCACTTAATACCATGAAGATAGGTATTTGTGCGCTTTTCGCTTTTGACATCACTAGGTAGTCTCTGGTTACGATGCACTGTCAAAAGTTGTGTAAAATTTAAGTTTATAATACATGTACTCCACAGATACTAATAACTGTAACACGAACAATAGACTGTTACTAAAAGTAACTAATTCTCTAAAACAATATATTGTCACTAAGAGGTTCAGTCAGCCAGAATTAAAAGCTATCAGTGAGATAGCAGAGATAATAAATAAGCTCATGTTTGATGCTTTATAAAAAATCATTCAAAAGGTGTCAAGGGGTTTAGACTTATGTTCCTTTGACATCTAGAAAGGCTAAACCGGCCTATACATGTAGTAACAATATCATTTATTCACCATCTACATGTACGTATATAAATAAATCTTTGTGTTTGTTTGGCTGTCTGTCATTTGTCTCTCTGTCAGGTTATAGCGATAACATTTTAGCAACAAAAAAACGTTTTTGTACTGGATTTGATATCGGGACATTCAAGTCACAAGTATACTAACAAACATGCATAAGGACAAGGCTAAGCAGTCCTTATCACACTCATTGCTCTCACCACATACTGTATCTCCTTTTCGCAATTGCACACGATAAATTATTAATTAGTACAATATTCCATTGGGTTACGATGCCCTGTTACAAGATTCTATTCATCTTACTATATGGAACACAATGTTTTTTTTCGTTTTCGCAATGCAAAAAAATTTTTTTTTTGATGTTTTTCTGCCATACGATAACAAAACTTTCTTTCGAAAATAAAATTTTGGATTAGTGTACTCACTACGCCAAAACAAAAAAAATGTTGATATGATACTTGCCGAAAACCGTGCCACAACGCCTGAAAGAGACACAATGATAGCTATCTCAATTCAGCGATATTCAATATAAGTTACAGCAGCGAAACCAAAGACAGATGAGTGATAAAACTTGTGACAATGAGAAATGTGAAATTTAGTTAAGTAAAATACATACTAAAACTTAGCTTTAAGTATGTGTCTAGTAAGTTAAATTGATTTAAGTTTGAATCAACGTTTATGTTGTAGGCTACATATGTCGGTAGGAACTCCTCCCGATAGGTACTGCACATAGTACATTGTAATATTACATTTTATTGCAAATCATAACTGCTAAATACACTAAAGTTACTTTGGGTAATTATAGTTACTAAGGTTAACATATTGTTTTGTTACTAATTTTTAATATGTACAGTGCATATAAAAAATTTGGATTGTTTTTGCCAAGGGAGTTGTTCGCATTAGATAATTACCACGGGTTTTAATATCATTTCATATTACATTTTTGCCTTACGATGCCAACACTGAAATGAATTAAAATCATATAATTTTATACTAAATAATTTTCATTGTAGTCGTAGCAAAACAGACTTTATTTAGCCTTACTTGCTAATTACTTCACATTTACATTCAACCACCTTTACAGTTGTTTTATTTTTTTGTCAGTTTATTTCAACTGCACAAAACACTCTTTTCATGACATGAAAGTTAAAAGTTAGTTGTAAAAAGTTTGAAAACCTTTTCAGTTGTTTTACTTTATTTTTTTCTTGAACTGCACAAAAAACTTTGCTCAGAATATGAAGTTTAAAAGTGAGAATGGTAAATGTTGTTATATATTAAATAAAAATAAATTTTTGTGCACTTTGTTATCACCTTGGCACTCAGCTAGTTTTGTATAAAAATAAATGTGAGCATCTCTCCATTTATAAAGATAAAGTTTTAGAAACAAAAAATCCACTTTGCAGAGGATTATTTCTAGAAGCGTCGATCTTACCTATTAGTCTACGGCGTTCAATCGAGCACAGTGATCAATAATGGTGAGGATATTCATTACAATGGTTAAAATATTAATAACATCGTTGTGTCACACGTAACGATTGCCAGCTGGCTTTACTAGGTGAATACCTGGCATTACACAGGTAATAAAAACAGGTTATAAACAGTTGCAGGTATTGTAATGTAAAGGTAATGTAGTGTAAAGGTAATGTAGTGTAAAGGTAATCTAATGTAAAAGTAATGTAGTGTAAAGGTAATGTAGTGTAAAAGTAATGTAGTGTAAAGGTAATGTAGTGTAAAGGTAATGTAGTGGAAAGGTAATGTAGTGTAAAGGTAATGTAGTGTAAAGGTAATGTAGTGTAAAGGTATTGTATTGTAAAGGTAATATAGTATAGAGGTAATGTATTGTAAAGGTAATCTAGTGTAAAGGTAATGTAGTGTAAATGTAATGTAATGTAAAGGTAATGTAATGGTAATGTAGTGTAAAGGTAATGTAGTGTAAAGGTATTGTATTGTAAAGGTAATGTAGTGTAGAGGTAATGTATTGTAAAGGTAATGTAGTGTAAAGGTAATGTAGTGTAAAGGTAATGTAGTGGAAAGGTAATGTAGTGTAAAGGTAATGTAGTGGAAAGGTAATCTAATGTAAAAGTAATGTAGTGTAAAGGTAATGTAGTGTAAAAGTAATGTAGTGTAAAGGTAATGTAGTGTAAAGGTAATGTAGTGTAAAGGTAATGTAGTGGAAAGGTAATGTAATGCAAAGGTAATGTAACGGTAATGTAGTGTAAAGGTAATGTAGTGTAAAGGTATTGTATTGTAAAGGTAATGTAGTGTAGAGGTAATGTATTGTAAAGGTAATGTAGTGTAAATGCAATGTAGTGTAAAGGTAATGTAGTGTAAAAGTAATGTAATGTTTATAAGCTGCTTTTATTACCCCTGCAATGCAGGGCATTCATCTAGTCTAGTATAAAGATCGCAATAAGCCCAGATCAGTCAGATTAGTTCTTGGATATAATGATGATAAACAGGAAATACCTCAGGTGTTAGTCGGAGAAGCCCGAGTTCATCACCATTAAGGCAATCCGTTCCAGCATTGTAGCAAATTATGTCAGGCTTTTTATCATTTGACCAGCTAAAGAGATCATCTAGGCTCCTAAAAGTTTAATAAATATGCTTTAATTTGCAATTTGCAAATTAAATTGCACTGCTAACAATAGTTTAGTGGTTTGGCAGTATTGGACTGCAAAACAATTATCTATAAATAAAAGAAATTACAAACGTTGCATCATCATGAAATATGCTTTCAAACAAGTTTGTTTTTATATTTTCTTGATTCACTCGATGCGTAAGGTGCATTAAATGTGGTATTGGACTTATTCATGATAGTTGTAATGAACATGAACATTTGCCTTCGATTGGCCGCTCTCAAAATGAATATGCTGGAGGAGGGGGTGTTGCATTGTCGAAGACCAATTAGCAGCTCAGCATTAATCAGCCAATCAGAAAACAACAAATTTCAACCTTCTCGGAACAGTGTGATTAAATAATTTACACATGCCATGAAACCTTTATTTGAACGCCATGGAGCTCTATTTTTCAACCCTTTCCTTAGAGTGGCGTTTTATTAAAAGGAACGTTTAAATAATTGGTGGCGTTGTATTTTTCAAACACCTTGTCAGAATGCTGGGAAAATAAATTTAACGGTTTTACGGGCAAATCAGATGTCATCTATAATTTGTACTCTCTGATTGGGCGGTGCAACATTAACTATTTTAGACTCCCAAAGTTTGCTAACTTACCTCCAACTTATCACAGACCTACCTTTAACTAAATTTGAGTAAGCTGATACATGTTTCTACCAGTTGATATCTACTTGCTTACAATCAACCTACGGTGATTTTATAGCCTGCATTGCAGTTTGTTGAAACTTTGATGTTCTTTTATTTCATTTAAAAAAAATTTTATAGTTTTATTTTACAGCTATATTTAATGAAAGTTGCATAAAAGCTCTTGCACTTATCGATATGTTTGCTACAGTCTGCAGCCAGGACTGGCTTTTTATTTGCCATAGAGCAGGAGTTACGAGCGACAATCCATTGTAAACTATGTTCAGATTTACTGCCATCATGATGTTGGATAATATGCTATAAATCTGCAAATATATAAGTATTTAAATAATTATAATCTATCAAATGCTATAATTACATATCCAAGAACAAGTGACATAATCAAACCACAATTATAATACACGCAGCAACATCAATTAACATTTTAAAACAAATATTAACATTTGTAAAGCAAAAATATTAGTTTCGTTTGCTCAGCCAGTTGCATTCTGATAGTTGCTTCTTTTTGGAACCATTTCATGTTTTTTTCTGAATGGTCAATACCTTTCACAATGTTTTCTGACCTCAACTCATCTTCTGCACAGTTGAGCTAGTCGATATTAGCATTCAAACAGTTTTTAGCAGAGCAAAAATTTTACGTGATTTGAATGAAAACTTTTAGCAAAAATAAAGAAAAATCAAAATAGTTTCAAAATTTTAGCTTCAAAATACATAATAGCACATTTTCAATCGTAAATGCTAATACTTTTTCCTATACACAACAAAGTATCAAGACCGCTATAAAAAGGAACTACTATTAGCCTGACGCAATTACTAATTATTTCTATGGTATTGCTATCTAAGTCTCTAATGGAAAACCTGATGACTTGGAATTGGAAAACAGACATTGATACGAACAGAAACAACGAATGAATTAATTGTTATTGATGCCATCGAGTCATTATTAGTACAGTTATGTGCACACTTTTCACTCGCTATTATGGGTTGGTAAAGATTAATAATGTCAAATAGTATCGGTCAAATAAGAGTGGCGGTCAAGGGAAGTGGCATTCAATTAAAGGGTGGTGTTCTATTTTCAATCCTACCATAGTTGCGCTCAAGTAGAGGTGGCGTTCAAACAAAGGTGGCATTCAAATACAGATTTTACAGTACATTGTATATATAAGGATCAGCGGTTAACCGCCACGTGTAGATATATGTGGGAAGATGTCTTTTATATCTAGCGATCATATTTTAGATGTCTTGGTTATAAGTAACCAAGACATCTACAAGGATTGGTTGCAGCAGAGAAAAGGCAGACAAGTGGTTGTCTGGTGATAACTTGGATACTCTGTTGGTTCAGTTGTTGGATTATTTAGCATCCGTAGACTGAGAGTCATAACATTACATTTGATTGTCTTGATCCTCAGGTAACCTACCTTTAGCCACCAGAGATGAAGATTAGAGAACATATTTTTGATATTGGTAATGACCTTTGTATGTTCATGTCCTAAATTCTTACTATCATCAGTCGATGTTATAATATAATGAAATGAAGATTCTACTTATGAAGATTCTACTTTTGAAGAGTCTACTTATGAAGATTCTACTTATGAAGATTCTGCTTATGAAGATTTTACTTATAAAGATTCTACTTATGAAGACTCTACTTACGAAGATTCTACTTATGAAGATTCTACTTATGAAGATTTTACTTATAAAGATTGTACTTATGAAGATTCTACTTATGAAGATTCTACTTATGAAGATTCTACTTATGAAGATTCTACTTATGAAGATTCTACTTATGAAGATTCTACCTATGAAAATTTGACTTAGGAAAATTCTACTTAGGAAAATTGTACTTAGGAAAATTGTACTTATGAAAATTCTACATATGGAGATTTTGCAAAAATGTCACGTTAGACAGGAGAGCATGTTTGTAAAAGAGTATAAGTTCTTGATAGCTAGACAGGCAGTTGATGAAAGTGATGAGAATTTTTGAGGTGATTTGAGGATTGAGTAGATATGCGGAGGTGGATAGTAATGCTGATAGAGTAAGGTTTGCTTTAATAGCGGCAAGTAACGGGTGTAGAGACAGATAAGTGAAAAAAGACTTGATGAAGAATGCTGATTTGACATGGAATAATTATGTCGAATGAAGCATTGGGGGTTTGTGATATGGAAAATAGTTCAGACATGTTCCAAAGAGTAGAGGTGGTGACTTGAGAAGTAAAATTAAGGAGGTAGCAAAGGTGTCAGAGTATGACGCGTGGAGTATGACACCCGGAGTATGACGCAGTGTCATGCGCAGTACTCTAGAGGTGGTGACAGAGAATACGACTCAGAGTAAAGATATTTTGCTAGAAGTAGTCCTAGAAGCAGTAGAAAGTATTACAGAGATAGCAGTCATGGAGTGTGATGATAGTAGTTATGGGGCAATGAGTCGAGAATATAGTGACGGAGACAGTAAAAAGAGGTAGAGATGATGGCGAAGAGTAGTATATCTCTAGATATGGAATGGGTAGTAAAGTAGGAAGTAGAGTTTGCTACAATTTGCAAGTGCAGAGGTCATGGTTTGTGAAGTTTTCTCACCATTACCGGTTATTTTAGAGAAAAACTATCTCGTTTATCCCAAGACTAAAGAGATAGGGACAACGAGGTGAGTTATGGCCAAAGTCGAGGTAGCAGCAGTAAGCAATGAGGTAGCCATAACAGCAGTATAGCATATGTTTATGCATGGGCTCCACAGCTTGCACGTCAAACCCACATTTACTAGTGAGAGCCTGGTTAAGATGGAGGAGTCAGAAGATGAGGTTGAGGAACTATCGTTGACCCAACCAAGAGGCTCCGAGCTAGTCAATGGAGATAGAAGTGTTGTTAGTGAGGTGGTCACTGTGAAAGTATTGGTGGTGACAGTGGTCAGGATGATGCAGAAGAGAATGCGTACTAGCAATGGTGTTAGCGCTAAAGAAAAGAGTATTTCTGGCAGTGGCACAGGGTCAGTCAGGTAATGAGTGTCACAAGTAAGGTGAGTATATACATGTGCTTCTTGATAGTTGGGGCTTAACCCAAAAAAATGAAGAAAGTGATGTTGTATTATGGGATTTGTTAGCCTCAGGCTATATTGGTGTCTGTGCTCAAAGCAGTCGCAGATAGCCATGGCAGGTACGGTGAGTGAAGTCTGTTGAAACACCAGAGGATAAACCTAGTGAATTAGGTAGTATTAGGCAGTAAGTAATGGGTAGTATATAAGAAAATGTAAAAGAAGATGGAGCCCCTTATTTTTTGCTACAATTTCATGTGAGTGTGTAAGTACATACACTTGTTTATACAACAATATGTACAACTATTGAAAGGATGAACTATTAGCATTAAGATAATCGCTTAAAAAACTATGATTTGATGAACACTCATTAAAAATCTTGTAAAAGAAAATAATTTATTTTCTGATACTGAAGAAGCTCTGAATATATAAATCACATCTCTAAATTAATCAATTGTCTACTTACCTACAAAGAGTTGGTAGGTACGTAGCCGAATTCGTTCCACTTACCACACAAACAGCTTTTAAGTTTGCCTTCGCTGTAAAACGATCAAGGCTTCAAAAATATGATTAGTTAGGTTAATAAAATATATGAAGAAAAAAATATTGTAGTCTATCTCCTATATTATGAAACTTGAATTTTGTTGCTATGAAACTGGTGCATTGAAAAACAAATAAAAGTGGTAATGAAAATTCTCCCTGAAAGTTGGTTTGCATGCGTCATGAATCTATGACCTATGAACTTATGACCTTCATTTTAGTAGAGCAGAATGCCACTACTTTGCCATTTCACTGCATTTAAATATTAAAGAATAATATTTAGTATCATAAGATGCATGTTCGGTGAAGCTAATATTACTTGCTTGAGGGAGGGGTTATAAGATCAGACTCCTTGTGGCTCGTTTAATGCATAAAAACAGGTCAACTGCAAGCAATGCAGGGCTCATTAGGCAATCTTAGTACTTTAATTTTCTGTAGAAATTTGCCACAATCTATCTGATTAGAAACTCAAGAAATTGTCTCTACAGACAATTGTGTTCAATGAGCACATTCATTCATTTTCGTTTTGAAACAATTTTCATTAAAAAGAAAAGTTCCAAGCATGGCTGGGTTTAAGGCTGGTATGAGATACGAGACTTAAAAGTACTAAAAGTCTGGTAGTTTTTTCTTAGCTCTTCATAAGTTCCTTAGCTTAACTTTCTTGTTTAAACTCGGGCTAACACTGCGCACTCAGCCGAGTGCAGCTGAGCCACATGCCTAAGATTAATTTTTCCACTTCCTGCTGTAAATTCAGGTAGCAGGTAACTATTGATCTATAATAAACTAGTAAACATCAACATGCTGCGCTTGCAGGACATGCTGAAGTATGTAGGCGATTAATCACTTTGGTGCGGAATGTGACTTTGAGTGTGTTGCTTTTACCAGTTTAAATCAAACTGTTGTTCACACAATCAACACAGTTTCACTCCCATGAATTTTTGTTACATATCTGTCACAGAAAACTGCATTTGTTTTTGCATCTTTGTTTTTACCATCTACATTTTTGTACAGAACAGTGGATATTCTCCAACATTGAAATAATTATATTCACTTGTTTTCCTAACATTGTTGAATTGAAAATACGGATTGGGTTAACTCCTTTACACATTACTGATATGTTCAATTCTCAAGTGCTAGATATCCACAACATGCAGGATGATTCTATTTGCGCTCACCAAAAGATGCACTCAACAATTGTATTGTAAATCTTTTGTCAAAAAATATTATCTGGTGGTCCATTGCCGAGGTCAGGGCCAAAAACGAGAGAAGAAGGAACCTGAAGTTACTAATTTCAAAACTGAGCCAAGCACCGACTCGGCCAATGATACGGTCCTCGCTATGACTTCCAGTCAGCTAAGGGTCGGTTACTGAGTCGATCTGACGACTAAGAAGTGGAGTTTAACCATGTCAAAAGCATGCATAAGGAGCCTATAGAAGTGATAGAAAAGAGAGCATTGGGAATTCTTATTCTGTGCAGTTACTGTTCATTGCATATTTAACTGTACCCATACATATATAAGCAGAATATATATTCTCATTTCCTTATGCTCAAGTGTTTTGATTCTTGGAGAACAATGAGAGGAACTCAGTCGGCTTTTTTACATTGGTAACAGTAGTGGGATCACAAATATCGACTCCATAAGAATCAGCAGGCTTCTGCATGTATTAACCTCAGCTAAAAGGAGAGCTCCAGAGAGAACAAGTATCCCAAGGTAAGACCATTTCCCATTTACGGAGAGCCTAAGCTGCTCAAAGGGCAGCTTGTCTTCGATGATCTGAGAGGTGCCCTTGTAATTTTTGGCACTAGAATAGACACCAGAGGCACTCAGAGTGTGGATACAGTCATGAATCATCTGAATAAGATGCTGAAGAGGAAGCTGATGATGGTGCTTTGGGCCTTGGCTTCAGCTCACCCGTTCACGTCATCTTAGTACACCAGCTCAGGAAACATAAAATATTCAATCAGTCATTTCTAGGGAGTAGCCGATGCCAATGGATTAACTAAGGTGGCTAGCTTACTCACTCTTCAAAAGGCTCTGCAGGACAAGGCAGAGAACTGTCGTCAAGTCAACCAAGTGATCTCAAGCCTTTTGAGCTAAAGTTGGTGATCTAGAGTCGCTTCTTCGCAACTGAGCCAGTTTAGATCAACCGAGCAGCAAACCCAGCTCCCAAGTCGTCCAGATGAGAGCCAACTGAGACTCTGACACTGTCTGAGTCCTGCTTGAAGCCCTTTGGCTCAGGTCTTAAGATGTCCGCCCGCAGACCAGCCACCATACCATCACCAGAAAAAGCAAGCCTGAAAACTACTGGGGGACAGCTGTCACCGGCAGGAGCTGGCGCTGCGAACCTCTAGCTTGATCCAGTCCAGGAAGCTGAAGGAAGATGATTGAGCAATCGCAGAATTCAAGTTCCGCCGCCCCGAGTACAGGGTCTCGGCTCTGTTCTTAGCTAATCTCTTCTTTTAACGTTGAGTGAGTCGCCCTCAGGGCCTCTACTAAAGAGAGATTGTGGAAGCCCATCACCGGGTTTGCGCCGAGAGCAAAAGAGGACGCTAAAGCGACCAACGTCAAGACAAAGCCAAGCCTCAACTTGGCCGATGACACCGTCCTTGCTATCATTGCTAAGGTAGCTGAGGGTGAGCTTCAGAGTCGACCCTATGACTAAAGGGTGCAGCATAACCAAGCCAGGCACATATATAAGGTGCCCACAGAAGCGACAGAAAAGAGAGTGCTTGGAAGTCTCACACTGTGCAGCTACTCATTTATCTGTACCATATTTAGCTGTACCAACATATATACAGTATTTGCAAAACACTGTACAGTATATGTTCTTACCGCCTTGTACTCAAGTGGTTTGATTCTTGGGGAGCAAATAGAAGAAATCGGTAGATTTCTTTACAATAATATGTATGCCTAAGGTTAGTAGTTTCAAATCTTCCTTGTGTAAAATGTTTGTTTTTTTGTCTATGGCACCACATGTCAATACTTTTTGGTCTATTAACTTTTTGCTGCCATTATATATAAAACATTGCCTCTAAAGATGATTATGAACTGACCATTTATGTGTATATATAATATCGGCAGTATTGTTTGTTAATCTGCATAGAGCTGTTGTCATCAGTTGTCATCAAACTACTTGTGATTCTCAAAGAATTCTATTTTGATAATATCACACAACAAGTTTAATTATAGCCGCTAAACTGTATGCAGTTCAATGCAACAGTGCCACGTAGCTGATAAATTTATAAAAAAGAACATAAGAAGGACTTTAGCTCTTTCAATTTAAATATCTCTATGACAAATATCAGGTAGATTTTTAGTGTTATTTCTAGCAAAACTAATCAACTGTTTCGGTCTCATAGAGTGCGTTCTGCGTATTGAGTTACGCAACAAAAATCCTCAAAACATACCTAAATATTGTGCTTGGTTGCCTGGAAATATATTAGGGTTATACATATCAAATGTTTGCACCCAATCATCAGTAAGGAAGTCTGCTTCATGACCATTGCCCTAAAACATTTTTACATGTTGTAGTTGACAGAAAATAAAAGCGGGCCTAACATTTTGTCTCCTCTCAATCTGAGATTAGAAAACCCATTTATAGAATTTTATAATCATGTTATATATCCCTGGCTGGTTAAGTATATTCATATTTTTTAAATGGAGCAGAAAACTTTAAACAGGTAATGCTGGTTACTTGGAAAAATATCTGCCCACATAAAGAGTGATGCTAGCACACATTAACTAGTGCTGTAATGTACAGGGTTAGAACAGGAGTTGTCGCAACAATGTGAGGGCAATTGCCAGAACATTACTCCTTGCCTCTTAGTACCAGCCAGTTACGTGAGAAAAACATCTGCTTACATGCAAAGTGATGCTAGCATACATCAACTCATACTGCAATGTTCAGGGCTAGAGTGCGGTTTGCTTCAACAATGTGAAGGCAACTTCCTGAACATATTTGAGATAAGAATAAACAACTTCAACTATGCATCCTGCTTACCTGATGAGCATCGAGGTCAATAATTAAAGCTCGTCTGATGAGATTTTGTCCTCGGAGAGTCCTTAAGGCAGCTGTTATATCTGCATAAAAGCAAAAGCCATCTCCTTGCCTATATTCTGCATGATGAAAACCTCCACCTAGGTTGATCGCAACTCCATAATCCAGAGCCAACTTTGCAGCCTGAAGCATCATAAAATAAGCATCAGCTGTCGGAAATGTTTTTAACCGGCGAGCAACCGGCTTAACCGATTTCAAGCGACTGGTCTATGGAGCAGTAGTAACTTATCAATATAAATTGGAAAATAAAAGCTACAAGCTACTAGCTAAAAGCTACCAACACTACAACAACAGAACAACATACCGCAACTTCTCACTATTAAAAATACTACATAATATTTAAACCAAAACTAACAACACTAAATCATGAATTAACACCGTGAAGACATGCTCGGAGTCATCTCCTCAGGCATTTATAAGCACAAGCCCCAGCCTATGCCATCTTGAAAACTTTCAACCACAACCTGACAAGCGCCAAGCGTGTAACAGCTCATAATTTCAACAAGAATTTTTAGTCATATAAATCGTCCAGTATATATATTCATGTATAGAATATATATACATACAAATATATATGGGGCAATAATAGCTTAAAGATGTAAATTGCATGTTTGTATATATAAGATACAAATAAGATATATTTCTGTTAATCTTTAACAGAAATATTATAAAATTAAGCTATAGCTGCATGAACAATGTGAAACAGGCTATCAACTCTCACAATCAGAAGCTACTATCACTGAACCATCAAGAAACAACTAATCCTGGCTGCAATTGCAGGAATAAGAACACCTGCCCGTTACCAGACAATTGCCTAGCAAAATCAGTGATATACCAGGCAAGCGTAACAACCATCAATAACAATAAACCTGCAGCCACATATATAGGGCTAACCAAAAACAGCTTCAAAACTAGATATAACCTTCACAAATCCACATTCAAGGACATTTCTAAACGCTACTCTACCGAGCTAAGCAGCCACATATGGGAACTCAAAGAAAGCGGCACTGACTACAACATAGCCTGGAAGATTTTATCATACGCCAAGCTATACTCTAAAAGCAGCGGAAATTGCAGATTATGTACATTAGAAAAATATTTCATCATTTACAGACCTGAGAAGGCATCTCTTAACAACCGTAGTGAACTAATATCTACATGTAGACATGCTAAGAAACACCTTTTACGAAATAGCATTACATAATAGATCTTATCCATCTAGCTGCTCAATAAATTTGTCAAATACTCCATTATGATTGGCTTAGATTGAGATAGGTTACGATGCTAAGACCCAACTAGAATGTATTACAGTATTGATTGATTAAAATGGCTACTAGCGGTCAAGGTGAAAAAGGTTTGATTTAAAATGGCTACTAGCGGTCAAGGTCAAAAAGGTTTGGTTTAAAATGGCTACTAGCAGTCAAAGTGAAAAAGGTTTGATTTAAAATGGCTACTAGCGGTCAACGTGAAAAAGGTTTGATTTAAAATGGCTACTAGCGGTCAAGGTGAAAAAGGTTTGATTTAAAATGGCTACTAGCGGTCAAGGTGAAAAAGGTTTGATTTAAAATGGCTACTAGCGGTCAAGGTGAAAAAGGTTTGATTAAAAATGGCTACTAGTGGTCAAGGTGAAAAAGGTTTGATTTAAAATGGCTACTAGCGGTCAAGGTGAAAAAGGTTTGATTTAAAATGGCTACTAGCGGTCAAGGTGAAAAAGGTTTGATTTAAAATGGCTACTAGCGGTCAAGGTGAAAAAGGTTTGATTTAAAATGGCTACTAGCGGTCAAGGTGAAAAAGGTTTGATTTAAAATGGCTACTAGCGGTCAAGGTGAAAAAGGTTTGATTTAAAATGGCTACTAGCGGTCAAGGTGAAAAAGGTTTGATTTAAAATGGCTACTAGCGGTCAAGGTGAAAAAGGTTTGATTTAAAATGGCTACTAGCAGTCAAAGTGAAAAAGGTTTGATTTAAAATGGCTACTAGCAGTCAAAATGAAAAAGGTTTGATTTAAAATGGCTACTAGCAGTCAAAGTGAAAAAGGTTTGATTTAAAATGGCTACTAGTGGTCAAGGTAAAAAAGGTTTGATTAAAAATGGCTACTAGCGGTCAAGGTGAAAAAGGTTTGATTTAAAATGGCTACTAGTGGTCAAGGTAAAAAAGGTTTGATTAAAAATGGCTACTAGTGGTCAAGGTAAAAAAGGTTTGATTTAAAATGGCTACTAGCAGTCAAGGTGAAAAAGGTTTGATTTAAAATGGCTACTAGCGGTCAAGGTGAAAAAGGTTTGATTAAAAATGGCTACTAGCGGTCAAGGTGAAAAAGGTTTGATTTAAAATGGCTACTAGTGGTCAAGGTAAAAAAGGTTTGATTTAAAATGGCTACTAGCGGTCAAGGTGAAAAAGGTTTGATTTAAAATGGCTACTAGCGGTCAAGGTGAAAAAGGTTTGATTAAAAATGGCTACTAGCAGTCAAAGTGAAAAAGGTTTAATTTAAAATGGCTACTAGCGGTCAAGGTGAAAAAGGTTTGATTTAAAATGGCTACTAGCGGTCAAGGTGAAAAAGGTTTGATTAAAAATGGCTACTAGTGGTCAAGGTAAAAAAGGTTTGATTTAAAATGGCTACTAGCGGTCAAGGTGAAAAAGGTTTGATTAAAAATGGCTACTAGCGGTCAAGGTGAAAAAGGTTTGATTTAAAATGGCTACTAGTGGTCAAGGTAAAAAAGGTTTGATTTAAAATGGCTACTAGCGGTCAAAGTGAAAAAGGTTTGATTTAAAATGGCTACTAGTGGTCAAGGTAAAAAAGGTTTGATTAAAAATGGCTACTAGCGGTCAAGGTGAAAAAGGTTTGATTTAAAATGGCTACTAGTGGTCAAGGTAAAAAAGGTTTGATTAAAAATGGCTACTAGTGGTCAAGGTAAAAAAGGTTTGATTTAAAATGGCTACTAGCAGTCAAGGTGAAAAAGGTTTGATTTAAAATGGCTACTAGCGGTCAAGGTGAAAAAGGTTTGATTAAAAATGGCTACTAGCGGTCAAGGTGAAAAAGGTTTGATTTAAAATGGCTACTAGTGGTCAAGGTAAAAAAGGTTTGACTTAAAATGGCTACTAGTGGTCAAGGTGAAAAAGGTTTGATTAAAAATGGCTACTAGCGGTCAAGGTGAAAAAGGTTTGATTTAAAATGGCTACTAGTGGTCAAGGTAAAAAAGGTTTGATTTAAAATGGCTACTAGCGGTCAAAGTGAAAAAGGTTTGATTTAAAATGGCTACTAGCAGTCAAGGTGAAAAAGGTTTGATTTAAAATGGCTACTAGCGGTCAAGGTGAAAAAGGTTTGATTAAAAATGGCTACTAGCGGTCAAGGTGAAAAAGGTTTGATTTAAAATGGCTACTAGTGGTCAAGGTAAAAAAGGTTTGATTTAAAATGGCTACTAGTGGTCAAGGTGAAAAAGGTTTGATTAAAAATGGCTACTAGCGGTCAAGGTGAAAAAGGTTTGATTTAAAAGGGCTACTAGCGGTCAAGGTGAAAAAGGTTTGATTTAAAATGGCTACTAGCGGTCAAGGTGAAAAAGGTTTGATTTAAAATGGCTACTAGCGGTCAAGGTGAAAAAGGTTTGATTTAAAATGGCTACTAGCGGTCAAGGTGAAAAAGGTTTGATTTAAAATGGCTACTAGCGGTCAAGGTGAAAAAGGTTTGATTTAAAATGGCTACTAGCGGTCAAGGTGAAAAAGGTTTGATTTAAAATGGCTACTAGCGGTCAAGGTGAAAAAGGTTTGATTTAAAATGGCTACTAGCGGTCAAGGTGAAAAAGGTTTGATTAAAAATGGCTACTAGCGGTCAAGGTGAAAAAGGTTTGATTTAAAATGGCTACTAGCGGTCAAGGTGAAAAAGGTTTGATTAAAAATGGCTACTAGCGGTCAAGGTGAAAAAGGTTTGATTAAAAATGGCTACTAGCGGTCAAGGTGAAAAAGGTTTGATTTAAAATGGCTACTAGCGGTCAAGGTGAAAAAGGTTTGATTAAAAATGGCTACTAGCGGTCAAGGTGAAAAAGGTTTGATTTAAAATGGCTACTAGCGGTCAAGGTGAAAAAGGTTTGATTTAAAATGGCTACTAGCGGTCAAGGTAAAAAAGGTTTGATTTAAAATGGCTACTAGCGGTCAAGGTGAAAAAGGTTTGATTTAAAATGGCTACTAGCGGTCAAGGTGAAAAAGGTTTGGTTTAAAATGGCTACTAGCAGTCAAGGTGAAAAAGGTTTGATTTAAAATGGCTACTCAATAATTGAAGGAGGTATAGTAAAGCACAGAGGCTTTAAATTAGGTCCAGCTAATGCACAGAAAAAAACACTTACTATTATTGTCCCAGAAGTTTGGTATCTTAAATTCTTCAAGGCCATTTCATCAACAATCTTGATATCGGGAATGGGTGCATCAGGAACTGTACAGAACTGTGCAGCTGATATAGCCATTACAAGTGTTATATCCTAAATCACATGTTAAATATCCTAAATCACATGTTAAATATCCTAAATCACATGTTAAATATCCTAAATCACATGTTAAATATCCTAAATCACATGTTAAATATCCTAAATCACATGTTAAATATCCTAAATCACATGTTAAATATCCTAAATCACATGTTAAATATCCTAAATCACATGTTAAATATCCTAAATCACATGTTAAATATCCTAAATCACATGTTAAATATCCTAAATCACATGTTAAATATCCTAAATCACATGTTAAATATCCTAAATCACATGTTAAATATCCTAAATCACATGTTAAATATCCTAAATCACATGTTAAATATCCTAAATCACATGTTAAATATCCTAAATCACATGTTAAATATCCTAAATCACATGTTAAATATCCTGAATCACATGTTAAATATCCTAAATCACATGTTAAATATCCTAAATCACATGTTAAATATCCTAAATCACGTGTTAAATATCCTAAATCACATGTTAAATATCCTAAATCACATGTTAAATATCCTAAATCATATGACGCTCATAAAGATATTGAAAAGCTCACAGCAGAACTCAACTTTACATGTACATTAATCACCATGAGCGGATATTACTATGTGGACAACTGCCGTGCAGGCAACGGTCAATACGGACAACTCCAAGGTAGGTAATTACCACCAGGACAATTGCCACTGGTTCAAGAATGTATTTGGCTAAGCTACTAAACTTTTTTATCTCTGTCATTTGCTAACTGACTATGATAGCTGAAAACAGATAACTTAGTCCTTGTACCAAGCTTAACTAATATCGCACAGGTTGATACTGTTTGGGTAGAGCTCAGTCTATTCTACTTCTGGATACCAAATCTCTGGAGATGTTTGGTATCCAGAGGTTATTAGACTTTCTGATTGTCAGGCGAGTCGAGGCTTACCCTATAAAGTAAATAGCTAGGTTCAGCTGAAGATGCCGTTTTCACTTTGTTTAATAGTAACTTACTTTGCTACTACATGTATATTTGTTAGTGCATATATACCGCTGGAGAGCAGCAGCATGGCTGCCAATAAGTAATAAGTAACCTTGTGAGTTCTGCTGTTAGTTTGTAGTGAGGAGTTATCTAGTCTCACCGCAATAACTAGTTGTGTAGGCAACTCTCACTATAACGCTGGCAGTCTCGCAGAAGCCAGAGACATACTAAGCGATGGAGGCTGCCGACGGCAAGAGAAGCCTGAGGCTAGTGCTGTTGTCTGAGTAATCTCAGGAAATATAGAATAAGCCATATTTCATTTTTCTGCTTGCGTGACGAGTTCTGACTGTACTGACATTCCATAGAATATCAGACTATAGAGCTGTATGTCTATTTTTAGATCAGTTTAATATTTCAAGATGTTCTGCTGAATCCGAATGAAAGGTTTATTAGGTTTAACCATAGACCTATTAACTATACCTATTAACTAAGTATAGTTGATAGGTCTATGGGTTTAACCTATCATGTTGATTAAAGCTGCTACTAAAAAACTAAGACTAAAAATAATTGAAAATGACGCAATAGCATTCAAAATTTTAGTTATAACATTTTTATGATTTGTGTACAAGATAATTTGAAAAACATTTCTGAATAAAATGAAATTATTGCTAATAAATTAATATATAATAGCGCAATAAAAAGGAATTAGGAAACAGGGAAGATTCACCTTAAAAATAGAACCTCAACATTCTAATAAATATTACTAGTTTATGATGTTTAACAGGCGGAGTAAATACATGTTATGTCAACTTTTGAAAACATCTACAAAGACATAAAACAAGAGTTGTCTGTTCTAGAATCATCCTTTTTTACAAAACTCAAAGATTTAGCTACTATTCCGCCATTTTCAAACTTGTCTACTAGACAACAATCAGTGTTCTCACTGTTTCGTCTTCACGAAGTGAAAATAACTAACCCTTTTTAAGGCTCTTAAATATGCTTGGTCGTGGAACTCGCTCAACTGTAACTGAGTAATCTCCACCGATTTCACCACGGTTTCCAAAGACATCAGACCAACAGCTGTAATATTCAATCATTCAAATAAAAATAAATAATGTATTTGAGAGAAAGCTTTAAAAAATTGTTTAGTCACTGCGGCAAATGGTAGGTTTATGTTACTCACACTCTCTTTATGTTAGTTACACCCCTCTAATAGAGCAAATGAATATACATCCATGTGCTTCCTGAAGTTGGTGATTAAAGATTAGAACTCATTTGCTGAATAAATGGATGCATTAGGTTGAAGAAAAATGACTTTATATTTCAAATAAATTAAAGATGACTGCAGAATCTCTGCCCCAAGCTTGCTGCCTTACATGAAAATTTAGAAAGTCATCATGTACTTTCTATGGCAAAACTAAATCATATTTATTCCGTTTTATGTTTTGAGAAATTCATTCTAGTTAGTATTTCTTTATAACTAATACATATTTGGTTGCCAAAAACATTTTTATGAAAGTTGTTTGTTTTTTGGAACGAGTCATATATTTTCTGACTCCACAAAAATAACTTTCAGGAGTTCTTACTAACATTAACATAATCTTGACTACAATACAATCCGAATCCGTCGGTCTGCTCTTCTAACGCATAGAGCGTTAGAGAAAAATACTTTGCAAAGGAATTGAACATCGGTATCCAAACTTTGCTGCCAGGCGTACCACTTTGCAACATCACGGCACAATTGTTCACAAGATCCCTCACAACGAAATGGGCTGCTAGTAGACGTTATTATAGTAATAGCTGTGCCCATCTGTTCTTCCAATGCTACATTATGAGTGCCAGGATGAAAAGATTGTCTCACACAGAGAATCAAATGCGCATGCTACTATTTTACAGCCAGGAATGTTACCGACTGCGCCACTTTCACACAACTAGGATTAGCTGTGCACATAGTTATTACGCATAGTGATCTCTCGGCACACGAGACAGTCTGGGTACTAGCGCTAATAGAAAGGGTAAATAATCGAGATAGCTTTTGTAAAAGGAGAAGGCAAAACCAGCTTCCTTTACACTGTCAAGCACTGACTCTTTACTTCAATAGGTAATTTTTTTCTAAATTTGGGTAAAACTGTACCAGTAAGTGTGGCAAACCTGTTACCTTTGAGCCGGTTGAATATCTTCTCATACTTGGTTGAATCAAATTCATGTGTCAACCATGGGACATTGATGTTATACTCTGGTGAGTAGACCAATGGCCATATGTCTTCTTTCAGATTTTTCACCCTTTCATACAGCTGGGCACAGTTTGGGTATGTCGTCCTTTTAAAAAATGTGCCCAATTTAAAAATTTAACAAATGTACATATAAAACAAATAAAACTATTAATATGCACTGATCAAACATTCATTTTATTAATATCTAGTTTCCAGTCATTAGGTGTTACAGAACGATTTCTGGTTTTTTGACACCCAATGGCTAGTAGCTAGATACTAATAAATGGGATATTTTTTTGGTTCCTTTGGCGTTAGGTGTCAAAGAACCCAAAGAACATTAGGTTCTTTATCACCTAATGTTTTCTTTGGGTGTTAAGGAACAATGACAAGTAAGATATTAGGTGAGTAGAAGTTACTCTAAACTAACCTGCGGGTGCACATATTACGCTAGGTTATGACAGCCGGTGTAGCCTACTTACTACAGACTTCAGTAGTTTAGACAAGTTAAAGATCGTATTTGAAACTATAATTGACTATAACAATGTATCGCAATCACATCATCATAAGATATTTTAAGCAAAGGAAAAAATTCTGGCATATTCTTGTGGTCATCAAACAATAAAAAAGTCAGTTGTTTTTAAAGTTTCTTCATAATACATGTAATAATAACAATAATAATAACAATGATAATAACAATGTTACAATAACAACAATATTAATAATAATAATAATTATTATTATTATAATCATAAATATAATAATAATAATTATTATTATTATAATTATAATAATAATAGTAATAATAATAATAAAACGGTTGCCATTAATAGCGGCTTGGTTCTCGATGCTGAGCTAAACCCACCAGTAGAAAAATCTATTGGTTGCAAGCACATATTGGTGTCTCTTGCCTTGGGAGATGTTTATGACAAAAGGCTAAGAGAATTTAGCAGGATATAGGGAATATGTTGCATGCTATCAATACAAGGGCTGTATATGTTTAGATATGCAGCATACATTGTAGAATAAATGCAAAAAGAGTAAATAAATAAAGGCAATAATACATTGTTGGAAAATGGGAGCAAGAATATACTTGCAGTTATCAAAGTGCATTAAACTACTGTATCTGTATACCTAACAAAAACCCGTTATATTTAGCTGAAATTAAAGTTAACATGCCTCGTAAGACTAAAGCTTTTCAGTGATAATGAACAAAGTAAATGGTGTCTTTTAGCTGTTACCATTAATGCAGGGGGAGAGGGAGAGGAAGAGAGTGACAGAGAGAGAGAAAAAGAGGGAGAGAGAGAGAGGGAGAGAGGGAAAAAGGAAGAGAGAAAGAGAAAGAAAGAGAGAGAGAGAGAGAGAGAAAGAGAGAGAGAGAGAGAGAGAGAGAGAGAGAGGGAGAGAGAAAGAGAGAGAGAAAGAGAGAGAGAGAGAAAGAGAGAGAGGGAGAGGAAGAAAGGGAGAGAGGAAGAGAGAGAGAGAGAGAGAGAGAGAGAGAGAAAGAGAGAGAGAGAGAGAGAGAGAGAGAGAGAGAGAGAGAGAGGGAGGGAGGGAGAGAGAGGGAGAAAGGGAGAGAGGAAGAGAAAGAGAGGAAGAGAGGAGAGGGAGAGAGAAAGAGAGAGAGAGAGAGAGAGGGAGAGAGAGAGAGAGAGGGAAAAAGGAAGAGAGAAAGAGAGAGAAAGAAAGAGAGAGAGAGAGAGAGAGAGAGAGAGAGAGAGAGAAAGAGAGAGAGGAAGAGAGAGGAAGAGAGAGGAAGAGAGAGGAAGAGAGAGGAAGAGAGAGAGGAAGAGAGAGGAAGAAGAAGGGGAAGAAGAGGAAGCGAAAGTGGAAGAGGAAGAGAGGGAGAACAGGAGAGAGGGCGGTGGAAGAGGGAGAGAAGGAGGGAAAGAGGTAGAGAGGAAGGAACGGAGAGAGGGAGGGAAAGAGTTAGAGAGGGAGAAAGGGAGAGAGAGAGATCTGGCTGCTTGGGAACCTCAGGAACACCAGCAACAGCCATTTAAAACTTGAAAGATGTGCACTGAGTTCTCAGTGCCCTGTTTCTGAGGATTTGTATGATGTAAAACATTCTCATAAAAAATTCAAACATGTTGCAACTTTGGTGTTATGAATATTTAAACTTAGCAAAAGTGCTTGATGAATCGCTGCACCCTTAACGGCTAAACTTGTCTAAAATAATAATGTAAGAATTTTCGCCACCTAAAATCTTATTTAGGCTATGTGTAAAAAGATGAGAAGCTAGTAGTTTGGTCATGATCCAAACTGGTCCCTTTGTCCAACTTTTCCCATAACAGCTGTAGCTACTTGTAGATGCATATAGACACAAGCTGCTAAGACCTCTTAGTCCAAATGATCTGTTCAGAAAGAACGACCTGTTGTAAAGACAACTCCTGCTGTGGCCATCTAAACTTATGTGTAAACGAACAAGGGACTTGGCGTTTTTCCTGTTAAATGTTTGCATTATTTCACATGAACAGCAAGTTTACGGTAATATCGTTTAATTTCTTTAACTCAGAGGTGGACTGTACTGCACATGAGATGCCTGGTCTTTCACAAGCTATGTGTAGAAGAAATGGCTATACTGCCTCAAAAAAAATGATCCCTTTCAATCACAAAAATATTTTTAAAGCATGCAAGTTGTAATAATAATAAAAAACAATTTCATAATACCGCAAGTTTTTGTTGTAGTTAACACTAAATATTATTAATTTGTCTTTCATGAAAAAAACTGCCAAAATGTCACACATTTTTTTAAGTTACTGATAAACACCCTCAGTAGTTGTAGCAAGAGTGTCATTGGTCATTGGTTATTGTTTTGTGCTACTAGTTATTTTTGCAAATGCATCTGACACACGCAACTATAAACAAAGGCTGGTTTTGTAACTGACCCAGTGTTGGTGATGCGAGTGTATTTTTCTAAAAACTGTAATTTTTAGATAGTCTTCAATGATGAACTGAATTACAAAACTATTTATACATGTTTACTGCTTTTTTATAACCAGTTTTCAATGAGAATAAAGGCACACGTTACTGTTTGATACAAAAACTTACATTGTGCATTGATAAAGAAAAGATGTTAAGTATAGCTCGTGTTGAGATTTGTTTATGGCAAATACATGAATCTTTGAAAGTGTGAATTTAATTCAATTTACAGCCTAATTAATAGAATAGTCTAAACTAAACATTCAATAAAAAGAAGCAAAAAAACAAACAATTTGTTTTAAAAATGATTAATGATTTGCTTCATCATATCTGCTCAATCCATTATCTTCCAACAATGTTTAGCGTATGACAGGAGAAAATAACCATCTAAATTATGATTGGGTAGAAGTACCTGTTTGCCATGTAATCGACTTTAAAGCTAGCTTTTACCAGCAAGAGCTTGAGCAGACTTAATTTGGTTATTGTTGTCAGTGTGTAGAAAATAAGTGAAATTTTTAGAATAGTCGTATAGCAGTATGATTTTTTTTAATAAATATATGAAACAAGATAATCTATAAAGATATCTTTTTCTCATTAGCTTATAAACCAGAGCGAGCTAAGGCGATTTGGCTAGAATAAACAAATAGTTTCTTAGAAGCATTTACAACTATCAGAGCTCAAACAGCAGAGTCTGGTAGTTACAACTATCAGAGCTCAAACAGCAGAGTCTGGTAGTTACAGCTATCAGAGCTCAAACAGCAGAGTCTGATAATTACAACTCTCAGAGCTCAAACAGTAGAGCCTGGTAGTTACAACTATCAGAGCTCAAAAAGTAGAGCCTCGTAGTTACAACTATCGGAGCTCAAACAGCAGAGTCTGATAATTACAACTATCAGAGCTAAAACAGCAGAGTCTGGTAGTTACAACTATCAGAGCTCAAACAGCAGAGTCTGGTACTTACAACTATCAGAGCTCAAACAACAGAGCCTGGTAGTTACAACTATCAGAGCTAAAACAGCAGAGCCTGGTAGTTACAACTATCAGAGTTCAAACAACAGAGCCTGGTAGTTACAACTATCAGAGCTCAAACAGCAGAGCATGGTAGTTACAACTATCAGAGCTCAAACAGCAGAGTCTGGTAGTTACAACTATCAGAGCTCAAACAGCAAAGTCTGGTAGTTACAACTATCAGAGTTCAAACAACAGAGCCTGGTAGTTACAACTATCAGAGCTCAAACAGCAGAACCTGGTAGTTACAACTATCAGAGCTCAAACAGCAGAGTCTGGTAGTTACAATTATCAAAGCTCAAACAGCAGAGTCTGGTAGTTACAACTATCAGAGCTCAAACAGCAGAGTCTGGTAGTTACAACTATCAGAGCTCAAACAGCAGAGTCTGGTAGTTACAATTATCAAAGCTCAAACAGCAGAGTCTGGTAGTTACAACTATCAGAGCTCAAACAGCAGAGTCTGGTAGTTACAACTATCAGAGCTCAAAAAGTAGAGTCTGATAATTACAACTATCAGAGCTTAAACAGCAGAGCCTGGTAGTTACAACTATCAGAGCTCAAACGGTAGAGCCTCGTAGTTACAACTATCAGAGCTCAAACAACAGAGCCTGGTAGTTACAACTATTAGAGCTAAAACAGCAGAGCCTGGTAGTTACAACTATTAGAGCTCAAACAGCAGAGTCTGGTAGTTACAACTATCAGAGCTCAAACAGCAGAGCATGGTAGTTACAACTATCAGAGCTCAAACAGCAGAGCCTAGTAGTTACAACTATCAGAGCTCAAACAGTAGAGCCTGGTAGTTACAGCTATCAGAGCTCAAACAACAGAGCCTGGTAGTTACAACTATCAGAGCTCAAACAACAGAGCCTGGTAGTTACAACTATCAGAGCTTAAACAACAGAGCCTGGTAGTTACAACTATCAGAGCTCAAACAGTAGAGCCTCGAAGTTACAACTATCGGAGCTCAAACAGCAGAGCCTGGTAGTTACAACTATCAGAGCTCAAACAACAGAGCCTGGTAGTTACAACTATCAGAGCTCAAACAGCAGAACCTGGTAGTTACAACTATCAGAGCTCAAACAGCAGAGCCTGGTAGTTACAACTATCAGAGCTCAAACAGTAGAGCCTAGTAGTTACAACTATCAGAGCTCAAACAACAGAGCCTGGTAGTTACAACTATCAGAGCTCAAACAGTAGAGCCTAGTAGTTACAACTATCAGAGCTCAAACAGCATAACCTGGTAGCAATATACTATTTTCATTCAGTGCTAAACATGAATTTTGTAAAGCAGCAAGTCTATTTAGTAAAACAGAAAATAAGATTTGTTGTTCTTTGCTGTCAATATCAGTTTTAGACCTTGCAACAAATTTTTGTGCGGAGTTTGATGAGCTACAGGTTTTATTTGCTGACCTAGTTGTGAGCTTGCATCAGCAGTACCAATTATATGCAAGTGTTTTCAGACAATTGATTAAAGAATGAAATTGAACTAAAAAATTAGAGTAAAATTTTGATAAGAAATATTCAGGAATAAATCAATTGATTGATCTTATGTTATTTTTACAGTTTAATCGCTTTTTCAGTTACTTCTTTCTACGTTTGTATTTTATCCATAAGTATTTTTAAATGCCTGCAAGCCAAAAAGTTACAAAAATAAATCTGACAAACTTTACCAATATATCCGAATAGATTCAATGCATTTGAAGAGTTACAGACCCATTGACTAAAGCTAACCTTAATGTTAGTTAATATTTTCTTGTTATATGGTCAACTGCATTCTAGAAGGCAATAAGTCACCCATTGAAGTCTTACCTTTAAGTAGGCAGTATGCAGGGCTGTGGCTTAGCGTCTTACACAATAGGTTTATAAACTATCATGGAGAATATTACTTAATTAATCAGATTTTTATTTTGCAGCATTTTAAATGTACAGTATATTAAGTATAGACTTTATTAAGTTTTCCCACAAAATACTTAAAATACTTACGGTACAAATTGCAAAGTTAATTTAATTAAATGGCATTGAATGGGCAAAAACGTTAAGCCATGTCATCTTTACCCAGCGAGAAACAAATTGTATGTTTTATGACAATTTGTTACATTAAAACATAGAATAGAAACGGAATGTTTTCATAAAAGGAATTGTAGAGTACCAACAATTAGTAAGGCGAAATTGAGCACATAATCTTTGCATGTTAAAATATAGGAAAGCTACATGTAGGTCGCTACAGCATTTCGCAGTAGAAATTCATTACCAAATTTTGTGCCAAGCTATTAGATTATGCGTTACATATCCAGCCAATTTGAAGGAATTGTTTTTATAGTTGGTTATGGCAAGTGGACTGATAAAAAGACTCTATAGAGAGTCAGTCATTACAACCAAAATAAATCATGCTTATTAAAAGGACTAAGCAGCTTTTATAAGTTACTTAGTCGTTATTGGCTAATGGCAAAACTAGATACTAGCGATCTAATCCTCCGAAGCCTATGTCTCGGTGACAAACCTTGAAGTTAACTTTTTGCACCACCCAAATATCCTCCTCAAGACCACCCACTCTATAAAATCCCTGCTTACATTGAGCAACTTTATAATTACAGAGTGGGTGGTCCTGAGAAGCACAAAAAGTCAACTTCAAGATTCTTCACCAAGACTTATGCTTTAGACGATTAGGTCTCCAATAGCTAGTTTCAGCTTATACTTTTGCTTAGAATGCATATAAGGTCAGGTATTTGTAAGGAGGGTTCAGAATTTGCCAAGTCATGGTATACAGCTATAGCAAAATTCCTTACTGGCTCTGCAGACGCAAAGAGGCAGTAGCCATAGCATCCCCTGTAGCTGCTGTTCCCTGAATATGTACTATTAAAATTCCAAGCAGCAAAACCCAAGTACGAGCGTCATGCTGCCTAAATATGTACATGTAATAGCACACTGCAAAGCTGAAAGTGCAAGCAAGGATGGTGATCCCTGTTTAGCTATAGTCTGTTCAAACCATCTGTGTGGTGAAACCTGCACAGTACAAACATGAGAAAATCTAGACAAAGAGACATACAGAGGGCATCATATTCTTGAGAATATAATTCATCTACTCGCAGTATGACCTATGACCTTATGACCTATTTTAGTGAGAGTACGAGATGTTCGTATCTATTATATCTTCTATCTATTTAAATCTCAGTGTTTGTCATTTTTCTATCCAGTTGTAGCGAATGAAGTTTTAGGAACAAAAAGTACACTTTTCACTGAACTCAAACGCTCTAAATATCACTCAGGCGACTGAGTAATTGCACAGATTGAATGGGCACAGGTTAAAAGAGTGCTGAAACTAGGTCGAGCTTGTATTTGGTTTTATCCTACTTTAGATCAAAAAAGAAAATGCCTCCTGGTTTGCAAACAGGCGGTATAAACCAATACACCAACTGACCGTAGCGATTAATGATTGTAATCATACTCATTACATCGGTTAAAATACTCAAGCTTGAAGGGCTTAGGGTTATTAACTATCACATTTGATTGTTAGGCGTTACACAACATTTATTAAGCTAGCTTCTGACACAGCTCTTGCTATAGTATAGATTTTACTATCTTATGAGGTAAGTTACCTAAATTCTTTGGGTAGTTATTTTATTACCCGTGCAATGCCAGGCAGTCAGGTAGTTATAATATATAACAGCTCTCTATCACTGTTCCTACTGCTTATATTTTCTATTAGTTAACAATTACTAAATTCGAAAGTTTTTTTCTGAAACTTTGTGTTGTTGCAGATAGCATAGAGTTCAAAATTCGCTACAACCTAACTTGCGCTATAACCTTAGCTAGGGTGGTGCTCCACTTTGTACCACATATACAAACTAAACTATATCTCACAGCATTATAACTGAGACAGCGTTTCTTGCTATCCATATTTTACATAGAATAGAGTATCAAATTAAGGGCTTTGTCCTAGTTTCAGCTTCAACTGCAATAACATGGCAAATCTGGCCAGCCTTCAATCTGTCTCATTTACACATGCGGAATCCAAACGCCTTCTTAGCACCACTCCTGTTCTAGTAGAAGTATTTGATATTGGTAACTTATAAATTAACATAACTTCAGTATTTATAGTAGCAGTAGAAGTAGTTACTAGTAGCTGGTAGCTCTTACTGAAGGTGCTAGCTCGGTCTATTTAGCGCAGCATCGTGCACAAAAGGCTACAATAGCATTCATTATTGTTATTCACATTTTTCACAAACCTCAATTTAGAACTCCTCAGCCAGTACGGGATGTTACGGCCCTCCATAAGATTTTGTTAAAGAAATGTTTCTAATGGTTATTGGGTGATGAACACTAGTAAATTACCTTTGACTACATGAACAAAACCACAGCCAGGTTTGAGATTAAAACGAGGTATTGTTAATTAAGCAAGCCTTCAGCTATTTCAGTGTGAGAAATAGCAAAAGGAAAGCCTTTCAAGGCTGAATGCAAGAATTTTGACAGAGTAAGTAAAATGATTTCAAGATATAATTTTCTTTCTGAAATATGACATATTTCAGAAAAGAATATTGTAAAGTGAAAAACCTTTTTCGCTATTTACGAAGATAATACAACCTTCATATATGGATCGTAATGTATTAACAATGACAGGTTTTATTTCATTGTATGTAGTGCATTAACATTGCTTGTTATATATTAATATTGCTAGAACTCAAATGCAATTGCCCTGATTGTTTGCTATGGATACGTAAAGCAAGTGATTTTTATTTCTGCTGAACAAATGAAAATGAGGGCTTTGTAAAGCTCCCTCTGTCTGAAATGTATTAAAGATGAACGAAAATATACCTTGTAATAATTACATTATATCACCAATAATGCTGTCTACTTACAATGTCTACTAATGTAGTAAAGTAAGGTACATGTATTTGAGTGAAGGCTCTGCTATAGTATTATCCAGTAATATCAGAAGGTTGCACAAAACGTGTTTAAACTTCACTAAAACAAACAACAAATTAGCACAACTGAACACAGAAGCTCAGGGCTACCAACGAAAAATGAAGTCTGTGAATAAAACATGAGTGAAGAGAAAGACAAAAGATGAAGATGTGAGTCAATAACCGAGGTGAAATCATTAGAAAAAATGAACTAAAAAGAGGAATGATGCTCTAACAAATGTTACCACTAAAAAGGTTAATCTTTTATAAAAAAATATATTATATCATATCAGAGAATACATTGCATCAGCAGTTCATACTGATGTGAAACATCACAACAAAGTACTCCTGTATTCTGACCTCCACCTATAAATCTTCCGAATGCAATGAAGTAAGAATAAAATTTAACAAATTGAACAGATCATTAATACGCTGCCTTCATCTTCAGATCGCTGATATAAGGCCTTTTTCTCGGAGATTAAGTATTGAATCTGCTACGACCTTGGCAGCCTCGGTAAGGTACCCTCCACTCAGCACCATGAATATTGGAATGTTCAATTCTTTTGCCTTTCGGAACACCAGCTCATCTCTTTGCATTATGCCCTGCAGGAGAGAGATAACACCTGTGTATGGCTGATACATCCAGCTACATTAAGTATTGCTCACCTGAGTCCAAGAGGTACACAGGGCTGAGTGATTGCACAGACTGAATGGGTAAAGGTTAAAAAAGAGCTGAAACTAAGTCGCGTTTTTATTGAGTTTTATCCTACTTTAAGTCAAAGAAGAAAATGACCCACGCCTTACTATAAATGAAATCATTGGGGAAATACAGAAACTGGCCTTACCATAAATGAAATCATTGGGGAAATACAGAAACTGGCCTTACTATAAATGAAATCATTGGGGAAATACAGAAACTGGCCTTACCATAAATGAAATCATTGGGGAAATACAGAAACTGGCCTTACCATAAATGAAATCATTGGGGAAATACAGAAACTGATCTCCATATGATGTTGCTAGCTATTATAACGAGGAATGCTACGGTAAAACACAACTGCTATAAAAGATTGACTAACATGATATAGACAGAAGAAAAAGAAAATACAACAAAGATATGAGGGTTTAGTGAGAAGGTAAGCATGAACTTCTCTTATATTCTTGTAAACCAACTTCCTGCGACAATGAAGACGGACAAGAACAAAACAGTTCTATGGTTCACAGTAGTTGGTTAGTCAATCCTGGCTCTGATTGCAGTTCTGATTTAAGAGCAGACAACCATGACTACGGTGAGGAGCAAACTAGCTTATACAGTAGAACCTGTATAAAACATTTATTCTGAGCAAAAAAGGTAACGATACAACCACAACCTATTCTGAATGCCGTAACTTCCTGCAGTCTTCGCTTAGCCTCCTCTATACATCAACACCAAATGTAAACAAACGTTCAGTTTGTAGTTTTAGTTTGTTATTTTCTGTTCCTGTTTCTTTCAATTTGTACTTTTTCTATTTAGTATAAAGTAAAACGATTCTAACACGTATTTGTTACATATTTTTACCATTACATATATTTATAATTTGTACAAATGTGATTTGAACGAACTAGGTCAGTGGTGTCCAAACTTTTGCAAAGGGGGCCAGATTTTGTGTGTTAAAAATTTAGGTGGCTAACCTTGGCGGACATTTTTTACATACATTATAACAGCAATTAATTTAAATAAATTTTACCGAGCAAATCTGTGTTTCATATTTGCTTTTTTATTTCAATTTCAGCTATCTTAAGCATGTGTTTTGGTTCATTTGAAACATGCATATCAAAATCGCATTGACATTATAATTGAAATTTAATAATCACTCAACTTCACTTTTTAACACTAGCTTTTTTGTAACAGTTGAACAGCAGTAATTGTACTTTTGGTTACAAATTACATTTGAAACAAAACAATATCTCACCATTGCAGTTTAATATTTATAGAATTTTTAAACACAATTATAGAAAAATGAACAATTAATAGGCATATCAACAAGTGCAAGTCTTATTTAAAATATGACAGTAACTATAAATGTTGATTGGATTTTTAAATGTTTAACACGCAGGTAACAGCGCTTCTGTCCAATTTATTAACCCTTTGAACCCTGGTCATTTTTGTCAGTAACCCTGAACAACCTGTCCAACGATCCGAACTCTTTAAACTTTTACTAAATATAACTAAACATGCTCATAATACAATGATATTTGGTAAAACATTAGTAAGAAGGTCTGGCAACCCACAGCAAATGCCATCAAACAGAAAAAAACGGTGTGTCACCATTATTCGGGCCAAAACTATAAAAGTTTGCACGATTTTAAAAAACTCGTAAAAACATTTACAGTAGCATCATATCCATTGAGCACTTGTTCATCATTATTTTATGAGTCAAAATATATTGGAAAGTTATAGTTAGTATCACAAAATTCTTTATTTGCATCACACATATATGACCTATTAACAAACGAGTCATACCAAATTTTGCGCGATACTCTTCTAATAAAAGTTGTTATTAAATCGAAGGAAGTAAAGATATTTGAAAACTGTTACAAATGAATGAAAAATTTCTGGTCAAACATCCTGCACAAGAATTAATCTGATTGGTTTACGCTGTTACTTAGAAACAGTTGTTGTAAACAGAGCCATGTGAATGCCAGAATTCCGGCTGTTAGGGATTTTGACACACCCTATGCCATGCTGGAAAATCGGCCATTGGGGTTCAAAGGGTTAATTCTACAAACGGGCCAGACGTTATTGATTTTATGACAGAGACTGCGGGCCAGATGAAAATTGACCCCGGGCCGCATTTGGCCCGCGGGTCGGACTTTGGACATGTCTGGACTAGGACATTTGTGTAGTGAAATTGATTTTTCCTTACAAAAGGTAGAGCTTCCTTTGTACAATGGCACAGCAAATAGCCTGTCTACCAATAGCACAACACTAGTACAGAACTATTGAGAGCAGACGTTTCACCGCTACCTTAGGTACACAGATAAGCTAGACAACCTCAAACTGGGTGTGATGTACCTGCGGTGAGACATTGAGGGCACCCAGCGGATCTTCCATCAAGCAATCTGTGCCTGCATTGTAGGCTATGATGTTAGGTTTAGAGTCGCCACATTTGGCCAGTATTCTATCAAGAGACCTTGAAAAAGAGAAACATGAAATCTTACCATTTGCACCACACGAGCAATGCACTGTCAACAAAATTCATAGATAAACAGAAAGGAAAAAGGACATAAGGCTGCAAGGGTGACGAAAACAGCAAAAAATAACTAGACTAGCCACAAAAATCAGACGTTTCACTTACTCACTGACTTTCTTCAGGTATGGTCCATCTTCTGTGTAAGGGTGCAACTGAACAGCCATAAGGTTTTTCATCTCTGTTAAGAAAAGTTTGATAAATAATGCTATATGATTCCACTGGTACTTTATAGAGAGTGAATATTTACAACTAAAAAGATGAAATTACAGATTATGTTATTAGCTGTATATTAATAGCTCAGCCAGCGAAGTGATGTGATAGGGTAAAGGAGCAAAACTGCCAAGTCTGGAATAATATTCATTTTAATTAGGAGGGGGTAACTCCCAATGATTCAACAGTTATATAGTTTTTGGCCTACCTTGAGTACCGTAAGCCCTTATGCTCAAGCCGCGCGGCCTGTCGTTGGGCGCGGCTTCTGGTTCAAGGTCATAAGCCGCGGCTAAAGCCAAGTTTTTTAAACTTACGTAGGGCTCAGGGCGGCTTCTCGATAAATGCGGTCTCTGCTCAGTTCCGCGCTATAACCATAGAATCGCAGTCATGATACACTTTTATGTACGGGGTTTTGGCGACCTACTCGTGTATTTTCAAGGTTATGTTTATGGAATACTTTAGAATAAAGAAGAATTTATTGCTCATGTTTAACTCACCACAGTCATAGGTAATTAACACCTTTTCATTCCTGACCGGCATCTTTCCATAAAAGTGAAGCCTTCTAACAGTGCAATAAAAATCTAGCCGAGACATGGCAAATAAATTATTGATGCAAGGGTTTCGGAATATTAATTTGAACTTGGAAGTAAAAGAAAAATCTTTTCAAGTGTACTGATGTAGCCTGGTTTCGTATTCAAGAGGATGGGGGTATAGCAAAACCCGTCTCAACACTCTCGCTCCCGAAGGGGTCAAGGATGACAAAACCTCAGTCATTAGCCGTGGTCTGTGGGCATACGCGGCTTGTTTGAGGATTATTTTTTCTTTCGTGAGACATCTGTTTTTGAGCACAAGCCGCGCAGCTTGAGCACGAGGACTTACGGTATATAACACCAGATTTATATAAACCAACTCTGACCAGAACTGAACATGCTGTGGAAAGCAAGTGCTCACAGCTTAAATCATTGCGTCTAAAAGCATGAACACAATCTACAGGGTAGAGAAAAATAGGGCAGCTGTACACGCTTACTCAGCGCTTTCTGGTCAAATGGGTATATTCTATGGTTGTAGACGTCAAGCGTATGTACCCAGTCACAGTCAAGAAAGTCCCTCTCATGACCATTTCCCTGAAATAAATTGAATAATTTCCAAAACTGCACCAAGACATCAAAAATACTGTCATTAACACTTTCAAGCCTGGGCCCGTGATAACTCGGTAAATTGCTTTCCCACCTGATCTTACGCTCGAGTAAACTTTGTTTCGTATTTTCGCTTTGTTTTTCCGTCCTTCCAGTTTACGCAGGGTTACAAAATTTGGATCACCTCTGATTATTATACATTTTCAGAGTAATTCTAAAGTTTCAAATTGAGTGAACTCTTAGTTCCTGAGATTTGCTAAAATATTGAGGAAGTTTCCAACCAACTGATAAACAAATGACAGAACGTCAGTTTTTAATAACATACTGATTGAAATTCTTAGTAATGAATATGAAAATAATATGCTTCCTATTCATCTACAATTGTCAAACTTTGGATACCTTGTGCAGTAAATGTTTTCAGTAAAATTCTGAATTTTCAAGTAGACAGGATTGTTAGTTCTTAAGATATTGCCAAAGTACCTAAGGTACTTCTAACCGACCTAAAAATAAAAAATGGCGGTCAACAGAACATCAATCTCTGACATAATGATTGAAATTCTCAGTAATTAACGATCAAAAATAGACAAAGCTAGAAAGATTATTTTCTTCAGCACCACGAGATTTACACTAAAACCATTTGTTTTTTTTATTCATAAAAAATATACACGCTATCAGACTCAGTGTACTGTAATCATTATGTTTCTTTGGTTACCTCTAGGACATCACAGCTTTGAAAGAAGGTGAACAAAGACTATTTACTACATTATTCTTCTGATTTTTATTAATTCTACAAGCTTAGAGTTTCAATAAGAAATTCAGTTGAAAAAAGTTGTGTTATCCTAAGTGCTTTTACAGTCAATGAAAAGTTGTGTTATCCTAGGTGCTTTTACAGTCAATGAAAAGTTGTGTTATCCTAAGTGCTTTTACAGTCAATGAAAAGTTGTGTTATCCTAGGTGCTTTTACAGTCAATGAAAAGTTGTGTTATCCTAGGTGCTTTTACAGTCAATGAAAAGTTGTGTTATCCTAGGTGCTTTTACAGTCAATGAAAAGTTGTGTTATCCTAGGTGCTTTTACAGTCAATGAAAAGTTGTGTTATCCTAAGTGCTTTTACAGTCAATGAAAAGTTGTGTTATCCTAGGTGCTTTTACAGTCAATGAAAAATTGTGCTATCCTAGGTGCTTTTACAGTCAATAAAAAATTGTGCTATCCTAGGTGCTTTTACAGTCAATGAAAAGTTGTGTTATCCTAAGTGCTTTTACAGTCAATGAAAAGTTGTGTTATCCTAGGTGCTTTTACAGTCAATGAAAATTTGTGCTATCCTAGGTGCTTTTACAGTCAATGAAAAGTTGTGTTATCCTAAGTGCTTTTACAGTCAATGAAGAGTTGTGCTATCCTAGGTGCTTTTACAGTCAATGAAAAATTGTGCTATCCTAGGTGCTTTTACAGTCAATGAAAAATTGTGCTATCCTAAGTGCTTTTACAGTCAATGAAAAATTGTGTTATCCTAGGTGCTTTTACAGTCAATGAAAAATTGTGCTATTCTAAGTGCTTTTACAGTCAATGAAAAGTTGTGTTATCCTAAGTGCTTTTACAGTCAATGAAGAGTTGTGCTATCCTAGGTGCTTTTACAGTCAATGAAAGATTGTGCTATCCTAGGTGCTTTTACAGTCAATGAAAAGTTGTGTTATCCTAGGTGCTTTTACAGTCAATGAAAAGTTGTGTTATCCTAGGTGCTTTTACAGTCAATGAAAAGTTGTGTTATCCTAGGTGCTTTTACAGTCAATGAAAGATTGTGTTATCCTAGGTGCTTTTACAGTCAATGAAAGATTGTGCTATCCTAGGTGCTTTTACAGTCAATGAAAAGTTGTGTTATCCTAGGTGCTTTTACAGTCAATGAAAAGTTGTGTTATCCTAAGTGCTTTTACAGTCAATGAAAAGTTGTGTTATCCTAGGTGCTTTTACAGTCAATGAAAAATTGTGCTATCCTAGGTGCTTTTACAGTCAATAAAAAATTGTGCTATCCTAGGTGCTTTTACAGTCAATGAAAAGTTGTGTTATCCTAAGTGCTTTTACAGTCAATGAAAAGTTGTGTTATCCTAGGTGCTTTTACAGTCAATGAAAAATTGTGCTATCCTAGGTGCTTTTACAGTCAATGAAAAGTTGTGTTATCCTAAGTGCTTTTACAGTCAATGAAGAGTTGTGTTATCCTAGGTGCTTTTACAGTCAATAAAAAATTGTGCTATCCTAGGTGCTTTTACAGTCAATGAAAAGTTGTGTTATCCTAAGTGCTTTTACAGTCAATGAAAAGTTGTGTTATCCTAGGTGCTTTTACAGTCAATGAAAAATTGTGCTATCCTAAGTGCTTTTACAGTCAATGAAAAATTGTGTTATCCTAGGTGCTTTTACAGTCAATGAAAAATTGTGCTATTCTAAGTGCTTTTACAGTCAATGAAAAGTTGTGTTATCCTAGGTGCTTTTACAGTCAATGAAAAATTGTGCTATCCTAAGTGCTTTTACAGTCAATGAAAAATTGTGTTATCCTAGGTGCTTTTACAGTCAATGAAAAATTGTGCTATTCTAAGTGCTTTTACAGTCAATGAAAAGTTGTGTTATCCTAGGTGCTTTTACAGTCAATGAAAGATTGTGCTATCCTAGGTGCTTTTACAGTCAATGAAAAGTTGTGTTATCCTAGGTGCTTTTACAGTCAATGAAAAGTTGTGTTATCCTAGGTGCTTTTACAGTCAATGAAAAGTTGTGCTATCCTAGGTGCTTTTACAGTCAATGAAAAGTTGTGTTATCCTAAGTGCTTTTACAGTCAATGAAAAGTTGTGTTATCCTAGGTGCTTTTACAGTCAATGAAAAGTTGTGTTATCCTAGGTGCTTTTACAGTCAATGAAAAGTTGTGCTATCCTAGGTGCTTTTACAGTCAATGAAAAGTTGTGTTATCCTAAGTGCTTTTACAGTCAATGAAAAGTTGTGTTATCCTAGGTGCTTTTACAGTCAATGAAAAGTTGTGTTATCCTAGGTGCTTTTACAGTCAATAAAAAATTGTGCTATTCTAGGTGCTTTTACAGTCAATGAAAAATTGTGCTATCCTAGGTGCTTTTACAGTCAATGAAAAATTGTGCTATCCTAAGTGCTTTTACAGTCAATGAGAAGTTGTGTTATCCTAAGTGCTTTTACAGTCAATGAAAAGTTGTGTTATCCTAGGTGCTTTTACAGTCAATAAAAAATTGTGCTATCCTAGGTGCTTTTACAGTCAATGAAAAATTGTGCTATCCTAAGTGCTTTTACAGTCAATGAAAAGTTGTGTTATCCTAGGTGCTTTTACAGTCAATGAAAAATTGTGCTATCCTAAGTGCTTTTACAGTCAATGAAAAGTTGTGTTATCCTAGGTGCTTTTACAGTCAATGAAAAGTTGTGTTATCCTAGGTGCTTTTACAGTCAATGAAAAGTTGTGCTATCCTAGGTGCTTTTACAGTCAATGAAAAGTTGTGTTATCCTAGGTGCTTTTACAGTCAATGAAAAGTTGTGTTATCCTAGGTGCTTTTACAGTCAATGAAAAGTTGTGCTATCCTAAGTGCTTTTACAGTCAATGAAAAGTTGTGTTATCCTAAGTGCTTTTACAGTCAATGAAAAGTTGTGTTATCCTAGGTGCTTTTACAGTCAATGAAAAGTTGTGTTATCCTAGGTGCTTTTACAGTCAATGAAAAATTGTGCTATCCTAGGTGCTTTTACAGTCAATGAAAAGTTGTGTTATCCTAGGTGCTTTTACAGTCAATGAAAAGTTGTGTTATCCTAGGTGCTTTTACAGTCAATGAAAAGTTGTGCTATCCTAAGTGCTTTTACAGTCAATGAAAAGTTGTGTTATCCTAGGTGCTTTTACAGTCAATGAAAAGTTGTGTTATCCTAGGTGCTTTTACAGTCAATGAAAAGTTGTGCTATCCTAAGTGCTTTTACAGTCAATGAAAAGTTGTGTTATCCTAGGTGCTTTTACAGTCAATGAAAAGTTGTGTTATCCTAGGTGCTTTTACAGTCAATGAAAAGTTGTGCTATCCTAAGTGCTTTTACAGTCAATGAAAAGTTGTGCTATCCTAAGTGCTTTTACAGTCAATGAAGAGTTGTGCTATCCTAGGTGCTTTTACAGTCAATGAAAAGTTGTGTTATCCTAGGTGCTTTTACAGTCAATGAAAAGTTGTGCTATCCTAAGTGCTTTTACAGTCAATGAAGAGTTGTGCTATCCTAGGTGCTTTTACAGTCAATGAAAAGTTGTGTTATCCTAGGTGCTTTTACAGTCAATGAAAAGTTGTGCTATCCTAAGTGCTTTTACAGTCAATGAAGAGTTGTGCTATCCTAGGTGCTTTTACAGTCAATGAAAAGTTGTGTTATCCTAGGTGCTTTTACAGTCAATGAAAAGTTGTGCTATCCTAAGTGCTTTTACAGTCAATGAAAAGTTGTGTTATCCTAGGTGCTTTTACAGTCAATGAAAAGTTGTGTTATCCTAGGTGCTTTTACAGTCAATGAAAAGTTGTGTTATCCTAGGTGCTTTTACAGTCAATGAAAAGTTGTGTTATCCTAGGTGCTTTTACAGTCAATGAAAAGTTGTGCTATCCTAAGTGCTTTTACAGTCAATGAAAAGTTGTGTTATCCTAGGTGCTTTTACAGTCAATGAAAAGTTGTGCTATCCTAAGTGCTTTTACAGTCAATGAAGAGTTGTGCTATCCTAGGTGCTTTTACAGTCAATGAAGAGTTATGCTATCCTAGGTGCTTTTACAGTCAATGAAGAGTTATGCTATCCTAGGTGCTTTTACAGTCAATGAAGAGTTGTGTTATCCTAGGTGCTTTTACAGTCAATGAAAAGTTGTTAATACGATTTAGAATCAGGGGACCTGCTGTTGTATACAAGTTTAGGCTTCAAAGTGTCAACTCTCTTTTCCACCTGATTACACTTATGGCAAGCAGCCAATCAACCAATAAGTATATGAACTGTCTGCCTAAACAAACATATTCTAAAATGCCAGAATAAGTGACCAAAATTTTCCAATAGCACATGATTTATAGCTTTAGTTTTTAGTACGTCGCATTAACATCTGCTAGTTCACGTGACACGGTATGAACATCTTAGAAAGACCACATCTTTCATAGAAGTAGTCAACCAAATAAACATAAAGAGATGGTCGCCATCAAAGGCTCCAGTGTGGAAGGCACGGATATCTATATACTAGCGCTACCTAGCTAGAGGTTGAAAACCAGAATCTTTTGTGACTGGTCTGACAGACCGGGCCTTTCGCGATGGTTACCATACTGCTGGTTCATCAACAGCACACGACACATGTATTTATGTAATGGTCGTCATATTTTAAAGGGTCACCATCATCAAATCTTTATCAGCTTTTATCGGAAAGTATAGACAATTTTCCATGGTTTGAGATTTTGTTTGTTGTTTCATGTGAGCTGACTGCCGGGGTTTTGAGATGTAAATCAGCAAAACTTGGTCGCAGTTGAAACGCTCAGAAGAAAAAGACGTTTCCAAAACTATTATAACCATGATCAAGTTTTGCCCATTTTAACCTTGAAACATCCTGGTACTCAGATGACCTAAAACAACAAACATAATCTCTCAAATAACAAAAAATATTCATACTTTTTGATAAAATATTTCAAATTTAACGCGAGTGACCCTTTAACAACATCTTCAGTAAATACACCTAAATGTCTAACTAAACCTTCCAGTCTTGTTTACAAACTAGAGAGAAATATGACAGCAGAAACAAACCTGGTGAGCGTCAAGGTCTATAATCAGTGCCTTGCTGATTAGCTCTGCCCGATGAAGTGTCTTCAGAGCCCCGCTGATGTCTGCGTATGCGCAGAAACCTCCGCCTGCATCTGATGAGCAGTGGTGGAAGCCTCCTCCTAAGTTTATCGACCAACCATGATCTAAAGCTAACTTTGCAGCCTGTAATATTCTATGATAGCTTCAGGAAGGGCAGCGGCTGTTTAGTGTGTCAAAAAATAATTATAGCCAAAGTTCTGCAGCGTTGAAATCTAAAACTATCAAAAACTACAAAAAGTACTCAGCTTAAAATCTACAGTTAATTTGCTTCAAAAAACGCTAAACATTTAAAGAAAAAGGAAACTGTAGAACATACGTATAAACAATTTGATCACGGAGCTGAGCTGTAATATTAAACATGTGAGATCCATTAGATCAAGGCCTCTGCTTGACTTGCAAAATCTGTCTGATCACCTTCAGCAGGTGATTGAAGCAGTCTGATTAGACAAAGTCAGACTCTGGCTCAGATTGACAATATTTGATCAACTAAAGTACTATATTTAACCTGTCTAACATGTCAGGCAGTGAAAATGGAAGCTCATGAACCTAATAAACAGATTTCCAGTAGTATAGCTGGTGGAGAACTGTTAAAGTTGGGTTGTGATAACTTGCCTTAAAATATATATAATTCCTCTGGTCAACGAAGAATGAAAAGAAATATCTGTCAGCAGTGATGAGTGATACCCAGCCACTATTGTAAAAGCTTACCAGTCATCAAACCACATAATTACAACCCTGAAACAACGCTCTACAAATTTTCATAAGTAAACATCACTAATAACGGCAACATGATACATGAAAGTATATATACCAGTATTGTTCCACTTGTCTGTAACCGAAGCCGACGCAGAAGGTTTCTCTGTACAAGAAAGTTGGGTACACAGGCTACTGGAGGAACCTCAGTGATTCTAGCGACATTGGCAGACCACTACAACATGAACAGGGAGAACGATTAACAAGCTTTCTGCACAATCAGAATAATGGTAGGATCTAGCCGCGTTAAACATGACTTTAAGAGACTGCTATTAGGCTTAGCACTTTCGAAATTATTGGGCTTCGTTACTTAGAAACGAGACAAAACTGTTAACACCACTATATGCTAAAACAGACAAAAATGTTAACAAGATAGTTTATGAGCTAGATTGACGCGAGCCCACCCAAAAAGGTCCCAAGGTCAGGGTCATATACAGCCACAAACAGCTATGAATAACGTATGGTTCTGCATAGCTACCCAAAATCCTGCATTTAAAATCTCTGGCACTAAAAGATGTACACAAAAGACCTTCACTCCTGCCATTCATTTTAGTAAAACTTTGTTCATAACTTCGTTCAAGTGATCAGACAATAAATGCTGAAAAAATATAGCCTGCAGACAGTATGTAAGTTTACTGGCGAATTCATTCACCATGTTTGGTATTCGGTTTACCATTAGTATGTCTGAGCAAGACTGGCTAACAGACTCTCCAACTGAAGGCACAAAATTGAGTTCACCCCAAACTATAACCACAATAATACTTAATGGGAACATAAAAGAGACCCAAGCAAGGAGTGACCCATTATATCACAATGTGACACTAGCAAGTAAGTGAACCCATTATATCACCATGTGACACTAGCAAGTGAGTGAACACATTATATCACAATGTAACACTAGCAAGCAGGGATTACGTGTTTGTCACAATTTCCATTTCCATAACATTTCCATAATTTATTTCCATATTATTTTCATTTCCATAATATTTCCATAATTCATTTCCATATTATTTCCATTTCCACAACATTTCCATAATTCATTTCCATATTTTTTCTCATTTCCATAACATTTCCATAATTTATTTCCATTTCCATAACATTTCCATAATTCATTCCCATAGTTTTTTCCATTTCCATAACATTTCCATAATTTATTTCTATATTATTTCCATTTCCATAACATTTCCATAATTTATTTCCATATTATTTTCATTTCCATAACATTTCCATAATTCATTCCCATAGTTTTTTCCATTTCCATAACATTTCCATAATTTATTTCTATATTATTTCCATTTCCATAACATTTCCATAATTTATTTCCATATTATTTTCATTTCCATAATATTTCCATAATTCATTTCCATATTATTTCCATAATATTTCCATAATTCATTTCCATATTTTTTCCATTTCCATAACATTTCCATATTATTTCTATTTCCATAACATTTCCATATTTCTAAAAAAAAATTCCATATCCATTTCCATAAAATTATGGAAATATTTATAATTATGGAAATGGATATGGAAAAGTAAACATTTCCATAATATGTTTAGCGATCCCTGCTAGCAAGTGAGTAAACCCATTATATCACAATTTGACACTAGCAAGCAAGGAAACACTTTGGAACACAAATTCACCATAGGGATGTACTGTTGGCTTACCCTCAAACTATTTATATAACGCTCTGTGTGAAACTCGATCAGTTGCTCCCGGCTTATTTCTGGTGGAGTCACAACATTTTCAGGAGATAACATGCCTCCAGCTAGTTGAATACAACAAAGTATAAGTAGCAACTACCACAGACCATCATCCTAGCCATTACGAGGTGATAAGAATGACACCTGATTTCTCTTGTCATTCTAATGACTAATGTGTCATTCTAATGACACACCAATGCTAAAAATAACAAAGCTTAATACCTGCTCATTTGGTGTTTTCCAGTAAGGAGAAGCTAATAGATAACTGCACATCATTTACGATTAAGTTTTAGTGTTGATTGCAAAAAAGCAAAACAACTACAAACCCTGCAAAAAGGCAAAGGTGTTGCCCCACTTGCTAGAGTCCATGGGATGCAGCTTTTCCATACCACAAAAGGTAATGTTGTACTCGCTGGAGTAGAGTACTGGCCAGGTATTTGGTTTGAGTGTAGTTAGTTGTTCAAACATCTGCTCACATTGACTGCAAGCAAATAAAAACATATCAGCGATGATTTCCCAGCGGTCAAGATGCTTTTTAATCGCTGCGAGGCAGAATAAAAATGCATATACTGCAAGTTAGGCAACAGTATGGATGGTTAGTATGGCGCCTTACAGTGCCTCGCGTTGCGTGTTCGCAACTCGAGTTGTACAACTCGAGTTGCCGAGTTGTACGACTCGGCCTGGGTTTTTGATGAACTCGAGTTGTGTTACGCAAAACTAACACGGGTTTGTAAAAAAAGCAAAGTGAGTAATTGGAGTGTCTCATTTACAGAACATTTACAGAAATTTAATAATAACAATTTAAATATATATACACATTTAACTTATATATATTGGCGATATTTGCGCATATTTATTTCTATAAATATAACGAGACAAAAACAATTGTAGAATGTAAGAAGCAAACTAAAAAACAATCTATGCGGGAGCTAGGCCACTTCTTTTTTAAATGCAAAAAGAGTTATCTCTCTAGAACCTGACAAGAAACTGAATGAACACCGAAAATGAACATAGAAATTATTTCAACGGCGTTTAATGATGCACCAAAATAAATTCCATATATAGAAAATATAGCTAGAGAAAATGAAATGATGAGATGTTCTCAAGCCGAGTCGTTGAACTCGAGTAGCTGTTAAGAGAACTCGGCCTGGATTTTTGATGAGCTCGAGTTGTGTAACTCGAGTTGTACAACTCGAGTTATATTTACAAACTCGAGTTGATAAATATAATTCGAGTTGTACAGCTCGAGTTGCAAACTCGGCACAGTATAATTCGCCATTAGCTCTAGTTTTTCAGTACATACATACATAGTTTAATTTCTATTAGCTAACGGATGCCTATTGATGTAGCATTGTTAATATAACCAGATCTACGGTTATGCTACCGTAATACCAATATATTGCACCTTACTTTTACAAAGTCGCGTTGCGTGTTTACAACTCGAGTTGTGCAACTCGAGTTGTATAACTCGAGTTGTGAACACGCAACGCGAGGCACTGTAAGGCGCGATATGGTTAGTCTATGCAAAAGATTGGTTACAAGATAAAACCTGCTATGCTACATTTGTGGGTACAATTGGATCTTGTGAGTTTTAGCTTTCAGCTTGTAGATTGAGGCGATTTTCAACAAGTCATTCACTATAGGATGCAACGAGTGCATACTTGTTACATACATGTGTGTCAATGTACATCAAGTTTATAATCCTAATGCAGTACGTCATTAAAATGTACTTTTGCTTAGCAAGAGCAACCTGAGTTTTGGTGGCTAGTCAGTTCTCTCTAAACACGCAACTGTGCTTATTTTGTTCTCCACTTCAAGTTTTGTGGAAGGACCGGAATTGGCAAGCTCTACCACTCGTTTACTAATAGTAGAGCTAGTAAATAAAGAGCTAAGTCACTATAGTTGTAACATACCGCAAAACCTTTAATTGAATGCCACCTTTATTTGAACGCCACTATAGAGAAAGGGTTGAAAAATAGACCGCCATGGTGTCCAATTACAGGTTCTACAGTAGGTTCAAGCTGCTCAATGAGTTTTACTTGCTATCACAGAAACAGGACAGTTCCTTATTCAAATAATGACAGATACCACATCCAGCAATTTGCAAGCATACCATCAAAGAGTGTAAGATCAGGAGTGGCAGCCAGCCTCAGAGAGTAGTGGTAAACAAAGACATAAGGGATTGAGACTACATGTCTCTAACTGATGTACACTTTCAAGAAGCAGTCCCACATAGTACCATATGCCACCACACCTAGAGCTATATGACTAGGTAGATTTTGGGATGTAGAATGAGAAGCTTTGTTGACATAATGTACAAATACAGTGCACCCTCGAGATACGATTACCCTGATATACGATTTTTTCACCTTACGAAGTCAAATATTGTGATATCTTCACCTCGCTATACGAATTTTATTTCACCATACGAATTTGAAAAAAGTTTCGCCCAAGTTAAAATTTGGCCGTCGGTGTGCTCATAACACACGTCGAGATAAAAAAGACACCGAAATATAGTTTGCCGAAAACATTCTTAGAACGTTTAGAAGAGACACGATGATCGACTTCTCTCATGTCCGCTTGGAAAATTTCGTGTAAAATACACAAGCGAGAGCAAATATTCATTTGTAGCGTTGTTATAGCTTTTACTATAAACATTCAAGTCAGCATACGTATATAACTACAACTATCTACATTTAATTCGTTATCTATGGAATCTGAGACCGATACAAACGTTACAAAACGAAGGAAAAATGATTTCTATGTCAACAAAGTTGGATGTCGTAAATAAGAAGAAGGGACCCGTATTATTAACATTGTCAAGGAATATGATCGCAACCAATCAGCATTTGCAATTATTATTAAAACAAGAACTCCATTAAAGCAAGCACAAGAAAGAGCTTCTGACTGAAGATTTGAATGAGCTAGGTCATGCACGCGATCAGCATTCAAAAGGAGCAACCATTTTGTAAAGGCGAGGATTTAGAAAATCCCACATTCGCAGAAATGTTTCAAGTGTTTAATTTACTGATGTGGACTGGTACATTAAAACAATGCATGTATAATATATATTATTTATCTCTTGTGTGGCATGTTTTTCATATTTTATTCATTTTATTTGTTTCCTTTTGATTTTATGTTATATTTTCTTGTTTAACCATGTATTTGCATATGGGCTTGTTATCTTCTACGTGAATAGAATTCATCGTATGTATGTAACTCATATAACTAGCTACTCAAGATAGTTGACACATCCACATTACTTTCTGAAACTTGCTAAAGCCCTGTCCCCCCATAGGGTATAAATACGTACTAACTTTGTATGTATGGTTACATTGATTCTTGTGCACATTTCATACAAGACAAACTACTGTACCACATTCTCTGGATCCTTTTACAAGCGCTAGCTAGCAATTTTCTACATTGCACCATCAATTTTTTCGTAGAAAAATTGGACAGGAATGGACAACTTCTTTTAGTGTGCTAAAAAATTTCAATTCATTACGTTTTAAATTTATTTTCAAGTGTACAGCACCATAATTAACATTGATACGTTTTTGCCTCCTCTCTGCTTTACCCGCTACATGTACCAGCTACGTTACTCCAAAGGTATGTACGTCCAGTATAGAAAATATAACTTTATTTTTCTTTTCGGTAGCCATTAAATGGTCAAGTGTGCGAGAGGCCGCTTTCTATAACTGCATCGCTCGGCCTTATTGATTTAGGTCGAAAAAGATTTCAATCAGATAGGCTAAAGTTTATAGTGAAAGTGACGATAGGAACTGCTGAAGGATAAAATTTCGTAATAAAAAGTTGAAATTCAGTAAAATAGTTCAAAATACATACTAAAACTTAGTTTTAAGTGTAGGCTTAGCAAGCTAAACTTACTTGAGGTGAATTCAAAGTTTATGTTATGCGTACCTTTTGAAGGCAAGAACTCCTTACCGTACGTACTACATTTGGTACACACATTATAATTTTGCGTTTTATTGCAGATCATAACCATTAAAATACACTAAACACAATACAGTTACTGTAGGTAACTATAATTACTAAAGTTAACATACTATTTTGTTGCTAATTGTCAATATGTACACATGTTTATAAACAAAATTGACGATTTTTACCAGGGGGTGTTTGCATTGTATAATTACAATGGTCTTTATACCCCGATATACGAATTTTTCACCATACGATGCCAACTCTGGAACGAATTAACATCGTATCTTGAGGGTGCACTGTATTGGGATAAAAAGAGCATCTAACAGTTCATGTTTTCTATTGACTCAGTGGGCTCCATCGCCTTGTCGCATGTTGAGGCAAATATTTGCTATAATTAAACTACGGTAGTATATAAAAAATTGTAAGTTGTGGTGACCATAAGTATAGGTTTGAAGGTACTCAACCAGTTACATTTTAAGGACTGTTATTAAAGTGATTGCTAAGATAACTAAAATCTATCTCGAAGATGTTTCAGTCTTATGTGTTAGGAGACTGCCTCCAGGAGACATTCAGGACTTTGTGAGTGATGAAACCAAGAATTCTGTTGAGGTCACTGTCAACAGCCCATAGAGCTTCTGTTGGGAAGACTACAGTCCTCAAATGCTACCATAGCCTGCACTAGATTTCATTTTAGGAAATTATAGAAAGTGTCAAACTTAACACACATTATCAGTCAACTATGAGTTCATTTTTCTATGGGTCATGATGAATGCTAGTATTGAAAGATATTTAAGAGCAAGACAATATTATGATCAAAACTAAAAAGTAAAAAGCAAGTGAAACTTCACAGCATTTATAATCGCTGAACAGACGCAGTAGTGGTCTGACCAGTAAAGCAGGTACAAGAGACAGTTTATTTTAATGGTAGAATTCAAAATATGATTGAATGATCTGTTTATCCTACATTATCACTTCATAGTATTTGTGTTAACTATATGCATTGATCAAGTTTAAGCTCCATAGGTTCATAATCAATGTTCTGCTGTTTTAACAATCCTTATATTTCTAAAAACTACGTATGTATTCGGTGTTTCTTTAGCCTACCTTTATGAAGAGCTATGTTATATTCAATAAGACTTATGTTCTTACTATCATTTTCTGCTTCTTAATACCAGACAACTTCGAATAAGCCACTAGATGCATTAGCTACGCTATCATGACTCATAACTGCGATCACGCAGGTCTATAGAGGTTAACAAAAGATGTAATAAGCCACACCCAGAGCACTGCACAAATCCAGTCAAAAAAGCGCTTTGAATTAAGCATTAGAATTGCCTAAATTAATTAGAAAAACTGTCTAATTAGAACTAGCTAGTTACAAAATTTCGTTATCTTTAGACAATATAGTACTTCATCCTGGTTTTACCGAGTCCTCAATCATTCTCTTGAGCAGTGTTGAATGCAGGGTTGGAAAAAACCATGGTTTTTATGAAAAAGCCGAAAAAACCATGTTTTTTCGGTTTAAACCGGTTTTTATGGTTTAAACCGGTTTATATGGTTTTTATAATTTTACCAAGGTTTTTGCAATTTTAAGTCTAATTAACGTCACTTACTATAGCTGCATGATTGAGTATTGAACATACACACTGTATGTGGAATCATCTGTTAAAGATGGTACTGTGGGAGTTGTTATGGGAAAAAAGAGAAAAAACATATGGAAATTTCAGAATGAGTCTTAAATCAATCATGATTGATGAAATACAGAGCAGAAATCTTATCACATAAAGTGAATATTTTGCATGCAGCTCTATGTATAAGTAGGAACTTTAATCCCAGTGATTAGTCGTGTGGTAGTGTAGAGCTGAGCAATAATGCAGATGCATTGCTAGTGTTTGCAGCAGTTGCAGATGACTCAACTTCTATCACCTGAATATTAGCATCACTGTCTAAATTGTTGTTTTCAGCTTGACATTTTGCTACGTGAGCTTTAAGCCTATCTACGTGACCTCGCATTATGACAGCACACCTGTTACGTTTGGCCTTAAAACTTTTCCCTTTCAAAACTTTTCAAAACACAACAAACTTGATAAACTAAATTCTAACAATCCAACGACTTTGGCTCGTGCCCAATAAATGAAATATTAGTTTGCAAACTTAAAGCTTTTGTCCAAAAGGATCTTATTGTTTTAATTTCTAATTATAAGTAATCCTTTCTCACTGGCCAGACTTGAGATATTCATTCATTATTAGAGACGATGATTGAATTAGTATATTTCATATAGTTTTTATATTTCATCAGTAAAGAGATCATCATGTCACTTGATAAAACCAATTGAAAATGAAATTCACTAATTCATTGTTGTGCTAGGATTTCATGTAGCTTCAACTTAAGCTCTGCCATCAATTTTCTACTGTGTCCTAAATAAACTTCCACAGCTGATAATTGCATATAATTGCAATTCTACCGCACATGAACCGCTAGAAGCTTAAAATGTTATGTTTTCACAAAAAATAATGAAAAACCGAAAAAACCATAAAAACCGGTTTTTCGGGCTGGTTTAAACCGAGTTTAAACCACTCAGTTTAAACCAAGCCAACCTTGGTTGAATGGTGATTATTACACTCTTTTGCCGCATGCTGCCCCACTAGACATATTTTTTAGTTTATTACTAAAGGCCAATTTCGTATGAACGTCAACCTCAGTGAAGATTTTTAAAATTCAAGGTACACCAACAATATGGGTATCAAAATGAATCTAAAAGTCTGCAGGTCATGATGCTATTATTTTTTTAAACCTCATGTTGCCACATAAATATATATATAGGGTATCAAAGACGGTGTCTCAGGAATAGAGCTAAAATCTAAAAAATATTGATATCCCTTATGGTCATGTTGTGTAACTATACAATTGTTCTCAAAGACACTATGAATTATAATGCATCCTAACATTATCAGCAATCACATAAAATTAAAAAAAATGTCATTCTCAATTTTAATCCTTGAAAATATAAACGCAAGAAAAACATATGAACCCACGTAGTGTCCAGAAGGGAAAACCTTTAAAAGTTTCGATATTTCTCGCATACACTATTCAAAATTTTTTTTCTTCAAATCTTCTGTTAGTAACCTCTATAAAAAATTTTAATAGCAAAACTTTTGTTTCACGGCAATTCAGCAGTTTAAAAAAATGGTATTCATTTTGGTAGTGTCCAAAATATTGTAGTGTCCAGAAGAAACTGTAGTGTCCAGAAGTGAGAAAGCTGTAGCTTCAAATTGTTATTAATATTTTACAAGCGTATTCGGAGCATTGTTATAAGGTCCTAGACATATAGAAGAACTAGCTGTGCTACCCGGCGTTGCCTGGGTAATAAAAAAGTATTTGGTAAGAAAATTTATTTGTATTTAACATACCATATACAATATTTACCATTCTAACTTTTAAACTTCATTTAATGAGAAAATATTTTTTCTGCAGTTCAAATGAATCAAGAGAAAAACTAAAGCAACCTAAATAAAAAAGCCTTTACCGAGGAAAATTGATTTTTATTCAACATATAACAACACGTGCCATTCTAACTTTCAAACTACATATCATGAGAAAAGTGTTTTGTGTAGTTGAAATAATTTAATAGAAAATAAAAACAACTGTAAAGGTTTTCTAGCTTTGTCAAACCGTAACTTTTAAAATTCATATCATGAGGAAAAGGTTTAGTGCAGGTCAAATAAATTACAAAAAACAAAACAACTATAAAAGGGTTTAGATATAAATGTGAAATAATTAGCAAGTATAGCTAAATTAAGTCGGTTTTACTACGATTACAATAAAGGATGATTCGGTAATGATACAATTATTACAAACTGGGAAAACAAAATAAAAATCCTGAATATGTTGAATTAATAATAACAATTCTTGTATAACATCCATGTACAAATTTAGCTATTGGCCGACGGCCATCCATTTTACTGAAAAATGCGGATATTGCTTCATGATATGTAAACAATATTTTTTCAATTTCAAACTATCTAAAACAGTTTTGTTACATATTTTATTTCTCCAATATGTTAAAAAATGCTGCCATGCAATAAATTCAATGTATCTATACTTTGTGTATTGATAAAGCGATGTGAAGCTATGATCACTACGAAGCTAAAACGATCCTCTACAACGTTCCTTACTCTTACAAAACTATTACTTTCACCACCGTCAGAGTGAGTGCTGCTATTTTACTTATTTGTGTAATCACGAAGATCTGAATTGGCTATAATGCCATAAACATAAGTGATTATCTGTTTTCTAACTTGGGAGGTACATACATAAAACTTACACAAAATATTCGTCTTTTGTAATTGAAATTCTTGCATAGAAGTGTGTGTGTTTGAAAAAGATTACTGTTCCACCAGAAGATAGCCATCAAAACTTTGAATACGACGATACTATTATCTCTCGATACTAGTACAAATGTAAAAATGAGATACCGTACATTGTCTGACCATAATGTGAGAGAATGTCGAGGCTCTTCTCACGAATACAGTATACTTGTCCGCGCCGAAAGAATATAGTAATTGAACCTCACGAAAAATATTTCTTGACAGGGGCGTCGTGAAGCGTGGCCGCATCTGTAAAATAATCAGCATGCGCTAAAGCTATATCTATAGCCGGAATGACACACAGATATCCACACACGTACTTTGAGAAATATTTATACATAGATAGTTGCACTCAACATTTACTCTGATTATTGAGTGGTGAAGAGATTATTTGTTGAGGGAGAGACAAAACAGTCTAGGAAACTTTTAGGGGAAACATCAAACAAATCGCTTTCTACTCATACTAGCCGAAACTAGTAATCCCTTCAATTATTGTTGTTCAAGCCAAACTATATTTTTTCTAATCTGTATCATGTACAAAAGACACTCGATGCTTCACTTGAGTGGAACTACTTTGCTACCAGCCATGGCAAAGGCGCGGTTGATGGGGTGGATGAGTGTGTGAAAAGATATGTATGGACATGTGTGAAAGCTGGTAAAGTTGAAGCGAGGAATGCCGTTGAATTTTTCAATGCGGATGCATCTTCAAACCAGGCTGTCGATGTCACATTTGTGTTAAAAGAAGACATTGCTGCAGAACACCAAAGGCAAGGATTTGACTAGATCTGGGAAGGAATATAAATTCTGCCTGGCACCCATGGCGTTCACTACGTCAAACCAAAGACGGCAACTGAAATTTTTTTTGTCGTTGCACTGGTTGCTCAACCGCTCATAAATTCAACTTTGAGACTAAAACAAATTTTCTCAAAACCATCCCAATAACGCCAGCTCCACATCCCAGTACATTGGCACCTGCAACTGTGGTTATTTCTCCTGGTCACAATGTTAGTCTTCCTAACCACTTCGCTATTGAGAAACTGGTAGTTGTAGCTTATGAACGTGGAGCATATATAGGATCAATCGAGAAAATTAACAGTGATCAAAATGAGATACATGTTAATTTCATGACTGCCACATCAAATGGAACCTACAAATGCCTGCCAAGGACAAGCCTCAACTCGTTCATGCCAATTTTATTTTGGCTGCGATGCCAATTATAAGCCCTAATGATGCTTCGCTTCTATCTTACGAACTTGAAAACTCCTAAGTTGTTAGCGAGCAATACAAGAAAAAGGACTTTAAATTAATTACTTTTTTTTGGTCTTGCCGCTTTAAAAAATAATTTTATCATAAACTTACATTTTTATTAGTCATAATAAAATTCGAACATTTTTTGTCCTCTTATATTATGCTGTAAATAAATTTATCAATTCCTGGTAATAAATACAGCTAATAAAGTTCTGTGAAAAGTCAATTTCTATAGACAATACATAGTGGACAAAGTTGTAGTGTCCAGAATGTAGTGTCCAGAAGGTATGGTGTGTTCATTTTTTGCAAGTACTCGGTCTAGAATTGGTTAAAACCGGTCGAGATATACATAATTGTGAAGCTGGTTTGTGCTACTCCAATGTAAACCAAGTTTAATTTTGGCAAACCTGGGCGATTCGATAAATTCTGACATTGAAAATTGGAAACAAATTTCCCAATTCTATCGAGTAGTGTCCAGAATAGGTACTTTTTTAAACTTTTTTGCTAAATGGACAACTCCACAGCCATGAAATATTAGTGGGAGCTAAACACCATCAGTGGCTACCTATAATAAGCAGCAAATCAGTTCTATGTTGTTCCAACAAAAATCTACCATGACTTATGTTCATCAAATGTAGTGTCCAGAATATATGGAATTGGTCTAAAGCAATACTGATAAATTAGGTATAAAGATTCATGGCGCTATGTAAGTTTACACTTAGACCCAATTTATATCCAAAACACATTGAAATGGAAGACAGATTTTCTGCTTAAATTAGCTTTTGCTATTTTAAAGCATGTTGAAGATAGCAAAACAAAAAATGAAAGAGTTTAAAACTAGAAATAAAGGATTTTCAACAGTAAAAAATTAAATAACTCTTGGTGCCCAATGGTGCTTCAAATCTCCCTCGTTGCTACGCCTTACCGATATAATATTTTTGTGTACCAATAATTACAAACCTCCATCTTCCCGAAGATTTTTTGCGACCATAATCAGCGTGAGTAGAGGTCAGCGTGAGTCAGAGAGGTCGATGTTAGGACTAAGAGAATGGTCAGTCTAAACTAAACAGCAAATTTAGTGATTGTCTTAAACAACAAAGCCGATGTTCAGTCTGACATGGTTAAGCCTGTGCAACATTCAATTCTATTTTTTGTGCAGATAGTTTTTGGTAGAAAACAGATAGATGAACCAAAATGTGATGCAAGATAGCCAAACTAACATTTATTCAAAACAGCATGGTCAGTGTGCAGTTCAAAACACCAAAAGGAGTCAAGCCAGTATTGAATTCAAAACAACCACACCATTGTTAGGTCCCACAATGCAAGCCAACATTTGATTCAAAATTGTCATATTAGTGTTCTGTTGAAAATGCAAGCTAATATTTGATTCATAATACGTCAATGTTAGGTCCAATATAGTATGTCAGCACTTGATCTAAAATAGTTGGAGTAGTGCTTAACCCAAAACATTAGAACCAGTTTTAGCCAAAGACAATTAAATTAGTGTCTGATTCAAATCAGGAGAGTGTGCCTTTGATTTAGGTCATCGACCACTCGTTATTTCTACACACCAAGTTTCTCATATCCATAAAAAATTTTATGCAATAGCATTAGAACACTTTATAAGCTTGTGATAAAATCTTCATGCGTAGAACTCAGAACTGTTATGAAAGCACTACATCGATGGTTCATTCATTTCGGTACGCTTGCCAAAGGTTATGTATGGCGCCTTACAGTGCCTCGCGTTGCGCGTTCACAACTCGAGTTGCACAACTCGAGTTGTGAACACGCAACACGACTTTTCAAAAGTGGGGTGCGATATATTGGTATTACGGTAGCATAACCGTAGATGTGGTTATATTAACAATGGTACCTAAATAGGCACCTGTTAGCTAATAGAAATTAAATTATGTATGTACTGTAAAACTAGAGCTAATAGCAACTTATTAGAATTATACTGTGCCGAGTTTGCAACTCGAGTTGTACAACTCGAGTTTGTATATATAACTCGAGTTGTACAAGTCGAGCTGCACAACTCGAGTTCATCAAAACCCAAGCCGAGTTCTTTCAACAGCAACTCGAGTTCAACAACTCGGCTTGAGAACATCTCATCGTTTCATTTTCTCTAGCTATATGGAATTTTTTTTGTACATCATTAAACTCCGTTGAAATAATTTCTATGTTCATTTTCGGTGTTCATTCAGTTTCTTGTTAGATTCTAGAGAGATGACTCTTTTTTCATTTGAAAAAGAAGTTGCCCGGCTAGCTGCGAATTTTGTTTCCTAAACAGGTTTACATACGTCAGTAAAATTTTGGCTCATGATTGGCTTTAGTAATTGAGTTTTAGTAACCAAAACCTACATCATTACATTAGAAATCAATAGTTATAACTAGAAAGGAACACAAAATTCTAAATAACGTAGTAAAACTGATGTTATCATTCAAAAAGTGCTGTTAAAACGTAAGAGACGCTCACTTAAAACTCATTAGTTTAAGCCATTTTGAATAAAATTTTGGAATTTTGTGTTCCTCTCTAATTATAACTATTGACTTTCAATGTAATGATGTAGGTTTTGATTACTAAAACTCAATTACTAAAGCCAATCATGAGCCAAAATTTTACTGCCGTATGTAAACCTGTTTGGGACAAAAAATTTCGTTGCCCGGCTCTCATATAGATTGTTTTTTAGTTTGCTTTTTACTTTCTACAATTGCTTTTGTCTCTTTATATTTATAGAAATAAATATGCGCAAATCACGCCAATAGATATAATTTAAATATGTATATATATTTAAATTATTAATATTAAATTTCTATAAATGAGACACCCCAATTACTCACTTTGCTTGTTTTACAAACCTGTGTTAGTTTTGCGTAACACAACTCGAGCTCATCAAAAACCCAGGCCGAGTTGTACAACTCGAGTTGTGAACGCGCAACGCAAGGCGCTGTAAGGCGCCATAGTTATGAGATAGAAAGCAATAATGAGTTAAAGCGTTTCAATTTTTCAATTCTTATTTTTCAAACACACAGAAACATGCAGAATTTGGCACCACATCATACACATAAAATGTAATCAAGCAATTTGGCGTGATCGTATCATATCTAATTACAGGCCTCCGCCACAAAGGTCATTGAATGCAAGATTACCTAGCCATTTTGCTTCGCTCAATTGAAAAATTTGACATCGGCAAAAGTTGAGGTTTATGCCATGATTTAATGATATGGGTGTGAGAAATGCCTCTTGTACGTCTCAGCAGTCAGAAATCTGGAGTTCAGCATAATTTACAGCGAGCGACCCTGACACAAGACCGAGAACTCCTAAATAGTTTAGGAAGCGTATATAAATGAACATCATATTTTTTGTGTCGTTGTCAGCGCCCCAGCTAGGGATGCTCGGATTGGATATTGTGCCCGCTTCATTGGTGAAAGAAACTGGGGCTATCTGCGATGTGTCACGACCAAGGAGTTTAGTGTACTCGCTCTGCTAAGTTGGATCCTATCGCTTGTCACTATTTTGTTATCTTTTTACACCCATCATAGCTACACTTGTGTCGGAAGAGTAGTCAATTTATTTATGCTATTTGCTATGCTGAATATATCATAATCACACTTTAAAAGGTACATTCTTTCAATTAGCGGTTGTATGAAGTTTTTGCTAAATTTTTACGAAGACATCAGCTCCGGTGCAGATTTTTTAAATTTCGTTTTGTCTTACAAAAGTCACAAAAAGATACTACTAAAATATTTGGTTGCTGTGGTTCATTACTTCAGGTATGACATCGTTGTTGAGCTTAGCTCAATGTACGACTTCGCCATTAGGAGCTTCTTACCTCAGATCTTACCTCAGATAATTTAGAACACTCTAAAAAACTGGTACATGGCTTATCTAGTACATGTATAATTATTGTAGTAGTTATATGTCATCAGATTTGTTTTTTTTCAAGCATGTAAACACTGTTTTTTATTTTTTTGTATTTTAGCAAAAGTTGCCTCAAAGATGTGAAAATGATACGTTTGAATTTTGCTACGATATATAAGCTATTATATGTTTCTGCCTACTATTGCATCATATTCGCTTGAATATATAGGCCTATATATAGTTACACTGTTATGGGTGAAAATGGAGAAATTATGTTATGCATGACCAATCCGAATTCACACACAACACAAGTGTTGAATTTGCTTTGTCATCTCATTCTATTTTGACCATGTTCAGTTTGTGCACTTTTGCTTTGTCATGTGGAACTACTTTGATTATTAATGGTTCAGGTATAAGTGAAGGTGTTAACCTTTTGTAAGCAATACTGATATTTACCAGGAAAAGGTACTTTTTATTCTATAATTCCAACAATTAAAATACACAACTAACAAAGTTCTAAACAATAATACTAATGACACAAGGCTAAAATTGCCAGTAAAAGTTACACCCTTACTCGAGTGGTTGTCCATGTTTGCTTGCTCGGTCTGTACATCTGCGAGTTTTGACAATCAACTGAGTGTAATGGCAGTCGTTATATATAGAGATTTGGTAGATGAGATAATGAAGTGAAAGAGTATCAGCTGATGATGGAGAAAGAGGCTCCATAGGTAGGGAAAAGATAGAGGCTCCAGATGCAGGGTGAAAATAGAGAGAGGCTCCAGACGCAGAGGAACACGTCTCAGCAGGCAGAGAAAGCCTCAGCAGGTCCTTGCGAAAGAGAGAGATAGATAGATCAACCGGTGCTGAGTCATTGGAGCTGTTCTCTTTTATATATCTCTGATAGCCTATGTGAAAGTGTTTAGGTGCTCAGGTTCTGTTCTTTATGTTGCAGAGGGTTAGCCATTAAGTGAACTTGTCTTCAGTATGTTATGAGAATATAGTGATTGGAAATGATGACTAACTTCAATTGTTTTGGTCGTGTCTGGTACAGGTCTGATATCTTTTAATGGTTTGCTGGCGTGTCAATTGATGCCTTTTTCCTTTTGGGCTACTTCTACAGGAGCTTTCTAAGCTGTTTTGTAGTAATGTAATGTATTAGGTGTCATGTTCATTGCAATACTGCATATGTCTCCGGTGTTTAGTCATTTCTCCATTGTGCTATCTGCTTTTGCTAATACTTCTATTCAACAACACCACAGGTATCGCATGTTTCGATAGTTTAATTATAAAAAGTTTATGTATGTCTCCCAGTGCTTTAATTGTGATACAATGATTTGTTTCCGCATTTAAGATGTGCTACATAACCTTCTACAGCCTTTGCATGCTTGTTGGGGTTAGTTTAAATGTTAGTTTGTTAGCTATTAGCAAGTTTAAAATCTGACATGAAAAGCAATAAAAAAATTAACATCGTCTCTAGAAAGTATATAATCCTATAAACGTGAGAGATGTTTTAAAAGGCTATTTAAAAAAGTTCACCTAGTTTTGACAAAGAACGAACGAGATGAGCATTTCATTACTTCATTTTTTGACATCATGAAGATTCTGGCTAAGTTAAATGTAGTTTTATTTAATGTAATCTTTGTTCTGCAGCTCGATTCGTTGATCAAGCAAAATGAGTCGCAATGGCTACTCCAAGCTCCCGAGTTCACTAGCTTATGATGATTATGAAGATATGGAAGCTGATCAGCCTCGCAAAAAACGAAAACCAAAAAGCCCTCATGGATCTGGTGAAAAAAAATCACTTATTGCGCCAAACAAAAATAAAAATGTCTATGTATTTCCTGATGGGACTGTATCTGAGCATGAAGATGAGACGATAGAATTAAGCAGTCTTCCTCAAAAAAGTCCCGCCACTAGTCAGAGGTCATACAAGTCAACTAGGTTGAGTCAACACAGTGATGTCATAATTAAAGAAATTCCACTTACCAAGACAGACACACTCCATGGAATAGCCATTAAATTTCGTTGTTCAGTAAGTACGAGGGCTGTATAACACACCCTCTGTCGATTATTATAAATGCCGGTTATATTTGAGACTATTTTCAAAACCGCATCTTCTTGCGGATGAAATTTGCAATTGGGATATTAGTTTTGAAGAATTTTTAATCGTCGAAGCAGTTTGGAAAACTAGCTTTTTTACCACCTTTGAGAAGCAATTTCTAAGCTTTGTTTTACAGTTTATTAGTTTCATGTTTAAATAAGTCATATTCTAAGCTAGCGAATATCCTAGTTAGCAATCACTTTGTGGGATCCTGCTTTGTACTTTTTATAGGTTTCAGAGAATAATTTCTTTTTCAAAGATAGTTTGGTAATTTCCATCAGACTACACTTTCTGCGTTCAGCCTAGCAATTGTAAAATGAGTAAACACAATTTTCATCTAATTTCATTAATAAAATTGTAAGTAATATTTTGCCCCATGGAACTTTCGGGTAGAAGAATTTTCCCTCAATGTAATTTTGCAGGTATCCGAAATAAAGAAAATAAATGGATTCTATACAGACCAGGAATTTTATGGCTTCACATCTTTAAAGATTCCTGTCCATTCACACCAAAGTTTATTGCATCAAAAATTAGAGGAAACAGCACGGGAAAGACAGGCTGCAGGGGATGACCTTGTCGCCTCTACTAAGGTGAAGTCACCCGCAGATATTGTCAGCAGTGTGAGTAGTGCTACCGCCCCCTCTGATTCTTTCACACTCTTTGCTGTTTCTTCATGTCAGATTTGGTGGAAGTCTCCCTTGTCTAATTGATCAGTTTTCCAGTATTTACTCATTTGACTTTTGACCTTTGATAACAGCTACTCGTTACCATAGTTTCCTATTAAGTTGTTTGTTCATCTCAGAAGCTGCTATCATTCTCCTCACTGTATCGCAACTGTATTCAACGTGTGACTACTTTAGGAGGCAAGTGAAGAGGAAGACAGCATTGCGTCGGGAACGACTGGTGCACAGTCTCTCACTGCCATGATGCAGCTACGGACAGACCCTGATGATGAGGAAGCTTATGCTCTCCTAGACAGGCAACCACACCATAACCAACACTCGAACAGCAGCAAGCGAGACATAGGAAAGTTTAATAAGTTAATAAATAAAAAGGATGAGGAACTGAGAGAATTAGCTGAGAAGGTGCAACAGCAGGCTAATGGCAACGAAGTGATAACATCACTGCAAGCTGAGGCAAGCCAGCTATCTACTTACCGACGGAGGAATAATTGTCTTTCTACTTTGTCACCATCACTACTCTGCATTGTGACCATTTCCATTATAGTATTCGCTGCTATGATAGCATATGCTGTGCACATTTACCTGTCTCATCACAATTCTGGTCACGCGTAACGTATAGCCTTTAGTCCACAAGTGTATCAATTGAAGTATGAATTTTTTGAGTTTAATTAATAATTCATTTGAAACGTTTTTTCCACACAGCCAACTCTCTATTTTAGCGAATGGTCTTAATTTTTTGCCCCGTAAGTTGGGATGGGATGGTGTGGGCCCCTATTTTCCTATGATTCTCAATGATTGTTACCAGTCTTACCAATAAGTGTAGCCTTTCTTAAACACTTAATTATTGTATTTTTATTGTTATTTTTATAATTATATGTCCTACGCATTAAAATATTTTATTTTAATAGAAAGTCATTTTATTGCCTGGTGACAATCGCAAAAGTCCTAGTGATTGGTATTGATACATTACAGTCAAAAACTAGAAATATTAAGATGCAGGGACGGCCCATTCATTTGCATCTCATTTCATAAAAACATTACATACACAATATTTCATATGAAATACATAATTATTCCCAGCAAAGCCTCTGTAGAAATAATCAATGCACAGCAATCCTTTCATATAATACAAATATAGGGGGTTTATGCCTATCCGACTAGAAATGTATGAAAAAGAGAAAACAGCATACATAGCAATCGTATATAAATTAGTTTTGCTAATATATTACTAAATTTGATATAAAAAGCTTTATATAAATCAGTTGAAAAAGGGTGCCTCTGATCATCCCACCATTTGGTGAATTGCTGACGGAGTTATCCCCTCAATGTGTTGATTATGCTAATGTGATGAGGTACTGTAGAGTGAGTTCACTAAAATTTAAAAGGAAAAATAAAAATAGAGCTGTAGCTATCACGAGTGGGGCTTTAGCAGATGTGATCCACTTGAGTCAAACAACTTTATCTAAGCAAATCAATGTGCAATCAAGCTACCACAAAATTACATGTACAATGAAAGTAACAACAAAAGCATAGATCTACGAGTCAGCCAGAAATTTGCCAGTCGGACAAAGATCTACTAGTCGAACAGAGATCCACTAGTCGGACAGAGATCTACTAGTCGAACAGAGATCTACTAGTCAGACAGCGATCTACTAGTCGGACAGATATCTACTAGTTGGACAGAGATCTTTTAGTCGGACAGAGATCTACTAGTCGGCCCGAGATCTACAACACTATTTTTTCAGCATCGCAAATAAGTTTTTTATTCATAAGCTCCAATTAAAACTGGCAGACGTTCATCAAAAAATTTGCCTTATAACCAAATAAGCAAAGTACCTAGCTATTCTCCTTCTTTTTGCATGGCATGTTCAATTGAAAGTTGCTTGCACATGAAGATTCCATGTGGGGGAATTTGTGGTGGTTAAAAATTTTAGTAAATACGCTACTTCCCAGCATGATACTTAGTGTGGCATTTAAAGATTTTGTGGAAACTCCTGTAGCGAATATAGGGAAAACAAACCCGGGCTAATGATTAACTACAATACAAACTGTATACCTTTCGGACTTGTTGATAAATGTGAAAATGAAGAATCCACTGTTATGGCTAACCATCTCCCCTTTGAATTCCCGTTTATGAGAGCGACACTTGCATTCTGGGATGAGTATTTCATTTCCTTGGCTGAAGCCAGTCGTCGAAGGTTTGAAGTCAAGTTGAAAGTAAACGGGCTGTAAAATACCGATTTACAGATGAACTTCCACAAATTTTAATAGATTTTATCAGAAAGTATCGAAATTTTTCTATCATTTTCGATTGTTTTTAAAGACGATTATGACATCTACAGTTGCAAAGAGACAAAAAGAATAGAGACGTGTAACATTGCAACTTGAACACAATAGCCGGTATCAACCATGGCAACAATAGCAACGAGGGACATCATTTGGACATATTTTTCTTCTGAGCATTTTAGCCACGATCAAGTTTTGTTGATTTTAATCTTGAAAAATCCCGGCAGTCAGATCATCTCAAACATCAAAAACAATCACAAATTATAGAAAAATACAGATACTTTCTTATAAAATCTACTAAAGTTTCGTTTAAGTTTATCTTCAAAGCTTTGACAACAAATCAGAGATTGCCCGGCGGGATTTCAGACAAATCACGCTGAAACTCAGCTTGCTCACCGCATATTTATCGTTTGCACATCTGGAAGGAAGTTTCAGGACTATTGAGTGACAACTAAGAAATCAAACATGAACCGGTAATTATATAATAACAGTCTGGTGGGCCATTCACTGGTTCATTGTTATACATGGACATCATAAAATTGCAACAGCTGTAGCAATTTTATAGACATGAGAAATGACACTACCTGAACAACTGCAATGTCCACAACGCACAACAATTATCAAAATTTTTCAACTTTTTTTTTCAGCACGGTGCATTGAATGAGATTTGTACAAAAATATAATATGCACAAAGAAAATTATTATAATCTTATCATAAACCTTGATGACTCAATGAAATAACATTATCTTCCGCTGTCGCTCATCAACAGACAATAGACAGCAGCACAAATGCCTGTCATGTTGAAACAACTCAACTCTGTCTGTGACTACCAGTGAGCCTGGCGATGCCCGCGGTTTCTGTCATTTTTAGTCAGATAGTCTACAGGGGGGTGTTTAAAGGTAGGTTCTCAAGAACCAGATGAAGTTTTGAAACCAAATATTTTGGGGATCTGGCGGCCGGCACGAAGGGTATGCGTGTGGAGTTTGGACAAAATCAACCAAAACATGTGGAAGCTTTTATGCATGAGATAAAAGCACACACACACACACATATCCACCAATATCCACACACATCTACCAATACCCACCAACCGACACACATCTATTCACACTAGCACTCACACAGCCATACACATACTCATACACACTCATTCTGCACACACACCCACATACATATACACACCCACTCACATACACCCCCACGTAGACCCCCAACATACCCAACAACATGCACAGAGACCAAGTAAGATTTAGCAATATAGATTCACTAATCCAGCCACATTATAATAACAATAATAATAATTAGGTGTATAATAATAATAACAATAATAATTAGGTGTATTTACTAAATGATATCCAGAAGCAAACCGATTGCCTACTATATTGGTTCAACCTTGCTGCCACCACAATTGGTAGCAAAATATTCTACACATATAATGTATGTGATAAACACACCTTAGATTGAGACATCAGTGTCCATGCTAAAGTTGTGTCCTCCTTGTCTACGATAACGCAGACAGTGTGCTGAGAGAGAGCTTGTATGCTGGTTTCGACTGGCTCGGATAACTGCCCCGTCTCAGCATCTAGCACCACGTTATACTCTTCCCTTAGCGAATCTGATCTAATGATGAAATTGGCAAAGAATGCAATATGACTGTGTGTTTACATGAATATGGAGAGTATTGACATTGAAGACCGGAGAACAAACATCGACTTTTGATAGACATCCACTACTAGTACATGACCTGCTGTTCAAAGTTATACTTCCAATAGCTACACTAACCAGACTTGAAGTTAATATTAAATAACCAAAAGTCTATATAAATGTTAAGCTACACTTCGAGAGAGAGAGAAAAATTACGCGTAATCTTGTAAGCATATGAGTTGTGAATAAATATCTGAAAGGCTTGATAAAATATTATTTGGCCTTGTGGAATTTAGCGAATAAACTTTTTGGAAAAGCAAAATAAAAAGAAGCAAAATCAAAAAACTACATAATAAAGTTTTACGAAGTTCATTAGAGATATTTTAGACTTGAAGATGACTCACTTAAATTCGATCTTTATCGGGAAATTAATAATTCAATTCACAATTATTTTGCACCATAGACCGTGTAAGAGCCGATTCAATTCGGTTTCAAGCGCGAAACAAAACAATTCAATACTCAATTTTTAGCTATCATAACTTCAATGAATCAATTAAATTCAAATTTAATTCAATCAAATGGAGAAATTCAGTTATTTATCAATTCTTACCAAACAATTGACTGATGGTAATCTATAAAAATAACAGAAGACCCCAAACACTAAATTAACTACATGTATTAGCTCAGCCCCTTGACTGTTTGTATATCAAATAACGCGTCAGGTATTAATAAATACAAAATGATAAGCATGATAAATATAAGCATGACAATACGTACAATCATAAAAATAAACATACCTTCTAAATGACTAACAATACATTTGTTTGCATGACAATCAAAACGGCATAACTAAGCCTATTGCCAGTGCGCAGGCAAACCATAAAACTACACTAAACTAGTGCACAGCACATATTATCGACCAATAAAATATGCGCAATGATATCAAAGTCTTGTGGAACCGCGTGCGGCTGGCAGCATTTGACTGCACTGACATCCTCACTTCAGAACGCAGCAAATAACAGATTAATTTACTATAATATCTCTGTCCATGATGGATTTTTGTTAATGCAGCAATAATCATAGAGATAATAAAGACAAAAGGAAGCATTGATTCATTTTGACTCGAGTCATTTTGCTTAGTGAAAATAGAGATTCGAGTCAATTCATTTACGATAACAGTAAAAAGAGAAGTCAATTTTATTGGGGAGATGTGCCAAGTGAATTCAATTCTGCAGTAAAATTCATTTGTGAGTTGAGCCTTAAAGCTTGCTCGAACAAGCATGCTAACTAGAGCGCCCATCTCTGGTATTTATTATTATGTAAAAGCCTAAGATTCTGCTCGATCTAAATAAGTTGCACAACCACACGCTGTATATTATTAATTTGTGCGGAAACACTAAAGCCTTCTTTACGAGTTCATTCACTACTCGTGTAACAAAGTTCTATATGAACAAAGCCTTCAGATCATTATAGACTATGCTATGCTGCGGCTGTGTAATAATTAAAATGTTTTCATATTCTAGCATCCGCAGTCATAAAATTTTTCACTCATTTTTCCCCTTTGAAGTGCTACTAGTAGGAATACATAAGCAGTACCTTGTCAGAGACACTCCCTCATCTTCATGCGTCGCCATGCATTTCACTGCATACGAACTTTCTTCCGAATGTTCCCTCTCTCTAAATTCACCATTTGTCTGAAAACTGTCTGTTTTGTCTGTTAGTAAGAGTTCTCTTTCCGTTTGTTCATGCCCAGTATGTTCACCTTCTAATGGTTCACTTTCTGTTTGTTCTTTCTCTTCTTGATCACAGACCCTTGGTATCAACTCTTGTTCTTCTAAAACAGGCTCTTGTTCTGTCTCTGACGGAGTTATCAGCTCTTGTGCAAAAGTTGCCTGATTCTCCTCACCATGAAGAGTCTCTACACCCTGATCACCTTCTGAGTTATTCTACAGTGTGGTGAAAGAGGACAAGCATAAAATCAAACAAAGCATAACTTAAGAAAAAACTGCATAAAAATATTTTTTTAAACATCTCGGCAGAGTTGCGAAATTGCCAACAAATTTCACAGTACAAGCAAACCTTTAACCTAGGCAGCCAAATAGGGACTTGAGCAGATAATTTATAGATAACCTTGTTCAAAGAATGAGCGATTCTAATTTTGAAAAAAGCATCGCATCTGTTTCCAGTCGATATTTTGCAAAGATCGTAAACCTTCCTGTCTGTTTTTATGACTTGAAAATGTTGATAACACCGGGTATTTGGTCAAAATTACACAAAAATGATATTCAAACATCAATCTGTGATGTTACCTTCTACTGTCAGTTAACCTTTACTGCTCATTCAATGCATATCGTGGTAATAAAATAACTTTTTATCTGCAGGTGTAAATATATGTTTTTTCTTCTGGAATTATATTGGTTCTGGTTTCCAATCGGTCAGGTGTTTAAACTCAAGAAGAGGTACCTGAATTGCGAACACACCTTACCTTTATCCGAGACAATTCTGAAAAATAACTGCTGAATCAATCAAACCACCTGAGCTAGGCTAGGAATAATGCAGAAAAAGCAGGACCTACAGGAAAAGAAGTTGTATCTGGTTGATTGTCCGGAGAGGTATCGCGCAAAGGTCTAGTAACAGAGCTTCTCTCTGGGGTAGAGCGTCTGGAATCATCTAAAATATTTCAAACTATAAGGTGATGCAAGAGAATTGGTGCAGAGACCTGGTGTGCTATGGAAGCTTCAAAATAACAAGCTTCTGAAATACGATTACATAATATCTTGAAGCACGTAGCATATTTTTCAACTCTAGTATCTACTGTAACAGCTCTATGGTTTTAATAAACAGGATGTATGTAACAGGCGGCAGCAAAGCTGTGTCAGCAATGCTATGAATTGTGGGCAAAGTGTAACTTCTCTAGAAGAGAAGCAGGCAAATACCACAAAAATCACCTATACAAAGCGATTTTTGTGGCATCTTTCATAATGCCACAAATTTATGGTCTGAATATATGCAGATTCATTTAACACATGGGCATTGTGTATCTCGCAGCAACACTCTATACAGTGCTGATAGTAATGTAAAGCTGCGAAGTATATTATACACCATGTCTATATCATAGACATATATGATGCTCACGCATATTATACACACATATGTAAGGTGCGTATCATACACATGTGTATATACAATATACACTCATACACATACTTGTATATATGATGTACATATCAGGTTCAAGTATATGAGGTAGAGATCATTGAGTATGTACACAATCAACACATTATATGCATACAATGTCTACATCATACACATATATACAGCACATATATGGTACAAATGCATTGTCAGTTACATGTACATGTATGCAATGTGGATAGCACACACATGCATATGATATACATATCGTGGCCATGTATAGAATGAAAATACCACACACATGTATAGGATACACATATGTATATACGGTGTACCTTTAGTTACATATAGTGGCATATACTCTAAACCAAGCGTAAGTCAGACAAACATTTTATGGTTGCAACAAAACCACAACGGCTACCCTTAACTTACCAGTTGGTGAAGAAACATCACTTGTCAAGCTGAAGCGTCTCACAGGGAGCGTCGGTATTGTCACCGAGTCTACGCTATTCTCCCCAGTAATAATAGAAGAGTTGAGAGACTCAGCTGGAGCAGGCTCTCTCTTCTCTATATAACATTGATTGCAGCATCGTTCCTTTCTCCTGCTGCCGCTACCCGTCAGCGTCCAATTATTGCAACACTGCCAGCAGAATACTTTACCGCACACTCTGCAGTGGTGCTGCAATATAACACAGACATTAACTAGCAGGTACACGCTAACTTAGAGCTGTCACTACTCTCGGTTACAGAAGATACTAGCACAGGTGCATGGAGTTGAGATAAGATCCATATGTCAATTTGAACCTTTCAATTAATTGCAACTCGTAGACTAATCTCAAACCTCTTTCTATACCTACATGTAGTTTCAGTGCACTCATGAACTTTTACCATCCATGTTGATCTGGAACATCGAATACTGCAAGAGCCAATAGGAAACAAAAATGAGCTACCTTTCTGAGGAGCATTGTGAATGCGCTGTTGCAGCCCATGCAGTTGGTCACATCAGCGCTCGACACCCAGGTCACAACCCTTTGCTGATTCTTAGACATGAGCTCATCAGTAGTCTGCCAAAGAGTGTCCTTATCCCTACAGATGGAGAGGCATGATATACCACCCTACCTTACAATGCTTTTATATGAGAGGTTTGTCAGCTCTTTCATATTTCAGCATCTTGTCTAGACTTGACTATCACTTGGTTAATCACTCCCTGGTAATCTCAGTAAACTTTGACTGTCATAAGTTGGTGAACAGAAAGGCAAGGCATCTAGCCAAGCAAACAGGTAGCAGAAAGGAAAATAGACCACAAACAGGCCCTTGATATGCCTTGGAATAACAGCTAGTCGCATGACAAGCGATGAATGAAATCAAGAAACAATGGCAGCCTAAATGAGGATCTAGTAATAGCTATGTGCACAGTAAATTCACCAACTTAATATTCCACGACCTGGTATCACATGTAGTTGAATGTTTACACTTTCCAAATTTCTCATATTATATACTATATATTATTGCTCAAAGTGCCAAAATATCCTAAGCTAACACTTTACGGTGTAGCATAAACACTAGCAAACAGAGAAATGGAAAACACATGCAAAAATTAAGAGCGTCTTAAAAATTATTTACAAAATACCATAAAGATTTAAGATTAATATTCTAATATTAGAAGAAGTTATAGTAAGTTTCATAATGTTTAGGTGAGGAGTCAAGTCTTAACTTCGATAGACCATGATGAGATACAAGTCTTTACGGTGGTAGACCATGATGAAATACAAGTCTTTACTGTGATAGACCATGATGAGATACATGTCTTTACTTTCATAGACCATGATGAAACCAAAAGGGTTTAAAACTTAATTTTCAATACAACTTAGCGGTGGCTACAAAACTAGTTCACCTAAAGTTGGCAAGTGGGGAGATAATCTCAGATAAATCACCTTACATACATTACATGAGCAATGATGGGCTGCGTGACAGGCAATGCATGTGCTACAAAGACAATAACACGGTGAATGACAGGGTAATAAATTGGCAACTGTGAAAATGGCATACTGCATTACAGGCAAGTCACGTCCTACAGAAACAGCGATGGACAACAGTACGGAAAATGTGTGCTACAGAAACAATGATGGCTCGAAAAACAAGCAATGCACGCCACAGAAAGGATGATAGCCTACGTGATAGACATTGCATGTCCTCCAAGAACAAGAATAGCCTACATGCCAGGCAATGCATGTGCTTACTTGATGAGCTTGACAAGACGCTTCATGAGCATAGTGTTGTCTTCTCGAAGTTGGTGGAGCTCATTCTCTGCTTTGGCTCGCTGTGTGCCCTGGTCCAGTTTGAGTTCCACCAAAGACTTTTTCATCGTTCTGTTGGACTCTGTCAAGGTATCCCATTCATCTTTGTACTGCAAGTATAACCGCTGCAACTATATTGTATACTAGAAATTCCCCTGTCATACAGCCCCCGACCAAAGTGATATTGGAAAAAAGAAAGGGTACTGATGGTTGAGAAATGCAATATTAGCAGTCAAATGGCACTGCAGTGCAAAAGGATAACTGCAATGGTAGCTGTAATGTACTGGGTGTGGGTGTTATTATATACAACAAACAGCAATAATGAAAGGAAAAGATTATATGTTTATATCTCTCCCCCTGCACTAGGAGAAATGCAATATTGGCCAATATTAGAAGTAAAATGCACTGATATTATTAGAATAACCAATATTATTAATATAGTAATAATAGAAAACCAATGCACAATTTTGTTTACATTTCAAAACGTCATAGCTAACAATATCAAGAAGTTGTGATATTTATATAGATTTTTAGAAAATCTATTTTAAAAAGTGTTTGGTCATGACAAACAGCAATAATGAACGGAAAGGGTTATATGTTTATATCTCTACCCCTGTAATAAGAGAAATGCAATATTAGAAGTAAAATGCACTGATATTATTAGAATAACCAATATTATTAATATAGTAATAATAGAAAACCAATGCACAATTTTGTTTACATTATAAAACGTCATAATTAACAATATCAAGAAGTTGTGATATTTATATAGATTTTTAGAAAATCTATTTAACAAAACTATTTAGAAAAAATAATAACAGTAACATATTGCCCATCATCGATGTTGTTAGTGTGACTATAACACTTCAATAGTCATCCAAACTTATAATTAAATATTGTAATAATCTCATAAGAATCGTTAGAAAAAAATACCATCGTCATTTCCTTTACTTTCACTGCTTTGGACATCAGTTAGAATACCAAAGTACTCAAAAGTTTCCAAAATGTCAGTTACTTTGAAATCGGCAAAAAAAGAAACGATTTCAGTACTCCTACATTAATTACAGAAACCTTCGGCAATTCGCCAATGCTATAGACTGGTGAAATGTGCATGTTATTCTTTCGTGAAATGTGCATGACTTAATGGTTCTATTCTCTGTCGCTCGGCATTTCAATTGCCGGTCTTAATTTTAATAAAAGGAAGGCTTAGCAAGTTTTAATAACGATTTTCGGCTAAATTAATGTCTATTTGTGTATAATCCGTTCAGATGGGTAAGTTTTAAGAATATGTCAACACTTTTCAAAGACTTGGTAATATATTTAAATAAGTTTATATGTGTTTTGTATCGTTATTATACTTAAACGACTCCACAGAAAAATGGTTAAATTTGTTGATGAGATTTCGATACAAGGGTTTGCGACGTTGTTGATGAATAATTTTCGTGAGTTGTGTGCACATGCATTTATCATAAAACTCTCAAACATTCGCTCCGCTAGTTTGGTCGTGAGAAAATAAAACCATGGTAACATGAAAAAACTACTAGTTTAAACTGACTGTATAACAATGTATATCATGAAGGAGCCTGTCAAGGTAAAGCTCGTAGGTTCCCAGAGGCCTGAGCATGAAGCAACTAAAACAGATGGACGCAAATGGGTTTTAGCAAAATGCAAAAAGTTAGCTGGTTTAGCTTCACATCAGCCTCTCTGAGACAATCTTGGTATCTCTAAGATAGTCTGCTCATTACCACATATGCTACGTTGAATATCAGAATCATTCAGTGCTTTTTCCTTTTACCTTCTTATCTAATTTCTTTTTTTATAGGCCTTTGCGAATTTCGTTGTCTTTTAGTTTTCCAACATTGAATCTCTGTAATGGTTTTGGATGGGTTTGCCCATGTTCCTTGGGTATTTGAACTGTTATTATGGAACCCACCATGTTGTAGTCTGTACAGCAATCTGCGCCTCTGTAAAAATGGGTGCCAAAAACATCTCTCCGGTTTACTTGTTTTGTAATCAATTTCATCTTACATCTCAACTGATTGTAAAACTCTTCCTTGGTTTTTCAGCATTTGTCACAGTGAGAGCATAGGTGCTTATGATAGACAAATATGCATTCTGCTTTAGTGGCAGTGTTCCATTTCCATGACTGCCATTTCTGATGGCAAAGCCAACTCAGCTTCTCAGATTCATGCTCTTCTTTGCCACTCCAGTAGAATGTGTAGCCCCTGTAGACCAAACTCATTGAGAGCGCTAAACGGAGCTCGCAGAGTGCTGTGATATCAATCTGGTATCTCCAAAGTTCTTTTGTCGCCAGTGCAGTCTGTCACTCCGGTCAATTTGAGCAATCTCCATCAAAAAGTGGCCTTACATTCCATTCTGCAATTTTGAAGGTAGATTTGTCACTTTTGTTTGCTTTCTAGCTGATTTTTCACTGGGTGCCAGAGCGGCAACCCATCTAGGTCTGGCGACGTTCGAGCCGGTATGATTATTGATTTAAGCTATATCCATAAAACTAAGCAAAGAGTATTACGGAGAAATAGCTTTTGCATTACTAGGGCACCTCTCTTGGCAGTACAGAGATGTAATCTAGCGGGCAAGAACAAGTCCAGACATACTGGCATCTTTGGTGTGCTGCAACGGCTAGCTGGAGGATAACTAGATTTATCAGCGCCTTTGAGGGTGGCCACGACTTTCTGGAGAGACTTGTCAGACTTTTTTTGGGTATTTTACTCCGTTCCAACAAGATGCCCAGATTCAACACCAGCTTAGAGTTGGTGGTGCCAGTTTAGTAGCCAGCAATCTGACCCATGATGCAGGTTGTATAGGTCTTCATAGTAATCCGATAGTAAGTACAAGTACTTGACCTGACCTATATGCCATACAGTACTATGTCAGATTTTATTGCAGCTCATAACCACTAGATTGGTGTTTGTTACTTTGTCAGTGTAGGTGGTGAATTGGAAACATATGAAACATTTTTTCATTGTAATATCCTGTTTTAGATGTTTTCTCAGAGTGTTCAAAGATTAATTTGTCTATAGTTTTTGTTGGAAAATTTAAAAAATAATTGTGGAACAATTGTGCTTATGATCATTACACATCACGATCTCATATGGCAAGCATCGTTTTTTGGAAAGTCTGGGCAAACATTTGTCTTCTAGTAGTTCAAAAGTGTTTCTACTAGTTTGCTTCTAGTAGTTCAAGCGCTACAAGTGTGCTTAATTGTTGATTCACAATTCTTCCATAGTATGGCAAGGTGGCCGTGTGGTGTAGTGGTTAGCTGCAAAACTGGTGTATCCGAGTTCAATGCCAATGCGAAGCAGTTTTATCATTTGTATTTAATCGCTATAGCTGGACACACGACAGACCAAAGCTTAGGTTTATATATAGATTGTATTATAAACTTTAATTTATTATTCATTAGATTTTTTATTTTACTGCAGACTTTGACAACTTCATATTCTCTATATGATCTTCTCAACAAAGGTAAGGGTAGTTTTACTTCAATCTTAACCACTCATCTTTTATCGCTAACATTAAGAATGTTTGTTTATAAAACATCTTTGCCAGTGCTATTCACCTTGGTCCATCAAAATTGAATAACTCAGCGTGCACTCACAGGTAGCATGAGTATTACTGGCTGTCGGTAACACTACTTTAATAGACTGTAGCCTCAGTGGGTCATTAAAACCAGATGACTGTGGGTAGTTTCTTCGTGAGAACCAGTGAGACTTGATCCCAGCTCAGTAGGTCAGTCAAAATATGTCGAACACAGTGAATGAAGCATAATCAAGAGTAGCTAATGGAATTTTTCAACTAGCTTCCCAAAAACTATAGGCAATTCATCAGACAGGGTATATTCTACTAAACAAACTGCAGCAATTAAGGCTCATTCACACGAGCTAGAAAGCCAGACATTAACAAAGTCACGCTGACCACAAAAAGTAAGAGGAAGCTTACGGTTGCCATTTCCGTGACGAGGCTTAACAGCTCGGCTTCCTTCTCATCAAGCAAAAAGACCAGTTCGTCCACCTACAGGATGCAATTCAGCAACTTGTCTACATACATGTAGTTACAGCATCTCAGAGTCACACTTGAGTAAGATTAGAGCGCTACTAGTTTGCCGCTGGGGTACTACCAGAGGAACAATCAAATGGTGTATAACAACAGTCATAGTTATATAATAACAATAGATAAAGACTAGCTTAACAACAGAACACCTCGAGGTTACCAAATGTAAATTTAGTAACTTGCTGACCAGGTGCAACATTTCATTAGTTATTTTTATGAACTCGACCACGATATAACAGCTCCACCTGTTTTCGCTTATCACAGCCATCATCACCAATTTCTCAAATAATGGAGGATTAGTTCATTTAGAAAGTTTTGACGATAAAAATTATAAAAGTCTCAGTTCAAGAATGACATGATTAATTTTTACCTGACGACTGTGGATGTCAGTCTCGAGTGACCTCTCATCTACCAGGGTGTCAAGCTGTAATTGTATGCTCGCAATCTGTCGCTCTTGCGTAGAGATTGTTTGGGCCATTGAATTGACTTCTTGTTGCTGAGTCTTATAGCCCTGCATTAGGTAGAGTGATGGTCGTGTGATAACCATTTGTCTGTTTATAGTACAAGTTTTATTTAGTTATTCTCATCAACAGAGGTAAGTGCAGGAACTGAATAGTACAGAACACAGCAACATTTTACAACTAATTGTACCAACAGTTCACAGTACCAATATTTTTCTGTCCTTTCGCGGCCCTCTCCTAGCCCATCCCCCTTTCCCTGTCTCTCTCTCCCATTTCCTAACACCCTCTTCTCTACCCTTCTCTCTCCCTGCCATTCAGCCCAAACCTCCCACTTTTTCATCTTTTCCATCCATGCCCCCCTCTCTCCTCCTCTGCTTGCCTACCCTCTCTCAACTCCCTTTTTCCTTTCCCTCCTCTTTCTTTCCATATTCTTTTTTTCTCTTCTCTCCCCACTTCACTCTTTCCCCTCGCCACACTCTCCCACCTTTTCCACTCTTTTTTCGAACCTGTGTTTGTTCTCTCAGCAAACAAATATCCAAATAAATGCACACATATTGTTCAGACAGACACACCAAAGCTATCTGCCTTAAACATGAATACTATGTCCACCTCCATGGTAAGGTCAGCCTCCATCTGCTGAGAACTTATTTGGAAGCGAAGTGCTCCGATCTGCTGTTCCATGACGCTTTGCTTGTTGAGCAGGTCAACTTTGGTAGAATCAAAGCGTGTCTGCAACTCACTCAACTCACTACCCTTTTCAAGTGCCTCTGCCTTGAGGGACTTAAGACAAGACTTGAGCGTCTCCGTTTCTCCAGATACCTGAAACGTGAACAATTATCATGGGTAGTCTTAGCATAGACCACAGGCAGTTGAATTTCAAGAATAATAAGAGGTAGAACACGTGACAGCATCCTACTAAGGCAGTCAACTAAGCATTGCTATACAGTTCTTGCATCACTCACTTGTGTCAAGGAGACTGACAGCTCCTGCTTAACCTGTTGTTCTTCCTCCAACTTATGGATGAGCGCATCTCTCTCTGCCTTGACCACCGCCAACTCTTCACCCACACTAGATAAGCTGCCTTGCAGTGTTTGCTTATCCAGAGCAAGCTGTTCACACTTACTTGACATCTGTAGTCAATCGCGTGCACTTTATGTCTCACCTCGCCACAATTACAATTACAATTATATAAAATAAATTCAAGCCACCAAACGGGCTAGTACCTACAAGATTTCATGAAAAAAATGCTTTAAAAACACCACTAGAGCGCCAGACAGCTTGATGTATGGAGTACAGTTAGTATTTAAAATCAGAAAGGTTATTAACATGCTTTTAAATATCTTGGCATCATCCAACGTAAATGTGTATTTACATTGGATGATTAGTTGATGTGGCTCTCGCAGTCAAACCTTTCTAGGTCCACAGAATTAAAGTTGACATATTATTCCATAACTTTTCACAAAGGCATTCGGTAAGGTGTACTCTGTTCACTTCTGTATTTAGCCAATAGAATCAATATGGAAAAAAACCAAAGATAGTGAAGAATTACTCCGTTTCTTTTTATCAATAATTATTAATCAGCCCAACTACACATGAAAAACATTAGCCCCATGATAACACTAATAGATCTAAAATTTATTCTTGATGAAAAACAATCACAGCCTACTATTGCTTAGTTTACTAAAATAATCACTTCAGCCAGCTCAGTTACAGCAATAGTAGACAACTTCCACAAGCACAAACAGGGTGACTTGCGTCTTATGCTGCATTCACACCAGCCGATTTGCAAACCGAGCTTTTATGGCCGATCTCTAAACAAATTTTCCCATTCACACCAGGACGCATTCAGATTTGCAAGATCAAACAACTCTAGCTGATATATTTTAGTGAGTTAAAACTTACATCTTGTTGACTGTTTCTTACGAAGCTTTTTGTGGACGATTTTAGCAAGTTTACCAATTATTTTGCACTGCCCAGTTAATCGTTAATAATGGGGAAGACAATCTAATAACGGGATAACTATAGGAAGGGCAATTTTTGGTTACCATCATCTGTTTCATCTGCAGATGCTTTGATTATTATGTCGTCGCTATAATTATTGAACGCAAGTAATAATTATGCAAATAGCAACCTTCAAGATGCTATCAACATAATTATTATTTACCATTGAAGCCCATGGCAAAAAATGTGCACAAATGTGAAAACTGTGTTCATTGTGTATTGTGTTCATTTTAAATGACAGTGTGATATCTGCTGTGAAAAGCGATTTCATTAGCTACTCAAATTGAAAATCGGTCTTGAATCGTCTACTGATCGTAAACATCCCAATAAAATCTCTTTCTAAACACAATTGGTCTTGGGCTCATTTGCTCTTTTTTACTCGATGCGATTCTCAGTCGGTGGACAATCGTCCAGATAATCGGCATAAAATCGGCTGGTCTGAGCGCAAATTTATTTCTTAAGCGTGGAAGTTCTCATACAAGATAGTATGAGATTGCATAACAGCTTTCAAGAGTTACCTAGTAGAAACACTTCTTAGAAGAAGCAAATGGCAACACAGACAGCAACCAGACAGACACACAGACAGCAATGCAGAACTCACCTCCATGCTACTCTGTTCTTGCTCACTCTCCTCCTGCGCCACTCGTTGCTGCATGCTCTTGAGCCTCTCTTGAAGCTCCTGCACTTCCTTGCCCAACCTTTCCCGTTCTAACTCAAGCTCTTTGTTTCTAGAGGTCATTGTAGTAAGCTCTTCCTTCCTTGAGGAGCACTCAGTCTCCAGTTGGGTGTGCGCTGCCTGTAGAGACTCGTGCGCAGTGTGTATATGTACGAGCTGCTGCTCAAGCTCACCTATCTCAGCATGCTGTCGACTACACTGCGCACCCACCTCCTCTCGTTCTTTCTCCATCTTCTCCGCTGCAAGCCTTAGTGTTGACATCTCAGCAGTTGAAGCTTCAAGCTTTTTCACCAGTTCTTTCTGAGCTTCCTCATTTTCAGCCATTTGTAGATTGTGAAGCCGATCTTTTTCAGAGAGCAACGCTTCTTGAGAAACCAACTTTTCCTCAGTAGAACAATAAAGTTTCTTATTTGAATTGAAATCTAGCTGTAACTGCTGTTGAGATGATTCCAGTGAAGTCATGCTATCCTGTAGTTGAGCGTTCTCGGATTCATACCTAGAAATGGTTCCCTGTAGAGTGGTATTCTCTTGTAATATAGATGAGAGCTCCTCTTGCTGCTTGGTAAGATCACACCTCATTTGCTGCACCATAGCCGATGATTCGTCGTTTTGTTTCGTAGAGGTCTGGAGTTGTTCTTCCCTGATTAATAAAGTGGATGAAAGCTCAGCTATTTTTACATTCAACTCAGAACTTTCGTCTTTGCGTTGCATTATCTCATTCTTCTGCTCAACAGCACCTGAGTTGAGAGCAGAATTAACCGACTCCAACTCCTCACAGCGCTGGTTCAAACCGATCTCTCGCTCATTCGCCGACTTGATCTCAGCTTTCAACTGTAAGACAACCTCCTCACTTTCCTTATGGTGACAGAGAGCAGTAGCGAGTTGTGCCTTTAGGCTTTCTGTATAGTCTGTGGCCCCAGTCTGAGTTAGTTCCAGCTGCTGGTGGCTTGAGCGTAGAGCCTCATGGTCTATGGATAACGAGCTCAAATGGCTTTCTAAAGAAAGATGACTTCCCTGAAGTAACTCGTGCACCTTTTTCAATGTTGCATAGTCGCTGAGTAAAGAGTCATGAGTGGTTTGTAACTCATTAAATTGAGATGCATGGGAGGTCCGTAGTTCACTGAGTTGCGACGAGTGACGAGTCTGTATATCATTGAGTTGCGAGGCATGGCTGTTTGTCATAGTCTCTATAAAATTGCTCTTCTCCATGAGAGAGTTGGCTATTGTAGAGAGGGTCTCCTCTGCAATGTTAGATTGAATCATTAAATGCCCTAGCAGAATATATGTGCTTAGTTGTATGAGTCACCTCGGTTACCAAATGCCCTAGCAATGTATGCCTAATACTCGTATGCAACCAGGATTTAATGTAAGTACCATGGAATATAAAATAAGTTTTAAAACAGTTACCCGCCCAAATTAGCAAGAGAACCTTCCAGAAAGAGCTCTCAGACTTTTTTCTTCAAACAGTAACTTAAATAACTATAGATGTTACTTTGTCAGACAATGCCAGTTTGTTAAAAAAAAGAAAATGTACATGACTCAGCATTGGTAGTATAGAAACATCGTGCACATTAAATAAGATTGTGGTGTTATGCCCGCAGTACCTCACAACACAAAGATTGACCATTCAGTGACTCCATTCAGTTGTCCTTCATTCAGTGACTCAGAATGAAGGACAACTAAAAATGTGGATACTGGACTAGTCTGTGTCTAACCATTATACTTAGCCTCAATTCTCAACAAAATAAAAAGTAACTTCCATCTAATAATTTGCTACAAATTAAAACAGAAATCCATACCTAATTTCAATATTAAAGAATCTTCGATATTTTAATAGATCTGAATATAATGTCTACAAAGAATCAATGGAGCTTCTAGATGACAGAACAAGAGTGTGCTTCGACTCTCACAGATACTAGTGTGTCTGTTAACAAAAAGAAAAGCAACCAACACTAAAATGACTTCTACCCGTTTCGACAATAGGATTCCAACTCCTATGGCCACTGATTGGCTTTGTGTTTGGCTAAGAATGATTCAATTACATATAGACCTAGTCCCATTCCATCAACAGTCTGTTTGTTCACCCAATTCTTCTAACACCTTAGCAACGTGAGTAAGGCAGATGGTAGGCAGAGAGAGACCCTAGTAAAAGCACCTTCTTAATATACAGGGCTGATTACTGTTAACAACCATGATGTGCTCAAATGAAATGCATCTTCTCTCAGATGTGCTATTTGTAGAAAGGTACGAGGCAGTTTTAGTGTTGGTGCTGATCCTGCACGCAATACGTATCACGCACATGAATAAACCAGGTCATTCGTGTAAAAACTAAAAGAACACCTATTCTAGTAACTAACCTTGTTTGACATCTTCCAAAGGTTACTTAAAGAGTTTGTATAATAGGGTCGCTTCAAAAATCACCGAATAAAAAACAACCGCCTCCAATCAGAACTCAAAAAGCGCATTTTGATCCAGTGTGTTAGTATTCTGTTGTGGTCCCATAGTATTCTGGTCCTGTCCCCTAGTTTTCTGGTCTTGTCCCCGAGTATTCTCGTCGTCCCCTAGTATTCTAGTCCTGTCCCCTAGTATTCTAGTCCTGTCACCTAGTAATCTGTACCCGTTTCCTAGTATTCTAGTCCTGTACCCTAGTATTCTGGCCCAGTCCCCTAGTATTCTAGTCCTGTCTCCTAGTATTCTGGTCCTTTCCCCTAGTATTCTGGTCCTTTCCCCTAGTATTCTGGTCCTGTCTCCTAGTATTCTGGTCCTGTCTCCTAGTATTCTGGTCCTGTCTCCTAGTATTCTGGCCATGTCACCTAATATTCTAGTCCTGTCCTTAGTATTTTAGTCCTGTCCCCTAGTACTCTAGCCCAGTGCCCTAGTATTCCGGACCAGTCACCAAGTACTCTGTACCCATCTTTTAGTATTCTGGTCTCATCCCTTCATATTCTGGCCAGGTTACCTAGTATTTTGGTCCCATCCACAAATGAGGAAAAATGTATTTTGTTTTAGGTTACAAATAATAGACAAGGATAAAGTAGCTGATAAGCTAAGTGATCCGTTGCTGGTGGAATAAAAGGCAACAGTGATTGGTCAAAAGCTACTTGAATCGTTTTTGTTGGTTAAGAAAAAACAGAGCACAGCATGCCGATTCATTAAAACAAAGCAAAAGAAGATTCCAGTATCGATAAAGACATTACCAAGATCAGACTTATCCTGCGCCATCTGGTCTATTGTAGTTTGCCTCTCAGCGCACTCTTTGTTCAATATCGCCAACTTTTCTTCTAACGCTGAATGAGCAGAGAGAAGCTGGTCACATTCTCTTTCCTTTTCTGACTTGAAAGCCTCAAGCTTCGTGTATCTGTCCACTAGATCCTGGTACTACCAGAAAAAATTAATAGTTGTGAGAGTCAATACTGATACAATAGCAAACAACTTCTGCTAGCTAGAAACAAAGTTTGTAATATACAAACAAACCTCGAAGAATCTATCTCAAATCTAATCCATTCCAATATTTGCTTCAAATGTCAAACTTATATGTCAAAGCAAATGCTCTTATAAAAGTAAGCGGTAGTTTGTTTATGTCGTTCCACAGCCAATAGCTAAGAATAAATACTTCCAGTAATTCCATATATCATCAAACCACTGCATTATATAAAACTGCTAAAACAAAATTTGAAAACCCAATAGCTTATAAGAAGCTAAATGAATAATCAGTGGAAAAGACATTTTGTTCTCACTTCAGACGAATTAAGATACAGCCTTAGCATTACAGAAGAGGGAGGCGCGTGTGTAGAGGTGCCAATAAAGATACAGAACAGTATAGTTTATATACATGAACGTATACATGTACATATATTACTTAGACTGCGTGAACTGTAACTTAACATAAATGATTTATATTTTTTCTTTGATGTTTGATATTTATATCTATCTTTAACTATGGAACTTCCAATTAATTATTAATCAAATTTTGGTCTCTCCAATATTATTCATTGCTTTTTTAGCATTAATCTCACTTTTCTCGTCATGATCAGTACTAACCGGCTTCATAGAGTTTTTAAAGAATTGTTGCAAAGATGTTAGACAATGCCAAGAAAAGCATTGGCTTCCTTTTCCACCGCTGAAAATAATCTTCATATCCATAATTTTAAAACTGAAAAACAAATTGAAGCAATGTTTAATTTAATCGGCCATCATATAACGCAAATAACTTAAAAAATAAACTATAAAATAACCAATAACATAACGCCTAACATAACGTATAACATTATGTATGTCATCATAAAATGCGAAGGAGAACTTCATGCGTATGTACTGAGTTACAAACTGGATTCGTGAGAAACTTCCGCTAGCATAAGTTGAAAATTACCTCAGAAGTTGAGTCGACTATTTGCTTACGTTTTACACTGCATGGTAATCAACTCGTATGTTAACTTGATCATAATGCAGGGTTTGACTGTATTTGCAAACAACAACTTCAAATATTGATTGCAACATGATGGAATAAGGTAGAAGTATGTAACAATGAGGTCTAGCCAAAGACAGCAGACATCACCACTGAGTAGCTAAATCTGCGCAATGTAACTTTCACTAGACTTCTCATTTGGAAATCCAAAAACGGCTAGTGTTCAAGAATTCATAGTAACTACTTGAGAATAGTATAGACACATGACCAACCTTTGAGAGTTGTCCTACCTTTGAGAGTTGTCCTGCCTGAGCAGATGAAGCTACAGATTGGTCATGAACTAGCTGGTTTAAGCTAGCTACCAGCTCCTTGTTTCGTGTCTCCGCATCTGCTAGCCGCCTCTCCAGCTCAATCGACCTTGCATCTGAAGCTGACAACTGTGACCTCACATCATCAACTTCCTCTCGCAAATTTTCCCTCGCTCCCTGAACAACATACACAATGGATCGCTCTGTTTACTCTGTCACTGATCAGTTGGTTCACAGTGTATTATCTCTATCTCTGCACTGTCACCCACAGCAGAGATTTACTTTTGTGAATAGGTCGCAGTGCTGAACATAACAAAATGGCTGCCAGGAGGTGAGTCGTTGCCTGTTGGAAAACTAATAGTACAGTATTATTAGTTTAGCGCTGAAGCCAATAAAAGATGACATCTAAGTTTTACTGTGATACTAGTGTGGAGGCGGGTAGAGTCGGCTGAAGCTTGCCTGAGATAAATACAAGGTCAAGTGAAGAAGTCAAAAGGTTTCCCTTATCAAGTCAACCTGGTCATAGAATAAGTGAACAGCCTCTGCGAATCCTGTCAGGTTGTTCATTGTTAGGCAGTCCACAAAATGCACAACTTGTTGGCAAATAAAATGTTGAAAAAGAAAAATTAGCCCCATTATACTTGGGTTTTGAACATTGATATTAATAAACCCCCTTTGTCATTGTTTGTGTCTGTCTGTTAGTGTGTTGTAAGCATTTCCACATTTTTGGCCGATTTGATATAAACTTCACATATATGTTCAGTGCCTTCCGCCAGGTCACTGAGAACATTCGGTTTTAAAACTCTGTCTGGATCCTGATAACCAGCCTCTTTAATACCCCCCCCCCCCCCCCCCGCTTCAACACCCCCCCTCCCGCTTCAACACCCCCCCCCCTCCCTCCCTCTTCAACACCCCCTCCCCCCTCCTCAACACCCCCCTCCCGCTTCAACACCCCCCCCCTCTTCAACACCCCCCTCCCGCTTCAACACCCCCCCCCCTTCCCGCTTTAACACCGCCCCCCCTCCCTCTTCAACACGCCCCCTCCCTCTTCAACACCCCCCCTCCCTCTTCACCCCCACCCCCCCCTCCCTCTTCAACTTGTGCTAGTCATTTTAATTACTCGGATGAATGAAATTTAACAAACATGGCGCTTAGTCTGTCTACAGGTTACCTGTTGCTTCTAAAGTTTTATCCATGTCTAAGCCTATCTAATTAGTGACAGGTGGTGTTCACATCGGGTGAATTGTTAGATAGTATCTGTAACATGATGGATAAAGGGGACACACCTCTAGGATGGCCACGCTTTTGGAGATACCATTCATCAGCTCTTCATCAGCAGCAATAGACACGCTGTCTGGCTCATTGTTACCCACCCCATTGGGTAAGTCAGAATCTGACCGGCCATCTCTCTGCTCCACTATTCTCTGAGTTTCAGGATCCATATAAGAAGAACTCATGAATGAAGAATTCTAAAATGCATAAGCTTGGTCTATAAACATAAACCAGCAATACCAATGGTGTAACCTGGCTAGAGAGATGCTCCGTTAAACGGAAATCAGAGTTCATCAGAGTAAACATTGATTGGTTAAAAACTCACCAAAGTAAACACTGATTGCCTAAAAAGCTCACCGGAGTAAACATTGATTGGCTGAAGCTAGATATACTTGAAGAGCGACTGAGAGAAGAAAGATTCCATCGCTGCCCAGAACCTTCGGTCCTATAACAAGAAAGGTATCATAAGCAGGCAGCAAGTGATAATATACTGTAATAGGTTCAGATTAGTAGATAACTTCTGGACAGTAGCTTATCTTTCCTACTTAAACTGAGCCTTAAAGGTTGACTTGCAACAAAATTCACATTACCGCTATTTGATATGAAACGATTCACCATGTCTTACTCCGATGTGTTGTAGGTGCAAAATATGTGGAAAGGCGATTACAAGCTTTTAAAAGCTCAAAAACGAACAGAAAATCGCAGCCACACGAGACCGCCGTAGTTTGGATTTCCTTTCCAAAATGGCTCAAATGTGATGTAGTTGTGAGAGATGGTTTCTGTTTACACTTTCTTGCAACCTTGTTCATCGAAATATTTTCACAAATATACTTCATGCATTCAATAAAATTATGTCTATTGTTTTTACGCGCCTGTTTTATCATCATTGTAATGCTGTCACTTTAAGCACTGATATCTTATAACTTACCGTAAAAAATCGTTAAACTTTTTAACCTTAGCTCGAAGGAGTACCTATCATTGTCTGATAATCATGACGAGCCCTATTGGGCACCTGTGATAATCGAAAAATGCTGCAAAATTTATTTGCGAAGTATTTGGTCACAAGTTCAGATTACGACTTGACGATTGAATAATGCCGAAACAAAACTGTAAAGTAGCGAGCATCTATATTTGATACGTGGTCTTCGGTAAAACCCGAAGTGTTTGTCATAAACTAGTACTACGATAAGTTTTATATTGAGCTTTTTATTGGCTTTTCAATTCACGTGAGAACATACGTGACAAGACGATAACCAAATTTCGTGGTTACGTCCTCAAAATAAAGAGATTCCAATCTACGGTGGCTTTTAGTTTTTGAGCTTTTAAGAGCTTGTAATCGCATTTCCACATATTTGGCACTTACAATACAACAGAGTAAGACATGGTGAATCTTTTGATACCAAATAACTGTAATGTGAATTTTGTTGCAAGTCAACCTTTAAGATAAGTGTACAATAGCAGACCTCGAGAAAGTTGGCCAGCCATTATCCAGATCATAACCTTGAGCACCAAGGTCAAAGGTCACATCATTTAGGTCATAAAGCATACTGACAAGATAGGTAGCCTGTGAAGCGTCTCTCCATACTGAAGTCGGCTTGTACCAATGGCTAGAAATAAGGAAAAAGAATGTAACTTGAAACAGCTAACAATAATATGGATCAGAGTCTATGGTTAATCAAGAAGAGTTGTATTCTCATGGAAAAATTACAGAAAGGCATCAACAATAAACTTTCTCCTCAAAACTATCTGGCATTGCAGGTAAATATTGTAAATAAGATAAAAAGGAAACAGCTAAGCCTAGCCATAGACCAATAGGCTTCTCCTTTTCTTCTAATGACGATTACCTGGTAAGCTTAGTATTTGATGTGCACAGTTGAAGACAGTCTGCAAGCCTCTGGTACATCAAACAAAATCTTAGGAAGGCTCTTCCCCTCCCCGTGTTTGTCGTCAGCTATAGAGGAAGGAATAATAAACCAAAACCGTAGCTACAGCAAATCATTCTTGACTGTGACAGCCTAGACTACTAGTGACTAATAGTTGTTCCAAACAGAGAGTAACAGTACATAGTGGAGAATAGAGATAGCACACGCAGCTCTTACATAGACCACTATATATATAACATTTGCTGTCACTTATGACCAAAACAACTGAGCTTGCTACGCAGCCATCTTTTAAAGTACAAATTTATTGTTTTGCGTATGACTACTACCACAATACAGAGTAAAGACTATACTTTAAAGGTTGACTTGTAACAAAATTCACATTACAGTTATTTAGCACCAAAAATTTCACCATGTCTTACTCTGCTGTGTTGTAGGTGCAAAATATGTTGAAATTTGATTACAAGCTCTAGAAAGGTCAAAAACGAACAGTTAATCGCAGCCATTGTCCAAACGATGTGCTTCTGTTTATATTTTCATGCAACCTCATTCGGCGAAACATTTTCACAAATTTACTTCACGCATTCAATAAAACCATGTCTATTGTCCTTACGCGTCTATTTCATCGTCATTGTAATGCTGTAACTTTGAGCACTGATATCTCAACCTAGCCTAAAAGTTCGTTTAATTTCTTAACTTTAGCTCGAGGGAGTGCATATCATCCTCTGATAAACATGAGGAGCCTGTTGGTCACCTGTGATAGTCGAAAAATGCTGCAAAAATTGTTCGCGCTATTTGGCAGGAAGTATTGGTCGCATGATCAGATTATGACTAGATGATTAGATCGAGCTGAAACGAAACTGTAAAGTAGTGAGCATCTATATTTGATACGGGCTTTCCGGTAGAACTCGAAGTGTTTGTCATAAACTAGTGCTACGAGATGTTGTATATTGAGCCTTTTATTGGTCTTTCAATTCAAGTGATAACATCACGTGCCAAAACAATAACCACATCGATAAAGGGATTCCAACCTATGGGGTTTTCGTGATGGCTGCGATTAACGGTTCATTTTTGAGCTTTTAAGAGCTTGCAATCACATTTCAACCTATTTTGCACCTACAACACAGCAAAGTAAGACATGGTGAACCTATTGATATCAAATAACTGTAAAGTGATTTGGTTGCAAGTCAACTTTAAGTGTGTGTGTGTGTGTGTGTGCGTGTGCGCGTGTGTATGTTTAGTAAGCTAAACTTATTTGAGGTGAATTAGAAGTTTATGTTATACGTCTGTCTTGATTATGATGTTACATTTTATTGCAGATTATAACTACTAAATACGCTAAATACACTAAAGTTACTGTAGGTAACTATACTTACTAAGATTAACATACTACTTTGTTACTAATTTTTAATATGTACAGCATTTATATAAAATTTTGATGATTTTTTCTGGGGGATGTTTGCATTATATGATTACTATGGTTTCTATACCCTTACATACGTTTTTTCACCATACGATGCCAACACTGGAAGGGATCAAAATTGTATCCTGAGGGTGCATTGTAATTCATCATACAATAAGGTACGTTGACACTAGTGTGTGTGTGGAATTTGTGTTTTATGATTGGACACCAAGTAGGTAAAAACAAATACTCATTGCCTGCCATAGACATCCTTTGCAATACACAGACCACTTTATACATAAATTAGCCAATAGCCAAGCAGTTGATAGTTGGTGCAGCTCTTCCCCCAGAGTTTCTGTGGTAGTAAAGCTCAATCCTAAGAAGCTGTGCGCAAAATTTACATCAATTCCTATCAGCAATACTGTGACGTTTGAGAAGGGGCCTATATTCGTGGTCTCAAAAATACTTTTTTAAACATTTCCTTAAAAAAAGGTGTGATCAATTCCAACATTCATTATGATTGTAATAGTTTTTTAAAATGAATATGCTGATATATGTGTGCAAAAAACATCCCAAGTGAAAAAAAAACAAATAATGCGAACTGATTTTACTGTAGATGTTATCAACGCTCTGGCAATGCGAGCTCTGATTGACCACCAAGTTCCATCTAGACACTGAAAATGAAATACTAGTATCACTAGTGTTACTAACGCAAAAGGGTTGCTGTCTACACCGATGGTTCATGATGCTTGTGTCATCAAAATGCTAATGTTCGAATTTTTAGTGTTTTACACATGGTTTAAACGCACCTTCAGAGCTTGGAACTGTATCATATCCTAAGTAACTGAGTGGATTGCAATAATGAGATGAATGGAAGTACCTCGGTACGAGACTTGACAAATTTGAGTCCATCACTGACTCCCTTAACAGAATTGAGTCCTTCAATGAAATAATTCCAGTAGTCCTTCTTTCCACCGAGCAAACTGCTTCTCTCTGCAACCCATCAACACATCAAGCAGACAACCCTTTAAATGCAGCTTTATATAGAAAGGTTTGAGTTTAGTTATAACTGCTAATGCAAAGCAGAAAAGCAGTTATATCAAGGGTGCTGAGATATGTTTTCAGATATGTTTAACGAAAGAGTTGAGAGTCCTGAAAGGAGTTGCTAGGATTAGCTGTACATCTAAAGCTTACACAACAAAAAATTACAAAACATTATTTAGACTGTGTTCCTACTATTGTTCTAAGTACAGAACATTTCCGATGTTAAAATATTGTGACAAGACAAAGCTTCAAATCATACCTAACTTGGAAAAAATGATGAAGCAGTCTAGCAGAGAGGAACTGCAATGTAAACAGTGCATCTGAAAGTTATTAAGAATTTAGGTTTCCGTAAAACCTCTAATTGAATGCCACCTCTACTTGAACGCCACCTCCAATTGACCGCCACCCTGAGAGAAGTGTTGAAAAATAGAACATTCTTTAGTTGAACACCACCTCCATTTGACAGCCACTTTGACATTATTTGATCTTTACAAGCCCATCATATCGATTGATCAGTAGAAAGTGTCCACAAAATCTATTAATAATGAATCGTTTACATCAATAACAATTAATTTTCTCATTGTCTAATTGAAAACTTTTCATTTTTTTCCGTTAAAAATTTGAAAGCAACACCATAGTAATAATCAATGCCTCAGGCTAATAGTAGTTCCTTGTTTAACGCCGCCTTGATACTTCGAAGTACATGTACATAAAAACGGTTTAAATTTACGATGCTAAATGAGCGACTAGTTTTAAGATGAAGGTTGCGTTTAGCGAGCAAAACTTTCATGCTGTTGCATTTGTTGCTAAATGCAAGGCTGTTGCAAATGCGTTGAATTTGTGCTAAATGCAACGTGTAACAGTATTGCGGTTACAAAAAAAATGCTTAGATGCTGTCGACTAGTTCAGCAGTGCAGAAGAAGAGTTGAGGTCAGAAGACATTGTGGAAGGTATTGGACAACTGGAAAAAGCTCGTTTCATCAAAAGCAACAATTAGAACGCAGCTATCCGAGCAAATGATGCAAATATTTTTGTTTTAGAAACGTTAATTCTTGTTTGCATGTAATATAAGTATGTTTCGTTTAGGTCACTTGTTCATGAATATACATTTGTATATATATTTGTAGCATTTGATCAATTATCATTATATAACTTACAAGTTCGCAGATTTGTTAAACATTATTAAATATAGATACAAAATAAAAATATGCTTTCAAATTTAGAATAAAATGAAAAATTCAAAGCTCTAACAAATTGCGCAGCAAAGCAGAGCAATAGATAACAACTAGTAAAAATATCTCTTGGCTTCCCAATGCATATCTTATTTAGAGATCTTTGACAAGTTTAAGGCAAGTTGACAGACTTATTGCACCGAAAAGGTTTAGCATCGCTCCTGTGGAAGAAAAGGGTAAAATATAGGCGACATTCGCTTCGCCCAACAAAGCGCTAAATTCATCTTCCCAAAATTCTGACGAGCCATTTGAAAAATACAACGCCAGCCTCTATTTGAACGCCACCTTCAATTGCCTGCCATTAGAGAGGAAGGGTTGAAAAACAAAGCGCCATGGTATATATAAAAGAGACATCGTATGTTTTATTCCATATTTGAAACAAAAATGCAAAAAATCTTCACATAAATGCAATGTCCACTCATCTAGCCAGGACGCACACTATCCTTGAATCCATCTTCTTTAGCCCATCAATTGGTGGCAGCTCTGTGTAGTTTGAACAAAGTTAACATAATCAATTTGAACTTTGAAGATTTTAATTTGAAATTGAATTGTTGAGGTGAAGTTATTGATAAATGTCAAGATACTAACGTCCTTAACTAAGCACTTCCTTCCTACTATAAATGGGTCTCAAACTGAGCAAAACAAATCAACAAAATTGGTGAGGAATCCCAAAAATCAGACAAGTATAACAGCTACATAAACTCATGTACTTTCACTCTGTCTTACCAATCTGTTCATGGCGTAGCAAAAACTCAATGTTTACACAAAGCCTTTGTAATGCTTGACTGTCATCAGTAATTGGTCTGTGATTGTCATTAAAATCTCTCCTTAGGTCATCTACACAATCTAAAAAATGAGATCTAGAAACTGAACTTCAAGGAAGCATCATGGGTCCACTATTTAGAACAAGAGTAAAACAAGTTTATTGACAGCAAATCAAACGATAGCCTAGTACAGCATTTGTTTTTAAGGCCTTACCTTTAACATTAGCCACAATTTTTTGAACACCGGGCTTGGTGGACAAGATGGCTGGAGTGGTCATTTTTTAGCCCATTCCCCACCTACATGTATTAAACAGGTTTAAACACAGTGCACTTTACTAATGACCCGCAAATGTAGTAGCTTAACAACTTGTATACATGTATATAAATATTAGCCTTGATAAAACAAATAGTAACAGTAAAACATGGGTTTTCTATTATTTTCGAGATTTAGGTTCACAATAGTTGTCTCTCAGAATTAACACCTTGCATGTGGTTTTACACAAAGCTATTAACAACCTATTTCTCATTTGTGGTGTTTGTATTAAATATGTTCCATCTCACAAACCTGGTTCATTAGGATCTTACTAATCTTAGAATTAGCTTTAGACAAATTAATAACATGTCTAGCGGGGTTAGCAACTATTTAACTAATTGGTTTTTCATTTGAAGAAAAGAAGATATTCACATGAAAATATGTTTGGGAAATTGTGCTAAATATCTCGATAAACCGGTTTGTTGGTGTTCAAGGTTTGCTCTTCCAAAAGCCTCGCATAGTTTCCGACGCACCATCGTGTTCGTTTGGGCGTTTTAGCATTTTATGCTTACAAGATTCTCGGTTTAACAGTAAACCAAAATGTTCATAAATTAAAAAGATAACGATGACATTTTGTAATATATAATGAAATTGTCAACCATATCACAAGGTGATAATGTTAATCGCTGTCGTAACCAAATTCATTTTGGCGCCACAAAGGTAACATGAATAAAAAATGTTTTAGTTACTATAAACTTCTATAAAGACACGAGCTTGCCAGAAGGGTGTTAAAAAGTACTTGAGGAGTTTGTTTACGATGAATTCGTAGATCTTACAAAGATTGCGAGATGGGAAATGCTAAATAACTAACACTAATGTAAACGAGATGCTTAGCTGCAAATTTATTACGAGCCGTCTGGGTGTTGACGGACGTCCCTAAATTCATGCGTAAGCTAAATACATGCAGTTTACTATATAAAGGGGCTGTGCGCTCAAAGGTTGTAGTTCTTAAACGTCGGTAAAGTTAGTCTAACATACTTGATTGATTGGGAGAACAACTTCGAGTTCAATTTATTTCCATCACAGCCTTTTGAAAAGCGTCGATTTAGAGCTCATCATGATGCATTAGGTTGTTACACCCTATTCCAGATTAAATCAATGATGTAAAATGTAAACCTATGAGGTCAACAGAACACTATTTTCTCATGAAAACCTCAATAAATAATATACACAAACAAACAAACCTGTGGAAGTTTTATATCATTGATTAAAATAATTTCGATATTATTATTAACGGAGTTTGTGTAAATTGGCATTTTTTCTTCCTTGGTTAATTATGTTAATCTTTCTGATACAATATTTTTTATGAAACCAATGATATACAGCCGCCCAGTGGGGAGCTGTATATCTAGTGGAAGCTGTATATACAGTGGGGGCCGTATATCATTGATGAAACTAGACCATAAAACACCACATTTATGTACAAAAGCATGTATTATGGCTACCATAGATTTCACCACTTAAAAGTATGTTTTTCTAGGCTCAATGTTTATATACAGTTATGTGCTTTAGCTACTCTAATTGCATTGTTCATTCCATGTCAGTTGTTCCTTGAATCAATGATATACAACATAAAAGGTTTTGTACTTACAAATCATTAAAATTTGGTTAAATTGGCTTGAAAAACAGGCTCAAAGCTTAGTACATGTAACTTGGTAATAGCAAGTCATAATAATTTGTAAAGCATTTTAATAGCTCGTTTCTACATTGTTGAAATTTCTCAAGATTTCCAAGTCACTAGTAACTAGATTTTATTTTTGTTATAATGCTTTCAACTCTAAAAAAAATATAAGTGAACACGCAAGCTGTCAGACTTTTCACCATTCTACTATAACGTGCATAAACTTTTCCAAAATCTCTTTTCTAAACAATGAAATGTTTCAGAATCGCAATCTGTATTGAAATATATTGCATTCTTGGTAGATTAATTACATTTTTTTTCAAGTCGCCTAATATTTTAGTGCCAGGAAGTTGACCTTAGCTTTTAGAAAGATTGATGTAGTGTCAAAGTTGCTATTGTTGTAATTCAAGTGTTTTACAATTGATAGGCATTCATCTGGCTGCAATAATAAATCATTGCTTAGATGTCAATGTGAGAATTCAAGTTTAGAGAGTTGAAACCGTCAGCTGTTGATTATTTCTATTGTAACATTTCATTATTAGTTGTTGATGCTCTCCATTTGCAATAGAAGAGAAACACTTGTTAGTAGTAACTTTGCAGTCATAAGTTAGAAATCCCAACATCACCAACTGCGAGTATTTAATGTTTGTTTACTCAACTGGCTAATCATATAGCCTTAAATCTATCTAATTTTGAGATCAGTTTGGTTAGCAACAATTCTTCAATTGTAAAGACTCTCTATAAGTGATATGAGTGTGTGGTACAAGGTCTAATGTACAATAATAAAATATCTTTGAATATGAAATAGTAGCAGCTCATAATATAAAAGAGACAATCTAATTATGGAATTCTAATACGCATGGTCAAAACAGGCAATGTACAACTATCTAAACTTGTATGTACAGGTTCCTCAATCAATAAATAAGGAAAGTATAGCAAGCCGGAATACCAGTAATCACAAGTTAAAAAAGTTTTACACTTTCAGCAAAATAAATTAGTATAGATTAGAAAAAGACATTTGTAGTTTGAGCTCGCACATGTCTGAACTTTGCCTGTGTATGTTTAAAATATTGACATAATACATAGCGAAACAGTTTTCAAGCTTTTTTCATCTTGCAAGAAGTTTTATGAGTAAGAAATAAAATTTCTTTTGAGATGTCTATTGCCTGGAGGTGCATGCTCTGCCAAAAGTGAGGTTTTCACTTGATAGAGGTGATAGAAGTACTGCATGCTCATCATTCAGTCACAAATTGATGCGCTCACCACCATTTTCCAAACGCGCTTTTGGACAGGTGGGCGCATGTTTTCGGTCTATTGACCCTCTCGACCTTCGATCCATGGATCCTCGAGGTGTTCCCTCAAAAGAACCAACAGACTTTCGCCCATTTGAAGCATTCGATCTCCTGTCAGTTGAGTCGGCAGACTTCCTCTTTGAAGAATGAGCATTCCTTCTTTCAGACGATTCTGTTGACTTTCTATCAATGGAAGCAGTAGACTTTCTCTCACTCGGTGTTGTAGATCTCTTGCCATTCATCTCAGAGACAGTAATTGTGCCATTCATTACAGAGTCGAATAGATCTCCAGTCTCTAACGGCTCTATTGATGAAGCAGACTCCGAAATTTTTTCAGAGTTCCTGGTAGCTGTTCCATTTAACCCATTTCGAGGTCGATTGTTACCTCTATTGTAAAAGTGCTTGACAGAAGGTGCAAGCTCTGTTGGTGGCTGTCTTTCTATGTCTCCATTGCCATTGGTTTTTATGCTGTCCAACTTTGTAATATCAGCGGGGCTGAGAGAGTTCAGTGGCTCTCGTAGTTTTTTCATTTCTTCATCATTGTTGTTGTTCTTTGAAGATCTCTTTCGAGACTTAGACCTACAACCCAGCTCAATTGATAACTCATGTGACGTGGAAAGCAAGTCGCCATCAATATCAGCAATACGATACTCTACTATCATATCATTTAAACCAACTTATATACATTTTGTAGTATAGTTGTAAAGCCTTAACCATGTAGGGTTGTTTTAATAGACCTTATTTAATTTCTGCTTACCAATGTAGTTTTTATTTTTAATAATACTTAATACAATGTTCTACTAAATAATATCAAATGATTCCAAATAAAATTAACTATTCATAGTGTTCAAGGGTGTGGCAATGTGCTCTACATAAGGGTGTCCTTACAAGGTAGCTACGGTATCTATTATTAATGCAATATGCAGAGTTATCTACTAGCTATGCAATAGTGTATATACTTGTTTTCCTGGTATCTCTATTGTACACATAATGTGCCACAAAAGTACACTCTTTATTAATATAAAAAACTTAACAATTGTGCACATGGTTCAAGATGGCAACTTAGACTAGCGAAAAGCATGGTAGTCTGACACTGGCACCGTCTCTACCTAAATTCACTTCGTCCTCTAAATTTGCTCATTGACTCCCTCATTTTTTTATTTCATTTCTGCTGCTTCCAATCAGTCGCCCACAGAGAGACCAACTGTTACAACTATGTAGTAGTTTATCTGGTTTACTTAACGTTTTACAATTTTATGCTATATTAAGTTAATACTTTATACCATGTTCTATTATTATAATATGCTATAATGTAGTATATTACATTATGTTATAGCACATGTTCATCTGCCGTACTGCTGTACAACGTGGTTTGCTATCACAAATGTGCAACAAGCATGCTGCAGGGTGAATACAAAAAAGGAAATTTCTAACAGTCAGGATCGCAAACCATTTTAGTTTCTCATTTAAGCAGAATAAAAATGACAGACCGTTGACGGAGTGCAAAGTTTAGAATCAGCACCATTGTTTATTTTAGAAACCTGATCATCTTTTCAATTTCATATCAGGCAGCGTTTTCTCCCGTTATGGAAACCCCATAAAATCTAAAGACTACCACTAAAACCGTTCAGGAATGAAATCATGTTGTAGCCTGCATTTAGCAGTTTTTAAGTTTTAATGAATCAAATTTCTGTATGCATTTAGGCTCTGACAGTTTATGGAAAAACCATAAAATAATTTGAAAAACTAAATTTTTATGTCAAAAATTTATTTTCGTTCTACTAATAACAGAAAGTAGTAATCAACACAAACAATAGTGGTGTGGGGTGACAAAAACAATAGAGTATTCAAACTACAGTGATGGATATTTTGATAATAAACAACCTTTGATCAGCCAAGGAAGGGCAAAAACATGGTCTACAAAATGCAGCATTGTGTTATGCTACTGAGAGTCGTGTCCCCATGCTGAAGATTGAAACAAACACGAAATGCAGAAGACATGTTGTGTTAGACATATAAAACAATTTGACCACACTGAAAACTCAATGATTTAGGAGAAGCAGCAAAAGAATTATACTTCACACATATCATCATTTCGAAACACTTAGCTGTCATGAAAACGCAACTCCAGATTTCACTAGTTAACTCAACTAGGCAAAATTTATTAAACATGGCGCTAAGCTATAACAGGACTTTATGCATCGCTACCGAGCTAAAATATTTTTGGCAGTCTTGACTGTGTACCATTAAATATGAAGGGAAGCAAAATATAGGAGCATTCGGGTTTTGTTAAATCCTAGTCTATCAAATCAAGTACCTAGTTGGTCAATGATCATGAGTTATTAGTCAAGTTATACAAATGGTCATTATTGCAATTCTGGTTAAAATCACAGAACAAAGATTTCAAGGTACACCGATTTAGGTTCAACCTCAACCTGTGCTTGGCTGGTCTTGCCACAGCCATATCTTCATCGCTGCTACAACTGCAAACAGTTAATTTTAAGAGGAAAATAAATGGAAAAAATAACAATAAATAGGAATAAAGAATTCTGATTTCTTTATTCATTTAAAAAATGAATAAAGAAATTAAAACATGAAGCAATAAACTGTTTTGCGCAGTAAATACTCTAAAATATTATCTTAATTAAATAATTGACCTATTAAACAGAGAAAGGTATTTTAAATGATATACATGTATGTCAAACCACTTATCCGATTTTATTGGCTAACTGTAGCCATTTTTTGTTTGATGATTCTTGTATGGTATAATTTGGAAAATATTTCTATTTGAAATGAAACCATTGACAATAAAGTGTATATATATATGTATGTGCGTACATATATATATATATATATATATATGTGTGTGTACATATATATTATGTGTACATATACATGCATATATATACATACATATATGTACATATATATATATATATATATATATATATATATAGATATATATATATATATATATATATATATATATATATATATATATATATATATATATATATATATATATATGTATGTATATATATATATATATATATATATATACATACATATATGTACATATATATATGTGTGTGTGTGCGTGTGTGCATATATAAGACTTTGCGATAGACTCGCATAGCTCAACTAACCTTCGAATGAAGATACAGGCCAGTATTAGCACAATAAGGGCAACAATGAGACCTGCTATGATGCCTCCAATTATGGCTCCAGTATCAGCTGCCTCTTTCTGTTGGTCCCTTCGTGGAGGCAAGGAAATTCGCTCTATAATAAAAGTCGAGACTAAGGCAAGTGGTAAATTCAATAATTCTCATAATTATACAAGTTAGTAGCTTGTACCCAATTACCATTTCACAACAAATGTACAGGGCATGTACAGGGCTAACGGTTGTTGAACTCACTGGTTATCCGGCAGTCTGGTTATTTGGCGAGCGAGCATCGTGTGTCACCTGGCCACACAAAGCTTAAGATCAATATTCCAATGTAATTAAGCCCAGCATTTGTATTTCTTATATATAAACATACATGAAGGCATTAATACTGTATGCAATGAAATCTAGCTGTAGTTAAGAAAACAGAAGCACTTTAAATTAACTTCATGAAATGAAATACAATTATTATAATCTTTCTCGACCTTGAGCAGAGCTTTAAGTGTTGGCAAGTTGACGTACTGCACCGACAGCAAATTACACGCTTCTTTAAACAAAATGGGCACTGAGTTTATCTTCATATCTAATCAATATAGTTTAAAAAATAGCAAAACATGTTTCTACTAGCAAAGCGTGTTCCTCATGACAAAAATCATCAGAGCATTTGGCAAGTTCCTGAGTGCTGTGATAGCCAAAATACTAGCGCGGTGCTATGTAAACATAAACAACAGCAACCAAGACAATTGTGTGGACAAGCTTGCAACAGTTAAACATGATAACTAATAAAAAGGAGAGGATGGGTTTTACAGCCCAGAGTTGTGTTTCCTTGGAAAACTTGACGTTAGTAATCATTTAACAGTTAGAAGAAAGCCTTGTAGCACCAACCAATAGGACGAATAGAAGTTGGTTTCCTGCATTTGCCAAGTTTTGTCCAAGTTCCCAATCTACTATCGCCATTACTTTCGCAGACTATCAGGCCTTTCGACTCGTCATGCTTGCAATAATACGAGACAGAAGAGCCCACGACCCACGATCCATTATCAGGAGTCATCCTTAACCAATCAGGTTGGGCAGAAGGTGAGGTGCACACAATTGCTGCACAATAAGAAAACAACAATATTACTTCTACAGGACACTAGTCTACTAAACTGATTGGTTCTCAAAACTATCTATAGACCAACTAGGGAATTTTTCTAGCCGTCAGATTGACTTCACAGTTAATCTTGGTTAAAATCACTTATTTTCACTTGCTTTTCACGGATATTCAAGTGTGTTGCTATATTCTAAGCGAGTAAAACAAGTTTTTCCGTTAGCAGGGAAATGCGTCAAACGTTGTCTGCAGAACGTACAAAAGAAACACGTTGGAAAGTTCTTTAGTCATGCATTAGTTTAGTCATGGCATGCATAAAACGCTACCCTATCTTTGTGAACCGATAATGGATGATATTGGAAGCGTGAAAGGTGTACAAATAACACGATGAGCAAACATCATATGCATGAGGCATCAAAGTAACAGAGAGTGCAGCGTGGTTATAAGGAATGCAGGTAATTATGCAAAGCAATAGAAAGACATGGTGCCATTGTCGTGTTATAGGGAATCCATAATGAAGTAAACTCATGGATAAATAGCTGAGCAAATAAAGAGCCATTATACACGCGGTGTAATACCAATAAGACAACATTGTAAGCGCTGTTATATGTAGCACAGCGATTGGCCACACAAACACTGTTGTATACCTATAGTTGGTTGGGGGGTGGTAGTTGTCGTAATCATGGCTATTAGGGAAAGAAAGTGTCACGTTAACAATCATTCCCATAACTGCACATCGCTAAGACTGGCTGTCATACAAACCAAGAGATGATATTTGTAATAATTCAAATAAGTTCGTAATGGTTTAAATAAGTATTCATTTTAGCAGTTTAAACTTCTCATTTTTTTGAATTAAACCTCAAAAATGATTTTCATCAGGTTTGTGGCACACTAGAACTGCACTGCGTCATTGTAGTGCAGTACGCAGGAATTTTGTAGTGCATTGCAGCTTTCCAATGCGCAGTTGACTTTCACTGCCACAGTAACTGCGCTCCTACTGCAAATAGCCTACTGCGATCCATTGCACATTTACTTCCATGATCCACTACCTTAAACCTAGCAACTCATGCACACTGAAAATGTGAATCTTTCGAAACTTGAAGTTGCGTATGACATCAGTAGGAAGTTGATACTGTGTATTAACTGATACTGTCAGAGTACTGATGAGTACAGATACTGCATGAGTACTTATCAATGCACAGTTATGATTTTTTAGTAATGGTCACTGATTGTCGCTGCTTTCATAACTGGAAACAACAAAAACGCTGCTTTGGCAGCAGGTACGCTGACTATAATAAATTAAGTGACAACCAAAGCGGTCAGCAAACGCCCACCTTTGCATTCGTCAAAGATCCATGTGCCGTTTGCTGTGCAGATAGCCTGGCCGGAGCTGGGAGTGAAGCCAGGGTCACAAGTATAGGTGAACATACTCTGGTAAGTGTTCATAGAAGGCATGATAAAAGAGGAATTGTGGATCATCAAGGGAGAACCACAGTCTACCACTGAAATATTCACAAGAGTTTAATCGACACGGGAATCATATTGACTATAGCTAAGCTTTCTCTCTCCAGACAATATTCACCTTATCAAATGAATCAGTCGCACGCATTGTCTGTTCGTCCTTATCCATCGGTTGGTTTACAGTGACAAATGAAAATCAATTGTTGTTTAGAGATTAGCTATCAGATAAAAAGATGTCTATGAAGATATGCTGATGGAACTGGACAGGTTGAGCAGCCTTGGCTACACCTCTCTATGATAGATACAACAGGTTGTATCAATTGTCTCAGATAACGGAGACCAGAGAAGTTGTGATGTCACAATGATTTTGATGAACAAGCAAAGACCGGTACGTCAAATACAAACTAACTGAACAATAAACAGTCAACACTTTCTGCATTCTTGCCATATCAACAAACATAAATTCCCACAGAGTTCTCATCCTGCCTTAACTGCTCAGAGATAGAGGTACACATGTTGCAGTGTAGAAGCCAATAACGCTAGCAATTGCTTGCAGCTAACAGTAATACAAAGGAAGTATTCTAAACCCCGAATATCTACTGGAATGTTGTTTAGCAAGCGACGAGCGTGAGTGTGAAAGGGATTATATGCTCTAAGCGGGCAAAAGAATCCCTGGAGAATGTTCTATAGAATGATTTCAGAGTTAGCTCAAAGTCGGCTCTATAAGAACAAGTATTCATTCTATGTTAGGTTTTTGCTACTCAGAAGGAAGATATGCCAGTTCTGCTGTTTTCAAAACCATAAGTTCCCTTCAGCTTTGTAGGTAGCACTTTAATATGATGCTACTGAGATATTTAGATTGCATTTGTCATAATATTAAAACTTAACAACTGATGATGCCATGATCAGTCATGGCAGTGAAGAACAAGAAGGGAAGGGAAGGCAGCCTTTGAAAGCATTAAGGAACCTGATGATGTCATTTGCTACGAAGAAAGTTACCGCTATACATTTATAATTAAACCTCTACATAAGCTAAGCAAGTACTTGTCACTGCATGCAAGTATTCTTTGCCATATAACATCCAAATTGTCTTAGAAAACTTAAATTTTGTGAATAAATGTTAAAAGCTACTAGTAGAAATTGCAAATACAAACCAAATCATAAAATATATACTTTATAAATTAATTTAAACTGAGTATATTGTAATCTAGAGTGAGTTGTCCCATGTTTCCATCACTTACTCCTCAACCAAACCTGAGCATATTCAAGCTAACACTTCTAGTCATGTGACCCTAAATTAAGGTAACAATAAAACCTTTTTTCACTGATTTACGTAATGTAATTTTTTCATGTAAGTTAGGTTTTCTATTTAGTTTTTTATATAGCTATGTATATTGTTTTTGATTTAATGCTATACATAATATAATACCTTAAGCTCTTTTCACCCCTTTTTGGGCCCCAGAATTAATAAAAAGACAATGTATTCTTAGAATAATATTTGCGCCAACAATATTTGGGCCAGTTTTAACGAACAAAGTAATACCTATTGTACAGAATAAACTTCATTTCGTCGAAGCTTGACTGTATTGAAATTACTTCCTGCCCTGACAACCACAGGGCTTATTTCTATCATTAGGGACTCAAGGAGTGTCATTTGCACTGCATGAGGAAGATTGAGTCACTTTTATGGTAATCATGTGGTTTTAACTAACAGGGGCTAGCTGACTTTTAAACCTTCCATCTAATTGCTGCTAAGAAAGGAATTTTAGCTTTGAGAAAACAGTTTAGACAGTCCAAGGGCCTACAATCCTCTATCATTAGAGTGTAAAGTGATAAGCCTTGGCAGTGATTACAAGGGAAGAGGACCAGAAGAAAGTGGGTGAACGATAAAACCAGAAATCACATATAGGTCAAACATTTAGATGATGAAAGCCACAAAACAAAAAAGTGGAGAAGTTATTCAGTCGACCAATGATCTGCAAGAGAGCACATGTTAAGTGATGTCAATACAGACAGTATTTTTATGACATACTTTTGCACACAGGAGTTGTCCCTGACCAGTAAGCTCCAATGCCACTCTCTACTACACATGAGCGAGTGTTGTCTCCTTCGAGAAAGTAGCCTAGTCCACAGGCAAATGTAGCCTGAGAATCGTGAAAGTAGCCATTACTAAGTGCCTCGAGTCGTCCATTGACAGGTAAGGAGGGTTCTATACAAGTCATTCCTGTAAGTACCGCATTAACTTAAAAACTATCAGACTTTGTGAACAAGAATGAATGCAGCTGGATGGCTGGCTAATCAAAAGCGGATAGGTCCCAACATAAATGGTTAACAGCGTAATAACAGAATATTTTTACCTACGGTATGTCATAAACATATCATGATATGAACAATTAGCTGAATGTACGACATTGCACAAGTAATAAAAAGGTTTATGCATGGCAAAAATTTATTTTTAATCAACCTATACAACATTTATTATTCTAACTTTTAAATTAAAGTACTTGTTTATTTCTGTGAGTGTCAGGCCAATGTAAAGTTGAAATATTTAAAAACTCAAAGCTTAGCTAAAACAGATTGTTGAAAAATATTTCTTACTTCTTATGCTACAGATTGGGACAAGATTTAAAACAGCTTATAACCGGTGGCAGGTGATGTAGTTGCCATTGGCTAAGTTTCTTTACCTAATAAATTTAATTTCCATAGACTAAGTTTCTTTACCTAATGAGTTTGAGTAACTTAAGCTAGTAACTTAAGCTAATATCCTAATTTTTACTATAATAGGAGCCGTTTCTATCCGAAGTCAGCTAAGAAGATTATGAAAAATTATTGTACCTCACAGGAATTGAACCCATGCATTCAGATGCACATAAGTGATGCCAAGCGTACTACCACTAAACCATGCAGCCACCTTGCCACATTTCGGAATAATTGGGCATATAATCATTACACATCATGATCTCTCATGGGGCATTACACTGCAACTTGCATTTTTAACAAATCGCTCTTAACTAAACATACGACAAACAGTTCAATTTATATATAAGTGCTGAAATTTTTGCTGTCTGTTACATTTACAACGGAAGACAAATGTTATCAAACCTGCTCAAGTAGCGGTAACTATGCATAGAGTAGGCAAGCCACTAGTTTTAAAATAACGCAAACACATCCGGAGGTTCAAAAGGTTTGTTGTTAGTCTACAAGTCTTTTATACTGTCGTTGAAAGCATTTATAACAGGGCTACAAAATATCTGTTTTGTTTCACACAAAAAACAATTGAAAAAAGAAGCTAAATAAAAACAACAATGTTTTTCTTCACTTGCTAAACAAAAAACACAAAACTGCATGAAAGTTTCGTTTGTATTTATAAGAAAAGTTGTACCTTTCACAAGATGCCTAACGGTTATGAATTGTTCCATTTGGGTGTTACTTTTTATGAAACAAAGTTGTTGTCATGTAATGATGTAACTTCAATGTAGCCTGGCGTAGATTCTAGTTAGTATTGTGACTATTTACTGCTGTAGACACACCAGTTGTAGGGAGCAATTTAAAGGTTGACTTGCAACAAAATTCACATTACCGTTATTTGATATGAAAAGATTCACCATGTCTTACTCTGTTGTGTTGTAGGTGCAAAATATGTGGAAAAGTGATTACAAGCTCTTAAAAGCTCAAAAACGAACAGAAAATCGCAGCCACACGAGACCGCCGTAGTTTGGATTCCCTTTCCAAAACGGCTCAAATGTGATGTAGTTGTGAGAGATGGTTTCTGTTTACACTTTCTTGCAACCTTGTTCGTCGAAATATTTTCACAAATATACTTCACGCATTCAATAAAACTATGTTTATTGTTCCTACGCGTCTGTTTTATCGTCATCGTAATGCTGTCACTTTTAGACCTGATATCTTATAACTTACCGTAAAAATTTGTTTAATTTTTTAGCCTTAGCTCGAAGGAGTACATATCATTGTCTGATAATCATGGCGAGCCTGTTGGTCAACTGTGATAATCGAAAAGTGCTGCAGAAATTATTTGCGAAGTATGGGTCACATGATCAGATTACGACTAGCCGATTAGACCAGGCCGAAACAAAACTGTAAAGTAGCGAGCATCTATATTTGATACGGGGTCTTTGGTAAAACCCGAAGTGTTTGTCATAAACTAGTGCTACGATAAGTTTTATATTGAGCTTTGTATTGACCTTTCAATTCACGTAAGAACATACGTGACAAGACGATAACCAAATTTCGTGGTTACGTCCTCGAAATAAAGAGATTCCAATCTACGGCGGCTTTTCATTTTTGAGCTTTTAAGAGCTTGTAATCACATTTCTATATATTTGGCACTTACGACACAACAGAGTAAGACATGGTGAATTTTTTGATACCAAATAACTGTAATGTGAATTTTGTTGCAAGTCAACCTTTAAGGGCGGATATCATTCCTGTCACCACCAGTGGTCTTTTGTTTGGGAATTGAATCCCAACCCGTTGTTTACAGGTCAGGAGTTCTAGACCACAGCTACCGCTGCTCTCACACCTCAGCTTACTACCCGACATAGCTATAAAATAATCAAATGCCGTTGTAGGTCTTATTTGATAAGTTCACAGTAGCTCATTCTACACTCAAACCCTCTATCCCTTTGCACATGCTTCAAGCTACTGCGAGAGTAAAAGGTGATGGGAAGAGTTCTGACAGCTGTCAGAGGCAGCGACGTAAAGAAAGGCTGCCAAGACCTTTCATCTAAAGCATAATTGATATCTTTGAACTACTATCTACAGACTCCTCTCTCTCTCTTTAATATCTTATTCATATAGCATTGCAACATATCGCCATTGGGTTTCTTTTCATGTAGCAGTTATATACGGACCCCTATATGGACATCTTTGAAGATATGCTCCCCATGGGCAAACTGGCTAATGTGTAACTATGCAAAAGTTATTCAACCAATCAGAAATCTTAAAAACCTAAGAACTATATTAAATTAATTAATAGAATTAATTATATGGCTAGATCCAATAAAAAATATACCATTTTATAACATTGAAAATAGTAAAACAAAGTCATAGAAGTTATTGAGTGAGACCTTGTTAGACCGTAAAAAGTAACAGTTCTACTTTGGCTCCAATTCACAAAAATTATTATTGTAGTTATGATGTGTCTACAGTGATAAAGTCAGTAGTCGCAGGTCAAGGCCGTTGTGAGAACTGATAAATATAAAAAGCCAATTCAAACACCAATAAAATGGTCCATCGTAGCGGACCATCACTGTATCAAGCCAATTAGGATGATTGTCAGGCAAAACTTTGTATACCTTGAGCATACCATGTTATTTTTATGACAAATTTGTCAATTCAGCTTGTAAAAAATCTATTTCCCAATTAGCCGAAATCGGATGCTCTAAATTTCTGCAGCTCAGAATTTTAGTGCCAGCACTTCCCATATGACTATAATTTATGGAGACCTTATGTTGCAATGCAGAGAACTTGTGGTGCAGTCTAGCATATTAGATCACAAACCTTTTCAATGCTACTGCTCATAACTTATATATAAAACACTTACGCCACTCGGTGTCATAGGTACATTTGTTGAAAAAATGGGTAGTCATAAAAGTGCTGGAGAAGTTTTTTATGCGGAGCCATCTATATAAAGCTGCATAGCAAGCGTATGTATGGGCTTTGTGTTAATAAAACAACCATGAATTTGCAAGATCGGTGCTAGTTGTACATGAGCTAGTGAAATTGCTTGGCAAGGTCATATTTAAGAATCAGTTCCCGTCTTTATCACACGCTGATAAATTTGCCAGATGGCGGGAAACGCGTGCGTGACAATCTTTAAACAGTCAAAAGTGTGGGCAGCACGGACTGTAATCTACATTGACCTACAAGTGGTGCAAAAGCCCTTATGAAAGCATATACCATGCAGATCTAAGTTTGAGTCAGTCTATGAATTGGATAAAACCGTCATCCAACCCGACTACCTCAGTCTTGTGGCACACACTAACCTGCTTCCATTTCCTCTATGACCAAAACAAGGAAAAGTTTTGTTCAATATTATCAATGAACAATGAAAATAGTAAGAAGCTCTAGTTCCTTTAGTTTTATAGCCTGTGCTTCTATATTTTTATAGAGTGGGTCCAAAAAGCAGACTTACTGTTGCATGTAGCATCGTCACTGACAGGATCCCAGCTCCATTCTCTCCCTATTTGCACAATCTTGCTTCTGCAAGCTATTGCCTTAGAACTGACATTACCAGGCATGAGGTAGCCTTCCACGCATCTCACCAGACCCTCATATTGAACATCGTCAGGTTTGAAGTCCATATACGTTAACTCCAAGGTTGTTCCAGAATTTGGAGCACTAAACTCTTCTTTGGCGCATCCATAAGCTAAAAGTTAGAAGATTAGTTGTAGATTAAGAGTGAGTGAAGAGCAAAGACTATAATGTTAGAGATGGTAAATTTTATAGCGGGTGAACTAAGAACTAAAGCTAAGCCAAAGATCTCATACTTTTGTTTTTTAGCACTAGCATTCAGACCATCCTTACCTTCCACATCAATGACAACACCATCGTCAATAGAGTTACTTGTGTATTTTACAGTCATCTTTTCATTTACTGACTGAAAAATATCCGTTCCAGGCGTAATGCTCCCACATTTTTTATCTGTTTTGGAAACTGTATCAGATTTTGAAGACAGACTGACATGGCGATTGTTCAGGCAAGGAGAGGTTTTTTCACCCAATTCAAAGACAACACTCGTCTTCACTAATATCTTTTCTCCAAATTTTGCTGATAAGTCCGATTCACAAGTCGCTTCGGCACCAGCACGGTCACAATCTTCTGATGTTAGTGGCATCCGAATGGGTTTCATCTCTTTAGCATCGCCTACCGTGATCCTATTACTCTCACATAGAAATATCCATCTATCTTTGTTGCACCCTAAAATGATAAGTTATTTTAATTTTGCTGGTTATCTGATGCGCTATCTTTTAAGTTCAATTGAGAGTTGTCTATTGTTATGAGAGTAGAGAGAGAGAGAGAGAGGTAGAGAGAGAGGTAGAGAGAGAGGTAGAGAGAGAGGTAGAGAGAGAGGTAGAGAGAGAGGTAGAGAGAGAGGTAGAGAGAGAGAGAGGTAGAGGTATAGAGAGAGAGAGAAAGAGAGAGAGATATAAGTAGAACTGTCATGTGTGATATAACATCTAATAAAGTCTAATGTTGCTTGAGGAATATCTATGTCTACTGATAGGCGCTAAGATTCAATACATCCTCGACAAAGTACCACTTTGGGGAAAATGATAATAAAAGGTTTAGTCAACTCAATTATGATAAACTGTGTCAAGCTGTGAACAAGTGACATCTGTTACAAGCCTGATGAGTCAACAGATAAGCTTGCTGCCTACCAACTGTTGAACAACAAAAAAGTTCCAACTAAAACATATAAAAGTCATTATGGAGTTGGACGATTCACTATAGAGTTAGATGGTTCACTATAAAGTTAGATGATTCCCTTTAATTTAAACGATTCACTATAGAGCAGCTACGGCCAAATGGCGGATCTTGATCCAGATGCGGATCTTCGTAGTTTTTTTGTGTGGATCTTCTAAGTTGGCTGTCAAAAAATATTTTTGAAGTATTTTTAAAAAAATTTGGTTTTAAAAAGACTTTTGTAAACTTTTCCTAAAGTTTTTGTAAATTTTTTGTTTTCAGCAATGAATTTTGTGAAAAACAATCATGGAACATGACTCACAAATACTCATCTTCCTAAACTCATAGAGTCGCTGTAAGTAGCAAGAATCCGTGTTTTGATGGTATTGTGAAGTCAAAGCCCGCTCAACATTTTTCTCACTGATATCAGACATATTTAGTACACCACATTCATTCAGTGATTTTTTGTCAAATTATGTATATAAACAAAGTTTTTTAAGATCGTATTTGTTGTCTTGTTTTAAGATGTATGCAAATAATTGCATGAATATGTATGGTAAAAATTGTACATCTTCAGCTCGTTGTGGATCTTTAATTTGTTATATTTGGCTGTAGCTGATCATGACCAAAAACATTTGGCCATCCCTGCTATAGAGTAAGAAAGTTCACTATAAAGTTAGATTATTCATTGTAGAGTTAAATAATTCACTATGGAGTTAGACAATTAACCACAAAGTTAGATGTTTCACTCACCATATATAGAGTCTGACGTTTACTATAGAGCTGCATTTTTTACTATAAAATTAGATTATTCTCTTTAATTTAAACAATTCACTATAGAGTAAGAAAGTCCGCTATAATAAAGTTCGATGATTGAGAAAGCAAAATTTTCAATATCAACTACGAGTTATTTTTCTCAGCTGTTTTTCAGTTTTTAGCAATATCCCTAATCTGTAGCCTATCAGATTTAGAATTTAAGCCCAGTATCTTTAAGGTTTGGTAAGAATGATAACATAATTTCTGGTTTAAAAGAGTTTGCATGAAGCATTTAAATAGAATTTCATGACATTGAGTCAACATCATCGTTGTGATATACAAGCAATCATTAACTGATAAGAAAATTGCTGCCAAACAATCTAATGCTGACCCAAACATTTGTTGACTATTTAATTAAATCATAGAAAACTAATTATCCCTGATAGAAAGTGGCAGCTTACAGGCACCCAAGTATTAAACAGCTGAGAGATAGAAAGATAACGCTTTTCAAATGTCAAGAATCTGATACAGCAGCTCTGCGTAAAACTGAAATTTGCACAGTCGATGGCAATGCTAGAGTATCTTGGCCTAACAATATTGCGATGAGATAGGGCAGGTGCTCCTTATTGTATTCTTAGCCAAGACCAACCGTTGCATACTGGCCATTACTCAAATATGGCTGATAATCTCTGATGGAATTGAAAAGCATTCCATGATGGAAATGAATAGGAAATTATGAAGCTGGTTGACTTCCAGCGGCATAGGCTTGTATGTTGCATAACCAGGCAGTTCTGCTCGGTAAAAAGTCTGTCAGGAAAAAATAAGGATAACACGAAAATCTGTAGAGAGCTTAATCAGCCAAATATTCACGATATTAAGCCAATTAAGCCCTTGCAGCGCGTAGTACTTTGTAAGCATAAAGTGAAACAAAATAACTGAGGGTACGCAAAGCAAAGGTAGCCTTTTAAGTCTAACGGTAGACAGAGAGGAGTCTCTTAGGAGAGAGCAAAGGATCTCAAAGGATATTGATCCCACCGAGCAAGACATAACGAATTGACAAAGCAGTAGCTCAAGTAAATTAAGATTGCTTGTTTATTAAGTCAAAGTTGAGAGGCACTTACTGGCTTCGGTTGATGCCATGGTATGAAGGAGGAATATTGGCAGGAGAGGAAAGTGCTTGGTCCACATGCCTGCAACCTGCAAGTCAGTGTCAGCTGATTACATTATCAATAGAAATAGTTATGCTAGCTAATTACTAGAGGGTATTGTTTACTCACTCATTGACTGTCGTGTTTTCTCTTTCTCTAATCGTCTTATCTCTTCCTAAGTTGTATCACTAGCCAAACTTTGTACAACAAATCTATTAGAATATATTATAAATAGCTTAACTATTATGTATTTGTAAAGTATCCACCACAGCGAGCGGTGCGTGTGATGTCGAGGAACTCGTGCAAAGCATTTGGCAGGCCATTTACACCTAGGGCGTATGTCATAAGCGCTTGGTATGCAATGCCAGTAAACTGCATACAGCCATTACAACTCATACACGACATTGGAAATATGGCTAGAGAAATTGCTAAATCCTAGCACCATCTCAGCTATTACAAAAAGTACAGACCTCATCGACTAATTGTTCATGATTAGTGGACCTTAAGTAGCCATATCTGTTTCAAATCATTAATAAAACTCCTAAAATGAAACATCAAAGAACGCACTCGGTACAAATATTATATCAAATCAAGATAGCGTCAGGCGGTCAAAGACTGATCGAAAATTTCAAAGAGTTGCTTGGGAGCAAGACACAGCTGAGCAAGCGCAGGCGAAAGGAGAATTAGTTAAAAGTCCGATGTTAACGGATATGTCAACTGCCAAAGCTCAAACCCATATCAGATGTCCAACTAGGGCCTTTGGAATTAAAGCTAGTTGTATGCTTGACAGTCTTAAAAATGGATTGACAAATTAATGTGATCGACAAATGTTCGACGCATTAGACGGCCGACAAACATACAGCCATGATCATACCAGTATATCGCAATATATCACACCAGCAAATATCAGCAAAAGCCAGTATCGATACACATATAGCCGTGATGTGACATCGCACCAGCTTGTGAGAACTGATGTTTGTCAAATCCTTTTGTGGCTACGCAAAGGAGATAATCACGCATCTATATATATATTTCTCAAAGTCTGTCTGTATGTTGTATATCTGTCTGTTGGTTTTCCGGCTATAGCTGTTATTAGAACAACTGAGCTGAACAACAATGCAGACTCAAAGTCATGGCTTTCCGTCATTGGAAGCCTAACCTTATTAACTAGCTTAGTGGAATTTATGCCAGGCTACTAGCTTGAAAGGTACAGTTGTTTGACAAAGTTTTAAAACCTTTACAGTTGTTTTTATTTTTCTCTCAATTTATTTCAACTACACGACACACTTCTCTCATGATATGTACTTTGAAAGTTATTATGGCAAATGTTGTTATATGTTAAATACAAATCAATTTTCTGTCCAAAGACTCTTCTATTACACGGGCAACGCCGGGTGGCACAACTAGTACAGATATATGCTTCACTTTGTCTAATATGTCTCGAAGATGTTTCAATGCTTCAAACATATTTCTAATAAACCTACTTCATTTTTATTCGTTTATTGCAATTAAATTTATTGAAATTGTAGAATTCTCAAAAAACTCTCAAAATGCGAAAGATGCACCCAATTTTAATATAATTCAGCAATACATTCCAAGATGATACCAGCGCACTAGCCCAATGCCAGCATCAATATCAAACACTGATGTGTAACCAATGCAGCCTCCTTCCTCACAAACTAACAAGTTCAGGGATTTAATTGGCTTGGTTCATATCCTATATAAGTGGCAATAATGAGACGGCCAAGTGCTCTAGAGACCGTCAACTGAGGAGTGACAGGCAGCACCCACGCTGTGCCTATAGCAATTTAAAAGTTACCAAATACTCCAAGCACTTTCACCTAGGCGAATATAACGCTAGGAACGTGACAATGCGACTTAGAGCCAAGCTAAGCCACTTTACTTGGCTCATAGGAACTGCGTTGTAAGAAATGAAAGACATGCATAATAGCATACGGTGTGTCACAACCCTCAAGCTTTTATAGAGTCATCAGGTTAAAGAGCATGTAGTGTTTGCATACGCTTTCTACCGGTATCCTGTAGCTAAGAGCCTTATCGATAGAAGGAAACGGCTTATTGTAGTCGATACGACTAAATATGTAAAACATGTATACCTAGACATAAATTATACAGCATTTATTTGTTCAAGTAAATTTTTGTGAAAGCGCAAACGATTAAAAAATGCCAGAAATTTTACTATCTAAAATATAAAACTCAACCAAAAGATGAAAACATGGTCAATAATGCCCTCAAACCGCTGTTTACATGTATGTTGGAGATCTTATCCAAACATGTAACATGTAATGTCAAGAAACTACAGTGCAATAAGTTTGCATTAAAAGCAGATGTTATTGTTTATCAAAGCTAAAATCGGGTAAAAACACTAAGAATACAGCAGATTTGATCAGACTGACAAGCAGAGATATGAAACCAGCTGTGGCAAGAGTCACTTACCTAAGGATAGATTCTTCTTTTAGTCGGCTGATTGGCGTACCCGCAGTCACCGGTTCTTCCCCCTGAGAGTATTATAAAACAATGGCTATAGATAGGCTGGACACCCACTCTCACTCTTGTTTCACTTGTTTAAACAGAGTAATAAAGAGATAAAAGAGAGAAGAATAGGAAAAGAATGAATTGGTCACAGATTGGTTATACATGTATATTGAATGTGACCACAGAGTAGTGTTATCATGCGCTTTACACTATCTAATATTCTAACATTCTCTGATCAACAATCGATAAGGAAACACAAGTACAGTCAACACCTCAAGATCAGTCATGATCATTCAGTGGCAGCATATCTACACACTATACAAGCAATGAAGTTAACGATTTATGTTATAAAAGTAAGGGTAAAACATTTTTTCTAAAATTTAGTGAGCCTTCCTATTTTGAAAGTATTTTTTTGTTAGTACTTTCCTTCTATTTAAGGGTTCAACTTTATTAGAATTCTCATGGTGTTACTAGAAGAAATGGTTCACATCCCTTGAGTAATTACACATACTTATGCATTGTATGTATTAGAAGAACCAGAATAACTGTTATGAAGCTGTCAGAGGACCTCAATATCTTAGGTTAGGTAAGATGAGACCTTGATAATCTAGGTGATGTGTGAGAGAGGGAGAGAGGGAGAGAGGGAGAACGAGGGAGAGAGAGGGAGAGCGAGGGAGAGCGAGGGAGAGAGAGAGAGAGGGAGGTAGGGAGGGAGGGAAAGGTAGGGAGGGAGAGAGAGAGGAAGAGAGAGAGGAAGAGAGAGAGGAAGAGAGAGAGAGGAAGAGAGAGAGGGGGAGAGAGAGATGGGGACAGAGAGAGGGGGAGAGAGGGAGAGAGCGTGAACAAGAGTGAGCGAGTGAGAGCGAGAGTGAGCGAGACAGAGACAGTGAGAGAGAAAAAAGATACAGAGAAACAGACAGCAGGCAGGCAGACATACAGACAGACAAGAAGAAAGGCAAGAAAGACAGCAGGTGTACAGATACACAGATAAACTAACAGACTAACATAAAGACCTTAATAACTCAGGTTGGGTGACTGAGAGAGACCTTAGTACCTTAGTACCTTAGCTCAAAGAGTGAAAGAGAGAACTCAGGTTGGGTGACTGAGAGAGACCTTAGTACCTTAGCTTAAAGAGTGAAAGAGAGAACTCAGGTTGGGTGACTGAGAGAGACCTTAGTACCTTAGCTTAAAGAGTGAAAGAGAGAACTCAGGTTGGGTGACTGAGAGAGACCTTAGTACCTTAGCTTAAAGAGTGAAAGAGAGAACTCAGGTTGGGTGACTGAGAGAGACCTTAGTATCTTAGCTTAAAGAGTGAAAGAGAGAACGGAAGATATAAATAAAATAATGCCTAAGCAATGCTTTAAACCTCTTGCTTGTAACAAGTTCTATAGTAGCTGATTTTGAAAATAATAAGTGGTAACCCTGAGCAATCTCAGAGTGAGTCAATGATCACTTCCTGTCTCTCTTTTTTATAAGTATGAAACAAAAGATCTGTTTCCTGATGAGCTGATCTGAGTTTAATGATTACATTGAAGACTCAAGGATACTAATTCTAGTCACTCAACCACCTACACCACTTGTAATCGTCTTACTTCTCCGCTGTTGGTAAATAGCTCATTGTAGCTCTGTACATGACACCAATTCAGTCAACAAAAGGTCGATACATTATAAGACTGACCAAAATATAGCAATGGCCTGACATCGTGTCAGTAAAGATCGACAAAATTTGCATTAAAACAATTAGAACGGCACAACTTGAAAGGTTGATCAAACAAAAAATAGGGCTCACGGAAAAGAGTCAGCCATGAATGATAGACCTAATTGTTACAAGAATTAGCCACAACATCGTAATTCAATAGATGTAGCTGAAAATTTGTAGATGCACATGAAATCGAGTAATCTATTGTTGCTGTGGACCTTCACACATCATTTGTACGAATGTCACTGGTATGAGGAGACTTGATGTATCGTACTAAAAAAAGTAGATTTTGAGTAGTGTTATGTATTAACTGACAAATAACATGACTTAAAATTGTACTGCTATCAGTTTTTAGGTCGATAAGAATATGCACAGATGGTCAGGCCATAGATGAATAGGTAATAGATGGTGGACAATTGAGCAGCACTCTTGGTTTAATCGAGTTTATTCAACTGTCAAGATAATTAACAGCGGTATAAAAATTAGGAACTTCTTTCTTCAAGCATGTTCTCTGACAACAGACTACATTTTTCAAGTTGCATCCTTCAGGTTAGGTGGTGGTATTTGCTAATAATGACTATTGACAATCAGCCATTTTTCAAAAACTTTTAAAGTACCCATACCTCAACAAAAACAGTCGCTGTTTGTAAGAAATCATCTGAAGTAACGAAACTGAAATCCCGGTTGGTCGTTTTAGTCCCTTCCTGTTATTTGGTTGCGCTAATCCATTTGTAAACTTGAGAATGGCAATCGAGTCGACAATTTGTGATAGAGTGAAGCAAATATAACCTAAAACAAGCTCAGTGAGATCTGGTCACAACAAATTGAGCGTGACCATACTACTTTGTGTAAGCTTTTAGGTTTTGTATACTTCTGTTTCTTCTTCTTACCGTAACTTCAGTGTCAGTTTTGGTTGTGTACCACTCCCTTAGACTGTGATCCCACCAATAAACTTCATAAAGATTAAAGGTGGCTAGTTCAGCTATCAATGCCAACTAATCACAGCTTTGTAAATGATAAAAGCCAGATGAGATTACAGAAGCCTATGAATCTAGCTCCCATCTAGCCTTACTGTACCCTTTTCGTCATGAAACCATAATGATATATCTATAAGAGTAGAACTTATAGGATTCTGAGGCTTTGTCGATAGGTTACTGAAGCCTGTGGGGCCTGAAGTTCCCCAAAGACTTTAAATAACAAAAAAATCTTATTAGCTATTCTGTACAGTTGTCAGGGCCTAGCTGTTAAACCTGAGAGATTATACTTGACTCTGTTGGAACAGAATCAACACTTATTCAGATCTCTGTCTCTCCAGTTTGATTTTAAACTTCAGTTCTCACTTACATAGCTTGTTTTATTGAATCAGCTGTTGCCTGTCAAGCTGATATCACTCTCTCCGGTTTCTGATTCATAAAACCACTCTTCTTTGTTTCATCAATTTTTTGAAAAACTTGTTTCTTCTGACCAAGTACGTCGCCGCTTATTACTATTGTTCTTAAAAAGCCAGAGTCAACAATGAAGACTTTGACTTCTTTTTAAATGCAGCTAATTCAAGAAAGCCTCTTTACAAACACTGCTAGATTAATTGGCTAATTAAATATTTTAACAAAACAATACGAAATACCTAAGCATATACTGCTTGGGGCTGAGGATAGGTTAGTACACAATGCACTGATTTGAGTCATAAGGCGTCACCATGAAAGAGAAGCTAGACAACTTATTGAAACAACTGAAGTAACTGTTCTTTAGTTCTTTAGTTTATAAAATATGTTTGTGCCATTTTCATTGGTATTCACGATTGAAAAAATGATTTTTTGGTAACCAGAAGTAGTAAATTTAGTAGCTAAGGGTTATTAACCTATAATGCTTAACGCTTATACTAAAAATGCATTTAGCGTAAAACCTCTATTGGAATGCCATCGAGCTGTATTTTTCAACACTTCCCCGATAGTGGGGTTCCATTGGAAGTGGCATTCAAATAAAGGTGGCAAACAAATAGAGGATATGCGGTATGTTTTTACGGGGCTTACTCAAAATCTACTGGCGGCTTGGACTTTGTAAGATGTTTTATGATGGTATCATAGCAAGATGTCTGTTAGTTGACACAGCCTTGACCTTGGCTTGTAATAATTCAACATAGCACACAATGCGATAACTTTCGTCAAAAATATGTGGTTGATAAAATGTTGTTTTCGTCTGTTAGATAAAATCAAGTGTATCGATTGAACCTTTCTGATTTCTGCCAAAAAATAATTGTCTAATATTCAAGCAATTTAAAAAGTTTGGCAAGTCCGTTGTTGATTGACAATTCAGTTTCATTCTACTAGCCTGATCCGGCTTTACTAATTGTAGTATGGGAGGCTGATCAAGGCTTTATTTTAATATTTTTTTTAGAATAGGAAGTTAATCAAGACTTTATTAACATATGTTTTAGTAATAAAGGCCGATCAAGGCTTTATTCCAATCTGTCTTTAGAATAGGAAGCCAATCAAGGCTTTATTAACATATGTTTTAGTATTAGAGGCAGATCAAGGATTTATGCAAATCTTGCAGATTATTAATACAATTAAGCGTGGTTAAAGCTATCTAGTCGAATAAAATTAAAAGCAGGAGCATTAATATGCACAGTACAGTACTTTCTCAGACGTCTAACGACATCGCGGAAACAAACCGCAACGTTTCTAGGTGCCATTTTCAGCGATTGGCTAGCAGAGGCTAATGCTTACTATAATCTTTCTTTATTAATCTTAATTTAGTAAATACCTGAATAAATAAATGTTACAGACTGTGTAACATGTCCGACAGCTATTAGCCTGATCTACTTTGGATTACGGTGGCTAATTATGTTGATCAGCTGCACTACTAGACATGTTCTGCATGACATACGAAACATATCGACATATCGACAGAAGCGCAATGCTCTTGTATTTGTCGTCGCCGTGGCTAGTTACAATTGGAAAATAGAAGAGATATTAATACATCACTGTTAGTAATATTTTAATTTGTATTCAGTTAGAAACATTCAGTTCCAAACATTGACAAATTTGAAAGTTAGATGCAGCAAAAAGCGGCTGATCCTAAATATTTACTTACTATTTTTGGAAAAATTGTTCACCGACATATTTTGCAAAAGCATGTTCTTTGTTATCAAAGTTGACACGATGGTGCAAGCCCTTTGAGACAACATTGTCATAGAACCCTATTGTGTGACAAGTTTAGTACCAGTACAGACAAAGAAGTAGAGTTCTACAGCGGGGTAATATGATTCTCTTATCTTTCATCAGAGGTTCCTGAAAGGATTTACAGTTGAAATCTGTGCGCTCACGTGTTTTAGAGACTGCTGCTGGGCTACATGATGGATTAATGTTGACATTACAACAACTCAATTCTACACTTAATACTAGGCTGCTGTGATAAGGTGCTGTGTATCATCCAGATCTGCAACGGTCTTTAGAAAAATTATTGGTTTTGCAATGTTAGCGAGTACGATACAAATACTCACCCTATCGTATATATGAAATCAATAAAACTATCACAATAGACTAAAGACACCTGTTAAAAAGAGTTCAAATTCAATGTCCATTACTTGAACACGTTTATTTACCAAATGAACAATTATCTAGCCTAGAAAGACGCAATGGACCATTCTTATTCAACTCCAGAAACATTGTGCAAATTAAGTCACTCTAAAAGTGATTTTTATTGCTGGCTTGCGTTTTATAATCATTCTGATACAATGTAAATACTGTCTAAGCATACATGATGGGAGCGTCATGAGTCTCCAACCAGCCTATCAAAGATTCAAGCAATTTGACATCACTTCGAAATGTTCATTCAGTCTGTTTTGTTGGATTTTTGTACTTAATGTTTGTGCATAAGTTGACATCTTAAAATAACTCAAATCTTAAAAAGACAGGCAGTCGCATAATTTGTGATTTTTGTATTTCTGTATACTTTGTAAGCAACAATGCTCAACAAACTTTTGTCAATTTCAAAATTTCCGACTCACCCGCTCTGGCTTGTCACTTTTGCACCTCAATGACTGGCTGTAAGACCTTGTCACTAATTACTCTTGCCCACTGTGTCCCTCTTTGAACATTCGATTTAGCATTTGATTACAACTCTAAGTTTAAATGCATCTTATAAAGTCGATGGACAAGTAATACAAATCAAATAATTACTTAGTATAAACTAGGCACTGTTAACATAAGCAGTCCAATTGGAATCTTAAGGCAAAGTCTATATTTGACCGAGTCCCTTGATACTTACACACCTAGGACCTTTATATTAAGTAGTATAAAGTATCGGTTTAATTACAAGATCTGAGGCTATGGCTAATATTCGCCTTTTGCTATTAAATAAACTCGGCTTGAAAGGTTTACTTCATGCTGCGGAATGCTTTCAATTGCAGGTTTTAGCTTGTCAACAACGTTACTAGAGCTGGTTAACATATTTCTAAAATACCTTTACAGATATGACAATATTTAAGCTTTTGAAAATATTTTGCTATATCACATGTAGAAACAAAACCCTTTTAACAAGCACCAAACAGAAATGACACTCCACATTGGCTAATGAAAATGTATGGCAGTTGTATGTCTGTTCGTTACCTTAGTTATCGGCGCTCAGTCTTGAAGGAATCGGCTGGCTATGCTGATGTCGAGCAGCACCATTACACATTAGACACGGTCGCTGAATTAACACCCACCGCACCTGTGCCTGCCTGTCCACATGACGGAGGAAAAGAAGTGAACAGGCACATCGCCGAATAGCAAGCAATAAACTTTTTGTATTAGTAATGCTCCTTCAGATAATTGAATGCCTACTCGTACAATGCTAGAATCACACGTAGAAAATGCGGCTATTGTTGAACATTCACGAGGGCTTGCAAAGCCAACAGGAGGGAAAACATAATGATTAGGCACAAATAACAAGCTCAAACACACACTGAAAACATATCTTATCATAATACCAACTATTTGTATAAATCATGTACTCTGATACCCAAGACCCAGGAGTGCTATATAAAAACGCTTTTGTTTTCAATTGACCTCACTTATGTTATTATCTGCTGCTTTTCGTGCTGAAACAACAAAAGTGAATGATTATGATTAATCGTTTATGAGGTGAGGGAATCACACGCGCCCGCCGCTGTCGTCGAGCAGCTGACGGTCGCTGGCATGCCAACGTACCTGAGAAAGGTGTGACAGCACCATTACTTATTCTAGAAGAGTGAATCATAAAAACAAGAGGCAAATACATGTAGGTGTGAAACAGGTGTGAATTGATAGGTTATGTAATGCAGAAGCCAGTATTGATGGCAAATGATGAGAGACTACCTATAACATAATACCAGTGATATGTTACACAACATTTCATAGTTTGACAAAATTACATTCAGTTCAGGGCACAATAAAGGTGTCGGAGTGCCTAACAAGTTCCGCACTGGGATTGTAACAGAGGATCAGTGAAAAGTTTTCTCAGGACACATGGCCACTTTGCTTGAGAAATTTGTGACAACAGTTATGACTACCAGAACAGGCCGGTATGCCTTTTGTCACTCCACTAACGGAGCATCCATAGCTGAATATGACTCAAATACAAGTACATTGAGAATAGTGTTGGCTTTTTTGTCCATGTGCTCTGGAAATCATATTTTGCGATTGGTAAAAGGTGAATTTAAAATAATTTTACTATCAAAATTAGTTATCATAAAAGCATAACTACCAAAATAGCTCAACTATTTTTAAAATGTCTTTACAATAATTGGGTGGATTGCTAAAAGTGTGTGGTAAATCGGAAAGTGAAACGAAAGGAAAGCGCTCAGCTATAGCCAACTGTATTTTAGTAAAACTGTTCACTTTATAAAATAGTAATACAAATTCTCGTAACTAATCAGTGCACTTGGATAATATATTTGCATGTAAAGCATGTTTAATATAACTGACACAGTTCATTGGCACCTTCATGGCAGGTACAGAAAAGGAAAGACAACTCCTAAGTTAATTGGAAGGCCAGTGGTTGATCTATATACGATTTGCATGTCTAGTCAATAGCAAAGGTATAAAAGGCATCTAGATAACACAAATAATAAAACTATAAAGATTTAATGTTGCCAGTACATTGGTAGAGAGGAGATAACTCACAACCATTCTTAGCACCGTAATATAAATAAGACTTATGCAGATGTGTATAATATTGCAATTTCAGTCTGGCTGCCAGACATGAATGAAAGCTTATCAAAGGTTAATCTATGAATGGTTTTATTTATGCACCAGACCAACAGTGCGCAAGGTTAAAATAAGCTGCAGTAAGAGCTCGTTGGAGCATTTGGAGCACTTGCATCTAAAAGGGCTACGCATCTGTAAATCCATCTATTTATAGATGTTTTTACATGCTAGCATTTCAGTCTAAGCATTCATGTCAAATAGAGGAATGAAAACTGCAGGTTGACAGTGCAGGTACTGACAGATATCAACAGGTTGCTTGTCTGAGGCACACTTTAGCCCAACTGTTTTCATTTGATGCTTGGCAGCTTACTGAACTTGAAGCCTCTCACATCATAGGCAGCCAAACTCAGAAATATCAGATGATAAACTACAAGTGGAATATATTTAATTGATGAGTTATCTACCCACAAATGTCCGGCATCAAAAGAAAACAACTCCACAATCGTACAAGTGCCAAGAATGAAGGATGAAGGATTAGCAAACCACACTGGAGTTCAAAATTTCATAAACAACGAATAGCTATAGCCAACTTTTTGAGAATTACACCTGCTCTAATGACCAATTTAAGTTCAACGAAAATAACTCCAAACTTTTATAGTTTCAACATTTAACTGTCCGTAACAGACTGCTTCTGCTGATCAATGAGTGATGGTATAAAGTTCCAACCGAGTTTTAAAGGTTGACTTGCAACAAAATTCACATTACCGTTATTTGATATGAAAAGATTCACCATGTCTTACTCTATTGTGTTGCAGGTGCAAAATATGTGGAAATGTGATTACAAGCTCTTAAAAGCACAAAAACGAACAGAAAATCGCAGCCCCACGAGACCACCGTAGTTTGGATTCCCTTTCCAAAACGGCTCAAATCTGATGTATTTGTAAATCTGTTTACAGATGGTTTCTGTTTACACTTTCATGCAATCTTATTCGTCAAAATATTTTCACAAATATACTTCACGCATTCAATAAAACTATGTCTATTGTTCTTACGCGTCAGTTTTATCGTCATTGTAATGCTGTCACTTTTAGCAATGATATCTTATAACTTCCGTAAAAATTCATTAAACATTTTAACCTTACCTCGAAGGAGTACATATCATTGTCTGATAATCATGACGAGCCTGTTGGTCACCTGTGATAATCGAAAAGTGCTGCAAAAATTATTTGCAAAGTATTGGGTCACATGATCAGACTACGACTTGACGATTGAATAATGCCGAAACAAAACTGTAAAGTAGCGAGCATCTATATTTGATACGCGGTCTTCGGTGAAACCCGAAGTGCTTGTCATAAACTAGTACTACGATAAGTTTTATATTGAGCTTTGTATTGGCCTTTCGATTCACGTGAGAACATACGTGACAAGACGATAACCAAATTTCGTGGTTACGTCATCGAAATAAAGAGATTCTAATCTACGGCGGCTTTTCGTTTTTGAGCTTTTAAGAGCTTGTAATCACATTTCCACATATTTGGCACTTACAACACAACAGAGTAAGACATGGTGAATCTTTTGATACCAAATAACTGTAATGTGAATTTTGTTGCAAGTCAACCTTTAAGGAGAACAGATTCAAGTTCTCATCAAAAGACTAAGCCAGCCCATATACTGGTACGGAATTCTCTGTTAGTAAGCGTCCTCATGGATACCGAACAAAAGATTCCATAGGTAAACCCATATTTCAACGAAAGCTTGTGAGGAGCGGCCTCAAGGGTCGAAACCGAACTCACGAATGTACAGTCTTGTCAGCTATTTCTCGCCATACTTGTGCAGAATTCAGTTTATTGCACGCTGAGTTATAATTGAACAAATTATTGGAAAAGTAGTGAACTCAATAAGTGTAAGCTTTAGCTGCACTTAACCAAATTGAGCATGGCTATAGTTGTTAAATAGCAAGCTATTGGCTTCGGCTACCTCAGCTGATTCTTCACACAGAAACTTTCAAAATGAGAAGTTCTGATTAGGTCAGGGACCGGCCACCCATTTACAACTATGCAAAAAAGCATGTGCACATGACAGCATGTCAATATTCCTCCTATAAGGTTATAACTAGACTGCTAGCTTTAACGGTGACAAAGAGAACAGAGATAAAACTCACAGCCTGGAAGGAATAGGACCAACCCTCCAACTAGGAATATTATAGACTTCAGATCTAAAACAGAAAAGAAACAATGTCACTCTGGCTGTGCGTTGTCTAATTGCGTGCGAGACGGTAAAAATGGCCAATCGGATCCAATGATGTTAAACAGCAAAACCTTCAAATATGTCTTCTTTAGGACTCATGTGGGTGCAGTTTGCCTCAGACTAGGAAAATATCAAACAAAAAGTGAGAATTGATACATTTAGTAACATTGAGGCAAACTTTGCTGGATATGCACACGTTCTACTGGGTGAAAGTGGTTCTCCTTTAGCCTATGCTCCTTTAGCCTATAGACATGAAAGGCTGTTTGATAACTCACAGTCTATATAATTGTAACAGAGTTTGTCATTCTGGCTGCACTAAGAAGTCTACGGTATGTACAGCTAAGCGAGTATGAAAGTCCAGTTGGGTCAGGCATTCAAAAGACCTTTTTATTAACTTTTATTAAGTCTTGAAAGGCCTTTACCACTACTATGAAGTACAGAAAGAACCTAGTCAACACTGCAAGACTTCACAAGGAAGAATGCGTTGCCATAAATAGGGAAGAAAGTGCTTCAACAGGGTGATGTGAGACGCATGCTGATTACTTATTCAATGTTCAGCTTTGAGACATGAGCCATTAAATTTAAATATAATTTGAATAATTAAACGCACTGTTGGGCTTGAATGTCCTGCTGAAAATGACGTAGGTTTCTACACCAACTAAAGAGTATATAATAACAAAGCAATATGATTGCCACATACAATAACCATTCGTATTTACCATAGACCCATAAGCTCCTTAAAGACTTCATTTTCTTGTTACGCAAGCCAATTTACAGCTCTACATTTCTCTTTCAATGCTTCACATCTATTCCTTTAAAGTCTGGCAACTTAAAAACCACCCTATATTGCCACCACATTACTGGTTGGCCAACCGCGGAATGGGTGACACTTATGCGTCTATCGCTATACAGAGCTTCCCCACTAAAACTGCCGCTGACAGTATAAAAGTGTTAGAGGAGTTACTTTATATTTCAAAAAGTACAAATGGTCGTACAGCAGTTAGTGTGAATATCCAAAGTTAACATTAATCATTTGATGTCCTGGTTGAAACCAAATGATTTCTGGATGAGCTGAAGAATCCGTATAGGATCTACACGCTGCAGCCTGGATACGTCTGCAGGAATACTCTATATGCTACAGTAATACTCCGTATACTACAGTAATACTATGTACACTACAGTAATACTCTGTATACTACAGTAATACTCTGTACACTACAGCAATACTCTATATACTACAGTAATACTCTGTACACTACAGTAATACTCCATATACTACAGTATTACTCTGTACACTACAGTAATACTCTGTATACTACAGTAATACTCTGTACACTACAGTAATACTCTGTATACTACAGTAATACCCTGTACACTACAGTAATACTCTGTATACTACAGTAATACTCTATATACTACAGTAATATTCTGTACACTACAGTAATACTCTGTATACTACAGTAATACTCTGTACACTACAATAATACTCTGTATACTACAGTAATACTCTGTACACTACAATAATACTCTGTATACTACAGTAATACTCTGCATTCTACAGCCAAAAAGACCATTTATAGGAGATGTAGCCAAACGAATCCTGACACACTGCCATTTACAAAAAAAGCAGTAAGAATTGCTACACATTATTTACAAGACCAACAAATATGGCGCAATTATGACGTTATAATTTCTAGCTTTCCAGGCCGCGCAATTGGACAGTAAGAGAAAAAAAACTTACAAACAAGTAAGCAACTATATTTATGAAAAGTAATGCCTTCGAACTCAGTGAGTATAATGGTAGACCGGAGGTATCAGTTAGAATAAATTCATTAAGCTCTTCACTCAACACTGATGTTATTAGCATTACAGGAGCGGCATGCTTCAAAGTTTCGTAAAATATCCTGCAACACAGTTTTAGAGATATTTCAACGTATTTAGACGCGATAGAAGGACATAAAGAGATCGTCGAGACGCTACTATCATGAATCTGATTGGGCAATGGCTCAGCGTATCAAATGGGTGGCTGCGATGAAGTGGCATATTGCTTGGCCAGTTGACAAGGTTAATTAAAAGGTGAACAACCTCTAGATGTCATATAGCGGATACTACCCACTCTTATTTGATTGTTAAACCATAACCTCCCGTACAACTTTTATTGTAGGCTATTTACTAGGCAAATCAGACACATTGGTTCTGATTTTGAACTCAAAATCAAGATTGGTCGACTAACTTTCACAGTAATGAAGGTTTTTTTACAGCGTTTTAATACCCGTCTCAAAAACAACACGGCACAACAAGCTCCGCCCATAAATACGTGCCGTAACCTAGCTTTTTAGGAATGGAAGTTAGGGATGTTTAGTCCGATTTAGAATGATAGAGATGGGTGTCTTAAAACCCATTATTATCTAAATTCAGCCTTAAAAATAATCTCAGTCTTTTATGAAAGGTAGATAAGCTATTTAAAATTGCTCATAGCTTGTTACATGATGTTTAATAGGCTGAACGCCGAGAAAAATGAGCTCAAAAAAGCGGTTATGGTTTAATGACTTTGAAGGTTAATGGACCAATCTTTATTTTGAGTACAAAATCGGAATCAGCGTGTCTGATTTACCTAGCAAATACGATAAAAGTTGTACGTGGCAGGTATGGTTTAAAGCCCTGGCTTTCATTTACTGACACCCAGGTTAAACGCAGACTCGGTTACCTGTATAAGCATAAAAACAACGGCTGGCCATTTACCGCTGTTACATGTTGTCACCTGATTGGAGCGCAACGTGCGAGAATATTTTTTCTGGATGCTCCACAAAAACCTTCACCTGGATGGACGACGCGTGAGGCCACCACTAGTGATCCACTCCAGGTGAGAAAAGAACAGTGAGGTGCATTATAGCTCTTTGGTTTATAAGGAGTTTTACCTACCAACATACACCAAAAACTCTTCTTTTCAATAGAATGTTTTATTCAGTTAAAAATGTAACACATTGCAAGTTACTAAAAATGCCATCCACCATTCAATGAAAATTCCATTGCACTATTTCTACTGATGAAAAGTTGGAATAAGAAATCAAGTAACTCGGTACAAACCAACCTATGATGTTAAAACAATTGCATTCATTTCAGTATACATACTGTATGTGCGCTTGATATGAATTTTATGGCTCAACTCGACAAGCAATTCTGAAAAATTTAAACAATTTGAAAAAACCTTGGCCATACCTTTTCGTAAACTAGTGGGTATGCCATACTGGGCATGCCCACTAGTAGTAGAGCATGCTCACTAGTAGTAGTGTATGCCCACTAGTAGTAGTGCATGCTCACTAGTAGTGCATGCCCACCAGTCGTAGTGCATGCTCACTAGTAGTAGTGTATGCCCACTAGTAGTAGTGCATGCTCACTAGTAGTGCATGCCCACCAGTAGTAGTGCATGCTCACTAGTAGTGTAAACTCACTAATAGTAGTGTATGCTCACTAGTAGTGCATGCCCACTAGTAGTAGTGCGTGCTCACTAGTAATGCATGCCCACTAGTAGTGCATGCTCACTAGTAGTGCATGCCCACTAGTAGTAGAGCATGCCCACTAGTGATGCATGACTACGGAGATTGCATGCATGCAGAGTCATGCATGCTCTCTAGTGATGCATGACTACGAAGATTACTGTAAAGGTTTGGAGTCGTGCCCACACTGAATTGAGATGCACTGCCAAATCATCAAGGCATAAATACGCTTACCAAAAACTGAAACTATATAAAATAAAACATTTGTGATAAACTATGTGTAAGCGTAGACTTGGCTTCTTACCATTCGTGAATCCAATATTGAGCCCAATGTCTAAGCCCCAAGACACCAACGCTGTAACAAATTAAACTGAGACAGCTAAAACTGTGTGTGTATTATATTAATCGATAAGATTTTGTTAAAATCTCACTCAACTGATAATTTTAAAAATACTCTGATCATTGACCAATCAGATTATAGACAAACAAAGCAGATGCAATTTTTCTTTGTTCAGAGCTATGAATGCTATTATCCTCAGTTTCAATTCTTGGACTATAACAATTTAGCTGTTAACTATAAGAGTTAAAATTTAAATACCTGAGGAACAAATTGTGTTTTGGATTTGGGATATGTATAGACAACATCACAAAGACTATTAGATTTATATTATGAAACAAAAAGTACTGCAGAATGAATTTTTCAATATTTCTATATATATTCAACAAGCAGATTCAATATATGACTTGCTATATTAGCATCATTGTACAAGGTAAACTGCCAAACCGCCACAACATACCACAGCACAGTTCAAGGTCAACCAGATTCAATATATGACTTACTATATTAGTATCAATGTACAAGGTGAACTGCCAAACCGCCACAACATACCACAGCACAGTTCAAGGTCAACCAGATTCAATATATGACTTACTATATTAGCATCATTGTACAAGGTAAACTGCCAAACCGCCACAACATACCACAGCACAGTTCAAGGTCAACCAGATTCAATATATGACTTATTATATTAGCATCATTGTACAAGGTAAACTGCCAAACCACCACAACATACCACAGCACAGTTCAAGGTCAACCAGATTCAATATATGACTTACTATATTAGCATCATTGTACAAGGTAAACTGCCAAACCGCCACAACATACCACAGCACAGTTCAAGGTCAACCAGATTCAATAATTATATGACTTTCTATATTAGCATCATTGTACAAAGTAAACTGCCAAACCGCCACAACATACCACAGCCCAGTTAAAGTTAACTTCAAAACAGACACAACATACCATAAAGGTACGGCCACACGTGCTGATTTTTTCGTTGGTTTTGTCCGAAATCACAAAATGAACTAAAAACACAGGATTATTCGGTAGAAATTCGCAGAGTTGTGAGAGCTGTGCACGCACTCAGAAATCGTCGACGAAACGCTTTTAATTGGCTAAACAAATCATTAGTGAGCATGATTTTAGCAGCTTTCGCAAATGGTGTTCTCCGAGACACATATTACGACACACAATAAAAGTACCAACGCAATTCAACATAGTACATACGATGCAACTGCTTTAATTGGGCTAATGTTGTATTCTTATTATTCAGACATTATGGCTACGAATCCTTCTTTTTAATAATAACAATTTCTTTTTTTAGCAGCAAAAGTTCCGTTGTAGAAAGAGTGTCCATCTTTAGCGCAATCAAGTCAATTGCATCGTAATTACTATCGCGAACTGCGTTAGTTTTTTCTTGCGCGTCGCGCTATGTTTCGGACTATATAAACTGCACAAAGCTGCTAGAATCATGCTCGCTCATAATTTGTTTCGCCAATTGAAAGCGTTTCGTCGACGATTTCGGTAAGCATGCGCAACTCTGACAATTCTGTGAATTTCGGCCGAATAATTCTGTGTTTTTTATTCATTTCGTGATTTCGGCCAGAACCAACGAAAAAATCGGCACGTGTGGCCGGATCTTAACATAATTTAAGGATAACTTCAAGACCTATACAGATAGTTAATATCTACATGTCTATACAGAGAGTTAATATCTACATGTCTATACAGAGAGTTAATATCTACATGTCTATACAGAGAGTTAATATCTATGTGGTTATCCAAGTTTAATTTTATAGAAGACTGCTAAGACTCACTTAGCTTCACCACTTCCTTAGCTCACCTCTCCACCCCTTTTAAGACCGTATACTCACTATTCAACGAGGTAGGGGTTCACTTCATGAGCAATACCCTCAAGACAGTTGAAAACTTACTAGTTCATTGCAGCAACTATAATTTTAAATAGATTAAGATTTCTTGGAACAATGTGATTGCAGCTAAGATTTCAACGTGATTGCAGCTAAATGCTTCATCTCACAACAAATTTCACCAATGTGTTCAACCGTGACTTCCAAGCTAGACTATAGCTATAACAACAAGAATTAAGAGCAAGACACACTAGTAAACAGTATCGCTTGTAAAGTCAGTCAGAAGTAGGAATAGCACGGCAAACAGGTGAAATCGAATAGCAGATGATCAGAGGTTGTACACATAATATAGATTAGTTAGTGCAAATAAACAGCACTGGAATGTAGGTGAGCAGAGTTGAGGAAAACAGGGTATGATCACAGGCAGCAGGTTAAATGAGGCTTAAAGGCGATTGAGCTGCTATGTAATCTATACCGAATATAAAGGAAGGATCAAATGACATTCACAAACATAGGTATTAGAAATAATCAGGTTTGGAGAATCAGCGGAGTGCGAACAGCTTTGACACTCTATATATATGAGTAATATAACATGAACTACAGTAGTAAATACTACAAGGGGTACTTACTACAGAGCGAGTGATACTAACCGCGCTATGGTGTACACAAGATAAGTATTGTATCAATATCAAAAGGGATAATAAATGGTATCATATAGATCCAGGAGATTAGACAAGCCTATCCTTAATAGACCAGTGTATCTATAATATGAACGAAAGACAGAATTACTTACCTAGTCCTAGTAAAGTGAGTGTGATGGCACCAACATAAACTTTCCAGTTCTTGCGTATAATAGGGTGACTACATATCCTGTTAGAAGATATATACGACGCTATACACACATAATAAAACTATATTATGGGGTCTAAATAAGACTTTATAGTATTTATATCAGGGTGCGACAGCGAGCAGTTGCATGACCTTAAAAAATAGCAAACAACTGTCGAGCTCAAAGCACAAGAGACCTAAAGAAGTTGTTTGATCATGGCAGAAAACACAAATAATCATGTAATAGGTTACAGTTATCTGAAGCGTGATGAAAATAATGTGCAGAGAAGAGCGCTGTGACAAAAATAGCAAGATAATAAGCAGATGTTTGGAAGTGATTGCAACACTGCTTATTTGCATAGGAATGGCTCAATGTAAAACCTCTATTTGAACACCATGACTTCCTATTTTTCTAACCTTACAGTTTCCTCATAACACCCTTAATAGAGGTTTTACGGTATAACATGCTTATAGTGAACAGTTGATTGCACCAACACTGATGCCCCTGTAAAGGATGGTTCATCTATATCACCGTATCTCGGCGTTGATGTCACAATACTTCAGTGATCATCGATGATAACAATGTTCAGACTATCACAAACCCATCCGCGTTTGCATCAGCAAATCCTCCGCGACATAGTGTTCTCATTTTTCTTTTTAACTTTTCACGAAGAAACTTCTTTGTTTTTGCATGCCGGAATCAAATACTAATCCCGCAGCAACTATTATAAACGTAAATAAGTTACTATCTACGGGATTTACTATCGCCAAAATGGTTCACATTGTAAAAGCAGTCGACGATGCTCGGCGAAATATCGGAAATGTTAGACAGCTGCAAACTTTCCCAAGATGTCCGCATTGCTTCGTCGATGTCATTGGTTTACCATTCACATAATCGACGATGAACGCCAAAAAAAACCGCTGACATACAGCGACATAGTGTGAACCAGCCTTAAGCACTCTGGATACGTTGACTGTCTCCTATTATCATAGGAAGGCGAGAGCTCATTTCACAAGCAAATTATCCTAATTAGACTCTTCTGCCTTATGCGAATAATGGTAGGACTTTGTAAACAGATGTAGGAGTGTGTCTGGGGCCAAGTGGTGATGGCTCCCGGGAATGGAGAGGTGGAAGAGTGAGTGGACTCTAAGGCCGCTAGCATAGATATCATGGGGTGGGGTGAACTAGGCCTTAAGCCCAGTATACAACCAGTACAGCCTTATTGGTCAATGTATAAATAAGGCAAACTTTATTGGTCGATATACAACTAGGGCAGACCTTATTGGTCAATATACAACCAGGGTAGATTGGTCGGTATAAAACCAAAGCAGGCCTTTTGGGTTGAAATACAACCCAGACGGACTTGATATAAAATAATAATCTCGCATAATGTATTATGGAGAAACAAATGATAAGCATGCTATAGAAAGAATAAACAGCGACTAATACATCATTCAGCATGATGCCTCTTAAGATCGGCGCACATCAACGCCCTAAAGCATTATGATGGCCAGCATAAGTACCTCTTTAGGAAGACATTACTCGCAGCAAATGAATATGCATTCTACTAGTATCTGCTCAGCTATATGATCATAACCCTTCAATAGGAGGCTGTTAATCGGATAACAAAGTGACCCAACGCAGCCATTATTCACAAATCACCGAGCCTTCTTAACACAACTATAAGCTCAACCAGAGTGAAGCTCTCCTCACATAACAGTTGTTGACATACCAAGCTGTGGTTTGTAGACCAACAGAGAAATACCGCAGAAGATAATACATGCAAATGCAACTACACCAACCTTTATAACAAGTACGAGTATAGCAATGCCAACTTGTATACATCAGCTAGTCCTGCCTAAGCATCCGAACCTAAATACCACTCGTGATACATTTGATTAGTACATGTCATTGTGGTGAGGGCAGTTTGTTCACCCTGATGTATCTAAAGACCAGCCCACCCGCACCACTCCGTTTAATTCAACCATATCGTTATTTATCACCAGGGTTTGATTTTTCTCTGAGAATTATTGAATTTACCTGTAAATACCGTGCGAAAAATAAGAAAAAGTGATGAATTGTCCTTTTATTACTAAACCATAGCAAATTTCTAAGTTTTATAGGAAAAAATGGGTTTGTGTTGCTTATCAACTTTCCAGGAAATTAAACTGTAAGCAATGAACCAGTTGATGAACTTTTGTCAGCTCTATCATACCAAGTAACTTTAAGAACTTAGAATAACCAAAAGACCTACTCTAGGTTCATGAAAATTTCATGAACGAAACTAAACTATCATAACGAACGAGTGAAAAAATGTTAAATAGCATAACAAAGCTATTTAAATATAATTAGCTTTGTTCATTGATAGTCCAAGAAACGAATGGCAGCAAGCGATCAAATTGTAGTATCAATCTCGGCCACACAATTCTACCTGCGGTTCACAATTACAAACTAGTCCCAAAGTGAAAAAAAATTTTCTTACCGGTGAACCGAACCTGAGGAATCTAATTACATGTATGTTTGTTCCACTGCATTTATTTTCACATCACTATGTTGCACTATATTTTCACACTCATCAGAGCTGCGAAATTAAATTGCAGCAAAATTTTACTCTGTATGCTACTCACGGAACTAAATACTAGTGAAATATAAGTGTCCTAGGGTACATTCATTCAGTACTTGGAAGTTTAGCTCATCCTATCAACATAGATAATAAGGATAGAACTTGTTGTAAGAATTAATCCGTATTTTGCTAAAGCATTTTATTCAACTCCAATATTGGTTGAAACAAATTTGACTCGAAAGAAAATTCTTATAATTTAATGCTCACAGGAAGTCTAGCCATGATCTGTAATAAAGTGATAATCATTTAGTAGTGCTAGAAGCTAACAGCAGACAATAACTTCCAAGTGTAATGCCCATAGTTAGTTATTTCATTATTCAACTACAAACATGTACAACTTGGCTATGAAGGTTTTGGGAAGACGTGGAAGTTCGTATGACTATTTCCTTAGAACTGCATCTTGCCTCGTCTTGAGTGGGTGTCATATATGTATATCGAGGCTTGACTCAACTTGAGTGGGTGTCATATATGTATGTCGAGGCTTGACTCAACTTGAGTGGGTGTCATATATGTATATCGAGGCTTGACTCATCTTGAGTGGGTGTCATATATGTATATCGAGGCTTGCCTCATCTTGAGTGGGTGTCATATATGTATATCGAGGCTTGACTCAACTTGAGTGGGTGTCATATATGTATATCGAGGCTTGACTCAACTTGAGTGGGTGTCATATATGTATATCGAGGCTTGACTCATCTTGAGTGGGTGTCATATATGTATATCGAGGCTTGCCTCATCTTGAGTGGGTGTCATATATGTATATCGAGGCTTGACTCAACTTGAGTGGGTGTCATATATGTATATCGAGGCTTGACTTAACTTGAGTGGGTGTCATATATGTATATCGAGGCTTGCCTCATCTTGAGTGGGTGTCACACATGTATATCGAGGCTTGACTCATCTTGAGTGGGTGTCATATATGTATATCGAGGCTTGACTCAACTTGAGTGGGTGTCATATATGTATATCGAGGCTTGACTCAACTTGAGTGGGTGTCATATATGTATATCGAGGCTTGACTCAACTTGAAAATTCTTTCGCTATTTTTACTGCGGCTAGTGGAACTGTGCAAGACCATCTAATAGCTTGCTAAAATGCTTTCACTGCTCTTAGTTTCAGTTGAAATAGTTTAGTTGGACCAGAAAAGACAGCAAGAAGCGTAATAATTTAAATTAATTACTCTATTTCAATTTTTGATATTTTTCCTCATTTATCCCCGGTTGTTTAAGGCGGATGATGACAACCGTATTTTTCTCAAGAGGTATTTGCCGGCCCGGGAAAATCCTTGCAACCCTGTTTATCACACGTGATAGATAAGGTTAGAGTAAATATACCTGCATAGACACGGGGAGTCTTTGTGGGTTATTTCAATATCATCGCTTTGCTCCTCTACACTTGTCATCTGAGATATCAGACGCTTGTATGTGCTACAAACACCAATCCATGCAACTATTGGAAAGCTTGAGTGATCCTTTCAGCGAGGATTAATATTAGGAGATATTAGTAGCGGAGAACAGAGCGCTCACCCATCTTCCAACCTAACTGGTGATTGATGCTGTACTAAATTGACCTGTGAGAGTTCCTGGTGCACCGGTCTCTAAAATAGAAAGTGTGGCATGAGCCTTTGACAGCCATCGTGAGTCTTAGTATAGTGGATGGCTTTGTATATGTATATGCAGCGGCTAACTACATGATTGAAGTGTGATAACAAACACTAGAGCAAGAATACACGAAGCGAGGTAAGAGATACATGCACAACCAAAAACACTTCTCTTTGATAAACAAGTTAGTTGCATTTGGTGCCAATACTAAGTGTGAAATTTAAGAAGCATTAAGTCCAGTTCTGGTCTTTATGAAGACAATGAACCTGGAAATATTTAATGAGCATATCAGATGAGCAGATTTGGTAACCTTGAAGATAGCAGCAGCGCTGTTCCAGGAAGTACGGAGAAAAAGAATGATAACTAGTTTATTGGCGCGTCTTGATAGAACATGTCAGTAGTACATGCCAACAGTACATGTCAGTAGTACATGTCAGTAGTACATGCCAACAGTACATGTCAGTAGTACATGTCAGTAGTACATGTCAGTAGTATATGCTGACATCACAGGCCAACAGTACAATCCCATCAGAGTATCAGGAGCGTATATCGATGGTAGTTATAAACTGTATGTGCTGACAGCACAGGCAGACACAACGTGTTGTTGGTGCATATATATTCAGACTCATTTAAATTATTGTACAGATTTTACTTTCCAACTAACTACAGTGCAACCCCGGGTTACGATGTCCTGTTATAAGATTTTTTCGACTTACGATGTGGAGCGCAATGTTTTTTCGTCTCCCCCATTTTTCGTCAAACAATATCAACACAAATGTTTTTCGAAATTCAAATTTGGCAGTCAGTGTGCTGAAGACATCGGAATAACGAAGATGCCAATATGCTATTCGCCGAAATCGTTCCCATAACGCTTGAAAGAGATACGATGCTCGCTCTCTCAGTTCAAGGTTATTCATTATAAGTTATAGTGTAAATGAAACTGACAGATAGCTGATAAATAAAACCTAGCTTTAAGTATTAAGTTTATTTATTTATTCAGTTAAATTCAAAATTCCTGTTATATGTCTGTCTTGAAGGTAACAACTCTCTACGGTACGTACTGCACATAGGGTAATACATTGTAATGTTACATTTTATTGCAGATCATAGCCGTTAAATACACTATACTGTAGGTAACTATAGTTACTAAGGTTAACATACTATTTTCGTACTAGTTTTTAATATGTACAATATCTATATAAAATTTTGATGATTTTTATCAAGGGTGTTTGCTTTAGATAATTACTATGGTTTTCTAAACTCCTCCTTCATACGACGTTTTCGCCTTACATTTCCAACACCGAAATGAAGTAAAATCGTACGGCGGGAGTACACTGTAGTAGTAATTCACCACTAGCAACTTACTACGACTATCTCGGGACTAGGAACTCACTACTGGCAATTCACTACTGATGACTCATTACAAATGAGTCATCACTTATAACTTATAGCTAGCTACTCACAACTAGAGGTCGACAATTTCCAAAAAAAGTGATTCGATAATGCAAATAAACCATTTGCTATGTATTGAGATATTATGTAAAAAGACTTTTAAATTTTTGATAATATTTTTTTGTATATTTTAACTTGAAAAGAAAATTTTTTGTGTCCATGATAACGAGCACATTTATTTCATGAATGCCCAAGTAAGGTCATGGAATGAGCTTATTATAAGACCATAAGGCCAGTGAGTTTTAGTATCACACACTCTGAAAAGCGTCAGGTATAAGATAGCTCACCATCGTTTATACGATTGGCGACATCTCTTTAAATGATGGCGAATTTCAAATCATCTACCTTAAAAATTGCCACCAAACAATTAAATGGCCATATCGGAAGCTCTACTCACAGCTAGTCGTTCACTACTCACAGCTAGTGGTTCACTACTAGAAGCTCACAACAACTTGCTACTGTTAACTACCTACTAGCATCAGTGGCGCAAGTGACAGGTCGTGATAATAAATTATCATGCGATGTTAGCAGCCGACGATGTCATAAGAACTGTAGCATTGAAAGACAAGCCGCAAAAGATGATCGCCTTTCATAGCCCAATCATAACAGATCAATATCTGAAAGCGTAAAACATTTGCTCCGCTGATTGCCAATATTATTTGTGAAATTATTGCAAATATCTATTAGTTCAAAGGGCAATGACTGCTCCAAAGCATTTTAAGCTACACAAATGCACTTATATAGATACCGATATACTGTTCAATGTTGGCAACAAATTAAAAATTAACAGGCAAAGATGGCAAAGATCACGGCAAATAGCAAGCAATCTATTGGCTTTTGGTAATCAAAGCTCCTACTAGCTCAAATTATATGCAGCCCAAACGGACACACAACATGACAAGATGAGAAATCACCCTCGCATCATCCCATTCGACGATTTCTGAAGAATCAAGACGTCGCAGCTAAAATATACAAACAGTCTATTTAAGGCTAACGTCATGTTAAGTGTAACCTAATACATTCAACATTCAAATGAGCAACGAATATACCATATAATAAAGTGAAATAAAATATGAAATTGGTTTGGAATGGAAGCAAGCCAGTCATCCAGTTCATCCCAAAACAGCCACCTCACTAGTGACTAGATCCGAGGGAGATAAGAAAGCCGGAGTCGGCTGCCGCCGATCATTAGTTCATAAGACAGTCTTCTTAACTGACAGCCATTTACTTCACAATACTGGTTAGAAAACTGAATGTGTGATTGCCAGAAGTGATAGTAAAATAATTGTAATACATGATTACAAAGGAAAGGAGCTAGATTTTAACAACTTGCAAAGGCTAATGCTTACAATAGCAATCTAATGCTTACAATAGGAATAGCTTAACGCCATTCATGTGACTCATCTAAAATTTAAATTTAATCTTAAATTTGTAGCATGTGAACTTGTCTAAGGACTTCCTTGTTAGAACAGACCCGAGAAGGTCTTGTACAAGTTACAAATATGATGCTTCCCTACCTCAATGGTTTCAGGATCTTTATGAGGTAGAACTGCTGATTCTATTTTTTTGTTTTCAGTATCCTCATTAAAAGAGGCCAGAGAATTCCGACTGCTCGGATGGGGATCTAAGAACTCCACCTTTCGACTGTTATTTGGGCTGTCTGTCCGGTCACTGCTAATCGAACCTTCGTGATGTTTCTCCTCCGTAAAGCTAGCCTGAGAGTGTCCAGTTATTGAAGCAAAAGTACTTGCCGGAGAAGTGAGGAGTCGAGGTTTGGGAATAAAATCTTTGGATTTTTTAGTCTTAGTTCCTTCAGGGGCCTCGTCAAGGAAAATATTCTCATCGTAATCGTCAGCCATTGTGGCACAGTTATGAAGGATTTAGCAGAAGACAGGCTACGCTGCGGATGCTATAAAAGAGGAACTGAGTGATGGAAGTAATTAGAATTCATATGTCTTCCTTGCATAACAGACTTCACATCAAGAATAATATTATGCTAAACCAGCTAATCAAGGCTGAATAGAGATCAAATGAATGCAACATTGGAGTCAAAGAAGAACCGGAGATAGTCGAAGTTGAATACATAATGAGATACAGAGTGCTACATAGACAGTATAACAGAGTGAGAAAGCCCTTAGTGTGACTATCAAGGTATTGATAATAGCAAATGTTCTTTTCACAAAACTACATTTACAACATTTATGTGCGGGTTCACACTATTCGTACCAATTTATACACTGTCAAATACAGCATACAAATGTATCTCATTTCCTCTTGCTTTCTATTGTTCCTTAATTTGTTATTGTATCCTTACGCAATACATTGTGCTGGTGTTATTGAAATGCCTAGTCAGACAGAAAGATGATAATCAGCATAGATAGTCAAGACAGTCTATTGGAGATGTATGCCTAACAGACTAGACAGAGAGATCAGTAAATACATCAATGTTGCTTTTTCTAAAGCAGCATTTAGTGAATTAGACCTAGACATTATACGTGTTAACATTTCCTCATCAGCATGAAACATATCGAACATTGATATTGAAATTTTTATAATTTTATTTTGTTGAATAGATCCTTGGTAAGGCATTTTCAGCAGCGCTGATATCAATTACAGCACCGAGTTGTTGTTGTCTTACGTTGTTATCAAGTCATATGATGGTGTATCATTCTCGATTAGATGAGAGAGGAATCCTGGTGTCATAATTTCTTACCAAATATAAACTAAGGGAAGTTGCCAAAATTTACACCAAACTTATTACTATTTGTTGTGAGTTTCAAAAACCAAGCAAGCAAATAAGATGATTATACATAATCATGGTTATATATGGTTATACATAATCATATTAATAATTCATATATTAATTTTTGCTAAGACTTCTACAGTTCAACTTCTCTGTTTATGTATTCTTATTATGCATTGCTTTATTTACTATCACTGGGTTTCCATGCTTCGAACATATTCGGAGTTGACCTCTGCTGCCGACATCGCACCCTAACATTTCAACAATTTGGAGTGGGACTTTATTGATTTTTCAAAGACTAGCGATGTACCCATCAAAACAGCGCTTGTTAAAGTAGATTCGCTTTCGGGTCCATTCACTTTTCAATTCACGCTTCGTACACATGTTGCACTAACTCAGTCAGGATACATGATCAGAATTTTCTTGATTAGTTATAATATTAATATCCCTCTATATTACAAAACAACAACAAAATTTACTACTTGCTATATAATTATTACTTCAGAGGTCGCATGAATGACAATCGCTTTGATTAATAAATTTTTCCTATGCTTAGGAGGAGGTAGGCATTGGTGCTGTGTGAATCTGTACAATCAGTAGGTTCAGCTATTTAATAAGGTAATAGAATAAATAAATAGGTAATTATCTCATACTTGTCACTCGAGCAATCTATCATTGGCAATAGCAGTTATAATGTACCTGCGTGGTAGTGCTATGGAATGAGATGAATGTTTTATCTCCACTGGGGAGAGCTCAACTTAGTATCCATTCACAGTGAGTTTTACATTCCGATTTTACCGTTTTTATGATTTGTAGTAGAAGAAACTTCAAATCCACTTGAAGCATAGAAAACCAGTAATTGAAAGAATCTAGAGTGACAGCTATTACACGACTAAAAAAAATCTTTAACATGCTGGAGTTCATGAACACAAATCTATATTTACAAAGCCATAATGATAAAGTATTTCTAAAGAAAATCACAAAATAATTATGGAGAAAAAGAATCTAAACTACTTAGCAACAAATAAATTTCCCATCAACTCGCCTCCACACATTCTTTTGAAAACTGATTATGTCATGCTACTTGAATTGTTTGAATCCTACCACGCTTTCTCTTAACGGATCTCTTGACAACATCACGGTTGTTCATAACATATGAGATCATGAATAGAGAGAGGATCTATCCTAGATAATATTTTTATACCATGTGAGTCTAATAAAACATTTTATTTTACCATAGCTGATGTTTGTTGGAAACATTTGGACAAAGCAATGTTGTGAATCAGCTACAAAACCTTTGCAGCATTTCTTATAAGCAGAAGTCATAGTAAATAATGTTTAGTGAAAACAAAAACATAGTGATAGCTGAGATAGTGGCTAATGACTCAAGGCAGTAGCGTGACGATCAATCATTCTTTATTCAGCAAGAAACTTCAGCAGGCAAAAGCTTAGAAGTGATCTGTGACAAATGGGACTGATAGAGGGAAAGCTATAAAGGCCCGAATACTTGCAAATACGTCTATGACAGAAGCAAAACATCACAATTTAAATTCATTGCTATGGTAACAAAACTATATTTCTAGCAAATCTGCGCAAGATTTTGCACCAGATTATGAAGGATTTGGTTTGGTAGATTATAAGGATATCATTTTAATTTTATATGATTGATGAACTTAAAAAATAATTCATCAATGTAATTTAAATATAGTACATAATCAATGCTCAACAGGTGTTATTGTTGGGTTTTTTCTTTTCATTATCGCATTCAGTAATAATTCAAAACAAAATGCTATTTATTGTAGTGATACAACGAGAAACATGGAAATTTGTTGCACAAAGAAAGGTTATAACTGAAAATAATTCTTTATACAAAAATCCACTCAACAAAACCTGAGGGCATCCTGACAAAATATTCAACAGCACAACTTGTGTTTCTGTCAATTCTACAAAACACTTTACAAGACAAATTCTCCGCTTCAGAAGGCATCATGCCTACATGGCAAGCAGCAGACGTTACGTCTTATTGCATTTGTCAAATACTAAAATGATTAATGGTTAAATAATTTTGCATCTATAATAAATAATTGCATAATAATAGCATCTTGTTCAACCATTTTTGCAGCTGAATGCAATCTGCATGACCTACATTTCATTATACCAGAGCAAATAAACCCGATTAAAATAAAAAAGGACATTATAAATAGAAACTTTAAAAAACTTTAAACATTAAACAAAAGTAAAAATCCTCAATGAGACAGTCTTAAAAATACATGCTCAAGACATTTGCTCATAAATGCCAAATAGGCATAAATCTTTAGTAGTGAACGGAACATGAGCTGAAAGTTCGAAATGAATACGCAACAAATCTATTAAAACATCTGCAAAATAATAGCAAAATACTGAGTCAAGTGTTGTTATTTATTTTTTAAAGTTCAGCAGCTAATGGGAAGGGTTTCAGTTAGACAACCATAAAATCCGGACAAATAATTGCTGGCTTACGTAAATTTACTTTTTGTCTGAAATCAATTGTTTAAAAAAGTAAACAGTATTTGCTGGTCTGACTGATGTTGCTACTAACACTAGTGAACACCATTAATACAGGAATTTAATTATCGAGATACAAACTTCAGGCAAGTGTTGTTCAAAATAATACATGTGCTCAATATTAATTTAATCTGTTAATACATCAACAGCGCCTCAACTACGAGTAGTACAATAATTACAACATACATAACTGCTGGTATAAATATTCAAGCTCATATTCATGAAATCTATTACCTTTAAAAAGTTCAATCCACTGAAAATTGTGATACGTTCCTTGCGCAAATTTGAATAATAAAAAACTAGCAAACTGTAAATACGCAGCTCTTAACTAGAAACTCCTTCAACAACAGAGATGTCCGTCTCAGCTGACGTCGTTTGCCAGCACCTTTAGTTTGTGCGATTATACAAGTACATGTACTGAATTACATTAGTTTTCTTGTAATTCAAGAGTTTAGACTAAGCTCAAGTTTAAAATGTTTTCTTCGATGTGAAAGCAGTAAACACTCACAAATGTGGTTAGCGCCTGCGTTATAGGAGTACTTGGCCGTTACAGCCATTCAACTTTACTCCATTGTACAGATACACCAATGTTACAGAGATTTCGCCTACAGGAGGATTTGGCCGCAAGAGATTTCGCTTATAAAAAAGTTTGGCAACGAGAGGTTTCGTTTACGAGAAGTGGGAGGTTACGTCCATAGATAGGTATAGTAAACCCAAGATTGGCGAATAGCTATCATTACAATGGCGCAAAAGTGAGGCCTACAATTGGCTGTTGTTCTCACGACGTTACGTCGCAGTGATGCGCATCATTGCAACAGAGCCTTCAGCTGAGCAATGAGTTTAGTTGTGAAAGCATGCTTGTCCAACTAGTTTTTAAGTCATAAACGTTACAATAAGACCAAATTCTTGGTGAAATGTCATCAGAGGAGACTACAACACCCCAGGTATGTGAACCCACAATACAAATTTTAAATACTTGGTAAACCTAACCTTTGCACGTGTACTACATCATTGGTTCACGTTGTAAAAAACTAATGGAAACAAACCAACTACCAACTCAACTTACTTGTCTTATCGTGGTCTCATAACAACGAACATATCTTTCTATGACTAGAAATTCCCTTGTCATACAGCCCACGACCAAAGTGATATTGGAAAAAAGCCCAGGGGTGGGACAGTCTCTAAAACAGGCACCATGTGCACACCAAATTTCACGTCCTAAGGGGTATATTTTCCCAGTCATCACGTTAACGTGCTATGGGTATATTTCAGTAAACTAGATACATAAACGTAGTATGGGTCCATGTGGTTCGTTAGTAAGGCTTGTTAGAATGTAAAACTTGATCATAATGAATTATGTAATCCATAATAGCTAACTATGGTAATCAAATTAAATAGAGATACAGTGAAACATGGATAACTCGCCCTCGGATATAGCGAACACATGGTTAACTCGACTGGATTTGCTTGGTCCGTTCCCAAGCAATGATAAATGGCTCTATATAACTCGAACTCAACACTGTTATAACGAACTGTTTTTTGCCCAACGGCTACCGAAACGGTTGCTATCGCTTTAGAAAATCACTTTATTCCAAGCCATAGAGGTAAACCTCAACTTTTCGTAATTCATAAGCGTCGTTATTACCTCCATCGGCAAAATATTTTTGTCAACGACTGTTCTAAAGGTTTGGTGAAATTTGATTTATACTGCTATACAGTAATACTTCAACTTACGAGTGATCCAACGTACGAGAAACTTGAGATACGAGCCAGCTTTTAAGCAAGTTTTAGCACTAACATACGAGCCATGTTTGAGATACGAGCACGTGAGTCAGTTGCCAAGTATGCCGGAGGTGTTTTATGAGAACATCATCACTTTGTATTTTTCAACTGCTCAGGTTATACTTTTGTACCGTGTTTTTGTGCGCGATTTTCAGTGTAGAATTATGTGAATTAAAAAGTACTGTGCGTAGACCAAAAGTTTGCCAGTAAAATGAAAGATGAAATGCAAAGAAAAAGCAAATGATAACAATTATCAAACGGATAATTATTGAAAAAATATGCGAAATGTGTATGCGTGATTGAGCTAGCTCAGCAATATGACAGAAATACATCCACAATTATCAAACAGAAGGATTATATTCAGGTCATTTATTTAGTTCGCAAAAGGACTAACGATAGTTTCTAAACGGCGCAGCGATCTTCACGACCGCTGATGGAGAGACTGCTCAGGCATTGGATAAAAGATCAACAATTGGCCGGTGACAGCGTAACTGAACGAGGCTATGTGAAAAGGCCGGTACTATTTATCAAAACTATAAACATTGTTGGCTAGTGGTCGTACATTAACCGTTTGTGACGACGCATGTGTTCGTCCTAATCGCAACGTGTTGAATGGCCGACAAAGGCAAACGTCCTTAGATAGGCTTATCGTAAAACGGCCGGCTAGTCGTGAAAGCGAAACACAGGAAAAAATAGCTAACTAGCGAGAAACTTGAAACTATGAACGCCGAAGAAATTTTAATTACGTTAAGTTAAAAATGAAAGTTTGCTTTTAGGTTTGCTTCTAAGTTTGTCTTTTAAGACTTTGATAAAACCCAAATTTATCAAAGTCAACTGTTGTAATGAAGGATAACTCTCTATAACTCCCTAGGATATCTCCCTCTCTGGCAAATGCTAGCGTTAGCTGCTATTGTATGTATTTAATTTTACATTTTATTTAATCACATTTTCTTGCATTATTTTTATTTGTTGTTTTTTAAAAATTTGTTGTAAGTTAGGACAATAACCAACATGTTCTTTCAGTTACAATATCTTGTTTTGAGTGTTTTATTTGCATGTTTCAGAGTATGAAAACCAATTAATATATATTTAATTGTTCTATATATAAATAAATTGCACCAACATGCGAGTAAATTGACATACGAGCTCAGTCTCGGAACGCATTAAGCTCATAAGTTGAAGTATGACTGTACGATGAATAGCACGGGCTAGCCGGGTTACAGGCGCAAGGATTTTCGCCACGCACATACAAAACAAAAACAGCATGTTGTTTTTGTTTTGTATTTGTGTGGCGAAACTCCTTGAGTGCGTGACCCGGCTAGCCCGTGATGAATAGTTTTCCGACGTTGATTCCGTGTTGAATTAACGTCGGAATGTTGAATGTTTAAAACGTCTTAAAAATTGTTGTAATTAAACGTATACGTTGTCTTAGCTAAAAAAAACTATTCATCGTTCGACCTAAACACAAAATACGTGTGTACATTCAATAAGTGTCCATTCAAAAAGCGTGAGTGATATACAATGTACTGTAAAACCTCGTAAAACTTTTAATTGAACTGCCTCGGAGTGTTGCTCTTAACGAATCCCAGATAAAGTAAGGTAAACTTTGCATAAACTTCAAGAAAGATCGGCAAAATTGATCGTGGGTAAAACGCTCAAAAGAAAAAGATGTCTTTTCTTTGAGCATTTCAGCAACGATCAAGTTTTGCCAATGTCAATCTAAAAAACGTCCTGGCAATAACATCACCTCAAACAACAAACCAATCTCAAGTGATAGAAAAATCTCTATAATTTTTGATAAAAACGTTTTAAACTTTACATTGGAAGCATTTAATTTGAAACAAGCCATTTGTGCTTTTGATTTATATTATAGTTTGTATATGTTCATGTATCTACTAATAAATAAGTAAATACATGGACTTGTGACAGTGCTCTGATAACTTGAACACTCTGATAATTCGAACACTTTTGCTCGGTCCCTTGAAGTTTGAGTTATCCGAGTTTCACTGTATTAAATTTTCACCCCTACTACGGCTGTTTCTGACGGGCGATAGCGGAAACAGACTAAGGACCTTTGTGTGAAAGTAAATGCCGCCCTGTATTTAAAAGGGCATAGACTTATGTTTACGGAGCTGATTGGCTGATTTGGCTGTTTTCGCATGGCGTAAAAAAATCTTATTTGTGTATTTCTACTCACATTTTACTGGCAAGCCCGGCCATGTAACCTCTTCTGTAGATATAGTGATAAGGATGTAAAACTCTGTGTTATTGGTGACTATAAAATATGTAACGCAAAAAGGGTTAGTTGTGAAATAATGGTTGGTGGACTATGGGCAGATCTGCCAACCCAAAAGTGGGGCAATGCGTGAGATTTGGTTTTGGGGCAATTGATGTATCAATGATAGTATATATAAAATTGTGGAAATTGGGGCAAAAATCTCACGCATTTTCATTTTTTCTTTGGGGTGATTGCGTGAGTCTCACGCCCAACGCGTGAGAGTTGGCAGGTATGGCTATGGGTCATTTGTTAAAACCCTAAGAAAATGAGATATGGGTCCAATTCTAAACCTAGGTGTGCACATGGTGCCTGTTTTAGAGACTGTCCCATCCCTGGGGAACAAAGAAAGGGTACTGATGGTTGAGAAATGCAATATTAGCAGTCAAATGGCACTGCAGTGCAATAGGATAATTGCAATGGTAGCTGTAATGTAGAGGGTGTGGGTGTTATTATATACAACAAATAGCAATAATGAAAGGAAAAGATTATATGTTTATATCTCTCCCCTGCAATAGGAGAAATGCAATATTAGAAGTAAAATGCACTGATATTATTAGAATAACCAATATTATTAATATAGTAATACATGTACAGTATAATAGAAAACCAATGCACAATTTTGTTACATTTCAAAACGTCATAGCTAACAATATTAAGAAGTTGTGATATTTATATAGATTTTTAGAAAATCTATTTAACAAAACTGTTCAGAAAAAATAATAACAATAACATATAGCCCATCATCGATGTTGTTAGTGTGACTATTACACTTCAATAGTCATCCAAACTTACAATTAAATATTGTACTAATCTCATAAGAATCGTTAGAAAAAAATACCATCGTCATTTCCTTTACTTTCACTGCTTTGGACATCAGTTAGAATACCAAAGTACTCAAAAGTTTCCAAAATGTCAGTTACTTTGAAATCGGCAAAAAAGAAACCATTATATTTCAGTACTTCTACGTTAATTACAGAAACCTTCGGCAATTCGGCAATGCTATAGACTGGTGAAATGTGCACGTTATTTTTTCGTGAAATACGCACAACTTAATGGTTCTATTCTCTGTCGCTCGGCGTTTCGTTTGCCAGTCTTAATTTTGATAAAAATAAGGCTTGGCAAGTTTTAATAATGATTTTCGGCCAAATTAATCTGTCTATTTGTGTATAATCCGATCAGATGGGTAAGTTTTAAGATATTGTCGACAGTTTACAAAGACTTGGTAACATATTTAAATAGGTTTTTATGTGTTTCGTATCGTTATTATACTTAAATGACTCCACTGAAAAATGGGTAAATTTGTCGATGAGATTTCGGTACAAGGGTTTGCGACAGCCGTTGATGAAAAGTTTTCGTGCACATGGATTTATCATAAAACTCTCAAACATTCGCTCCGCTCGTGTTTGGTCGTGGGATTATTCTGATTGAAAGTGAAGTGAATGAATGCTTAGGACTATCAAAAGAAAGAGTGTCTAGACTGATTACAACAACTTATATTACAAACTTGTCTCTCAGCTGATACGGTTGTAATCTAGCTTGGTATGATTGATCGAATGTCTTTTTTGTCTCATTCCAAGTAATGTAATGATATTCATTCTACTACATGTATGTATTGTTAATGTTTAGGCTAAGAAAAAGTCAAGCCGCAGCTGGTGCTGTGCCTATGGATGTTCAAGCAATCTTGAGAAATGCCCAGATCTGGCGTTTCATCGCTTTCCAAACGAAAAACGAGCTGAAACCCGTAATGCTTGGATAGAGGCGGTGCGAAGACAGTATTGGACTCCAACATCAAGCTCTGTATTATGCAGTGAAAGTGTTGAGAAAGACTGCTACAAGGTTCCACCAGGTATTGGAAGAAAACCAATGCTAAAATCTGACGCAATACCTACAATATTTACAGCTTATCCAACCTACCTTCAGCCAAATGCTGTGAAAATACAGACACCAACCATAAAAACAAAAAGCCTGGCAAAACATGGAAGAACATCTCAGACAGCAGCCAGCACCATAATACCTGACCCTGAAAATACTACACCTGGTGATACTACTATCCATGATGATGAGCAACCTGCAGCTTCTAGCAATCAGGACACACCTACAGCCTCGACAACGAGCTGCCGACGCGGTGGTAGACCTAAACAGCCTGCTGCCACATGTATTTCAATATTAAAAAGAAGAATCAAAACTCTTCAGCAGAGAGTTTGTCGATTAGAGCAGAGGAATAGGATTCAAAATAATTTGATCACAATACTGAAAAAGGATAATAAACTGCAAGGTTGACTTGCAACAAAATTCACATTACCGTTATTTGATATGAAAAGATTCACCATGTCTTACTCTGTTGTGTTGTAGGTGCAAAATATGCGGAAAAGTGATTACAAGCTCTTAAAAGCTCAAAAACGAACAGAAAATTGCAGCCACACGAGACCGCCGTAGTTTGGATTCCCTTTCCAAAACGGCTCAAATGTGATGTAGTTGTGAGATATGGTTTCTGTTTACACTTTCTTGCAACCTTATTCATCGAAATATTTTCACAAATATACTTCACGCATTCAATAAAATCATGTCTATTGTTCTTACGCGTCTATTTTATCGTCATTGTAATGCTGTCACTTTTAGCACTGATATCTTATAACTTACCGTAAAAAATCGTTAAACTTTTTAACCTTGCCTCGAAGGAGTACATATCATTGTCTGATAATCATGACGAGCCTGTTGGTCACCCGTGATAATCGAAAAGTGCTGCAAAAATTATTTGCGAAGTATGGGTCACATGATCAGAGAACGACTTGACGATTGAATTATGCCGAAACAAAACTGTGAAGTAGCGAGCATCTGTATTTGATACGGGGTCTTCGGTAAAACCCGAAGTGTTTGTCATAAACTAGCACTACGATAAGTTTTATATTGAGCTTTGTATTGGCCTTTCAATTCATGTGAGAACATACGTGACAAGACGATAACCAAATTTCGTGGCTACGTCATCAAAATAAAGAGATTCCAATCTACGGCCGCTTTTTGTTTTTGAGCTTTTAAGAGCTTGTAATCACATTTCCACATATTTGGTACTTACAACACAACAGAGTAAGACATAGTGAATCTTTTGATACCAAATAACTGTAATGAGAATTTTGTTGCTAGTCAACCTTTAACAATATAGAGCTTACATCGGTGGATGGATGTCTAGGAGAATTATTGTCTCATGCACAGTGCATGCCACCAATCTACTCAAAACTATAGTAAATCGCTATACTAAAATCAGAATACACTATGCCGCTTCAAAGCAGGAATCTAGTTCAACCAACCTTAGACAAAAGCTATCTCGTCTAGTTATTTTCAGTCATGTCTAATGGGTGTTTAATACAGTGGTCCAACTTAACTGCTTCTAAATCTCATTTGATTCATTAGTTCGTTATTAATTTAATTTTTATTTGGTCACTCTTTGTATTATCAATGATATAGAAGCTTCTAATTTCATTGGTATTATCCACTACCGTGTGTCTAAGATTCTTTCCTTTCTCATCCAAAATCAGTTTTATATATTATCAATAAAATATGCAGTCTCAGATGCACAAACTATGGAAAAATTGAGCAGTTTTTAGTGTTAAGTCAATAGGAGTTGATAGATCAGCTCATTCGCTTTACACATCACCATGACGTTGCGTCATGCTAATTATAGGCCTCACTTGTTTTGATTATTCTATAGTATCTATGGTTACGTCTATAATTCCTGGAGACTATGTCTGCGGTTATGGAAATTGTGTCAACTGATTGATCAATGAAAAGATAATAGAAGAAAAACGGTAAGAAATGATGCAATAGTAGTGTTTCGATGAACACTGGCTGTAAACTATCCTACTGAAAAGTGTCATCTATCAATCAAAACTAAAATCGGATGAATATAAAATAAAAATATTTATTTCATCAATCTATTAGCTCTCAGCTTGTAGGAAAATTCTCCTGCAGGCAAAAATAACTTGTAGGTGTGATTTCTTGTAAGCAAAATCACTTGTAAGTGTACCCTCTCGTAGGCGCAATGTTTTGTAGGCGTGTCTCTGGACATCCTCGTCAACTGAAAACCAGCGTGTTAAATTGTCTTCTCTATCATGAAATAAAGTGGACAAGTCAGGATGAGTTTAACCGTTCATAGTTTCTTATAAGTACAGTCACTGCATATTTTCGGCATTCTTTTTTCCCACATTATTCACTGTTAGCAGCTTCTTAACCAGTCAATTTACATAAAAAATGAAAGCGTACAAGGTATAGATTTCAGCTACTATTACATTTATTGCATTTTATTACATCTACTTATTACATTTATTGGAGTAAAAGAATATTTTGAAAAAAAACAGACGAACGTCTATTTGACACTGGACTAAAGCAAGATTTTATAGGCATGCTTTTTTTAAGGTAATAGCTAGATGTGATGACAGCCTGGTAGCGACATCTCATACTGCCTCATCCGTGTGCACAGTACAGCCTTTATTGACAGTTAGCCTTCTACATATATATGTAGAATATATAGATGTATATCTATATATTCTACATATATATGTACACTGTAGAATATATAGATGTATATCTATATATACTGATATTTATATAAATCTCAGTGTTTGTTTTTTAATCCTGTGTCCAGTTAATCTAGCGATAAACAGTATACATGAACTGGATTTTGTCTCTGAACATCCAGATCTAGAGGCGGCGAGCTTAACCAATAGACTACTGTAACAGTACCCAAGTGATAGGCCTAAATGATTTTTATGGCATTCATTACATCAGTTAAAATACTCACTTGAAGTCATTAATTAGCAAGGTTGACAGTTACGCCGAACAGAATTATTATTAAGTCGTCTGCAAATATGGCAATTGCTCTAGTAAAGGTAAGCTTTTTGTAAAGAAGTAGCTTACCAGGTAAGTTACTCAAATTCATTGGGTAATATTTTTATTCTCCATGCAATGCCGGGCATTCACCTAGTTTACATATATGTCTGGTGAAGGTCATAAACCTCAGATAAGTAATCATAGCATTGGGTGCAATAACACCTGCACATCAAATGTGGCTTGCTAAAATACCTGCGATCATCAACACATGTAAGTTACAGAAAAGCGGCTGTTGAGAATAGCTAAGATCTTAAGGCCATGCTCAAACTCCCAGGTTTCGGGTAGGAGACCAGAGCTCGAGTAGACATTATCATTAACTTCTAGGTTAACTGGGGGAGGGAAACATTTTATATGTGTATATAGAATGAGGTTTAATAGTTCACTTCTCGTACTCACGAGAAATCACATGATATTTTATAGAATATATTTAAATATGGTGACTGAACAGCAGCCTTAAGCATTGTCAATAAATTAACCAGATATCAATAGCAGTAACTTCATCTATGATAACAGCATACCATGTGAGAAACAAGCTTATATTGAATTGAACTCAAAGTTTTATTCAAGCAGATACATACTCACTAAAAGTTACGTGGCTACCACAAAAAACAGAGCCTAAAATATTTTTGTTCACATTGACATCATAGGAAGTCATAAAGTACAACCTTTTCAAAAAAATTTATAGTTTTGGCACCATATAATAAAAATGAAAATTTTAAAAAAGCGATCATAGAAAAAGAAGTACAATTTGTTGAAGTATAGAGTTGATAAACAGCACTTCAGCCTTCTATGCTTATTCGTAACTATGGCAACAACTATGAGTGTTTATTTACGCTGCACCTGCAGCACACATAGGTTAGCAAGTCAATGGCAAACTCAAAGATCTCAAAGAGTGTCAGCGCAGACCATCCGATCCATAGGCCAAATGCTCCTCCTACAATATATTGTAGCAATTAACTCTAGTCGCAGGAACACCTTTCTTAGGGTGATAGAAAAGTAAAGATAAAGCTGGGAAACGAATCTCCCATAGAGAGGCTGAAAAATGGGAAATGAGGAACCTGATTTCATTTTTTAATGCAGCTATAAAAAAATTAGATATGTTTTGTTTTAGCTTATCTGTAAGGGACTAGCAGAAAAATTATTTGTCTTGAGTAATCAGACATCTATCAACTGATTTATCATAGTCTAATACTTGTTAGCCTTAGGGTCAGCTTACAAATATTTGATATAAAGACTGCTGATGCCTACGTTTAAACAGTATGAACTGAAGCTATCATAACATTATCAGGAGAGTAAACTGCATTTGAGTGGGAACAACACTAGTCATCAATAATTTCACCTGTTATGAATAGATGTACATGAAATATTAAAATGCTGTCAGTTAACCTTTAACAATAGCTCATAATGTAGTCGATTCAAATAACTCTGTGATGCGAGTTCACTACATACATTGTAAATACAAACTATCAAACGATATACGCAAAAAGCATAGATTTATATGCTCACTAATTCTTGTCTCTGCATATAGTGTTACAAGTTCACAACATCACACATTACACCGGTAGATAAGAGTATTGTTGAATACTGCTTTGCTTTTTGATTAAATGCAGTCTCGCAGCTGTCAGTCTGAAGTTTCAATAATTATTAATAATTCAAGTTTAAAAAAGGTTTTGGTTTTATTGATGTTCTATATTATTGGAAACATAGACATCAACATTTGTAATTAGATTTAGTTTAAAGATATGAAATCTTGAATGCCTTTCCTTAGCTCGCACCAATAGAATGAGTCATCTTTTTGTAGATTACAACAATAGGAGACATGTATTCTGGTTGAACATCTTCACATATCATAATTCTGGTGACAAATGCAATTACTAGGTCTCTGTGATTAGACTTGGCTCTTTAAAAAAATCATTGTTTCCTAGTAATATCAGTTATCAAAAGCTTGTTATATAAAATGTTTGTTCCAACTGTCTCTTATGTTATTCACAAGAACTCTTGAATGTATATTAGCAACTGTAATTGTCTGCAGAATATTGGTTTGTATAATTATTTGTGTGAATATAAATGTGAGAGAAAAGTGTTTTATTATGACCTACAGGGTTGGCATAGTATTGCCCCGTGGCGGTTATTACCGCCGGTTTATACCGGTTTTTACCGCCCCAGGAAAAACTCATTTTTGTCCAAAAGTGGAAAAAACTAAAAAACCTTTTTTTGACAAGTTGAGTAATGCTTAAGCAAAGAACAACAATACAATTATATCATTAGCTGTCAAAGAGCTTCTTTATGGCTCTTTAACAGTACACAGACTAAAAAAGCACATACCCTTTATAACTGGTTTATTTACTAAATATTGAATGAAAAGACCAGATCACAAGATAATATTCGTTTATTTACATATATTAAATAGTAATATTAAATGAAAAGCAAAATTCATAACTGTGAAACATGACAGTAAGCATAATGCAACAATTAGAAAACAATTGAAAAATGGAAACACATGAAGATAATGCCAAGTAGTCCAGACCGGTGAACTGAACAAACAGATTAGAGTAGTTAGAATTGATTGTCTAAGAAAAGTTAATCCTCGTATTCGACCGAATCATACTCTAAAGAAATTGTTTTTAGGTTTTGGTATCAAGCTACCAGTTTGGACGCTTTCTCCATTCCAAGCCTGTTGCGCAGCTTGGTCTGCACTAAGGAAAAAGTGCTAAACAATACACATCAAAACAGTTATATTATTGAACTGTAAAAGGCTCATCGTTATTTAACGTTGGCCCGTATCTTGGGTGTTGGTTTTTTCTCCTTTTCCCAACTTTTCATCACTATTTTATCTCCATTGCTATTGATTGATATAAATATGGAGTCACACAACTAATTGTTTAGTCCAATTTTCTATTTTTATTAAATTTCATTGTTTAGTAAAATATTTTGATAAAAATTCTGGCGTTATAATATTTCCCAGTTGTTCCCGGTTTTTACCAGTTGTTCCAGTTTTTACCAGTTTTTTCCGGTTTTCACCAGTTTTTCCCGCTGCCCTGGGAAAAACAGTTTTGCCCGGAAAAAATGCCAACCCTGATGACCTAATTATGAACAGCATGGTTTGTGGCTTTATATATTAGTCTATTTAAGTTTGCAATATCATACTCGTACAGCCGGGCACTTCTGTGCTCCTAAACATGTGTATAGCATGCACTTTGTTCCTATTTGTCAACTGTCATGACACTTACCTAAGTCAGAGACAAACTGATAATCACCATAGCTCGCAACTTCAGTATATGTCATATAGGTCATAGATTGGTAATAGACGTTTATCTTGAGAAAATTTGCTCTAATGCCGGTAGCTATCTGGTTTTTGCCATATATATTAGTTAAGGAAGTCATTAAGGAGCCATGTGTTGCATTCAGAAGGTTGATGAAGTCACTCTGCATAAAATAAGGGATTTGTAAGTAGCGATAATAAAATCATTAGAATGGGAACTAAAAAAATTGATCTGGATACTGTTAGAATAATCACAAGTGTCATTACAGACAAGTGTGATTATAAAGAAGCGTGGTGATAAACAAGCGTTATTACAGACAAGTGTGATTATAAAGAAGCGTGGTGATAAACAAGCGTTATTATAGACAAGTGTGATTATAGGCGAGTGTGATTATAGACAAGTGCTATTTTAGACAAGTGTGATTATAAGCATGTGTGATGGTAGACATTTGTGATTATAGACGAGTGTGATTATAGACGAGTGTGCTTATAGACAAGTGTGATTATAAAGAAGTGTGATTATAGACGAGTGTGCTTATAGACAAGTGTGATTATAAAGAAGTGTGATTATAGAGATGCGGGATCATAGACAAGTGTTATTATAGGCAAGTATGGTTATATACCAGTGTGATTATAGACAAGTGTGATTATAGACAAGTGTGATTATAGACAAATGTGATTATAGACCAGTGTGATGATAGACGAGTGTGCTTATAGAAGAGTGTTAGTAAAGACAAGTGTGATTATAGACAAGTGTGATTATATACCAGTGCGATTATAGACAAGTGTTCCTATAGACAAATGTGATTATAGACAAGTGTGATTATAGACATGTGTGATTATAGACGAGTGTGATTGTAGACATGTGTGATTATAGATGAGTGTGCTTATAGAAGAGTGTTAGTATAAACAAGTGAGATTATAGACAAGTGTTATTATAGAATAGTGTGACTATAGATAAGTGTGCTTACAGTGGATTGTGATTATAAAGGAGTGTGACTATAGATAAGTGTAGCTATAAAGCAATTGCGCAATGAGTAGATCTCAAATATTTCTTGTATAGATTGGCAGACCCTGTCATCTTGTTGATGTTTCAATACTAAATGGCTATGTTGAGCTGAGAGTTCTGAAAAGTTAAGTTTTTTGGATGACAATAGATGATCTATTATACAAATTACCACAGTAGTGTCATTACTCTCATTAAGTTGACACTTGTACTAGGGAATATCAAATATTCTACTCAGTTATGTCAGTACTGTAATGCAGAGTTGAGCACTTTGTAAATTGAACAAGTTCTTAAAACTCGACCCACACAAGGCACATGTGAGTAGAAAAGGACGAAAGTTACACAAGCCTTGAAAATGGTAAGGATACTTACAATATAACTAATTGCAGGATAGAGGGAGGTGGATAATGAACTTTCAAAGGTAGATTCTCTGCAAAACAAAAACCATTATTTGTCAATGAGTGAGCTTTCAAATGATATAACACATCACACCTTTGAGATACCAACTAGTCCAACAGTTTTTGATTTTGTTTATGCGCTAACCTAATACAATACATACATGTATATGGAGCAGTCACTGCAAAGCTCTTAGTGTTAGAACTCTGAGATAATACTTGAAGACAATATATAGTTTCACAGGTATCAGGTCATACGTACACACACGGCTGAAAACATTTAGCGCATGGAAGGCTCCGGTCTGCAAAGTTCTCTTTTACTGTTATGGTACAGTTTGCTAAAACACAATGCATAGGCATAAATGTTAAAATACAACTATTATGAGTTTTGAAGATAGATTCCTCAAAGATTTCTAAAGTGAAAGTATTCTAAAGTTTGCAATTATATTCTGGTCAATTAGTTTAAATAAGTATGTGGTTGTGAGCCTACATTTCTTGAATTAGGTAGTTGAACCAAAACTGTGAAAAGAGCCTCTAGAAGCGCCTTACAGTTTGAAAGGTTGACTTGCAACAAAATTCACATTAGCCTTATTTGGTATCAAAAGATTCACCATGTCTTACTCTGCCGCGTTGTAAGTGCAAAATATGTGGAAATGCGATTATAAGCTCTTAAAAGCTCAAAAACGGTTAATCGCCGCCATCAGGAAAACGCTGTAGGGTGGAATCAGTTTATTTCTCTGACATACTCAAGCAATTTGGTTATTGTTTTGACACATGATGTTATCACGTAAATTGAAAGACCATTAAAAGGCTCACTATAAAACTTCTCGTAGCACTAGTTTATGACAAACACTTTGGGTTTTACCAAAAAGCCCGTATCAAATATAGATGCTCGCTACTTTACAGTTTCGGTTTGGTCTAATCGTCTAGTCGTAATCTTATCATGTGACCCATACCTCCTGCCAAACAGCGTGAACAATTTTTGCAGCATTTTTCGACTATCACAGGTGACCAACAAGCTCATCATGTTTATCAGAGGATGATATGCACTTCTTCGAGCTAAGGCTAAAAAATTAAACAAATTTTTACAGTGGGTTTTGAGATGTCAGTGCTAAAAATGACAGCATTACGATGATGATGAAATAGAAGCGTAAGGACAATAAACATAGTTTTATTGAATGTGAGAAGTATATTTGTGAAAATATTTCGACGAATGAGGTTGCATGAAAGTGCAAACAGAAGCCATCTTGTTCAGCTATGTCCCATTTGAGCCGTTTTGTAAAGGGATTCTAAGCTACGGCGTTTTCGTGATGACTGCGATGAACTGTTTGTTTTTGAGCTTTTAAGAGCTTGTAATCACATTTCCATATATTTACACCTAAACACAGCAGAGTAAGGCATGGTGAGTTTTTTGATACCAAATAACTGTAATGTGAATTTTGTTGCAAGTAAACCAACTCAAAAGCTGTTACACTGGTTGAAGAATAAATATAAGGTCATAGAATTAAAAACAGCGAGCTATGGCAAGTAAGGCTTACAAAACAGCAGTAAATGTGTAAACCATAGCACAACAATTAAGCTTGCTTGATAAAATAATTCAGTATTCGTAACGATAACTCACTTTGAATTACGTTGTTTAACCTGCAAGGACCTGAAGCTGAAGGGAGGCCGTTAAACACAGGTGAACTCGAGTCATACGGCAGATCTGGATGAAAGCATCTACATAGATTTACTAACCTGTAAGCATTTCATAGACCACATTGAATCACCCATAGATTATTAGCTTCCCATTATATCACAGAAACAGCCAAAGTTGGTTTTAATTTATTCTTTGAAGTTATCTCACCTTAGTAAAAACAACTCTTATATGCAGTTAAAAAGATTGTTGTGGAGTCAAACACGTTTGATCAGTATTGAAAGTTGCAATTGTGTAAATAATCATTCTACAAAAAAGGCATCTTTGTACTGTGTCAACTAGACGCTAGCAAGAATACATCGCAGTCCTGGATAACTACTTGTTGTAGTTCTGAATAATAGTGGAGAACAACGGTGGGCAGTGCTCTAGCATCTGCATGGATTGACTCACTCTTTCTGGTAACACGTCTGTAAGCAGGCCCATTGGGTATAGCTCACATTATATGGAAGGTGGTACATATTTTCATTGTTTTGTGTAGCTGTTGTACAGTTACCATATTTTCCAGATTTTCTTGTTGTAACTATCTACAATATGTGAAGGAAAATGTGAAAACATGTGAAGGAATGGTGAATAGGCTAAATATACATTAAGCAACTCTACAATGATGTGAAGCAGATGGATGTAATAGTGAAGAGAGCTAATTGATGTAAAGGTTGGAGAAACTGATACAAGCACACATGGATAAAAATATGGATGTCAAATGTGGCCAAACAGTTTGAAGTGAAACTGATTAAAACTAGTAGATGTAAAGCTGATTGGAATAGATAGATATGTGCCATAGACATAGATAGATATGTGAAACTCAGTATAACAGACTAGCGTATCTGATCAATATTAACACCTGTAATTTGTCAAACACTGTTGAAAATTAGAGTATAATCCTAAATGCATGTGAGAACATGGAAGAGTGTTAGCAAGCTGTGGTAACTAGTGATTATGATAGTGTGGACTACAGTAGCATTACATATTACTCTTTCATCTTATACACACCTAGAAATATTTATAACTGTGTCATGTTTAGCATTCATAGATGTATGCAGCATTAACCAGTAGAATATTAATAGTTTTGTTTCATTGTTAAATTTTATACTCTGTTAATCGCATCAGGGTAATTTCCTTAACTCGTTAGTACTACTAGAGCTGTTTAACATGTTATATGACTGTTTGCACGCGTTACAATGTGATGAGTGTTGGGTACTGTTGATCGAGGTCTAATAGTATAAATGCGACAGTATTTGCATATCTCTACCATTGCTTCCAAATGAGGAAGTTGGAGATATATCTGAATATCATGGTGAGAAGCATCAAGAACATGCAGTGTAACAAGAATACATACTGAACAGTAAAAGTACTGATACATGCTCATGATAAGGTAATAATGCAGCTGCGCTTACCTTTTTAAGAGCGATGTTACTAATTTGACCAGGTGAGGCAGTTATACCATCTCGATCAGGAAACGGCATGGCATCCTGATCATGAATGACAACTCTTATTCCAGCATCCTCAGTCAGAAAGGGCAGGTAGTCATACTCACCAATATTAATTGTGAGAGTTAAACCTGCAATATGTAATAGGCCGCCATAGTAATTTCAGAATTGCATAGGGTATTCCTACACTGAAGACAGTAAATAACTTTTGCAAGAAAACAAAAAAATAGGTAGTGCCCAGGTTAATATCATGCTTGCCAGCAAGCATTTTTTACTATAGCATAAAAGCAAAAACCATTTAAAGCCTGCTTAAGCAATCTCGCATTTTCTCTCAATCATGACAACAAGCTGTCAAGTTGTATGTTGAAAACTCAGCAGCATGTGATGTTAGTCAAAGGGATTTGTTTGATGGTGTTAATAGGCTATTTTAAAGATATGTGTATTTATGATAATAAACATGAATTGTATCATAATATGATAATATCAAGTTAATGCTTACTGACAAACACAAACCTACCACCACCTGGAATTATAAGGAGCGAAGTTCAAAATAAAATCAAAAACTTAGCAAACTTGAAAAACTCTACAATAAAGCTGTCAACACTACAGCATTAAACCATGCTTGTTACAACTTTTCTTACAGTGGTTTGAGTTGTCCTACTGTCATGCTTGTTATATCATACCATTGGAAGCTCCAGCCAGGCTGCTCTTGGCAACACCAAATTTTCCTGAATTGAATGTGTAGCAGTTTCCATAAGTGCTATCAAAGTGTCTCCAGAATGTTCCGGCACAGTTCTCACTATTATAGGTGCAGTAAATAAACATGTCAGCCTGTGAGTAGCCTAATAGTTCTTTTTCTGCTTCATTCAACAAGGCAATTTCTGAAAGCAGACAATGCATACCAATAGTTGTCTTCTCAGTTGCAGGACAACTCCTATTACTAATCTTTAGATCCACCCTGCTTCACACATTTTAGCATTCATTATGGAGCTGAAGAATTTGCATAATGTGATGTTTTTAGCAGACCAATTCAGAAAACGTTTGAGAGATGACTGAGACACTTGAGAGTGGGTATATGCTTTCTTTTTAATAAATTTAAAAGTATAATTTGCTGTTAAAGCCTTAGCAACCAATAATGGATGCTTAAAAGCTAGACAACAGACACACTTCACTTTTTAATTCTACATCAACTTTGCCTATGTTTTAGAAGTAGCAAAAGAGCTTAGTTTGTTTCTAGATTTGTTATGATCTGAGCATTAGAGTCTAAAAATAAGCTGTTTTAATTGATTAGCAGCGGATACTCCATTAAAAACTCTACATTGTAACGTGTATTTATTAACCGTGATACAATATAATGTACAGGTTGATTATCTAAAAGTAGCATAACTAACAGGTTTGTTAAGTTAACTAGAGATAAAGTGAGTAAACTGAGAGAAATATGTAGACGTACCATTAATTTGAATCTTGGGCAATATGCACAATATATGCTATATATTATCCAATATTGACTCTGTGTACAGTGTGCGTGAGAGCTGTGTATATTATACAACTGAGTAAACCTTTTGCGTTGATGGTTCATATTTTAGTTACTGAATAACAATTATATTATTATTATTTATGTAATGACTAAATGTAATCAATGATAACAATCGTGCAATTATACATGTAACTGCTAACTGTAACTAAGAAGACTCCCAATTGAGGTATATAATTAATAATATTTTAACACTTAGGAAAACACATTCCTAGTAGAGTACTAGGTGTTAAACACAAACAGGCTGTTTACAGCATAATTAAGATCTTTTCTGTCATGAAGCATCGAATTGGTGCTGTGTGTCTACTATATGGATTTTATATGAATTACTAGAACGACCTTCAGATAGCCTTTTGTATGTAGCTGTATTTGATCGAGTTGTCTGAGTGCCATTCAATAGGCCCTCCATTCTACTTGTTATTATCTCCAACAGTTGAGCAGGAATGTTTGAGCTTTTAAGACCATTGCTGTTGCAAACTGTTACGGCTGCAAAATATTTTAATAGAAATTACTAACTTTGACAGACAGGAAAACTCTAAGATACATTAACCATAATTACATGTTATAAAAAAAATCTACACTATAATGAAAGCCGTGCACATCTGCTTGTCCTAAGCTTGGGTTGGGAAAAAAGATTGCATCATACAGGTTTTGAACTCACAACTTCAAGCATAAGTCTGGCACTCTAACAACCACACCAATCAACAGTCAAATCACATTGCTGAATAGTGTAGATACGGTTGCTACACTTGACTATGTGTCCAGGAACACTTACTAGGCCACCACTTTAACTTCTGAGACAACCAATCGACTTTCAGCGTTTTGTAATAATTGTATGTATAGTTATTACACCTGATGATCTCTCATGGCGCAATAGACTTCCAGGGTACTAGTACAATATATTCTAATGCAGGATGCATGATGCTCACCTGGAAAGTCCATAGAACGAGACTCAACAACCGCTACATTGGTGAGAACATCAAAAGAGATATAGCCGGTGATGAGGTATATGAGATGAAGTATTAGGGACGTCAGCGATGCCAGTGATAGTAAGGTCCATATCGACTTTTTAATACTGCCTTTAGAATAGACCAAAACACTCGTATATATACAGAGCGATTGCAGGTTTTTGGTAAGAATACACTTGTGCTGTAAAACTACTACTAAGCCCTGATAACACAAAGAGAAAACACTCATTGTTAGTTCCCATTGTTTACTCATACATCAACACAGACAGCAGTGGTGTACCTTTAGCTTGGTGTATATGGGAAATTCCATGCGAGGTAGTGACTTCGAAAAAACCAGCAATAATAGTGCCTGAACTTAAAATTTCTTTCCCTTGTTCATCTTCTGATGTTCCTTCTAAATATAACAATTAAAATTCTCATGTCAAGAGTCTAAGTCAATAAGTTGATTCTAGAATCTCCTTCACTTGCCGTACACATAGCATTCTAGTCAAAAAACTCAATACGCATCCCATCATAAAAGTTTTTATGGAGTAACAATCATATTCATTTGGCAAGCTGGTAGCTCTCTGTTAGGTAAATGCGTGTGAACATATCAATTTACAACACCTCAATAAAAGGAAGTTGAAGGATTTAAGAAAGTTAAGGAGTTATTTGATGCACGTTACACATTTGCAAGCTGTTTGTTCTTTACTGAACTGGCTTTGTAACAAGAAGTGTTTAGGAGTCAAACTTCTATTCTTTAAGATAGTCATTTGTGTTTTTATTTATTTATCATAAACATTGTGTTGTCATACTATACATAGTGCTAGCTATGTCATATATAGAAACATTGTGTTGTCATACTATAAATAGTGCTAGCTATGTCATATACAGAAACATTGTGTTGTCATACCATACATAGTGCTAGCTATGTCATATATAGAAACATTGTGTTGTCATACTATAAATAGTGCTAGCTATGTCATATACAGAAACATTGTGTTGTCATACTAGAAATAGTGCTAGCTATGTCATATATAGAAACATTGTGTTGTCATACTATACATAGTGCTAGCTATGTCATATACAGAAACATTGTGTTGTTATACTATACATAGTGCTAGCTATGTCATATACAGAAACATTGTGTTGTCATACTATACATAGTGCTAGCTATGTCATATACAGAAACATTGTGTTGTCATACTATACATAGTGCTAGCTATGTCACATATAGAAACATTGTGTTGTCATACTATACATAGTGCTAGCTATGTCACATATAGAAACATTGTGTTGTCATACTATACATAGTGCTAACTATGTCATATACAGAAACATTGTGTTGTCATACTATACATAGTGCTAACTATGTCAAATATAGAAACATTGTGTTGTCATACTATAAATAGTGCTAGCTATGTCATATACAGAAACATTGTGCTGTCATACTATACATAGTGCTAGCTATGTCATATATAGAAACATTGTGTTGTCATACTATACATAGTGCTAACTATGTCAAATATAGAAACATTGTGTTGTCATACTATACATAGTGCTAGCTATGTCATATATAGAAACATTGTGTTGTCATACTATAAATAGTGCTAACTATGTCATATATAGAAACATTGTGTTGTCATACTATACATAGTGCTAGCTATGTCATATACAGAAACATTGTGTTGTCATACTATAATTAGTGCTAGCTATGTCATATACAGAAACATTGTGTTGTCATACTATACATAGTGCTAGCTATGTCATATACAGAAACATTGTGCTGTCATACTATACATAGTGCTAGCTATGCCATATACAGAAACATTGTGTTGTCATACTATACATAGTGCTAGCTATGTCATATATAGAAACATTGTGTTGTCATACTATACATAGTGCTAACTATGTCAAATATAGAAACATTGTGTTGTCATACTATACATAGTGTTAGCTATGTCATATATAGAAACATTGTGTTGTCATACTATAAATAGTGCTAGCTATGTCATATACAGAAACATTGTGCTGTCATACTATACATAGTGCTAGCTATGTCATATATAGAAACATTGTGTTGTCATACTATACATAGTGCTAACTATGTCAAATATAGAAACATTGTGTTGTCATACTATACATAGTGTTAGCTATGTCATATACAGAAACATTGTGTTGTCATACCATACATAGTGCTAGCTATGTCATATACAGAAACACTGTGTTGTCATACTATACATAGTGTTAGCTATGTCATATACAGAAACATTGTGTTGTCATACCATACATAGTGCTAGCTATGTCATATATAGAAACATTGTGTTGTCATACTATACATAGTGTTAGCTATGTCACATACAGAAACATTGTGTTGTCATACTATACATAGTGCTAGTTATGTCACATACAGAAACATTGTGTTGTCATACTATACATAGTGCTAGCTATGTCATATACAGAAACATTGTGTTGTCATACTATACATAGTGCTAGTTATGTCATATATAGAAACATTGTGTTGTCATACTATACATAGTGCTAGTTATGTCATATATAGAAACATTGTGTTGTCATACTATACATAGTGCTAGCTATGTCATATATAGAAACATTGTGTTGTCATACTATACATAGTGCTAGCTATGTCATATACAGAAACACTGTGTTGTCATACTATACATAGTGTTAGCTATGTCACATACAGAAACATTGTGTTGTCATACTATACATAGTGCTAGTTATGTCACATACAGAAACATTGTGTTGTCATACTATACATAGTGCTAGCTATGTCATATATAGAAACATTGTGTTGTCATACTATAAATAGTGCTAGCTATGTCACATACAGAAACATTGTGTTGTCATACTATACATAGTGCTAGCTATGTCATATACAGAAACATTGTGTTGTCATACTATACATAGTGCTAGCTATGTCATATATAGAAACATTGTGTTGTCATACTATACATAGTGCTAGCTATGTCATATACAGAAACACTGTGTTGTCATACTATACATAGTGTTAGCTATGTCACATACAGAAACACTGTGTTGTCATACTATACATAGTGCTAGCTATGTCATATACAGAAACACTGTGTTGTCATACTATACATAGTGTTAGCTATGTCACATACAGAAACATTGTGTTGTCATACTATACATAGTGCTAGTTATGTCACATACAGAAACATTGTGTTGTCATACTATACATAGTGCTAGCTATGTCATATATAGAAACATTGTGTTGTCATACTATAAATAGTGCTAGCTATGTCACATACAGAAACATTGTGTTGTCATACTATACATAGTGCTAGCTATGTCATATACAGAAACATTGTGTTGTCATACTATACATAGTGCTAGCTATGTCATATACAGAAACATTGCGTTGTCATACCATACATAGTGCTAGCTATGTCATATACAGAAACATTGTGTTGTCATACTATACATAGTGTTAGCTATGTCATATACAGAAACATTGTGTTGTCATACTATACATAGTGCTAGTTATGTCATATATAGAAACATTGTGTTGTCATACTATACATAGTGCTAACTATGTCAAATATAGAAACATTGTGTTGTCATACTATACATAGTGTTAGCTATGTCATATACAGAAACATTGTGTTGTCATACTATACATAGTGCTAGCTATGTCATATACAGAAACATTGTGTTGTCATACTATACATAGTGCTAGCTATGTCATATACAGAAACATTGTGTTGTCATACTATACATAGTGCTAGCTATGTCATATACAGAAACATTGTGTTGTCATACTATACATAGTGTTAGCTATGTCATATACAGAAACATTGTGTTGTCATACTATACATAGTGCTAGCTATGTCACATACAGAAACATTGTGTTGTCATACTATAAATAGTGCTAGCTATGTCATATACAGAAACATTGTGTTGTCATACTATACATAGTGCTAGCTATGTCATATACAGAAACATTGTGTTGTCATACTATACATAGTGCTAGCTATGTCATATATAGAAACATTGTGTTGTCATACTATACATAGTGCTAGCTATGTCATATATAGAAACATTGTGTTGTCATACTATACATAGTGCTGGCTATGTCACATACAGAAACATTGTGTTGTCATACTATACATAGTGCTAGCTATGTCATATATAGAAACATTGTGTTGTCATACTATACATAGTGCTAGCTATGCCATATACAGAAACATTGTGTTGTCATACTATACATAGTGCTAGCTATGTCATATACAGAAACATTGTGTTGTCATACTATACATAGTGTTAGCTATGTCATATACAGAAACATTGTGTTGTCATACTATACATAGTGCTAGCTATGTCACATACAGAAACATTGTGTTGTCATACTATAAATAGTGCTAGCTATGTCATATACAGAAACATTGTGTTGTCATACTATACATAGTGCTAGCTATGTCATATACAGAAACATTGTGTTGTCATACTATACATAGTGCTAGCTATGTCATATACAGAAACATTGTGTTGTCATACTATACATAGTGCTAACTATGTCATATATAGAAACATTGTGCTGTCATACTATACATAGTGTTAGCTATGTCATATACAGAAACACTGTGTTGTTATACTATACATAGTGCTAGCTATGTCATATACAGAAACATTGTGTTGTCATACTATACATAGTGCTAGCTATGTCATATATAGAAACATTGTGTTGTCATACTATACATAGTGCTAGCTATGTCATATACAGAAACATTATGTTGTCATACTATACATAGTGCTAGCTATGTCATATATAGAAACATTGTGTTGTCATACTATACATAGTGCTAGCTATGTCATATATAGAAACATTGTGTTGTCATACTATACATAGTGCTAGCTATGTCATATATAGAAACATTGTGTTGTCATACTATACATAGTGCTAACTATGTCATATATAGAAACATTGTGCTGTCATACTATACATAGTGTTAGCTATGTCATATACAGAAACACTGTGTTGTTATACTATACATAGTGCTAGCTATGTCATATACAGAAACATTGTGTTGTCATACTATACATAGTGCTAGCTATGTCATATATAGAAACATTGTGTTGTCATACTATACATAGTGCTAGCTATGTCACATACAGAAACATTATGTTGTCATACTATACATAGTGCTAGCTATGTCATATATAGAAACATTGTGTTGTCATACTATACATAGTGCTAGCTATGTCATATATAGAAACATTGTGTTGTCATACTATACATAGTGCTAGCTATGTCATATATAGAACCATTGTGTTGTCATACTATACATAGTGCTAGCTATGTCATATACAGAAACATTGTGTTGTCATACTATACATAGTGCTAGCTATGTCATATACAGAAACATTGTGTTGTCATACTATACATAGTGCTAGCTATGTCATATACAGAAACATTGTGTTGTCATACTATACATAGTGCTAGCTATGTCATATATAGAAACATTGTGTTGTCATACTATACATAGTGCTAGCTATGTCATATATAGAAACATTGTGTTGTCATACTATACATAGTGCTGGCTATGTCACATACAGAAACATTGTGTTGTCATACTATACATAGTGCTAGCTATGTCATATATAGAAACATTGTGTTGTCATACTATACATAGTGCTAGCTATGCCATATACAGAAACATTGTGTTGTCATACTATACATAGTGCTAGCTATGTCATATACAGAAACATTGTGTTGTCATACTATACATAGTGTTAGCTATGTCATATACAGAAACATTGTGTTGTCATACTATACATAGTGCTAGCTATGTCACATACAGAAACATTGTGTTGTCATACTATAAATAGTGCTAGCTATGTCATATACAGAAACATTGTGTTGTCATACTATACATAGTGCTAGCTATGTCATATACAGAAACATTGTGTTGTCATACTATACATAGTGCTAGCTATGTCATATACAGAAACATTGTGTTGTCATACTATACATAGTGCTAACTATGTCATATATAGAAACATTGTGCTGTCATACTATACATAGTGTTAGCTATGTCATATACAGAAACACTGTGTTGTTATACTATACATAGTGCTAGCTATGTCATATACAGAAACATTGTGTTGTCATACTATACATAGTGCTAGCTATGTCATATATAGAAACATTGTGTTGTCATACTATACATAGTGCTAGCTATGTCATATACAGAAACATTATGTTGTCATACTATACATAGTGCTAGCTATGTCATATATAGAAACATTGTGTTGTCATACTATACATAGTGCTAGCTATGTCATATATAGAAACATTGTGTTGTCATACTATACATAGTGCTAGCTATGTCATATATAGAAACATTGTGTTGTCATACTATACATAGTGCTAACTATGTCATATATAGAAACATTGTGCTGTCATACTATACATAGTGTTAGCTATGTCATATACAGAAACACTGTGTTGTTATACTATACATAGTGCTAGCTATGTCATATACAGAAACATTGTGTTGTCATACTATACATAGTGCTAGCTATGTCATATATAGAAACATTGTGTTGTCATACTATACATAGTGCTAGCTATGTCACATACAGAAACATTATGTTGTCATACTATACATAGTGCTAGCTATGTCATATATAGAAACATTGTGTTGTCATACTATACATAGTGCTAGCTATGTCATATATAGAAACATTGTGTTGTCATACTATACATAGTGCTAGCTATGTCATATATAGAACCATTGTGTTGTCATACTATACATAGTGCTAGCTATGTCATATACAGAAACATTGTGTTGTCATACTATACATAGTGTTAGCTATGTCATATATAGAAACATTGTGCTGTCATACTATACATAGTGCTAGCTATGTCATATACAGAAACATTATGTTGTCATACTATACATAGTGCTAGCTATGTCATATACAGAAACATTGTGTTGTCATACTATACATAGTGCTAACTATGTCATATACAGAAACATTGTGTTGTCATACTATACATAGTGCTAGCTATGTCATATATAGAAACATTGTGTTGTCATACTATAAATAGTGCTAGCTATGTCATATATAGAAACATTGTGTTGTCATACTATACATAGTGCTAGCTATGTCATATATAGAAACATTGTGTTGTCATACTATACATAGTGCTAACTATGTCATATACAGAAACATTGTGTTGTTATACTATACATAGTGCTAGCTATGTCATATACAGAAACATTGTGTTGTCATACTATACATAGTGCTAGCTATGTCATATACAGAAACATTGTGTTGTCATACTATACATAGTGCTAGCTATGTCATACACAGAAACATTGTGTTGTCATACTATACATAGTGCTAGCTATGTCATATACAGAAACATTGTGTTGTCATACTATAAATAGTGCTAGCTATGTCATATACAGAAACATTGTGTTGTCATACTATACATAGTGTTAGCTATGTCAAATACAGAAACATTGTGTTGTCATACTATACATAGTGCTAACTATGTCATATATAGAAACATTGTGTTGTCATACTATACATAGTGCTAGTTATGTCATATATAGAAACATTGTGTTGTCATACTATACATAGTGCTAGCTATGTCACATACAGAAACATTGTGTTGTCATACTATACATAGTGCTAGCTATGTCATATATAGAAATATTGTGTTGTCATACTATACATAGTGCTAGCTATGTCATATACAGAAACATTGTGTTGTCATACTATACATAGTGCCAGCTATGTCATATACAGAAACATTGTGTTGTCATACTATACATAGTGCTAGCTATGTCATATATAGAAACATTGTGTTGTCATACTATACATAGTGTTAGCTATGTCATATACAGAAACATTGTGTTGTCATACTATACATAGTGCTAGCTATGTCATATACAGAAACATTGTGTTGTCATACTATACATAGTGCTAGCTATGTCACATACAGAAACATTGTGTTGTCATACTATACATAGTGCTAGCTATGTCATATACAGAAACATTGTGTTGTTATACTATACATAGTGCTAGCTATGTCATATACAGAAACATTGTGTTGTCATACTATACATAGTGCTAACTATGTCATATACAGAAACATTGTGTTGTCATACTATACATAGTGCTAGCTATGTCATATACAGAAACATTGTGTTGTCATACTATACATAGTGCTAGCTATGTCATATACAGAAACATTGTGTTGTCATACTATACATAGTGCTAGCTATGTCAAATACAGAAACATTGTGTTGTCATACTATACATAGTGCTAGCTATGTCATATATAGAAACATTGTGTTGTCATACTATACATAGTGCTAGCTATGTCATATATAGAAATATTGTGTTGTCATACTATACATAGTGCTAGCTATGTCATATACAGAAACATTGTGTTGTCATACTATACATAGTGCCAGCTATGTCATATACAGAAACATTGTGTTGTCATACTATACATAGTGCTAGCTATGTCATATACAGAAACATTGTGTTGTCATACTATACATAGTGTTAGCTATGTCATATACAGAAACATTGTGTTGTCATACTATACATAGTGCTAGCTATGTCATATACAGAAACATTGTGTTGTCATACTATAAATAGTGCTAACTATGTCATATACAGAAACATTGTGTTGTCATACTATACATAGTGCTAACTATGTCATATATAGAAACATTGTGTTGTCATACTATACATAGTGCTAGCTATGTCATATACAGAAACATTGTGTTGTCATACTATACATAGTGCTAGCTATGTCATATATAGAAATATTGTGTTGTCATACTATACATAGTGCTAGCTATGTCATATACAGAAACATTGTGTTGTCATACTATACATAGTGCCAGCTATGTCATATACAGAAACATTGTGTTGTCATACTATACATAGTGCTAGCTATGTCATATACAGAAACATTGTGTTGTCATACTATACATAGTGCTAGCTATGTCATATATAGAAACATTGTGTTGTCATACTATACATAGTGTTAGCTATGTCATATACAGAAACATTGTGTTGTCATACTATACATAGTGCTAGCTATGTCATATACAGAAACATTGTGTTGTCATACTATACATAGTGCTAGCTATGTCATATATAGAAATATTGTGTTGTCATACTATACATAGTGCTAGCTATGTCATATACAGAAACATTGTGTTGTCATACTATACATAGTGCTAGCTATGTCATATATAGAAACATTGTGTTGTCATACTATACATAGTGCTAGCTATGTCATATACAGAAACATTGTGTTGTCATACTATAAATAGTGCTAACTATGTCATATACAGAAACATTGTGTTGTCATACTATACATAGTGCTAGCTATGTCATATATAGAAACATTGTGTTGTCATACTATACATAGTGCTAGCTATGTCATATACAGAAACATTGTGTTGTCATACTATACATAGTGCTAGCTATGTCATATATAGAAATATTGTGTTGTCATACTATACATAGTGCTAGCTATGTCATATACAGAAACATTGTGTTGTCATACTATACATAGTGCCAGCTATGTCATATACAGAAACATTGTGTTGTCATACTATACATAGTGCTAGCTATGTCATATACAGAAACATTGTGTTGTCATACTATACATAGTGCTAGCTATGTCATATATAGAAACATTGTGCTGTCATACTATACATAGTGCTAGCTATGTCATATACAGAAACATTGTGTTGTCATACTATACATAGTGCTAGCTATGTCATATACAGAAACATTGTGTTGTCATACTATACATAGTGCTAGCTATGTCATATATAGAAACATTGTGCTGTCATACTATACATAGTGCTAGCTATGTCATATACAGAAACATTGTGTTGTCATACTATACATAGTGCTAGCTATGTCATATATAGAAACATTGTGTTGTCATACTATACATAGTGCTAGCTATGTCAAATATAGAAACATTGTGTTGTCATACTATACATAGTGCTAGCTATGTCAAATATAGAAACATTGTGTTGTCATACTATAAATAGTGCTAACTATGTCATATACAGAAACATTGTGTTGTCATACTATACATAGTGCTAGCTATGTCATATATAGAAACATTGTGCTGTCATACTATACATAGTGCTAGCTATGTCATATACAGAAACATTGTGTTGTCATACTATACATAGTGCTAGCTATGTCATATACAGAAACATTGTGTTGTCATACTATACATAGTGCTAGCTATGTCATATATAGAAACATTGTGTTGTCATACTATACATAGTGCTAGCTATGTCATATATAGAAACATTGTGCTGTCATACTATACATAGTGCTAGCTATGTCATATACAGAAACATTGTGTTGTCATACTATACATAGTGCTAGCTATGTCATATATAGAAACATTGTGTTGTCATACTATACATAGTGCTAGCTATGTCAAATATAGAAACATTGTGTTGTCATACTATACATAGTGCTAGCTATGTCAAATATAGAAACATTGTGTTGTCATACTATAAATAGTGCTAACTATGTCATATACAGAAACATTGTGTTGTCATACTATACATAGTGCTAGCTATGTCATATATAGAAACATTGTGCTGTCATACTATACATAGTGCTAGCTATGTCATATACAGAAACATTGTGTTGTCATACTATACATAGTGCTAGCTATGTCATATATAGAAACATTGTGTTGTCATACTATACATAGTGCTAGCTATGTCATATATAGAAACATTGTGTTGTCATACTATACATAGTGCTAGCTATGTCATATATAGAAACATTGTGTTGTCATACTATAAATAGTGCTAACTATGTCATATACAGAAACATTGTGTTGTCATACTATACATAGTGCCAGCTATGTCGTATACAGAAACACTGTGTTGTCATACTATACATAGTGTTAGCTATGTCATATACAGAAACATTGTGTTGTCATACTATACATAGTGCTAGCTATGTCATATACAGAAACATTGTGTTGTCATACTATACATAGAGCTAGCTATGTCATATACAGAAACATTGTGTTGTCATACTATACATAGTGCTAGCTATGTCATATACAGACACATTGTGTTGTCATACTATAAATAGTGCTAGCTATGTCATATACAGAAACATTGTGTTGTCATACTATACATAGTGCTAGCTATGTCATATACAGAAACATTGTGTTGTCATACTATACATAGTGCTAGCTATGTCATATATAGAAATATTGTGTTGTCATACTATACATAGTGCTAGCTATGTCATATACAGAAACATTGTGTTGTCATACTATACATAGTGCCAGCTATGTCATATACAGAAACATTGTGTTGTCATACTATACATAGTGCTAGCTATGTCATATATAGAAACATTGTGTTGTCATACTATACATAGTGCTAGCTATGTCATATACAGAAATATTGTGTTGTCATACTATACATAGTGCTAGCTATGTCATATATAGAAACATTGTGTTGTCATACTATACATAGTGCTAGCTATGTCATATACAGAAACATTGTGTTGTCATACTATACATAGTGCTAGCTATGTCATATACAGAAACATTGTGTTGTCATACTATACATAGTGCTAGCTATGTCATATATAGAAACATTGTGTTGTCATACTATACATAGTGCTAGCTATGTCATATACAGACACATTGTGTTGTCATACTATACATAGTGCCAGCTATGTCATATATAGAAACATTGTGTTGTCATACTATAAATAGTGCTAACTATGTCATATACAGAAACATTGTGCTGTCATACTATACATAGTGCTAGCTATGTCATATACAGAAACATTGTGTTGTCATACTATACATAGTGCTAGCTATGTCATATATAGAAATATTGCCTGTCTAGTAAAAGAACTACTAGGGCTAAACTAACTCGCTTGCATTCGAAGAGTTCTTCTGTTGACAACAGACATCTCATGGACCTCAGACAACCCCCCGTCACCATCAGTTATAGGACTCATGTCTGCTGCAAAGCCGCTAGCTGCAGTCGTCATATTCCACTTGGTTTCAGACTATTTTTGATTGTTCTGAAAGGAAATAACAAGGGTAAGTATTAAAAAGGTGAAAACCTCAATACATAAGCATATGCGCTGGTCGCACTAAAATTTTATAGTCTTGTAGTGAAATTTTATAAAAGAAATATGCCAAAAAGACACTAATTTTTATTTTAAACAATTAACTTTATTATATCTATGCAGTGCCTATAAAAATCTTATTGATCATTTTGTAGTAGTTTTGCACTATGCAAAAGATTTGCTTTTAGGGCTATTTGCACAGAACAGGTGTTCTTTCTAGTTGCTGGAATAAGCAGAGCTTTACTACAGAGAGGGACAACTCTCGATTTGATGTCTTAGTGCTTAATTTATTTAAATCAGATTTTGCAAGCAGTTTTTGCAGAGCTTATGGCGCCACCTTCTGATAGCTAAATTTCCACTTGTGTAGAAACTTGCTGCTCTTGCAGTGATTGGCTCTCCTTACATACATGCATAAAGCTGGGAAAACTTGGGGCTATTTTAGTTTGTTTTATCTCCAGAGTTTCTTGTGGCTATATTTTCCAAGTGCTGTGAGCTTTATATCCAGCTCTTCTAAGCACTACTCTATTGTTTAAAATAAGATTTTTTGGCAGATCGTTAGACACCCGAGCTATAAAGATCTTCACAGTTTTGTCATGATATAGTTCGGTTTGTATAAGTATCGTACGTTTCGGACTATTAACCGCACCCCTATATAAGCCGCATTTGCTTTTGTTTCCAAAAAACCGATAATTAAGCAATACATAGGCCGCACCTTTTGTATAGGCCGCAGAACTTATGACGGTGTATTTTAACATGGCAGCAACGTCGCTGGTTAAAACGGAACAGTGCCGTTAGGCACTCTTCCGTATTAACCAACGCTTTTTAACCCAATGCCTAATGCATCACTACCGTTAGGCATTGTTTCGTTTTTTCTTTCACCACTAAAAGCACACTAACTGAAGATTCCGGTTAATGCTACCCAGAGGTGAAAGAAAAACCACGGAATAGCCGCACCCTTGTATAAGCCGCATGGCTCAAAACATCAAAAAAAAGTAGCGGCTAATAGTCTGAAAACTACGGTAGTATGATGAATTCAAATTTGCTATCATTCTTTTTCACCTTTTACAGTTACTGGAAAGTCTGTTCAGAATAACACATATAATTAGCCAGTGAGTATGAGAGTAAAATAAAACAGTTAACTAAATCATTGGTTGAGATTTGACCTTCACCTAATATATTCCGGGAGGCAACTGCAGCTGCTGGTTACTAACTCTTTAAAAAGGCAAAGAGTTATATCAAAACTCTAACCAACGTATCTTCACAGCCGTTTGATACAACCAGCCTTTTAATTTCTTGTCATTAAAGAGCAGCCATGACCTAGTGGTCTAGAGTGTCGGACTTATTATCAACAGGTTAGGGTTCAATACCCAAAAAGATCACTAGTGGTGACAAGAATGACATCCAATCTTAAATTGCTATATGCAACTGAGCATGTCCCCAGTCATCAAGGTTCTCTTCACACTAGGTTCAGACAAGTCTGGTAAAGATCACAGAGCCATCGTTTGTGCAACTATGCTCTTAAAACACGCGCAGCTTCTACTTGCTGTAAGCTAAGCAAACATCGTAATCAATATTTGAGAGAACGCTTACACATATTACTGCTAAACATGGACAACTACTCCTGGAAGTCTTTGAAATTAACCATTTCTTCAAGAGTTTTGTTTTGAAAATTCAATTTGGTTTTTGTTTAAAATTGCTCCAAGGAAGGCTGTATTAAACATAAGTGGCTTTAAACTGGTACTTAGGCTAACAATAGCAAACAGTAGTTCTTATTGTACTGTCTAATTGGCCGGCAGAACAGAGTAAGTTCAGTAGGTAAATTGCTATCATGTGAAAATAGAATTATATTTATATTACTGAGACAAGAAAACAAATCATAACATTGTGTACACTGTGCCAACGGCTTTATAATTCTTTGTGTACTGATAGTTCACACTCCATGATATTCCTGTGTTTACTAGGTTTACAAGGGCTTTATTTCCTGTCAATTACCTGTCGATGTGATTCAGTTCACACAATGTTACCACATGAAAAGAAGTTGTCTGTTTACGACAAGAAATTCCTGCGTTACCAAATTGCTTTGGCTAATAATTATGAGGGATGTTAGCTTTTAGCAGGCTCCTTTGTTGATATTGCATAGACTGACACAAGTTCAATAAAGTTCAATATATTTATAACAAATGGAGATTGTCATAAATGTACCAATGGAGATTGGCACACACTTCTTAAGACCACATTTGGTGAACCACTTCTCCTAAACGTAAGATACAAAGAAATCTACTGCTAGATCTGTAAGGAAAGAAGACTCCGATTTTAGTGATTTCGTTTGTTCTGTTAATTTATTATTTTCTTATTTAATTTATTTCTGTCTCTGTCATTACCAGGAGAAAGAGTCTATTAAGTGCAACTAAACATGAATAATGAATTGAAACAACAATGGCGTGTAAAAGTCGAAGAACAACAATTGTCGATAATGGTGATGAACTTGGTGTCAGGGCCGCAGTGGTAGTTAATAAAAGTGGGCCGATGTTCTCCAGTATTTCTCTCCGGTGAGTCAATAATAGGAAGACTCAAAAAGATGACTTCATGTATGACTCAAACTACCTATAAGCCGTATGATGATGCATAACCTCACAGCTGTCTCAACTGACTTGTACGACTAGAATAGGTGAGTGGAGATATTTACCAGACATTCCATTCCCTCTGCTGAAGCCAGACCTTATGTATGTGTAGGTTATGAAACCCCTAGCCTATGAATTAGGAGCTATTAAAAGCTCTGATAGCTTACAATAGCTTAGTGATTTGCATAGCCTTCTGGTATGTATTTGGCCTATTCCAAGGTGATCGACTGAACTAGCAGACAGCACGCGGCCTAAACTGTATGTTAGTCAAAAGGTAGGTACCTTGACACTCTCGTCATTCCTATATATATCACCTATGAGTGAGATTATTATGAACTAACAGATTAATCAGCTATGGAAGAGTTAACCATGATCTGGCTTACTGACCTGAGACGTTATATCACAGCATGAATGTTCATGTTTGTCTTTTTATCAAGCTCTGTTCCTGTTTGTCAGATTTACGTGCAGGTTACTCCTAGAGATTAAGATAACTATAGTTACACTACTTACCAACAATCCAGCCATAACTGAATTGTTCAACTATTTAGCCCTGGACTTACTTGTAAATAGCTTCTACAGCTCGAGGCGTGAGACCATATGCGCTGTATGACTGAGACTGTAGGCTACATTGTGGAGAGAGTTCAGTGCCCTCTCGTGATTATGAGGTACAATAGTCTGCCTTTTCAGAGTTAGCTGCCTTCGTTAAAAATTGTTTAATGAAGTAATGCTTTAAAGTGTGTCACCTTCTCTTAGGTAAGAGAAGGTAACTCTAATTTCTATGTCATCTGAACATAGTCAGCTCTTATTCAAATGTATAGTAATGCCTTAAAATTTATATATTACTTTGTGGGCAGTAATTTCATTTAGAACAGAAATATTTTTAAACCCTGTCATACAACATCCATAAAATGAAACAAAATGACAACAGCTAGTCACTAAAGAAAATAAACAGTTTAACGTTTAATATTCAAAATAACTGTTTCTGCTAAGAGAATGGATATTAGGTAGAAGATTGTTAAAGCAGCTAACAATGATTTTTTCAAAGTATTTGCTAGATGTTGCATGCAATTTGTTCATATCAAGTAAGTTGAAATGAGGTGAAAACCTATAACTGTCCCGTAATAGACTGTTGAAAATGGTCCAATTTTCACAACAGATCGCATCGCTAACTTATGTACTCATAAGGTCTCCGCAGCACGCTACTCTTCCAATTCATGCGATGCCTACCATAACATGCATGTCACATTTTCATGTTTGAACAGGTTAAAATGGTGTTCTGTAGATTACAAGCTTCATTTATACTTTTTGGTTTGCCTTGACTTTCATTAATCATTTTCTTTACATTTTAATGCTTATGTTTTGTACAAGTAAGAGCAAGGAATAAACCAACAGTGATAGTAGTCTTGATCAGAAAATGATGCCATCAGAAGTTGCAAAGCTTTCCCGGTTTGTGGTTTCTCATACTTTGCGTTGGCCACTTTTGTACACCCCTAATTAAGGACAAGATCATAAATGTTGAAATTTTAAAACAGACAGGCCTATTATCGATGGCTGATAGCCTTATTAAAAAATCTGAGATGATTGAGTCGTGTACACAGAGTGCAACAAGACCAGCTCCGATGTCAACTATTATCTAGTCACATCTATGTGATGGTAGGAGAAATCGAGGAAAGCCAAAACACTGCTCGAAAGATGTAGCTAAGAGAAATTTAAAATAGAGGCAAATAAATACAAATTCATGGCAGCTGATTTGATCTGATTAGAGATTTGCTGTCATATGCATGCCGCAATCATAGATAGTCGTAGTTACCTCGAAAGACTGCGAAAGAGAGATCATTAAATATATAGTTGAAGAAATCTTAGTCATTCATATTTTCTGAGATGAGGTCTATTTTTTTCCCAAAATGTCAACCGGAAATTCTGCGATGAAAAGCTTACAAAAGCGGCTAACAATGTTGGCTTGATTGTGTAGTAAGTGGCTAGAAAACTCTGAATGCTTACGGGCAGCTTCGATACTATGAAAGATGTGAGTGTTGTTACTAGGCAATGCTAGTTCTATGAAATAGAAAGAAATGGAGAGCAAAACTAACAACAATTCAGAACTAAAAGGTTCAGTCGTGAGAAAAACTCGAAGTAAAAACTAGGATTTTTGTCACAAAAAATAAGAAAGATTAAACAAGCTAGTTTTTAAAATTTCTATCTCTACATCGATGTCACTCAGAGGAAGCTGACAGCTCGATCAGTAGTAGAATCATATGAATAGGTGGTATAACTATTGTAGAATAAGAATAAAATCTTCACTCATCTGAGGGGAGTTGAGCTTCGTGTCTCATTTACCAAAACTATGTCAAGGACATGAGACTTATAGCACAGAGTATATAGCACAGCATAGACTTCTCTGAGCCCTTTGGGATTACTATAAATGCTGCTCATGAGACAAAGGTTGTTGATAATTATAATAGCTGTTTTAATTTTTCATGTGTTCTTCGGTGAGAATCACCAGACTGCATACAACTTCAGTTCATGCTCTGTTAACAAGTGTTGGTTTCCTGATTATTCGCAAATGTACTTGAAAAGGTTTGCTGCTCAATAATTACTAAAAATCGGTTGTTAAATACATTGCATCACACCATGAGCAGCGAAAAGCTTATATTCTTCAATAGAAAAGGAAGTAGGTAAGTAGCCAAGGCTTCAAAGTGTGATGAATTATGACGCTTTATTTCTGAAAGTTTCATAATCATATTCTTCAGGTTTATAACTTATAGAGTGAATTGATTGATAACCAAACAGTATCAATGTGGAGGAAACAACTCTTGTTTACATGTTTGTGGCACCTAGATATCTAAACGATCAGAAGAGCTACAGCTACTCATAAATCAGAAAGAGACTATTGACAACAACTTCACTCCTTATTTTTTTGCTGTTTGTGTCCTTTCTTGACCCATCTGAAAGTTCAGTTTGGTCTTTAACAAATATTACCAAGTTGGTAAAATTGTAAATAAGTTTGTCATTCGAGTCTTTGAAGCACAAAACAAAAGATGAAGCCTCCCTTGCTTTTCAATTAGATAAGCATTTTCCATAAGCACACTTGTCATGCTTCTCTTGCATCTCTTATGGGAATGAATACTTTATCTAACTAAGAGTCGAGAAGTAGTGTGACGAGCCACATTTCTTTTAGGATTGTACAGATGGACTTACGTGTCAGCTGGGCTGACCAGATCTACACTGTGTTGTGTTATCTCAATCGGATTTCACCACAACTATCTGCAAATCGCCAGCTTAGTTGAAGGAAAAGCAATGGCTTATGTGAAGAGAATTACATCATAGAAGGAAATTGAAAGAATAGTTTAACTCTAAACTTAGACAAAGAGGAAGTTGTTTAGAGGCTCCTTTAGGAACGTATTTACACTAGCTTTTTATCAAATGTAAACAGGCCTTTCCCAACTTATATTTACATGTAAAAAGAGACCTTCCTTAAAAGAACGCTAAACCCTGAGAATATCCTTACTTCTACACCTATGAATAACATCCAGCCCCATCAAACATATGGACTGAGAAGACACCGAAGGATGAAATCAAACGATACGAGAGCAAAGTTTGCTCCACCTATCTGTATAGATCCATACGAAGAAGATCTAGCGCAATAATCCTTACCTTTAGTCTGTGTCTCTACGGAACTGTCAGTGTGACTCAGCACTCATCTAGCCCGTTATCGTACTCCACCTATGAGCTCTGTCTGCCTTGCGCTGCTTAACTCACTGATTAACTCTCTTATCAACTTTCTATTTACAGTAGTCGTAACTCCTAAACTAAGTGTACTTAAATCCCTCAAACCAAACTCTCTCTCACTCTATAAATAGCAAGAAAGAAGCTGAAGACCGCTCACTAACCGTCATGGAGGTCCAATGTTAACACGCTGCCGCTTGTGTATACAATCAATATAATCAATATAATCTTGAATAAAAATTAGTTGTCAATCTTATTTCAACAGATTGTTTCATGTGAAGTGGTAATAGAATCCTGAAATCAAGAATAGTCTGCAATAGTTCTTTGATGTGGCATTAAAAGAGAGGTGATGGTAGACATCTATAGCAATCGGCATGAAACAAGCTTGCAGTCGTTAAGCAGAGAGGTGATGGTAGACAACTATAACAATCGGCATGAAACAAGCTTGCAGTCGTTAAGCAGAGAGGTGATGGTAGACATCTATAGCAATCGGCATGAAACAAGCTTGCAGTCGTTAAGCAGAGAGTAATTTCTTTGCTTTAGAGATATACAGTAGCTGTTATAGTTATAGATCTACCTAGTAATTTGTTGTGTTCTTCGTCATTTATGGCATAAACTCACTTTTTTTATTATCTCAGTAATAGTAGTGGTGTAGCCTAAGAGATTAAAAACTAACTTAAAGTGAGGGTGTTATGATTTATGTTTGTCTATATTCTTACAGCTATTTACAAATAACTATACAACCTTCGATGCCTCTTCATATCTTCTGAATAATAGCTAAAATGTGGGTAACATAAGAGTAGGTCATCATAGGCTTCATCTAATCATCTTTCAAAACTAAATCACTCAGGATTAGTAATTGCTTTTAGACTATACACTGAGGTTACTATGGCAACCTTGCATCCATATCCATACTCCTTCCTATATCTACTTAGTAACCTCGCATATATGTCCATATTCCTTCATATATCTACTTGGTAACCTTGCAAATATATCCATATTCCTTTATATATCTACTTGGTAACCTTGCATATATGTGCATATTCCTTCAAATATCTACTTGGTAACCTTGCATATAGGTATATATTCCTTCAAATATCTACTTGGTAACCTTGCATATATGTGCATATTCCTTCAAATATCTACTTAGTAACCTTGCATATATGTCTATATTCTTTCAAATATCTACTTGGTAACCTTGCATATATGTCTATATTCCTTCAAATATCTACTTGATAACCTTGCATATATGTCTATATTCCTTCAAATATCTACTTGGTAACCTTGCATATAGGTATATATTCCTTCAAATATCTACTTGGTAACCTTGCATATATGTGCATATTCCTTCAAATATCTACTTAGTAACCTTGCATATATGTCTATATTCTTTCAAATATCTACTTGGTAACCTTGCATATATGTCTATATTCCTTCAAATATCTACTTGATAACCTTGCATATATGTCTATATTCCTTCAAATATCTACTTGGTAACCTTGCATATAGGTATATATTCCTTCAAATATCTACTTGGTAACCTTGCATATATGTGCATATTCCTTCAAATATCTACTTAGTAACCTTGCATATATGTCTATATTCTTTCAAATATCTACTTGGTAACCTTGCATATATGTCTATATTCCTTCAAATATCTACTTGATAACCTTGCATATATGTCTATATTCCTTCAAATATCTACTTGATAACCAAGCATATATGTAAATATTCTTGAATATGTTTACTTGGTAACCTAGTACTGTACATATGTACATTTATGTGTATGTCTTTACTTTAATGGTTTCTCAGTGCCATCTTACTGTCAACAGTGTTTGACAATTATACACAAGCAATTGGTTGCGGAGTTAAAACTTTTGTTTTTCTCCATAAATACATAAAAATGATAAAAGAGAAAAATCGGCTCAAATCAAATGATGTCTAAAACGCCTATAAAAGCAGTTTCTTACACAGTTAAGCACTTAGTGCAAACTTGAATATAAAATTTGATTATCAAGCACCCTCGCGGACAGGAGATGGAGGTGAGTCAAGTGAAGTCTCACCAAAACTTAATAAACCTGGTAATTAAATACTATATAAAAACTTATGTGAGTCTAGAAATAGAGTCAATCAAGAAGGAGAAATGTTTGAATTGGATACCACTCTTTCTTTCGTGATTGGTCTATTTGAGTAGAAACAGAATAGATATACGCAAAAGTCTGAGAGGAGTCCAAAGAACTCAAAAGCAGTGATGACAGACCATCCCATCCACAGCCCAAATGTTCCACCTTAAATAATAGTGATACAAATCAAGCTTGAGGTTGTTGAGCAGAGAGTAATTTTCTTGCTTTTCAGATATACAGTAGCTGTTATAGCTATGGTTCTACACAGTAATTTTTTGTGCTCTCACATTCTTTATTATTTCAGACCATACTTATTCTACATATTTGAGAAGTAAGTTTTGTAGCCACTCTGTCACCAAAAGTATTTATCCTATCCTATTATTGACAATAAGGGCTGAGCAACTTATTAAGATGATACTAACACTACAAAAGCCACCAATTTTCTTTCAAATCGCTACACATATAAGCATGTTTAAAAATCATGTTAAAGTTGGCCCTATTTGTCGACGAGTATAAATTTAGCGTTTATGGAAGTTTTTATCATAATATGCAGACATTGCTGTTACTCCGAAACCATGCTGAAAAGGCAGTAAATATCAATTAATATTTAATAATATTCATTTGTAGAACATTCTTAGCTTTCCATTGATGCGTATAATACCAACATTTTAGATGGTCCTATAATGACAACCAGCATTGTAAAAAAAATTGTTTGGTAAAATCGATTATTGCAGACCCCATCCAGAGTTTTTCCTGATAATTATATTACTGCATTACTATCATAACTTGCACCAATTTTGTATTATCAGATGAAATGCAAGTTACTATCTACAACTAAAGATAAGTTATGACAAGCTTCCTGTCACCAGCTGTTATATCAAATAAAATAAAAATTTGTAGCTTTAAATTTTTATTGGCTTAAGGTAATTGCTTATAACAGTGATAACAATAATAACAGGAATAACAAGGATGACATTGATAACAGTAGTAACCGTAATAACAGTAACAACAGTAATAACAATAACAACAGTAGTAACAGTGATAACAGTACTTAATACTAATATACCTAATACTAATACTATATATACTAAGTACTAATATACAGTACTAAATGGGAACGCCTTTAACTAATTTGGCATGATACAGTTTGTGTGGACACCGCATAAGTTACATTACCCAAAAATACTGGTGCTTATTTTGATATATGTTTCAATAAACTTTTTTGTGTACCAGAAAAAAAACACGTTTATTTGCTTTGCGTAAATTCTATAGAATGTTTTAGTTAAACATATAGCAAAATCATAACACCCTTTTAGTTGAAATTTTGGACGGGTTTTCGTTACAAAGTAAGAAGTTTTTGTTTGTGCTTCCATTCTCAAAGTGGCATGAGCCAGCTTACTCAGCAATGGCTGTGTAATCCATAACAGTGTCTACGATGAACATGTAGCGCTTATGACAATAGCAGACTTGACAATTTTAAAAGTCTTAGCTAAGAATTTTACTATAATAAAAGCTGTGTCCACCCATCTGTCCAAAGCTACGCTTAGAGGTTGAGAAAAGATATTGCATTGCATGGGATTTGAACTCGGAACTGTCTCCTCAGTTTACCCACATCCAACAATCAAACCATTCACCCACTAGCATTTCAGAATCATAGTACTGTATGTATAATTATTACATATGACAACCTCTCACGGTGCACCGGTCTGCCTGGGTATGAGTAATTGTAGAATACAGAACACAACTTACCCAAATCAGAGACAAACTGGGCACCACCGTAGGCTGGAACTTGTTCGTACATTGAGTAGCTCATATCCTGATAGAAAATATTTAACTTGAGAAAATTAGAGGTTATAGGCTTCTCAGGGTCACTATCCAAGTTGGGATATTGTGTTTTGATGACTTCATAGAGAGACGGATGAGTCATATTGAAGTACTCGATGAAGCCATTCTAGAACAGGAGCTATTTTATATTAACAACTAGGTGAATGCCTGGCATTGAACGGGTAATAAAAAAGTTTTTGCATAAAAAGTTTGTTTTTAATTGGCTAAGTTTCTTTACCCAATGAATTTAAGTAACTTAAGCTAGTAACGTAAGCTAGTCTAAATCTTTACTATAATAAGAGCCATTATTATAACTTAGCCAGTGTTAAGAAAAAAGATTCCATCCTAATCTCTCACGAAATGATGATCTTCAAGTGTGCTAGGTGAAGAGTGAAGCATGCTATTTTAACCAAGCAGGATTAAATATTATTCCATTGTATAGGAATGTAACCGCTTGACCGGATAGACACGCCTGCCTGTAGACCTGGAGGTCGCGAGTTTGCATCCAGTGTGAGGCAGATTTTCCGTTCTTACAACTATACTTTATTGGAATGCAAAGCCTAAAACTGTAATGGACACACAAACGCCGAACAGACAAACACTGAGATATATATATATAGATTAAGATTATCTATACTGATGGTGTATATGATGGACCCTTGGATAGACAATCAAGCAAGCCAAAAGTTCTGGTGTTTTTGTTTACAAATTTCACATAATTCCTTTTACAGACTCACCATGTAACTGGCAGCAGGGAACATGGAGGTAGAGAGGTACGCATCAAACTTTATCTGCCTGTGCAATAGAACACGATAGATTTCTATCACACCAAGCAGTGTATAACTACTACATATAAATAATCTAGCATAAAATAAATAAACATTGATATATTTATAAACAACTATGTTATATGAATACAAAATAAATAAACCTTGATATATTTATAAACACCTATGTTATAAGAATATAAAATAAATAAACATTGATATATTTATAAACAACTATGTTATATGAATACAAAATAAATAAACCTTGATATATTTATAAACACCTATGTTATAAGAATATAAAATAAATAAACATTGATATATTTATAAACAATTATGTTATATGAATATAAAATAAATAAATCTGTATAGAATTAATAACGAATATCTTGAGAAATAGTTTATAGGTATACATAGAAGACATTCCAAGTAGTGCTGCCTCTGTCATTGCCTCTGTCACTACTTACTCGCATTGTTGGAAACAAAATTCACATTTGAGCTGCCGTGTGTTAAATGCTGTTGTGACCCTGTGCTTGCATGACTCTACAAAAACAACTAAAACTGTGTAATGCTGTAGAATTATTTGAGGATTTACTGTTATAATTGCACTGTGCACTTCGCCTAAGAATATTCCATTCATAACTGAATGACACTGGTTGTTGGTACGTAATCACAGGTGTGCATAGTACTAGTAGATGAGTCAGCATTAGAGTGGCTATTCATTTACATGACTTTTCGAACATTGTGAAGTTGAGTCAAATAATATAATGTTTTTGCTTATTGTATCAAACTTTGACAAAAAACAATAACAAGGGAAGATAAGTCCACAGCGTAAAGTGCAGCCTTGAATAGGAATAATTGAATTCAACTAAGCATCATCTGTGTCAGGCTATGAAAATTCAAATGAATCAATAGCTTTTCTTTTTATCGAATTATCAGAAGCACTGTTGTTGAATTGTGGTTAAAATGCTCAGATCAAGCAAAAGTGTGGTTATGACATCTATAATTGCAAAGAGACAAACAAAATAGAGACGCGTAACACTGTAACTTGAACACAATAGACGGTATCAACTATAACAACGGCAATAAGCAGTGACATCATTTCGGCATGTACTTTTTTTTGGAGCATTTTTACTGCAACCAAGTTTGGTCGATTTTAATCTGGAAACATCCTGTCAATCAGATTACCTCAAACACCAAAAAAAATCGCAAATGATTAAAAAATACTGATACTTTCTTAAAATTTATTATTTTATTAAAATTTTGTGTAAATTCATTTTTCAGTATTAGCAATTGATGCATCCTCTTCTCACTATTTAATTATTATATCAAAACTGCTTGAGCAAAATTTTCCATATAGCTCTTTAGGAAAAACGAAAACCAACAACAAAGCTTGTATGTGTTATTCTTGTTTTGAGACTGATTTGAATAGAAAAATGAAAATGAAAGACCTTTGAACAGAAAATATTTTGTCACAGTTAATTGGTATGCTTGTTACAAGCCAAAGTCTGCTGGGTCTAGAGAAATGCCAGTTTTTCGTTTTGCCAGAAATTGTCAGTTTTCTTTTAGAGCAACTAATATTATATCTTAAAGCGGAAAGCATTTGCTGTTATACACCAGAGCCTCTATATAATCATGTGAAAACAAAAGTTTATCTTCCAAGACTTACGGATTCCACAATACTCAGGTACCTCTTATGATTATTAATATAATTTGCTAATATACGCACATATGAACAATACAAATTTTTTATTCACTTTTGGAATGAGAATTTTTATTTTTAATTCTCACTTCAAAAAGTCATAATTACCAGAGAATTTTTAATTTGTTAGGAATTTAATTTAATTTTTAATCTGAAGTGACATAATCAGCAAAGATTACTGCAATATAAACAAATACTTGAGATATCTAAATTTTGAAGATCATTATTTAACAGTATAATATTATCCTTATAGTTATAGTTTTGACATCCTTATTGAATAAGTCTGAGGTGGTTGGTCCATGTACACAGAATGGAACATGACTGGCTGCCATGTCAACTATTATACTCGCAACTATATGATGGTGAGCAAAATCAAGCAAGGTCTAAATTCTGCTATAAAGATGTAGCTAAGAGGAGTATAAACTGAATGCAGATCAATACAAACTCATGCCAGATGACTGCTTGTAATCGAACTGATTAGAGATCTGCTATCATATGTAAGACACAACCATAGACAGTCCTAGTCACCTCTACTGACTGCACGAGAGAGAGAGAGAGAGAGAGAGAGAGAGAGAGAGAGAGAGAGAGAGAGGGAGCGAGGAGAGAGGGAGGGAGAGAACAACCCTTTTGTAACAACAAAAGGGATTGGATGTTACATTGGTTTGGATGTTACAAACAGCTCATGCCTTACTGTTTGAAGAAGTACCTCAATTATGCATGTATGTAGTATGTCTGTACCGACAAGATTTTCTGTAAAACAACTATCAAACTCCTGCAATGACTAGTGACATTTGCTCATAAAAATACACAAAAAACTCTAGTTATAGAATATGTACTACACTCGTTAGCGGCTATACGTGTATATTGTACATTATTCAAGCAAATCTACACCAACTTACGGTCATTGTCAATCGCCATTCGACAAGGCATGAAGACTGGTTCATAGTCTGCAAAGACTTGCGATTTGTTGCTATAGGGAATGCTTGGATCAAAGCACTTGCACATCCGCACTAAACTAAAATAATCAGAACTTCATGATCATCAGTCTGCACAGTTCACTTGTTTATATTATATATTACAGTTTAGTGCATCCCGCTTTATTGCAATTTTGCTAGTTTGCAGTGGATTCGCTGGTCTGATTTGCATGTGGAGGCAACTCCTCTGACAGCCTCTCCAAGGCTTCAACACTTCTATGATGCTTATGTGCTGCACATAGGGTTTCATCAGTCCTTGAGACAAGAACAAGAGCTGGTCTGCTGTATACTAGATAGAACTTCATGCAGAAGAAGTTCTTAGACTCATAGACTTAGTTCTTAAAATACACAACCAATAGATTGTAGATTTAGACTTTGTTCTTGCTATTTCAGTGTTTAATATAGAACTCATTTTTTTATTGTTTAAATTTTTAAGTAAATTTGTTTTTTACATAACAAGCTTTCACAATTTCTGTTACAGAAATATTGTGTTAATTAAAACACTATTTTTGAGTTGCTTGAAGTTTTTTCATACTTTTCTGACTATTATAAGTCATGCGGTGCTATTGTCCACTATAGAATACATACTGTTTCTGGTAACAGGTTCGAAGGCACGCCCATTCTGTATAGCCAACTGCAAAAGGCACTGCGTAAGCATTCTCACTGTTCATATCACTTGTTGTACAGTTTCCATAAGGTTCACTGAGTCTCTTCACTACACTCTACAAGGAACAACATACACGCATGTTGACAAAATTTTGTTTCCTTGTAAATCATTTCACACGCTGCTGTCATATTTGTCTCAATCTTCTTTTGTCAGTTTTAGTTCCTCTCACTGATGACTCCAGCCACAAATCACATTTGCTCCTTTTTACTATCCACACACATCCACATCTTTACTTTTTCCCACTCCCCCCACTTTATATCCTTGTTCCCTTAAATTTTCAAATCCTCATTCTTTCTCACCCACTTGCCATGGCTTTCATAATACTTCTTTGTCTGACTGTTGTGCCTAGCACACTCACACTATCTCAACTTTAGACCTGTATGTCTCTAGAACTTCAAACTCTAACATTCTAGCACATTGCTGCCTTTTACAGTCACACTCTCGCAATCTCATGCTCTCGCACTTTCACATTTTCACACTCTCACACTTTCTCCCACTCGCAATCTCACACTCTCGCACTCTCACACACTCGCAATCTCACACTCTCACACTCTTGCAATCTTACACTCTCACAGTCTCGCAATCTCACACTCTCACAGTCTCACATTCTCACGTTCTCGCACTTTCACATTTTCACACTCTCACACTCTCGCAATCTCACACTCTTGCAATCTTACACTCTCACAGTCTCGCAATCTCACACTCTCACGTCTCACAATCTCACGCTCTCGCACTTTCACATTTTCACACTCTCACACTCTCACACTCTCGCAATCTCACACCACCTTCCTAGCCATTTGTCAATAGATTCTCAGTACTTGAATAGCAAATTCTTACACCTTTCTTATGGCTATATCGCTTGTATGTCCAGGAGCTGCAGATATTCCAACTGCTTCAGGAAATGGCATTGCATTCTGGTCATGAATGACTATTCTGGCTCCTGCCTCATCGGTCTCCGACGAGAGATACTCATAAACTCCAAGGTTTAATATCAGTTTCAAACCTTTAAAAACATTAAAACTTTCTGTAGCCTTGAGTGTTGTGTTACCATGAACTAATACAATCTCTTGTGAAAGCCGTATAATTATAAACATTTCTGATGCATTAGCTATAAATATTTAAATTGCCTGATAAGATATCCTTGACTTTTGAACATCCTTGTATAAAATCCTTCCACTTTAAATTCTCTCCCAAGACAGAACTTAAGAGCTCTAATTGTTCAAGTATTGTTCTATAAGAATCTACCTTTTAATAGGTCGCTATTGCTAGAATTAAGACTACAAAAGTGGGTTATTTGTTTCAAATTAAAGAAAGCTTGTAACGGAAGCATAAAAAATGGTTTAACAACTGTGATGAAAATTTTGTGTGCCATTTTTTAATGGTGAGTTTTGCAGCTGCTATAAAGGTTACATATGTTTACAACATAATCACTGGCTTCCCAAACTTTGTATAATCTAAGTCTGTATGAAATTTTATCAGTTTCCTTTCATGAGCACTCTTTGGTCAATACTCCGCAAGTCTTAGCTTAGTCTGAAAGTTGTATGTTTGTAAGTTGCACACATGTAAGTTGTATCTTTGTAAGTTGTATGTTTGTAAGTTGCATGTTTGTAAGTTGTATCTTTGTAAGTTTTATTTTTGACTAACCTAGTTTAGTGCAAATTTTATGAACACTGCGGTCCTTAGCTCTCAGTTGTATAAACTATAAAAATGGTGATCACTAGCTCTCAGTTGTATAAACTATACAAATTGGTGGTCACCAGCTCTCAGTTGTATGCTATGCAAGAGTACCAGCATAATAATACAAACATCCAAAACAATTCACTTACAACCCATACTCCAAAATATATTTATTCTATCTGCTTATCTGGGACATAGTTATCAGAACTTGACAAAGACAAAAATAGTATCAACATCAGAAAGCTATTGAGAAAATGTTTACCAAGTAGAACCTAAGTAACCTCTGGTGTTGACCAGGGACCAGAATTACGTACCATATTTAGGCCCAGCTAGATAACTGTGCTTTACCATCAGAGAAGTGTCCTTGCCAGAGTTGAATGTGTAGCAGTTGCCATAGCCACTGTCATAAAATTGCCAGAATTCTGTCAGATTGCAGTTTATTCCATTATATGAACAGAAGATGACTGTCTCCTCCAGAGTGTAACCAAGGGCTATCTTTTCTTCTGTGGCCATCATAGCTAGCTCTAAGTAATATAGAGTCAATAAACCATTTAAAATATAATATGTATACATTATATATGTGAGTATATATATATACACATATATATACACGCGCACATATATATATATATATATATATATATATATATATATATATATATATATATATACACACACATATATATACACACTTAGTAAGCTATATTAGCTGGATACAGTTATTAATTATTTCGATGATGTCACTTTCAAAGTTTTAAAGAAAAAACTGTAAAGCTTTGAAGTTAGAAAACGGTCATAACTTTTAAGGTTTCAAAAAAATTTTCAACGTTTTAAAGTTAAAATATGCCATAACAATGGCTGCTATTTTGTCATATTTATGTCACTATGGCTGCTATTATTTCATAGTATTTTTTAAGCCAAAATCATAGTAGCAGATAATGAACAGTACTTATGAACGCATGCCTTACCTTCGGTAATGCGTATAACAGTGTCCATGTTCCAGACTCTGTCGTCAGATCCATTCATACGCATCACTTGATCCATATCAAGCAAACTCTGCAACTTTTTGGGGATTTTCGAGTTTTTTATTGCATTATTGTTGCAGATTGTAACAGCTGTAAAAAACATTGACAGAAATTTAATTTGTAAACTCACAAGAACTTATTTGTGCTTTAAAATATGATCGGTTAGGAGAAATTCTCTTATTACCTGGAAATACTAAAGAACGTTCCTCAAACATTTCAATATTTGTTGTGGCAGCAAAGCTGATATAGCTGCTTATGACAAACCGAAGATGGCCAATGAGAAAGGCAAATGTGGCCACAGACAGCAAGGACCAAACCAGCTTCTTTATAATACCTGAGAAATATAAAAAGCCTTATAAATGTACTTATCATTTGCATTTCCGCCGTCTCCTTGCTTACACACTGTCTTGTGACATCTTGACATTCCGTGAGCAGTATTATAGATCATTGGAAACAAGTACATGCAAAAGGTTTGATAAAGTCATAAGTTTGTCAACAGAGACTCTGCACGATGCCATGATATAACAGAGCTCTATAATGAGTGTGCTAAAGTGGTCAACGGCAGCAGGTAATTATAGAGTTCAATGTCAGCAGGTAGTCAGCATTCAATGTCAGCAGGTAGTCAGGGTTCGATGTCAGCAGGTAGTCAGCATTCGATGTCAGCAGGTAGTCAGAGTTTAATTTCAACAGATAAAGTTCTGGGTAGCTTCATAAAGAGATACCTTAACAACATCATTTATACCTTTCAAAAAGTTGAAAAACTTCATCAGGAAGTTGTAACTTAAATGCAGTACATCCAAGTAGAGTGTACTTATAGCACAGGGTGTTACAAATGAGATTTAATAACAGTACTAGAATAGGCTTTAAAATAACAGATTACATTTTTAGAATGAGTTCCATCAGTTTATCCATCGCCAGTACATCACTCCTTTAAAGAGTCCTGAAGACATAAGGCCTAACTAGCTCTAGTTTCGTACTATAGCAGGACTGACTAGCATTACCAACACATAACTATGAAAGGGAAATCGCTAGTCTTAAGGTAACACAAAGTAGAACTAGCCTTCCTATTGGTTGGTAGCTTGTGTACAAGCTCGACAAGACGAGTCATATCTATAGAGTATAGACACTATAGATATATATATATCTATGGTGTCTATAGAGTATAGACACCATAGATATATATATATATATATATATATATATATATATATATATATATATCTATGATAGACACTAACATCAGCTTCACAAACTAGCTTGTTAAACACACTGATTGGAGTTGACCAATGAGCAGTGACATAATAGACAATGAAAGCATCAGTACGCCCACACAAAATAGCTTTAGCTATCTTCTGACTTTTAGCTAGTTTGAGGTTGTTTATTTTTTGAGTTAACTTTTTCTGGTTTCTAATTTCCTCATATTTGAGGTCAACTCTAAGATAATGACCAGAATATCATTGCAAGCTGTCTATTCTTGTCATGTGAATCAGTTTGGCAAAACAGAAGGAACTTTTAGTGTAAACTGACAATCACTCATCTTTGAAAAAAACCTTCTGCTAACGATAGCATAGCTCAGAGATATTATGAGATATAAATTCTGCCGACTATGACATAACATAATATGAAACACTATGGTATAATGTAATATAAAATACTATGATACAATATTATATAATCTTTACTATAATAAAAGCCTTGTACGTCCGAAGGCCCGCTGAGAGCATTTGGAAAAAATGCATCACACAGAAAATGAACTAGGATACTCAGCCTGCCAGACCAACGTACTAACTACTGCATTACTCATCCACCTTCCCGTGTCTTGGACAAACTATGCACACACTTATTACACATGAAGATCTCTCTTACTACACGGGACTGCCAGGGTACTAGTCTATATATATAAATCCATAGGTGTTTGTTAGTTTGTTTGTTGCTCTGTCATATGTCCAATTATAGTGATAAAAAACATGAAAGGATCACTTTGCACTGAAATTATACTCAGAAGCACTAGTTTTGCAGATGGGCATGCTAACCATTATGACCCCGCCCCCCCCCTACTGCCACCTTGCCGTCGTATAGAATAATTGTGAGCATACCTATTACACATTCCAATCTTTACTGGTGATTAGTTAAAATACGCCCGCTGCATGCTTCAGCTAGCACATTTAAACTACTAGAAAATAAATATGTGCCAGATTTCTTCAAAATACTATAAATCTATATAAATTGCAGTGTTTGTCTGTCGTTTGTGTGTCCAATAAAAACGATTAAAATCTATGAACGAAAAATCTACTTTGCACTGTGTTGAACTTGGAACCACCAGTTCTGCAGACACCCGAGCTAACCACTGCATTACGTTGTCCTTGCCATACTATAGCATAATTGTGCATATACTTAAGCAGTTACTATTATCATGCTTAAAGATCATGATTACATAAGAGATCATGATGCGTAATGTGATGATGTGTAGCGACAAGCTGGCTTCACGGCTCTTATTATACTAAAGACTTAGACTAGCTTAAATTACTAGCTTAAGTTACTCAAAATTCATTGGGTAATTATATTACTACCCATTGGGAACTGCGGGGCATTCAGTAGTGTATGTATATATGCATGCATAGCATAAACTTAATTAAACCTATAGCACACACAGAAATAAACAAGCACTTTATTTAAAAGTTATAATGGTAAATTTTGTATATGTTGATTAAAAATAAATATTCTGTGCAAAAACCTTTTTATTACCCGTGCAATGGCAGACATTCAGCTAGTATAATATAATATACAGATTGTGCTATAGAAAGAGCTGTAAGAGAAAAGACACTGATTTACATATGGTTGAGGTGAATTAATAAAACTTTGTAGACAAACGTATTTGTAAATCCGTATGATTTCCTAGACTGCAAAATTGACTGAAAAAGAAGTTCTAATAATATTCTAACGTGTGAAACTTTAAATTGATCATACCCTATTGATTTAAAACTTGCAGCAACATATCCATATTTTACCTTTGGTCATAGCTTTCACACACTTCCTATCAATGGCCGCTTTTGAATTGTTAAATGTTTAGAAAAACAAATTTACTCGCGGTGTAACAGTATGATTTCTACAGATGGTTTGTGAAACAGAAATCGAAGTAACATACTATTACTATTGTTATTATTATGTTTAGCTAATAAAGGTAATCTTATAGTTTGCAAATTTCAGCAGTTACTAAAATCCTATTCATTCAGATTCATGTCAGCATGCTGACTTTTGAATGAGCAATTTGTAGACGTGACAGATTTTTAGCATGGGTTCTTCAAACCTTCATTTAAGGTTTTCTTGAATCCTCAAACTATAAAGAGCACAACCATCAAAGGAGTTTCCTGTAGACATATAATACCACTCTTGTTGCTTCACAATTTAAAAACATTCCTCAAAAGTGCTTCTAACACGATTAATGTTATTTTTATAGAAGCCATAACTTTACACATCAAGATATGCACTAATATGCTTTCTTAGAATACTTAACTATTGCCACGGCACACTGTGTACCTTGAGTATTATGTCAGCACACTGTGTACCTTGGGTATTATGTCAGCACACTGTGTACCTTGAGTATTATGTCAGCACACTGTGTACCTTGAGTATTATGTCAGCACACCGTGTACCTTGAGTATTATGTCAGCACACTGTGTACCTTGAGTATTATGTCAGTACACTGTATACCTTGAGTATTATGTCAGTACACTGTATACCTTGAGTATTGTGTCAGCACACTGTGTACCTTGAGTATTATGTCAGCACACTGTGTACCTTGAGTATTATGTCAGCACACTGTGTACCTTGAGTATTATGTCAGTACACTGTATACCTTGAGTATTGTGTCAGCACACTGTGTACCTTGGGTATTATGTCAGCACACTGTGTACCTTGAGTATTATGTCAGCACACTGTGTACCTTGAGTATTATGTCAGCACACCGTGTACCTTGAGTATTATGTCAGCACACTGTGTACCTTGAGTATTATGTCAGTACACTGTATACCTTGAGTATTGTGTCAGCACACTGTGTACCTTGAGTATTATGTCAGCACACCGTGTACCTTGAGTATTATGTCAGCACACTGTGTACCTTGAGTATTATGTCAGTACACTGTGTACCTTGAGTATTACGTCAGCACACTGTTCACCTTGAGTATTATGTCAGCACACTGTGTACCTTGAGTATTATGTCAGTACACTGTATACCTTGAGTATTATGTCAGTACACTGTATACCTTGAGTATTGTGTCAGCACACTGTGTACCTTGAGTATTATGTCAGCACACTGTGTACCATAAATACTGCGACAGCACACTGTGTACCTTGAGTATTATGTCAGTACACTATGTACCTTGAGAGAAGTAAATGTGGGGGATCCCATGGGAAGTACACTATGTACCTTGAGAGAAGTAAATGTGGGGGATCCCATGGGAAGTACACTGTGTACCTTGAGAGAAGTAAATGTGGGGGATCCCATGGGAAGTACACTATGTACCTTGAGAGAAGTAAATGTGGGGGATCCCATGGGAAGTACACTATGTACCTTGAGAGAAGTAAATGTGGGGGATCCCATGGGAAGTACACTATGTACCTTGAGAGAAGTAAATGTGGGGGATCCCATGGGAAGTACACTACATGTATATACCTTGAGAGAAGTAAATGTGGGGGATCCCATGGGAAGTACACTACATGTATGTACCTTGAGAGAAGTAAATGTGGGGGATCCCATGGGAAGTACACTACATGTATATACCTTGAGAGAAGTAAATGTGGGGGATCCCATGGGAAGTACACTATGTACCTTGAGAGAAGTAAATGTGGGGGATCCCATGGGAAGTACACTACATGTATATACCTTGAGAGAAGTAAATGTGGGGGATCCCATGGGAAGTACACTATGTACCTTGAGAGAAGTAAATGTGGGGGATCCCATGGGAAGTACACTACATGTATATACCTTGAGAGAAGTAAATGTGGGGGATCCCATGGGAAGTACACTACATGTATATACCTTGAGAGAAGTAAATGTGGGGGATCCCATGGGAAGTACACTACATGTATATACCTTGAGAGAAGTAAATGTGGGGGATCCCATGGGAAGTACACTACATGTATATACCTTGAGAGAAGTAAATGTGGGGGATCCCATGGGAAGTACACTACATGTATGTACCTTGAGAGAAGTAAATGTGGGGGATCCCATGGGAAGTACACTACATGTATATACCTTGAGAGAAGTAAATGTGGGGGATCCCATGGGAAGTACACTACATGTATGTACCTTGAGAGAAGTAAATGTGGGGGATCCCATGGGAAGTACACTACATGTATATACCTTGAGAGAAGTAAATGTGGGGGATCCCATGGGAAGTGGTGAAGTTAGCAAATCCAGCAAAGATTGCCCTACCAGTCAGCTGCTTGTCTTCCCTTTCCTCTTTAGTGATGCCCAAATCTGATGCTGACTCTAAAACAGAAGCTAACATTTTAGTGCTCGATAGATTACTCCTAGGAACTAGGGCTAGGCTATACTTGTTTAAAAAAGCATCTTATGACTACAAAATAGAAAATATTATGGCTTAAATATGCTGGGAGCTGACGTCTTTTGTAACCAGCGCATGAAGTAATGTTCAATTTTAAAAAGTGAGGCGTTCAACTGCTTTTGTAATGAAAAGAAACACATTAAAGATGGAGGTTACTCGTGTCACACAGCTACATGATATTCTGGAGATGTTGCTACTGGATAGTGGCTTGTTCTGTCAAGAAACATCAGGTTTAATGAATTTAACAGTGCTAGGGTTACGAGCATGAAATAGAAAGTGTCTCAAGTTAGCTGCTGCAGTGAACTAACTAAATATATATATATATAATTGTGAAAGTTTGTCGTCATCTGTCATCGTCTGTTTGAATGTCTGCCTGTCCGGTTATACTGTTATAGCTAGAATCTTCGAATGAAAAGAACTCACATGATTTGAATTCATGGAGATTGCAACCGCAAGCTTCAAATCACGTGTTTAGCCACTGAGCTATACAGTCCTTATCAAAGCTATTATCATATGTCATATATCATATACCACATACCGTACGCACACGCATACGGTGCAAAAGAACATACCAAATGTGCACTTTTGATTATTAACTAATACTACCTTTTGCATTTGTTATTTTTTGAAATTGTTTAAAAACTAATTTTTTGCTACTATTGCCTATTTTTTTAATTTTTAAATGTGCAGTTTCAATTTCAAACTTTTATTTCTGGTTAATACTTTTTACCCGGACAACTGTATTAGCTCAAGTAGGAATAGCCTCTACATTCTCGCTCCGTTCGGTCAGACAAAGTACCAGACAAAGACAGTCTGATATCTCATTTTTACATTTGTACCAGCATCGAGAAGTACCAGTATCTTTGTATTCAATGCTTAGATGAATAGCTTCTGCTGGAACAGTAACCTTTTTTATACACACAAACCTCTATGCACGAATTGTAATTATTAATTCAACATATCAAAAATTTTTATTTTGTTTTATCAGTTTGTATTAATGTATCATTAGCGAATCCTCTCTTATTGTAATCGTAGCAAAACAGACTTAATATAGCTATTAATTGCTAATTATTTCACATTTACGTTTAAACACATTTATAGTTGTTTAATTTTGTTTCTTAATTTATTTGACCTGCACAAAACATCTTCCTCATGATATGAAGTTTGGAAGTTACAATTGTTTGACAAAGTTTAAACACCTTTACAGTTGTTTTACTTTTTCTCATAATTTATTTAAACTGCACAAAACACTTTTCTTATAATATGAAGTTGAGAAGTTAGAATGTTCATTGTTTTATATGCTAAACAGAAATAAATTTTTTGTGCAAAAATTTTTATTACCCGGGCAACCCCGGGCATTCATTTAGTCACATAGTAAAAATGTCATGAAAAACACATGAGATCCTTTCACTCAACAAAGGCTGACCTATACAGGCAAACAAAGCATTGGTTTGCTCTAAAGGCAGATACTATTTGCAAACAAAAAAACTTTAATAATACTATTTTTCACCATATAACAATAAAAGTAATACACACGGTAGTACACTGATGGCAGAGTTGCTACTGGCACCATTAAACTAATACTGTTAATTATAATAACTATTGTTATTATATTCGTATGAACTATGGCAACACAAAAAGTTGAAAGACATGTTATAGAAGTATTAGAGAAAGTCACTTATAAAACTAAAATGATTGTAGGTGATACAGTGAACAGGCTGAAGCTGTACTCAACTTATCTGCAGGAATTAATAGCATTGTCAGAATATTAGCTGCAAGTATGAAGAGAGAGACAAGGAATGTGGAATAATAAGTACTAGAGTCAAGCTCACCAGAGTGCCCGTGCAGCTACATAGAAGGAGAGGAAGAAGAGGGTCAAGGCCAAGGGAAAAATTACAAATATTAACTGCCATGAAGAGTACAGGGAAAGGTTCTATGAGAAGGATCAATATACAGAAAAAACAGAACAGTAACAAAGATGCAGGATGGAAAATATTGATTATGAACTGTTCTTTAGACTACAGACTGAAGAAATTAACATTTAGAGAGATCAAAAAACAAACTAAAAAAAGAAACGGACAGTTTGCTAACTTTGGCGCAAGACCAAACATTCCTAGAGGTGCGTTTACACCAGAACGCTTTATTGGAGTTGCTTCAACGCTGACAAAGTCTGTTTGGCATAAAATAAAAACGGTTGACAAAAACAGCTTTAAACCCCAGTCACCAATGCAAGATTGGTGAAATGCCGCATGCTATATGTTAGCCTGTTTTTGATGGGCGTCGTTGACGGAGTACAACATGGAATTGACCAATCATAAATCACAATGTTAACAGCACCAAAAATACAAGCAAATGAAATGAATATAGATGTAGTATTTCATTGGCTAAAAGAGGTGACCTATTTTATATAGTCGGGGTTTGAGTAAAGTGTAAAGTCTCTGTAAAAACATCTATTTCAAATCATAAACAGACTAAAAGCCATTTCAACTCTATCAGTGAAAACACAACTCCGACAAATTGTTCTGTGATGAACCCGCTCTAGAAGTATAGAGAAAGTTAGACTTGAAAAAAGCAACTAGACACAATACTGCACAGAACGTGTGACGAATGAGATGCAGAAGTATTTTCTACACAGAGTGTTGCAGACTAGCAGGAAGTAAGTAAATACTTAGATATACTTACATTACACATACATTACATGTATATGTAATGTAAGTATACATAATGTAAGTATACGTAATGTAAGTATACGTAATGTAAGTATACATAATGTAAGTATACGTAATGTAAGTATACGTATTGTAAGTATACGTAATGTAAGTATACGTAATGTATTTATATAATGTAAGTATATGTAATGTAAGTATACGTAATGTAATTATATGTAATGTAAGTATATGTAATGTAAGTATATGTAATGTAAGTATATGTAATGTAAGTATGTGTAATGTAAGTACTATATCTAATGCAAGTACATGTATATGTAATGCAAAACATGAGGTTGATATGTTGAAAGCTGAGGACTGAACAAGGATTTAATAGATGACCAGAGCAGAGATAATGAAGAAAGGAAAAATGTTCAAACTAGTAGTAATTGAGTCAAGAGCTGATATGCTAGCAAGAGAGAAAAAGATTGATCTTCCCTCGTGAAGATGTAATGCAATGAAGATGGGAGAAATAAAAACACTGAAAGAAAAGTCAACAAAAACCGAGTTTTGATTAGAAGCTAATGAAAAATCTGGAAGTACGTGTGCTTATGTGATGCTGATAGCTATCAGAGCGGTAAGGGTATGACAAGAAATAACAAAGTAGAAGTACGGAGAGAAAATTTCATAGTATAAGGTTTGACGCTGTCAGAAGTGGTTATGTTAATGAGAATAATCCAAAACACCAGGCTCGTTATTTCAGTCTGGCCCGATCACTGATAATTCAATACCAGAATGTTCCAGAATATCTAGCTGTAAAGACTAGCGGTGATAATGGTAAACTTGGAGATGGAACAGACTTACAGACCTGTATGTATCTTGAGCTTATTCTGTTGACTTGGCACAGTTTGGGCACGTCGCACTCTGTAGTAGGTGGGAACACCGGTGAACCAATACCATTTCGTTTTGCGACGTTTGCTTTGATTTAGCGAATTATGATGCCTGCTACTTCGCAGTTCTTCTGAGAAGACAAGGTTTCTCATCCGCTTCATAGACATCCTTGGGACATCGCTGTCCTGCATAACTTGTTTTTTCCTTATGTTTTCTGGGTGTCAGAAGGTATCACATTACCGAGGAGTTGTTGACAGCGCTGCTAACTAACTTACAGTTAGTTCTCTAAGTTGATTGTTAAATGGAACGTCTGGAGTAAAGAGCTGCCTATAACAATATAAGTACAAAAGTATAAGTGATGCTGGCAGCTGTTAATAAACATGAAAAACGGCTCATGGTTAGTAACTCACCTGCCTCTGTTAGTCACTGTTGGTTATGAGACACATTCAATTAATACTAGCCGAGCTCAATGTTCTTACTACTAATAAGTCTAATAGATTTTGCAGACTATGACATAGTTATTTATGTGTGATTGCGGAAGTTTTAAGTATACACATATTGTGAGCAGTCACGCGTGGAGTTTTTTATTAGAAAATGCCTCTATATTCAGCTTTGTAAAGTTAGTTGAGAAGGCTTTTTAGAGCTTATCTACTTTTTAAAACAAGTGATTTACAAACCACTAATGTATTTTCGCTCTCAGAGCACTCACTGCTTGAAAGAGTTTGCGTCCAACACAAGTCTCAAATTGTTGATGTTTCGTGTTGACCTTGACAGTGAAGATTATGTTTGAGTATTGCTAAGTATTTAGAAATTAAAATATAGTTTTTTCTTATTGTTTGAGCATGTCTGTGCTGGGTTATTAAATTGTTTACTGTAACTTTAGATACCTCCATGTGCAGATGTTAATGCCTATACTTAAATCTTAAATTGATGAAGAGTTTTGGCTTTTCACTGCTAGTTTGACAGTGACAACTACATCGAGTGTTGATTAGGTAGTCAATAAAAGAAATAGTGAATTTATAGTTAGACGAGTAAAGTCTAAGTTTGAGTAGTTAATCTCCTTTACTGCTACGCGCCAAATTCTTTACTCGGTCAAAAAGATTATTAAAATGTATAATAATCTAACAGTAAAATTTAGTGGTGCAAAATTATCCTGAAAAAAATGCATTCTTCAATTTCTAATTAGATTTGTGCTAAGTTTTAAAAACTTTTTTACCAAATTATATGAGTAAAATATCGAAAAAGCAGTAACTACTGATAAGTGTTCACAAAGGTTTGTGGTCTGCGGTTGCCAGTGCCTTACATTTGCCGCTGTATAACATTGATCAATGGAAAGAAGATATAGTCAGTTACATATTGGGTTACTAACAAAAACCATCTTATTCAGACTACAACCAAAAGTTGGAATTTCTGTTATTTATATCTGCTATTTCTGATCTTTGTTAGCTATCTGCTAATTATATCTGCTAATTATATCAAATATTTATATTTGCTATTTCTGCAATATTCTGCTAGACTGAAATTTTTTATATTATAGTTGACAAAATAAAAACAAGAGAAGATTCTGCTGTGTATTTGTTATTTCACACGATATTTGCTAGGATTTGTTATGTCAAACTTTCATCAGAATCTTTGTAGATCGTAACCTTAGTGTATGCTAGCCATCACTACTTTAATGCTTACGTTAAAATTGGTAAAAATAGACCATAAAAACAAAATTATTGTTTTGTATGATCTTAGATAGGATATATTTTATTAAAATAAAACACACAGTCTATTTTTACGTATTTTTATGTATGGCACACGGTACACAAGACTGAGAAAATGGAGCTGGTGTATAAGTTGCTACAGCAGTACAGTACATTCCCTAACCTAGTCTGATCTATTAATAGATTTTTTGAGACAATCGCTGTATTTTAGATATTACCCGCTTAGATATCACCCATAAACAGTTCGTGGTGTAAAATAATAAAACGCCCTTGAATTTTTTTTCTAATTTTGAAACGGATGAAAGTATTTTACATTAATTATAATGCGAGAGTAAAATATGTACTCACCATAAGTCCTGCATCACAGTATAGTTAACATAACGTTTGTAGGCCCAGCAGCATCAATGCGGTAAACAGCCCTTACAGTTAGTTCTATTGTGAAATGCTATGAGAATGTAATGTATCAAAAGAATATAGTTATACTTACAATGTAAAACTAATAGGTTTCTCCATAAATTTTAATGAAATAGTTGAAGCTTCCAAGTTGTTATATACATGCCTTCGAGGAAACTGATGACAGTATACGTGTGGAGAGCAGCACGTGAGTGTGGAAAAAGTATATGAAAGCACAAGAGAACAGGAAAGGCTAATGAGAGCAGGGTTAGAGGGAGCAGAGAAAGAAAGAGATCAAGACAAGAGAGAAGGAGAAGTGCCAAATCAGGAAAAGAGAGTGGAGCTAGAAGAGACAGTGACTAGAATGAGAAAAGCAAGAATGAGAGAGAGGGGGGGAGAAGGAAAAAAAGAGTGAGAAAGCAAGACGAAAGAGAGAATGAGAGTGCAAAACCAGGGTCATCAACTTGCTGTTATTTCAAGCTAGCTTAGACTGCTTTGCTGTTGTCAATTGATGGTGTGCTTCCACACTAAGACAAAAACAGGCAGCTTTTTCTAGTTAATCTTGAGCAGTCTATTGAAAGCAACCCAGTCAGTGCCACAAGCCGCAAAAGCAATGCTTTCGCAAAAATATATACATGTACAACATAGAACTAGTTTTGTACACAGTAAGTACGAATCTAATGATATTTGGGAATAGGCGATGTTTGAATCTACGGATATCTTAAACCTTCACACAATTGAGAGAAAACAACTACTTGTATATTGTATATCAATGCCTTTTGTCATAATTAATTATGCAATTTAAGGTTTATGGCTTCATATCTTGGTGTTCTGCGTGTCATCTCGCATATCTTCACCCCTCATCATCTCTGAAGATTTTGCCATGAATAAGTCTAGTGGAGTAACGTCTCAACCTTGGATACCCATGACATGTAGCCATTTCTAGTTTTATGTCATCAAAGAATCAGTTTCCCTCATCACTAGCTTTCATCGGACAGGGTTCTGGTATGGTTGGTATTTAAAATGGTGACTTGTTCATGTTTTTTGTCTAGTTCAGGTCTTTAAAAGGAAAGCGAAAATCCCGTCTATAGAAAAAATTATCTTCACAATTGAATATGGTATAATTGAAATATCCATATGTATTATTTATCTAAATTATGATAAAATATTATTTAAAAAAGCATCTACTTAAAATTTCAACACATGTTCTTTCAGATTTTGAGTACCAGTAGGTGGCCTATTTCTGATGGCTTATTTCCAGAATACATGCTAACGCTTAATAAAAAGGAGAGAGAGAGTTTTGTTATCTGTTCATTTAATTATTTGAATGAACAAATACCAAAACGAACCACTCTTCACAGCTACCCAAAATGAGTATGCATGGCTTGACACAAAGTAAAGATATGTACTTCGAACAACTCTGGTTAAATGTACATTCTTTGTTTACAGAAACTTTGGACTAGAATACTTTGTTCGCCGTTCCAATGGCTTCGAAGATGGAACTGGTGAGACGATAAACCCTAGGAGAGTATTAGTGCACCTTAACTGGTAGAGGATCAAACGGGAAATATATTATAAGTTTTTTATTCTGAAACGGTTCTATAATATTGAGACTCATACCCGCATAATTGTCTCAGGACTAAAAAGCCCAAAAGCCCAGGCTCAACTTGAAACCAAGCATTCATATATTCAGCTTTTTCTGACATAAGGACTAGCTGTTGGCCAGAAGGGTGGATAAATCTTTCTACTCACTCATAGCATTTCTAATTTTTGTAATACTGTCTTATATAACCATGCAGGGCCTGCCAGAATTGGAAAACATATAACTCCCCAATAATCGGCATGATTAAATGACTGCGAAAATATTATCTCTGATTCTATTACAAAGATTTATGTGAAGGATAATCATAGACTGACCATGTTGCCAAGAAACCTCTGTTGACATGCTTTTAAACTTGAAAGGGAAGCAGGGTGTATTTTAATCACTTATCTTGATATTTATCAGCCAATACAATACTATCGCTCAGCCTTATTACAGTGCCTATGATTACGACACTGACATCCTTGACCCATCTGGTTATTAATGTTGATTAAACAGATTAATGCTCAGTGCAAGCATATGATAGTTCTAAAAAATGAGCTTGATGACCTTGCCAAGTTGGACAATTCTATAACTGTGATAACATTAATAATCTTATAGCCTTTATAATCTTATAGTCTTGATAATCTTATAGTCTTTATATTCTTATAGCCTTGATAATCTTAGTCTTGATAATCTTATCCTTTATATTCTTATAGCCTTGATAATCTAATAACCTTGATAATCTTATTACCCTTATAATCTTATAACCTTGATAGTCTTAAAGCCTTAATAATCTCATGACCTTGATAATCTCATAACCCTTATAATCTTATAACCTTGATAATCTTATAACCCTAATAATCTTATAACCTTGATAGTTTTATAGCCTTGATAATCTTATAACCTTGATAATCTTATAACCCTAATAATCTTATAACCTTGATAGTTTTATAGCCTTGGTAATCATATAACCTTGATGCGAAAAGGTTACACTTCAAGGTTTTTTTGCAGAGTGACACCTTACACATTGTTGCCTGCCTTATTTAATGTCCTAGACTCCTACTACTTTTAGTAGTAGTTCCTCTAGATTTTATGTATAGACAACATACCATTTCTGATTGCTATGGTACTGTTGTGTATTTCACAAGACCCAAAAATAATATCAATAATACCGATTCAGTCTAAAATAAATAGGCCTTAATATGCACACAAAAGGGATGTTATGAAAGACAGCTATGTCTTTGACACTCTCTAGTATGACAAGATCGAAAATGAGTTGTGCTTAGCAAAACACCGCCCTGTTCTTGAATAAAAAAGTTATACAAAGACATAAAAGTATTAAGAGTTATGCATTTATAATTTATTGCTGCCATATGATTTTATGTTGAAAAGATGAAGATATGCTATGATATGCTAAGACATGCTATGATAACAAATATCCTAATGGTGTTTATGGTGCTTTAAAACAGATCATCTGAAATGAATGAGTAATTGTAAGAAAAAGTTAAAATAAACGGTGATAACAGAGTAAAAAGCTAAAGATACTTAGTTGAAAAGATATTTTGGGGTCTGCACTGTTATCCAATTTTGCACTTAGTACGTACTTCATTCGACGACATGATCTACATATTTTGTCTCTTAAGGAAAAGCTTTGACAACATTTCTATGCTCTTGCTTTTCTATGATTGTCTGTGTTTGTTAAAACATACATGTAAAATACAAATGAATCAAAAAAACGAAAACCCTGAGTAACTTTTAACAGAACACGAATAGCTGACACTATTCTATTAAATTGACTTTTGTTGCAAAGAACATAGAATGATTATAAAAAGGTTTCCTGTGATTACTTAGATGTTGACCAACTCCTTCCATCTTCCAACTTTTCTGTTTTCTTAAATCGTCTCTGATTAAGTATTTGAATGTCTGAGAAATAGCTAAATAACGGAAACTAACTCACTAGTTGCAGATCCAAGGAGTCTTAGCTTAGCCAGTAATAGTTACCAGTCTCACAAACCGTCCTTGAATGATCACTTGGAAAGCATTTCTCAATTTTATATAACATGTTGCGATAAACTTTTTTGATATCAGTAGGCTTATTTTCTTTATCTTTATCAAAAGGCTAAAGTATTAATTCCTACCGGCACTGCTGCAGTATTCTACACTCACTATACAATGGCAGGAGTTGTCCTTGCTTTCTAAACAGGAAGGTAATTCCAAGTAGTATGTTTGTAGTCTCAAATTTCGACTGAAGTGTGTATTTTGCACATGCTGGTGTTTCAGTGCATGGGTTAAAGTTATAGTTGGAGATTCTCTTACTGCTATCAGGTGCCGCCAATTGACTATATTATTATATATATTACTATATATTATTACTATTATATTATTACTATATATTATATATATTACTATATATTATTATATTATTCGTTCAAAGTATATCCCCTAGAAATATTTACCAGTCTGTCATCCTTTCATCATTAATGTTGTTTGTGTTTTCTACTGTCAAAAGTGTAGGTGCTACTGTAAGTATAATTAACAAGTTTTAATTACACAAATACCCAAATGTTTTGCCTATGATTACACATACAAAAATTATCTGTAAACATGGGCTAACCAAATTTTTAGAGAGTATTCTACAGACGTGACCATAAGTATTAACACTGCTGCCTTCATTGCCTGGTCCATTTAGCAAAATTTGGATTAACTCTGAATAGACTTTACTTACTGCATAATTTATTTAAGCCATGTATATTGCACCTCATTAGAAAGCTGAGAATCAAATCTTTTCACTGAAGAATTGGCTTTAGAGATTGACTTAAAATTTTACAAAATGTTCTGTCGGTTTCACATGCCCCCAGAAACTGCTGGAATAGTTTTTGTTTTAGACAAAATATTTTTAACGAATATAAAATTTTTGGAAGAATCATTTGATGTATATATTGTCTGGTATGGGTAGCGCAGAGTGGCGGCCAAAGAGCAAAAACATAATTGATGTCACAAAATGATGAGGGGTGTTAATACTTCTGGCCATGACTGTATATGTTCAATAGTAATTATGACATAAACTTTCTAGCCTTTTATGCTGTAACCAGCTTGAATAATGAGAGGAACAAGCTGGGTTGTTCATGCCTTTTTGGTCTCTGTGATGCTTTCTTGCTCCATTCTTTGATTTGCATAGTTTCATCTCTCCAACTAGAAGCAGTTGGACTCTGGGATCGATTTTTTTTCAGTTTTATGTCTATCAACAGTCATGAAAATTTTTTAAATTATTATTTTATTGCACTTCTATTACTATTGGATGCAACTCTACATATGCTTGGGCCCTAAGGATGTACGCCAGTTCTAGTCAACATATAACTGTTTATTGTAGTGCTACAGATGAACCTTACCATCCCTACGTCCGATAGCAACAATGGATTTTCAAATGCAAGTAATTGTCTTCTGAGTTTGCGTAACTTAAATATTTTAAATCTCTGGACAATTTTAATTGAAGGAACATAAATTTACAATTACAAATGAATGGCAGTATGGTTTACAAGCTAAACATGTGGAACTGCCCGTCTTGATTGCTATAGAAAAAATTTGGCCACAGAGCCGACATAGCTCATTTTTATTAAAAAAATTAACCTAACAATTTCAGTTTAGTCGACTGCAGATATGCTTTGATGTGACATCTTACAAATAGAGCTAACCTCTGACACAGTGGGATAACATGAGAAGATGATTCCTTCCCAAATATATTGGCCTTTGCCATGGCAATATAAGTTGCTGTTATTGATGATCAAGAAAGTATGTATTTCACATATTTTTGCTAATAAATGAAAATAAAATGGTCTCAATATGTGTAAGCTATGACATGAAAAACAACCAACTATACTGGAGGTAAAAGCGCTATCGACAATGTTAGCAAGTATATATACATGTATATACCTAGCCGAATGCCCGGCATTACACGAGTATTAAAACCAGCTTATAACAGTTGCAAGTAATGTAGTTGCCTGCCACTTGCCATTAACCTGGCACATTGCCAATGGCTAATTTGAGTACGCTAGTAATGCTAAACTTACTAATAAGAGCAAGCATAAAATGATGTTGCGGCATAACGCAGAGCGGTATATGTATTTTTACCATAGACCTATTAAATATGCTTTAGTATACTATTAACTATGATTAGGTCTATGATTTTTACCCACAAAGCGACATAGCATATATCGCTCAAAGAATCCATCTATCTCGCGTAGCTCAATGGTTGAGCACATCGTCTGGGGAACAGGAGATCTCGAGATCAAATCTTCTTCGAAACGAATTTTTCATTCCAAGACTTTATTGGCATACACAGGGATTCAGATGTATGGCTGTCCATATACATGGACAGCCATACATCTGAATGGTACTGAATGAATACAACTGAATGGTCATATGGGGATGGTAGTACCATCCCCGTATGGGATACCATACTATCCTAGTATGTGATAGTACACTCTCGGTCGAGTTTCCCCGAAATGGATACCGTATATCATTTCACTAAACTGACGGCACTCACGAAAGACGATAGTGGCCTGAAAAGCTCTGAGCATTTGTACCTTCGCACTTACGAGAACTTATATAGACTTTCCGAATCTTTACCGACTATTCAAAATCGAAAGCGCTATTGTTGTCACAATGCACGCAACACTATTTGTAATCATTGCTGAATGACTATAAGTTGACGTCGTTGTTTTTAACGAGCATTACTTTGAGAACTGCTCACTCCGCTGCTGCATCGTTGTAAGGGTTGTTGCTAGTCCTTAGAGTTATAATAACCAATATTTTCTACTGTGTAGATACCAGAAACTTTATGTAGCCACTAGTATTGCATCTACAACACCAGCTTCTACGAAAAATCTGTAAAGTACTTATTTTACTCTGTAAGTATAGCGTCAGACATCTCTTGTCAGTTGGTCGGTATGATGAGAATCAAGAACATATTTACACTTTTGAGCCACTTTCATCCTGCTGTTGAATTCTGCTCGTATATCATTACTAAACTATTGTATCAGAGCACACTGGTTTGTTAAATAACATCTTTCTCAGTTTTACTACTCGGGTTTCTCCTTTGCAAATACGTTTTAGGCCGTATTAATTTATTGAGAATGGTTAAAACTAGTTTTACGCAACGAAATGCTTTGTTCTGTCAGTATACCTTTTTGCAAATTAGGCGTTGTTCAAAACTTATTTTTAGCGCTGTTTCAGTCGCACGCATTAATCTAGGTTTAGGTAAACAATATTTGGAACAACTAGCCAATCTTGTTCCAAAATTTACGACAAGGCTGCATTAAACAGATTGTTATTACTGTTGAGACTTGACTAAATAATTTTATAAAGTGACTAAACGAAACATGGTAACGTACAGTTTGTTAGACAGGAAAGTTCAGGTTCTGAAACCATCAACTTGACCCTAATATAATTGAGTTGAAACAACAATACTAATCACAACAATACTAAAATGATAACTGTTCGTCAAAATAACGAGCAACGAAAACTAACTTGAAACAAGCCTTGAGAAAATATAATCTAACACAATTGCGCTAGTAGTGAATAAGGAAGGATGAAAGTGATACCAAAAATATTGAACAAAAAATAAAAATTTTCATGATTCAATAATTTCTTCCCAAGGCCGATGCCAAATCTCATTGATACCTAGTAGCATGGTGGCTATATTAAAAAGTTTTTGGCACATCTCAAACTTCTTTTATGAAACTAATCGTTATCACAGTAAAAATAGCTATTATCTTTGGGCTTTGATTGCCAAGCATGTATATGACAATTCTATTCAGTCTGGTACTGCGATGTTGAAAACAATTTTACAACATACACTTTATAACTTTAAACGATTTAAGGTTTTAAATCTTTTAATCATCGACTTTCATTAACGCTTAACATCTCAAGTCGATGAATATTTACTTGTGCACATTGTAGCTTTAACCAAATGATTTTGGCGTTTAGATAAATTGAAGAACATGCCTTTTTCATTGTATGTACATGTTGAGAATTTATTATTTCCTTTATATTCCAGAAAAGTTTGGGTAAATCTAGTGTTGAATCATAATCATGTATTAGTCACTTTCATGGTCAACAGGTTTCCTTGAAAACTAACTCAAGTGGCTAACATGATGTCATCCTGTGTCCTCCGTCTGATCTCAAATATTTTCCCTCTGGTTTGAAGCATGTTTGAATGTGGTTTTGGGTAGATTTTTCACTTTTTTGCAAAGTTTTGTTCTAATTTATCTGTTCGTATATTATTATTGCTGTAAAACTCAGCGTTGGTATTTTTGATTGTTTGTGCACCTTATGTCCAGTTATAGCGAGTAAAATCTAGCAGTATAAAATTTGATCGTAGAGGATTTGATCTTGGAACCTCCTATTCGCATGGTGACAAGCTAACCTACTAAGCTACACGGAATACAATGGAAATGTTGGTTAATAGTCATTGTCTGGGTTGAAATACGCATAACGACTCTGTGTTACAAGCAACGTCACTAAAGCTTGCTCTTATTAGTAAGTTTGGCAATACATATATGCCTATTAGCTTACTCAAATTAGCCAAGTGCAACTACGTTACCTGCCACTATTTATTTATAGACTGCTTTTAATACCCGTGCAACGTCGAGCATTCGGCTAGTTTAATATATATATAGTCAAACTTAGATAATTCGCCCTCGGTTAGCTCGAACACATGATTAACTCGAACGGTTTTGTTTGGTCCATTCTCATACAATGGTAAATTGCTTTAAATGACTCGACCTCAACTTGGTCAACTCTGACAGTTTTTCTGCCCAACGGCTACTGAGACGGTTGTTATCACTTTAGAATATCACTTTATTCCAAGCCATAGAGATAAACCTCAATTTTTAGTAGTTCTTAGACGTCGTTATTACCATCATCGGCAAAGTATTTTTGTTAACGACTTTTCTAAAGGTTTGCAAAAAATCAAATTTTACCAAACATCCGCTTGGTGATGGCCCTCCGAAAGCATAAAAAAGTGAGCTAACCTTCGAAGAAACTTGATGAAAAATCGGCAAACTTGATATTGGTTAAAATGCTCAAAAGAAAAAGATGTCTTTTCTTCTGCGCATTTCAACAGCGATAAAGTTTTGCCAATTTTAGTTTGAAAACGTCCTGGCAATCACATCACCTAAAACATCAAACCAATCTCAAGTGATAGAAAACTCTTTCTTATTCCATTCTTATTCCATAACTATTCTTTCTTATTACATTTTTTAAAACTGTACAGTAGAAGCCTTTTAATTTGCAACAAGCCATCTATGCATTTGATTTATATATAGTTTGTATATGTACATTTATCTACTAATAAATACCTGGACTTGTGACAGTGTTTTGATAACTTGAACGCTCTGATAACTCGAAGACTTTCGTTCGGTCCCGTGAAGTTTGAGTTATCCGAGCTTGCCTGTATATGTGAATTATTAAATGGTGTTAACATAAATTTTAAAATGACATTGCTATCAAAAGTTTTCAATATTGCTGTATCTGGAAAATGGATGGAAATGATTGGTACTTGTTCAACTATTAAATGATTCTTATTACCGTTGTTACATGGAATCCTCGGGACACCCCAAGTTGGAGCACCCCATATGAGAAGTAATTATCTTTTTGATCATTCTATGATCTCACTATCCGTTAGATTGTCCTGAGCGGTCACCTCTTGAATGTGTAACTCATGTGGGACAAGTACAGTGGAGCACCATGCTGCTCTTTAGCTTGTAAGGCGGTTTTTGTTATTAAACTCATCTATAACTCAATATCTTCTCTTCGTTGTTAATCCAATATAAAACTCAATATCTCCTCTTTCTAATGATCAATGTTATTTAGCTGCAAATGTAATTTCCTGGCAGTGGCAGACACCAAACTTTTGTGAAAACTTATTGACAAAAGTTCTTGCTTTTTTGATATTTTACCGCTGTAATTTGGGAATAAAAATTCAAGTCAGTTAGTGCAAACCTACTCAAAAAATAAAGAATGTGTTCCGTTTTAGGTTACTTTTGTACCTCTAGGCATAAATTTAAATGTTGGACTATTAAAACTTTCAATCAGTTTTATGGTCGAATAAAGGATTTAGCATGTCGCAGTAAAAAAGTTAAATACCCAACTCACAATTCACTCATGTAACTATAAATTCATTATTCCTTTTATAGACTAACTAATCAACACTCGGATGTACTTATCACTGCCAATCTAAAATCGAAATGTCCAAACTCTTCATCAATTTATGACCTAAGTACATAAATTTGCATGTAACACATGGGAGTAATAAAGTTGCAACAAACAACATAACTCAGCACAAACCGGATCAACCGATTTGAAATAAAAAACTATTTTTTTCAACGCTTAAGCAACATGCTGACACAAATTTTACTGTCAGGCTCAACGCGAAACATCTACAGTGTGAGAATGTTCATGGTTGGCGTGCTATAAATGGTTGAAATAGCAACGATTTCTGACATTTTATTTGCGTTCAGAAATCATTGTAAAGCGCGCAGACCTACAACATACGTCAATGAGAATAGTTTTATTACTGGTTGTAACTACATCTGTCTTTTGCATACAGTACTCTATGTGATAGTTTACTAATTTTGTAGGTCGCTCGAGGTCTGATATTATGGGCAACTTTTATGTTACAATTGTATATTTCTTTTGCCTTGTAGCTACGTGAGAGTTTCTACATTTTAAATATGAAAGTTTTGTCGCAAACGAATCTTCAAGTAGGTGTGACGGGAAATGGTTACAAGACGAACAATTTTGTTTTGATCACAGAATATGCAACGCAGATCAATGATCAATGTAGGCTGTTTTTGCTATAGCTACATGTATATAACAGACTACCAACTTAGCTAAATGCAAAGCTTTGCCCTTGCAGCATCGGATTATTATCATGCAGCTTTCTTGCAAGCTTTCTAGAACTTTCTTTGAGATAGCGTCATATTCGTTGAACAAGAAAATCCTGTTTTCAAAGTTGTGAATGCAGTTGTGATTGAAACTAGTTACTTCAAGTACTCACTACTAACAAATATGTAAGTTCAGTCTGTGCTGCCGTTTATCTTTGCTAGTTCTATTACAACTCTATTGCTAGTTCTATTACAACTCTATTGCTAGTTCTATTACAACTCTATTGCTAGTTCTATTAAAGTCTTACTAGTTTTTGAAAGCTATCAAAATTATCACTGTTCCATTTTTATCAAATTTGGTTGAAAATTCTAAAAACAACACAGGCAAAATTACCAGGATTGGACTGCACTAGATATATGACAGCAGTTCATTGTTGTCTAGGTTTGATTACATAAGTTGTATAAACTATCGTTCAGGCAGCAGTTGCAACATTTCGTCAGTAGTGTTTGAATAGGCTGTCATGTAAGAGGCAAATCATTAAGACAGCTACGCTGTAAATTCGATGTTTACGTATATCAAAATAAGAAAGAAATTTGCCAGAAGGTTCTGTCGAATTTTCAAATCAAATGCATAGCAGCTGTTCACTTTTTGGCTCAAATATTAAATGCAGTCTTCACTGTCCTAAACCATGCAGAGTTTTTCTCGAATGTTCTTGTTGTACTTCCTCGTGCTCACTCTTTCAAACTTATCCGTTAATTTAAGTAATCCATCTTTAATTCTATTGCCGCTTTGTCAGGCGAAAGGCAAAGCAAATAGCACCTGATGTGATCTCTGTTTGCACTCTATGTAACAATGCAATGCGACCAGCCAGTATGTCGGTTTTATTTAGAACTCATGAACACAAGGTGTGTAGTTAGTCTAATCAATTAAAATCGCAAAATTACTAGTGAGCTCCTATATTTTCCGCTTACGTCTGGAAAGAAGTGTTCATATTGAGCCAACACTCTTTGCTCAAGCCTGCTAGTAGCTGTCTTAAAATATATGTCATTATAGAATATTTGGTTGCTGTTTTCCGTTGGTAAGTTTCCCTGCAAGTGTAGTGGCCGCGTTTATAGATTTTATTAATTGAAATGAAAGCAGAAGAGGGAGACTAGAGTACATGCCCATAACCTCTAGCATAGCAACTAGAGCACATTCCTTTATCAACACTCATCATTTCTCGGCATTGTTATTTGGTTGCTAGGATTATCTGTATCTGCGGGATCTGTGTAGCAACCTGTTTTGTATACTGTTTTTCTTGATGTATGAATCCTCTATTTGTCAGAAGAGCTATCATACACTTAACGTTGTTAGCACACTGATTTTAACACACCGGTCTGTGGCTTAGTTACAACTGAGGCAGCTTTCTCATGTGCAGAATCTGTGCATTGTATTGGTGTTCTATTATTTTAGCGTGGTACACGTGTGTGGGTATTGATCACGCTGAGACAGGCATCAGCTAGATAAAGTTTGAGCAACCCGTGTCTTTGGTTTTTCTTAGTCGACTTGAAAATGGGCTTGCACAAAATTTTAGTTGATTTTACCGGAAAATATCATTATTTTTGTGACATTTGCGATTGTTTTTAGCGTTTGAGGTGATGTGATTGCCAGGATGTTTTAAGATTAAATTCGACTAAACTCGATCTGGTTAAAACGTTCGAAGTCGTTAGTATTGTGGTTGCCTCTTTCATTATTGATAGATTATTGATACCCGTCATTACAGTCAAGTCGGATACTCGTCTCTATTTTGTCTGATCTCTTTGCCGAAGTGCAACTATAGACTTCATAATTGCACTTTCACTAGAGTCTGAGCATTTTAACCACGATCAAGTTTTATCGATTTTAATCATGAAACATCCTGGCAGTCAGATCACCTCAAACATCTAAAACAATCGCAAATGATAAAAAAGTACTCATATTTTCTAATAAAATCTACTGATATTTTGTGTGAGCTCATCATTAAGGTCGGCTCTGTAGTTGTCATGTACTACACATCAGGACAGTGAAAACAAACCTCTGTCATTTGATTTTCTAAACTTTAGTTTCAATTTTCTTCATTGTTTAGTCAAATGCCATCTGTGCAGGTAATTGTGACATGCCCCACTGAGAGCTATGACGGCAAGAACAACAGAGTGTAGCGATGATTACTATGACATGCTTGGCATTACCCGCAGTGCCACCTCTTCCGAAATAAAGAAGGGCTACAGGTAATATGAACAGCTTTTAATAGTGTCAACTGATGGGATGGATTTGGCTGACTGAAATTACGGTCTGCAAATCTCAAAATATGCAACCAAGACACGGCATACATGACCGCGCAGAGTAACACTTTTCACTGACATAAAGTTAGTGCAGGGTTCAGGTGTTTTCACCTCACGATGTTTAATGCTAGGTTGCTTTCAATAGCAAAAACAAAACACAATATTGAAGAAAACAGTGTTATATAGAGGGATGATGTAGTATTAGTCATATGGCATTATAGTTTGCAAAACAGTATTTAAAAATTAAACATGTGAAAGATATCTGAAATAGCACAGTGCTAAGTTGTTTGGCAAAGACTTGCCAGAAAATTTTTAACTCTTTCTATACAGAGCTCATCATTTTAAAAATACATAAAATTACACATATTTTCATGTATTCATTCTGCACATTATTTTTGTGTAAAGCAGTTGAAACAGTATTTGGACGAATCTGAAGCAGGTTTGCAAAGCTAACTTCATTGCTGCTGACCTATATCGACTCCATCCTTTGCCCTTCTGTCGGTATACCATATATACAAAGAAGGTTTAATGCAGGATGATACAGTCTTTTGAGTTTTTGCTTCACCATTACTGGTTTGCTGATATCAAAACGGATAAATTATGCAAATTTGGATTGTTCGTCTCGTCTTTTACTATGAAATAGCATGTTTTTGTATTGCATAAATCTTATTGCTCGCGATGAAATAGCACTCGAAGCATGATAGATGAAACAGCATTTGAAGGTGTTTTCCATTAACATTTTGGATTAACATTTTCTAATTTCTATTGTTGACGATTCCAGTTAATTTGTTTGTCGTTGTAATAAGATCTTCATCCGGCTGACACTGAAGAAGATGAGGAGTGAAAAGTTGATTTGTATATGAAAATAACGAGAAAGTAGATCGTTTGCATAAATTTCAATACATACTCGATATACTTGTAAAGGATGTTTACAAATATTTTCTAAAATAATATAAAGCAGTTAGACTTGAACCAAAAAATCTTATCAGTTTGATAGTTATCTCTATAGTTTACTTTTTCAAATCATTTTTACAAAGTTTCGCTGTTTAGCTGCTGATCTTACATAAACATTAACTTATTAAAAATGCAAGGTGTCTTTGTAAGACCTGTACCACTCATGATTCGCTGGCAGAGTATAGTACCTTGTCAATTTATAATAATCTACCTATCCTTCGTTTTTTCGTGACGTCATTCTATCGTTGTCTGCCATCTTTATGGACAACTTTTATCGTTAAAAACACGAAGCTTCTGCAATTAATTATTGCAAACAATGCTTTTGTTTGCATTTTTTTTATTTTAGTATCAAAACAACACCGAAAAATACTATTAATCAAAGGAATGACGATCGTTTTCTACAAAGATGGCAGCTTTTTCGTGGACGAGCGCATGTGCAAACAGCGTGACGACGTCGAAAAAACGATAGATATAAATCTCAATGTTTCTCTGTTCAGTTATAGCGATAATGTTTTAGGAATGAAAGTCCACTGCGCACTAGATTAGAACTAAGAACCTCAGGTTCTGTAGTCAGGCTAATGCGCTATGTCATTTATCTAATGCGCTATGCTGTCCAACTGGCTATACTATGGAATAAATTGGAAAAATACTTATTACACATGCCAATGTTTCATGCAGGGTTGGCTCGGTTTAAACCCGGTTTTAACCAGTCGAAAACACCGGGTTTTTCATTATTTTTTGTGAAAAACATAATATTTTGAGCTCCTCGTGGTTCATGTGTGGTAGAAATGCAAATATATGTAATTATCAGCTGTGGAAGTTTATTTGGGACACAGTAGTAAATTGATGGCAAAGCTCAAGTTGAAACTACATGAAATCCTAGCACAACAATGAATTAGTGAATTTTATTTTCAATTGTTTTTATCAAATGATATAAGGATCACTTTAATGATGAAATATAAAAACCATGTGAAACATATACTAATCCAATTATCGTCTCTAATAATGAGTGAATATTTTCTCAAGTCTTGCCAGGGAGAAAGGATTAGTTATAATTAGAAATTAAAACAATAAAATCCTTTTGGGCAAAAGCTTCAAGTTTGCAAAGGATATTTCATTTATTGGGCACAAGCCAAAGTAGTTGGATTGTTAGAATTCAGTTTATCAAGTTTTTCGTGTTTTGAAAAATTGAAGTTGTGCCTTGAATTTCCAACATGCCTCGCAAACACGATCCCGTTTGGCAGTTTTTCACTCAAACTGCAAAAGGCAAAGGTTTTAAGGCAAAATGCAATAGGTGTGCTGTCATCATAACGCGAAGTCACGCAGATAAGCTTAAAGCTCACGTAGCAAAATGTCAAGCTGAAAACACCAATTTAGACAGTGATGTTAGTATTGAGGCGATAGAAGTTGAGTAATCTGCCACTGTTCCAAACACTAGTAATGCATCTGCATTATGCTCTGCTCTACACTATCACACGACTAATCACTTGGATCAAAACTCCTAATACATAGAGCTGTATGTAAAATATTCACGTTATGTGATAAGATTTCTGCTCTGTATTTCATCAATCATGTTTAATTAAAGACTCATTCCGAAATTTCCATGTTTTCTCTCTTTTCCCATAACAACTCCCACAGTACCATCTTTAATAGATGATTCCACATATGTATGTTCAATACTCAATCATGCAGCTATAGTAAGTGATGTTAATTAGACTTGAAATTGCAAAAACCTTAGTCAAAATATAAAAACCGGTTTAAGCCATAAAAACCGGTTTAAACCAAAAAAACCTGGTTTTTCATAAAAACTGTGGTTTTTTCCAACCCTGGTTTCATGGTTTCACTCTCAACACTGTAGCTAGTGTCCTGAGTGAAGCCATACCAGAAGAAAAATGAGTGTCCATAAATGAAAAAGATGCTTAGACAAGGTTTGCAATTAATATAAAGTTGTTGTAGGCACATCAGCCAGTAGGGGAGACTGGGGTAGGTTGAGCGCTGTTTTGACAAAGTTTCTTAAGTTCTCACCCAATTGATCAAACGACTTCAAAATTGGGGAAAAGATGCAGAGTATATGTGACTAGCTACCACTGAAGTCATTGATGTTAAGAATCAGCTGATACCAAACCATGATGGAAAAAGTGGCCCGAAAAAAATGGGGCAGGTTGATCACACATGGGGTGGGTTGAGCATTGGTGTGGGACAGGTTGATCATACATGGAGCAGGTTGAGCTAAACTTGAATTTGAGCGTTTTTGAAACACTCACAACCAAATTTATGTTTTTGGTGCATTTTAGTAAATCTTAGTCATATAACTGCACATTTTCATGAGAGTACACAATAACATAAGAAAGTTGGCTGCCAATTAAGCCAGAGCTACTCACTCAGTAACGGATAAAAACTGAATGTAAAATAATTGAACTAAAAAGTCACCAAGAAGTACCTTCCATGTGATTTTCAGAAAAGTGAAAAAATAGCAGAACTAAACTTCTTTCTATAGTATGTAACAAGTAGAATTTCCAGCTGACAAAAGCGCTTATGCAACATCTATGTAATTATTGGTAAAAGTGAACATAAAACATCAAGATGCAAGAGAGTTGAAAACCTTCAATGTTTGTTAATGAATGAGTACTCCTGTTCTTCACAAGTTAGTAAGCAGATAAACTAAAACGTTTTTGCATGTCCATGCAATAACTATGTGTAACAAAACAATGACTGCCATTTATGGATAGTTTAGTCGGCATCAACATCCTCAAGGAATTTCACAAAACGATTACCTACAATTGGTTCTGGGAGAACTCTCATAACTTCAGAGCCAACAACCCAATCTTCTTCCATTGTAGAACTTTTGCTGGCGATTACTTTTTTCAGGAAAGTTACGAACCGATCTCCATCACTTTCTATCATAGCCACTACCGATAAATACTTCTTATATCGGTTTCGCGTTTTACCGTATACCTTGACCAACACATAGTCGCTAACTCTTTCATTGAAATTTGGGATAACATCAACTTCCTCCTCATCTGTTAGGTTAGGACACTCTATTTCTGGTTCTGTATCTGATGACTCAGGAGCTTTTGATTTCTTGCTTCTCTTCCCTTTATTTTTCTCAGCTGAGCAACTGGCTGGTCAAGCCCTTGGTGCTGCCTCAGCCTCTAGCTGCAGCTTCATTACGGTGTCAGTCAGTAAGGGTGTTCGACCTCTTTTACGCTCCCATTCTTTGAGGGGGCCCAGCTTTGGGCGCTGGAAATAAATCCGAGGGAGAAACATATTTATCGCTCTGGTCTTCACCGGTCGATATCTCTATACCCACAGAGGGGTAGCCTGGACTTCTGAAGTAGATGTTGAGATTAGAATTCAAAAAATTTGATGTTGAGGCGATAGGCGTATCGTATTTGTAACATCTACCTGATGTTACATATGCATTATCCGGCTCATGTCTGTCCATGATTTCTGCAGCTACGAAATCAGGCTCCTTAAAGATACCACAATTTAAAAGGTCTATTCCTGTGGTTTGAAACCCTGACAGAATATTCCGAGGGGTCATGGCGTTTATGGCAGCATCCTTGATGAACTCACTAACATTGAAAATCTGTATGGTTTGGCCATGGTTATTGCGCATCCAATCATCAGCTGCTTGGTTATAGTATACTTTGAGCCGTCCATATATCGAAATGTCTAGGTGTTGAAGTTGATGGCTTGTATGGGGTGGTATTGTGAGCATTACTATCCCATTCTCTTTAGCCTTTCAGATCCCCTGAATGCTAACATGAGATGAGTGATTATCGAGAATCAAGAGGATTGACATAATGACCAAGTGCATAATTAATGATAGAATTTGAGAACTATTTTGTAGCTAAGCATACTTTATTGTCACTACACAGGTAGAGAAGAGAGAGACTAAGTAAATGAGTATCACCATAACATGTGAGGAGTCACTAACATATGATTGGCTAACAAAAGGACAAGCACCACTAACAAACAGCTGTGTAAAAAAAAGATTCAAAACTGGACATCAATAGTTAAAAGAGAAGGCTGTTTCTAAATGCTAGACCACCGACTGCGAACTATAAGATTACAAGAAAGTCTTATAACAACAATTAATTTATCTTATTTCAGGTAATATGGCCTCCAGTGTTACTGAAAACAGAATTTTTTTTGCCCAATTCATGGTTTTATCATAGGACCCCTATCTGGTGGTTAAATTGTCTTGATACAATCATCTTTTGCATGCAGATATACATGGCTAGTAGAGCAGTTATCTTTACGACCATATCAGTCTATCATGGGCTACCTGATGGTAACATTGTAATTGTTCATAAAAAATAAAATAGGACAGGTTGATCACCGCTCAACCTCTCCAAAAATGCAAATGATCAACCTGCCCCAATGTGCCAATTGTGGAATTTTCATAATTTACAAAACCTGCATTGAAACTAGGTATGCACTATTTTGGCATGGTAAAAGATGTATCTTGCTAAAATAAATTGTAGTATATGAATGTTCAACAATGAATATTGTGTCCAGTAATTGGATACCCAGTCAGCATCAAATATGAGATCAAAAAGTGTAAAAACAGAAAAAATGCTTTAATTTTTTTACCTCATGTCTTCATCTGCTGAGTTGACCTTTACCTTTTCCTTAAAGGTTTTCCACTATACTGATAAGATAATTGATGAGATAAACATACCTGCTGCAAGAAATCCAATGATCAATCCGCCCCCATGATCAACCTACCCCGGTCTCCCCTACAGTGCGAATTACACAGAAATATACACATTACACAGAAATTAACCGAACACCTTCATGTAAAAGTTAGAATGGTAAATGTTGTATATGTTGATTAAACATACTGTAAAACCTCTATTTGAACGCCATGGCGCTCTATTTTTTAACCCTTCCCTTAGGGTGGTGCTTTATTAAACATGACCTTCAAATAAAGGGTGGCGTTGTATTTCCCAAACACCTCGTCAGGATGTTAAGAAATAAATTTAACCCTTGCACGGACAATTCGAATGTTGTCTATATTTTGCACTCTCTTTCGGGCGGTGCGACATTAACCTTTGTGGAGGCAAGAAATTTGCTAACTTACCTCCAACTTGTAGAATTTTTTAATAAAGATGCATGAGGAAGCTGATACATGTCTCTACCAGTTGCTCTATTTATTGCTTGCAATTAACCAACGATGTTCTTTTAGCCTGCGTTGCCATTTGTTAGAGCTTTTAAGTTGTTTATTTCAAATTTGAAGGTATATTTTTATTTTATAACTATATTTAACAGGGGGCATAAAAGCTCATTACACTCATCGATATGTTTATTACAGTTGGCAACCAAAACTGGCTTTTTATGTGCAATGGTACAGGAGTTACGAGCGTTGATCCATTGAAAGCTGAGTTCATATTATCGCGATCATGCTATCAAATAATATGCTATAAATATGCAAATTTATAAGTTTTCTAATATCTATCAAATACTACAAATATATATTCAAGAAAAAGTGACAAACAAACCATGATTATAATACATGCAGCAACAAACATTAATATTTTAAAACAAATATTTACATTTTTAAAAGAAAAATATTAGAAGTATATTTAATATAACAAAATTTTTTGGAAGAGCAAAACTGTTACACGGTGCCATTTTGAATAGAAACTTCTAGCGCGAATAAAGAGAAACAGCCTGTAATCAAAATAGCCTCAAATGTTCACCTCAAAGTAAATAGTAGCACGTTTTCCATCATAAATGCGAAAACCTTTCCTCATACATCGAAGTATTAAGACTTTGTTAAAAAACAGGAACTACTATTAGCCTGATACAGTTACTAATTATTTTTTTGGTGTTGCAATCAGTTTCTATTGAAGAAAGTTAAAGGCCCGAAGTTGAAAAATGGACTCCGATACGAACAGAAACAATGGACGAATTAATTGCTGTTGATGCAATCGAGTCATTATTAGCACATTTTTTTAGACACTTTTCTACTGATCACTTGCTAATATGATTTGTGAAAACAAAGAATGTCAAATACATGTAGTATCGGTCAAATAGAAGTAGCATTCAAATAATGTGGCGTTCAATTGAAGGGTGGCGTTATATTTTTTAACCTTTTTCCTATAGCGGCGTTAAATATAGGTGGTGTTTATGTAGAGGTTTTATGGTAAATTTGCTGTGCAAAAAACTTTTTTGTCACCCGTGCAACGCCGGGCATTCATCTAGTAGTATATATAGGATAGTAATAGATCAGCCTTGATAAACTGTAAAGTTAAATTGTAACCTAAGTTTAAATTTGCAGTAGTTACTTGATTGTCGTCTCCAGTAAGATAGTAAGAGTATTGTTTTAATAGTTAAATACAGCTAGGAGACAGGGAACAATTGAGTAACTCTGCCGTCAGTTATTGAATGTGAGCTGCAATAGAACTTCCACATTTCCAGAAAATCATGGAACTTTTGAAATAAACCATTATATACAGTTTTAAAAATTAAGAATTTCTGCTTTTGTTAAATATACGCAATTTAAACGCATGGTAATTATTGTAGCTTTTTGTGAGGTATCTGTTTTAGACTATTCCTAATGTTATTTGGCATCCACACTGAGGGTTTGTCAGTGTTAGGTATGTTATCAGGCATTACAAATGAACTTCAATATTGACTTAGCCTTTTATCAATGATATAATCTTACCATGTCTATGTACCATTTCTGTCTCCGTTATCTAAATATCCCGAATTATTTTTATGACATTCTCTACCTTTAGTTTCACATAACTGACGTGTGAGCTAAGCGATAATTTACCACGTGTTTCTACACATCTGCTTGCTGATATACAAGTATTAACATGCGCTTGGCTCGCAACCAAGGAGTCATGACTCCAAGTTCCACCTGCTGTTCTTTCGACAAAAGCTTGTCAGCAAGCTTATTAGGTCTCTGAGAATGAGAGCCTTAGGATAAAGGTCATCTTATATGATAGGGAATACAATAGATGCTGTGAATTTCCTTTTATTTGTTATGTGAAAGAACCACTTTCATCTCCATTTCAAAGAATAGTGGAATTGGTAGTGGTCTCTGTTGCTATTTGTGCTAGTTCACTACAAGTTGACAGTCGCAGCAACATCCGCTGTGTCCAAAGATGTATGCATTGTCATTGCACGCTTTCTTTGCAAGCTACTAAAATGGTTCTAATCTAAAATTCATCTCTACATTAATTGCATGAGAAACGCCTCGTCTTGGTTTTTGACTGAATTTTACTGTGGACGTGTAATTCTCTATGCGGAAGTTGAAAGCGATTGACTGAAAATCACAGAAACAGTCATTTTGTATGTCATTTTTAGAAAATATTCACTTTTAACACTTGACATAGTTCTTTTCGTTATAGAACGCAGGCCTTGAAGTGGCATCCAGACAAGAACCCCGACAACAAGGAGGAGGCCGAAAAGCGCTTCAAGCTAATTGCGGAGGCATATGAAGTCCTCTCAGACAGTACGTTGTTTCAGTCTTCTCCGAATTATCTTATAGCTCAAATATTACACAGGCGAGATACAACTGTCTTTTATTTTTTGCTGAGAGATGATTTTACAGAGCTATGTCAATGTTTAAATCATGAGCGGATACAGCAATACTACGTTATAGTGTACACTCTGGTAAACTGTCAGCTGGTCATGGCTTAAATCTTGATTTCCTAAACCGAGTTCTGATCGTATTTGTATTAACACAGCTTTTGATGCACATCAGTCTAAGAATGAGCATTCATACCATTAACTCTTTCACTACCGCATTAAATTCTGACCGAACGATTATTCTGCCCAAATTAATTCGAACAGGTTTTCAAAAAAATGATATACCGCTAGTATTTAAGCAATATCTCGAGAATAAATACAGATATTGTTTTACTTTAAAATGCATCTTATTCAGAAAAAAATTATCTACAAGTATGAAATTGTTTAGTAAATCTTTCTCTCGTTCTTTTTCTTTGCTTTGAACGAACGCGGTGTGTTTCTTATTGCCATGACGATAACGATCTGGTTTTGCCGTTTTGAAAAATAATTAGAAATGGAATTGTTGAGCCAAAAAATTTTCAATTGGTTGCGCATGCTTGGTAACGAGTTTGTATCATTAGGTACAAAATTTTAATAGTCTAGCTAATGTGTGGGCTTTGTAACAAGAAGAAAAGTGAACCTTATTGATGAGCCGATACATCGACTTCCGTCTGTACTTATATTACCGCTCAAGCCAATACATCGGCTTGCGGTAGCGAAAGAGTTAATCGAACCATTCATACGTCGAGAGACTGATCTTTGATACATTATCATTATTTCTTCAGTCCCATTTTACCCATTCAGTTCTCTCATTTCTCTTTCGCTTTGACTCTATTTTAGAAGAGAAAAAACGTATCTATGATAAATATGGCAAAGAAGGGCTTAATCCCTCCAATGGGCACAGCTCGTCTTCCTCCCGAGCCAATCACTTCGATGGATTTCCTGGATTCACTGGCTTTCACTTTCAGGATCCCTTTGATTTGTTCTCTCAGTTCTTCGGTGGCTCCGATCCATTTGAGAGTGCATTTAGTAAGTTAGTTATTACTATACATCTCTATGGTGTCTCTGACCTATTTGAGAGTGTATTTAGTAAGTTAGTTATTACTATACATCTCTATGGTGTCTCTGATCTATTTGAGAGTGTATTTAGTAAGTTAGTTATTACTATACATCTCTATGGTGTCTCTGATCTATTTGAGAGTGTATTTAGTAAGTTAGTTATTACTATACATCTCTATGGTGTCTCTGATCTATTTGAGAGTGTATTTAGTAAGTTAGTTATTGCTATACATCTCTATGGTGTCTCTGATCTATTTGAGAGTGTATTTAGTAAGTTAGTTATTACTATACATCTCTATGGTGTCTCTGATCTATTTGAGAGTGTATTTAGTAAGTTAGTTATTACTATATACATCTCTATGGTGTCTCTGATCTATTTGAGAGTGTATTTAGTAAGTTAGTTATTACTATACATCTCTATGGTGGCTCCGATCCATTTGAGAGTGCATTTAGTAAGTTAGTTATTACTATACATCTCTATGGTGTCTCTGACCTATTTGAGAGTGTATTTAGTAAGTTAGTTATTACTATACATCTCTATGGTGTCTCTGATCTATTTGAGAGTGTATTTAGTAAGTTAGTTATTACTATACATCTCTATGGTGTCTCTGATCTATTTGAGAGTGTATTTAGTAAGTTAGTTATTGCTATACATCTCTATGGTGTCTCTGATCCATTTGAGAGTGTATTTAGTAAGTTAGTTATTACTATACATCTCTATGGTGTCTCTGATCCATTTGAGAGTGTATTTAGTAAGTTAGTTATTACTATACATCTCTATGGTGTCTCTGATCTATTTGAGAGTGTATTTAGTAAGTTAGTTATTACTATACATCTCTATGGTGTCTCTGATCTATTTGAGAGTGTATTTAGTAAGTTAGTTATTGCTATACATCTCTATGGTGTCTCTGATCTATTTGAGAGTGTATTTAGTAAGTTAGTTATTACTATACATCTCTATGGTGTCTCTGATCTATTTGAGAGTGTATTTAGTAAGTTAGTTATTACTATATACATCTCTATGGTGTCTCTGATCTATTTGAGAGTGTATTTAGTAAGTTAGTTATTACTATACATCTCTATGGTGTCTCTGATCTATTTGAGAGTGTATTTAGTAAGTTAGTTATTACTATACATCTCTATGGTGTCTCTGATTTATTTGAGAGTGTATTTAGTAAGTTAGTTATTACTATACATCTCTATGGTGTCTCTGATTCATTTGAGAGTGTATTTAGTAAGTTAGTTATTACTATACATCTCTATGGTGTCTCTGATCTATATGAGAGTGTATTTAGTAAGTTAGTTATTACTATACATCTCTATGGTGGCTCTGATCTATTTGAGAGTGTATTTAGTAAGTTAGTTATTGCTATACATCTCTATGGTGGCTCTGATCTAGTTGAGAGTGTATTTAGTAAGTTAGTTATTACTATACATCTCTATGGTGTCTCTGATCTTTTTGAGAGTGCATTTAGTAAGTTAGTTATTACTATACATCTCTATGGTGGCTCTGATCTATTTGAGAGTGTATTTAGTAAGTTAGTTATTACTATACATCTCTATGGTGTCTCTGATCTATTTGAGAGTGTATTTAGTAAGTTAGTTATTACTATACATCTCTATGGTGGCTCTGATCTTTTTGAGAGTGCATTTAGTAAGTTAGTTATTACTATTTTACATCTCTTCGTTCTCTAATGCATGCTCAGTGGAACATCCAATCAGAGTAAACCCTTGAATCATGGTAAACATTGCCTTTTCCTAGTTTGGTATGCTCTGGTATTATAATCCCTTTTGATTAACTTTATAAAGGAATCAATCAAACTGAGACAAGGTCCTTAGTGATGGCTGCTTTCGTCAAACCTTTCTCTGTTAGTGAGCCTAATTGGATACATTTTTGGAGCATAGATATTTATTATACCTCCAATATCAGCAGAATTATCTTCACATTAGCAATGATGTAGTACAATTGCTTTGGTGTTTAAGTCTTTATTATGTGAAATTGTGTTATTGTGTTCACAATGCTTTTATTATCACTAGCTAGCAGTAAAGGATATTGGCATTTTCACAGCATTAACTAGTAATTATGTGGTAGTCTAGGTGAGGGATACATATTCACTCAGTAACTGCCATTCAAAAATTTACATTAATTATTACAAACAGGAAGTGATGCCAATTGTTAGTGTCAACTAAAACTGCAGCGAAAAGAAAGTTTTGTAGTATTTAATAGTTGAGATTTTATTACACGCGGTAGTATGCGTATGGTGATCAGATATCAATAGTTTCGTCATATTTGTTGAATTATGGTAGTTCATAGAGGTTTCATTAGGGTTGGTATGTATATGCCTCTACAACGCATCACTGAAACACGGCCTGGGATTTTCATCAGTGTTTGCTGTATGTAGGCTACATGTATTTTCTGTTGGCCAAGTTACATACAATTTCATGTAATGGCCATTTCTAGTGCTTGTTATTAAAAGCTGTGTGTAGAGAGGATAACTCTCAGTTCATCGTATTCACTTACTAAACTCTTGTAACAGTTAAGGCCATAGTGTTGGTGGTGCATAAGAGCATCAGTAAATGGTAAAGGTAAAAGATGCTTCTATGAAATGGTTTCAGACTCTTTTGTTGTTGTGGCCATGAATTGTTACTATATACATCCTGCAGTACCTCTGCCCTTGTAGCAGGCTGCACCAGTATTTCCATTCAACGATCTTTTTGTATTTTCATCATTGCTGTCCCAAGGCAAAGCGTGTTTCAGGCATGAATTGTTCATCGAGCTGCTTTGGAAGTTCTTGATTATTCTGAACTCAACTTGTCATGTGCCCTTTATTCGATTAAATATCCCTTGTAAGTTGTACCTGGTTTATAAAAAGTGCTTGTCACAACAAATATCTTGTGATAGTCAGATTGTATCTATCCTTGTGTGCAAAGATTTAAAAATTTGAAGTGATTCCTAACATGAATTCTGGAAAGCTCTAACAAGGTCATCTGTGACCTAAATGCTTGTCCTGAATATTTTAAAAGCTCTGATTTTTTCTGCTAGATCAGTTGCTACAAAAATACTTCCTTTCACTCGCTTATAAACTTTTCTTTTCACTTACAATAAGCATGATAAGCACTCAACATATATGATAACTGCTTGCTGGTTGGACTGGTAGCTAAAAGGTACTACTGAATATTCATTCACTGAGGTCTACCTTATGCTACAACACAGCTATGGTGCAACAATCTAATTTCTTTCAACTATATCAATCTCCGGAGAGTGGTAGTAATAGCTTCTCTGTCTAATGGAGTTGTCTTCTTATCAGTACATCAACTTTTGGTAGGAACATGTGGACACCTCCCATAGGCCACTGAAATTTTTGACAAGCTCTATGGAGCTATGAATTACCAGCTATGTATTATTGTTGATATTTGTCTAGCAGTAGTTAGAATGTTCATCAAAGTATTACGCCGCATCATGTATGCAGAAAACTTTGTACGAAAGCTTTCAACTGTAACTGATTTTGATAATAATGCGTCACCACTCAAGAAAAACAATCATTCTTGGCACATGGTTACCCGGGCAATCAGCAACTTACGTACAGCTCTATAGAGAACAGATATACAAGATAGATCAAAGGAACGTTGCGTGGCTATGTGCTCACATTATCGTTGTGTAGCGTTAAACATTGCAAGACTCCGCTTGACCGCAGAAATTTTAGCAAAGGCTCCACTAAAATTTGTGGTTTAAACGCACCGTTGTGTCGGATTGTGAGCCGGGGCATTAGGCCACTGTGTGCTTATATTCAGCTACTGAATATGTTAGAATCGGGTTGCCTTTAGTTAGCTTGGCTGACCGGAGTGCGTGAGGAGTCAGAGGTAAAATAATTACCGATATGGAAAGGAAAACGAAAGCCTACACAGTGGCAGTCTTGTTTGTAATTGTCGACAGTCAAAAACATTGGATTTATCGTGATAATCAGTTTCGAGTTTCTTCTTCAGTAGCATTTCATAATCTTTATGAACAGTGCATGAACGTGTTTTACCTTGATGCACTGCAAGTAATAAATTGATTTCTGTTCACTAAAGAAATATTGTGAGGTATCAATAATGAATTTTTTATTCATGTCAAAAATATCCATTGGGGGGTTGTCTTGGCTAGCTAATCCATAGCTCACTTGTCTCAGCATTTATAATGACTGCTTCATTGGTGTCACAAACTAGTTTCAAGTTTCTGTAATAGCTTTCCTCATATCTACAATAGGCTTCACCATATTCTCTTGTTTAGTGAGTTGTCTCCACAGTATTAGCCAAAAAGCGGATGACTCCGAATGTCTCTGTTTTTTCCGTTATCAACTTGAAAAGGTTGTTACTATCATAGGCCTAAGCTTTTTATGTTTAGGAGTTCTTGCCAAGTTTGTACCAGAAGCAGAAATTTCTTAGCAGTTATTCCCTGGGTGTTACGATTATTTGCTTCTGTTGTTGCATATGATTGTCTGTATTATTCATGAATGAATAGTGGTTAGAAATGGCAACTATATTACAGTAAATTTGTTAAATACTCTTTGATATGAGATGTTTGTAGTCTTTCCATGAGAGCTGGTAATGATTCACTAGCTATACAGCCTTTTTCATAATTGAAACATTGCAAATTTATCTTTTCTCACACATGAATCTAGCAATTTTGAATAAATTTATAAAAGGTAGATGTTTTTCAAATTTGGTACATGTCTGCTCCAATTTTCTTCAGTCAGCGAAAGGAGGTATGACACTGACAGTCTACATGTTTTATCAGCATAGTTACATGAGCACACACTTTAATCAAGAGTAATTTTTTTATGAAACAATCAGTAGCGCAGGTCATAGCTTCTTCAAGCTCTGTCACCCTATCAATCTATTTCAAGGTTAGATTGTAGTTGAGTATGGGATACTTTTGTGGTTATATTCTTCAGTAAAAGAGGAAATACATTGTGGGGATTTGCCACGAGTGAATTTCAAAGAACTAATCCACTGCTCTTGCTTCACTCAATAAAGTAATGACTGTTTCTGGTCCTTGTTATTAAAAGCAGTGCGTAGAGAGGATAACTCCCAGTTTGTCGTATTCATTTACTAAAATTTTGTAACAGTCAAGGCCATAGTGTTGGTGGTGCATAAGAGCATCAGTAAAAGGTCAAGGCAAAAGATGCTTCTATGAAATGGTTTCAGGGCTCTTTTGTTGTAGCCATGAATTGTTACTATATACATCCTGCAGAACCTCTGCCCTTGTAGCAGGCTGCACCAGTATTTCCATTCAACGATCCTTTTGTATCTTCATCATTGCTGCCTCAAGGCAATGAGTGTTTTTAAAGGTTGACTTGCAAAAAAATTCACATGACAGTTATTTGGTATCAAAAGATTCACCATGTCTTACTCTGTTGTGTTGTAAGTGTCAAATATGTGGAAATGTGATTACAAGCTCTTAAAAGCTCAAAAACGAAAAGCCGCCGTAGATTGAATCTCTTCATTTCGATGACGTAGCCACGAAATTTGGTTATCGTCTTGTCGCGTATGTTCTCACGTGAATTGAAAGGCCAATACAAAGCTCAATATAAAACTTATCGTAGTACTAGTTTATGACAAACACTTCGGGTTTTACCGAAGACCCCGTATCAAATATAGATGCTCGCTACTTTACAGTTTTGTTTCGGCTTGGTCTAATTGGCAAGTCGTTCTCTGATCATGTGACCCAATACTTTGCAAATAATTTCTGCAGCACTTTTTGATTATCACAAGTGACCAACAGGCTCGCCATGATTATCAGACAATGATATGTACTCCTTCAAACTAAGGCTAAAAAATTAAACGAATTTTTACGGTAAGTTATAAGATATCACTGCTAAAAGTGACAGCATTACGATGACAATAAAACAGACGCGTAAGAACAATAGACAGAGTTTTATTGAATGCGTGAAGTATATTTGTGAAAATATTTCGACGAATAAGGTTGCAAGAAAGTGTAAACAGAAACCATCTCTCACAACTACATCACATTTGAGCCGTTTTGGAAAGGGAATCCAAACTACGGCGGTCTCGTGTGGCTGCGATTTTCTGTTCGTTTTTGAGCTTTTAAGAGCTTGTAATCACCTTTCCACATATTTTGCACCTACAACACCACAAAGTAAGACATGGTGAATCTTTTCATATCAAATAACGGTAATGTGAATTTTGTTGCATGTCAACCTTTGAGCATGAATCGTTCATAGAGCTGCCTTGGAAGTTCTTGATTATTCTGAACTCAGCTTGTCATGTACCCTCTATTCAATTAAACATCCCTTGTAAGTTGTACCTGTTTTATAAAAAGTGCCTGTCACAGCAAATATTTTGTGATAATCAGCTGGTATTCATCGTTGTCTGCAAAGATGTAAAACTTGGAAGTGATTCTAAACATGAACTCTGGAAAGCTCTAACAAGGTCATCTGGAAACTAAATGCTTCCTGTTCTGAATATTTTTATGGCACTGAGTTTTTCTGCTAGATCAGGCGCAGGAGAAACGTGTCCTTCGCTTGGGTTAGAAATGTAAAATTGCAATCGGAATACTGTCCAATGAAATTGAATTGGATTGTTTAACCAATCATAGACTTGCTGGCTACTGCGATGCTGGTGGCATTTTATTGTTGTCTATCATTAACTTAACTTTAAAAACACAAACTCTGTTTTATTTAGGATTTCACATTGTTCCACTCTGACAGCAGGTATATTAGACATTCCTAGAACGTAAACCTCAATTTATATATATTCCACTTATGTAAAGTTTTGGCTTCGTATTACATAAATAAATTCCACATAACATAAAGTGTAATGTTGGTGCAAGTTCAGAATTATATTTGAATCACAAGATTCCCATCGTTAGTCTTAAAAATATCGTGTTCTCTTTTGTTGCACATGGAAGAAAACTCAGGTATAAAAGTATCTCTATTATATATACAGACACTTTTCTACTTACAAACGTTCATGTTATGAACAATGGTAGATATGAACGTTGTTGCGTACATATCAAAAATTGTTCGTAAAGTGAAACGTAAGATATGACGTTCGTACAGGGATGCCATAGGTTAGATTTTGTATTACATCCATTTAATGTATTTGCATCCATTATTCATCATGGTTGGTGAAAAGCCAAAGGTTTCTAGTGGAAGTGTAAAAAAGAGGCCATCAATTTTATTTGAAATGAAAGCAGTGTAATAAAGAAGCTTGATGCTGGTGAAAAGATGGCGAGTGTTGCACATGCGTATAACATAAGTTGTTCAACTGTCGGTACGATTTGCCAACAGAAAGACCGTATCATGGAGCACGTGAAAGGTGCAGTGCCGATGCAATCAATGATCATTAGCAAGAAAAGAGGGAAAACCTTGGAAGAGACAGAAACTTCTCTGAAGAAGTGTTCATTAAATGCAGTACAAACCAATATAGGTTACTTATACAAGCCTCAAACATACTTATATAATCCTTAAACATATGCTTTGTACAAAATATCTACTGAGACAACTTACGAATCAAACCGGCCGTTCAGAATGTATCTCATTTGTAAGTTGGGGAGCATTTGTACTAGTACCCTGGTAGTTGAGTGTGCCTTGAGAGATCGTCATGTGTGCCGGATAAAGAAAAGAGAATAAGTAGCTGCTTAAATATTCAGAAATACTTGAAGGCGGTCGATTAGTGCAGATGTTAGTGTGTGGGTCTTTCAAGCTGAATGTCATGAGTTGGAGTCTCACTGAAAGTCATGTTTTATACTAACCTCTAACCTGGTTTAGAACAGGTGGATATCGCTTTAACTATAGTAAATATATATGTTTGATCTATTTATTTTAAACATGTGCAATATTTTTTTTTTCTTTGCAGCATAGACCTTGTTATATGAAAAAAGTGGAAAATGTGATTTAAATTGACATTAAAGGTGTGCGTTCCCCTTAAAGAAAAAATTGTCGTAATCACAAACCCTAAACCATGTGTAAGTGTTAAAAAAGAGAAAAGTTGTCAATACAGAAAAAGAAAAGATAAAGAAAAGAGAATAAGTAGCTGCACAATTATTCATAAATACTACAAGGCGGTCGATTGGTGCAGATATTAGTGTATGGGTATACCAAGCTGAACGTCATGAGTTGGAGTCTCATTGAATGTTTTATACTAACCTTGACCCTTGGCTTCTGACAGACAGTCAGAGACTACTTTTATTATCTATAGTGAACATATATTTTTGTATAACTTTATTTTAAACCTAATTCTTTTTCTTTGCAGCATAGAGCTTGCTGTGTAGACAAAACTTAAAACATTGATTCAGTAAAGGTTTGCACTCCCCTTGACTTATCGTAAAATCACTGTAATCACAGACCTGGAACCGAGTGAAAGTGATAAGAAAAAGGAGAAAAGTTGCTACTATGAAGTAATAATACCACAGTTACTGTACAGTCATTAGATTAAAAGTTTAGCCCTGGTTTCTTCCTTTTTGAAGGTTTAAAGGGGTGAGTTTGGGAAGATCTTGGAAATGATTAGGCCATTTACATTATTTTATTGTTTGTATGAAAACCCGTACAAGTTCTGGGAAAAGATTATTTACGCCGTAGGAGCGTTTACTCTACAACATACATGTATATCTGCGGAGTTCTGGTGCCATCATTGTTTTCATTATATATTTATAATCTTGAAATGTCATGGGATGCATCCAGCAATCTCTGTTTTATAGGGTCATATCCTATGCCAAGATTCAGGGGTAAATTAATTTACATATAATTGCATACCTGTGAATTGTGCGCTCGCTCTTGGTTCAGTGTGCTATGAAACTGCGTGGAGTTATGGGATGCTTGCTTGGTGAACCTACATGTCCTTAATTTCTTTTTGGCTTTGGGCAGTGCTCTAATCAAGAATGAAAGTAGTTTACATGTAAGCTTGCATGTCATGGTTATCATACGCATGCTTCCTTTACCCATCTGCTACCTTGCCTTTGAGTTGCCATGGATAGTGGAGTATTTTGCTGAGAGCTATTTATATAAAAACAGCTTTCTACAAAATCTTTGTACAAGTTCTTTGCTGGTCTTTGTGGTATTCTATGAAAGAATCTGATATGTAATGAGCATGTAATGTTGTTCTGCATTAGGTCTATGCTTTGTGGCCAAGAGAGTTTTTGCACAATACATTCTTTTAGTGTGACTGTTACTGTTGACTCTGTACTATTGATTCAGTTACTGTCCCCTCTCCATTGTCGACTTTCCGTTGTCGGCTCTCCACTGTCGACTATCCATTGTCGACTCTCTATTGTCGACTCCATTGTCGACTCCATTGTCGACTCTCCATTGTCGACTCTCCATTGTCGACTTTCCATTGTCGACTTTCCATTGTCGACTCTCCACTGTCGACTATCCATTGTCGAGTCTCCATTGTCGACTTTCCATTGTCGACTTTCCATTTTCGACTTTCCATTGGCAACTTTCCATTGTCGACTTTCCATTGTCGACTTTCCACTGTCGACTCTCCACTGTCGACTCTCCACTGTCGACTCTCCACTGTCGACTCTCTATTTTCGATTCTCTATTTTTGACTCCATTGTCGACTCTCTATTGTCGACTCTATTGTCGACTCTCCATTGTTGATTTTCCATTGTCGATTTTCCATTGTCGACTCTCCATTGTCGATTTTTCACTGTCGACTTTTCACTGTCGACTTTTCACTGTCGACTTTTCACTGTCGACTTTTCACTGTCGACTTTTCACTGTCGACTTTTCACTGTCGACTTTTCACTGTCGACTTTTCACTGTCGACTTTTCACTGTCGACTTTCCATTGTCGACTTTACATTGTCGACTTTCCATTGTCGACTTTTCACTGTCGACTTTTCACTGTCGACTTTTCACTGTCGACTCGCCATTGTCGACTCGCCCTTGTCGACTCGCCCTTGTCGACCCTCCGCTGTCGTCTCTCCGCTGTCGTCTCTCCGCTGTCAACTCTGCGCTGTCGAATCTGAGCTGTCGACTCTCCGCTGTTGACCCTCCGCTGTCGACTCTCCGCTGACAACTGTGACTGTAGACATTGCTAGTAACTAGGCTCTTGTTATATTTGCTTTGCTTGATTTATAGCTAGTTTCCCTCTTTTGGTCTTGTCATCTATTCATTACCATCTTTTTGCTATCTGCTCTACTCACACCTTCTGTTTTAGCTCACCGTAGCAGAGGTCAACGCACAAATCAGCATATACATCAGACTGTTGGGGACTTTGGGTTCCCTGGCTTTGGCTTTCCGAACGGTTTTGGATCAGGAGGTTTTAATGGTGGATCCATCCTTGCAAATCAAGATGACTTCTTTGGCAACGGATTTGGGTGAGTTTTGGTGTGCACAGCCACATTCTATTCAGAAAGCAGTTGAAGTATTTACTGCAAGTTTGCTTTCTGGAGGTGCTACTTGTTGCGGGTGTTACTTAGACTTCACTATTTTTCATCATGCTGATGATGCACAAGTTTCTCATCATCCACAATATGGAAATGTAAAAGATCCGCCAAATTAAGCGAGTTTTGTTGCTCACAACTCTTTATTGAATGTTTTATACTTTTAAACGACAGAAACCTGCAAATGATGCGCAAGAGAATGCCTCGCAAGCTATTCCATTTTTAAAATTTTCACACTTCACTCGTTTTTGTTTCAAATTAAGCAGTTGCGAATTCTCTGTTTCGAATGCTAAGCGTGATAAGTCTGTCGCTAATTATTGATCTATGGCGTAGAATTCCTAACCTTTTTTAACAGAGCGCTGGCGTTATTTTGCATCATACCAATGTCCATTGAAACACTTATCGCACGGTAACGCAATGTGTGCACAACTCCGAACTCTCAACTTGACTATGTTTTCATAACTGATGCGCGTCATGGAAACGAAGTGACTGCAAGTGTTGCTTCAGATATTGACCCTGACCAGTTACATGAACACAATTGTAGGTCTGCTTCCCCGCGCTCGGCCCAGCCTTAACATCGATGTTCTTTTTTTTCTACGAGACCTTCTGGGTTGTTCACAAAACATCGTGAGCTTTCACGAAGCATAACTAAGGTCTGAGCTAGTGATGAAAGTGAATTAGTGAACCTACATTTGTAAGATATATAACAAACACTCCATAAAAGTAGTGTTTCCTTACTCTATTAGCTATCTCTATTATATTTACAAAATTTATGTAGAGAAATATGTACACAGTCTAGCTGACAAGGGATCTCCCGACGCTTTACTACTCACTAGAAGCAACCATAACATCTTTAACATCAAGAACCTATAAACACCCATTTAGGTATTGCTCTTTGCTTGGTAGTTCCAGTTTTAATCAGATCAAATTACCATATATCTTAACTAAATTAGATGGTAGCAATACAGAAAGTAGGATAACTAGTAAATATTTAGTGTTCAAAATAAAAACATTTTTGTTTAAAATGAATGTATTTAAGTCAAGAGCAAAAAATAGACCGACCACTGTCACCAGTGATATTGAATAGGCTGATAACTATTACTAGTAATATTGAATAGACTGGTAACTGTCACTGGTGATATTGAATAGACTGATAACTGCCACTGGTGATATTGAATAGATTGATAACTGTCACTTGTAATATTGAATAGACCGACCACTGTCACCGGTGATATTGAATAGACTGATAACTGTTACTGGTGATATTGAATAAACTGATAACTGTTACTGGTGATATTGAATAGACTGATAACTGTCAACAATGATACTCGGGTATTACCGTAAAACCTTTATTTGATTGCCATGACGCTCTATTTTTCAACCCTTCCCTTAGAGTGGGGCTTTATTAGAGGTGATGTTCTAATAAAGGGTGGTGTTGTATTTTCAAACACCTCATCAGAATGTTGATAAGTTAAATTTAACCCTTTCACGGGCGAATGGAATGTTGCCTATATTTTACAATCTCGTTAGGATGTTGCGATATTAACCCTTTCGGATGCAATAAATTTGCTAACTTACCTCCGACTTGTCGTAGATCTTTAAATAACTATGTGCGAGGAAGTTGATACTAGTACGTCTCTGCCAGTTGCTATCTATTGCTTGCGATTAACCTACGATGATCCTATAGCCTGTGTTGCCATCTGTTGAAGCTTTGAAGCGTTTTATTTTGAATTTGAAGGCGTATTTTTATTTTATAACTATATTTACCAATTATATTTATATATATTTATTATATTTACCAATGTTGCATAAAAGCTCATTACACTCGTCAGTATGTTTGTTACAGTTAGCAGCCAAAACTGGCTTTTTATGTGCAATAGGACAAGAGTTACAAGCATCGATGCATTATAAGCAGAGTTCAGATTACCGCAATTATGCTATCAGATATACTATAAATCTGTAAAATTATAAGTATTTTAATAATAATAATAATCTGTCCATTGCCCCAGAAACATTAAAGAACTATTGGCATAAACAAACCATAATTATAATACATACAGCAACAACAGTTAACATCTTAAAACGAATATTAACATTTTTTTAGAACAAAAATACCAGCATCGTTTGCTCGGCCAGTTGTGTTCTGATTGTTGCTTCTGTTTGGGATAATTTTATATGCTTCTTACTGTTCAATACCTTCGATAATGTCTTCTGACCCCAACCCTTCTTCTGCACAGCTGAACTAGTCGATATTAGTGTCTAAACAATTTTTTAGCAGAGCAAAAATTTCACGCGATGCCATTTTGTATAGAAACTTCTAGCGTAAATAAAAAGAAACCACGTGTAATTAAAATAATCTCAAAATGTTAGTCTCAAAATACATAGTAGCACGTTTTCCATTTTAAATGCAAAAACTTTTCCTTTATACATCAACCTATCAAGACCGCGCTAAAAAGGAATACTGTTAGCCTGATACAGTTACTAATTATTTTTATGGTGTTGCAATCAAAGTTTTTAACGAAAAAACATAAATTCTTGGAGTTAGAAAAGGGACTTTGATACGAACAGAAACAGCAAACGAATTAATTGCTACTGATATAATCGAATCATTATTATAATGGTTTTGTGGACACTTCTACTGATCACTTGCTATTATGAGTGCGGAAAGATTGAGAATGTCAACCAGTATCGGTCAAATAGAAGTGGCGTTCAAATAGAGGTGACATTCAATTAAAGGTTTGTACTCTATTTTCCAACCCATCTCCCATCGTAGCGTTCAAATAAAGGTGGCATCAAATAAAGGTGGCATCAAATAAAGGTGGCATCAAATACAGGTGGCATCAAATACAGGTTTTACAGTATTTTCGGCAATAATACAAAAAATTCCCACCTGTATACAAACACTTCAGCTTTAACCATCACATTAACCATGTTAAAGAAACAGTATCGAACTTGCTGTTCATTATTATTATTTCACTGTTAATACAAACCATTAATATTTTCTGTTTTATTGAGTGTTAGTAATTCAAAATAAAATTTAATAATTAAATGTTTATAATGATATATGGACTTTGATTGATTAGCTGAAAAACTCGCGCTTTAAATTGAGGAAGAGGAAGAGGTGGGTCTCAAGTCTGTGGCAACCTGTAAATACGGTCACTAATCCGAAAAGTCTAGAACCACTGGTAAATGCAATGTTACAATGTCCTATACAAGTATGGCACTTTACAAGAACATGTATATATGTACATGTATGTACATGTATGTATAGAAATTGTTAATAGTATAGAAAACAGTTTAGTTTTCTGAAAATTTAAAATTATGGCTCATACCTAATAAAAATTCTGGTTCATATCGAGCTGAAATTCTTATTTTGTGGTTGGGTTTGGAATGTAACCCCGCGACGTAGGAGGGATTGCTGTACTGAAAACATGGGCAGTAAAATAGAATGTGAATATGGTCTAAATTGTTGGTTGTGAAAAAATCGTTAACACTGTTTGCAGGTCATCTTTCTTCTCATCATCATCTTTTGGAGGAGGTGGTGGTGGTGGCAATATGACCATGTCATCTACGAGTACTTCTTTTATCAATGGCAAACAAGTAACAAACAGTCGGTGAGTTGTCTATCCCTGCTATAATCACCTGGCATCTGCCACAGACAGTCAGGTGTCAGACTAACATCATAGCCTGTTAAATTTGTTCTTTTTTGTAGAGTTATCAAGGATGGTAATGAAATTACAACCGTAACAGAGAATGGTCATGTGGTCTCCCGGAAAGTGAATGGTGTCGAGGAGATACAACGAGTTGAAAATGTTAACCAGCCATCATTGGAAGGGCGGACATCGTCTGGTAAACGCAGAAGAAATTAACGCGGCTATAGTTTTTCAAACATCCAGTTCGATGTAACCAACTTGATTTTGTTTAGTTCTCGGAGTTTCTCAGTACTATGCACCATACTCGCTCTGTTTTTGTGCATCATTTCTTCTAACTGCGAGTGCCATACTCTCTTACTCAGCTGCCATGCCAGATCACCGCTAAAGGATCTCTATTTGCTGATCGTCAGATTGTCGAGTACCCAGCACTCAGCAGGTGTCACAAAAACCATTTGTTGTTGTTTTGAAATTTAATTTATACTGATCATTATCACTAGTAAGTATTAATACAAACCAGTTTATGAGGTAAGTGTAAATCTCTTTTCAACTAATTTCTTATGTTATGGTTTCTGAATGCGTTCTTCAAACATGCGTTTATCACTTATAGAGGCTTTTACAACTTTGGCCAGAGTTAATCTTATTATACCAACAGCATTCATGTTGGAGAGCTCAAATGCGAGACCACACGAGACCAAACCTCTAATGTCACTTACGCTAAAACCTCGTTATGGAATTTCTTTGAACCAATAGCCTACCATGGATCCGCTAAGGTTTTAGGTTTAGTAAAATGTTATCGGATCGATATGGTCGTGTAGTTGTAGCTGTTGTTGTAGCTGTTGCTATATTTCTTTTGGGATTAAGCTAGATCTATGCTTTTGGTCAATTGCTCGGAAAAAAGTCATTATGTTTAGGTTTGTCGGAATAAAGCTTGCACCATTATTGGCTGAATCAGATGAAACAGAAAGAGAACTTTTGGTAAGACATGACTATTCAGAATGAAACTAATGTTCTGCTTCATCTTTGTCTGAAGATTCATCCTTTTGTGAGCAAGAGACAACTTTGGTTGTTGTTCTTCAATGGTTTCATGGCCCATGCTAATGCTGTTAATCTTCAAGGTTTCCATCTTGTTGACCGAATTTGTTTTGTGAGTCTATTTGAAGCATTCCTGTTCTAATCTAGTTCTATGACATACCCTAGGACACTTATGTATTCGCGGCATCTAACTTTCGCATTTTCACGGCAACATACTCTCGCGAAAATTTCATGAGCGAAACTAAACTATCAAAACGAACGAGTGAAAACGCGAAATTAAATGGCTTTGTTCATTGATATTCACAATAAAATCGTCATATTAGAAATGCAGGCAAGTTTCGTGTGTGGTTGACTCATTGGGTAATTTTTGCTAAACTCATTATAGCTAATACACCGACTGAGCAGCATGGCAAAACAAATTAAGATAATAAGTTTTTTGGGAAACGCCTAGACAAATTAGGAAGATGATGATATTAGTTTAGTCATTGAATTTGTAACTGATGAGGATGACAGTCGAATAGGGAAAGTCATAAAATTGAATAATAATTATTGTGGTGATGAATTTTATTACCAGCCAAAAGCAATAACAACCTGGAGCCATGGCCACCGCGTGCTATAAATACTTGAATTCTAATATCGGTACCACATAGGTCACTACGGCAGGGACCTTGATGTCATTGATAGTCCAGGAAACAAATGGCAGCAAGCGATCAAATTGTATTATTGATATCGCCTACACATTTCTACCTGTGGTTCACAAATAAAAACTACCGTACTTTTCGGACTATTAGCGGCTAATTTTTTCTGATGATTTGAGCTATGCGGCTTATATAAGGGTGCGGCTAATCTGTGGCTTTTTCTTTAACCGATAGGGGGCACTAACGGGAATCTCCAATTAGTGGCTTCTAGCGGTGAAAGAAAATACGAAACAATGCCTCACGGTACTGTCCCGTTAGGCACTAAGTTAAAAAGCGTCGGATAATACGGAACGGTGCCGTTCTCCACTGTTCCGTTTTATACAGGAAAGTTGCTGCCACGTTAAAAAACATAGTCCTTAGTTCTGTGGCCTATTCAAAGGTGCGGCTTATGTATTGTTTTATTATCGTTTATTGGAAAATAAAGCAGATGCAGCTTATATAGAGGTGCGTTTTATAGTCTGAAAATTACTGTAGTCCCAAATTGAAAAATATTTCGTACCAGTGACCTGGACCTGAGGAATCTAATGATGTTTGTTCCACTGCATTTATTTTCACATTACTATATTTTCGCACTCATCAGAGCTGCGAAATTAAGTTGCAGCGAAATTTTACTCTGTATGCTACTCACGAAACTAAATACTAGCGAAATATAAGTGTCCTAGGGTATAAAATTAGTCAAGTGTTTCAAATGGTTACACTGAAAATGTGGTTTGATTGGATTAGTTTAGCAGTAGTATTTGCAGACAATGTCGCAGGAAAGCGCATGGTGGTAGTGCATAGGTGCTCTGTCATTGAACATAATTTTGCATAGGATACCAGTATAAAGATATTAAGGGCTTCATATCAAATTGCGGGAAAGATTTTAGAGATCACTGTGTAAAAAACCTAATTGTGCTGCAACGATCTCTTGTAAAACATTAGCGTTGCGTGTAAACCTTTTTCGTTGCCCTCATTTTTTATGTGTTAAAGCAAGCGCTAATCTAAAATCTATTACACCAATAAACCAAAAGTATATACTTTATGATTCTGAAACAATGAATGTTTATTGGCTCATGATTGTGCGGATGACTGTTCTAGCCAATGTTGATATTCTGGTTTATGGTAATTCATCCTTCCTGCATCTTCAATTATAGCGAGTGTGGGTGCATAAATCAACTGCTCCGCTAGACTACTACTATAATTATTCAGTAAAAAAGAATGTGAACTAGCAATTGCCGATCTATTACTCATATTTTCATATGTACATTCAGCTGTCATATATGATTTCGTAACTCCACCTTCATGAAAAATACTTGTGACCCGGGCATTAACGGCACCCCTTGGTCGCTTGTGTAACAACACTCCAATAGGAACGTTTGTTGATTTAAAATAGTGTAGTAGTTAACATTTAAGCTGAGAGGATGACTCTTAAATTGCTCTTACATCCTGGTTTTCCTTTTAGTGTCTTCAATACAGTTGCCAAAAATATTTTCCCTTATAACGGTAGTTTATAAACTCGTGGGAGCTTGAACTAATCCACTGTCAATGTATGTTGTGCCTCGTAGGGTCACTCTGTTATAAGTAAATAATAGAATTCAACCTAACCTTGTCTCATCTCTGTACCCAAATGGTGGAATTGAAGCTACTCGGTTTCCCGGCAGCACACAGAAAAAGATTAGGCTTGCAGGAGTTATTGTGCTTGACTAGCTGCCATCATGATGGGCTGATGTAATTGACGCAAAAATAGAAGTTTTGCCACTTTTTGTTCTACAATGAAATTCGTGGAGCTCAGGCGACATTGATGTCCGAGGTCACAGCCGTTGCAGATAGTTCAAGATGTTTTGAGCAGTTGAAGACATCGTAGTGATGTTAGTATAAAAGTGAGAAGACAGTCCTTTGCTACCATACATGGGGGTACTTCTCTTCATATAACAATAGTTACGTACTAAATAGTTAGTCAGATGATATGTATGGTTATTTCAACTTGACAAAAAAAACTTGGTAAAAGCAATCCTCAAACTCAAAGAGATGCATATGCCTAGTACAGATGGTGCAGCAAACATTGTCCCAACTTACTACTTATTATAACAGTCATGCTCATTGAAAAAATGGTCACCTATCATGAATCGAAAGTAAATAAATGTTAATGAACATTTTCATAGTTTTCATTTTCATTCAGTTAGGTGAAGAAGAATCAGCTGCACTATGCCTTTTCTGCAGTGTCCTTGTTGAACAAAGTATCACCATCTGGAATCAGAGATGAGCAGAATGTATAGAGAGTAGCTAATGTTGATTTGACTCCTCATTCATAGAAATGCAAGCGAGTTGTACAAATAAAGACCATGTCTGTCAAATACTGTAAAACCAGTTGCTTGTCCATCCAACTTCCAAAAAGAACTTGTGCTATGATGTCAATAGCATTTTTTAAGCAACTGATGACCGCTTACTATTGAAAATGTTTGTTTGTTTGTATTTTCATCAAAGAATCAAAAGAAAAAACATAATAGAAAAATCAATCTATATTTAATGATGAGGGCCCACGTGCACAATAGCGTAGCTAGTCGAGGTGCAGAGCCCGGGTAGACAGTCAACAAAAACAAAAGTTCAATTACTGCAAAAAAAAGCTATGTCAGAGAGTCAAGGAGCCATTGTTTCAGAGTAGTTCGAAAAACCGTGTGATTTTCAATCCGCCTCAGTCCGACCGGCAGTCCGTTCCAGGCAGCCGCCAGCTGGTAAGCACAGCTGGCCAACAGCGGAGGTCGAAGGTGGCAAGGGAAGAGAAAATTGAGAGTTTCTGGTATCATAAGGTGGATCTGGCTTAGATTTAATATAGCTTTTAAATTCAGAATGAGCCAATGTGCAAATACGTAAAAGATATAATTCATGAATAGGTAGAATATTTGCTTTTTTGTAAAGATCAGAAGTATGATAGGTGGGGTTTATTAAAAATTACTCTCAATAGTCGATTTTGAATTACCAAAATTTTATTTAGGTGACTCTGTGGTGCATTTCCCCAAGCCTCAATACAATAGATAATTTTACTGTGGATCAGACTGTTGTAAAGCAAAATCAAAACATTTCTAGGTAATAATCCTGATGCTATATAAATCAGACCCAAACTTTGTCTAAGTTTTGAACGGAGGCTGTCAATATGGTCTTTCCAGCTTAGTGAGCTATCAATGATTATTCCAAGAAATTTAACGTTATCTGAGTAATTCAGTTGTCTGTCATTTAAATAAACCACTTCGTTTAATTGAAATCTGTTTTGGGGATTTTTTATTATCATATAATTAGTTTTATCTACGTTTAACGTCAGTTTATTAGCAAAACACCAAAATCTTAACTTCTAGGTTCAGGTTGATTTGAGCCATGTCTCTATTTAGATTGTTACTCTCAAAAAATAAAGTGGTATCGTCTGCAAACAGAATTGTTTCAAAAGAATTTGCGCTTTGAACTAAGTCATTGATATAGAGGAGGAATAAGGTAGTACATGTATCTATACTATGTGTAACATGAATCTATAATATGTATAACATGCATCTATAATAATAATAATGTGTAACATGAATCTATAATATGTATAACATAAATCTATAATATGTGTAACATGTATCTATAATATGTATACAATGTATCTATAATATGTGTAACACGTATCTATAGTAGGTATAACACGTATCTATAATATGTGTAACATGTACCTATAATATGTACAACATGTATTTACAATATGTACAACATGTATCTATAATATGTATAACATGTATCTATTGTAGTAAGTTACCTTCGCAAGTTTTAGTTTTAAGCCAGCTTAGAATCTTTTATGGTGCACTTAGAGATGCGTTAATAATCTATTCATAGAATGTATTGTTAGTATTGAAATGTTGGTATCGTTTCATTTGGTAGCAAGATATGTCATGGAAACTAGGCAACTTTACTAGATCAGAAACGGATAAAAAAGTGCAAAATGCTGGAAGGCTGGTTCATACTATATTGCTGTATATCGGTGTTGTCCTCTCGATGATTATTCTTCGATTATGCGCACCATGAACTGAAAGCATTGTCAAGGCAACGCGAATACATCGGAAAAGATTTCTGTTGTCAAACTTTCCTGATAGTTCGCCTCACATCCGCGACAGCCTGTGCAATGTGTACCGCGTCAGAGATGGTGATTAGCCTTTGTGGATGGCTTAATCTAGATTTTCTTTCATGACAGTTCCTGCGGGATTATTATTCAATTGTGTCCGCGACGGCTATGCTGTGAACATTTCACTGATGTAAATATGGATGAGTTTCTGATGGTGTGTTATTGTCATCACAGACGATCACCAAAGCGTGTTAATTAACACCAGCATACTGCAATATAGTGTGACCAGCCTTTATGCTTCAATCAGTCACTTGTTAGTGGTATATAGTGGTAGATGTAGAAAAATGAAGAACCACTTGAAAAATTTTATTAGTGGGTATAATATCATCCGCTAAGTGAACTACTGCATAGAATTTCCTGCCTATAAAAGCAGAAAAAAGAAGTATTTTTTCAATTGACATTGTCTTGCACAATTTGACCTTCCTGTTTGTACTTTACTAGTGCATTCCATCATAAAAAGCAATCGATAATAATCCGTAAAATATATTTTTATAATAGAAACAAACAATTTAATGGATAAGTATTTTGTGCACCTGAAAGTGAGCATTACACAGTTATTACTCTCCCACAGGGAAAATATGGTTGTAAAACTGCTTTGAAACACGTGACTATAAGAATATAACCCAAGAGCTGAAGAAAGTGATTTGGAGTCTCAAAATATACTGAAACCAGATGCAATATTCAGTCAACAAAGAGGTTTAAGAATTACGAACACCGGACAGCTAGTTTGGTAGATAAGCTTGACATGTGCAGCAGGCCATTGTAGTCTAATATGTACAGTAGTCTAATATGTACAGTAGTCTAATATGTACAGTAGTCTAATACGTACAGTAGTCTAATACTTACAGTAGTCTAATACGTACAGTAGTCTAATACGTACAGTAGTCTAATACGTACAGTAGCCTAATACTTACAGTAGTCTAATACTTACCGTAGTCTAATACTTACAGTAGTCTAACATGTACAGTAGTCTAATACGTACAGTAGTCTAATACGTACAGTAGTCTAACACGTACAGTAGTCTAATACAGTAGTCTAATACTTACAGTAGTCTAATACTTACAGTAGTCTAATACTTACAGTAGTCTAACACGTACAGTAGTCTAATACGTACAGTAGTCTAACACGTACAGTAGTCTAATACGTACAGTAGTCTAACACGTACAGTAGTCTAACACGTACAGTAGTCTAATGCGTACAGTAGTCTAATGCGTGCAGTAGTCTAATGCGTACAGTAGTCTAATACGTACAGTAGTCTAATACGTACAGTAGTCTAACACGTACAGTAGTCTAATACTTACAGTAGTCTAATACTTACAGTAGTCTAATACTTACAGTAGTCTAATACTTACAGTAGTCTAACACTTACAGTAGTCTAACACGTACAGTAGTCTAATACTTACAGTAGTCTAATACTTACAGTAGTCTAATACTTACAGTAGTCTAATACTTACAGTAGTCTAACACGTACAGTAGTCTAATACGTACAGTAGTCTAATACTTACAGTAGTCTAATACTTACAGTAGTCTAATCCGTACAGTAGTCTAATACGTACCGTAGTCTAATACGTACAGTAGTCTAATACTTACAGTAGTCTAATACGTACAGTAGTCTAATACTTACAGTAGTCTAATCCGTACAGTAGCCTAATCCGTACAGTAGTCTAATACATACAGTAGTCTAATACGTACAGTAGTCTAATACTTACAGTAGTCTAATACGTACAGTAGTCTAATACGTACAGTAGTCTAATACTTACAGTAGTCTAATACTTACAGTAGTCTAATACTTACAGTAGTCTAATACTTACAGTAGTCTAATACTTACAGTAGTCTAATCCGTACAGTAGCCTAATCCGTACAGTAGTCTAATACGTACAGTAGTCTAATACGTACATACAGTAGTCTAATACTTACAGTAGTCTAACACGTACAGTAGTCTAATACGTACAGTAGTCTAACACGTACAGTAGTCTAATGCGTACAGTAGTCTAATGCGTACAGTAGTCTAATGCGTGCAGTAGTCTAATGCGTACAGTAGTCTAATGCGTACAGTAGTCTAATGCGTGCAGTAGTCTAATGCGTACAGTAGTCTAATAAGTACAGTAGCCTAATACATACAGTAGCCTAATACATACAGTATTTTAATGTATACAGTAGTCTAATATGTACAGCAGTTTAATACACACAGTAGTCTAATGTATAGAATAGTCTAATACATACAGTAGTTTAATGTATACAGTAGTCTAGTATATACAGTAGTCTAAAACATACAGTAGTCTAATACAGATAGTAGTCTAATGTATACAGTAGTCTAATATGTACAATAATCTAATGCGTACAGTAGTCTAATGCGTACAGTAGTCTAATGCGTACAGTAGTCTAATGCGTACAGTAGTCTAATGCGTACAGTAGTCTAATGCGTACAGTAGTCTAATGCGTACAGTAGTCTAATGCGTACACTAGTCTAACATTTACAGCAGGCAGATATGCTCAGCATTGATAACACTGGTAACAGGGTAAGATACTTGCTCCAATCACCTCTGCTCAGTTTTCAAACTAACTGTTGTCAGCACATCAGCTTTAAATTTGTAATTTTTGACTTTTTAGTTCAGGAAAATGGTATAATACTAACAACAATTTGAAATTTTGATTAAAAAAAGTGTTCATACAGTACACACAACTGAATTCTACTTGTTATCACTCCTTAATTTTATATATAACTTAGTTGCAATAACAAATAATATTTAAATATAACAGTTAAATTCATCTCAACAAAGATCTTACCTGACTAGTTCTCTTCTGGCTTTTCGTTGCATATTGATTTATATTGGTTATGCAATATATTGGTTATGCAATATATGTGTAATTGTTCTGTTCGTCGAATGGGAATTCAGAAGAAGACTCATCTGAAAAGCAACAATCACAAGAGAACATGTATTGGTTGATGAAAAGTTGCAACTAGCTTGTTCAGCCATTACGTGTGTACATATTATTACTTATATATTATATAATATATATTATTACTACCAGATCAGAGTGTATTTAATTTTCATTGTGCTGAATACTCAATAAAAGTAAAGGTAATTGGCGTTGCTTTAGCAACAATTCATTATATCTCTATCCATATTGAGTACCATTTAATTTCTGCCTGTAGACAGAAAGTAGTATTCTTGATTTGGCAAATCCTATAAATAAACTCATATAGTTTGGCTGAATATTTTGGTAATATAACTAAAGTGTAATTTTGAATTACACTCAAATGTGACTCAAATTTATATTATGTACAATAGGGCAACTAAATCAAAATTCAATGCGCGATAATTCCATTTTGTCTTTGCATCAATGCATCTATTAAAATCTAAACGTAGCTTTTCAATCTTCACCAAGAAACAGTTATGGTTGCTTTAGAATTAACCTTTACTCAATAAAGACCTAATATGAAAAGCTGAGAGCAACTGTAGAGAATTCAAATTGCGAAGCACATTTTTTCTATATAATATAATTTCTTTAAAAAGAACCCTTGGAAGTATGTAATATGTATTAACTATATGTATATATACTTATAAATATTTACACTGGTATAAATAAATTTATACTTATGCTACTGACGGTACTGCTTCAGCTATTGAAGCTTCATCAGTGTGGCTTAAAGTCTGCAAGAGAGATAACTCCAACTGCCAATGACAGTTGACTTCTTGCTATTAAACAACTACACGTAGCTTGTCTCGGCCGTTAAGAAAACCCATGTGTGACACAAGAGTGCTCTTAGCTCACAATTTATATATGATACATGTACATATATATAAGTATATATATATTTTATGCAGTCCAATATTATTATCTAATTACATAAATATTAATTATTTTGAAGACACCTTTCTACAGATCACTTTCTATTATGGGTTAGCGAAGATTACAATGTTAAAGTGGCGATCAAATGTAGGTGGCGCTCAATTAAATGGTGGCGCTCTATTTTTCAACCCTTTTATAGTGGCGGCCAAATAGAGTTGGTGTTTAAATAAGTGTGACATTCAATTAGGGGTTTCCCGGTAAGCACCAGTATAAGCTTCCCACAACATTTTTATCCTCAAGCCATGCTGTTGACATATGCACAAATGGTAGCATGGTATAATAATAAGTATTATGAAACACTATCAACATATAGCTATAAAAATCCTTTGTCAAGCGTTTATCATGATTGTGCACTATCACAAATGCACTCTAAGCCAAATGCGTTCTATGAGAACCTAGTCACTTTTGCGATTTTTTTCATTGAGTGCAAAAATTAAAATATGGAATGACTTTTATTTTTCTTTACATAAATCATTTATAATTTACATAATTTAATTTACATTATTTGACTTGTTTCTATATTTGTAATAAACATGAATAAAACTTTAAACTTGCGTCATTGCATCTAATTGTAAATAATTTTTCGTTATCAAAGGGCGACAACTTCAAAAATATAGATCATGCATTTTTGGCAAAAGCAGTAAAACTACAGCTAACTTACTTTTTAAAAATTGGTTGTCAGTGTATTTATTATGCTATCAAAAAAGTTCTAGAAGAACCAGCTAACTAGCAAGTGTGAAATGTTACAATGTGCACGCTTTTTAGCAACATTATAAGAAAAACGTTGTCAGAACATTGTTGTCAAATTCATTTGAGAGTGAAAATGATGTGGCACCATAATGTTCCAGTTATATTGCATGTCAATGTTATTTGGATGCTTCCACTCCAACATTCGAAAGTAATTTTCCTGTAACATTGCCTGGACATTCATTTGAAGGTGAAAATGATGTCACACCATAACCCTCCAGTCACATTGCAGGTCAATGTTATATGTACATCTACAGTCAAACATTCTAAAGTAACCTTCATGAAACATTGTTGAGTCATTCGAAGATAATGTTCTCTAACAGTGTTATGATAACGTTAGCAAAGTTTATTCCTGTAATATTCTATAGGACGTTGCGATAATATTTTTGCACAACATTCTGCAAAATATTCCTGCGACATTGTTGTAACATAATACATGTACAATAATGATCACCAGATAATGTTTGTAGAACATTATGAAAACGTTTGCTTGGAACATTTTAGGCATAATGTTGCGAAACATCCCAGTAACGTCTCTGTTAGTTGGGAGGCAACGGTGAAAGCTTGTACTGCCCCATGTCAGTAGATAAAGACAATAGCACTGCAGTAGTAGTTTTAACGGCAAGCTTAGAATATTCAATGTGCACTTTCCATATTAGTAGAGCATCTCATTGCTCAAATTGCAGGAAATTGATTTCCATTAAAATTTTGATTTTAATTTCCAATTTGAAAACTCGAACTTGAAATCTGAAGTTTCAGATTTCCATAGACTGAATAGGATAGTGTCCAAAACTCTGGACACATTCAGACAAAGAGCCAGTTGCCTCAGGATTCATTTATGCTTAAAGCAGCCAACTTTTAACTGTGCTACAAAAGTGGCAGCAAGGAGAAATGTTGAATCTCACAGATGCATCTCAAGCTGCTGCCATAGGTAATCTCTTAGTAGCTTATGCGACGAATATGTAACAACAGTTTTGTCGAGTTGCTCTACTATAAATATGCATTTAAGTGGAAAACTTTTATTTTGGCCAGAAAGAGTTATTTTCTAATTACACAACGCTACTAAATTTGATTGGTTTACAAGTCATATAACCTGGAAGCCATTTTTATTTACTTTCTTTCAAATTTGAAGTATCTTGTTAAATACACCAGAACTGTGAAGATTGAAACACCTTAATAGCAAGTGCAACAATGTAATTGTGTAAACTGGTATAATAATATGAAAATGCAAATTTTTGTTTCTATATTACAAAAATATAAAATATATATAAAATATATATTTTTTATTTTATAAAAAATTTATTTATAATATTTAATTAATAATATTTATTTTATAGTTTTTATATTACAAAATAGGTACAAATTGATGTAAATTGAAGCAAGAAATTAAATATATTTTTCTAATTTCAGTCTGAGCGCTGTAAGGTTAATTCCAGGATTGGGCTTTCATGAGTCTGCATAGTCTGACATTCACTCATCACTCCGTGTAAAAACAAACATACACACTAAACCTACCTCGAGGTAGAGCAGGTAACTCCTTTTTTGTCATGTCTTTATTTCCATTATAATTGTGTTGTAGGTTGTTCATAGCGGCCGCTGAAAGTTTATAGTGCAAACTGCTAGTAAGTTAATAAGCAAGTCAAACCTTCCAAGCTAAACTACATAATAAAAAAATATGTCATCTGTGTAGCTTATGCGTTTGTAACAACTCATCACCGATGGTTTAGGAGAAAATGACCATATTGGTTTACATCTGTAGAAGTGAATAGTTGAATTCAATAAAAATAATCTCAATTCCATTCTATTACTTACAGGATTAACTAGTTTCATTTGAAATTAACTTTCTAATGGCGATAGCAACAGGGTTTTACAAAGACAACATTTTATGAATATAAATTTTAAAGACTGTGTGTCTGTGTATCTGTGTGTGTGTATGTCCAGCTATAGCGAATAAAGTCTAGCAATGAAAGCATCGCCACGAATTAGAACTTCAAACTGCCAGTTAACAAGGCGACAATCTAACCCATCAAAGCTGCATGAGATATAATGAATGTATTGGGCAGATAGTCATAACATCAGTTAAAATATGCATAAAGATGCTGTGTTACGCGCAACGTCACTAAAGATTTCTCTCACGGCTCTTATTGATAGGTTTAGTAATATATTAGCTGACTCGATTTAGCCAATGACGACTACATTACCCGCCACGGTTTATAAGCTGTTTTTATTACCAGGGCAACATTGGGCATTCGTTTAGTTTTATATACAGTGAACCCTCATCATACGATTTTAATTGCTTGCAGTGTTGGCAGCGTAAGACAAAAGTTTTGTATAGAGTAGTATAAAAACCTATAGTAATTATCGAATGCAAACACCCCCCTGGTAGAAATCATCAAAATTTTATATACGTACTGTACATACTAAAAATTTATAACAAAATAGCATGTTTGTAATAAAAATGAATAAAACTTTAAACTTGCATCATTGCATCAATTGTAAATAATTTTTCGTTATCAAAGGGCGACAACTTCAAAAATATAGATCATGCATTTTTGGCAAAAGCAGTAAAACTACAGCTAACTTACTTTTTAAAAATTGGTTGTCAGTGTATTTATTATGCTATCAAAAAAGTTCTAGAAGAACCAGCTAACTAGCAAGGGTGAAATATTACAATGTGCATGCTTTTTAGCAACATTATAAGAAAAACATTGTCAGAACATTGTTGTCAAATTCATTTGAGAGTGAAAATGATGTGGCATCATAATGTTCCAGTTATATTGCATGTCAATGTTATTTGGATGTTTCCACTCCAACATTCGAAAGTAATTTTCCTGTAACATTGCCTGGACATTCATTTGAAGGTGAAAATGGTGTCACACCATAACCCTCCAGTCACATTGCAGGTCAATGTTATATGTACATCTACAGTCAAACATTCTAAAGTAACCTTCATGAAACATTGTTGAGTCATTCGAAGATAATGTTCTCTAACAGTGTTATGATAACGTTAGCAAAGTTTATTCCTGTAATATTCTATAGGACGTTGCGATAATATTTTTGCACAACATTCTGCAAAATATTCCTGCGACATTGTTGTAACATAATACATGTACAATAATGATCACCAGATAATGTTTGTAGAACATTATGAAAACATTTGCTTGGAACATTTTAGGCATAATGTTGCGAAACATCCCAGTAACGTCTCTGTTAGTTGGGAGGCAACGGTGAAAGCTTGTACTGCCCCATGCCGGTAGATAAAGACAATAGCACTGCAGTAGTAGTTTTGACAGCTAGCTTAGAATATTCAATGTGCACTTTCCATATTAGTAGAGCATCTCATTGCTCAAATTGCAGGAAATTGATTTCCATTAAAATTTTGATTTTAATTTCCAATTTGAAAACTCGAACTTGAAATCTGAAGTTTCGGATTTCCATAGACTGAATAGGATAGTGTCCAAAACTCTGGACACATTCAGACAAAGAGCCAGTTGCTTCAGGATTAATTTATGCTCAAAGCATCAAACTTGTAGGATAGGAACTGTGCTACAAAAGTGGCAGCGAGAAGAAATGTTGAATCTCACAGATGCATCCCGAGCTGCTGCCATAGGTAATCTCCTAGTAACAACAGTTTTGTCGAGTTGCCCTACTATAAATATGCATTCAAGTGGGAAACTTTTACTCTGACAAAAAAGAGTTATTCTCTAACTACACAAGGCTACTAAATTTGATTGGTTTACAATAAGTCACATAACCTGGAAGCCATTTTTATTTAGTTTCCTTCAAATTTGAAGTATCTTGTTAAACACACCATAGCTATGAAGATTGAAACACCTTAATAACAAGTGCAACAATGTAATTGTCTAAACTAGTATAATAATATGGAAATGCAAATTTTTGTTTTTATATTACAAAAATATAAAATATATATTATAAAATATAATTTTTTATTTTATAAAAAATTATAAAAAATTTTTATTTTATAAAAAATTTATTTATAATATTTAATTAATAATATTTATTTTATAGTTTTTATATTATAAAATAGGTACAAATTGATATAAGTTGATGCGAGACATTAAATATATTTTTCTAATTTCAGTTTGAGTGCTGTAAGGTTAATTCCAGGATCGGGCTTTCATGAGTCTGCATAGTCTGACATTCACTCATCACTCCGTGTAAAAACAAACATACACACTAAACCTACCTCGAGGTAGAGCAGGTAACTCCTTTTTTGTCATGTCGTTATTTCTAACATAATTGTGTTGCAGGTTGTTCGTAGCGGCCGCTGAAAGTTTATAGTGCAAACTGCTAGTAAGTCAATAAGCAACCGTCAAACCTTCCAAGCCAAACTACATACTAAAAAATATGTCATCTGCGTAGCTAATGCGTTTGTAACAACGTATCACCGATGGTGTAGGTGAAAATGACCATATCGGTTTACATCTGTAGGGATGAATAGTTGAATTCAACAAAAATAATCTCAATTCCATTTTATTACTTACAGCATTAATTAGTTTCATTTGAAATTAACTTTCTAATGGCGATAGCAACAGGGTTTTACAAAAACAACATTTTATGAATATGAACTTTAAATACTGTGTTCTGTGTATGTGTGTTCTGTGTATGTGTGTTCTGTGTATGTGTGTTCTGTGTATGTGTGTTCTGTGTACGTGTGTTCTGTGTACGTGTGTTCTGTGTACGTGTGTTCTGTGTCCACCTATAGCAATTAAAGCCTAGCAATGAAAGCATCGCCACGAATTAGAACTTCAAACTGCCAGTTAACAAGGCGACAATCTAACCCATCAAAGCTGCATGAGATATAATGAATGTATTGGGCAGATAGTCATAACATCGGTTAAAATATGCATAAAGATGCTGTGTTACGCGCAACGTCACTAAAGATTTCTCTCACAGCTCTTATTGATAAGTTTAGTAATATACTAGCTGACTCGATTTAGCCAATGACAACTACATTACCCGCCACGGTTTATGAGCTGTTTTTTATTCCCCGGGCAACATTGGGCATTCGTTTAGTTTTATATACAGTGAACCCTCGTCATACGATTTTAATTGCTTGCGGTGTTGGCAGAGTAAGACAAAAATTTCGTATGGAGTAGCATAAAAACCTATAGTAATTATCGAATGCAAACACGCCTCTGGTAAAAATCATCAAAATTTTATATACGTACTGTACATACTAAAAATTATTAACAAAATAGTATGTTAACCTTAGTAACTATGGTTACCTACAATAACTTTAGTGTATTTAGTGGTTATGATCTGCAAAGAGATGTGACGTTATAATTTACTACGTTCAGTACGTACCATGGAGAGTTCTTACCTGTGAGGCAGACGTATAAGATAAACGTTGGATTTAACTTACATGACTCTAGCTTACTAAACACATATTCAAAGCTAAGATTTAGTATGTATTTTCCAACTATTTTACTGAACTTCAACTTGTTAATCGCTAATATTTTATCACTTTTCTACTGGCTTCATTTTTACCGTAACTAATAACAAATAACTGAGTGAGATCAAGCATCGTTCCCCTTTCATTCGTTGTTAGAGAATTTCGATGAATAGCATATAGGAATAATTGTTATTTTGACGTAATGAGTACACCTACTGCCAAATTTGAATTTCAAGAGAATTTTTGTTGCTATCGTATGATGAAAAATATGTAGTATAGAGGGCAAAAAATCATAGTGTTCTACAAAATGCTCATGAAACCTTTTAAAAGATTCTTTGATTAATTGAATCTGTTGAAATCCCAGCTTTTTCTACTTTCAATTTTCTAAATTAAAATTAAGTCAAACTGATTTTCTCAATATTTTGAGTCGTGTCATGAACCTGAATGGTTGTTGTGATTGTCTGTAGTAATCATTAATTCGTTACACATTTTGCTAGAGCAAAAATGAGCAAGGAGAGTAACATTGTTATTACAAATTGCAGAACACCTACAAGTATATTATATAACATTTATGCTGGCAATAGTTTAAAAAAGAAATACAACGTCAAGCAAGGATGTCATGACCTTCCAAAGTAAGGTCAGCTCTCATTGACGGATCTACTTGTCAATGCGATGCGGTTCGCGCACTGACATCTACACAGCGGCACAGCAAATATCAACACTACGAGATGACTATTCATTTCGTGGGTGTGTAACCTTTATGGTCGGAACTAGATGAAGACAACTGAAAGTGAACTCTTATTACTCTGGTGAAGAGGTGACGAGGCGCGTAGTCTTTACTGTAGGAAAAACTAAACCTGTCAGCCAAAAGCCACACTTATAAGTTAGAAAAAAGATTGCTTTTAATAGAGTTTGAACTCATGTCTTTCGGCTTAATAGATTGAAACTTTACCTCCTCTATCACCCACACCAATTCGCTGCATTTTGAAATAGTTTTGCAGTCATTACGCCTGAAGATTGCTCACCATACACAAGACTGCCAGGGTACAGGTGGTTATAAAACATAACGCATGCCATTGAGAATAGTATATCATACTTACGTGCCAATTTATTTCTGTGCTTTTTCAGTCGAGCTAAATATGTTCGCCGAACTGCAAAACAGTTATCAGTAAAACTGCATGGTGGATAAGAAAAGACGTGAGTAAGAAACAAGACAAAGACAAAAGACACCGAGAGATTGTATGATAGTCTGTCTGTGATCTCTAAGCTTATTACACAATTAACACAGATCTTATGTGTACTGAAACAGCTATAAGTATGTCAATATCTGTATATGTTCGTTTACATGTCTTATTTGATTTCGAGTAGATAGGCTTCAAAACACAGCTTGGTTGCTGTCAAACAGTTCTTATTGGTTCGTAATTGTTACTTCCTGTTTGTAGTATCTTAGGTTTATAGTGGTAAAGCCTAGGATCTTAGGTTTATAGTGGTAAAGCCTAGGATCTTAGGTTTATAATAGTGGTAAAGCCTAGAATCTTAAGTTTATAGTGGTAAAGCCTAGGATCTTAGGCAAAAAACTAAGGCTAATCAACTTGGCAGCTATTAATTCCAGTCAGAAATTCGAGTTAGCAATGCTCGTTATTTATTGAGTAGTTGGCTTACAAATTTGTTCTGCTTAAAACAATATAATATGCTTTATATAATAATAAACCAATATATATTTGTACCACATAATTTAAACAGTTTTCTAAACAAATATATATTACAATTTAGTTTGTATGTATGAAATAAACATAAAAGTAGTTTCAGTACCTTATGATTATTTTTAAAAAACCTTTGATTTGATACCCTTTGTTACAGAATATTTTCAACTATAGTTGATTTTAAATTTAAGAATAAGGTTTGTCTCATTTTGTGAACTACATCCCAAGCGCTTGGTAAATATTAATGTTGGTTAATTTATATAATTGACAAATATTGAGTCAATTTCTGGTAAATACGCAGGCCTTGACAAAGGACTCAATGCTACTGTACTCACTCGAGGAAGGTTTGCTAGATATTTACACTCGCTGCTTAGCCATGGTTGGCTAGCTAATTGTGAGCCTGTGAAAGGGAAACTAAACAGAGTGCTAAACTTAATCATTTTTAACCATAACTCTATCCTGTGCTGATACAGACAATCTTTTCTTGTTAGATGTGATGAACTTGAAACTATTTAAGATAAAATGGTGAGAATATCATTCTGAAGCATGCTGACTCTTGCTGACTTTCAACCTACAACGTTTATGATGTGATTAGTTTTACTACCAGCAACGTATATGAACAACTCCTGTCATTCATGACGGGTGCCGCCCCACCCCACCCTCTCTAATGTAAGACTTGAAGCAATGCTCAGCAAGTAAACTATTTGATCATGTAAATATGTGGCTCATAGGTGAAGGCGTCTAAGACTGTTCCAAAGCATTCCATAGAGAAAGAAAGCATTCTTCTACTCAGAGCTACAAAATCTGAACTATGTTGGAGTAAACTAGAGTACACAACTCCAAAAAGAAAGCTAAATTGATAACTTTAAAGAATGCATTCAGTTTACTTTAATTTACTGAAGTATTCCATAAAGAATAATCAACACAGAATTAAAGCTTTGATAGAACCTGCTTACCAGAGTTCATGTAGACCCAAGCGATTATGACAGCCAATACCACTAGGGTTAGAACAAAGCAGCACACGACTGCGATCACGATGTACTCCGTTTGTAGTTTTGTCAAGCGTTGTTGATAAAAAGCTATCAAATAAAAGCGGGTAAGAAATACACAAACAGCATGATTGAAGTGTTTATTGAGATACAGTCAAGCCATGACTCACATTTTGATTTTTCAGCATACGCCACGACATTCTTGCAGATAGTTGAGAACTCCAAGAAATTTCAATTCGAACGATGTTTGGAGTTCCTAAGGCCTCACATTTTGGTTAATAAAAATTAAACTGTTAAAAAAGTAAAAGAAACATAAATTAAGTTAATTTAATTAAACTTTACATCATTCATATTAGAGTGAGTCATCATGTCTCTTGTCCATCCCTGCCCTCAAGCCCTTTTATAGCCTCGTTTGCATTTTGGTCCATCTGTCTTAACAGGAAAGTAATTGTAAAGAGCCTATTTCATTGAATAATAATTTATTAATTTACCTTGTGATATAGTTATATATAACGCATTCGCTGTAACGTGATGTGTCATCACCTGCAGCATTTATTAATAATTTGTGGGTTTACTAAGGTTTTTGGGTTGTGAAACAGATAAATAACTTTTATGGGCTGTGGTACGAATTAAACAAATAGCAGTGCAAATCTTTATTTGCCTCTTGCTTTGAAGATATGAAGGTGTTAACATATTATAGAACTGGCCACATATAAATTAAACTTTGTACAATGCCATTAAATAGACTGATTTGGTTTATAAAAACAGTTTTATTATAAGTGGGAATTTACAATTTTTTTATATTTTTAAACATAATAATCTCTTTACGATGACACATTTTTGCTATTGAGGTAACAGCTTTTGAACTCCTTCAGTTCAGAAATCTTTAGAGTAACTTTTTTTAAATTTGTTCGCTGCAATCTTAACCTCATCATCACTATCGAAGTGGGTTTCTCTCAAAAACTCCTCAACAGGCCCAAACAAGTAAACGTCGATGGAATACTGAAAAAAAGCATTGTTCAAAGTCGTTTATCATAATCAAGTTGTAAGCCTTAAGTTGTAGTTGTAAGTACGTGGCTAATGGAAGTATTTTATAGTTTAAGGTAGCTTTTTGTGTTTCTGAAGCTTTTTTCTGTTGAGCTTTAAATTGAAGTGACAAGGTATATAACACGGTGTATAAATTGTTTACGAAGTTAATATTTGAACAAAAAACAGTCAAAATAGCTCTGGTGTATTTATTAAAAACGACTGAAATAGAATAGGTCGCAGACACTGTACATCACAAAGGATAAACAAGTGGAACAGATTGGCAAAGATCAAAACGAACTCAGCAGTTCGTTAGTTCATAAGATTGCTTTGGTTCCAGCATAACAATCTAATAGATTTCATGAATGTTCGATACATGCAACCTTCCCTCACGTTGTACGAACTCATCAGCCGCTACATCTCAAGGAAATGACCCCCTACAGACATAGAAGCATAGACATAGAAGCATAGTAATTGACACTGTCTTACCTTCATTCCTAGATTTAGCAGGCTGATTGTTCATAATGCTGTGACTGGTGAGTTGCTGACACTGCTCTAACTAGCTTGACGTACTAAACACTTTTTTCATTGTTATTGGCTCACCTACTGGCTGTTTGTTGGGCTGAAATAACAACAAAGAAGACTAATCCAATGGTAAGTCGTTTACCGTTATCAGTTTAGATTTCCAGGTTCTCTTCAGCTTTTAGATATATTATTTCAAGGCATTATGTAATAACGCTACAGCCGAGAATGTAGTTTTAAGAATCGAAAAACACTGAAAATTGAAATTGTACCAATTTTTACTATTTTGAAAACATTTTGCAATTTATTTCTATGCTATACTCATTATGAAGGCTTCCAGTTGAAATAGTTGCAAAACAATTGAAATAATAAATAGTTGAAATAATTCAAAACTTGCGATTTGAATTATGCGAGTCGAAATCTTCTACAAAACAGATTTTTCATTGCTGGAGTCTAATAGCTGTAACTGGACACAGGAATGAAAATGAAACGACAAACAGACCTTGAGATTTATACATGTATATATAGAAAACTGAAGCCAGCGCAAGAGGTTAGAATAAACTGGTATTTTGCAAAAGCAAACTTTTGGATAAAGTTTGCTTTCAACAAGACTCTAACCCATGACAGTAAGCTTGGTAGACTAATACTCTAACACAAGAAGCAATCAACCATCTTTAGGTATGTCTGAATACTTGTGCAGATATTTATTATCTGTGCTTTATCGGCACACATGACGATCTCTCGCTGTACTTTAAACTTGAGAACTTGCACCGACTTGACACTTAACATTATATAGAATTTCTTAAATACTGCAAAGCAAAAACCTTACATAAATTATTTACGCTATGTGGAATTTACGTAAAATGAGGTTTGCGTTATAAGAGCATCTACTGTACTATAAATCACTGGGAGTATTTTTCGACGTGTCATAATAAAAAGAAACAGTGCAGATCCTTACAGCCTGATATTACGATTCTAAGGGTCAAAGTTAGAACTGCAGCCCTGTAGTCACCCTCATGATGAGCAGTCTTTTTTAGGACTCACTGTGGCCACCACAATCAAGGAAGAGGTTGTAAAAGGTACTTCAAACATAGCACCTTTCCAAAATCTTCTGGCTTGAAAGCTGGGTCCAGTGGGAACACCTCTATAGCAGTAAGAAAAGAACATGTATAAAAATGACAACATGGAATGAACGAACTCTTATGGATAATGAGAAAAGTGACTGCCCTGAGTGTTGCACTGCTTTTGTTGCAATTGAGCTACAACGGATGAATATTTATATCACTGCTTCTCTAGACACTCAATATGCGACAAAGGGCAACTACATATGATAGGGTCAAGTGGTGTATATAATTTATTTTGAAAAGGTAAGTTGGAGTATGATTACTGGCTGTATGAAGGAGGCTTTGCTATTAAAAATATACTAGTTAAACATCTGGAGTTATTCTCTCGTAGTGTAAATGAAAGACTGATTGATGGCTTTGCAGCAGAACCTTGGTGAAAAAACAGTAGACTGCGATATCAGCTTATTTTCCAACTTTTTTTCCTGATCAGGAGGACAAGGAAGCGGCTTTATGCCTCTCTAGATCATATACTATCAACAATCCTATCCTCTCATAAAACACTGTGTGTAGGTGATTTCAATTCTAGAATTGGAAAAGACCTATAATCATGGCAAGGAATTATCTGAGAAGAGTAAGTCGGGAGATGTCACAGTGAATTGTCTTCGCTCACCAAGTATGTAGAAAAGAACTTTGTGATTATAAACACTATCCGTCATACAGGAAAACAGTCACAAACCATTCTAGTGATGCTCGAGATCTTCCCACCGGCATCTGCTATACTACATCATCACCAGACAAAATGACCAAAAAGACATACATGATGAAGGCCATAAATGCTTCTTACTCTTGCTGGACTGATCATAGACTGATGAAGTTGAATTTCAGTAGATTCAATATAGCATCAGTATCTGAAGCATCAGTAGACTCCAAATAAAATGCGTTCACAGAAAATCAGACACAAAACGCAAAGGCATATTAAATGTTGTCTCTATCATGCTAGAAAAAGACAGACTGTCAAAACAAACTTAAGCCAAATCATCAAAAGCGTGGGCCATAACAGTGTGAAACATTTCTGAATAGAGTTAAGGCAAAGGTGAAACAGACCTGTGAGAAAAGACTGGGAATACAGAAAAGGCTTACTAACGACTGGTTTGAGGAAAATAACACCGACATACAGTCATTGATGGGCTGGACAAAGGAATACTTGTGTGAAGTGGCAGAGTGATTACAGAAGCGAAGAAACTAAGAGAAAAAGATATTACTATGCACAGCGCGCATCTGTGCAGAAGTCACTTCTGGTGGAAGCAGCAGATAAGCTGCAAGTCTTAGCAGACTAATAGATATAGGTAGTTTGTTGTTACCACTAAAGATATATATAGACCAATTGCAAAGAGAATAAAACCTGTCATGGGTAAGGAATTAGTGCTATATCAGAATAAAGACACAATCAAAGAACATTTTACTAAACTGCCTAATTAAGGAACAGAAATTTCTGCTAATGTGTTGAACCAGTTTTTGCCAGTCGCCACTAGTAAGGAGATGACAGAGTTACCAGCTCTCTAGGAAGCTTCAGCAGGCCATACAAGAATCAAAGGTTGTAGAGCTCTGGGACCTGATGATATATTAGTGAAAGTTTACAACTATGATGGTGATCCAGTGCAACTGGAGTTGCTTGTGAACTTTCACCTTATCTGGAAAATGGGGAAAATTCCACTGAACCTATAAAATGAAAACGCTGCGATCATCTTTAAAAAGGATGAAATGACTGATTGTGGCAACTACTGAGCAAGCATCCTCGCTGTCTTGAAGCAAGTAAGGCTCTGGCTCAGATTCAAGCAAATGTCTTGGACATGTTGCAAAATATTCTCTATCCAAATCTCAAAATTGATTCAGGCCCAATCGTGGACATGATCTTTGCTGCCAGGCTGATTCAGGAAAAGTGCAGAAAACAGCACAGAGAATTCTATAGGGCTTTTATCGATCTTACCAAAGCCTTTGATATAGCGAAAAGAAAGGCACTATGGAAAGTTGAGGTGAAGCTGGATGGCCTCATAAGCAAATAATCCATTAATCTGCTATATGAAATGAAGGCTTCTGTTTTTGTTGATAGGAAATACACAAGAAGTCTAGTGCTCGAACTAGAGTAAAGCAGGATTGTGTGCACCATCACTGTTCTTAGTGTAACCTGTTGGCTGAATTAAGCTTGGTGAAACTACATGCCCTTCAGGTATCAAAATCTTCCACAATATTAATGATATTTTCAACAACCATCGTCTAAAAGCCAAAACAAGGATAAAAGTTACCAGTCTGTGAACTACTATACCTATGCTGTAAATGATTCAACAGTGGCACATACAGGAAAGGTTTTCAGAAGCCACTTCATGCGTCCCTGCATGCATATAAAGCTATCAGCCTCAAGGTCAATAGAAAGAAGACTCTAGTACTCTACCAACCACTATCAAGTAACAGCCTGAGTTCTGTTGATGCGCCTTACATCACAGTGGAAGGACAGGGCTTATGTGGAATCACACAATTACCTTGGATGTTGCCTTCCATAAAATGCTAACATAGATAACGAGATGGCTATAAGCAGCAACTTGTATCTCTGAAAACAAAAATATTCTACCTTCAGTAAAACTCCAGGATTACAAAGCAATTATCTTGCCTGCACTTCTATATGGATCAAAAACATGAGTTACTTAGTCATAACCTGAAATTACTTGAAACCCTTCACAATACCCATTTCAAAAAGATTCTAGGAGTAGCCTAAATTGATAGGTGGATAACAACAAATATTTGGGTGCAAGCTAACAGTGCAAGTATTAAGCGTAATCAGGCTGGTCAAAGAAAATTTTACAAAGGCATCTTCAGGTGATATCTTATTTACTGTGTCATAAGATTGAAGGCTTTGGAAAATCATGTCGTTGACAGAACGGAATAGAGGTCTATTTATGAGGGTACCAAGATTCTAGAGGAACATAAAAGATGCTACAGGGATGAGCTTGAAAAGGCTAGAAAAGCCCAGCTAATTTCTTGTAGTGGCTCCGCTTTAGCTGACCCATTTGATCTAACATGCTGCTGCAATTGAGGAATGCCTCTCAAAGATTGACTTACCTAGCCACCTGAGGACTCATGACAGAAGCTAATTAATATCAAGCAAACATACTCGCATTGAGAGATATTGTGCAGAGAGGATCTGGTGTTAAAGCAGATGAACAATGACGATGATTTGGTTGATGAAGACAGCGACACTAATGATAAGCCATCACAAAGCTATTGATGAGTTTGTTCATGAGAAAGTGCACCTTCCAGGTGGAAACCAAAAGCTGGATTGATGTATGGCAGATTTTTACATCAAATGATTGTTTTAGCTGTTGCTGGACCTTGAGATAAGAGAGACTGTAGTGTCAGTGGCCTTAACGCTAAAGCAGGGGTGATTTGCTATGACTCATGAGACAACATACATTATAATCTCCTTATAGGAATACATGGGCATCTACTTCATATCAATTCAATAGCTATCGAAAGAAGTTTACTGTAGTTTTGTAATGGTTTTTGCCTATACTGCCTGTTTATAAACATTTATGCGTATTATTTAGTGAATATGTTGTTTACTAATGTTTATTTTTGTTACTAATCAGTTAGGACAAAGTATAAATGATGAAAAATATAGTTTGTCGTAAAATAAATTTAAGCAGTAAAAAAAATCAGTAACACGTGGAGCAACACGTGGTTAAGTGGTTTGGCCGCCGGCTTATGATCAATAGGTCAGTGGATCAAGCCGCATAAGGATCATTAGTGGTTTTAAGCCATTGATGGCTCCCCCATTCACACCCCAGCATGGATGAAGAGAGTGGCTAGCAAACCCAGAAGGACTGAAAACCTGACAAAAGGCAGAGGAGCTCCTTTGTGACCCGACAGCCAGCTGGCTAGAGACGGTGCCTCAAAAAAAACACTAAACAAAAGGCAATGGCAAACCACTGTTGAAACCTGCCAAGAATAGTCATGGTTACAGGAAGTGGGGTAGAACCATGATCACCTACATCCACACAAGACATTTTACTTAGAGAGTACAATTACAAGTACAATTTAGTAGCCTCATTTAATCAGCCTTATGACTATGGTGGAACAACATCCTTCCATAAGGACTTGTGCGCTCACTGGGTAACAGGTTAGGCAGTTTATGTTGCTTGGATTAGTTTTCGGTAAATACTGAGAGACTTACTTTTGAAGCCTTTTATGAGAACTTCAAAAGCCTGACTTGAAGTTCTAAATTGAAATAATGTCTTAAAATATCTCCACGGATGCATGTATTGGTTTTAGTTGACCTTGACCATAACCAGGACCATGACATGATCCATGCTACAATAACAATGTTCAAGAATTTCCAAATGCAAAATTTATAAGCATAGAACACAGTTGAAAACTGACTAAGCAAAGGTAAACGTTTATACATGAAAATGTGGCAAGTGACCTAAGGCAAAACAAAAGGTTTTATCTCAAGGAAGATGATAGAAGAGAATAAAGTGAAACATACCTGTTAGTTTCCTTAAACCAGACAAAATAGCCAAATTCAACCTATCTCCACCATATATAGCTCCCACAAGCTGGGAGCAATCCAGTGTTTGCTAACAAAAACGTTGCATCTTGCGCAATGAAGGGTATCGGTGTGTACAAGCGACAGCAATACTTTAGCCGACAGGTCAAGCGCATCATAAAAAGAGCATTTGTTTGTAATTTCACAACCCACTGTCACAGGTTAACTTACGTAAAGTGAATGTAAAAGCAGAAAAGAAAACATTTGGACTGAGCTTAGTTTTATTCTTCAAAAGAATTGTTTTGCAATAATAAAGTGAGTCGCAAACAGCCACATCTCATCACAGAAGCTGTAATATTATATCAAATTTATATAAGGCGTTCAGAACCAAGAATAAAAAATGAATTAAATTTTCGGCCAACGCCGTCCAGCAAATGATGACATGACTATAAACACTACTACTGACTAACACTACTAATCAGCGTAGAAACTAAATGGAATAAAACATACTGAGACCTTTCATAATAAAAACAAAAGAAAAAAACATGAACAACAAGAAGGGTGAAAATACACAAATGTTGGTCATGTAGTTGTCAGAGCAGCAGTATCTGACCATTGTATAATAATGTTCCAGCACATAACACAGTGTCTAGACCATTCAGCCAACTAGATACCAAAATCAAAGATTTTGGCAGGTACCAAACACATTGTCTCTTTTTACGATGTGTTAACAATGTATAGAGCCAAGCTAAAATAACTGCAATTAGAATTGTTCATTAAAATATCAGTAGAAAAATGCAAAAGGAATGCCAACAAAAAGAGTCAAGCGCTTCACCAAATAATCAACAGCTTTAATGTTCAAAATAAACCAAATAGGTTATGCATCGCCTTCTACTATGATGTTAAAAGATATACAGCCAGCGCGAACCTTGGTTGAAAAGGAACACCTTGGCACAAACAGACTCTAACGTAGAAAGCGGAGGAATTTCCAACCTCAAACACGCTGATCCTCTCCAAAACCGCAGACTTGTGTTCAGCAGGTCAATAATCATACTCATCTGCAGCCAGTTGTGAAGGTTCCTTCTCTTCGGTGACAGACTCATCCGATGCATCAAAGTATCTCTCTTCAGCGTCCCTCCCTTCCTGTATCGTATCATCATACCGCTCATCATTGTCTATCGACCTGTATGACAGAGGTAATTGTGAAAAATGACAAACGAATATATGATTAACATTTTTACAATAGAGCGATGAAAGGCTGAAAAGTGAGCCACTAGTGACGGAAAGGAGCAGTTCCCATTAGCCTTTCAACAAGACACTAGCCAGTGTTTACTAGTGTGCCAAATTAGCTGCCCTGAAGCGACACTGATGATTTTTACTAGTGTAGACAAGACATTGGCAAATAATATGGAATTCATGTTGTTTGATATCTCGTCTATCCAATTTCTCGCCGACTAACAATGCTAGGATCGACAAAAAATTGAAATCAACCTGAAAGTACTCTATCAAACAGAGACACTATAACTGCTAAGAGTTCCGTTGAAAAAACCAGTAAATGGTATCTTCTTGGTACCTGGTAGGTTCCATATGAAATTGCAATCTCAAAGGACAGCTCAATATGTTTTCATTTATCATCATTTAATCCCAAGTAAAATCAGATTCATGTACCTCATCGCTTTATAAAATCATCGCTGCATAACATCATCGCAGTATAACATCATCGCTTTATAACATCATCGCAGTATAAAATTATCGCTTTATAACATCATCGCTTTATAACATCATCGCTGTATAACATCATCGCTGTATAACATCATCGCTTTATAACATCATCGCTTTATAACATCATCGCTTTATAACATCATCGCTTTATAACATCATCGCTTTATAACATCATCGCTTCATAACATCATCGCTTTATAACATCATCGCTTTATAACATCAACATGAACTGGCCATGTATAAATAGGGTTATTGAACTTTCTCATAACGCTACAGCTATTGCTTTCACTTGTACCAAATGCATTCCCACATGATCCACACAATGATTCGGGTTTGCACCTTACCCATTTTCCGAAACTAGCGATGTACTCCTCAAAACCGTGATTGTTAAAACATATTCACTTTCGGGACAAGGTCTCTTTTCTATTCACGCTTTGTATACTTATTGCATGACCTCAGCCAGAATACCTGATCTGAATTTTTTTATTGTTAATAATATTAATATCCATCTATATTACGAAACAGTAACAGAATTTACTACCTGCTATATAATTATTACTTCAAACATCGCATGAACAACAATCGCTTTTAGTCAACAAAATTTTCCCATACCTAGGAAGAGGTAGGCATCGGTGCTGTGAGAATCTATACAATCGATAGGTTCAGTTATTTAATAAGGTAATAGAATAAATAAATAGGTATTTATCTCATCCTTGTCACTTGAACAATCTATCAATGGCAATAGCAGTTATAATGTACCTGCGTGGTAGTGTTATGGAATGCGCTGAATTGTTTTACCTTCTCTTGAGAGTTTAACTGTGTATTATCGATTATCGATTTGAATCTATCGGCAGTGAGCGTTTCTGTGATGTCGATATGTAGTCTCACTGCAAATGCCTTTACACAACTTTTGCGAAACGAAACGGCCTTAAATCCATTACGATTTTACCATTATGTTGATTCAGAGTGGAAGAAACTCCAAATCCATTCAAAGCATGAAAACTCAGTAATTGTGTGATTCCAAGAGATCAGCGTTTTTTGGTCTAGCCGGTAACAGCCGTGTTTTGTTTGCGTATTGGCTTCCTGCTCAGATTAGCAGGGCTGTTTAGTGGAATAATACAATACTCAAAATTGGATTTACTTCTGTTCTGACCTGATTCCACAATCAGGACTGAAAAATGAGCGAAAAATCACAAAATGAGCAGTAATCACTCACTTGTGTTGGACTCTAAAAACTATCTCCGTCCAACATCTATGTAGACATCTATGTAGACATCTGCGTAGACATCTACGTAGACATCTACGTAGACATCTACGTAGACATCTGTGTAGATATCTGTGTAGACATCTATGTAGACATCTATATAGACATCTAAGTAGACATCTATGTAGACATCTATGAAGACATCTATGTAGACATCTATGTAGACATCTATATAGACATCTATGTAGATATCTATGTAGACATCTATGTAGACATCTATGTAGACATCTATGTAGACATCTATGTAGACATCTAAGTAGACATATAAGTAGACATATATGTAGACATCTGTGTAAACATCTATGTAAATATCTATGTAGATATCTATGTAGACATCTATGTAGATATCTATGTAGATATCTACGTAGACATCTACGTAGACATCTACGTAGATGTCTACGTAGATGTCTACGTAGACCTCTACGTAGACATCTATGTAGACATCTAAGTAGACATCTATGTAAACATCTAAGTAGACATCTAAGTAGACATATATGTAGACATCTATGTAGATATCTATGTAGACATCTATGTAGATATCTATGTAGACATCTATGTAGATATCTATGTAGACATCTATGTAGATATCTATGCTGACAAAAGAGGACAGGTTTAAACTCACTCATAGTCAAAGTCTTTGTCCAGACCAGAAAGAAACCGCTCCTGCATTGTATGTAGGAACTCTTCTCTCAGTGCAGTCCGATCCTCCGCTGACATAGGATCCTCTTCTGAACACACAAGTCAATTTAAGTAGTAAACATGGGTATTCACTGCTACAGACACAACATAGTGTACTAGTATGACATGTGTAACATAACTGCTACACACAACATAGTGTACTAGTATGACATGTGTAACATAACTGCTACACACAACATAGTGTACTAGTATGACATGTGTAACATAACTGCTACACACAACATAGTGTACTAGTATGACATGTGTAACATAACTGCTACACACAACATAGTGTACTAGTGTAACATGTGTAACATAACTGCTACTGACAAAACATAGTGTAACATAGGGTATGTTTCTACTCATACAACAAAACATTATTAAAATACAAATCCAAATTATTCCAAAAGCATAACACGCAATGTGTCAAAGGAACATGTTAAAACGCACTACTTCATTTCTGCTCACATATTGTTAAAGTATATTAGCTTACTCCTACATACATTGCATATTATTGAAATATATCAGTTTTCTGCACACAACACAACATGTAGAGATAATAAATTGAATGTCTTACAAATTTCGTACAACCTCTGGAGCTAAGCTTGCAAGGACCATGAATTTGGTAAGCGTAAGATTCCAAAACTAGCCACAGAAACCTAGTAAACTAATCTATAGGCTGCAGTAATCAATCTTAATAACTGGAGCAAAGATTCTGATCTCCTGGAATACTGTTAACAGAAAGATGCTAGTAATCAGTGACAGAGGGTTAAACAGATCATCAGTGGTAAAGAGAGGATAACTCATCAACTTTATTAAAAAGATAACAAGAGCCCATTTTCTTTATAATAACTTGTAGATTGGCAAGTGTAACGCAGCTACAAATAATCTAATCACAGACTCATTGGAATTCTAAACATACAAAAGCTAATAAACAGAATTTCCAAAGGTTGTTTGAGATTTCCACTCAATGAGTGAAAGTGGCGATGCTGAATTTACCCGCACCTATACTTGACTAACTAATGCATCAAACGGAATTTCAACAGACACAAAATTAAAGGTTAATCAAATAGCCACAAACCTTCTGCTTCAGTCTCTTCTTCCTCCTCGCTCTCTTCTAGCTGCTCTTCTTCTCGTGACACCTGTCGCAGGTACTTCTCCTCAGCGTCTGTAGAAAGGACAACATACGCATTACAGGATTGCCTATTGATTGATGCGCAGCATAAGAGAGACAACACAGATGCAAACCAAATAGCAACAACCTTTAGAATCCATATGCTCTAGGAGAATAGTTGAGAATCCCGTATGCTGGCGCAACAAACCATCAGATTGAGCCTGTATTTCCTCATCAGTCAGGTACTTCCCGACCATCTAGAAAGCGTAGCTCGAGTTAACTTTGGCAGAATATTATTCTGTTACAGGAAAGTTATATTCATGCCGCGACAACTCCCAAATATGATAATGCTAGTGATAGTGCAATTTGCAATGTTTTAATCCCTTTGAGTTTTGATCCGATCTCTTTCATAGTGATTTTCCAACCATGACTCACCTGATACAAAAAAAACTGAAAATTAAAAGATAAACCATGATTCACGCTAACTGTAACAACTATTGCTAGGTAAAAAATCACACACGAACTTTTGATGCAGGTTTCTGAGAAATACACCTCGCTAAGTTCCTTCAGTTCCCAACTCAAACAGTTGTAAATCTACATTTATTTACTGCCTAGCAGACATGCAACAATTTTATGAACAATATTAGTTTTCTATTAAAACTATCATTCCTTATAGGTTGGTCGACACGTATTGATTATAAATACGCAAAAAGTCTCTGTTTGCAACTTTTAGATGCTAGCTACTGATTGTGACGCTACTAATATCTACTATAATCCTGATAGCGCAACTGCGAATCAATTCTAGTTGCTTATGAAGCCAAATAGGAAAGTTTAATGAAGTCAGTTAGGCTAGCCAAATTCACAATTAAGATGTCTTTAATCGAATATTGGAAACTGATTACGGCAACTGTTTAACCCACATTGTAACAAAGCTTTACGACTTGACTAAAGAACAGAACTTGCCATGTGTGTACCCCGTAGATATATTACCATACTATTGCATCATTTGAAACTAATTTGTGTTTGGTTTTTGATCTGATTAGAAACGACACAAAGACTGAATGAACTAAAAAAACTAAATGCTAGCGAATAGATTCGGTCTCGTCAAGGTTATAAATTTGATTACCTGTTCATAATAGAGAGGGTCTCTTTGTTTCATTTGCTCATCCTCAAAATAGTCCCCTTTTGTCATCATCTCTTTCATAGCGGTGAACCTCCTATTTTTTACACGCTGCCGAGCCTCCGTCTTTTCTCGTTCAGCTTGATTCATCTGATACATCAAACCCTCATCTCCTAGAAAGGAGCAACTTCCTGTGATAATTCAAGAACAACTGCTTCATTAGATATTTTCTATAGTTTAAGGTATCACTGCAGAAAACATGCAGGCTGTTGGGTTGCTAGATGCTCAACCCACTGCTGGAGGCCAACAATAAAAATGAAGAAGTCGTTGTCACCTGACTATTCCCTTATCTGTAAAGTCTAGCTGAATGCAGGCATTGCAGAGGTAATAAAAATGTTTTTGTGCAGAAAATTCATTTTTAATCAACATGTACAGCATGTACCATTCCATCTTTTAAATGAAGCTGTTTATACCTGTGTGCGTCCGGCCAATGCATATTTTAAGTAGTTGAAAGTGTGAAGCATAGCCAAAACAGATTGGTGAAAAACATTTCTCACTTCATATGCTACACATTCGTTTAAGATTTTAAAGCAACTTATAAACAGAAGTAGGTGCTGCAGTTTCCTTTGACTAAATATTTTTACCCGATGAATTTGAGTAATTTAAACTAGTTTAAATCTTCACTATAAGACCCGTGTCCGCCCTTCCGTCTAGACATAAAGAAAAAACATTGTGCCTCATGGGAATCGAACCCGTGCATACTATTGCCCACTACTACTAAACCATGCAGCCCCCTTGACATGGCTTGAAATAATTGTGCTTTTACTCATTACACATGATCTCACATGGCGCATCAGACTGCGAGTGTTGATTTTGGTAAGTCTGGACATCTATTTTTCTTCTGATAGTTCAAGCGCTGCAAGTGTGCATATTTTAACCAATCACTATAAACTGGACATACAACAGACAAACAAACACTTAGATTTATATACAGTGGAACCTCGGTTCTCAAACGCTTCGGTTCTCAGCCAACTCGGTTTTCGACCAAAGAATTTGAGACTTGTTCGTCCCGGATCTCGAACATAAATTTCGACCAAAGCGGAGCATGCGCATTGGAATTAAACATTCGGAAAAAGCTCCGGAAAGATCATGGAAGCATTCGTTTTTATATAATATATATATTTATTAATAGTAGGCCTATGTTATAAAATGCATATTTAAAACTAACTGTGAAAATTGTCGTTTCGAACTTAGAATTATTAATTGTAAGATAAAATATTATTATAAATGGTTTGTTATAAAATGTATAGTAAAGAACCATTATCATTATTATCATGGCTCATAGTTCTTTACATCATAAGATTGATGCACTTTTTGTTTTAATCTCTCAACTTCTAGTTCAACTTGAGTGAAGAGCCAACCAACAGGTGTCTGTACTTACCGTACTTTTCGGACTATTAGCCGCTACTTTTTTATCGTTTTTTGGAAAATAAAGCAGATGTGGCTTCTATAGGGGTGTGGCTTAAAGTTCGAAAAGTACGGTATTTGGCTTTTCATAAGCACAGTAAAGTACAGTCTTTATATCAGTAGATATGACATAATTATTCGGCAGACTGTCACGGGTGTCTCATATAAACTCAACATAAAGAAATCCTTAATGACTGCAATAAAGCTGAAACAATATAGAAAGAAAAATTGCAAAATAGATGAAAAGCCAAAAAGCATGACCAACCTGCGAAGTGTTTGAGGAAATAGTCAATATGAGCGGGAGTGAGTCTGCTCCCATATCTGGTAATGAATGTGCTTTTAGATTGGTGTAGAGTTTTGTGCAGATAGTTCTCCTTTTCCGTCTGTGTAAGACCAGTGCTGCCCCTTTGAGTCCCGCCGAAGTACGAGTTTGTCTGAGCCAAGTATGACAGCATCGCTTGCACAAACGGGTAGTCAGGGCATGAGCAGTCACTCATCTGTAACTCATGGTCAACCATACTCCATTATTATTCAGTCAAATAGCAAACAGGAACAACGCAGAAATGTTAGAAAGGGACATCATGATGGGGATTACTTCAAACTAGTGATTTGTACTAAAGTGAATCATTCCGCTGTACGTTTTAAGTTTCACAAATAATCTAAAAAGCAAGGCAGTTCTATTGAGGCACTCAAATGATAAATGATGAACGCCTTCAAGCAATTCAAATAATGCAGGAAAGTATTATTTTGAAATAATGAGCTTACGAGTTTTAATGTGGTTACAATATCTACAAAAACAAAGTATATACTAGTCTTGTACATAATAGAGTAAACTCATGCAAATAGTATTGCTGCTCATTATGTTTTCTAAACAAACATTTTTTCATAAAATCTTAGTCATTGTTTATTCTCCTTTTAATTATCTTTATTTTATCTACATATACAACTAAAACTTTTCAAGTTTTTATTCACAATGTTGGCACAAAAAGTGATTTTATCATGAGGTCATACAAATAAATACATACATACACTAACACACCATCAGGGTTCACAAACACCCTCTTCTTTGTGTGTATGGAACAATGACCATAATAATCTGAGCATAAAATGAATGTAAAAATAAATTATAAACAATACCTATAAGTAATACATGAGGCATTGCCTTTTCTCAGTCACCAGCAAATCAAGTCCTCGAGTGAAAACTATGATTATATAATGCATATATCATAGCTAAATATAAATTTCTGGGAGAAATCAACAGAGACGGTAAATCTAGAAAGCAATTAAATTTTTAAAAAGCGACCATGACACATCCTGATAAAACCAAGGATAAGTTTTACAATCAGTTGAGATGCGTGATGGAAATCCTCCCTAGTACAGATATGTTGCTCATAGCAAGTTATTTCAATGCAAGGCTTGGTTATGATCACCAAAGTTGGCAAGGAGTTATCGGATAGCAACGTCCAAGAAAATGTAACTCTAGAAGTGAAATACTGTGGAGGACCGGGACATCAATTATTGCACACTTATATACATATATATATCCTCACTAGCACTTGCCCGAACCTCCCGAACTTCCTTTCTGTTATGTAATCGTATTCCTGAACTGCCTTTTTGTTATATAATTGTATGTTTATCCTGTACTAATATTATTATATCCTGTACATACTTTGTGCTATAAATAGATTGATGGGCGGAGCTAGACCATAGTGCGCTGGATATTTAAGCCAGCGCAGTGAGTAGGCAAGTTGTGCTTGATATCACTTAAACTTGTGAACACATGTGTTGAAGCTATCACTAATAAAACTATTACATACTCGTACGAACTGATTCTATTGACGCCTGCCTGGTTGGCTCACCGATTGCACAAGCAGGCTCATTGTAACCATCAGACGGAACTGCCAGGGTGACTCTAGAAGGCTAGGAGACGATCCATGGTTTTGTCTAGACTTGATCGGGTGTGCCATGGCACAAGAGATCTAGTCCTAAGACCAGCCACTAGTGGATCCGGACTAGCCTGAGATAGAGATCCAGAAGGCAGGCCGGGGGTTTGGTTTCGGAGCAGGCCTGACTACTAAGTTCTTGTCTTGGACTGACTTGACCGCCACAGGCAAGTCAATCAGGCCTCGGACAAGGCAGGCCAGTAGCTCAGGTTGCGTCCCCCTTGTTAGGAAGTAAAGCTGACTTAGCTACCGGGGTCAGATCCTTTACAATACTACTTGCTTTCTGCCGCGAGCATAATCTCATCATCACCAATATTATCTTCAAACACAAGGCAAGACTTTCACCTGTGAGGAACAAACTCCAGCAATACACCAGGGAACTAAAGTCATATGGATGGAAGGAAAAAGCTTGCTGCCTGCTGCTAATCGCAATGATATAAAGGAACTCTACCACTATCTCAGAGAGGTATATGGCCCCTAAAAGAAAGGAAAGAGAGGAGCAGTCTAGCTAAAAACACTTGATGGAGAAACAGTCCTACAGGATAAGAATCAGATTATGGATCGCTTAGCCGAGCACTTCAACCAGCTCTAAAATGTCCCTAAAATGATAGAGCAGTGTGATTTAGATTGCATCACACAAAGACCAATTATGAGCTGTCCGGATGAACTTTCTGATGAAGCAGAAGTCATCGCTGCAGTCACCATGAAAAAGAAGATAGAGCACCTGAACGATGTAGGATCTGAGCAGAGGTGTGGAAATATGGTAGTCAGCGATTACAAAAGACACTACTTGAACTGATTTGAGATACGAGAGGAAAAAATGCCGCAGAGTTGGAAAGATGCTAACATCACATCTATATTCAAGTTAGGATTGTGAGAACTATTGGGGAATCTCCTTCCTATCAATTGCTGGAAAGATTGTGGCCCGTGTACTACTTAACAGGATCGATAAAGTAATACCACCAAATGTACTGCAGAGCTGGCAAAAACTCTCCTGGATTAGTTCAAGAGCATTCCTGGGATGACTGCAAAATTAATGCTAAACATGGATAAGAATATATGCTTATAAAAATATACATTACAAAAAATATATGGATATACGTGCTGAAAGCTGGATATAGATAAATTATCAATTTATGCGAATATTATTAATTTAGTCAGTATAGGCTTTGTAAAAGGTTAAAACATTGATGATACTAAAACTTATTGTATTTCTGCATTGTACTTCTGGAAGAAAACTGGAAACATAAAATGACAGAAAAAATTTCCTCAATTCCAATTGTCAAAGGAAACTTACTTGAAAGCATCTAAAAGGGTATCGCCAACATAAAATCATGCGTTTAGACAGATTAAAAGCAACAAACAGCAGACCTGAGCCGCACGCAGAAATCAGTTTTATTCTTGGATGAGTGAATGATCAGCAAACAAAACAGCTTGAATTACAAAATATTGGAATGCTAGAGAACAGTTGAGAAACTCACTAATTTTAAAACAACATCACATTTGCAGCTCCTGCAGCACCTGCGTAAATGCTTCCTTCAAGAAATTTATTCGTGCTCGAAGGGATGATTGGTAGGTAAATAACAAACAAGGAATACACAAAAAAGCTATTGTAAAGCGCAACCCTACCAAAAATACTACACGCTGTAAAAATGGTAGACAGCACTTATAAAAAAACTAGTAGTCACCAAGCATATTTTAATGCTGTGAAACTGCTGCTGCCGAACAGACTAAAATCATCTGCTAAACCGTAATCTTTAGCATGTTTTGTTAGGTCTGGAAAATAAAAATTGTGAGACAACAGGCAATAAAATACATGTGGTGTCAACAGTGGTAATGAAGTAGATTTTTGTGTCAGGTTGCTGGACAGTGGTATGGTTATTACTGAGTACAGGTTTCAACTGCCTGCTGTACAATTTACTACAGCTGTTGTGTAATTGTTGAGTGTGCAGGGGAAAGTGGGGTGAAATTGGATGCGGGGAAAGAAGGGACAGGCCTGTTTTACCATGTAGGCATTACTAATCATGTGACTTTAATTGCCTAAGGGTCAAAGGTTACTACAAGCATGGTCCATATATCATTCTCTCTGTTACTGCCCTACCGGTATGTAAGCTGTAGTAAAATTTATAAATTTGCACTACTTTTGTAAATTTTCATTTTCAGAAGTTGGGGAAGCCAGGGTAATTTGTGCTATGGAGTAATATGTGCCACTCAGGTTTTAACAACTATATTTCAAATTGAGATTTGTCGTCTCATGCACACATCAGCCTTTTACTTTCAAACATTTTGTTTCTCCTTTCTCAGCTCCAAACCTCATGGTGGGCTAATTGAAATATTTTAGATTTTCTAAGCTTTCTTGTCAAAAGTAAAATCTAGCCTCATTTTTTGAGCTGGAATATTTCTCAAGTAAATTATGATGATTGTGTTTAAGTTTGTGGCTTTTTTAGTGCTGTGTCATTTACATTCACATGTGTGAATGAATATATTACAAGAATATTTTTCTCTCAGCATGGATTTTTATTCAAAATGAGGGGTCGGGGTAAATTGAGCCACCTAATTGGAGTAATTTGAGCCATGGCTCAATTTACGCCACATCAATTGTTGCGGTTTGAATAGCTGACAGCTTAGGGCTGGACTGACGCTTGTCAGTTTTGTGGATTAGCTGTTAGCTTGCATTGCGTCCAGGACTGGACCAAGTGGTTAGTTCAAATGCTCAGTGTCTGATAGACAGTTGAATTAGCGGAGTAGGCTACCAGTCCAATAAGGTTAGTAATTTTGTTTATTATAGATTTGTTTAATATTTTTGTTTGGTAATAATTCATGAATACTGAGTTTGGTGTAATTGCTGCATCTCTCATTATATTTTTCCCATCTTTATGTCTACATTCTTTTTTGATTGCAGTTCTACGAAATAAATCCTGTATAACTTATAAGCCTATGGCCACCACATCAATGTTTTATATGATTACACCTGTAAATTATTTATTGAAGAGTTTATAAGTACCTAAATAATATATATTGTATACAACTTTAACATTTTAGTTATCACAACATCTCTGAATGACACAATGCCTCGCACAAATGAAACAAAAACTAACCAATCAGAGACTATTACTAATGAGGAGCTGAACAGAGCCGCTAGCATGGCACGAGAGAATCACAGAAGCATTAGAAGTGCCTCCGAAGTGTGTGAGATAAATAAAATGACGCTGAAATGATTCCTTGAAAAAGGACAAAAAGGCTATGATTTGACTAGAACAACACACAGAATGTTTTGAGTGAGGATGCAGAGTCTTTGGCAAATCATACAAAGGCACTCGTTAGGTGTTTCCATGGCCTTGATAGAAAAAAGTGTCGCATCCTAGCCTTTGACTATGCCAAAGCTAACAACATTAATACTCCACCTAGCTGGACTAAGGATGGCATGGCTGGTAAAATCAATTAATTACCATTAATTCTGTCTGAAAAAGCATCGGTTTAAACAAAAATTTATCGAACAGGTAGTTCGGCTATTATTTATTTTCACAATTGATTTGTACTTTGAGGTTTAGACTGGTTCAGTGGCTTTATGCAAAGGAACTGTCAATCCGAAAGCCAGAAGCAAGATCTTTAGCTCATCAAACTGCAATCAACAAAGTGACTGTTGCCGGTTTCTTCGAAAAGCTCTCAGACATTATGTCCAGGTATAAATTTACTTCCTTATTTAATTTCGATTTTTTCTCTCTGGTATTCATGAATTTTTATAAAACTTCCATCCTTAAAAACGACTTTAGTTGTGTACTTTGAATTTTAGATTCAAGTTTGCTCCCCAAGACATTTACAATCTAGATGAAACTGGAATTACGACAGTTCAGGTGTCGGGTAAAGTAGTTTTAACAACTGGAAAAAAAGCAAGTAGGTTCCACATCAAGCCGAGAACATGGAGAACTTATCACTAGGTGTTGTGCGGTAAGTGCGAGCGTCAGTCACATTCCACTCTTCTACATATTTCCCAGAGTGTTTATGAAACAAGATTTCATGAATGGTTGTGTGCCAGGCACCAAGGGTGTGGCAGACAGAACTGGTTATATGAACACTGCACTTTTTGCTAATGAGTATCTACCTTTCTTCATCTCGAATGTCCGCTGCTCTAAAAATAAACCTGTTCTTTTAGTTCTCGATAATCACCGCTCCCATGTTTGCCTTCAGGCCATCGAGGTATGCAGGAACTCAGGAATACATTTGCTAACACTTCCTCCACACACATCCCACAAACTTCAGCCTTTAGATCGATGTGTGTTTGGCCCATTAAAGATTTATCTTAATAAGGCGATGAACGACTGGGTGAGATGCAATGTCAGCCGAAATATTTCCATCAAAAAATGGCAGGCAGCCCGTTGAGCAACGGCCTTCTGTACAAGTATGTATGCAGAGAATATTAACTCGGCATGTAAATGCACCAGTATTTACCCTTTATATTCCATATTTGGTGATCATGATTTCATTTCTGATAGTGTTGCTGATCAGCCGATATTAGTTGATCAATTTGTAACCGAAACTAATCACACCCAACCTGGGAAAAGTGGGTCGCAAACCAACACACCAGTTCTACCTATTCTGTCTGTTAAATATCGATCATCCATCTCGCTTGCTGAGCCACAGATGTCCACCTCTTCAGCTGAGCACCAGCCATCAACTTGGACAACAGATCCTCTGCCATCCATCTCGTTCCAGGATCCTCAACCAATCACTTTGCCTGAGACACCTGCTAAACAACTGCCATCTTCTGAATCATTATCTTCTACTTTATTAAGCCGAATAACTCCTGACCAAATACTTGCGCTGCCAAAGGCAGGTCCTAGAAAAGTGACAAATCGACGCAAGGTTAAGTGTGCAATCATAACAGACACGCCGGAAAAGTTGCATCTGGAGGAAGAAATGAGAGGGCGGGAGAGCAAGAAACGCCAAAAGCAAAAGCCTGCTGCACAGAAAAAGCTTTGCAAGAGAAAAGCAAATTACTCTTATGAGGAAGAAGAGGAAGTCTTGTCAAAAGAACTTGTCAATAGTGATAGCCCTGATGAAGAGGTAGAACAAATAGAAGAGATGGTTTCAGATGCTACAATTAAAGCAGGGGAGTATGCGCTGAAAAAATTAACAACTGACAAACGCTTTCTCAAATATTATGTTGGAGAGATCCTTTCTGTAGGGGATAACGAACTGCTAATGAAATTAATGAGAGAGGTCAAAGGCCCAGCAGCTTCCTTTGAGTTTCCAGAGAAAGATGACATATCTGCAATTAATGCCAATGAAGTCATTTTACTGTTAGCACAACCAACTAATGTTGTTGGAACAAAAAGAGCGGCAAGCAAAGTCTTGTTCCACGTCGAACTTTCTGGCTATGACATTCAGTAAACTATCACAGCCGCTTTCTACTGTAGGCCTACTAATATCATATAATAATGTATTTTAATTGCAGTAAATAGTTAGTATTGTTGTACAGACAATCATATTCATTATAAAGTTCATGTTTACATATAAAACAATAAAAAAAATCTTTTAGAGAGGCACAATTGTGTATTTCAGTAGCGGCACATTTTATCATATTTAAATTGGACAGACGGCACAATTTACCGCATGCCGGGGGTAACATGAGCCACCAAACTTGATTTTTTATAAATGGCGTGATAGCAATTTTTGTGAAACTTGTCTGACTTTGGTCATGTGAATTAATCTAATCATGGCAAACACATTAAACCTCTTCCAAAATGAGTTTGACAGATACTCGTGGGAATGAAAAACGAAAAAATGAAAAAACCTGCCAAACGGCACAAATTACCCTGACCTCTCCTATGATGAATTTTGTTCATAAAAGTATTGTTTGATTGGCATAAGTTTTGGTAATTTTGAGCAAAAGAGTGTCTAATTTACCTTTTTCACAGTGATTTTGGCCTGCTTGTCTGATTTCAACTAGAATTTTGACAACTAGTCACAAAATGGCGGATGGGGTAAGATGGAACAAAAAGTGTGGGGTAAGATGGGACGTTCCATCTTACCCCACACTCCACAGTCCTCCAATAATTTTCGGATGTAAGTATTATTGAAGTTCTGCTCAGTTTTTGCAGGAAAAAATGTCACGTATTTACAAGAGAAAGATTCAGCTTCAATCAGTATCATCTGCAACTCTACAATTGTTAGCTAACAATGTGAAGACGAACAAATTGTCCTTACGAGAAGCAGCAGAAAAGTATGGTCTTACTAAATCAACTATGCATCGTCATTTGAAGAGCTTGCATGCTCCTACTGGTACTGACATTCCAGCTAAACAAACCCAAGTCGGTTACACACAGCTAGCAAAAACCCAAACAGATCCCAAGCCTTAGGAGTTGGAGCTAACCACCTTAAAGCTCTGGACAACCGATTCTATGGACTCAGTTCGATGCAGTGCAGAGAGCTGGGTTATCAGTTTGCCATACGAAATCAGTGCCAAGTTCTATCATCATGGAAGGAGAAAGCGATTGCAGGTGAGTTTAATCAAACAGAATTCATATGTACTAACATTTATTATTCAAAAAGCTTCCAGAAATTTCTGACCACTATAATAAAAATATAATATGGTATACGATAACTTAAATGTGCTTAATCAGCAGCACTAATCATGCTTTTGTTCTTAAAAAATGCAGATAAGGATTGGCTCGCTTTGTTTGTGAAAAGACAAGGACTCTCAATACGAACACCAGAAGCCACATCTATTGCCAGACAGACAGCATTCAATCGGCCGGTCATGATGGAAATTTTTTAAACTTTGAAAGGACTTGATGACAAGTAAGCTAAACATTTTGCTGTTACTGCGGGCATATATTCTAGTCTCTAGCTCTTATTACACAGCTTGGTTTTAACAATGTCCCTGATTTAAGTGTTAATGTCTTATGGTAGGTTGGCAGCCATTGTAAGCATTTCATCACATGAATGTAGACTTCCTTGAGACACTTTAGCATCTTGTTTTCATCTTCCAGATACAAGTTTGAAGCTGGTGCTATATGGAACCTTGATGAGAGCGGGTTGACGACGGTGCAGAACCCAAGCAAGGTAGTGTCACAGGCAAAAAACAAGTAAGAGGAACATCATCACAAGAACGTGGTGAACTGACTCCAATTGTATGTGCCATAAGTGCTTGCCATCTCTCCATTCTTCATCTTTAGACGAGGCAAGATGAAACCAGCTTTCTTGAGTCATGGACCCCTATGTCAGGTGGCACAGGCAACTCGAGTTTTTCTGCATGGATGAATGCTGAAATCTTTGCAGAACAGTATCTGCCCTTCTTCATTTAGCATACCAAGTGCTTCACTGAAAGCCCTATACTTCTATTGCTGGACAACCATTGCTCTCGTCTTCCTTCCAGCAATCGAACTTGCAAATAAATCAGGCATTGTGATGCTTACCCTTCCAGCTCACACATCTCACTGTCTACAACCCCTTGACCGATCAGTCTTCAGCCCCATGAAGACATATTACAACAGGGCTATTGACAACTGGATGAGAGCTCATCCCGGACGCTGTGTTAGTATATATGATGTTGGCGGATTGGTAATTCTGCATCCACACAGTTTATGACACCTGCAGATATTATCTCAGGGTCTCGTGCCTGCGGGGTCTATCCGCCCAACAAAGACATTTTCCAATGCTGATTTTATGCCGTCAGATGGTACAGACCACCCAAGTCCCTCAGAAGCTATTAAAATCTTTAGAGAATGCTTCTCAGAAGTTGAAGCCAGCAGAAAAGATCATACTGCAACACCATCACAGGCAGGTCCATCAAATTCTGGGATACACATATTCTTTCAAAGAACAGCAAGAACTGGACCTAATTCGTAATAACTTACATTATGATCCAGTAAACCAAAGATGGATTACTAAGTATACTTGGACAAAGGATCCAAACACACTCCCAAACAACTATCATTCTGCCTTAACAACATTGGAGAGTTGCGAAAGAACTCTTCACATAGATGAAAAATGGGCACAAGTATACAATGAACAAATTGAAGACATGCTGCATCGTAATGTTGCACGCAAACACTCGCCTGATTCAAAAGTGGGCGAGTCCAGTCTTTTACATCAGCCATCTCGCTGTGAACAACCCAAAATCTGAAAACCCTCCCGTGAGGATAGTGTTCAATTCAAGCCAATCATACAAAAGCGCCTCTTTGAACTATGCCTTAGCAAAGGGTCCTGCCGCGTACTTAAACAATATTCTTGTTATCTTACTTATATGGAGGGAAGAAAAAACCGCCTTTGTCAGTGTAGACTTGTTTGGACCTTTTGCAGTAAGAGGTGAGGCTCAGAAACGAACTACCGAGAAAGCTTATGGTATTATAGTAGAGCAAGAACATAAACTTATCTTTCAGCCTTTTCCTTCGGAGGGTGGGCTACTCAAACAAAGATGTTTTATAGTCAGAAATTTATGCTGAATTCAATTATAATATTTCTACACCTGTGTGTTTGCACATTTCTGAGATAGAAAGCACTTTCGAAATGGGAGGGGGCAACTCCAAGTTTGGTTGGAAAACCTTACATATCAGACAAAGAAAACTATTTTATAATCTCAAAAATTAATAAATGCTTTTATTGGAGATTAAGTGAGTCAATTCTCAGCATTCCTTAACCCATGCCAAGGATGCAGCAAGACCACTTGTTTCACTGTCTTGATTAGTCTGTGAATGAAACCCTAGTCAGAGTGACTAAATTTCAATATGAGACAGCCAAACAATATTCAAACAGATGGTTGATATTAGAAAAAGAGAGCATTCGATGTGAAATTGCTCAAAAAGTGCTAAGCATTGAGAACTTTGATGAGAGTTCAGACTTGTTGTCATTATGCCTGTTATAAAAAGTATTGTAACAAACTCGTTACGGAAAGAGCTGAGAAAAGACATGAGAAGAGACAGAAAGAATGTGATACAGCAGAAGAGGTGAGATCAGATATTTATAGCTTTACAAATTCATGATGATTACTCCATGATGATGGTACATTGGTGGGAGAAAAAGAAAACATTTTCATTTTTGTCTGCACATTTTGTGAGCAGCAAAATTATCTCTTTGCAGTTTACACGACGTGTTATAGCCTACAATTTGGACATCAATTTATAGATAAATTACATGTATGATCCTTCCTTGGTTTTTTGCATATGACCACGCAAACTACGCTAGATATGGCATGCTATACTGAGATGACTAATCTGAAAGTATGGCGTAGCAAGGTGTTTGAGGCTCTTATGAAGAAGGGGTATTTTACTTATCAATCACGACATCACTGTCCATTCAGCTCTACCGCTTGTGATCAATCTATTGAGCAAACAGTTAAAAAGAGACTCAGTCTCACGGTGGAATCATAGGGTTTACCAGAAATGATCGACCTCTCAATGCTGGACTCTATCTCACCCAGAACGAACAGCTGTACATACAGACATGAGGAAGATGCTAGTGCCTGGTGATTCGGATGCAGCAAGTTATGAGATGCATGAAAAGGCATGGAAGGCTGATGAGAAGATGAGGGAAAGTCATGAAAGACTCATAATAGCAAGAATAAACCTGTTTGCGTTTCAAACCACCAAGCTAGTACATATTACCAGTGGTTCAAAAGCCTCCATTGAAGTGAAGCAGTATCTTGAAATGGCAAATGTGATAGGAGAGAAACAGCTTTCAGAATTTGTCCAGAGGAGATTAAGCACCCAAGAGATTGATTTCAATGCATCCATCAAGTCAAACAAGCTCAAAACCTTCCACACATTACCATCAGCTAAGAAAAAATCAAAAGAAAAGGTCCTAGAGTGTTCACACAGACTGTTTGAGAATTTGTTAGTGATCAGCCAACAGCGTAACTTGGATTTAAGAAAAGTGTTATCATTCTCTCTTGGCAACATCAGCTGGTCCCTGGCTAACTCTGATGGCTCGATATTGAAGACTGCCAAGTCGGCTCTGATGGCTGCTGTTGACGAAGATGTTGATGATCAACCATCAATCTACATTATGTTAATCAGGATCAGCTACCAGTATTTGACGTTGTTGTGGTTGATGCTATGGCCGAAATTCAGACCCTGAAAGCTCCTCCAACTTTTGGCATGATTGCAAGTCAGCTTTTGCAACAGATAGTTAGTATTGCAAATGTATTTCACACATGTCGTGTGGATTTTGATTGTGACACATACCCTGATATCAGCATTAAAGGAGGTGAGAGAAGTCATAGAAGTGTGAAAGGAAGGCAGAAGGTTGCTGTGTTTAGTCCAAACTTCTGAATTTTTAGCAGATGGCTCAAACAAGACTGCTTTAGTGAAATTTTTAAAGGATACATGGAGGAAGTCAACTGTGAAGCAGAAACTAGATCTTGTAACAGCTTTTTCTCAAGAATGCCACATGATCAGCTATGACCTCGATGGATCAATCGCTGTAAACCAAATAGATAGTTTGACACCAGACCATGAGGAAGCAGATACGCGCATGTTATCACATATCGCAAAGATGATGGAAGACAAACCCAGCTCAAAAGTTCTAGTCAAGTGCCAGGACACAGATGTTTTCCTAAGCTGTCTATCTCTAGTGAATGAGCTGCCATTACAAAAACTCATTTACTGCTGTGGTAAGAAGCAGTTGAGATATGTAAACAGGCTGTCTGTCTACTGTCCTCACATCCGAACGATGCAAAGCACTGCTCGGGCTCCATGCTCTAAGTGGATATGACAGTGTAAGCGCATTCTATTCCAACGGGAAGATAACTTTCTTCAAGCTGATAAAGAACAATCTTGAATTCAGTAACACACTGAAATCATTAGGAACAGATTTTGAAGTTGAATTGTGCAATAAGATATTCTGTTGAGACATTCATATGCAGATTATATGGTGAAGAGACAAATTCCATCAATGAAGCAAGGTATAAGATCTGCTCACCGTCTCGGACATCACAACCAAACCTACCACCCACACTAAGGCTGCCTATCAGGCCGCGATATGGTGAAGAGCCAAGCAAATCATCAATGCCCCATCCCCCAGCGACATGTATGGTTTATGGAAGATGGAGAGCTTAAAGCTAGATGGATAACACAACAATCAGCACCTCCTGATGTGCTCGTGGACATGTTTTGTCAATGCAAAACTGGGTGCTAGTCTCGTTGCTGTTCGTGCAACAATACAGATCTCAAGTGTACGGACATGTGCAGAAGCAGCTGCTGTAGCAATAGAAATAAAGAGGATGGAGATGAAAGTAGTGATACAGAAGACTCAGATGACTGTGAATTAGAAGGTTAGCATTTGAGTGGTATTGTAACCAAAGGTACACTTCATGTTTGATTAGAATGCATATGTGTCACACCGTATAAAAGACTGACTAATTGCGATTTCACTTGCATAATAAAGTAAACGGTTCAACATAATAAGCATTAATGATGAATATATGTATACTAAAATGTTATATATGCATGGTCTGAGTCTTTAAAAATACTTTTCATTTTGTTTTGCAGATCTGTAATGATATATGAGTTGCGGAATAACAAGGACAAGCTGTAAAGCTGCCACAATATCAACCAAAATGGGAACACATAATATTATGTAATACAATTCTAATATTATAATAATTGAAGAATAAATTTCTTAATGTTATCAGAATTGATTCCAACTTAGGTTATTGCTAATTATTTAGTATTTATATGCCATTTTCATTATTACATTGTTGGTAGAAGCACATGACACATTACAGACATTTATTGATATAAAATAATATATTAATTAAATTGCTCAAAAATGAACAATCTGAGAGGTGTAGAAACCAGATATTTGAAATCAGCTCAAAATTCTGATCTAGATGCCACTCTTATCACATAGCTCGCCTCCAAAAGGAATAAATCACATTTTTGGACAGCTTTTTGATGCCCTCCTGCTCTACTATTATGTTTACAGACCTTTACAGCAGAGCTGTACTTATAGAAGCCACCTTTGGCTACGATACACAATCCTTTATTCTGGCCTCAGCACGGTTTACAGCAGTACATTGATGAATAAAAAACTATATTCTGACCCTGGATCACAGCTAGTCGGGGCAGAAAAAGAGCTGAAGGAAGTGTCGAAAGTATTGACAGATGACGCTCTGTATAAAAAAGCTCTTGATAATGGAACATAATGGTTCTTTGGGCCAGCGGATGGTTGCTGGCACCAAGGAGCAGTAGAATGGGTGATCAGGTCAGCTAAACGCTGCTTCAAATTAGCAATAAGTAAACAAAGAGTAACTTCTGCAGAATTTTTAATGCTGTGCTTAGAAACCGCCAATATGCTTAAATGCTTAATGAAAGACCAATTGGTGCTGTACCCTCGGATAACTCGGAGATAACTGTCTTGACACCCGACTGTCTACTTCTAGGTCAAACCAGAGCTTCTAACCCACGAGGTTGATCCACCGATTACAGTTGTCTGTCTCGCCTAACAGTAACTAGTGGTATAGGTGACCAGTTTTGGAAGTATTGGTGTAAATTGTACACACCAACCATGGTAAATCGACTAAAGTGGTGAAGTCTTACCTGAACTTATGTCCTGGAGACATTGTAGCTATAGCTGACCAAAACCATATTGGAGGAAAGTACTTATAGGTCTCGGAAGTTTTTTTTCAAGTAAAGATGGTAAAGTCTGTCGTGTGTCAGTGACATATGATCGGGGAGTGTAGCTTGATATATTTTAATCGACGCATAACGGGTGACGGGGTCATAGCAAACAATTTGCCTAGCTTTGTAGTGATTCTTCTTTGCATAATGGGTCAATTTTTTTAAATTTCAAGATTTTGTAAAGGCCATCACATCAACAGTGGCTCCCTCCGATGTACCAGGATGCATTGTGTGGTGGTTCAATCGATGTGATAGCCTAACCAGACTTCACATTTTTTTACCTATATTACTGAATATGTGTCAGCATCAATTTCAATCTTATACGACAGTCAGCCATTTTTATAACCATATATGGTAGAGAAAATTGTCATAATTTGTTACGTAACAATCCTATAAACTGAAAAGTGCCCAAAAGACAGAAAGCAGCTAGCATCCTAGCAGGCAAAATATAAGCCTAAATAGCTGATCAATAGCAAAACTTTACATTGTAGTATATTCAATAATCTAGTTATCGTAAACTATACTAGATGATCTTATTTCTTCACTCTATATTTAATCTATTACTGGATATAAAAAGAACTGGAAGACAGCAGGATTTGTAAGTTTTAATACGTTTTAGTTTTGATTAAATACATGTAATTTGTACATTGTTTTATTGAATCCATTGTGCAAGGAAGGCTATGTAGTATTAAACTATGTCGTATTTTCCCTGTATCATGTAATCATGTGTTGCATTGCTTATTATGCAATCACGTACTGTATTTTTCTTATTCATATGCTATATTGCTTGTTATGTAATCAAAGTCATTCAAAGTCAATGTTCAATTGTCAGTATTTTAGAATTCAGTTCAAATTTTACATTTCATTCATGTACTTTTATTTGTATACCTTAACAGGGTACAAGTTCGAGCTGATAATAAACTCAACTATTGTTAAACTTGCTTGTTGCCAAAACCAGTTCAAATATGATCCGTTAACATGCGGGTTGGGACAGTAGACAGCCCATTAGATTATCAGTTGTATACAAAATGGAAAGAAGTCTACAACCTTTAATTTCAACAAATTTATGGGTAATATATATTCACATGGGTTCCTATAAATTCAGTTGTTTCTTCAGATTGGTCTATGAACTGGAAGTGAAAAACCAAAAGTTGTCCTATCTTATCTCGCTCTCCCCTAAAGCAACCTGTTGTGTTCACACAATGTAACGAATTGACTAGGTCAAGAGATGGTCCTAAAGAGGCAAAAGAAACCTTGACAAATCACTCCGTTTCACTTAAGATTTTGACCAAAATAGACAAACTATTTCTGTGGAAAAAGAATTTACAACTAACCCACTGATTACTTTGAATTCATCAAAGTAAACACTCTTTTTATCATTCTAAATAAATTATTGAAACATGATTGTGTTGCTTAATGCAACCCCATGTAACCAATAATAATCAATTAACCTGTTCACTCCTGTGTTAAATCCTATGAAATCCTATAAATCGTGACTTAGAGCTCCCCAATTGATTGGGTATTGTGAACAATCCTGTTTGTCGATTGTGAAAGATAAGATACCAAAGAGTGCCCTAGGTGCTGTTACTCTAGTAATGATTCCCATTTTAGTAACTAGTAGTTATAGGTATTCAAAGAAGTGATGCAAATTTGCAATAAACCTCAGGTTTACCGAATTGATTACTACTAGAGAGGACGATGATAATGATAGGGGGACTTCCATTATGAATCTTCAGTGGAATCTTCAGACGTATTAGGTAGGCCTATGGATGTGTGCCTATGTGTGTGTTCCTAACAATTCCTAACCAAGGATTTGTCTATAGCTATATCAAAACTTTTATTTTACATGTTAAGATTTGAGATTTTGGTGTTTTTGGGGCTTTCTATTGTTTTACTATGGGTATAGGTTTGTGCAGCCTTGGGTTGCATTTCTAAACCTTCAGTTTGGATTTGTTACTGAGTCTGTCTTGCATAAGCAATAGAACCATGAGCTGGCTCAAATCTATTCAAATATGTGCACGCCACTAGCTTGTTATTCAAGGGTGGCAAATGTTTAAATCAATGAGGCATTATATAGGCAGTTGATTTGAATAGCACTACAATCTCATATTATTTTTGTTTTTTCAGATTGAATGGTTTAGCTATGCTTAGCATAAACAGGGATATCCATATTAATCTGGTAACAGTGCCATCTATAGTACTAAGCAGAAGAGCATGAATCAAACTTTCAACACAAAAAAGGCCATTCGACAAGTTCAGAGAACAATGGGTATCATACATGTAAATAGAAAAAATGTTGCTTGCTATAATACATGTATGTGGTTTTACCACGATAAGACAATTCCTATTTTCCCATATCGACCACCAAGTGGTTGAGAGCAATACAAGTACAAGTATATAAAACGGTATACAAATGTCCTTTCTCTTTAATTGCACAATTTTCTGAGCTATTTCACATCTTTACATTTATTTGCATGCACCTAAAGCTGATAAACGAACAAGCCAAAACAAAGGAGTAGTTTGATGTGTTACTTAATATTTCTTTTTACTTCGGCAAAAAACCTTTGCAAAGGCACAATCTAATTAGCCATATTTTTGGAAAGTGGCCAAATAAAAGGGTTCACCGCTCTTCGCCAAGAAAAAAAACTATAATTTAAATTACAATGCGCCCTTGAAGTGTAAATACAAAGGGTCCTGCTCAAAGACCGAGTCAGAATTTTATAAGATGGGAACACAAATGCCACAAATGGAATTATTTGTCATAAAAGTATCAGAATTAAATCTTTACATATGTCATTTGTAATTGCTTTAGTACAAACTCACATTTATTCATCTCTCAAGGTAACCTATTTAAAATGTATAATTAAGCTGTAGTTTTTCGTAATGTGTCGTTATTTTGCTTTTCATGATCTGTGATAATAACCTTGTTAAGCTAGAGTCGGTGACCTAAGACAGCAACAAAATAAAGTAGCGCAACAGATTTAAAATCGAATGACAGCTACTGAGATTAGTAAAACAAAAGACAGAACCTACAAGCTACTTCCACATAAAAATGGCATCAGTAAAGCTGTCAGATATAATCACTAAGTATAATGACAGTTCCAGAGAGAGTTTAGGGTGTGGCTAAATCCAGATCGTGTTGTTTCTAGCCAGACGACATTTGCAGTGTATAACTAATTACTAAATAGTGAAAAAGAGGATATAAGCTAAAATCTGCATTGCTGATGGCTTTTGAAGTTGACGGTTATGCAGCTTATGAACAACTGCAGAAAAGATTGCTGCAAGACGGTGAGTCCGTTTATGTAGATCTGGCAGGCTAACATCAGGTTAGTAGCATTGGTGGAACAAAATGATTCAGAAACAATCATGACGTATGCTTTCATGGCAGGGCTGCTAATACATATTTCCATTCAGCTGAAATCGATGGCATCTGAAGCAATTTTAGACTCGAGTGAACTTGCAGCTTGAACAAAAATGATGCTATCTGAGGTGGCATGTGCAGCAGGTGCAATGGGAGAACAAAAACAAGTTTTATCTGTGAGGCTCGCACCACTTTGGTCGCGACTGTTCAAGTGATGCCTCGACCCTAAGCAGCAGATAAAAAAGCCCTAGGTGAGTTACGCATGCGGTGAACCAGGCCTTCGACAAGCACAGTGCAGTTGGCAAAGGACTGCACAACTGGGAAAGGTTCAGGGGTAGCGTCAGCACCAGATGTACCTTCATAACATCAGTAATCATTCAGGTGCTGATATTTATCACCATTAAAATACAAGAGCCTATCATAAAAACTCTAGTGGACCGAGGCGATAAAAATGTTTAATGGTTAAATTACATGATGCTGTGATGAAGTATTAGCACATTTGTTGCTATAGGATACAAATGTAACGGCTAGATGCTTGGTAGCCCTACAGCTTGTACATGTATGTGATGCCCAGGTGATTATTGGAATGGACATCACAACCATGCTAAAAGGAGTGTACGTTAAAAGCAGCAATGATGTGTGGTTTGGTAGACAGTACTATGCAGCTGGTGCAGTGATGAAACATGACACAGAGCAGTTAGAGATCGATGAAAGTGACTTCACTGCTGCTTGATGGTAAAAAGTGAACGATGGAGTGGAAAGAAAAAATGGCGAGTCTGCAAGGGCAAATCAGTTCAGTGAATTCGCAGTGCTTAATGCTTGTCGAGATATCCTTGATGATAAAGTAAGACAAATGATAAACAATGGATAGATTGAAGAGATAAATTATCATATTCATGGCAAAGCGGACAGTGCCAGACCACTAATGGGTGCACAGCAGCCAAACAAGCCAAAAAGGATCAGACCAGTAACGGATTAACAACAGGTCAGCACTTTGCTCAAGAGCAACCCTGGCATTGATGTAGCAGTATGCCAAGAAACATTACGTGCATAGTACAAAAGAGTCAATCGGGTTTAATTTTGGACTTCGGAAAAGCATTTTACGCATACATGTATATGTGTCAAGGCATATGCAGAGATTTCAACTTGTCAAGTACAAAGGATGAAGAATGGTGACTAAAACTTTATTTGACTTGAATTTCGCCCCCAAAGTGAAGTCAAGGATAATTGCAAAAGTTTTTGAAAAAAATAACTGCATATTAGAGGGCATGCTGATTACTATATTAATATCAAATGGGTGGACAAAAGTGTCCTTACAGCTGAAGAAGTCAGGTGACTCACATAAAAGTATAGCTTGGAGAAAAAAGAGTCTGTGCCATTGACTTACACCCTTGTTCTAGGCCCGAAAGTAATTAAAAACCCAGATAACCAGTGTAAATGGTACAGAGATGGTATAGTTCCCACAATACAGGTCTTAACAAAATGTGTGCTATTCTCAGAGTTTGGGAAGTTGATTGGTAAGATGGCTGGCAGCTGCCTATAACCACAAACCAATAGGATCCATTCATTGGGCTTTGAAATGTAAACAGCGTTGTAGGTGTTGTGAGGTGCGAAACAAATAGTTTGGCAGTTGATTGTTGTTTGCAGGTAGATGGAAGTATCGTGAAATATGTGACATGGCTTAAAAAGATGATGGTTCACATATAATTGCTGCCGAATTGGAAACAGTAATAAATGGGCTGAATATTGCCTTGCCCTGGAGGATCGCTAAACTATGCGTTATAACTGATTCTGCCGGTGTACAGGTATATAGCTGGGTGTGGTCAAAAGTAGAAGATAGCAAAGCAAAAGGCTTAGAGTTGGTGGTCTAAGTTAGATGGTGATTAAGCAAAGACACGAGATCATCTTTCAATTGGTAATGGAGTATGATATTAAAATGACTATTCAGCCAATGTCATCAACAGCTAACAAGGTAGATGCACTAGTTATGGTCTCACAGAAATGGCTCAACAGTTTACACCTAGCTGTAGCAACTACAGGTAATAAAACAAGAAAGGTAACAAAGCTTCACAACAAGCATCATCTGTGAGGGCAAAAGGGTGTGTGGAAAAGATGTAGACAAAAAGATCATGAAGTAGGGTGTAGATTTCTGCAATAAGTATAGGTGAGCAAACCCTATCTCAGTTAAATGGAATCATAATCGGCAGTCGAATGACGAGGTATGGCAGAGGGTGACGATTGGTATTTCGTATGTTAAGAACAGACTTTTTCTGATCTGATTCTGATTGACTATGGATCAAGTTGCTTTGTTATCTGGAGAAGACTGATAAATAAAACTGATGCTAGAGTAGCTAAGGAATTACATAAAATACTCTAAAAATGAGAGCCTTAGAAGCTTCAGCAGCTCTGAGCCGGCTCAATTTATCATAGTGAGAAATACAGGTGTTCTGCTGTACATGCAATTCCTTGAAGGAATGGCATAATAGAATGCAAACACCTTCCAATTAAGAACATGGTGGCCCAAACTAGAAGCCAAGTGGAAGACATGGTGTATTGGTACAACAACTCACCCAACTGAAAACAGTTTCTGCAGCCACTGTGTATCCGCACGAGGCCAGGTTACCAGAAGTGCCAAAGGCTACAGGGCTACCAAAAGACCAACCCTTATCAGGTCAGGAACATGGTTTTTGTGAAATCGAGGAACATGCAAAGTGACACAATATGGAAACAAGCTATGACAGGAGCGGTAGCAAATCATGTAGTTGAGGAGGATGGTACATGTAAACATGTAGCAGAAGTAAGATCAGCCATAGCTGACTCACAAATATCAGAGATGTGACCCTCTGGTGACTGGTGGAATTATAGAATATTGCGTAGATGATAGTGTTGATCAATTCAGTGATCTTCATGTTGGTGAACCCAGCAACGACAGTGACAATAGCAAAAACAAAGACGCAGTGATGTACATGAGAACAATATTCGACACCAAGCGAGAGACTGATGGTTACCCCTATACTTGAATGATTTTGTTCGTTACTCAAGTTGCACGCACATAACCAACGAAATATGATCTTTAGATTGGAAAAATTAGGTCTTTCATTAGATATGTCATTTGTAATAGTTTTAGCGTGAACTCACATTTATTCAACTATTAAAGTAATGTGTCTATGGATATAAACAGGGTGTGGTTTGCTGTAATGGGCTAGATTTTTTGGTTTTCCCTAGTTCATGATAACAACTTGGTTGTGCTGGAGAGAATGAGTGCTAGTGCTATTGCTATAAAGGAGTGTAGCATAACAGACCTGAAGTTGAAGGAGTTACCAAGATTAGTAAAACAAAAGATAAAACCTAAAGGTATCTACTCAAAAACATTGTACTTTTCCCAGGGATAATGACAGAGGTGTGTGCATCAATAAATTTATTTTGATAAAATAATGAGACAGCACCGGCAATAACAAAATATACTATTTTCATATGCGGTGTTGTGTGCTTTTACCACTTATTTTATTGCTTACCGCTTGTATTTATCAACTACGATAATGACGCTAGTGTCAGGCGAAGGTAGGACAACTCCAGAGAACCAATGAAGATGACAAAAGAATCAGTGTCATCAGTTCGAAGACACATACACGCGCGCATTCCATATTGGATCTAACTTGGTAAAACTAGCTTAGGAGATAAACTTGGATGTATCAAAAACTAAGAGGGTTTTCGGCAAGCCAGATGTGAGCAAAGAATCTGTTAACTCGAGTATGAACAGCGTTCACAGATACATAAATTGAAAAAGGAGAATCGTAATACTTCATACAGAGTTCTAAGTGAGCAGGTTTAGGAGCAGCAGCCATCAGGAAATGGGAAAATTTAATCCAGCTCCAAACAAAGTGACAACCTTGTAAGTATGCCTATAACTAACACAAGATCCCTGACAGGGAAAAACTAGTGAGATCCAGTCTCTGACAATTGACCATGACATAATATGTTTAGTAGAAACACATAGATGCCACCATCAATAGCCGGTAGATAACGCCAAATGATAATAAGTTATTTCTTCAAATATTATAAAAATGCTCACGGCAGTGGAGTTTTGATCGCAGCGAACAGCTACCTGCAACCTATTCATATTAAACTAGATACTCAGGGTGAAGAAATGATAGCTATTGAATTGAACCACAATATTATATTATGCTGTTACTAGTGACCATACATTTGGATACAAAACATGTCTATGCTGAGTAGCTTCATCAAGCAAATTGCAAAAAATACATCGACCTCTCCATGCTAATTGTTGGTGACTTCAACATTCCTAAGATAGAGTGGAAAGCTAATTAGCTAAAGTAAGGGCAAGATACAAACATATCCCCAATGACTGATCATACAGCAGACACATCCAAAGTAACCCACCAAAATTGCCTGTAAAACTGATATGACACCAATTGCAGACATTGATGTAATCTTTCCTGAACTAAGAGACCATCATTTTGTCACTATGAAACTAAATTGCATAAAACAAGCTTCAGTGGCACTGAAACCAAAGGTTGTTAAAGCACATCAATTACATAATTTTTTTATCATATATTTCAATACATCAGAGTCTTGGCTTTCAAATGGGCCATTGTTTGACCTGGTGAGACAGACGATGGTTGGTGTTTATAGGATTTCCCCAGAGCTCTACCACAGAAATGTTCAATGGTATAGACTCGAAAATCGTGATGTCACAATTTTCATATGTGGTGTTGTGTGCTCTTACCACTTATGTTATTGCTTACCGCTTATATCTATCAACTACGATAATGACGCTAGTGTCAGGCGAAGGTAGGACAACTCCAGAGAACCAATGAAGATGACAAAGGAATCAGTGTCATTAGTTCTCCAGGTACAGATTATTTCTATGATAAATAACTCAGATTCCAAGCACCATACTACGTTTTCCCGATGATATTATGCACTAGCCCTCTCATTTTATTGTGATGTTGAGGGTCGCGACTGAGACTAATTAATTTCAAGCATTGCATGATCTCGCGAAAGTGCGATTGACATGTAGTCCTAGGGCCACGCAACCGCAGGTCACAATTTAATCGATGTGATTTCATTACCTTTATCAATGACAGTATATTTATTGAAGCATAATTAATTAACCCAGAACATGTGTTTGTATTGGTCGGGCGTTAGCACGATCCCCGGGCATTGTTGATTATCTAGAATCCTAGTTTATTATTAGCGCTTTCTGGGTTTAACAGCACCAATTGTCACAGAAAAACGCAGCCTCAATGGCAGGGAAAGGGATCGACTACCTAAGGCTAAATAATAATTGTGACATCACATTGTGGGAACCGCAACCAAGTGTTTTTTTATTGCAGGGCATACTTTTGACACCCTGGTTTTCATAGCTCTATTATTCTTTGTGTATTGAATATAGGCTCATTCAAAAGCCAAGACTCTGATGTATTGAACTATATAATAAAAAAATTATGTAATTTATGTGCTTTAAACTATCTCCCTATCTCCCTTACTAGCATCACCTGCTAGATGTTTGAACACATAGTATTACTTTACCTCAAAAAGTTTCTTGATACGCTTACACACAACAGACAACTTGCCTTCCGTAATGAAATGTTATGCGATAATCAACTGTGCCTTACTTATCACAACCTTGCAAAACCACAGGATTTGAGCCAACCAATACGTGACTTTTTGTGAAAAAATATCTCATGGTATTGGGATGAGGCTCAAGAAAAGTCCCTCCATGCTATAAAAGCTGAACTTGGCAAATCAGTAAAGCTTGCCATCTATAATCCTACATATTCTACAGTGCTCCAAACTGATGCCAGTTGAAATAACTTAGGAGCTGCATAGCTACAAAACCAACCAACAGGCAAAATGCATTTGGTCTGGGCAGCATCTCGATCACTCTTAAAGACCGAAAAATGTTATGCAACCATTGAGCAAGAGGCTCTTGGCATTGTGTGGGCATGCAAAAAGTTTCGAGATTATATAATCAAAATAACAGAAACAATTCAAACAAATTATAAACCTTTCGTACCGTTATTAAATGACATTGAGCTTGACAAAATGCCTTCACACATTCAGCGATTTAGGATACGGCTCATGAGATTTTCATAACAGGTCGAACATATAAGTGGTAAGTCCAAACATGTTGCAGATGCGCTGTCTCGCTCAAGTGCCTCACCTGTTGCCTCTGATGCTGTCTTTGAAGCTGATGTTGAGACACAAGCTATAGCAGCTTTAATAAAGTAGACTTCATCTGAAAAGTCAGATGAGCTGAGAAAACAGCAAATTGTGGACGAGGTGTTGTCTCAGGTAATGTCTTATATAAATACATTGTGGCCAACATATTTAAGCCAAGAAAAAACTCTTTTGCGCCTTTATTTTGAAAACAGATCAAAGTTATCTCTGGTTGATGGACTCTTAGTTTACGAAAGCCAAATAGTTATTCCATTGGCAATTGGATTCAATCGCCAATGGTCAATAGTTATTCAATGGCGATCGCCACTGCCAATGGCACTGCTGAACGTGAAGGCTATGCCAGTGGTTCTTAACCTGGGTTCAATCGAACCCTAGAGTTCAGTGAGTCGGTCTCAGAAGTTCGGTGGAGCCTCTGCCGTGGATGTCTTGGCACACCGACTCATCATGTCAATACGCAATGCCCGCTTGGCCATCATTGGCTGTAGATGATTACGTTACATTTTTAATCAATCAGTGCTGCAAGGACTTTAGCACACTGAAGAGTGATCAACATGTGACTGTCATCGTCATTTTTTAATATTTTAATCCATACTATGTTGAGAGAAAAAGAAAGTGGTCGGACAAATATGTACAATATGGATTATCATGTATCACGGAAGGGATGGGAGTCAGCGCCCTGTCTGCATGATTTGCACTGCCAAGTTGAGCAACTCTAGCCTCGCACCGGCAAAACTAAAGGATCACTTCGTGAACCTGCATAGAGATGGGAATACAAGAACACAACGCTTGCTGAATTCAAGCTGAAGAAAGTCAGATTCAATAAGGCCAGTCTGGTTGTTCTTGGATTTGTACCCATTAACATATCAATCGACACAGCATCGTATGAAGTTGCGTACCTGATTGCAAAGCAAGGCAAGCCACACCATTGGTGAAACACTTGTAAAACCAGCGGAGTTAAAGATGGCGAAGTGATACTCAAAACAGTGGCCGAAGCTAAATTATCCCAAACTCCTCCTTCAAATGACACCATCAGCGACAGAAAAGAGGACATGAGTAAAGACATCTTGGCTCAAGTAGTCGCAGATCTGATTTCAAGCGCGGCAAAACTTGGCCTTCTACTCGACGAGACCACAGACGTTGCTAATCTAAGTCAGCTTGCTGTTTTTGTGCCCTATTTAAAAAACGACATGATAAAAGAAAAAAATTTATTTTGTAAGCCTCTTACAACAACTAAGGCAGCTGATGTGGAGAAACTTGTGGATGACTTCTTCAGAGAAAATGTGTCGCGCTCACAGAAACCATGGTTAAGTCGCAAATCACGAAGTTGAATTATCCGACTTTGAAGTTGCACCAACTGAATTTATAATATCGGTAACGATTTTTGTAACACGTGCATCTGGACCAATCAAGGAGTGATCTTTCTGAATCTGAAGCCAGTTTAGCCAATAGAAGTCTTCAACCCTTGGAAAAACCCTCTTAAAACTGTTGCTAAGCTAAACAGGAAGTACTGAAAAATGGCCTCCGATAAATATAATCGTTTCTTTTTTGCCGATTTTAAAGATAACTCTGACATTTTGGACACTAATAATCAGTACTTTAGTGTTCCAACTGATGCCAAAAGCAGTAAAAGTAAAGGGAATTACGATGATAATTTTCTAACAATTCTTAAAAAATTATTACATTACTTAATCATAAGAATAATTATTCGATTTTATAGGATTATTATCAGATTTAATTATAAGAATAATTATTCGAATTTCCAAGATCAAAGTATATAGTGACCGAGAGTGTGCAATATGTTACTGTTGTTACTTTTTTAAAGATTTTGCTGGTGATTTGGCTGTGCCCGATATCGCGGTACGGCCAAACCGTTTTAAATATCTACAAAATTAAGTAATACGTTTTCTTATAAATATACAGCTATTTCTGTGACAACCAGCTAAAATCTGTTTGGATTTTTGAATTCAGCATAATTTTTGAATAGAAACACAGAAATCTAGATGAATATCACAACCTCTTGATAATGGTTGCTATGACGTTTTGAAATGTAAACAAAATTGGGCATTGGTTTTCGTTTCTCAAACTTTAACACCAGTTTTCTCGGAACTGTTTTCGCACTAATGGTAAACGCGCATTCAGTTTATTGACCATAAAATCTGCTGTAATTAAGCTAGAATCAAAATTTTTTTTGCAAAATAATTGTGAGAATTTTGTCTTTATGCTAACGTAGATAACTCCAAATCTTACAATCCCGACTTAAACATGGTTTCTGTGATCATGACCCAAATAGTCTTTCGTGGGATATGGTTTCTGCAGTTTGTACGGATGGAGCTCCAGTCATGTTGGGAAGAAAACCTGGTTCTTGTGCGATAGTAAAAGTCAAAGCACCACACATTATTGTTACACGTTGTATTCTGCAGAGGCATGCGTTGGCAACAAAAATCTTGCCTCCAAAAATGGCAGAAGTATTAAAAACTGTAGTAGAATGTGTGAGCTATGTGCGAACTAGTGCTCTGAGGCACCGCATCTTCAGTGAGCTGTGCAAAGAAATGGGCGCTGAATTCGAGGTACTTCAGTATCATTCTAATGTTCGGTGGTTTTCCTGGGACAAGTGCTGAATCATGTTTTTACATTGCGTGTGGAATTAGCCATGTTTTTGCATGAGCAACAACATTGCCATGCAGATTGCTTCAAAAATTCTGAGTTCATATTCATTTTAGCGTACATGGCTGATATATTTGCAGCTATCAATCACCTTAATCAGCAAATGCAGGGTGGTTTGAGTCAACATCATGGAAGCAAAAGAAAACCTGAAGGCTTTTCAAAAAAGCTATCGTTATGGAAACGACGAATAGAAAACAAGAACTTTGCAAACTTTCCCCTTCTGGACAACTGTGTAGGATCGAAGATGTGTCTGGAATTGGTGAAATTTTTGTACCATGGAACTAGAGCAAGCAATTGCAACGCACTTGAATGAGCTTCAAAGTCTCTCAATGTATACTTCCCTACACGAGAGTCATATCCAGCATAGGTGAGACAGCCATTCGTGTTTGCTGTTGAGACAGACAGCAGAAGTTAATGATGAATACCTCGACGAAATCATTGAAATTCAGCAAAGCCTGGTTCAAAAGCAACTCTTCGAAACAACAACGTTTTCAACGTTTTGGTGTCGACAAATTTATGGAAAAGTATAGTTATTGCTAAGAAAGCCTTGAAGTTTTTTATACCATTTGTTACAACATATCTTTGCGAGCAATCCTTTTCAAGGATACTGGACATAAAACGAAGGAAAGGGAAAACTTTACTGTAAAAATGACTTGTGATTGGCACTTGCCAAGGTGAAGACACGCATATCTGAACTGGTCTCTCAAAGGCAACAACAAAAGTCACACTGATTTGCAGGTATGTAATTTGTTGTGAATTCATGCACTATATTGGTTTAGTTTTTTGAACAAGGTGATGTTCATGCACGGTTCATTTTGTGCACCTGTAGAAAAACACGTACGTCTTGAATTTGAAAAAAATCCTATTTTATTTTACACTAAAGTAGGGTTCAGTTGCATTGTGAATTGAGTGGCAGATCCATGGAGTGCTGCTTCTGCGACGCGGACTGATAAAGCAGGAGAAAAAAAGTAGGGTTCGGTGAACGCGCATACGAATTTGGTGGGTTTTGGCAGCTCCAACAAGGTTAAGAACCACTGGGCTATGCTGTTAAAGGATCCTTATTTAGCTTCGCTTGCCTATAGGTCGTCATGACTAAAAAATGGGTACTCACCCGCACAACTTCGGATGGGCTGTACACTTTGTACCACTGTGCCTACATTTTCATGGGTGCTAAAGCCGGAGTTACCCAACCCAGCGGTGCTTAAACAAAAGAAGCCCAAATTAGAGAAGATAAAAAAGCCAACTTTGATCAGAGCCATCATTTGTGTGAGTTGCCACCTCTATCAGTTGCCCAGAAAGTCATAGTAAGAGACACAAAGACAAATGCTGAAGTTATTACCTCAATTGACAATGCACCGAAATCATATCTAGTTAGGATTGAGCATTGTAGTGTCTAGCGAATAATATGTTTTATATTTGTGTTAACTTCCGTTTTCACACTTTGCTAGTAGCAAGTCAATGACTTTTGTTTTAGTCATAACTTCCGGTTAGCGACAGCATGTTTAATTTTTAGAGTGTTACTTTGCGATATGTATCATAAATAAACCAGCTAACAAAATAAATCTTCATCCATCTGGTAGACGGATGTTACAAGCATGGTAGCACAATTAGACGCAGCTGTATGAATTTGATCTCAGTATCATAGCTTGACAGTTCAACTTTAGTAAACTCTGTTACAGATAATAACAACCAAATGAGTGACAGTGCGATGCCACAAGTAGCTCACTCGGGTCGTGAAGGCTCTGGAAAGGCTCAACTTATAAAGCTCAGTTTTAGCTTCCTCGGTGGCTGCTTTACCCTATGTTACTCTTGTGTGGCTGTCTGTTCAAGCTTCTGTTTGCCTTACACTTTTGTGCCATTTTACTCATGTCTTATATTTTGTTTTCTGTGTTGTATTTATAACTGTAGGCCGTTTTTCTTGGTGGAGATGTTGTAATATCTCTTACTACTATGTCTATGGTCACATGGGCAGTTTTTTTGTTTATGCCATCCCAGTACATTTTACCACTAAGCACGGTCATTCCTTGCCTTGGTCGTTTTATGCTGTACACTATTAAAATAAATATGAATTAATGAATAAACGTTGTTCATATTCGTCTGTATATCACTATCAAGATCTTACAATAGCTACCACAAGAGCTTTCTATCAAAAACCATTCTAAAAATGAAAAGCTGCCGAGGTGACAGCTGAGCATGATCAACAGTATTACTAAACCCCGAGTCAAACATACCAAAGCACACTGTTAAACGTATGAGGCACTCTCACTACACCAACAGTTACAAAGAACGTTCTACCTCATCAGAGAGGTAGTCCAATCCCACCATCTCAAACAATCGTCTACAATATTTTTACATACAGCAACAAGAACATATTGAAGATAAAAATACAACGATGACGTAAGCTCACATAGATAATACCGACAGTTTAAAGAGTACGTACAACGAAATAAGAGATGCTCACAAAATACTCAATACATGTACAAAGGCATACAAACGTGCATCCAAAGAAACAAACGAACACCTATTCTTGTACTCTTCATGTAAGCTTAAATCTGTATAATATTTATCCACCGTTGCTTGTTGTCCTTCCATTTTTTCACTCCTCTAATGCTGCAGCATTTGCGTCTTGCATGTATCTCCTTCGCACATGCCTTACTGTTATCGCTTTGCTCAGCAAATCCGCGGTTTGTCGTCGGTTGGTTGGAGTCGCTGTCTTTCGTGGAGTTGCCTTTTCAGCGCAATTAAATAGCGTCGCTGTGTGCGACTATAATAGTATTAGTTATTTTTAGAATTGCGTATCTCATTTGCTCAAAATCTGAAAGCTGTGAGGAGTCCCTTTCAATTATTGTTTGTTTATTTATATTTTTGTTTGTACACTATAAAATATTTATTGAAGTTAGCACGAGAAAATAGAATTATGTCGACCTCATTAATATATATTATTATATATATTATATATATAATATATATATACTATATATTCGCTATATATAGTATATATATATAGCAGCTAGTATAGTATATATATATATACTATACTAGCCGCTATATATATATATATAGCAGCTAGTAGCAGCTAGTAGCACACTCGGCACGACTGAAGCGGTACACCAAAGAGCGGGATAACAAGAGAATGAACAAACTGTTCATCAATAATCCATCTAGAGTGTATTCCCAGTTCAAAGGTGAACTGCAGAGGCCAATGTCTCAGCCTCCCCGATCTAGCACTTCAAAGTTCTGGAAGGACATCTGGGAGAAAGAGACTACTAATAACACCACTGCAAATTGGCTGAAGAGGCTTAAAGAGAGCCATCAACACACTGTGGCTCAGCAAGGACTCACCATCAGCAAAGAGGACATCAAGTGCAGAGTGCAGCGTATGAAGAACTGGGCAGCACCTGGCCATGACATGATTCAAGCCTTCTGGTTAAAGAAATTGACATCACTTCACACTAGAATGGCTAAGCAGATGGAATGCCTAATAGAACAAGGTGACCATCTAGAATGGTTGACCAAAGGACGAACTGTACTTCTGATAAAAGATCCAAAGCAGGGGCCGATTCCCAAAAACTATCGACCAATAACATGCTTGCCCACCACTTGGAAACTGCTCTCAGGAATAGTTGCAGACAAACTGGAAGAGCACATGAGTCACTATATGACCAGTGCTCAGAAAGGAATTGGGCGCAACACCCTCGGAGCCAAACATCAGTTACTGGTGGATCGGACGGTCTGTCAAGACAGCAGGAGAAGGCAAACCAATTTTGCCATGGCTTGGATTGACTACAAAAAGGCCTATAACTCAATCCCCCATAGTTGGATACTTGAGTGCCTCAGTATGTACAATGTTCACCCTGCTCTTGTGGCATTCATCAAGATGTCAATGACCAAATGGAAGACGGAACTGGAGGCTAATGGCAAAAAGCTGGCGAGTGTAAAAATTAAGCGAGGCATCTATCAAGGTGACTCCTTATCACCGCTGCTCTTCTGCATATGCCTAAACCCTCTAAACAATATGCTGGAGGAGACTCAATATGGGTACCGGTTTAAGAGTGGCACCAAGATAAACCACCTTTTCTACATGGATGACATCAAGCTGTACGCTAACAAAGAAAGGGACATTGATTCGCTAATACACCTCATTCAGGTATACAGCAAGGACATCGTAATGACCTTCGGTATTGAGAAATGTGGAAGGCTAATTCTTAAGAAAGGCCATTCTATGCTCACAGATGGCCTAAGAATGCCAAATGGTACCATCAAAGATATAGAAGAAAGGCACAAGTACTTGGGGATTATGCAAAGCAACATCAACCACGAAGCCGAGGTACGTCACAAAGCCATTACCGAATACAAGAAACGCCTTCGGCAGGTCTTACGGAGCCAGCTCAATGCCAAGAACCAAGTCATGGCAATAAATACCTACGCACTGCCAGTAACAAGATATCCAGCAGGCATAATAAAGTGGACTGAGGAAGCCATCAAAGAAACAGATATAGCAACTCGTATACTGCTGACCATGCATGGATCACTCCACTCAAAATCTGATACTGCTAGATTGTATCTTGATAGGAAAAATGGCGGTAGGGGACTCAAAAGTGTACAGCAGACAGTGACAGAAGAGGAGCAAAACATCAAAGCATTTGCAGCCTCCATGGCCATTTCAGATAAGTTGCTAGCTGAATTTCAATCGGCTGCTCTTACAACGGACCTACACCCTGATGATGAAGAAATTGACTGGCACACGAAACCTCTTCATGGTGCTTACCACCAACAAATATCTAAGGTTGGCGATCTTCACCAGAAATATATGTGGCTGAACAAAGGAAACCTAACGGCCAATACAGAGTCGCTAATCATGGCAGCCCAGGAGCAAGTGCTCCCAACAAGGCAAGTCCAAACGAAATTCTATCACACTAGAGACGATCCTAGATGCAGACTGTGCAAAGATGCACCTGAGACCATCCAACACATCATCAGTGGATGCAAGCAGCTAGCAGGAAACGCATACACTGAGCGGCATAATCATGTCGCAGATGTTGTGTATAGAAGTCTATGTGATGAGTATGGCCTTAATAAACCACAACACTGGTGGGAAGCTCCTGGTAAGGTGAATGAAAATGACCGCGCTAAGATCCTCTGGGACTTCTACATCCAAACTGACAAGCATGTCCTAGCAAACCAACCAGATATAGTGGTGGTAGACAAGGAGAACAAGAGGGCCACTTTAATAGATATAGCAGATCTTATATATATATATATATATATATATATATATATATATATATATATATATATATATATATATATATATATATATATATATATATATATATATATATACTCATGCTACAGACAGTCTGCATCTAGGATCGTCTCTAGTGTGATAGATTTTCGTTTGGAGTTGCCTTGTTGGGAGCACTTGCTCCTGGGCTGCCATGATTAGCGACTCTGTATTGGCCGTTAGGTTTCCTTTGTTCAGCTACATATATGTCTGGTGAAGGTCGCCAACCTTAGATATTTGTTGGTGGTAAGCACCATGAAGAGGTTTCGTGTGCCAGTCGATTTCCTCATCATCAGGGCGTAGGTCCGTTGTAAGAGCAGCCGATTGAAATTCAGCTAGCAACTTATCTGAAATGGCCATGGAGGCTGCAAATGCTTTGATGCTTTGCTCCTCCTCTTTCACTGTCTGATGTACACTTTTGAGCCCCCTACCGCCATCTTTCCTATCAAGATACAATCTAGTAGTATCAGATTTTGGGTGAAGTGCTCCATGCATGGTCAGCAGTATACGAGTTGCTATATCTGTTTCTTTGATGGCTTCCTTAGTCCACTTTATTATGCCTGCTGGATATCTTGTTACTGGCAGTGCGTAGGTATTTATTGCCATGACTTGGTTCTTGGCATTGAGCTGGCTCCGTAAGACCTGCCGAAGGCGTTTCTTGTATTCGGTAATGGCTTTGTGACGTACCTCGGCTTCGTGGTTGATGTTGCTTTGCATAATCCCCAAGTACTTGTGCCTTTCTTCTATATCTTTGATGGTACCATTTGGCATTCTTAGGCCATCAGTGAGCATAGAATGGCCTTTCTTAAGAATTAGCCTTCCACATTTCTCAATACCGAAGGTCATTCCAATGTCCTTGCTGTATACCTGAGTGAGGTGTATTAGCGAATCAATGTCCCTTTCTTTGTTAGCATACAGTTTGATGTTATCTATGTAGAAGAGGTGGTTTATCTTGGTGCCACTTTTAAACCGGTACCCATATTGAGTCTCCTCCAGCATATTGCTTAGAGGGTTTAGGCATATGCAGAAGAGCAGCGGTGATAAGGAGTCACCTTGATAGATGCCTCGCTTAATTTTTACACTCGCCAGCTTTTTGCCATTAGCCTCCAGTTCCGTCTTCCATCTGGTCATTGACATCTTGATGAATGCCACAAGAGCAGGGTGAACATTGTACATACTGAGGCACTCAAGTATCCAACTATGGGGAATTGAGTTATAGGGCTTTTTGTAGTCAATCCAAGCCATGGCAAAATTGGTTTGCCTTCTCCTGCTGTCTTGACAGACCGTCCGATCCACCAGTAACTGATGTTTAGCTCCTCGGGTGTTGCGCCCAATTCCTTTCTGAGCACCGGTCATGTAGTGACTCATGTGCTCTTTCAGTTTGTCTGCAACTATTCCTGAGAGCAGTTTCCAAGTGGTGGGCAAGCACGTTATTGGTGAAAATTTTTGGGAATCGGCCCCTGCTTTGGATCTTTTACCAGAAGTACAGTTCGTCCTTTGGTCAGCCATTCTAGATGGTCACCTTGTTCTATTAGGCATTCCATCTGCTTAGCCATTCTAGTGTGAAGTGATGTCAATTTCTTTAACCAGAAGGCTTGAATCATGTCATGGCCAGGTGCTGCCTAGTTCTTCATACGCTGCACCCTGCACTTGATGTCCTCTTTGCTGATGGTGAGTCCTTGCTGAGCCACAGTGTGTTGATGGCTCTCTTTAAGCCTCTTCAGCCAATTTGCAGTGGTGTTATGAGTAGTCTCTTTCTCCCAGATGTCCTTCCAGAACTTTGAAGAGCTAGATCGGGGAGGCTGAGACATTGGCCTCTGCAGTTCACCTTTGAATTGGGAATACACTCTAGATGGATTATTGATGAACAGTTTGTTCATTCTCTTGTTATCCCGCTCTTTGGTGTACCGCTTCAGTCGTGCCGAGAGTGCTACTAGCTGCTGTTTGGCATATTCTAGAGCTTCTATTGTGGCTTCCCTTTTTGGACGCTCCAAACTGTGGTTAGATCTTTCACTGAGCCTACTAACTTTCTTGCGCAAGTCCTTGATCTTATTTTGTAGCCTCAGCTGCCAGGATGGAATGACTTGAAGCCTTGTTGGCAGTGGCTTAATATCCATCTCCTCCAAGATGACGGTTGCTGTACTGTAGATTAAGGCATTAGTCTCACTGATTGATCCAGTTGAGATCGACCCCAGTGCCAAGTTAATGTCTTCTAACAGCTTCTTAGGTATGGCCTTGCTAACTCTTCGTAGTGGTACCTTGCTCCCATAATCATTAGCAGCTGACATCTTATTGATGATATTTTCCGCAAGCTCTCTCACCCTTGGGTGAAGATCTAAGTGCATGTCTTCTTCAACCCGTGAGTCAACACATGATCGTGTATTCATGACAGTGTGTGTTGATATGCACTCCTCGTTGGTTGAGGTTACTTGGGTAAACTTTTCCCTAATTTCATCTACCTCAAGTTCTGATATGAAGTGCCGCTTGATTATGTTACTCCTCTGAGCTACAAGCTGCTTAGCAGTTAGTGGCAATTCAGGGCGCATGTTTATCCACAGTTGACGCATCCTTCCCATGTAGCCCCACTTTTGAGGTTTACTCATAAAGTAGTACTGCATGAGGTCCGTGTTATCAGTCCGAGTCCATTTCATCCGTTTTGAACCAGTAGCCCATTTTTCACTGCCTTGTCCTGGTTCAGCTACAGGCAGCGCGGACCTTGTTTGACCGGGCGACGTCCGAGCCGGCATGGCTTTGGTTATTGCACTCATCATAGAGGTTGTAGACGTTATACAAGCAAAGGTCTTGTCTAAGGACCACCAAAAAAGTGCAGTTGTTGGGGTTTGAACCGAGGACCTAATGATCATGGTCCCCATACCTTACCAACTGTGCTATCTGTCCTGTATATATATATATATATATATATATATATATATATATATGATACGTGTGTACATAATACATATATAGGTCCTACATAATGACAAATTTAAGATAAAGAGCAGATATCATCCTTCATAATCTTGATAGAATTACACTTGAAAGAGTTTTTGCCATATTCTTTATTAATGGAGGGAGTAATATAAGTAGTTGGACCTGAGACTTCTGGGAGAGTTTTGTTGTTCAGTCTGTTTGATGATATAATCATATAAAATGGTGGCGTTGAGTCCGACTGAAATCTTTTCTATCAACACTCTATAAAAGAAAAAGCGACGACTGGCCAATGTATGCATATTCAACAACCTTCGACCATCAGTGACTGAAAAAGCCTTAGGGGGCTTAACAAATAGTTCTAATTGTGTTGAGTTAGCAAGACTCTATCCTATTGGACAATGTTTTGTTAATAAAGCATGTAGGTATGTATAAGTAGTAAGTAAGTAAGGAGTGTGTATAAAGTAAAATGTTGCAGTACTCTAGTTTACTCCTTACAATAGATATATAAATTAGTTTAGCATCTTCTGTTGAAATATGATAAATAAATTATTCTAAAAGCAACGAAGAGTTGCCTTGCTTTACTGATCATAGCATTATTGTGAGACTTGAAACTTAAGTTTGAGTCAATAGTGACACCGAGTAACTTTATGCTTGAATAAATAAAAATGTCAAGTTTTCACGAATCAAGTTTTAGTGTACAGGTGTTATCAAGCGAGTGATTGGGAAAGATGATTGAACGATATGTTTCTCCGCAGAGAGCCAAACCATTTGACTTGTATCAAGTTTTTAATTTCTGAAACTGTTTAATTGTAAATGTCTGTACATTTGCTGGCTGTCACCAACACTGAGAAGAACAGCGTCATCAGCATATGGGTATGCAAAAACATGGTTCTCAAGCATTAACTATCATATTAAAAAGTAAAGTGTCTAATATCGAACTTTGAAGATCTCCTTTCAAAACAGGAAAAAAAGGACGATACATACTTTGACCAATTTTCATCATTTGCATTCAATTTGTCAGGTAATTTTAATCAGAGCAACAGCATCTTTTTTAAATCTACACAACTGTTGTAACCTCTTTATAAGTAAGGAGTGGTCAACTATCAAACACTTTCCATATAACTATAGACAATCGCATGGCATGTTGAGGTTTTTTATCGTCCAAGGCAGTGGCTAACAAATCGAGAATATAATAGAGCGTGTGACTAGAAGTGTGTTTCCTAAATCTAAATTGGCGAGTCAATAGAAACTGAGAGTTCTCAAGAAAACTGTTGATCTGAAGAGACATAATGTTGTCAATTACCTCAGAAATGATAGGTAATGATGAAATGGGCCTATAGTTGTTACATTGCAAGGCGTCTCCCTTTTTGAATATTTGAGTTACAATAACAGCTTTGTGAATAACAGGAAGAACACTAGTTGAGGCCTAGTTTAGAAGCAATTACTTATAAGAGAGGTCAAAGCTGGTATAAGAGCATGTTTTAAGCCCCTATAGACCTTAGTAGGTATCCTACTCGCTTGCCTGGTTTGAGGGAGAGAAAAGGCTGTTTCATTTGTTTTTGGGTTACTGAGCAAAATTGAAAGTGTCCATTATCATCAGCCAATCAGCTGGTATTATCAAAAGATTTTCTGGCATAGGGCTTTTAACATTAGTAAAGAAGCTATTAAGCAAATTAGCAACTTTCAAGGGATTTTCTATAATCTCATCATCTGTTTTGAAGTGTATTTTTTGTAAAACCTTTTTACTTTTTCCAAGCAAAAGGTTTATTTCTCTGTAGAACGACTTAACATCTTTGCTAAGCTTCTCTGCATGATAATCTTCCTTAGCCTTTTTGACATTTATATTAATGAGTGTTATCCTTTGGCTTTGGTGGCAAGAGTGGCACAGGGAACGCTTGTAGAAATTGCTTAGTGATGGTTGCTTATCGTTCATCGATTTTGGAATTTGAACTTTATTTTGACCTAGAACAGTGACGTTCCAACTTAATATTGTAATTACTAATTATATGGAAATACATGTGATAATGCTTGGTTTTAAAGAAAAGCAAACTTGGCCTTGTCACATTGGTAGGAGTTCTGGACCAAGTAATGGAAAAAGTGAAATTTATACATTCGCTCCACACAGCAACTTCAAGTAACCTCATAATAATACACTTGCGTTAAGATACATCGGTAAACAATCTTAGGTTTTATCAAGCCTCAGGTGTTGCACGTAAAGCAAAAACACTCGTTTGCCACCATTTAATTCTTGTAAAATTATTCATATTTGTAACTGAAGCCAAGTGAAGCAGGCTCGGTGTGTCCAGTTTATCACTTTAATCGACTGGTAGTGACATCGACTGGTATCGACTGGTAGTGACATAGGATATAATAACAACAAAAAAGATAGTATTCAACAAGTTTGTATTCTCTTTCCTTATTTTAGAATTGTCCTGATTCAGTTCACAAACTGTTCTGTTTGAGGTATTTTACTCCATAACACATTTTGTAAAATGAAGGTTATGAAGCCCAACAAGACGTGTTAAAAAAATTGTGTATCTAAATTTACAAATCAATAGATAAATTTAGCACGTACGAGAATTTTCTAAAAAATTGCGTTACATGAGAATAATCACAATGTTTGAAAAAGGTAAGTAAGAATATTGTCATGGGAGAATGAACACAAAGATACAACATCAACAAACATGCATTTTTTAAAATGTTAAAAACTCATTAAAAGAGCGTACGGCTAACAGACTAGAGTTTCTTCTGTTGTTGATATTATAATCTTCAGCGTTGCCTTTAGAGCCTGTGCCACTCATGAATCCAAATACATGAGAGTCGCACCCTTAGGAAGGTTTAATTCATTGGCTCCTGAAAGTTCAAGTTCAACTCTTGTTATATAAAACTCAAAGTAGGCAGCGGTCCCACTGTGCAGAAGACATACGAGGCCATATTTCTTCAGTGTGAACACCTATCGATCTTGAAGTGTTCTGATAAGGAGATCCTTAATCAGACTTGAGATGTCCAGAGGCTGTAAACAACCAAAACTTTACTAAAATGGCGGAGACCTAAACCCAGGCATAGTATCATCAAGGCCTACATTGCAAGTTTCCGTTTGGTAATTAACTCGATATGATGGTAGAACGGTATAACCTTAGGGCAGTCCATTACAACATCAGATCACGCAGTCTTCTACAAGTTTTACTTTAACTCTACAGGATGGGTTTTACGAACTTAACCCTTTATGTTCGCAAAAACATGGTTAGTAATACTTCATAACATAGCAGACACCAATCTTAATGCACATATAAGTAAATGCTGTATTTATATAAGTATAACGCGCAAAATTTCACACTATTATTAAATCAAAGATAAGCGGACGAGTTGTACTTACACTATTAAATAGAGTAAATACTGGTAGTCACATCATTACTGACAAATCCTTATTATGGCTACAGTGCACAACGCAATCATTATCAAAACAAGATGTCCGACGAAAGAAATCCAATGACAATGAGTGAACTACAGAAAGAAATATTAAGAAGCCTAACTTCTCTCTTGTGAGATTCAATGGTTAACCATCATGGGAAAACAAACCAAAAGAAACCATGATTAAGTGTTTTAAAAACAAGCATTAACAATAAAATGGATGGTACAGCAGATGAAACACGCTCAGGAAAAGGTGAAGAAACTGATGTTCCCGCCAACAGGGATACTTATAGAAACAACTGTATGGTAAATCTGAAGAATAATCCAATATTGAAATAATTAAATTGCAATTTTATTTAGGGATTGTGCTCACATTGGCAGTTTTCTTCACCATTGCATTGAAAGTTGTCAACACCTTTTTAACATAGCTGCATATCGTAACAGTAGCTGTCACTTTCTATATCGAGTCTGAGAAGAGAAAAAGTGAAAACAAAATGTTAAAATTAATTTTATTTATAAAACAGCTTTTATTTTAACGACTACTTTAGAGCAGCCATTTTAGAGTTTTCCACTACAAGTCGGAATACTTTTTCCAGTACATTTCTTGGTTGGTCCTAAATCTTACGCAGTGATAGAAATATGGAGTGTGCAAATTGTGCGCGCTCTTTACACATGGAAATATACCATTGTTCATCACTAGCGTCAAAGCGTTATTAGCAAATTGGCCCTTCAAATTGTTCGATGTTTCTCTAGTCCGCTTCAAACCTAGGAACAGGTGTGGGTGATATTTGACCTCAACATAAATGGGTAGTAAACACAGGGCAAGGTAAAGCGCAGAGTAAGGAAACACAGAGCAATGGTAAGGTAAATGCCACCTTTATCCCCTGCTGACTGTCCATCATCATCTTCTTCATCAGAGATGTCATCAACCTCTCCTTCCTCCCCCCATGATGCACAGCAGAGCATGTAAATGACGAGTGAAATGACAAACATAGGGATGATGACCACCACTCCAAAGATGACTCTAGACTCCATCCAAAGTTCCTGTTAATCATTGCCAACAAGTTCTCTCACATTTGTGAGGCCAAGTAGATAACAAATGATAAAATGGCTATACATTTTGGCTTGGTGTAGAACAACACATCGCATTACAATAACACGATAACAAATACAAGAACAAATACAATAGCCGATGACATCTACTAACAATAAAATATTACGTAAACTTTGAGCATATAGATCCTACCAGAACACATTGTGGTTCCATGTTTAAAAACCAGACATTGCAAATAAAATGCAAAATTTTACTCTAAAACCATGTAAACCCTCACCAAATAAAAAAAATGAACAAACAGAAGACAGGAGAATTCATATTTATAACGATTTGAGATCAAAGCAATATTTCCTTGCCCAGTCAGCCTTTTTAACATACCAGAAGGGAAGATCGTAATCCGTAGAGAGCCCTTTTCATCTTCACCAGAAAACCTTGACCTCCTTGGGGCTACAAGGACCATGGTTAATGACAGTTGAATGCAAGCAAGTAGCTCGACCAATCAGAAAGATTCAGACTATATCCAGTATGTAATATCGGTATTTTACCTGCTTGTGTGCAGACAAGTTGATTATAGTTTGACTCTTAGTTTTCCACATTACTATTGATCTCACATTCCCTTTCTAACCGATTGATCGTCACCATGTCATGGCTCAACATTAATAAGCATGGAGTTATATTAAAATATCTTTCAAGTAGGCTGCTCTGTTATGCACAAGTTTGATGTTTTGACAAAACGAAAGAAAAGACTCAGGAAGAGTCAAAAGATCAAAACAGCAATGAATAAATTTAGTAAACTTTGTGGAAAATATGAAAATTCATGCAAAGGAATGAAAGACAGACATATATTTGCTCTACCTGTAGTCTACCTGTGATGATAAGGAATGAAAGACAGACATATATTTGCTCTACCTGTAGTCTACTTGTGATGATAAGGAATGAGAGAGACATATAGTTGCTCTACCTGTAGTCTACCTGTGATGATAAGGAATGAAAGACCGACATATATTTGCTTTACCTGTAGTCTACCTGTGATGATAAGAAATGAAAGACAGACATATAGTTGCTTTACCTGTAGTCTACCTGTGATAATAAGGAATGAAAGACAGACATATATTTGCTCTACCTGTAGTCTACCCGTGATGATAAGGAATGAGAGAGACATATAGTTGCTCTACCTGTAGTCTACCAGTGATGATAAGAAATGAAAGACAGACATATATTTGCTCTACCTGTAGTCTACCTGTGATGATAAGGAATGAAAGACAGACATATATTTGCTCTACCTGTAGTCTACCTGTGATAATAAGGAATGAAAGACAGACATATATTTGCTCTACCTGCAGTTTACCTGTGATTATAAGGAATGAAAGACAGACATATATTTGCTCTACCTGTAGTCTACCTGTGATGATAAGGAATGAAAGACAGGCATATATTTGTTCTACCTGTAGTCTACTTGTGATGAAAAGGAATGAAAGACAGACATATATTTGCTCTACCTGTAGTCTACTTGTGATGATACCAGACAGGAAGTCAACCCAGTCATCAGAGTTCATGAGGTGAGGAGGCTGTTCAGTTGTATAGAATACTTGAGTCTGTGGATGAAAGGCTATTGCATATGGTACAGACACTTCAGTCATGAGTATTCCAGAAACAGTGGCTGTGCTCTCCATTATTACAAACTGAAACTGCCTGTAACAAGGACATAATATACATATATACACACATACATATACATACACACATACCGTATTTATACATACACATATATATACACACACTCATATGTATATACACATGCTCGCGCAGACTCACACACCCATATGTAAATATATATACACACATATATATATTTGTACACATTTGTATATATTTTTACATACACACGCATATGTGTATATATATACACATACATGTGCACATATATAGACACACGCGCACACAGTGCACCCTCAGGATACAATTTCGATCCGTTTCAAAGTTGGCATCGTATGGTGAAAAAATCGTATGGAGGGGTATAGAAACCATAGTAATTCTATAATACAAACATCCCCTGGTAAAAATCATCAAAACTGTATATACGTATTGTAAATATTAAAAATTAGTAATAAAATAGTATGTTAATCTTAGTAACGATAGTTACCTACAGTAACTTTATCGTATTCAGTGTATTTTATGATCTGCAATAAAATGTAACAGTAAAATGTACAGTAGGAAGTTCTTACCTTCAAAACAGACTTACGTATAACATAAACTTTGAATTTGCCTCAAATAAGTTTAGGTCACTAAACACACACACGCTTATTGCTTAGTTTTAGTATGTATTTTTATCTATTTTACTGAATTTCAAATTTTTATCTCTAAAATTTGATCACATCAGTTTCTGTCTTCAATTTCACCATAACCTTAAGCGGACCTGTTTAAAACATTTTTTAACCTAATTTAGCAAGAAAACCCGAACAATACCGTTTTCATTATGAAGTGGACTTGTTTCAGGTTAATGGAAGTTGTCTGACCACTAAAAGTTTGGTATAAAGGGATTGCAACTCCAACTTTGCTACGAGTTTTTAAGGGAAAATAATCATTTTACAGATGAAAATCGCTGAACTCAGAGAAATCGGTCATCGTGTCTCTTTCAGGCATTGTGAAAGCATTTTCAACGAACAGCAATTTGGCGTCTTTAATATTCTGACATACGTAATAAGCACACCGACTGCCAAAATGGAACTCCTATAGGCAAAAATTTTGTTGAATTCATACGGTGAAAAAAGATTCATATGGTGAGGTGAAAAAATCATCATTTTCCCCTTCGTAAGGTAAAAAATCGTATATCATGATAATCGTATCTTAAAGGTGCACTGTATATATATATACACATGATATATACACATACACACATATATACACATGTGCACATCATTTTTATCTATAGATATATATCTATAAATACATGTATCTATAGATATATATCTATATAAATAAACATACTAGCTGTGCTACCCGGCATTGCCCGAGTAATAAAAAAAATTTTTGGTCAGAAAATTGATTTGTATTTAACATATAATAACATTTGTCATTCTAACTTTCAAACTGCATATCATGAGAAAAGTTTTGCTGGATAGCTTCTGATGGAACAGTAATCTTTTTTATACACACACTTCTATGCAAGGATTGTTATTATTAATTCAACATATTCAGGACTTTTATTTTGTTTTCTCAGTTTGTATTAATTGTATCATTATCGAATTACCAAATGATCTTTGAATGTAATCGTAGCAAAACCGACTTAGTTTAGCTATTACTTGCTAATTATTTCACATTTATATCTAAACCCTTTTACAGTTGTTTTATTTATTTTAATTTATTTGGACTGCACAAAACATTTTTCTCATGGTATGGTTTGAAAGTTACAGTGGCTTGACAAAGTTTAAAAACCACAGTTGCTTTTATTTTCTCTCTTAATTTATTTCAACTACACGTAACACTACAAAAACAACTACACAGTCGATACTGGTGCAAATGTAAAAATGAGATATCGTACTGTTTTTGTCTGACCGAACGGCGAGAGAATGTCGAAGCTCTTCCCATAAATGTCCGCGTTAGGATTGGCCTTGACCCCATATATAGTAATTTAACCTGGTTCATTTTGAACCTTACGAAAAAAAAGTTGTTAACAGGGGCTTCGTAACGTGTGGGCGCAATGCTAAAATAGCTATAACTGGGCAATCAAAACGACGAATACACGAATACACATACGACCAATTTTGAGAAATATATATATGTATATAGATACATGTATATCTGTCATTTGCCACTTGTCAGGCTAAAGGCAAGTGGCACGCAACTACATTACCTCTCACTGTTTATAAGCTGATTTTTAATACCCTACAATGCCAGGCATTTCGCTAGTACATATATATATATATATATAGTATATATTTATACTATATATATAGATATACACTCATATATACAAGTATACCGAAAAACTTCTAATTGAACTCCATGGCACTCTATTTTTCAACCCTTCCTTTACAACGACGGTCAATTGGAGGTGGCATTCAAATAGAGGCTGGCATTGTATGTTTCAAATGGCTCATCAGAATTTTATGAAAATACAATTAGCCCTTTTACGGGTGAAACGAATATCACCTATACTTTGCCCTCTTCTTTCGGTGGAACGATATTAAACATTTTGAATGCACCAACTCTGGTAACCTAACTTCAACTTGTCAAAGATCTCTTAATAAATATGCATTGAGTAACCAAAAAATATCTCTACCAGTTGATATCTATTGCTTGCAATTAACCTGCAATGGTATTATAACCTGTGTACTGCTTTGCAATTTGTTGGAGCTCTCGATTTGTATTTCATTCTAAATTTGAAGACATATTTGTATTTATTATATTCAACAACGTTGCAACCCATTGATATGTTTGCTACAGTTTGCAGCCAGAACAGGCTTTTTATGTGTAATAGAAGAGGAGTTATGAGCCATTGTAAGCCGTGTTAATATAACCGCAAGAATACTATTAAATAATATGCTATAAATTTGCATATTTATAAGTTATATAATGATAATCGATCCAATATTACTAATATATATATATATTCATGAACAAAAGGCATAAACGAACCATACTTATATTACATGCAGAAACAAAAATTAACTTTTTAAAACAAAAATATTTCCATCGTTTGCTTGGATAGCTGCGTTCTGATTGTTGCTTTCGATGTAACAAACATCTTCTGGTTGTTAATACCTTCCACAATGTTTTCTGACTTCAACTCTTTGTTTGCACGGCTAATCTAGTCAATATTAGCGTCCAAACAAATTTTTTGCACAGCAATATTTTTACGTGTCGCATTTACGTGTTGCAAGTTTTGCTCGCTAAACGCAACCTTCAAACTAGTCGATCATCTACCATCGTAAATGTAAACCGTTTTTTATATACATGTACTTCGAAGTATCAAAACTGCGTTAAACAAGGAACTACTATTAGACTAAGACAGTTGTTAACTATTTCTATGGTAGTGCTTTTAAAGTTTAACCGAAAAAAACGAAAAGCTTTGGAGTCGGGCGATAAAAAAATGAATTGTTATTGATGTAAACGACTCATTATTAATATGATTTTGTGGACACTTTTCTACTGATCAATTGATATTATGGGTTCGTATATTAAAGAGTGGCGCTCTATTTTTCAAACCTCTCACAGTGGCAGTCAAATAGAGGTGGCAGTCAAATAGAGGTGGCATTCAATTAGAGGTTTCGCGGTATACATACATACATATAGATGCATATATACACATATATACATATATAGGCCACTATAGACCACTAGGTAACTACACTACCCGCCACTGTTTGCTTATTAACTGTTTTAAATCTTGAGTGAATCTTGAGAAGATATGTTTTTTACCAATCTGTTTTAGATATGCCTTGAGCTTTCGACTATTTGAATCGTGTATTGGATAAACACACACAGAAATAAACAAACATCTTCATTTAAAAGTTAAAATGGTAAATGTTGTATTTGTTAATTGAAAAAAAAATTTTATGCAAAACTTTTTTATTACCCGTGCAATTACCGGGCATTCAGTAGTACATATATATAGATATACAGATATATATACACATATAGATACATACATATTTACACTGATATGTAGAATGAGTATATAGATATTTATGCTATAGATAGACATGTGTATATATCTAATGTTGAGGCAATTCAAAGTGATAGCAAACGGAGCTACTTCTCAAAATGTGAGCCACAAGGATTTTACCAAATAAAGGTCGGTGTTGATATTAAGTACATTGACTAAAAAGAACTCACGTAAGGTTACTTAGAGGAGACTTACTTGAGGTTTCTATTAAGGGCTGTTGGCCTGGCCCTCTCCAGGGCTCTACAAAAATCAAGCATAAAATTTTGACAATTCAGCAAGTTTGTGAGCATCGACCGATGGCAATACCCTATCAACTATTATTAGGCAGCATTCATATACATTCCGGCAAGAGTCAGCAGACCTATATAGGAGATAAGTATCGTGTAAGATATGATGAAAAAGCGGTAGCTGGTGCAACTGCAGCGCTTATATAAGACAATTCATGACCCCAGGCATATACAGAGCCTAGCTAATTCCATTATCATAACTGCCTACTGTGAATTTATCAGAGAAAGCGGAGAAACAACAGACAAAAAGAGATAAAAAAAACCTTCAGTTCCGAATTTCATGGCAGCAGGGGTGTATACAGGAGAAAAACGTGAGCAGCCTAAACTAATATAACATTGAAGTGAATTAAAAACCCCCACAGGAAGAAAGTGCGCAGTTCACTCCCGCTTGTCGGGATAATTCAACAGGCCAACTGGATGATGCTCATAAAATGTTAGAAGGAGTTGAAAGCTGCACTAATCAGCTAAACCGGGACAATTGTTAGATGATTATGAGAGAATATATAAAACAGCTGTTGAAATCCTATCAGTTCCCTGCGTCACATAGGCAGCGCAAGTCCAGGCTATCGGTCTCAACTGCTGGTCACGAGTAAGCCACTCCTCGAGTCTTTGAACCAGAAGAAACATTCTCTAAACAGATAATATTCTTCCTGGTGCGACTGTACTTGGTCTGAGCTCAGATTTACACAAGCTAAAGCAATGAATGGAAGGTTAGCGATTATCTTGTGTATTGCTGTCACAGCGAGCTGCGCCGAGACAGGCAGGGCAAAAACTAGGCTAAGGAGAGAGCCAATACAGAAGGATGAGGCGACAGAGGAGAAAACAAACAGGATTGACATAGGTAGGTGACTTTAGGTGACCTCTATAAAGGACTCAGTACAGAGGGCCAAATAAGGCAATAGCTGATCACAGATTATTTCATCAAATTATGTATAGATAAGTTGTAATTTTTGTTTCCGGGCGGTGACACCTCGGCATTCCTCAAAAAACATCTAACTCAGTAAAAGGTAATCAGCAGTATTAACTCTTTAAAGTTGGAATTAATTTTTAAAAATTTTAAAAGTCGACACGGCCATGTATAATCTTTCATAATTTGAGAAGTAATTGGTATTTCTTTAAACTGAAAATAGTCTCTTATTCAGCATAAAATCTCCTTCTTAATGATATATGAAATAGCAAGCTTTACTGAATTCTACCATTACATAATAATTGGAGCAAATGGTTTACAGAAATAATCTCTAAATTGCCCCTAAAATGTAGGAGATTATTGGCCATAAGAACAAAAAATGTGTTACACTTGTCTTGTGACCTCTCATGTTAGCCATGAACATCATAATGAACACTGAAACCTTGTCATCCTAGAAGCTTTATTATCTTGCACTACAGAGGACATGTTCCTATCAAGCATCACGAGAACTTATGAGTAGGATTGTGAAAGTTGTGGGATCAATAATCTTTGTAGTCTTTGGAGATTAGAGTGGGGCGGCTCTTTGTAAGTTTGTAAAAGTTGTACAAAATTTACAAACTTACAAAGCTATAAACGTGGGCTATTTCTAAGCTAATTAAAAAATTCCTTTTTAGACATAATACTTACTGAGAAACTTCCAAAACTAAACTAAAAGGGCCTATAAAAAAGAATAGTTGGGGCGGGTAGCTCACCAGTCAGATCGTTTGATCAAAAACTTAGCTAAAACGCTTTTGATTGGTGGCAGAATCAGAAACTCCTGGAGATTTCACATTATAAAATTCACGCCAGATGTGTCACTCGTTTCATATCAATAAGAAAACTTAAACTGGATATTTGGCTATGGCAATTTAGCCTTTATTTTTGATGACCAAGTTTGAAAAATAATAAAACCACTTAATTTGCTGCTATAGAACTTTAAATAGAGCGAATCTTGTAGAGAATTTTGTAAAGAGCACGACTAAAATAAAAATAGTTACTTAGCTACTGTTAGTGGTTGCCATGCAACAAGCAAATGAACTGTGCAGTGTCAGAAAGATGATGGGAGCGCCTTGCCAGCTTTATAGAGTTAATGGTGGCTACAAAAATTCTGATATTAGCAGTACAAGTGATGGCATAAATAGAGTTATCCACCCATGGGTGGTAAACATTAAAATTAAGACTAATTCAATTGCTTTTACACTCGCCCACATAGCAATAAAAAGTAATTAGGGCTAATTGATAATTTCTCACTTATTTCCGTACTTGACATATGCCGCTATTAGCATCTCAGCTAAAATATGCTGCCTTTAGCATCTCAGCTAAAATATGCTGCCATTAACACCTCATCTAACATATGCTGCCGTTAGCACCTCACCTGACATATGCTGTTATTATTTTTATACTTGACATAGAATAATCTTTTCTTCAATTTCCTTGCCGAGAGCAGAAGTAAAGCGCTTGTGTCACATGGCAAACTATAAACGCTCTTATAAACAACAATATTCAATGAAGTATTACGCAAACATTTTTCTGCCTTCCAATCGTTTTAGAAATGTCAAAACTACATAAAAGGCGTATAACAGAGAATATAGCTTTGTTACAAATTAATTTTAAATGAAGTGAAATCTGATTTTTATAATTTTTTGTTTTTCAAATGCCCAAGAAATTCCCACTATAGTTTAACAGCAGAAAGATTTTAAAATAAAGTTAAGACATAACATAGATGAATCAGCAATGGTTATTTCCCTCAAGTTCAGTGGAGTCAACTTGAGTGGGTAGATGTAAAGGTACGCTAAACCATGAACATGTGTAGTTAAGGTAAGTTAAGTTGAGATAGTGATAACTCACCAATGTGTACAACTGCCTATGTTTAATATTCTAAGAACATTCAAAATTAAAGTTTTCTTTTAAACCCTTTAAAGTTGGCGTCACATCATGCAGCTTTGACATTGTGTAGTTCATTTGCTTGTTGCATGGCCATCACTAACAGTAATCAAATAATGTTTTTCAGTTGTGTTCTCCACAAAATTCCTGACAATATCCACCCTATTTGAAACTCTATATCGGTAAAATTAAGTGGTGTGATAATTTTTTCAAAATCGGTGATCAAGAACGAAGGCTAAATTGTTAGAGCCAAGTATCCGGTTTAATTTTTCTCACTGCTATGAAACAAACACAATCGAGTGAATCGATGTGAATTTCGTTACGTGAAATCGCCAGGAGTTTCTGAATCAGCTACAACCAATCAAAAGTGTTTTAGCAAAGTCCTTGATCAACCGATCTGGCTGGTAAGTTACTTTACCAACTATCGTTTTTTACAGGCGCTTTTGGTTTCAGACGTTTTTTAGTAACTATTAGGTCTAGAAACAAATTTTTTTTAAATAGCTCAAAAATAGCCCAAGTTTATAAGCTTTTATTTTGTACAAATTTTACAAACTTACAGAGTCGCCCCACTCTAATCTCCAAAGAATACAAAAGGGCATTGATCCCACAACTTCTACAATCCTACTCATAAGTTCTCATGGTGCTTGATGGAAACATGTCCTCTGCAGTGCAATATAATAAAGCTTCTATGATGACAAGGTTACAATGCTCACTATGATGTTCATGGTTACCATGAGAGGTTACAAGACATGTGTAACATTATTTCTATAGTTAATAATCTCTTGTATTTTAGAGGCAATTTAGAAATTATTTCTCAAAACCATTGTTCCCATTATTATGTAATGGTAGGATTTAGTGAAGCTTGCTATTTTATATATCATTAGAAAGAAGAATTTGTGCTGAATAAGATGCTATTCTTAGTTTAAAGAAATACCAATTACTTCTCAAGTTATAAAAAACTCTGCACGGCCATGTCAACTTTTGAAATTTTTTTTAATTAATTCCAAATTTAAAGAGTTAAATCTATCAAGATGAGTTTCGTAGAAATAAAAAGTTGTAACCTTAGTTTCAAGGTTATATCATTTAGAAAGATTGTGTTGTATTGTTGATATCGAAAATCATGCTTGAACACAATCTCTTCAAAGATCTTTAAAATCTTCAAAAAGGATGGCATCAACACTGCCTGTCAAATCCACTTGCACACACCTGTCACTGTATCATCGTTACATGGAATGCTCAGGGGTGCACCAGGGTGGCCAGCGTTACCAGGTATGTCACATGAGAGAACAAATCCTCTAGAACAATGTCGCTGCGCACCAGCCATCTGGCACACTGCAGAATAAACGAACCGTTAGTGGTTTACTCTATGCGAGAAGGAAAATCGGCGGACACCATTGTTCTTCAGGCTATAACCCTAGCCTGTCGATGCCTGAGTGCGACTCTTTATTCCTAACCATGATTGACAGATAGAATGTCTAGTCGCCAGAAAAATGGTAGAAATAACGACACAAGTCAAGCCAAAACATATCGACCGGCATTAACAAATTCCATTTAAAGTTTAATAGTGGATCACAACTTGTAAAGTGGTCCTAATAATGACACTACTAGTGATCGGCTAGTTAACAGGGCTTCAGCTTGACTAACAATGTTAGTCTAACAGTAAGAGAGCTACAGACCTGCAATACCAACCAATCTTATAATAGGATGAGAATATATGTACACCGAAGAAGACTCTGCCTAAGCCCTAAACCCATCCAATAGATTTTTAACTATAATTTAGCTTTAACAAGTGTTAACTGAAACAGAGAATGACAAAAACGTGCAGCAGTATATAATTTGGTTCCGGGTTAATTAAATAACAATAAACAGTGCTTTCTATATCTTGCTTCTTAACAGCTATGAAAGCATGAACCTCAACTAGACTAGTGTGTGAGTGGTGGGGATAAAAATGTAAGAAGGGAAAGATTTTCTCTGAATTTACATAACAAGCAATCAAAAAACAGGGGCTGTCATCTTTCAATTTATTCATTAAAAAATCTCCTAAGCTGTCTAGTATTTGTCATCAGGAAAACTATAGGAGTGATGCAAAGAGATGAAAGACTGAAATGAGTAAAAATGAGAAGGTTTACTCTAATAATTAAATATTAAGAAATATAAAATATAAAAACACAAAATAACTATCGCTATGTTTAAGTTCATTCAGTCTAACTTGGATTATCGTCATATTTTCACTGCTGCCTTGACCTACGCACTTTCACCTTCCATCATAACACCGGAGCTAGATATTAAATTCCTTATCTCCAATGTAGGCTAAAGCTGAAGTGACAATAAGAAACTTACTTTCATTGGTTATCACATTCTTGAGCTTCTAGCGTTTCCTTACACGTAGTTTAATTTTACATTTAAAATTTTGCACAGTTTTATATAATTAATTTATTTCAGTGGTAAAAGTCATTACCTGAATTGTTTATTATTAATGTTAAATCTTTGAGCCATGGAACGAATTTAATCAAACGCGATGTAGTCTTATAAGATGATCGGCTTCAACGTACAATAGCTTTAACATGCACAACAAATATCAGAATGGATTAACTTTGCGTGTTAAGATTGACTGTATTAGTAATACATATTTGAACCATTTGTCAGGAGCAGACAACTCTAGCTTATGATTCACATTGCATGCCTTATTGTTATAGCCAAAAGCAATGAAACCGTGTATTTATACTCAAATCAGTCAAAGAGAGCCGAACCATTGGATCTGCCCTTTGTTTGACTTTGAAACGTAGCAACGTTGTACTCAGACTTCTTAAAGACTGTCCGGAAGAGGACAAGAGGAGACAGTCTAGAAATATTTTTGTTAATGAAAAGGATGTGCGTAGAGATGAGTCTAATTGTAAGCATATTGAAATGACAGCAAATGTTCTACAGCTGCTGTGGACCTCTCGCTGACTCCATCAGGACAAGTAGAGCTGCTGGAGGGGGAGGATTTAACACTAGAGTGCAAGATAAGTAACAAGCCTAGAGACAGCCAGGTGAGACTAAGACAAACACTAATTACAGCATATATAAAACGTAGCTGATGCTCAAGCTAGAGATATAGAGCATGATCTTTCTATAGTTCAACTTATCTAAAGCAGCTGCATCTAGCGACTTGTTAGAAACCTCCACATATCTCCCAAATATAACCATGAGGAACAAGGTCAGTGAGTTATGAAGTGTGAAAAAAGCTCAATTATTGCCAGCAAATATTTAAAAACAAAAAAGAATTATAATATTATTAAAAGGCATGCATTAAAAATATATTCTAATTCTATTTGGAGCTTTGTAACAAAAATGGCTACACAAAAATGAGCCTAAAAGATTTTGTATACACTTTGCCTCAATGTCATTCCTAGAGTGGTTATAGCACAGCTTGCGCTGGTTCCAGCATTCTAACTTTACTTCCTGTCTGCTCTGGGCTTTAATTGAAGTGGAAAACAAAAAAAAAGTTGTTTTAGAATTGTCATTATTATAATATCTATAATTATGGTAAATGCTAAGAGAGCCAGCTGTTAATGCTGGCTGTTAATACAATAAAGACAAAAATCGTTGACGACACACCGCCGAGAACAATTGGTTACATATGCGTGTTTAATGAAGAGTTGTGCCAGCTATCAATTCATAGTTTCCTATTCACTGGCTATAAACAAGACAATAAACCAAACGACAGCGTAAACAGATCTGGGCGTATTAGTATAAAAGCCATGTTGTAGGAGTTGCTCTCTTTTGTACCCGATAGTGCGTTATTGTGTAATTATTTCATAGCTCAGGCTCCATACTCAAGGTTTCCTTAGCAACATTGTAGCGTAGCCAAAACAAAAAGCTTGAAGTTTAGAATCCTACTTAAACAGTTGACCGGTGTAGAAATCCTGGTTCAGGGAACTACTAGGGCAGTTGACCCAGTTTCTACCTGGTCAACTGCAACCCTTGGCATTGGAATGATTCTCATTAGGACTGATGCTAAAGGAAATATGGAATCATATCTTTGTAAACCAAATATGATGTCATTAACCATTAGAGTTCGCAGTAAATTAAATGGTATTTCCTGCAGGGCCGGTAAAACAAGAGACTAGTATATCCCAGTGTCAGTTTACGCTATAGCGTAAGGTTAAAAGGCAAAGAGAGTGGACAAATCTCTGAAAATCACGGTTCAGTTGTTTATAGTGTTTGAGGTGAATTGAGAAGCTAATTGGATGAGAGGCATCCTACACAATCTTAATTCAACACAGGTTTAGATCAATGCATCAAATTTGGCAATAATTGGTTGAGTAAATTTGAACAATACGATTTGAATAACACATTCAGCCAAGCTTTTTCTGTCTCACGTGTAAAACAAGCTTCAGCAGCATATGTGGCAAGTCAGAGGCCAGTGCGAATTCATCCTTTGAGAGCAAGTAGATCAGCTGCTAGTCTACCACAAGTAAACCCCGTCGACACAGAGGAGAACGCTATGCCAGCAGATCAAGCATTGAATCTGTTCAATATATGGATTAATTTTGTAAGATTGGGAAATACATGTACTTTATTATGCCATCAGATTATCTAGCAAGTACCAAGTCAGCTTTTTATAACCCAGATACTGTACTCACTAAAAACTAATCTGAGATATAGCGCGCAGGTAAAACATTAAGATCGATAGCATGAGAAGACAACAACCAATATTTAAGCATAGGATGATAATGAACAATATTAGGCATTAATATAACTAATACAACAAAATTAATAAAAAAGGACAGTTAAATATCTAAAGACTAAACAAGAATTGCTAACCAAATTACCAGTTAAAGTTTAGCTACCTAAAATGCATCAAATGATATGAAATTTTTACTTAATTTACCTAATTTAATATGAAGATTAACTAGAATAAAAAAGAGCCAATCAGCTCTATATTTCTATTCTGCTCTAAAATTAGATCATAAACCATGTTGGCGTTGTCTTGATATAAGCAGTCATTTGGAAATGTAAAGTAAAAACGGTACAATTCATCCAGCATTTCTAAGGAGGTAATTCACATCGATGTTCTGGAACTTTCAACATACATTGATTGTTCATTTCAGGTTCAATGGTATTATATGATAAGGAACCCTGTGGACAACTCATTTGACAACTTCACCATTTTAGCAAATGAGGCAGCAACGGTGAATCCCGCCAGATACAGCGTGTGGACAACTGTTCCAAATGTCTACACATTAAGGGTTCGTCTCATATAAGTTACTGACAGTTACCCATTGCACATTTAACTATCCAATACATGTTCAACGTTTCATATCTTGTTAGCAGGCCAACAGGGTTACAGGAAATGACTGTTTTAACAGATACAAGAGATGAGGGAGCCAGACACAGGAGAATACTGCTGTTTCCTGTATGTGTCTTACAGCGAAACATACAGACAAATAGTAGCGATCCAAGTTAATGACAGTAAGTGGTCAAAATTCAGTTTGCATTCGTCATTCTATTGTAAATTAAGTCAATTGGCCTAGCAATCTGAAAAAACTTGGGAGGTATATTACAGAGCCCACGCCTCCTCCCACTACCCCATACGCTCCACCAAGAACAGTCAGGCCAAGCTATCGGCATGGCTACAGCAACAGAGGTCAGGCTCCCGGAAGACAGTACTCCCCGATAGATGAGATCATAGAGGAGGCTGTCGAACATGACATCGAGTCAGAGCTCGGCAAAAGACTGAACATTACTTTGGTATGTTACAAAAACAAATCACGAGGCATATGAGTGTCTGCGAATGTGATACAAAGATTTTCTTTGTTTACACAGACCAATATAAAAGTGTAAAAATAAAATAATGTAGTAACTATGTGTGTCGACTCCTTTCTTCCAGATAAAGAATAATGCTCAAGCGCAGCACTTGATACACAATGCTACAGAAGAGATCAAATCTCTTCTCAATATCAGTGAGAACTTGGGAAGCCATTTTTCCAATGGCACAGCTAAGGTAAAAATCACAAGACAGATGGAAGGAAAAAGCAGTCAGGTTGGTACAATCAATTCTATATCATACGATCTCAGGTTTAGAGTTGTAATCTGATTGTCTTGTCACAATATCTTGGTTATATACCGTTAGAGGAGGCAACAACTGTTTGTAGGTAAAGACTGTGGTTACAACATTGATTAGCAAAATATCTAGGGTTGACGCGAGCTTAGCCCAGGCTCTGACTCCAGCACAGGGCAGAGACAACAGCGGGCAGTCAGACAGCAGAAGTAATGAGGGTGGATCACCAGCCCCAATCGCGGATTGGAGAAGGATATACGAACAATATAAGGTAGGATGTAAACCCTTGTTAGCAAATCAGCAATCACCATGCGGTACCATGATAGATCACTCAATCACCATGCAGAACCATGATAGATGACCCAATCACATACAGTACTGTAATTCAGTTTGCAAATGGGAGCTTCGTCTCATTTCAGCAGGAAAATACTGATTCATCAGACAAGACCGACAGCAGCGGTCGCCAGCCGTCAGCATACAATGTAGTGCCTAGCTCAGGTAACAGCTGGGAAGAGCTGGAAATGGAAGAAGATGAAGACGAACAAGCACCTCCAGAAATCGAGGAGACCCAATCAAGGCCCTACTCAGAAGATCACAAAACCAAAAGGGTACCAGCAAAATATTCCGCAGGCTAAAAACTTTTCCAGATTTCATTATTTTTGGCATTCTCACCAGAAGCTAGATTGTTTCTATATTTAAAATACAACACACACACACCAACTCATTCATGAAACCAATGCACATATGTGTAACACCCATAAATGTCTATAACATCCATACATATAACATATATACATCCACACACCCAATGCTACACACGGATTTCTTACACCCACACATGCATTTATCCTACCAACAAATGTTTATTACATCCACACACATTTTTAACATCCACACACACTTCAAATATCCACATACATTTTTAACATCTACCTATACTTCTAACACCCACACACAATTCTAACACGTGCATTTCTAACACCTACAATAATTTCTAATATCCACATACATTTCTATTATCCACATACATTTCTAATATCCACACACATTTCTAATATCCACACACATTTCTAACATCCACATACATTTCTAATATCCAGATACATTCTAATATCCACAAACATTTCTAATATCCACACAAATTTCTAATGTCCACACACATTTATAGCACACACACGCACGCACACACATTTCTAACACCCACATACATTTTTAACATCCACCTACACTTTTAATATCCACCTACATTTCTAATATCCACACACATTTCTAACATCAACAAACAATTCTAACAACAGCATTTCTAACATTCACATACATTTCTAACATCCACATACATTTCTAGCATCCACACACATTTCTAATATCCACACACAATTCTAACACCTGCATTTCTATCACCTACACACATTTCTAATATCCACACACATTTCTAACATCCACATACATTTCTAGCATCCACACACATTTCTAATATCCACACACAATTCTAACACCTGCATTTCTATCACCTACACACATTTCTAATATCCACACACATTTTCAGCATTCACACACATTTCTAGCATTCACACAAATTTCTAACACTTTTAATGTTGAGAGTATCATAAGAGGCTACGTCGAATCCATTATTGTTGTATATAAAAAAATAACTGCCATTTTCTATGCAATACAAATACTATATTCACAAACCTTACAAATTTAGTTAGTATTTTCTCATTGCAAAAAAAAGCTTGTTATTTTACTGTAAGGTAAAACCAGTATATTTATCACTGTATGATTCACTGCAAAGCTGCCCCAGTTCATGTAAAACTTGATAACAGTTCTGACTACTGCTCTACACGACAACTTCCATAGCTCATCTTCAGAAATAAATTTCAGTGAAGAAATTTTGCCCGTTTTGGGGTCAGTCTGGTTCATGCCATTTCTAGCAGCACATTGAATTGAGTTATGGTCAGGCAACACAGTAAATGACTGAGATTCCAATATGCTCTTTAGCTTTGTCAAGAACTTCAACTTGTAACAAAATCATACATTATTTTAGTAGATTTCGAAAGAGTGAATAGCTGAGTTGTTTATTGCAGTGCCAATATCAACTCGTGATCAATGAGTTTGACCCAAGCCAATGTCCATCGATCGGTTCCAGAGACTCACCAGCAGCTATGTACTACGATAGGGACAACAAAGCTCCTGCTTACACCCAACAACCAATAGGAAATATACACACGCCAGCCGATAATGATCAGCTCTCTAGAATAGAAGATAGACTGATTGAAGAAATGGCAAACTCCAAGATGGTATGATCCCTGCACAGTTACAAAATATACTAACTATGCTTATCTCCGAACAATTTTCCCTTATCTCATCGCTCCACACACTAACAAAATATGGAACTCTTTTTAGGTGAACAAAACAGTGCTGATGCATGATAGCATGCTAGTGAAGACAGAGAAAATGCTAGAAGAACAAACTAGTAACATCTCTAAGTTGGAAGAACTTGTCAAAGACCTACGAGGTCAACTGGCAGAGTCAGAAGCAGTCAAAGATGACATGGAGGACAAAGTTACTAACGTCATGCTCAACATTCTCGAGGTAAAAAATTATACCATGGCATGAAACTTACGGAATTATGCAGTTCTGTGTAGTTCAGTTATTGTAGCTATCAGCTGAATCATTTAAACTCATTCATATAAGACTCATTTCCAATTGAGTTGAAGTCGCTTCCGAACTTACCCAACATATGATTTTATTGTCGGTTTTTCAAATAACGAGTAGAATCAGTCAGAGACTTCGTAGCATGAACAAGACTTACATGCACAACAATATTAATGTCCTTGCATCAATTGCAATGCACTTTTTACCTATGCAATTCGGTTTCAGATCAATAAACGGTTAGATGTAGCGATGCAAGCTAAAGGTACATCCCATTCTGGAAAAGCCATAGACGTTCTTAGTGCATCCGAGACAATAGCGTGTGACAGGCATCCAAATGTAACACACTACAAAGGTATTAAGAATACCCTCACAGGCATGCATTAAAATAGTCACAACCAACTTTGCTGTTGTGACGCCAGATCCCTGTTGTAGACTGCGCAGAGATAGCAGAAGAGGAGGATGGTCTGAGTGGAGTCTATTACATTCGGCCGCTCTATTCTGCCTGCCCCATTCCTGTCTGGTGTGATATGGACACGTATCCAGGAGGATGGACAGTTGTTCAGAGAAGGGAAGGTGGTGCCATAACTTTTAACAGAGACTGGAAAACTTATAGAAAAGGCTTTGGTAAGCAAGGAAGATTTTTAATTGTAATTAAAGCAAAACTCCTAAATAAGGCTTACATTTTGATTAGGGCAATGCAGACATCACTGTGTCTAGAGAGCTGGTTTTTAAATTATATCTCGACATTTGGGCTTGTGATTTCAGGACATGTAACAGCGGAACACTGGTTAGGAAATGACAACATATTTTTGCTCACCAACCAAGACTCATATATGATGCGAACAGATCTCTGGGATTTCTATGATAGTCGTGTATACGCCGAGTACAGGAGCTTCAAGATTGATGGAGAGAGGGATGAATACAAACTGACCGTGGGAAACTACTCCGGTAAGTAGGAGACTGACTTAGCAGTGAGCTCAAATCGGCACAAACGCTAGCAACTTCATAACAGAATTTGAGTTTTATAAATGTACTAGACGTAACGTAAACAGGTGTTAGTTGTACATCCATATGCAAACTTGTATGACAAAATGTTAAAGGAACGGCTGGAGACGGAATGAAGTCACACAACAAGCACAAGTTCAGTACCCGTGACCATGACAATGACATGTGGCAAGACTACCACTGCGCCAGCGAGTGGGAAGGAGGATGGTAAGATATAATGTGTCTTATCTGAGCAGTAAGCAACAACTCCAAAGAGCACATATACCTGAACAGCTGGAAGAGAGTGAGGGTTGGACCAGTAACCTTGCATTCACAAGGCCTTAGTCTAATCACTTAAGCTTAGTTCACACGAGCACGAATCTTTAATGAAACCATAGATGTAAACTTGTAACGAAATCTGCTTAGGCAAAAGCAATGTATTGGATCCTTTGAGGTTTCGCGAGGCTCAAGCAATGTTAGATTTCATAAAATCATTAGTCTAAAGAACGGATATGATTAGGTAGCTTATGTTTTGTCACCTCCATCTTCAATGCTACTAGCCAATTTTTGAAGGGAATGCAAGCAATTGTTTTGCAATTTCTAATACACAAATTCGCACTTAATATGTCATTGTTAGAAGCAATTCTGTATATCACTATACACACATAGACCTGGCAAGATGAGCAAAGGCTGGCCCAGAGTAATATTTAGGCATGCTCAGCATAGAATGCAGAGTGTGCAAACTGTTGAATACCTTAGTCATATCTCTCTACACGTGACTATAGGTGGTTTACCAACTGCTGGAGCAGTTATCTCAATGGACAATATTACAACACAAGCAGCCCACCATACAATGGCATCTCCTGGAGGGAATGGAAGGAAGAGCAACTCTACAAGTATGTCCATGCTCATATGTATACAGCCAAACCTAGACATACCTAGTTCATCCATAACAATAACTGTTTGCATGTCGAAACCATCATGTCTTAGAGCAAATATTCTTAGTAGAAAGCATTGTGTTTTGTTCAATTTGTCTACAGACCAACAACAATGATAAATCAATACTTAAGATAATTACATTAATAAAATTAATATTAAAATAAACTCATTATTTAAAACTGTGTAAATAACCAAGTGTAAAAACTTGAAACTATATGTAAAAAATGAAAAATCAATAAAAATATTTTTGGTTACTTTAGCTTACAAACGATGAACTAGTCGTCATGGCAATGTATAGATTCAGAAAAAGTGTAAGTGATAAGAATACACAGCTTTTTACAATTATTCTGAAATGGCAACATTTTGAAAAATTTTCAGATGGCAAATGTTGAAAAGCATTTCATTTTTACCAGCAGAAAGCTTAAAATGCAGACGATAACATAGTCGTTGTTTTCATTTGCTCAATTTTTGTGTTGTACGTTCAAAAACACGCGTGTTGGGGTGTGACTTAGCCTGTCTTGACAAACTGTTGTTTTTGCGGAGTTGTTCCCCCGTCGAGCGGGCGAGCAACACAACAGCTTGTCACAAGACGTACTGCACCTGATGCATCAGCTGCACTTATAGGGAGTTGTTCTTTTCCATCTATGCGGCATGGTTGCGATGTTATGTTGGTCACTCCATTGGTAATTATAACGGATTTCGCGCAAAAATTTATGCAGAAAAAAATAAGATTACAAGGTTTAACCAGCGACCAGTCTCTGCGGTAAACGTTAGTAGAACTTGAGAACTTAGGCAACAACAGCGATTAAACATGTCATTATTTGTGCGTTCAGTCAGTTTTATTTCTATTTTTGTATCGGTTAGTTTTATTTGTTCTTATGGATTTTATTTTCAATATATTTTATTCTTAAGTTCTACTAAAATTTACAACAGAGACTGGTCTTTGGTTAAACGTCGTAATCTTATTTTTTTCTACATAAATTTTTGCGCGAAACCCGTTATGATTACCAATGGAGTGACCGCCATAACATCGCAGCCAAGCCGCATAGACGGAAGAGGACAACTCCCTTTCAGTGCAGCTGATGCATCAGGTGCAGTACGTTTTGTGACAAGCTGTTGTGTTGCTCGCCCGCTCAACGGGGGAACAACTTCGCAAAAACAACAGTTTGTCTAGACAGGCTAGGTGTGACTGTATACAACTGTTTTATCAACTCCTGTTCGAGCTATTATGTCAGGTAACAGATAACACACAACAAAATATTGCAATCTACACCAATATGATACATATCATTAAAAGTCCCCGATGAGAAAATTAGTCAAGTAAATCTAGCCAACCATGATATTTAATTCCATGATGGTGCTACACAGGTCAGAGGTTAAGATCAGACCAGTCTACCAAATTAGAACTGATAGCCAGTCTGATCAGCAGGAAGATCAGACCGCCCTCTCTGACGATCCGACTGCAGCCCAAGGTGACCAGCCAAGACAGAGCATCAGAGTTGCCAGAAGAAAATACAACAACGCTGCCGTCAACTGAGCTGCCATCAGTCATAATGTACAGACATAACCGACTACCATGTTAACAAAGACTGCAGAATCCGCTAATTCATCTTCTGTTTCCTGCCTACGTAAATCTTCAACAATGCTTTAAAATCTACTTTGCCAAAATTTCTATAAAATCTCACTTTGTTAGACGTAGCTAGAAAAGTTGTTAATAGCCTCAGAGATCCCTTTATTTTACGCAACAACCTACAATATTTTATGGCTAAAATTTCATGCTGAGTGGCGGGAAAACCGCTTCCTCAACCAATAGGAATTTACTAACTTTCATTTACTAATCTTAAGAGTATTTATTGTATTTCCCTCAAAGTATATTTTTATTTTGATGGTTTCCAACGGAAGAACCTCTAAAATACAAACCAGTAATAAACCAAACTGGATTGTGCAAGTAATAGATGTAACTCCCACAGACATAGAGAGGGGTTTAAAATTATACAAACCTTTCTGATACTTGTTGCTTAGTCTCATACCTTACTCCAAACTATCTTTCACCTAACAATCATGCACACACCTTGAGGTTGTGAATCTGTTTAATCTAACTTAGTTTATATATTATCTAATATTATATATATATATTATTACACAACCAGAGGTAAGTCAAAATCATCAGTCCTGGCATGTTATCTACTTTCTGCTTTTTTATATACTGTTCTGCATTTCTCGCAGAGCCAAAGTTGATCAGATTAAGTAAAGCTAAGGCTAAGATCAACCGAGTTGTGTTTCCTTGAAAACAAGGAATGTGAAAGTCTCATTCCAACTCCTTGCATATTTTAGAAAAGCCAAAACTGAACTGATACACATACTAGTATTCTCGTGAGAACGTATCTACTAGTCGCTGTTTAAGAGGTTATCAGAGGCTTCTCATAGTACCACTGTAGCTGCAGTCCATTGCATTTCATTCGCTGATGCTGTCACATTTATAGAGCTAGGAATAACCTGTCACTTGCACAAATCTGCCTTGCGACTCAACGTGATAACAAACCTGCCTTGCGACTCAACGTGATAACAAAAACTGGTTAAATAAGTAGGCACTTAGGTTTGTGCGGATAAAGAAAGACAACCTATAGCTGTTGGATTACCAATCCAACCAGTTACAATACATAGGATTCCAGCTCTTCGACAGCGTCAGCCAAAAATGTAAAAGCTATTCAAGACACATATACCGCCCATGGCTAACTCTGGGAATAGATATAACAGGTGCATTCATAAGATACATAAACCCTAATACTGGTAATATGAATAGAGACTAGTTGGATTTACTGTTGGCATGTCTAAGACAGCGATGCTCCTGCCATGTAATGAGAATCCTCCTTGCTAGCCAGCAAGCTGCCAATTTACAAATGTAAAAAGCTTAACTATACTCACTGTTTGCTGTTAGCTTTTATCTCGGGCTCATCAGAAGACTCCTGGGCGACTATAATTATAAGCATCTTGTCCATTCTCATTAGCGTCGACATGGCGAACCCTTCAGGTATAAGAGACGATATAGTAACCACTCGGTAGCTGAGACAATATAATCACAACCGTAATGCATGTGATAATAGTAGAGGTACCTTGGGACGGTTGCAACGCTGAGTAACGCTCCTCATCAACCCAGGAACTTAAGCTAGAGTCGACCATCGGATTGAACTGATACCTCCGTGAGTCCTTGTACACGAGGACTACTGGAAGTTTCATATCATCTCCTACTTCCTGCCAGTTATGAAAAGAGTGCTACTGTACAGTTTAGAATTGAATCCTTTAGGAAATTGTAGACTAACTGGATTAAGTTAACTTGGCGTCTTCAACCAATAGAATTATGAATAGGATTATGGAAGATGTTATCAATATTATCAATGACAAGACCAAAATGTAAAATCACCATATGTGTTATCGAGATAATCCATTAACGCGAACAGTCAGATACCGTCAGCCACAGGTGTATGTAAATAACATATCCTTGATTCTTTTAAGAATGAGAAGTAAATGCTTCCAACCAAGGTGTCTGTCGAGAGTTACCCCACCTTGTAGCAGTTTAAACAGTATTCGTACAAGCTTTACTCTTACCTTAGCCAGTGCTTTCGATTCTGCCTTATAGAAGTCAACATAAATGCTGTAGTTTTTAGCCGTAGCGGAGAACTCGGACTACAACATGGAAAATGTATGGCAGAGTGTTTTCTGTGTCAATTGGTATTGAAATAAGCAATTAACTCCAACACAGAAGCTAGTGGCATTCCCATATGTAAGATTAGCTCATCTCCTAGTACTTTAACATAGATTTGAACAATATCCCAAATTGAGAATTCAACAACAGCAACCATCTTCTTTCATCCTTTTGTAATCGAGGATCTAGAGAGATAGCCTCTCGTTCATAACTTACAAATAGATGGTGAGATTGTTCTCCCACATAAACAAAAAAGGCTTCCTCAGCTGACTGCCTAAGTCTATCCTTCAAACTGCCAATACTGTGCATAGTAACTATTGGCTCTCTACAACAACAAAACATTGTTTTAGCAAGACTTTCATCATCATTATGTAGTTTTCTATTTCATCCTTGTAGAACTCTGAACATGATAACTTCCTATACACGAACCATGTGGCAACTGTGGCCACCGCCGCCTGCTGCGGGTGGCTTGCATGTCCACAAGTATTTGAGTTTCGACCAGCAAGAAGTTAAGACAAAAGGTGACAATCATGTATTTTGTCTTCATTTTTATGTACAGTCACATCTCTACTCGCGACTGCCATGACATACAAATTGTTCAACGCAAATTTTAAAATTCAAGCAAATTATCGGCTGTTTACCTGAAGCGATTTTTAGCATGACATGTGAAGTTTCTCCCAGCATTGCAATGTTATAAATGAAGGTGGAAACGCTGAAAGCAAGAGTTACAAAAGGAACTTGAAACAAAAATTTACTATAATAAAAGCCGTGTTCCATCTGAAGCCACGCTAAAAGCTTTAGGAAAAAAGATTGCTTCTTGTGACTGTCAGCTTGGTAGACGAACATTCTCCACCTGCACCGATTGACTGCCTTGCCAGATTTTGAAATAATTGTGCACTTAGTTATCACACCTGATGATCTCTAACGACCAGACTGCCAGAGTAGTAGTCTATGATAATCAACCAGACTGCCAGAGTAGTAGTCTATGATAATCAACCAGACTGCCAGAGTAGTAGTCTATGATAATCAACCAGACTGCCAGAGTAGTAGTCTATGATAATCAACCAGACTGCCAGAGTAGTAGTCTATGATAATCAACCAGACTGCCAGAGTAGTAGTCTATGATAATCAACCAGACTGCCAGAGTAGTAGTCTATAATAATCAACCAGACTGCCAGAGTAGTAGTCTATGATAATCAACCAGACTGCCAGAGTAGTAGTCTATGATAATCAACCAGACTGCCAGAGTAGTAGTCTATGATAATCAACCAGACTGCCAGAGTAGTAGTCTATAATAATCAACCAGATTGCCAGAGTAGTAGTCTATGATAATCAACCAGACTGCCAGAGTAGTAGTCTATGATAATCATAACAAAATAAATCGAGTAATTTTGGATGTCTCCTAATCTAAGTTAATGCAAGTTACACGCTGTATTTCCATCTCTAGTTTTACATGTATCTCTGTTTCATGCATTGTCAAGTATACACTTCTGTTTGAATATCTCTAAGATAATGTGACGACAAAACCCTCTGTGTTGTTAATTTACCATTACTAAACCTCTCACATGTATCACTTTTGTTTTATTGCAATGCATAATTATAAGCAGTATTTAATAATAAGTGATCATAGGTTAGCTTATGGACTGAATTAGACACATCACCGTGTATTTCTATGGGATTATTTGATCAAATATACAGCGGTTTGTATTAGAGTTGCCCCGATTTTGGTATCAGAATCGGTATCGGTTCACACTTAACACCATGGGTGTTAAGTATCTGAATCGGTATCGGTCGATCTTTTTTTGAAATATCGGGAACTTCAGCTACTTTTACAGATCAACTATTTAGCAGAAAACAACATTTTAGCCTGCTACACTGATAAAGATCATCAGCTGCAATTTCCTTACCCTTACCTAATGAATTCCGGGCCTGCCATACAATTTATTTCATGTCTATAGCCTGATTAACATCAACACAGTTGAGGAACCTTTTTGCTTTGGTCAGGACGTGATCAACAAGTGTGGTATTTCTTAATTAGAGTGATGGGATTTATTGCAGCCAATCACGAACAAGATAACAAAGCAAGAAAACAAGAATGCGGAGTAATATTTCTATTTACTAGCATTACAAAAGAAATTTAAGCAGTCGATGCATAAAGTTAACTATCTCTCTCTTTCTTTATCCTGATGATACATAGCTTGTTTGTCGGGTTGTTCTCATTTGGTTTGGTTGTGTTGTGAATGTAATTTGTTTCTTTCTTTTATTATATTTATTTACACATCAACTTTTGAAGTTTATCTAAATAATTATGGTCTTACAGATCATTTGATGAAGTAGTTCTTAAGAGTAAACTATCGCAAGTCTTACTAGAAATTTTTAAAATGCTGTTCTTTCACAGGTGCCGCTAGCGTTGTTGTTTTGTTGTTGACAACAACAATAAATAAATGCATTAATATTTATATTTTTATAATAAAATGAACAATTATCTATGCAAGACAAATGATCTGAATCGGTATTTGAATCAGATTAGTTTTTAATAAGAATCGGTATATCGGATAGGTATTTGAATCGGCTGGTGAGTTTAGAACCGGGGCATCTCTAGTTGGAATACATAAAGCAGGTCTAGGAATGACTTAAATACATCTGTAGAAGGCTGGCTGCGCAACTAGGGAGCAAGAAGGTCTGGAATAATGTGTCTTACCTCCTACACCTGATCGCAAATCTGCTTATATCTTCAGCTGTACGGTCTCCGTGATACTCAACCACTCTGTCACCATGAACACTACAAACACAGTGTGACATACATTATACTACATTTGAAAAATAACTATATTTTATTAACTGACAGCTCCTTGAAGTCTTTAAGCTCCGGTCAACCCGAACATACAGCACTTTTTCTGTAAGCTAGTAGCGCAAACTATAACTATAGGACAGCTTGGCAAGTGAAATCAATAGAATTATGTAATATTTTACAATAATATACCACTAGTGGTAAGAAGAGAATCCACTAAAGTAAATTTACTAATCAAAAGCTTCAATCAAGACAAAATGGAGCCGACTCCGAGCAAGTGGGTCAGATATAATGTATATATCTCAAGCCTGAGACGTTAATACATTCTTATTGAAACAACAGAATCTCAAACCATACAAGTACAATTTATTTAAATTAACCAGCAGTTGACCATGCCATGTCTATACAGACAGTACATCTATAATTTAAGGTTTGGATGTAAACTATTTTGACATACTTTTAGAAAAGAAGTGTGACAAAGCCAGCAGCCATCTTGAATCACAGATGGCTGCCACTTTCAGCAGCGAAAACCTTAAATGCTTAACAAATACAAACATAAAACTGCCGATAAAAGTGTTTCACTCAAACTACTGGACATTTCGGTGTACAAACAGTCTTAGAATTTATATATTTCTGTAATATGATATATATCTAACTAAGTGCATGCCGGGCGTTGCCTGGGTAATAAAAAAGTCCTTGCACAGAAAATTTATTTTTATTTAACATATACATTTACCATTTTAACTTGTAAACTTCATATCACCAGAAAAGTGTTTTGTACAGTTCAAATAATTTTAGAAAAACAATAGAACATCTGTAAAGGTGTTTAAATGTGAAATAATTAGCAAGTAACGGCTAAATAAATGATACTATGATTATGAGTATGATAAGTATGATTACTAAGAATACAATGAAAATGATTTGATACTGATAAACTGAGAACTGTGAACCTTGAAAACAAAATAAAAATTATGAATATTTTGAATTAATAATAACAATGAGTGCATAAAAGTGTATGTGCAAAAAAGGTTTTTATTACAGCAGAAGCTATCCATCAAAACTTTGAATCCGGCAATATTGGTATCTCTCAAGACTAGTACAAACGTAAAAATGAGATATCAGACTGTTTTTGTCTGATACTTTGTCTGACCGAATGGAGAGAGAATTTAAAGGCAATTCCTACTCAAAATTACACAATTGTCCACGTGAAAAGTATTTAGCCTTTACAGATTCAGCGATCAACTTTAGGAAAGACTGAAAATAGAAGTGTAATGGCACATTTTAAATTGAAACGGCACATTTAAAAATCACAAATTGAAAAAATAGGTAATAGATAATGATAAAAAAGCTTTTAAAATTTAAAAAAAGAACAAATTCAAAAGGTAATATAAATTATTCATAATATCAAGTACTTGTTTAGCGTGTGCAATCACAAAAAGGATATACAGTATATGGTAAGAGTGATGGGGATGATAAGAAGGCTTAGCCTTGTGGTTATGCACTTGTTAGTAGACTTGCGATTTGAATGTTGTGAGTTCACATCCAGTATGTTGGTGATTTTTCAATGCTATAACTGGAAAGACAAACACTAAAATTTATATGTTATGTTTCTACAAAAACAGAATATTAGCAGCTGAGGCAAATGACTTTCAACATTTTCATATTTCTTACTTCTTCAATCAGAAGAAATATTTCATATTTCTTATCATTGATTCTGTTGGCTATCAAGGATTCATTTTAGCTACGGCAGCATTTTTGGTGTATAATAAAAACAAAAAAGAGTAGAAAAACAATAATTCAGAATGGCTGGACTACTTTAATGTTAGTATGTTCCTGAGTTTGATCGGTCTTACCAAAATATAGGTGCAACAACTTGTTACAAAGCCAGCTGATTGAGCTAGGCTGACACTTGCAAAGGCCTGGCTAAAGTGAGGCAGCTATAAATAAAAAAACATGAACATGTCGGAGATTAAGGAAAAGAACAAGATTTGCTGACTACCGGGACTATTTTTAATTATTATTTCCAGGATTTGTCATTATCGGACAAAAATTACCCAAAGTTTCTATGTTAGGCCAAACTATTAGTGTCATTCTGGCAAGGTTCTCCCTAGCATTTAAGCTGACCAACGCATTTGATGACTACGGGAAATTGTGAGCTATTGCGCTGGAATATAATCGGCGTAATATGAAACACTTACTACAAGATGCTTGGGAAGCCGGCGATGTCATACTTCTCCGCCACATCTCTGTACCTTGTAGCATCTATTTTGGCCACATATATTCCGGTGCCGTCTAACTTACCACCTACTCTTTCATACACTGGCTCTAGTTTTTTGCAGTGCCCACACCATGGAGCATAGAACTGTCAGCCAAAGAAAGCACACGGAATGAACGGATAAGAAAGTGGCAACCAGAAGTTTTGTTTCTTTTAAAGACATAGTTTGTTGCTATCATGCGCACTCAAAGGCGTGCAGCTCATTCCTAATGCTTCTAGAAATCATTAAGCTGTCCCTACAAACCAGTCATTGCACTAACCTTCAGATCATCAACAGTTGAAGCAAGTATAAACCTTTTACTTAATTGCATCACTGTCTAAACAGCTGTGACTGATACCTTGCATCACTGTCTAAACAGTTGTGACTGATACCGTGCATCACCGCCTAAACAGCTGTGACTGATACCTTGCATCACTGTCTAAACAGCTGTGACTGTGACTGATACATTGCATCACTGTGACTGTGACTGATACCAAGAAAGCAAATCTTTATTATAATAAAAGCAGAGTCCATTCCTTTGTCCGAAGCCTCATTAAGAGTGTTAAAAAAAACAAATTGCCTCGCATGAGAATTGAACTCACATCCTCCACTTTTCACTTCGGCACTCCAACCACCACACCACTCGGTCACCTTGTCACTTTGTGAATTAACAATGCACATAGTGATTACTTATTACAATCTCTTACGGTGCATGGGAGTGCCAAGCGTACCAGGTTTTTTTAAATCAGGAATATTTGAATTAAAAACTCCTTTGCATTTGTTTTTCTCGACAACAGAAATAACACTTTCTCAGACATTGGAGTAATCCAGTAGTTAGAACTTGCATGGTCTATTTTCAAATGGTAGATGAACTCTAACTTTAACAACCTTCATTATGGTTCTCAAAATTTTAAGCTTCAGCAATAAATGCAACAAATAAACAAACATAAGTCTGCATTATAACCATAATGCCATAAATAGTGACTGCAAGTAGCCTTCGCTACACAACCAAACCACTAAATAAGGTAACAGAGTGGAACAGACCTGAAGTAAGTAGGGATTGTTTCCTTTCATTTCATCAAATCTGCTCAACAAACAGGAAACAGTATACATGTACATTATTGTGTCCGATGTTCAAATGTTAATGTAAAACAAAATAGACAAACACTAGTGCTTACATGCAAAGTGACAGCCAAACTTATAATTGGTGAGTTCTGATACTGACCTGTTATCCAAGTTCATTACATATGTTCCATGACCAGATAATGCTTTCACTTGCCATAATCCTGTACATAAGCATAAACGACATGTCTATACAAAAAATATGACGGAAATGCACTTGTAAGAGCCGATGCATCCAGCCAATGTTCGTGCTTATCTAGCCAATGTTCATTCCTACTATGAACAAGCAGCGGCCTCACTCTTTTATAAAAGAAATAAACTGAATGCAGTAGAACAAATATTGTAACAAAGCCTTGGAACCTCAAAACTATTAGACTACGAGATTGTATAACACTGTTGCTATTATGGCTAATAATTGTCTTGAGCAATGGTACACAATACAAGAACAAGTTTTATTTCAATAAAAAAAAACTCTTTTTAAAGCTAAGTGTCGAGCACCATTTGCTGATCACCCTAAAACTGTGATTACTAGTACAGTAATTAAGAATTGTTTTAGCTAGCTTCAGATTTAGAAGCTTCTCAATTCTAAATAAGCACACTAAGCTAAAAACGACAATATCCACCTCGTACAAAGTTGAAAGAGCGTGAAGTCAATAAGAAATACAGCAATACAAATATTCAGTCATAAGTGGTTAATGTTTGTTTATAAACAGCTATTATTGTAAGACTAAATGCCTATTGCCGCTACTTTATACGTTCACAGGTTTATAAAGCTTTATTTATTTCATAAAATTATTTAGATAAACGCGAGAGCTTTGAGGTATACCGCTTATATCAGAACCATAATAAACCAAAATATTTGTGTGCTATTATACGTTCCTCTACTTTATTTCACAATTGGCAAGTTTCTTGTATTTTGATAAAACTGTTCTTGCTACAATAACAACAAATGTTCGTATACTTACCGACGCATAAAACTAATAAGACAGTAACAAAACCATTCTTCTGGTCATCAGAGAGCGACATCTTTCCTACTTATCAAAAGATGAGGACTTTGCGAAATGCACAATTTGCACAAGTAGGTATTTTCTTCTCGTAAGGACCTTGACCTAAGTGTTATTTAGCTAGTGCTGTTACAATAGATCTACGTAAAGCACAAATTACCGTAAAGAGCTCTGAATGCGGTACGGCTATTATAGTACTCGCGCTTGCCGCCAACGCCTTCAGGTGCAGCGCTTACCGTATGTGGACATAAATTGCGCTTCTACATGTCAGGGGCGGATCTAGGAAAAAAGTGTATGGTGCAAAATTTGTGTAATATATCTAGAGTGGGAGGGGTGCGCGAGACGACCCCCTTACCTGGCCTCGCGCTGGCGGAACCTTTTGAAATTTAGGCATCTTAGAATGAAGGAGAGGTGTGTTTGAGCCCAAAAAAGTGTAATCATTTATTTGCAGCAAACAACAAGTTTAGAGGTAAAAATTGACATTAGATATGATTAATTAAATTGGTGTTTTATAATATTGCCAATATTCCTTATACTATGTATATCAAGAGTACATGTAAACAGAAAGTTAACAAACATTTGTGCAATAAAATAAAATCAAGACAAAATCAATCACAAAACCTCAACAGCCATTTGGTTTGGTTGTGCAGAAATTAGCCATCATTTCTGCAAGCTACCATAAAAAAATTTTCGTAGTATTAGTTACATAACGATGCTACTATAAAACAGACATATTAGGGCATACTTTTTTAATTGTTGTTTTGTCGTCGAAAGAAATGATCCAAAGTTCGTTCTTGACCTTTCTTTTGAGACATTTTGCTTTTAAAATTGTTTGTAGTAATTCTTTCGAAAAAGTTGTGGCTCAATTGGAGATGTTTATTGGGACCAATCTCATTTGTTTATAAGCAAAACAAATTCAGGTCAATGTTATTAAAACTGATTTGTTATAACAAGCTCTACTAGGCCGTTTTTGTTAATTTCCTCTTAAAGCAAGTTCTGAGTGAAATGAATTGTAATTTACTCAATTCTTGATGGATTTTAAATCTTTTTTTAATTTTTTGCCATATTTATGGTGGTGCATTTGCACCATATGCACCACAGTAGATCCGCCCCTGCATGTATTACAAAAACGTGAATAGTTTTGATGAACTCGTCACAAATATTGTAACCTGCGTTTGTGTTGAAACAGAGCCATTGAGTGTAAGAGTTATGCCACCAACAGATTACGGGCGCCATTCTAGTTCCACTTTGCGCAATGGTTTCATTTCATTGTTATAGGCAATGGTATTTGCTAGCCAATAAAAAGCCACGTAAGTGAATGTTGGCCAATAAGCTTGCATGACAGGCAATGCTTGCTAACATATGATACTTCAGTTAACATGATGTAGTAAGTATCTTTGACTGCCTTATTGCCTCTGATCAAGCAAAAAAGAGAGCACAAATCCATAAAAATTCTGAGTTGAGGTTTTTACATATGCACATATATTTGCAAATAGAATGCATACATACACACACATATTCAAATGCAATAAAATTAAATAGACAAATTAGATATGTCTTGTGGTTGGGCAAGGGTTTGCAAACAATAAATATATATACAAAAATGCACCAAATAAGGCCAAATAGATCAAGTATATAATATATACAGTCGATTTAATGAATTGCTAGAAACATACATATATAATTATTGTTAACACGGGTTTATTAGCAGTTAGCACCTAGTAGTGGAGCTTCTAGAAACACATTAATGTCACATACATATGTAAATATTGTTAATATGGGTTTATAGCAGTTAGCACCTAGTAGTAGAGCTACTACAGACACTAAGTTAGTAAACATGAACCGAAGTAAACGTATGGATGATTACTTTGCCTTTTTGGCCATTGACCCTATGAATGTAGAGCGGCTCCCTTGGTACATCCTACAGGTTGACCTTTACCTAGTTTTTTTGTTTGGTCTTTGCAAAAGAAAACCTATGCCTAGTGTCTATAAAAGTGCTAAGCAACTTAGATGGTAAGTTATGACACTTAAGCACAATGTTTTCTATGCTGGCAACCTTACCAAAGCCATCGATCAGAGCTCTCCGGATGTTTCTATGTGATGCTTGTTCTACATTAGCCCTGAAAATCTTTTCCCATTTCAGCATATCATATACGGGTTCAGCAACACGGCATAAAGCCCCCCTTTGTAGTCCTTAAGTTGAACCAACTTACTGACCCTATCTAATGCATCCGAAGTTGATGCAGATTGAAAACATGTTTGGCAAACTATTTTTCACTTTTTAAGAGACTTTAAACAGAAGCCTGAAATGTAGTAGAGAGAATTTTTCTCAGCATCAAAAATGTTTGATTCTAAAAACAATGACATCATGTAATGTGATGTTGTCTGATCGACAACTGGTTCGGGCTCAGTATCTGAGCTTAATAGGTCACCAAGATAGTCACTTTCATCAATATCATAGCTACCTGTTTGTTCTAATAGAAGGAAGTGGTAGATTCTGCTCAAGCAACATGTTGTAGCCTGTAGAACCACATGCAAATCTTAGTTGCAGACCTTTTTCAATGGTTCCCGGGCTTCACCTAAGTCCTCTTGTAGACCTTCATCGAAGCGCTTCAAGCTGATCCTCATTAAACAACTTACTTACAGCTGACTCAGACTGCTTGAGCTTCTTGCGAAGATCAAAGCATCTCTTTCGTACCTTACACAAAAATAGTAAATTCAATTTAATATATACCCATTACATCAAACATCAAGTAATAAACATCAGTATCAAATATAGCTTATAAAGTCTTATTATACAAGTTATGAGTTCTGTTAAGTTGTGCATATTAGGATTAGCAAAGTGTGCAAGTTAGATGTGAAAGAAGACACACAGAAGAATTAGTGATGCACAGAGGCAATGGTTTAGGCCCATCCAGAAGAATAAATTAAAATCCCAGCACTCCTTACACACATTTCCACTGACTATACTTACTTGCATGATCATCGCAAGCATACTAATAGAAAATGTTATAAACACATATTACTCAAAATAAATGTAATTGTATGTCAAAGCAAACATGAACAAAACAAATTTGCCAACTAGGAAAAGATGGTGCCTCCAGAACTGAAACATCAGGTTTTTCTTCAATTGTTGGGCATGGCTTACTGCTTGCATAATCGTGATCAGAGGAATAAGCAATCGATGGCCCTGAGTCATCTGCACCTCGTTTTAAAGGTGCAGGTTTCAAACGCTGACATTTCTGCTGCACACGCTTCGCAGAGATCCTCTAACGGTTGCAAACTCAGTCGACTAATAATGTACTGTATATACTCTATAAAGCCATCTATATGCTCCCTAAGGAGTCGATGAATAATATATGAAGATATTGTTTCACCAGGTAACTGATAAACATTATGCAAAGCTAATTTCTACACTTGAAAGTTTATTATTAGGAGTAGGAACTTGCTTTCTACATTGTTTATTAACGATAGTGTAGGAGCAGCAACTAGGCAATGGCTTATGAAACCAATGATATAAACCCCCCACTCATATCATTTATATCATTGATGAAACGAACTCCATTAATGATGGAATGAGAGGACAACTCTCATTTTTGAGCAAAGTAATAATCTATATATATATAAATCTCAGTGTTTGTCGTTTATCTGTTAGTCTGTCTGTCGTGTGTCCACTTATAGTGATAAAGTTTTAGCAACGCAAAATGCACTTCAAACTGAATTTGAACTCAGCATCTACAGGCCTGGAAGTGGGCAAGCTACCCTATTAAGCCCCCCATTAAGCCACACATGCTAATTGTGATAAAATGGATTAATCGTGCTCATAGTCATTACATCGGTTAAAATACGCATATCGATGTTATGTGATTTGTAACGTCATTAGAACTGACTTCACAGTTTCACATCTCTTATTATAGTAAATTAAGTTACTCAAATTTTGCCAATTTGCTAATTTGAGAAGACATGGTAAAACTTACCCAATGGTAGCTACATTACCTGTAACTATTTATAAGTTGTTTTTATTGTTCATGCAGCGCAGGACATTCATTTAGTCTATCTAGGTATATATGTATTTCTCCAAACTGGTCGTAGGTGTATTCGTAGGTTTGATTGTCCGGCTATAGATCTTAAAATCTTGGAATAAAGATTCCGTATCGAATAAGATTCGATCTCTGACACTGCCGTTCACCAGTCTGACGCCCTACCCACTAGACTACAGAAATCAAATTGCTCATCTGCCAATATAAGTCATCATATGAGAGCAAATACCTAACGGCTTTGCATATGAAGCGGGCCATAGCATAACATCACGAGAAGCTGTTCGCTCACATTGTTAAACATACTTGCTAACAGCGTGTTTATAAGACAAAACACTTTTTTCATGATATGGAGTTTGATAGTTAAAATGGCAAATGTTGTTATATGTTAAATACAAATCAATTCTCTGTCTAAAGTCTTTTCTTTTACCTGGGCAACGCCGGGTACCACAGCTAGTATCTATATATTTTTCTTTTTCATTGTAGTTTTTTTAATTGTTTTAAAAGCTAATTTTTTTTATCATAACCTGTTTTTTAATTGGTAATAATAAAGTGTGTAATTTCAATTTCAAATGTGCACACGCAAATATAGTCATTTTTTCAGTTTCAGTGAATCTTTACAAGCTAAAAGCTTTTCACATGGATATTGGTATTATCTGGAGTAAAAATTGCCTCTACATGCTTTCTCCGTTTGGTCGGACAAAGCATCTATAACGTGTTTGGGTTTATGGTTGCTTACTAGCTAAAGGCTGACTAACAAGATTTTGAACATTATCCTTTGGACAATATTTTGGAGGCCATGTTTTGTCACCAAGCAATAAACCAAAAAAGTCGCGCTTGCGTGACTCTTATATTTATTGGGTGTGGCCAAAAAGCAAAACAATAGGACTTGTGTAGCACCGGTAAAAGCAATACCATAAAGTCTGTGATTACGCACATGGACATACAACTACAACATGTAACATCCCCTCTTTTCTAAAACAAAAAACATACAGATTGTCTCAATCGTATTAAAGCTAAAGCACCAAACTAAAGTGACTAAACCTAATAAACCATGGTAATATAAACTCAAAATAAAATCAATAAGAGACAAACAATATCTCATTATCTTAGTGACTAACTTTGATCATATTTGTTAGGCCAAGCTGGTTCCTGACAAACTCGGAGAGGGCAGCCCATGTTGTCTGTAACCTCACATGGCTGTCTAACCGGAACAGGGTGGTTGTTGTCTGGAACTTGTAATCTTGGCCGCAGATCACATCGATTTCTTTTAAACATTTCACCATCACACACTACTGCATACGGCCTATCTGAAAGTGTCTTGTTCACTTGAGCCTTTTTCCAGCTTCTCTAGTGTGTTTGGTAATCCCCCAACATCACTTGTTCACTAATTTCTAAAGGTGATAAATTCTTAGATGACTTGTTGTACTTTGTTCTGGTTCGTTGCCTCTTAGCTCTCTTTTCCTCAGAACTGACCTGCTCTGCTCTTGACAAACCCATCTTGGTGTGAGAAGGAAGTGTGGAACGAGTTGACCTGCCGAGAAGACGCTCTATGGGACTGGTGGTCATGTTCTCTGTTGTTGTGTTGTAGTATTCTAGCAATGCTAACTCTGGGTCAGCACATCTCTTCAGAATTTTTTGGGCTATTTTCACAGCAGACTCTACATTGCCATTAGATTGAGGGTAGTGTGGGCTGCTTGTTGTGTGAGTGAAGCACCATTCTTTGGCAAAATAGACAAACTTTTGAGGTGTTAACTGGGGACCGTTATCACTCTGGATTTGCACTGTAATACCCCATCTGACAAAGATCTTTTTTGGTGCTGTGATCACATCACAAGTGTCCTGACTGCTTATACATTCAAGCTCCCAATAATCAGAGGTGTAGTCTACGGCCATAACATAATGTTTCCCTTCTTCCCTTCTCCCACCCCTATTTGTTCCATACCTTGAGTGGGACATTATTGACATGGTATTCTTCTCTGGGTTGTTTTGGGCATCTTTCAAGCAGACCAAACAAGCTTGACAGTGTTTGGTAAGTTCCTCAGCCATTCCTTTCTAATACACAGACCGTCTTGCACGGCGGCGTGTGGCCTGCACTCCCTGATGACTGGCAACCAGTTTGTCTAACATACTTCTTTGAAGAAATCTAGGCACCAACATACGCAGTCCTTTAAATATGAGTCCTCTTTCTACTGCTAGCTCATCTCGAAATGACCAGTACTTTTTTATTGATTCCTGAACTGCACTTGGATCATTAGGCCAGCCCTCCAACACCCATCTCATCAACATTTGCAACTCTTGATCATGTTTTGTAGCAGCTTGTAGATCTTCATAAACCTGGTCTGGCAAATGCCATATCAAAGGGAACCTCGCTCACAGCAAAGACGTGCGACTTATCTCGTGTCCCAGAAGGCTTCTCTATGTAGCTATCACGAAAAAGGAATTCTGCTGAGAGCTGCTCCTTACCAGGTTTCTAAACCAGCTCCACTCCTGTATATCTCTGGAGAGAGAGTAACATTGACTGTATACGACGAGGAGCCTTAAATACTGGTTTTTTGAAGATGGAGACTAAGGGCTTATGATCTGTGTGAACGGTGACATTAGAGTGGACAAAAACATACTGGTCCAACCTTGACAGAGTTAACACTGCTAACATTTCCAACTCGATAGGGGCATAGTTTGTCTCACTATCTGTCAGAGACCTAGAAATATAAGTAACTGAGTTTCCTCCCTGAAGTAGCGTAGCTCTCAAGCCTGCTGTAGAAGCATCAGTCTGAACAACTATCGGGGCATTTCTGTCAAAGAACTGGAGTGTTTCAGCATTAGTCAAACTTTTCTTAATCATTGTGAAAGCGTCTTGTTGACTAGACTCCCAAACAAACTTTGTACTTTTCTTTGACTGTAGCACCCTACGAAGAGGTTCTGCCTGAGCTGATAAGTTTGGAATAAACTTGACATATATATCACATGACCTAAAAACCTCTTTACTGCCTCAGTCGAAATTGGTGGTTGCATGTTCTGAATAGCCTATATTTTTGTGGATCCGGTTTTAGACCTTTGGAAGTCAGGATATGACCTATATATGGAAGATCTGAGTTAAGAAATTTGCATTTGTTTTTGTTTAGCTTAAGACCGTACATCCTAGCCTTTTCCAGTAACTTCTTGAGATTTCTGTTATGATCTTTTCTAAATACTATTGTCGTCTGCCACTACAGCTATTCCTTCCAATCCCTCTAATGCATTTGCTAGCCTTCTTTGGAACTCTTCAGGGGTCGAAGAAATTCCGAATTGCATTCTAACATACTTGTAGCGTGACTCTGGAGTCCAAAAAGTGGTGAGATCTGTTGACTCTGCTGCTAGCTTGACTTGCTGAAAACCACTATTTGCATCACAGAGAAAAAAACATGTTGCCGCATTCAGCTGTGGGAGTATGTTTTCTAAAGTTGGCATTTCAACATGATTGTGTAGAATTGCTCGGTTTAGATTCTGGAGGTCAATACATATCCTAATGTTTCCATTTGGTTTCCTGATAGAAATCATATGACTAATCCAAGCTGTTGGCTTGTCAACCTTCTCAGTAATTTCTTGTTTCTAAAGTGACCTAATCTCCTTCTCTACTTCTGCTTTCATTGTCGATAGCACTTTTTGTGGGCGAACCTGCACTGGCCTTACTGACGACTCCAACTCAATGCGATATTCTCCTGGCAGCTCACCCAAACCACCGAATACGTCCTCATACTCAAGTAGCATACCAAGAATATCTGTATCAAACACAAAGCTCACTGTCTCAGACAAATGTAAGAGCTCCATTTCCAAGCATGCAACACCTGATAGTAAACTATGATGGCAACTTTCTACACTGAGAAAACGTACTTTTATCTCTTCATCCCCTTGGTCCTTCACTTTCAAGTAGCACCATCCACGTGGTGTGCAAGATGTTTGATCATACATGTTGAGTATAGTATCAGTCTTTGGTAGCTGAGGTTTGTCTAGTGCACAGTAATCATGGACTGTGAGAATGTTACAGGTCGCACCTGTATCAAGTTGAAACTCAGGGTGACAGCAGGAGATGATAATATCAGTGTTGACAACAGCTTCCTATCTTTCATGGTGATGGATATACTGTTGCCATATTCTTCATCTGTAGAATAGTTCAGCAGTTCCGCTTGATGTACCAATTCCTTCTTCTTAGTTCCATCCTAAAAGTTCTGACTGCAAACAGTGCAACATCGTGCATAATGATTCATCTTCGAGCATTTGTGACAATTCTGACCATAGGCTGGACATGAATGAGGGGGTGTACTCCACCACACTTATTGCAATTGGCTGCAGAAGCAGAGAGTTTTAGATGGCTTTTCCTGGGCTTTGGCTCATTTCTTTTATACAAGCTCAATGCATTAACATCTTCTGCTACCGTACCCACTATTGCTTTAAGATCTCTTGCTGCCATTTCAATTGACCGACACAATCCTAGAGCTTCTTCCAGTTTGATGTTTGGTGTCTCAAACATTCTACGCTTCATTTTGTCACTTTCTACACCAAATATCAAAACTTGCAGAACCACGTGATTATACACCAAAGTCACAGTCTCGAGCAATCCTATGCAGCTCTGTAATGAACTCGTCTATAGTCATGCTGGCCTGTTTGGCTGTCAAAAGCTGATGAGTCATTGCAACTGTGTTAACCCTGGGAGCACAAAACTCTGCGAATTTCTTACATACTTGCCTATAGACCATTTTACTGGTCTCACCAGACCATGAAAAGGACTTATATATGTTTAAACCCCTCAGCCCAATGGTTCGGAGAAGCAGAGCTACATTTACAGCATCAGCACAGTCACTCTTTTCCATTGCAACCAGAAATAAATCAAAGTTTTTTTTAACCTCTTCCATTGTTCTGGCAAATCACCACCTTCTTTCAGTGGTTCAGGGCATAAAAACTTTTATATTCTGACTGACAGTGTTAAAATTTCCACTAGCAAACTACCAATATGACTAGTAAAACTGTTATGACAACTCCAGTTTTAAAATTTCTTAACATAATATTCTCACTGCCAGTATCAAATACCACTATTGTAGTAGTTAAAAATGTTGACTCACTCAAAAACTAAATAAAATATGCATCCTAGTTAATACTGAAACACATTACCACCTTACACAACACTGTTCCAAACAAAACTCGTGAGAGAATGGACTTTGTGTTGCTTGCCGGGTGACTCTCCAACGTCCACATATTAAATCAATTTATTCTCTACACAACCCAATTTCGTTATCATAAAATCAAACAAAATTACTCTGGGCACCATATAACGTGTTTGGATTTGTGGTTGCTTACTAGCTAAAGGCTGACCAACAGGATTTTGAACATTACCCTTTGGACAGTATTTTGGAGGCCATGTTTTGTCACCAAGCAAGAAACCAAAAGCGGCGCCTGCGTGACTCTTATATTTATAATGGGTGTGGCCAAAAGGCGAAACAATAGCACGTGCATAGCACCGGTAAAAGCATACCATAAAGTCTGTGACTACGCCCGTGGACATACAGCTACAACATGTAACAGCATCAAACAAAGAAAGTCCTCATTTTTACGTATGCACCAATATCAAGAGGTATCAGTATCGTCAATCAAAACTTTGAATACAATGATCTTCTAGTGCAAAGGTAACATTTTTATACACACACCTCCATGTATTCATTGTTTATTTGTTCTTGATTTATTTGAACTGCACAAAAGCACTTTTCTCATGGAATGAAGTTTAAAAATTAGAATGGTAAATGTTGTATATGTTAAATAAAACAGTTTTTTGTGCAAAGACTTTTCTATTACTCAAGCAACGCCAGGCATTCACCTAGTAAACCTATATATATTAATGTCAGAGTTTGTTATCCATCCAGCTTTAGGGATCAAAATCTAGGAATGAAAAATCCGCATCGCAGATGATTTGATCACAAAACTTCTCGGTTGGCAGACCGGCGATCTAATCCATCACACTATGATAGCCAAGCTGTCAATGACTGTTAGCACATTCACTACATTGATTAAAATAATCCTGCTTGAAGTTCTTGGGATCATTGCTTTACTATGCTTATGAGGTAAGTTACTCATATTCATTAGGTAATTGTTTTATTACCAATGCAATGCTGAACATTCCTAATGCTCAGCATTAGAAAAATCGGCTAGTCTGCATATAAATGTGACTGTTCATCTATCCAGTAATAGCGATAAAAATTTAGCAATGAAAAATCCTCTTTACCGAGGATTTGATCCTGACACCTCCCATCCTAAACGCCAAGCTTACTTATTAGGCTATAGCATTAAACTTTAAGTAATAATCAATAATGATGAAGATATTCATTACATCAGCTAAAATGCGCCTAGCGACATGGCGTCAGCGTAACAATTAGCAGCTGGTCTCACTAGGTAAATGTTCAGCATTGCACAACTCATAAAAACGGCTCACAAACGGCTTTACACTGCAGTAAATGTAATGTTTATAAGCTGTTTTCTATTACTCGTGCAACGCAGGGCATTCATGTAGTATATGCATATATAACAAACTTATTTAAACTTTTAGCGCACAGAAATAAACAAACACCATCTAAAAGTTAGGTGGTAAATAAATGTTGATTTTCTGTGCAAAAACTTTATTATTACCTGTGCAACACCGGGAATTCATCTAGTTCAGTATAATACCTGGTGGCTTTTTCTCATTGACATACTACACATGAAACTGCTTATTATAAATGCTAAAAACTGATTTTAATAAAACCTCACACTATCATGGTATTTTACTAATATTTCTTTCTATAATTCACTAAAATTCTTTTATAATATTTAAATCTTTCTGGTCACATCTTCAGTTATAGGAAATGATTATTTTATTATACCAACAGTGTGTCATATATTTGAGAGATGTTAGAGATGTGTGTGTGTGCGTGCGTGCGTGCGTGCGTGCGTGCGTGCGTGCGTGCGTGCGTGCGTGTGTGTCTCTACCGTCTTTGTAATGCACCAGTCTGTTTTTTTCATTTCTTGATCCAATCATGTTTCTTAGGCAATTACTTGTAACTAATAGCTAGTAGGAACATCACAGTGTGTTTATATTTTATCACAATATTTTGTATTATATTGAAAATGGTAATAACCTGACAAACATAACAAAGTCTTTAAAAAGGTTGGTTTCATCCTATTTTTGGCTGTACTGAGTCAAGAGTTGTTTTCCCCCTGGAGGAGCAATGTTTCGTCTTATACCAGTCAGAGCCATCGACCTTTTGCTCATGCCGCTGTCTGCTCTGGTATGCGGCTGTGGTAGAGCTAATCTCTATAATTATATTTGTACAAACGTTGATGCTACACATAGACAAATAAACAGTCTTACTTTAAATCAAAGATGAACTAGCCTGAACTGAACAGGTTGAACTTGTAAACAGGCCTACTTAAAACAAAAGCAATCAGGCCACACAAACTTTGTTATTAATACAGTCATCTGTTTACATCATTTCATGTCAGTCACAGCTCTTAAGTTTGTAGATGTCGCAATTAAAAATGTGGGTTGGAAAATCTACCTCAATCATCTCTAGTTTTTTAGTCATGTTTAGGTATAGAAATCCTTACTATAATAGGAGCCGTGTCTGTCTGTCCACTCAAGGCTATAATGATATGTTAGAAAAAAGATTGTATCATACACAATTCAAACCGGTAACATTTTGTATCTACACCCAGCACCCTACCAACTGATTCAATCATTCGCTTTTTAGGGCTTCAGAATTATTGTGTACATACTTATTCTCTACACTTTATCGACACTCCTGATGATCTCTCAGGGCACACCAAACTGCCTAGATACACATAAATTCTAACTTTTCAGAATACTGTCAAATGAAGATAGACGCCGTACTCTCTCTGCATCATATGATAAACTTTCTAACGACAGAAGCGATGCAGTCTTGACTACCCATGCAGTTACAAGGGGGATCATATATGCATCATATACAGTAGACCCTTGCTATACGATTTTATTTTGTTCTGTTTTTGGCATCAGAAGGCGAGAATTTCACATTAAGATGTATAGAAACCTATAGTGAATATCTAATGCAAAACACCTCCTGGTAAAAATCATCAAAATTTTATATATGTTATATATGTACTGCACATAATAAAAACTAGTAACAAAATAACATTTGAACTTTAGTAACTATAGTTACCTACAGTACCTACTACAGTTACCTACAGTACCTACTACAGTTACCTACAGTACCTACTACAGTTACCTACAGTACCTACTACAGTTACCTACAGTACCTACTACAGTACCTGCTACAGTTACCTACATTTTAACCTTAGTAACTATTATTACTGTAGTAACTGTTACTGTAGTAAAGTTACTGTAGGTAACTATAATAGTTACCTACAGTAACTTTAGTGTATTTAGTAGTTATGGCATACTATAAAATGTAATGTTACAACAAACTATGTGCAGCACGTATTGTAGGGAGTTCTTAATTTCGAGGCAGATGCATAACATAAACATTGAATTCAACTTAAATGAGTTTAGCTTACTAAACACATACTTAAAGCTGAGTTTTAGCATGTATTTTTAAATACTTTACTGAACGTCAAATTTTTCATTGCTAACATGTTATCACCTATCTGTTTTCGGTTTCGTTTTCACAATAACTGATATCGATTAATGCAGAAGTGAGATAAATCAAGAAGCCTATCTCTTTCATTCGTTGTTACAGGGTTTTCGGTGAATAGCATACGGACATAATTGTTATTCCGACGTAATCATCACACAGACTCCCAAATTTGAACTTTGAGAAGATTTTTTTGTTAATTTCATAACAAAAAATATTTTGCATGAAGAGGGTAAAGAATTAGCGTCTTCTCATCGCAAGGCAAAAGAATTTTATAACACGGTCATCGGAACCCAAGAACGCGCTGTATATTACATCAGTCCTTTTTCGTGTAGTCCAAGATACCAGAGGACTTAGTTTAAAAACGATCAAGAATAAGCTTGGCAGCATGCTGTACTTTTGTTTCACGCTGTCTTCAAATCTCATACGCATAAAGCGCTTTCCCCCTTATGTGCGTCACAGTTTATTTGAGCGCTCTATGATAGATGAGCAAACGAACTCTATGTGCAGTGATGAAATGGAACACTCTTGGTCTGACTCGAACAGGTAAAAATCAAAACTTAACTAGTCTGCAAATCTACTGTTTCATCCTTGCAAGCTTGTCTACTAGGGCTGCCAGACCCCAAGTTGTTTGATTCATCTAACATTTCAGTAAAAACGTTTGGTATATGAGTGCATTTATATGCCTGTCATCACTTCAGTCAACTTTCTGCTATTTAACAGGATTGTATCAGGTGAAAAAATGGGCTAGTTACTAGCGAATAATGGTGACAACTTATTTTAATGATGATGTGGTGTCGGCGAAGGATCAGGATATCAGCCGGTATTTTAGTCAGAGCTCGAGCAAAAAAGGCTAGACCCCAAAATTGGGAGCAGGTGATATTTTTTAGAATTTTGCTGCATCAGCTTTTTTCTCCTTTGCCTAAAGGTTGACTTGCAACAAAATTCACATTACAGTTATTTGGTATCAAAAGATTCACCATGTCTTACTCTGTTGTGTTGTAGGTGCCAAATACGTGGAAATGTGATTACAAGCTCTTAAAAGCTCAAAAACAAAAAGCCGCCATAGATTGGAATCTCTTTATTTTGATGACGTATTCATTACAGTTTGGTTATCGTCTTGTCACGTGATGTCCTCACATGAATTGAAAGGCCAATAAAAAGCTCAATATAAAACGTATTGTAGCACTGGTTTATGACAAACACTTTGGGTTTTACCGAAGACCTGTATCAAATATAAATGATCGCTACTTTACAGTTTTGTTTCGGCTTGGACTAATTGTCAAGTCGTAATCTGACCATGTGACCCAATACTTCGAAAATAATTTTTGCAGCATTTTTCGATTATCACATTAAAACCGATGTTGCAACAATCAATGCTCACCTAGGTAGACTTAGAGAGGAATTACAGAATTTTATTGCGATACGCAACCCATCACGGTTTGTGAGTTTTGTTTCCAGTACTGTAATAATCACCCTTCAATTTATAATTGGTATATTGTAGGTTAATTGTTTTTTCGATAAATTTAGCCTTTGCAGTTTTGTTTGCTTATTTTAAGGGTACATATTTATTAGTAAAATCAGATCTTTATCAAAAACAACAACCTGATCATAATACACGGATACATAATTACATCGCATAATGGAGCAAGCTAACTTTTTTTGCATTTTATATGTTATACCTAAAAGTTGAGTTTAACTATTATGTGGTGCAGAAGTTCACCTAATGGTTGTACATGGCTTGAATATCAATTAATTTTTAATTAGTTCTTTTAAGTGATTTTAGCAGCTACAGGCTCACTACTCAGTGATGTCAGGTAAATAAATCTACTATTTTAGCTGACTCTTCTATTCTTAAACTCTAATTTTTACCAGAAATACCTTGTAACCAGTCTGACACTTCTGGTATACTTTTAACAAGATCAAAATCTGATTGCCATAGGAAAGTTGACTATGTACTTATACCATCTCCTAAGTAAAATCAAAATCTTTAAAGGGTTAGACAAAAAAAAGATAATTTCTTTTAAATATTGCGCACAATTCCTGTCCACACATGCTATGAATGCAATCTTTTTGCCTCGGCACGTCATTTCATTTTCAACACAACCAGATAGTTTTCAATATAAAACGAGGTGACAACTCCAACATTTATAACTTGCCTTTTCAGTATCAATGGACACATCAGCTGTCGGATTAAGCAAACTTTTGTCTCTGACAGCAGCCCTCAATGGCAAGGGAGCCAGTGTTTTTAAAGTTCGCTGATCTACATGTACAGGCGTTTTTTCAGTAAACATCCGGTTGAAGTTGCCTTCTCTGTTGCTCAGCTCTAGACGATATTTCTGGACCAGTTTCCTGAGCTGATCCAGCTCCTCATAGACTTCCTGCAAAAAAGATTATTCTTTTCTATTTCAGAATAATTATTGAATATTTACACATGCAATGAAAGCAGAACAAGTCAGTACTTTCTGTCTTACGATCTCCAACAGCTCAGCTATTCTAATATATGTTATTAATATTATTATTCTTAATATATAACCCTCAAGGTTTCCAATGCACTGCTCTTTTGTATCAGGGTTAATGAATCACATTTTGTAGAACGGTATATTCTGTCTGATCAAGCAACTTTAACAAATAACAGGTGTTGTAGGAGTCTCTACAAGTAGATTTCACACTTTGAACCCTAGTCTTGTATATACAAGCAGGCAACCTGATCGTAGACCGTATTAAAAACATTCTATTGACTGTAAAGCACTTAGAATAGCACAATTCCTTTTGAGCTGAAGGTCGAAGGTCACCATTTTGAAGGTCTAAGCTTGAAAAATAAACAGTAAAAAACACAAATCAAATAGAGTAAATAGTTTTATTTCGGTTTCTCAAAAAGGTAATGTTCTAGATGGTTCTATAGGGGTAATGGTATATATATATGGTAATAAAAAGGTAATGTTCTAGATGGTTCTATAGAGGTAATGGTATATATATATGGTAATAGAAAGGTAATGTTCTAGATGGTTCTATAGAGGTAATGTATATATATATGGTAATAAAAAGGTAATGTTCTAGATGGTTCTATAGAGGTAATGTATATATATATGGTAATAAAAAGGTAATGTTCTAGATGGTTCTATAGAGGTAATGGTATATATATATGGTAATAAAAAAGTAATGTTCTAGATGGTTCTATAGAGGTAATGTATATATATATGGTAATAAAAAGGTAATGTTCTAGATGGTTCTATAGAGGTAATGTATATATATATGGTAATAAAAAGGTAATGTTCTAGATGGTTCTATAGAGGTAATGTATATATATATGGTTATAAAAAGGTAATGTTCTAGATGGTTCTATAGAGGTAATGGTATATATATATGGTAATAAAAAGGTAATGTTCTAGATGGTTCTATAGAGGTAATGTATATATATATGGTAATAAAAAGGTAATGTTCTAGATGGTTCTATAGAGGTAATGTATATATATATGGTAATAAAAAGGTAATGTTCTAGATGGTTCTATAGAGGTAATGGTATATATATATGGTAATAAAAAGGTAATGTTCTAGATGGTTCTATAGAGGTAATGTATATATATATGGTAATAAAAAGGTAATGTTCTAGATGGTTCTGTAGGGGTAATGGTATATATATATGGTAATAAAAGGTAATGTTTTAGATGGTTCTATAGGGGTAACTGAAGAAACATAAAAAAGCAACTAGATTTATCGTTAAGGTTTTGTTGCTGAGAAAAACAAGCTTTTTAGTTTTGTCTAGTTTTGATAATTCATTATCGAGAATTTCAGTAGATGTGCTATCAATTTAAAATTTTACAATTATATTAAGCAGGTATCAAGCACAAAGAGACCAAAATTTTACAATCCTACTTAAACTGAAAGTTGGAAAAAACAAAGTGAAACTACATGGCCGAGTTTTTATTTAGACGTAGGAACAGATGGACAAACAACTCTCTGTATTATGTAGAACTCGGGTTTCAAAATGTTTCCATAGCAAGTCTCAAACAAGCAGAAATAATATTTGGCTAAATATAAAATCTTTAAAACTTGTTTCATATTAAATATTGTTTTGTATAATCTAATAACATTTTAAAGGGTTTGCCAAAGTCTTCAATACTAACTTTTGCCAACAATACATTTGATTGTCAAGCTAGCTGTTTAGCATTACTTCCTGTTTTGAAATATAGCCAGAACCTTAGCTTAATTCATGTCTCGATGCATGGCTACAACCTTACTTTGTGCCCTTCTAGACGCAGCTCCGTCTTTGCATGACAAACATTGTGTTATTACATGTTGCCCAACAACGGCAACTATATTAACGCATTAAGGTTGAGCATTTTCATATCCTCATTGTTGTTACCTACCGTGAAGCCGATTATAAACTGAACCCAAGTCAGCAGGGCTTTATCTTTTGTGCTGCCTCACTGATGCATACAACCAGTTGAAGATGAATTACTATAATGCACCTGCAGACCAGTGACAGCATTGGACGACTCTGTGTAACAGCATTTCAGTTAAACTGAGCAAGTAATAACAAGTGGCATATTCGCTGCTTCATTTATTACCTGCGGAGCAAAACTGCTGTCAGAAGACATGTGCGTTGTAGCTGATCCTCGCGCCGATAATGATTCATTTGTTCCTTTCCTTGCTAGCTCCTTCTTTAGTGTCTTCAACTCTTTTTCGACAGACTGGCATTTCCTTGCGAGTGCTATTTCATTCGTCTGGGCCTCATCCAGGGTCTTTCTGTTAAATATGTGTCAAGTGGGCGACTATTAAAATAATTCTAAAATATTAGGTCTATTAACTAACAGCCATCAAACTTTCCAACTTTCTCAAAAAAACTACTACAGCTTATACCAGACACCAACACCTTGCCAATTTACATTACATAACAGAATTATGCAGAAAGAGCTTTTTCTATCAATATAAATAATTTATTTCACTATTTTTTTGGTTTTTTTGTCTCATGGTCTGATTTGCTTTAAACTGTACTAACTAGTGTAAATAAATTTGATATATATCTATTTATAGTTAAGCCTGCTAAAAGTCGAAAGATTACAGTACTTGCTTTTTAGGATGCAATTTTAAAATTTGTGGAAATGGCAGCTCGTACTAGTAAATTGATATATATAAATCTCAAAGTCTGTGTGTATGTGTGTCGGTTTGTCCAGCTATAGCTATTAAAATTTAGGAAATAAAGATCCCTTTTGCGCTAGATTTGATCTCGGAACGTTCCTATCACCAGGCGATAATCTTACCAATTAAGCTACAGGTGATGCAATGATCTCTATAGGCGATATGAGGTGTTATGTCGATTAAAATACGCATAGCACTCTCTGTTACGAAATGTCACTAAAGTTTGCTCTCACAGCTCTTATTAGGTGGCTAGCAACTGCATTACCTGCCACTGTTTATAGGCTGTTTTTAATACCCCGTGCAACGCCAAGCATTCGGCTTAAGTTTTAATAAGATAGCAAAGTTACCACTCAAATAATTGAGGTTGTACTCTACCAGGACTCAGATTTCAAGCTCCACGCTTTGGGAGTTTTTCCATCTCAGCAGCACCACACTCATACCATGTAAGAGAATAAGTGGTGTTTGTCTAGCCTGACTTGGATGGTCAGAGCTGAGCACCCAGAGCATTATTGTTGCTCTAATAGTAGGCATCCTGCTACTGTGTTCATCATCACCTGTTTGATGCCTCATTATTCCCATCAAGTATTCACTGATTTCATAAGGTTATACTTTAGTTAGTCAGCATTCAGCTGCCAAAGACTCGAAAGAGGATAAACTGCATTTATTATGAGTTAAGCCTCAGATAAAAGGCTCAGTTTATGCCTCTCAAAATTTTAGTTTGCTACGAGGATTGTGTTTCAATAGCAAGTCTGGACTTAAAGCTGTATAGCAGACTCAAAATCCTGTATTTCTCCAGCAATTACATGTAGGTTAACAAGCCGCATAGCTAGGCAATCTGAAGGTCCAGTAATGATTTAGTAAGTTTGGGTGGTGCTATGAAAGCCCCTGTGTTGAAAGTGAGTAAGAAGTACGATATGAAGCTTAAAAGTTTAGCAATTTAATAAAACCTTAAAGCTGGTTGTGAGACATCAAGAATGGCGACAACTGAAACTCTGCATGTTTTATTTAAAGGCCAGTAAAGTGGTAGCATAGTGAGTCTGCCCTCATAAAACACCATAATGCTATGACACCGATAAAAAACGGTGAAAGCTTTATGGAAATAGATAGTTAATATAAAGAAGCGTGAGATAACTACAAATAAAGTTGCAGCGCTAACTCTTTATTCAATACCTACTGCTTTTTTTCTCCCAAGAATCTAATACCACCTGTTAATTCTTTTTACGCCAACAACAGAAGAGGTTCTGCCAAGAACTTGGGGGAACCTTCTGGTTATTAAGAGTCAATAAATGACAAGACAGTAAGTGATGATATGCCATGCTTACTTTGTCATAATCCGATACACCAGAGACCTCACCATAATGCAATATCCCAAAAAGATTTTAAAAAACGCTGCACAAACTACTTTTGCAAAACTCAACAAAAGAGAAACTGAACCACATGTCGATTCACAGAGTGAATCGACATGTGGTTTTTTACACCATCTTCCTTAATGACAAATAGAATAGTAAAAATGATAAATCGCACTATCGAGATCTCTCGCTGAGAATCTGCAGCTAACTGAGCTTGTAGGCTTGCCATAACTGTTTGACGTTGGTTTGTGTTTTGATGTTGTGAGTTGAATAAACAGACAAGTAAAATCAAATCATGCTTTTACATCCCATACGAATTTCTGCGTTCAGAACTACATAGACCTTGCTGCCATCAATGTTGATGTGCCATTGCTTCAGAAAAGCTCAAACTATTCAGTCTGCCAAGTTGTGAACTTAGGTGACACAACCAATCAAATACCATTATATCTCCCTCTATAGTACATGTAAGAGTTAGTCATACAAAACATTCTCTATACATTATAGCATACCTTAAACTTTGTATTTCTTCATCTTTTTCTGTTAGAGATCTTTCTAAGTTGTTTGTAATCTCATCTACTTTCTGTCGCTCCTCAGCTAACTTTTTGTCTGTAGTTGATATTCGTTTACGCAGTTTGTCTATTTCATGTTCTTTGACTGAAAGTTTAGTATCTAGTAATGTTGAAGAGTTACTCATAGATGAGTGAAGTTCAGAAAACTCTTGTTCACACTTTGCTAATTTCTCTTTCAACGCTTTATTTAGTGTTCGCTCAGTAGTACATTCGCTGTCCTTGACATCGTATTTTTTCATCCATTGACTCTCGAGTTCTAGTAGGCTTTGTGAAAATTTCTTTTTCACAGCTTCTTCACTCTCGTCAGATTTGTCTGTCAATGATTTTAGTTTACCCTCTAATGTAGCCACCTTCTCTTGGTAACTTTTCTCTATTCGCTGAAATTCCTTTCGGTACAGATCTTTCGTCATCTGAATCTCTACCTAGAACAAATGAAAGAATAACAATAAAAATAATGGTGAATAAAACAAATATATTGAAGAGAGCTGATAACATGAACTTCAGTAAGCTTGCAACGCTTATTATTGTTTTATCAATTACAATTAAAAACTCAAATTCTACAGGTTGCTAAAGGCTGGTTCACACTTTATCTCTGTATATCAGACTTATTCTCTCAGCGATTATGTGTACCCTAAACCGATGGCATCATTGGGACAACGACTGAAAAAATCGCAGTATTCACACATTTACAGTAGTTCGCCAAGCATTCACAACATCCTGTGAAATGGGCGCCACTTCGGCGATGGTGGTTGGTCATCGCAGATTGCTTGATCTGTTTTCTTTCATGACATTTGCTGTGGGGATGAGTATTTCATCATTCTGCTACTTCATCGTATAATGAGAACTCTACGCCACAAACTATTCGCTGATGTAAACGCGGATGTGTTTGTGATAGTATGAACATTGTCATCACAGACGATCACTGATGTATTGTGGGATTAACACCAACAGCCGATAATAAAGTGTGAACCAACAACACAGGACTCGACTAATATGTAAGTCTAATACATTAGTATAGTTGTTTGCTTGTGATTAAGCCAATGGTTACAAGGCCGACAGAGCAGAGTAGTTTTCATTACCTTAAAGCCTAAATTCTCTTCAAAGTGCTCGAGCTGCATAACAATTCATACGGCTAACGTAGTGTTCTAACAGTATCAGAGGCTATTAAAAATGTGCTCCAGTTTTTTTTATAAACAGCCAAAACTTTCCCCAGCGACGAGACTTCTTTGTACCAAGGCTTAAGGAGTGTAAAGCCATTTTATAGATCACCTCTACCTCATAATTCACTTGTCATACCTTTATGTTGTGTCGTTTAGCTGGGCAACTACTGGCAAACACTTGATATCTGAATATTATCGTATGTCTCTTTATCAGCTGCCCCTATACTGGGTAAATATACATTGCTCCTATACAGCTGCTCGGGCAAACATATAGGGAGATACAATGCCATAATTGGCTGTAACAGTAAAGGACCTGTGTAAACATGGCTGGTCATAGCAAAAATGTTTCTCAACGAGCTAGAAGACTTAATTTAGGTAACCAAGTTTGTGACAGGTTCTTGTTTAAAGGTATATTCTCGAAGTTCTGTGTTTATTTTACACCAACCTTGTTGAACTTTTACCAAAAGCTTCCAGTAGCTGGCTTTCAGCAAGTTAGTGCATTGGCATCAACTAATAGCAAATACGTGAAACCAAAGGGAAGAATCTTCAAGTGTATGAAATGGTCTAGCAACGGCTATCATAAAGCATTCACATATAAATATTTCATCAAAGTAAGGTCTACGGCTACTTCATAGATAACTGCTCTCGGCGTGTCGGTAATGGTATAACCACCAAAGAAGATCCACAATTCAGAGTTAGTACTCCAAGGAACATTCCTGACTTCACAATTTAAACAAGAGCCTACCTCCCTCTCATGGTTCCTGATGAACAGCATGTGTACAACCTGTGTCAGCTCTGCCACCTTCTTTGACATCTTGTGCTCAAACCCTTTCCTAGCCTTAACTCTCTCGGCAGCCATCTTCTCTACTACTCGAGTCGGTATGAAGACTGGCTACCGGGTCTCACAGACGCCTTCAGTTACCTGCGTGGTATCAAAGGCTTCAATAGTGCTTCTTCAAGACGCTTACATAATGATAACAAAACTAGCACCTCACAGAATATTGTTAGAGACTTCATTAGCCTCAGACAGTAAACTGAGTGATAAGTAGTGAGGTTTACCAACTAGTATCATGCACTAGAACTCACTGCACCCACTGTAAACATGTTAAGAAAGAAACTGGATTCCGGACGGCTGTCTAATCACTAGTGTTAGGTTGGCAGCACTGAGTTTCAACCGCTCTATTGATTTATACAATAGTCACTATGACCCTCTCTCAATCTATTGAGCTCTGAGCAATTAATTAGCATGGACTAAAGAGAGCCTTTGATTGTTTGTTGTCAAGAGATCATTTCATTCTGTTCTCACATTGAATAAACAAAGACTACTCTATTGTAGTGCCAACGCTGACTCTTACATGTTGCACCCAAGCTGCCATTCTTTTCTGATTGGCAGCATTTAATTTGTATACGAATAGTTTGTTAAATCCGTTATGCACTGTCAGCACCCGCTCTGAACCGAATATACTAAGTAACTAGGTTGAATAAAAGATGAATGAAGTATAGTTGGTTAAATCTGTTATGTATTGTCAGCACCCGCTCTGAACCGAATATACTAAGTAACTAAGTTGAATAAAAAGATGAATGAAGTGTACCTTTTATACTCCTACGAAGAACCATGCTGACAGCATGGCACTAGCAGCAATATTAACATTGGAGATAAGACACACTGACTGAAGTAGATATAAATATCTACATGTATGTCGCTTGTGGCAGCCAGGTAGATCAGCTGCCTTATTATATCCTTAATAGAGGTAGCGTTATGACTGAAGTTTATTGGTTGAAAACATTTATTAAAGTGTTTGAAAATTTATTTTGTGAACTGAAGTGAATTTTTGCGAACTTGAAACATTTTGTTCATATTATTATCTCCTCTTGATGCTTTAAGCAAGAGTAGATAAATCTAGTTATCAAGTTTTCAGTTATTATTCTATACTTCATGTATTTGAATTTGAGGCAGTGCTTAAACAAAGTGGTTAAATGTTGGTCAAATTTTTCAGGGTCCTAATCTTCTGCGTCTCTCCACATTACTTTGAATGATTTAGTCAATAGTGTCTAGTTTTAAGTATGACTAGCAGCAATCTCGACGATGCCCAGGATTCCCTTAACTTTTATTTAGATAGGCCGCAGGTGGCAGCAGGTGGGTGTTTAAGAGGCTGATTCTCAGGAACCAATCAGTTTTGAAAATAAATATTTTTATTAGTGACTTGGTGGAAGACACGGAGCATACTGATGTGAAGTTTGGATAAAATGGGCCAAAAAGTGTAGAAATGCAGACTAACAGACAGACACACAATGACAATCTGGGATTTATTGCTATATATTATTAATAATAATATTATTTACAAGGTTTCTGCTGGTTGAACTAACAGCCAGTCAACTGAAAGTCAAATGCAGATATAAACCAACTAGTAACACAAATCCAGTTGTTGCATTTATATATTTGTAAATAGAAATTACAGTTGGATGTATTTAATAGCTTATTTATACATTCAAAGTAATCATTATAAAAATATTGACTATTTGTACTAAAAATAAGTAACTATATAGATATACAACAATAAGTCAGTTCAAATCATTGCTGCAGTTTATCAGCAGTTCTGAAAAGATGGCAGTCATTGAGAAAGGCTAACTGTTAGCCATCATATCTACCAATATGTTTTATCAACTATGGAACCAAAGTTAATTTTACGAAGGGCAAGAGTTGACTGATCATTACTTTAGGATCCCAGGCGTTGTCAATAAAAAGTTAGAGGTTTTACCACCACTCATTTGCTGCTATTTCACCGTGTTACATTTCAAGGAGCAAGGCCAAAGTCGGTGCCTTGTAGCACCCTTATAAAAAATTTGCATAGCTCAGTATCTTTGTGACAATTGTGAGCACCAAAATGTAAGTGCGCTTCCTAACGGATATCAGGCTACCTGTGCATGAATTTCAGGAGTCTGAAGTGGGACCACCAGCAAGCGGAGCGGTTTCAGCAGTCTTTATACAGATATAATCAATATCATCTACACGTTCAATTGAAGGGGGTGGCTTAGGGAGGTCTTCGTTCGTCGGTTTAAAGCTGGACACATTTTCCTTGAGGGGAATTCTTGTGTATCCATCTTCTCCTGCTTCGCCAGTGTCTCCTCGTTCAGCATTGTTGTTTAGCATGTGCTCATCTGCAGAATTGACCCACAATGTAATTACTTGATCGATTGTCATCACCTACTAACTATACTACTAAACACCATAACTCTACTGAAGTGCTGGAAGGTTCCAATGGAATGAAAAACACTGAGTGGATGTTACTTGGAGAATATTACACTTATTTAATGCATACGTAAACAATTTGCATTATCTTAGCTGGCTTATTGGAGCAAAACAGATGTCTTTTAGGTTAGCTGAGCTTAAGCAAAAACTCCAGGAAACTCCTGTTTTGACCATTGCACTAAAACATTTTTGAAATAATAACAATCTTTTTAAAACAGGCAATAGCTGCATCACATGCATGAGGTTTAAGGATGTAAAATACTACGATAGACTTATGCCATAAATATCACATTCACAGCATGGAGAGGGTCTCACTTGTAACAGGCTTTCAACAGATGATATTAGTTCAAAATAACATTACGCTTGAAAATGTTGTTAGCCTCTTTCTGTCTCAACCTTACTTAGGAAGCTATGGGATAAAAGGGAAGGTCTCCATCTTTCTGAGAAAATTATGGTATAGAAGGGCAGATCTCTCAGATTAAGGGATAAAGGATAGTTTTCTGATATAATGTCTACCAAAGCTAAGGTCAGAAGGAAATACTCACAATGCTCAGGGAGGCTGCCATTTAAGGTTCCGGTATTATACAAATTTCTTCTTGCAATCAGTTCTCCGTTGACAGCGTAAGGATTTCTGCAGCAGCTGTAACATATCACAGTAACACACTATATTATGGTATCCTCATCTGTCCAATCTCACTCAACGCTATATTATGGTTTCTTCATCTGTCCAATCATAGTCACACCCTATATTATGGTCTCCTCATCTGTCCAATCAAAGTCACACACTATATTATGATATCCTCGTCTGTCCAATCTGACTCAACGCTATATTATGGTCTCTTCATCTTTCCAATCATAGTCACACCCTATATTATGGTCTCCTCATCTGTCCAATCAAAGTCACACACTATATTATGATATCCTCGTCTGTCCAATCTCACTCACACGCTATATTATGGTCTCTTCATCTGTCCAATCATAGTCACACCCTATATTATGGTCTCCTCATCTGTCCAATCTCACTCACACGCTATATTATGGTCTCTTCATCTGTCCAATCAAAGTCACACACTATATTATGATATCCTCGTCTGTCCAATCTTCCTCACACGTTATATTATAGTCTCTTCATCTGTCCAATCATAGTCACACCCTATATTATGGTCTCCTCATCTGTCCAATCAAAGTCACACACTATATTATGATATCCTCGTCTGTCCAATCTCACTCACACGCTATATTATGGTCTCTTCATCTGTCCAATCATAGTCACACCCTATATTATGGTCTCCTCATCTGTCCAATCAAAGTCACACATTATATTATGGTCTCCTTGGCTGTCCAATCATAGTCACATGGTATATTATGGTCTCCTCATCTGCCCAATCATAGTCACACAATACATTATGGTCTCCTTGTCTGTCCAATCATAGTCACACGCTATATTATGGTCTTCTGGTCTGCACAATCGTAGTCACATGATATATTATGGCTCCTGGTCTGTACAACTACAATTTAACATGAAATAAAGATTATATATCCAGCATCACACTCCTCCTTATTCTTTTTTTACCCTGTTTTTCGACCCACTTTTTCAAACATAGCAGATTATGATATGCATAAAAACTCATCTTTGTAGCATTTGTGCAGTTGAAGGCCTCAAAAAACAAGTAAACTATATATACTTGGAACACAAGCTATTCACTCACATTTTGTAACTTTACATATGCTAGAGAGTAAACTAAAATGAAATTTGAGATAGGGTATCTGTCTCACAGGCCTAGCAAATGTATTTTGTTAATTACGCCTTTAGCCCTCTATCCATATTCCGCATCTATTGGCTGAGTGCATAGCCTGTATTTTTAAAATATATTTATGAACTAGTAGTAGACTTGTGTAGACAAAGTTTAATGACTCTGTATTTGAAAATGTTACCTATAATAACAGGAAATTAAGCGCCAAGCTGTGCTATTGGAACACTTTTATGAAGTTAACCACTGACTGCATCTACGGAACATATGACTAACACTTCACTTCAATACCTATCTGCAACCATCAATATAACTTTCACCCTTGTACACTTTGTCTTTCTGTATGGCACCTCGAAACTCAGTGAGACTTAACCTCTCATCAGTTCACTGTCTTTGCTCTTGACTCTAAACTCAGTGAGACTGAACCTCGCAGCAGTTTGCTGCCTTTTGCTCTTGACTCTAAACTCAGTGAGACTTAACCTCGCAGCAGTTTGCTGCCTTTTGCTCTTGACTCTAAACTCAGTGAGACTTAACCTCGCAGCAGTTTGCTGCCTTTTACTCTTGGATGGTTTCTTAGACATTAGCCGATCCCATCTCTAATAAATGATCTTTAGATAAGTGCAGGTGAACATGATTCCATTTGAACTATTTTCATTACTTATGCAAGATTTTAGAACTTTGTAGGAAAAAGTTTTTAAAATCAGCTCATGAGAAATTTTTGGATTTTTTAGCTGCCTTGAGTTGTCGTGTTAAGGTATTCTAAACAAATAGCAAAAAGTTGTGTATATTTATCACACTCTGATCTCACCAAATAGTAAGAGGTGTATACTCACCACTCTCTGATCTTTCTTCGAAAGACAATAAGGAAGACTGTAGCCATGATCACTGCTATTACGCCTGCGGCTATGCCTATAATCATCTCTGGTGCTGCAAGCATATTTTACCACTACTGATATCTCTGTTGCTTTGGTGAGAGTATTTCTACTGCCAGAACTAAACGGTGTTCCAGTAAAAAAAAGAAAATGAACTTCAACTTTTGCCATATAGATTTTAGTAGCGCTAGCCATATACATGGTTTATTACTTTATATTTCCATCTATCTGCTCACAGCCATAAAAAAACAAATACTATGTTGGATCGGGATCAAACCAGTTTTACATTCCAACATTCCATAGGAACAGGATTCACAAAAGGGCTGAGCAAATAGTCTGGTTGACAGCAATAGTGGCTTTAAATTATTTTCCTTTTATAATATTTGTTGTAATTGTTAGTTTTGTTATATAAATTTTACAGAAAAGTACATACGTTTAATGTCATGTGACTTGTTCATACACCTCTATTTTGTATTACTGCTCATAAAACTAGCCAGAAAGAGTGCAAATCATTTTGTCACTTTTCCCATAACAACCTGGTGTGCCATATCAATTCACACATTGCTGGCTGTATGTAGTGCTGTGTCATTAGACAAAGAATTACCTGTATCGCTGTGTCATTTCTTACAAACACACCTGAGCTGTCACTTCACCCTACATAGATACTGTTTTAAGCATTGTTTCATCTTACAAAGAACCATCCATACAGTTACATAAGCTGTGATCGGCCCATTCATGGAGGTCTACATCTAGTTAATGCATTTCGTTTTAAATGAAGTCAAATAAACAATTTAGAACACTTACTATCTGGTTGAAACACTTCATCAACAACAAAAATTTTAATGATGGTCAACAGTCTTTCTTATAAGCTTCTATACCTTTATACTTCATTAATAATTTAATCAAAAGGGACTTACAAAGAACACCAAATAGAAGTTGGGGAGTTGATGTCTCTTGATCAGCCTTATCATTGTCTGCTGTGTAAAACTGATATGTTACGCCTGTAACGTTGAGCAGACGCGGCCGTAGCGGCGTAGACGATGTCGCTGTATGTTCCGATGACATCGATATGTTTTGTTTTCTATAAGTCGTAGATAATAGTGTCGATGTCGACATCTGAGTGGTATTGTAAGTAGAGAGCGGCTGCGATACGTTAACAGCGATTGTTGACGTAGAGGCATGAGTTGTAGAAGATGGTGAGGATGCAGATATATTCACCGGATCATTCACCAAAAAAGGAGTCGTTAGAGATTTGATTGTCGTCTCTTGTTTTACTGGTGTTGTTGTTGATGAAACATCGGCAGCCAGTTCTGAAGAGCCTGCGTCTTCATTGACATCTTTGCAAAAACTATTTGCGTGTGAAATAATCGGTGCTCCGTTTAGTTCTGAAAAAGTGATTAATCAACAGTTACTATTCAAAGCATTTGTCAAAGTCTGCAAAAACAATAAAGCTGGTGTATATTATTTAGTGTTGGATAGGAATTGAATTTTATATAAATAGTATGTAGTAAAAATAGCCATGTTTTTATTGTTGGAGGTTGGATAGCATAAAAAACAAAAGAAACATGTCAGCAAAACCCAAGTTTGATCTATTTACTGCTACGATGTGTTCAGATGCACAATCTCTTAAGATGGTAAATCCAATAAGCATACTGGATGAATTATGGGCTACTCTGAGCCACGACCTTCAACAAACAAGACTAGACACTCAACCAAATGCACTTTTAGGATGCAATGTATTCATAAGGAAAAAATTACTAACATTTCAATACCCTTCCTCACGCAGTGAAGCTGTTACTGCCAAAAAATGGGAGAGCTTTTTACAGATAAAAACAAACTCCATTATCATTAGTAACATTATTTAAAACATGTTCTCTAGTTGTAGTATATATACATTGAAACTATAAAGTTGCTCCCCTCTAGAAGGCTTTGGTCTGAACTGAAGAATGCACACTATGTACAGTCAAACCTCATTTCACAGATTTTAGCTTATTTAGCCTTAGATACACACTAATGGAAATTTGGGTTCAATAGAGCATACTGAGGTAGGTAACAGTGTCGATTAAGATAACCAATGTAAATTAGTCTAATTTCAACTAGGTTATTTAAACTAATTTGGTTTATATATCTTGTTTATATTTTTGTTATATTATTTTTTAGCCTTTTCATATTCAACTATAAAATCGTAATTTTTTAAAAGTCTCAAATGTGGTACATTAAAACTTACTTTGAGTGAAGAGTTAAAACATGCATGTATTTTGTTCAAACTTTATGTCAAAAAACTGGAAGGATGGGGTGATTGTGTGTTGATGTCTGACTATACTAGTTTATAAACAAATATAACCAGCAGATATGCTTGAACAGCCAACTATGTCTTTTTCATAAGACCAGCTATAAGGTTTGCACTAATATACGGTACTCGAGTCAAAATAAATATATATTTGTATTAATTTATTGGCAATAATTTCATTTCACAAATATAAATGTTTTTCAAGTTATGACATAAAACAATAATAAAACAAAAAAAGGGCAACAGTTAGCCACTAAAACTGAATAAATAGTTTAATATATAGTGTTTAAAATACCTTTCTCTGCTAAGAAAACGGATATTAGGTGGAAGATTATTAAACAGCTAGCTAGAAATTATATTTTCAAAATAATTGTTAGAGGTTGTAAGCAATAAGCTCATATCACGTAAGTTGAAATGAGTTGAAAACTTGTAATTATTCTGTGAAATAGGTGGACACAAACCATGAACGATCTTAAAACATTTAGTTGACATAAAATAAACATTTAAGATAGGTAAAGTAAAATGCAAAGATAAAGAAGACAACTCCAACCTCAAAATGTCACTCACTGCTGCTATTTATCTAACATGATTCAGAGATTGTAAAATGATTAATCTTAAAAAATAGACATTCATCAGCAGGTTCAGCTAGGAAATTGCATGAGATCTATAAAAGTTGAACCTGCTGGTCATTGACAGAGCAAACACAGAGATGATTAATGAATCTCTCACAGGTAAAAAAGTCAAAAATATAAACCCTTAACTTATCGAGGCCGCATCACTTCTGCTCTTGTAAAAAGATTGTAACAAGACTCTCTTGTACCAAATAACAGGGCTACTACAGGCTAGACTGGCCACTACACCGATGCAAGTGCTATGACTGGTGATAATTTATTCTTAGTGGCATCTTAATGACCTGGCCTTGCAATTGATACGCCACTATTGAACTTTGGTATATAAAACAGCAATAATATACTCAGTTCAAATTCATGTCAAAACTGGCTTCCCTGTTTTCTATCAGCTGTCCGCTAGACAGCAATGTCTAGTCATAATCAGCCAACTAAAACAATCTCTGCAAGCCTATGGCTTCCTTCAAACTTCTTTTCTTCTTTTTAAACCCCTTCCCATCCATCCCCGCCCTCTCCCTACAATCCATCTCGCTCTCCTTCTTTCATCCAACCTGCCCTCTCCCTTCTATCCACCCCTTTTTCCCTTCCATCTACCTCCATCATTTTTTTTCTTCTCAGTTAGCCCTCTTTTAAAACATGAGGAAGCATTTCAAATGCTTTCATTGACTTTGTGCTGCGTTTATGACAAGAGGGTTGGAGGAAGAGCAAGAAAAGCATCCTAACGGAAGCCCCTCTGTAGTCGTGTGAAAAAGGGCTCCTGTTCTACTTGTCACAGATAACTTATGAAATATATTAGCTCCTTAGTCAGGCACCTAGAAAGCCTTATCACTTTTTATCAACTAGTGATAATGGAACTACTCCTAGAGGCACTGAAGATATTTGTATGCTTATGCAGTGACAACATAGCAAAATAATCAACTTAATCCCAGCTGGTGACATATTGTAAAAGGTAGCAGCTAGGAGCTATTAGAATGTGGAGCCATGCAGTAGCAGTCATTAATAGTTAGTCACTTGCTATTAGCTGTCTCAACAGGAACTAATATCAAACAAAAATGGTAACAAAATTGCAAACAGCCCACAGATATCATAACTTATAAAAGGCTGTGTACTCAAACAGCCCACAGATATCATAACTTATAAAAGGCTGTGTACTTTTTATATTTGCAAAACTTGAGAAATTTTAAAGATTCGTTATTTTTTAATGTTAAAATTGAAAACGAATTTAATCGAAATTTCATTGCAAAGATATTAGTATAAAATAAATTGTCTCACAATATTGTCCGTTATACTTTTCAATTATTAGTCATGGGTAAGAAATACTGACTGCGTGATAATTTCAGTACGATCCGTATTTTACCAACAGGTAGCAAGATCAAAACTCTTGAGTGAAAATCCGTTAATGCTCAGTTTATTGTGATTGCATCATTTATTTGGTTCATGGAGTAGTTCTGAAGCAGCAACTGGTCTTCAATAGCATGAGAGTAACGATACTTCAAGTGATTCTGAACAGAGTCTTACCTGAGATCTGCAACTTCCTTATACCTGACTCAGTGGCGACGATCAGAGATTGACAATCGTGGCTCAACGACAAAGCTCCGGGTCGATGAAGGTCACAGGTTTGCTGACTGTCAGTGCAGGTCAAAGAAATATTTGTATATGTCAGACTATATATCCACAAGGTATTGGATGATGGGTTAGAGCCTGCGAGCAAGTCATCCGTCAAAAATATAATGTCATTTGTCACGTTTGTTTTTTCCTCGGATGCCCAGCTCAGTAATTCCGACATGTTGTGAGTAGCTGTGATATTCACGAAAGGGTATGTTGTCAAGTTTACTCGAAAGAGTTGATACGCTGTGAGAAAGTAAAGATATCCATCCGCTGCAATGACAAGCTGCGCAAGTGCCCCATGAGAGGTAGTCAATGTAGTAACATTATTGGTGTCAGGATCCAACAATCGAATACCAACACTGTCTGATATGTAGTACACTCCAGTTTTTGAGTATACAATATCCCGTGGCTGCTTAAAAAGTGACTGACCTAAACTGTCATCCACGCTGCCTTCTACTTGGCATTTACCAGCGAGTTTGGAAGTGCTATTGGTTGTCCTGTTTAGAGACCTGATGCAGTGGTTCAGAGAGTCCACCAGAACAACCGCGTTGACGTCGGGTTGCACAAAAGAGCGAATGTGGTTGAACTTTGCTTCAAGGAGACGCCCTTCTAAATATCCTGTCACTTCAGTCATTCCAGCCACTAGAAACACTTGCGCCGTTTCAGGGTCTATAGAAATGAGTTCAGTCACACTTGAGAGAAGGATGTTACGGGACTCGAGGAGGTCGTAGTGCATGTCATATATTGTTATATTCAGATCTGCTATTAAAGTTGCATTGCTGAAACTTAATCTACAACGTGACATAAACCTCAATGAAGTTGGATAAATATTTAGGTTAATAAATTATAATTTTGACTTTGGGTTAGTTAAACGGAAGATTAAAATTTTGTTAGCATATTTGAGGAGGAGAGAAGACAATAGATAATAAGCTCTAGTACTATCCATTGTCCACTAGTAATTGAGTATATCCTAGAGTACTTGATCTTTTTGGTTGCTCATCATGTTTAGTCTGAATTTTATGATCTCAACCTTTAATGTATATGACAAACATCATTTTTCATTCTGTAATACCAACATACTAAAACATTAAACTAAAACATACAACATTAAACTAAAACATACAACGTTGGACTACATCCACCATTGTATGTTTCAGTTTAAGAACTTTCTGTTACTACAACCCACAATTCACGATCCTGATTCCTATACAATACTATTAGATTATCAACTTTTAAAATACTTTTGTTCAACTCATTCAATTGTTGCCGATTTCTGTCTTCTCATTTTTATTTTGGCATGTAACGAAAAACAACATTTCTTTGTTGACTACTAACGCCAATAGAAAGTTATACATACATACAAGCCGCAACAAAATTATTCAAAAATTTCCCTTAAGCTCATAATACATGTAAGTATATAGCGAGCTTACAAAATGAACAGATTTTTTAAAATATTCTTGTAATGCCATTAGTAACAGCATTCACAGTTAGACCATTTTTCTTGTCCCTAGTCTTTCTAGACCTGTCTTAGTAGATAAGACCTGATGATGTATGAAATGGTAGGGCAAGTAAATAATTATAGTCTAAAAATGATCAGCGCAGGTAAAAAATCATAGTCTAGCAAAGATTAGCACAAGAAAAGTATAGTATATATCTCGACTTACCCATCAACTCCATAGGAGTGAGAACCTGCCCCCAGTAGCCACTACAACAGACGTCTGTGATGAAAGAGTGGCAAAATTGCAATAGTTCGTTGTACTTGTTTACCACTTTTGCTCAACAACTCAGGTGGAAACAAATTCAAACAGTGTAGAATTGTGAGGAACCAGAAGTAAATCAGTCCGAGGCTGTTATACAGAAGCGTTCATATAGAAAAATACAATTCTTTACAGCAAAATGCATCATGGATGAATTTTGCCACACTCCTACTATATCAACATGTAGGCATCAGTAACTTACCAGAAGGGCTACTAGAGAAAGTCCTTTCACACCTTTCATATCTCTTATCCTACAAGTAGAAGCCTCTGTGCCGAGAATGCTACATTCCTCACTTCCTACTAATGGCTCATATAGTCAAGAGACAGCGATCACACCCGTATGTATGTTAGTGCTTTGAAGCTGGCGAGTAGCAGCCTATGAAAGACCAGCGCCTGACTCACTTATTGTAGTTCAATTGCTTAACTTGAATGGTTCCTGATTCAATTAGGAGTGTAAATCATTGACTAAACAGCGTTAGTTGCCTCTTATTTACTTAGAGTCGGAACTCTTTTGTTCTAGTGTTTTTTTATAAAATTCTGAATGAGTCACAAATACTTAAAATTCATTTAAACAAAACGAGTGCCTCATATTTGTACAAAGTAGTAACTGGCCAATAACTTCTGGATGTTTTGGTGACTCAAAGGATGTGGTCCCGCGAGGGATTTTTGCTGTAAGACATGAAACTATGGTAGGAATGCTAGTGTAGATGCTATGTTGTATCCTTCAAATAGTCACATCACACTGTTTTTCGATATTTTCAGCAATTCTTTATCAAGTCTTTGAACCAGACCAGACACTAAAAGATATTCAGTCTCAGCAACAGACTGTCAAGGTGTGTTTACATGACGATTCTTGGTTGGAGTTGTGTTTTTACTAAGAGGATCGTAGTTGGAATGGCTTCTAGTCTGTTCATGATTTGAAATATGTTTTTGCAGAGACTATACACTTTACTCAAACTCTGACTATACAAAATGGGTCACCTCTTTTAGCCAATGAAATACAACATTGATATCCGTTCAAGTTGCTTGTATTTTTGGCGCTGTTAACATTACGAGATATGATTGGTCACTTCCATGTTGTGTTCCATTAATTTTTTGTGTTCAAAAATGATCAATCATACTATGAATCATTTCATTGATCTTGAATCGGTGATGTAGTGAATCGGTGTGATTTTTACATCCGTTTTTTGTTGTACACCAAACAGACTTTGTCAATGTGGAAGCAATTCCCATTAATCATCCCGGTTTAAACACACCTTTACGCCAACCCGCTAGTATTCAGGTTTGTACTGTCACTTGGGAGCTGAAATAGGTGCAAGTAAATTTGATGAAATGCCTTTGTTTGTTCTTACATTTTATGCCTTAACAAGATAGGCCATCTTTTGTAACAATGTTACACCATCCCATTGTTAATTGAAAAAGATTTACAATGACCTTTGAAATTCATCTCATAATACCACGGATAATAGGCCTTTTCAACCACTCCTCAGACAAGCTAATAGCGCTGTGTTGCGGTTGCGTTTCTTTTTCCCATTGCTAGCAGCAGCCAAAACCTATCCGACTATCCGACTTGTGACAAGAAAATATTGGCCTGCAATATAGCAATAACTGAGCCAATGAGTGATACAGCAAAGGAAAAACATCTTGCATAAATTGTTTGCTTGACGAGGTTCCCAGTTGTTACTAACACCACCATGTCTGAAGCTCATCAAATGAGAGGAAGGGACCATTTGAGATGACTAATATCTGAACCAAGGAATATCTTCAACCATTCTTCTCATTTTAATCCTGCAAGCTCTAACATAGTTAAAAAGCATCCCTCGAAAATCTTTTAAGACGCGAGTCTGAAATCATTAAATACATATTACTCAGATCTTTTATAAATCTATTATTATTTTAACTTATTGATGAAGCGTGAAAATCAGTTACTTAAACACTTTCGCTGCCAAATTTTCCGAATATGTTTCCAGGAAGATTTGTAATCCAGGATTATTACTTCAGTGTTAACAGTAACCATAGTCACTTAACTGGAAACAACCTTTGCTGTTGCTGCCATGACTGCTTCTTAAAGTGATTGAAATCTTATTATCTAATTACCTTAACTTATTGGTAGCCCTAAGCACTGAAAGCTGACTCAAGGAGCAGCCCCTTTAGTGTTTTATATGATAGGAACTTGCAAATGGCCTCTGCCCAGGATACAAAACCAAGACATTGTATGCTGTTGCTTATTGCGGCACACGTAAGGAACTCGTATTTCAAGTTTACATTGGCCCTTTTTACTGGATATTTCATTTCCTTTTGATTGTTTGCTGCATCCAATTCAAATGATTTACGTAATTGCACGACTTTCCTTTTGATTGTTTGCTGCATCCAATTCAAATGATATATCACGTAATCGCACGACTTTCCTTTTGATTGTTTGCATCCAATTCATATGATATATCACGTAATCGCACGACTTTCCTTTTGATTGTTTGCATCCAATTCAAATGATGTATCACGTAATCGCACGACTTTCCTTTTGATTGTTTGCATCCAATTCAAATGATATATCACGTAATCGTACGACTTTCCTTTTGATTGTTTCCTGCATCCAATTCAAATGATATATCACGTAATCGCACGACTTTCCTTTTGATTGTTTGCTGCATCCAATTCAAATGATATATCACGTAATCGTACGACTTTCCTTTTGATTGTTTCCTGCATCCAATTCAAATGATATATCACGTAATCGCACGACTTTCCTTTTGATTGTTTGCTGCATCCAATTCAAATGATATATCACGTAATCGTACGACTTTCCTTTTGATTGTTTCCTGCATCCAATTCAAATGATATATCACATAATCGTACGACTTTCCTTTTGATTGTTTCCTGCATCCAATTCAAATGATATATCACGTAATCGCACGACTTTCCTTTTGATTGTTTGCATCCAATTCAAATGATATATCACGTAATCGTACGGCTTTCCTTTTGATTGTTTGCATCCAATTCAAATGATATATCACGTAATCGCACGACTTTCCTTTTGATTGTTTGCTGCATCCAATTAAAATGATATATCACGTAATCGCACGACTTTCCTTTTGATTCTTTGCATCCAATTCAAATGATATATCACGTAATCGCACGACTTTCCTTTTGATTGTTTGCATCCAATTCATATGATATATCACGTAATCGCACGAATTTCTTTTTGTCCGCAAACTTCAAGTTGTATTTTTAAAGCTGAGGTAAACTGAGGTAATTTCCATTGCTTTACCTGCGTACTACCTGCGTCATTTGACGTGATAGACTGATTGTTTACCATAACTTAGGCTATTAGCTCCAAGGAACATCAATAACATTTAGTCTCTTGAGACATTCAGAGTTGTTTTGTCATCAAAATTGTTACAAGTCTGAGGAATTTTTCCTCTTTTCTAGTTGCAGACCTCAATCAATGTTGATCGTCTTAACCACAGCTGTGTGTGAATTTTTATAAACAAACTAAATGTATTGCTTACATGTATATCGGTATTACTTTAAACAAGAATTGAAACATGTCAGGGATTGCATAGCCAGCATAGGGTAACTTACACATTTCAATGTAACATCTCATTCTGCCGATTAATCTTGCACTTTGCTATTTAGACGACCTACAAAAATATCAACACATTGTTGAAATATGCAATGTTTATAATTGGCTGATGTATGTATATACATCGAATGATGCACTGGTAACTGTGCCAATGGTTCTCTCGTATGACCGTGACGCTAACTGCCCTAACGTGTTAACACTGTTAGTTCTATAATTAGTTCTGTAGTATTGAATTAGTTCTATAATTACTTTTCATATTGCTGTTTGGCTCTACTTGTTGTTTTCTTATTCAGTTGTTAGAATGAACAACCTGAACAAGCTGTTAGACTTACTGATCTGAGATCTGATCAAGACTTCTATTACAACTAAATACTAAAGTTTAACAAGCATGTTTCTAGAGGGTGTCATTTTTAAGTTAATATTCATTGCGTACAACAAAATTATTTACACCGCTACAGTATGCGTTATGTAAAAAGAGTTGTTTCTTTCAATACACATAATTTACGTTACTATTATTTGTTTTTCATCTCATGGTCTAATTTGCTCTACATGGCATTGACTGGTGTAAATGAGAATAATATCTATCTGCACTAAATCATATTTCACTTTAAAGGTTGACTTGCAACAAAATTCACATTACATTTATTTGGTATCACAAGATTCACCATGTCTTACTCGGTTGTGTTATAGGTGCAAAATATGTGGAAATGTGATTACAAGCTCTTAAAAACTCAAAAACGAAAAGCCTCTGTAGATTGGAATCTCTTTATTTATCTGACGTATTCATTACAGTTTGGATATTGTCTTGTCACGTGATGTTCTCAAGTGAGTTAAAAGGCCAATAAAAAGCTCAATATAAAACTTATCATAGCACTAGTTTATGACAAACACTTCGGGTTTTACCGAAGACCCCGTATTAAATATAGATGCTCGCTACTTTACAGTTTTGTTTCGGCTTGGTCTAATCGTCTAGATGTAATCTGATCATGTGACCCAATACTTCGCAAATAATTTTTGCAGCAATTTTCGATTATCACAGGTGACCAACAGGCTCGTCATGATTATCAGACAATGATATGTACTCCTTCGAGGTAAGGTTAAAAAATTTAATGAATTTTTACGGTAAGATATCACTGCTAGAAGTGACAGCATTACAATGACGATAAAACAGACGCGTAAGAACAATAGACATGGTTTTATTGAATGCGTGAAGTATATTTGTGAAAATATTTTGACGAATAAGGTTGCATGAAAGTGTAAACAGAAATCGTCTAGCACAACTACGTCACATTTGAGCCATTTTGGAAAGGGAATCCAAACTACAGCGGTGTCATGTGGCTGCGATTAACTGTTCGTTTTTGAGCTTTTAAGAGCTTGTAATCACATTCCTACATATTTTGCACCTACAATACAACAGAGTAAGACATGGTGAATCTTTTGATATCAAATCGGGCCTGTATTCACTGGTTGCAAGTTGGGGCGGCTAATATTAGGCGACTAGTTACGAACACCTGAAGGTGTTGAGAGGGGGCGGTGTAAGCCCCCAACAGGTTTCTCTTATGTAGGGCCTCAGCCGGGCCTCTCATGTGAAGTTTTAAAATTTTTTATCGGAAAGTATCAACATTTTTCTATTTTATGAGATTTGTTTTGTTTTAGGTGATGTGACTGACGAAACGTTTTTTAATTAAAATAGGCAAAACTTGACCGCAGTTTAAATGCTCAGAAAAAAGACATTTTTTTCTTTTGAGCGTTTTAACAAAGATCAATTTTGCCGATTTTATTTTAAGTTCATACGGAGGTTTCCACGCTTTCGATAGGACATGGCCAACCGGATGTTTGGTAAAACTTGATATTTTGCAAACCTTTATAAAGGTCGTTAACAAGAATATTTTTCCACTGGTGATGATAATAATGTTTCCTAAGAACTACTAAAAGTTGATGTTTGTCTCTATGGCTTGGAATAAAGTGATATTCTACAGCGATAAAAACCGTCTCCATAGCCGTTGGGCAAATAACTTTTCGAATAAACGATGTTGAGGTCGAGTTATCTGAAGCAATTTGTCATTGAGTGGGAACGGACCAAACAAATCCGTTCGAGTTAACCTTGTGTTTGAGATGAAATGTTACATTTATGCGAGGGCAAGTTATCCGAGTTTGACTGTACTTAGCCGTGGAAAGTTCCTAAAAAGCTGGGGCGGCTCAGCCGGCCAGCCGCCCCAGGGAATACAGGCCTGTATCAAATAACTGTAATGTGAATTTTGTTGCAAGTCAACCTTTAACTTTGTTGGAGAAAGGCATATACATATAAGAGATACGATGCTATCAGCCTTCTGTAGCTGAATAACACATTTGCTATCAATGAGAATATTATTTGAATTTGTAGAATTTATGTTTCTTTTATACTGAGTTGATCTAAAGACCTTATAAAAATAAGACAGAAGTAATGACATGCTTCTGTCATGTAGTGACAATGCTTGGTAGTGTTCTCATGCTCTCTAGAAACACACCACCAGGACTAGTTTTTTATAAGCTGCCTTGGGCGGTCCTAACACTTGTCTAGGGCTTCATCTGGAATTGTCAGATTAACCCGAAGGGATGCATTTTGCAACACGTCCAGTCTGACAGAGCCAGGTAGCCATTTCATTTGCCCGATGTGCAAAGGACAGAGGGGGATCTTTAATGTGCCCACATCGTCAGTGTGGTACATGGGGCCTCCAAGTTATGGTCTAGATCCGAAAGACCCAGCAATTTAGGGTTGAAAACTTGCTGAGGGCTTTTTTTCAGATTGGCATTAAGCAGAGCTCGAACCACCAACCCATTGGATGACAATCAAAGGCGCTACCACTACCCTGACACATTGACAATAAGACAGAACACAAGTGTATATAATTTTTTATAGCATACATGTATGTCTCCATAGTCACTGATTCCCTGCTTACTTGAAAATCATGAGTTTTTGGACTATGCCAGATAGACAGCAAGAAGGGATGCCACAATTTAAAGCATGAAATTTATATAAAATGTTTGTTGCATTTCTAAGTCAGTGTCCCAGCGAGTCATTGCTACTTTTTCACATATCAAAAGTAACAATACAAATTTTAATACAAATATATGAAATAAAGTGCCTGCTATAGATTATATTATTTGACTTTATTGTAATATGGTGCAGATTGTTTATCCCTATCTTATCATTTTGCTGTCAGAGTCTGAGACGGTTTTTAATTCTATTAGTTAGTGCTGCGAAAGAGCTTTTCATAGTAGAGAAAGTCAGCATATATGATTTATCGCTAACATATATATAGCTCACTAGAAAAACTGGTCACCATAATAATACAGGTAAAAAACACGCTAAAATACATGTACTTTATTTACAATCTAACAGCTTATTAATTTATGAAAATAAGTTTCAGAAAAATTAAATTGACAGCACAAACTAGTGTCAGGAACAGTGGAGCTTCTAATATATAGTAGCCAGAGATTTTCAGCTTTTGAAGCTTGAATATCTGAATATATCTGAATATATCTGAATATATGTATATTTCTTTTGTTTTCCATAGCTAGTACTATCTGCTCCAATTTCTTGTAGAGCTCTTGTATTTTAGTTTTACTTTACTATATTAACTTATAACATCATAGAACTTTAGTCATAATTATTACAACTAAAGTTTTACTATATTACACAATCAAAACAGCTTTAATCATTTATATAATTATTAGAACATGTGCATAACAATCTAGATGCCATGATTTTATAATGTTACATAGATCAAGCTAGTAAAATCAGGTTCTTGAAATACCCTATAACATATTTGTCTATTTACTGATCAGCATCCTGTTTTTCCATTGATTTAAATATTTTGCTTTCTGCATAAAACATATTATTTTCTAAACTTAACATACAAAAATTATTTGCTTCAAGGCGCTTGTCTGGGTTGTCAACTCACAATTAGGCTTGAGAAGACAATTGCAAGCATTGTTTAGGATTACGATCAGAAAAGGTAGGACAATCTTTAATTCTCATTTGCATTATGTTAAATTTTTATTTAATGCTTGTTAACAGTTTCCATATCCATTTCATTTTCAACTATTTGCACAGCTACTGTTTATCTGGATCAAAATGAAATTGCTCCCAGTTTTTCTCGAACATCCTAATAAAATTCTTTCGCTCTTTGTATTCATTGCACATGTGTATTTAACATTGGTTTTTGACTACATAGTTTAAAGCAATCGCCAGACATTTGACAATAAAATAGAAACGACCCAAAAAGTGATTATATCGCATCACAAAGAAGTTAGCTGTTAAATATTTGTCTTTGCGTAGACAGCGGTGAAGACACCATTCTCATAACTACTAAAGCGTTCGTAGCTTATCGTAGTTTAACTTTAGGGGTAAATATTGAAACGTCTTTAGACTCTGTTGAGCTCATATGGAAAGCTATTGGATGTTTTATACACTAAGTACTACAAGTAGTCATCTTATGCTGAATAGCATAGGGTAGTTCATATTGTCAGGGAGCATATGCATAGGCTCTTTTCTGGGTTTTGAATATTTTGTTCAAGTGAACCTGCATTGAATGAAAACAAAGATTTCATGGCCACAATATTAGCAACATTGATATTGGGACCTTGGGTTGAAAGGTTGCTTTTAGTAAATTTAACTTTAAATAGCTGTTTTAGATATACATACATTGTAAATGTATATATATATATATATATATATATATATGTATATATATATGCTAGCTGTGCTTCCCGGCATTGCCAGGGTATTAAAAATCAGTTTATAAACAATGAGAGGTAATGAGAATCGCCTGCGACTTGCTATTAGCCTGGCACATTGCCAATGGACATTTTGAGTAAGCTTACTAACAAGAGCCACTGCTTCTCATGACGCTGCGTCGTAACGGAAAGCAGCAGCATATTTACTCCCATATAGCGACATATATCACCTAGTGAATCCATCAAGCTCATGTGACTGAATTAGTAAGGTTTCTGCGTGCCCGCTTTGAACTCGTCAGCGCTTGCAGGCACGCTAGCAAATTTCCACTGTCCAATTTTAAAACCTAATGTTTCTATGAATCCTTCAACGACCATAATCATCGAGCTACAATGTTTTAATAATTTTACTAGTTCCAGCTGTATATAAGTAACCAAAACTGGTACAAACACTTTATCTGAAGATTTCTTTTACCAAGCATGAAACTAATAGTAGTCAAGTGTTTTATCTAAATTTATAGTCTGTTTTATTGATTTTATATAGATTATATATATATATTATTTTCCCTATATATGTAATAGAAGAAATGTTAGGAGTAAAGTGAATTTTTAGTAAAAGCACTACAAATCTGTTTCATGCGATGCACTATTTAGGCGCCGGTTTGACTAAAATGAAAAGTTGCATTGCGATGCAACTTTTCATTTTAGTCACACTGCGCCAGTTAGACAATTTATCAGCTGTTTAAAAACAACAGCATTGTATTTGTAGTTTTTATGACTAAATTTAATGATAAGAGAGATAACTCCTGTAGAACATTTGCATGACAATTTGTCCTGTGTTTGTACCAATTCTATGTTACAAGCTCTTGATCTCTTTTGACTGGCCGACTGTGGTAGACCACCATCTGAAGTTTTCTAGAACAAGTCCATTTGTTACAAATCAATTGTTGCAAAACCACATATAATTTAAAAGTATAGATTGTTCGCAGAATTGTTGGAATGGTAGCCATGTCCCGCTATGTCCTGCAGATAAATCGGCCTAATAACATGGATTTCTTGCCTGCATACGCGTACATAGCCTGTCTTCACAAACTGTTCTTTTTGCGGAGTTGTTCCACCGTCCGCGGTGTTGCGTTGCTCGCCCGCTCGACGGGGGACAACTCCACAAAAGCAACAGTGTGTCAAGACAGGCTAACGCGTACATCGTGTTTGATTTTACGTGAGCACGTGTTTTTGTTACCCGCTTCAAACGTTTGATGCTTGTCCAATCATATCCGATCTCGAAATTCGCTGCGAAACTACATCAACTTCCTTTCTAAATAATCTTCCAAAATGTCAAAGAGAGGTAAGTTAGTAATAAAATTTAAATCTCGTCTCATCTACTATGGTATTTAATATTTGCTCAAAACGTTGAAGTAGGCTGTTAAGTTGGTTTTTGCTGTTGAAACTACATGACATTTTTTGTATTTTTTCAAATTGAAAGAGCTACAAGTAGGTCTTTGAAGTAATTGTATACAGTTGGGCGACAAGGAACATGTCTATTTAATTTTGCACGATCTTCGATCTGATTGCTAGACATTACAATGGGCCGCTTGCATGGGGTTTCATGTAATCGTCATGTTAAATACTGTAATGTTTTGTGTGTGATATAATATAGGGCCTACGTGCGTGTAATTGTACTTGACATTATTTTTGTATCACTTTTGACCAGCAATTAGCCAACCCCCATCAGTGACTTGGTAAAAAATGATTATGTTCGTACAATCGCTAGAAATTTGTCTCGTTTTGGCTTTCCTCAAAAGTCTGGTTTTAAACTTGAAGCAATCAAAGATAGTAAAGTATAAATGTTCTGTTTATTGTGACAGTATTCTTTGTCAGCATGTTCTTCCACATGATCACCGTTAAGTGTACTAGCCAATTGATAACAAGATTTATATGTAATAATATAAAATTTAAATTTATGTACTGATATGTATCTACGAACACACGCCTAAACTGTTAATCTTAAAAAATTCAAATTCTCAGCTCTGCTTATATAGTACCTAGGAAACCAATTATCTAGTTTACCATGAACATGTATGTTTGCCATAAGTGGACAGTTGGTCCGAATGTTTAAATCTGCACTAAGTTTTATATGATCACCAAGCACTGAAATATTTGTCGAGTAATAGTAAATTGCAACTGAGTAATTGAAAATTGGCTTTGTGATATACTTTGTTCAAGTCTTTCTGGTAATATTTGTATAAGGGTTTTCCACGCACATTGGTGTGACAAAACTTCATGTTTTATTTATTGAAATAAAACAACAGCGGAACAGATTTGCTCGATGGAATTTTTTAATGTAACATGGTACCTTGTGGTCAAGGCCTTTAATTTGCTTGCAGGACGAGGAGGATCGGCCGGAGGAAAATTCAGGATAGCCCTGGGTTTACCAGTTGGTGCTGTTATGAATTGCGCCGACAACTCAGGTATGTAGAAGTCTAAAGTTGAAACTAGCCAATTGTAGTAGGTGTGTGTGAGGTTTAACTGTAGGATCTGTTGTTTTGGTGAATGTGGTTGAACTGCCAATAAAGACATCAACGGTGCTGATTATGTTTCTATCGGGTACTTTTAAATTTGAAATAATAGCATGTAATCGTCAACTTGCTAATTTTATACACCCACATGAACATTTTGGCTGCAGTGATTACATTGTTGCTGACCACTCTGTCAAAAGTGCTAAGTCCAACTACTTGTCTAATTGAATATTTATGCTAAAAGCTTACAAATATTGTTGTGGCACAAGCAGACAATTTACTGATGATACAACTACAAAATGTATGTGAAAAAGTCTATAAAAAGTAATTATATTTATGTATTCATCAACTTTTTCTTTGAGGCTGCATTGTTGTCTATCTGTTCCACCTTGTCTGAGATTTAAAATTGTAATCCTAAAGTTTACAACAGCCAAAAAATTCGGTTTTGCAGCCTTGGCTAACTTTGTATCAAATGATAATTAACATTGGTTCAAAGCGATTTTGTTAATATGATCGGGGTAGTTCTGGAACTAGCAATTCGTCTCGATAAGTATTCCTCCAAGCTATAAAACTGTAACGATTACCACTCGTGCTTTTACTAATGCCACGCATCTACTCTTATATGAATGGTCCTCATTTTTGATTTTTTTTATATATCAGTCTTATCAAACCTCTGCATATGAAGTTAATCCACGCCGAGATATACTTAGTACAGTGGAACCTCGGTTCTCGACCAATTCGGTTTTCGATCAGAGTTTTTTAGATTTGTTCTTCTCGGATCTCGAACATAAATTCGGTTCTCGACCAAACTGGAGCATGCGCATTGGAATTAGAACAGCTGCGGAAACAGCATGGAAACACTCATTTATAAATGGAGAAGCAATTTACGCTTCATAAATTCTTTACAAAAATGGTGGAACCATCTGGGACAACGTCTCCTCAACCGAAGAGATTTGCCAGGGAGATAACCCCTCTAGTCGAGTTACCCTAAATTGTTATGGAGGATTGTCTCTCAAAAATGTAAAATAAATGTGCTATTGCTGTTTATATTTTCTTTTTCTTACGATTTTTGATGTAACTGATCTGTTGCATTTTTTGCTGTTTCATTATCAATTTTTGGTATTGTATCTTAAAGGTTTACTTGCAACAAAATTCACATTACGGTTATTTGGTATCAAAAGATTCACCATGTCATACTCTGCTGTGATGTAGGATCAAAATATGTACAAATGTGATTACAAGCTCTTAAAAGCTCAAAAATGAACGATTAATCGCAGCCATTACGAAAGCACCGCAGAGTAGAATCTTTTTAATTTGCTGGCGTACTCCAGCCAACTTGGTTATTGTTTCGACACATGGTGTTATTACGTGAATTGAAAGGCCAATAATAACAGGCTCAATATAAAATGTCTCGTAGCACTAGTTCATGGCAAACACTTCAGGTTCTATCGAAAAGCCCGTATCAAATATAGATGCTCGCTATGTTACAGTTTAGTTTTGGCTTGGTCTAATAATCTAGTCGTAATCTGGTCATGTGACCCGTACATCTTGCCAAATAGCGTGAATAATTTCTGCAGTATTTTTCGCCTAACACATGTGACCAACAGGCTTGTCATGTTTATCAGAGGATGATACGCATTCCTTTGAGCTAAGGTTAAAAAATTAAATGAACTTTTATGGTGTGTTCTGAAATGTCAGTGCTCAAAGTGACACCGTTACAATTATGATGAAATAGATGCGTAAGGACAATAGACATGATTTTATTGAATGAGTGAAGTATATTTGTGAAAATATTTTGACGAATGAGGTTGCATGAAAGTGTAAACAGAAACCATCTTGTTCAACTATGTCCCATTTGAGCCGTTTTGGAAATGAATTCCAATCTACGGCGTTTTCATGATGGTTGTTATTGACTGTTCGTTTTTTAGCTTTTAAGAGCTTGTTATTTCATTTCTACATATTTGCACCTACAACACAGCAGAGTAAAACATGGTGAATCTTTTGATACCAAATAACTGTAATGTGAAATTTGTTGCAAGTAAACCTTTAACCTAGAATGTTTTCGATGTTTTAATAGCAAAACATACGAAATGTTTTCTTTTTGTGTTATTTTCATCATCATAGATACAAAATATTTTATTAAAAATAAACACGATCTATATCTACCCGTTTTTATTTATAGTATGTAGTACACAGTGCAGTTTTAACGTGTAAAATGTTGAAAAAATACTTACCGAAGTTGTTTTTCGCCTCGGAACGAATTAAAATTTACATACATTTATTCTAATGGAAAAATTGTTTCGGATCTTGAACAACTCGGTGTTTGAACAACCTTCTGGAACGGATTATGTTCGAGAACCGAGTTTTCACTGTTTGTTAAAACCGTCATTGAAAAGTGTATTTACTGCTGCTTTACTTGGAGACAGGAGAACATATGTGGTGGCTAAGTGATGTGTAGGTATTGAGGTAAAGGAAGCCATAGCGACACATGTCATAACCTACTCTAATGCTAACTAGGTGAAGTTTAAACCAACTTAATTTACACGTAACTGCTAAAACATCTTTGAATAAATAATTCTATACCAAAAAATATATGCAGCCAAATTAAAATTAGGTAGTAGCGTTTTGTCGATGGCCGCAACATCAAACAACAAGAAGTTAGATGCCATTTGCTGAAAAATTGACTGTTTCTCATATATTTTTTGCTGCTAACAGGCGCCAAGAACCTTTATGTAATCGCTGTTTTCGGCGTAAAATCCTGCCTTAACAGACTACCAGCTGCTGGTTCTGGTGATATGGTTCTAGCCACAGTAAAGAAGGGAAAGCCAGAGCTCAGGAAAAAAGGTGAATAGTTTTACTTCTGCTAACTCACATTCATAGGCTTTTCTGACTGATACAATTGTGATGTGACATCTTACCCTCATCATTCATTTGATTGTGTGTAAATAAAGTTATACATTGATCTGCTGCTACAATCCGCTTGTGAACTGGATGTTAATGCAAGTATTTCAATTGAATTAGTATTCTGGTATAAAATTGTTTCGTCAAGAATTTTACCAATTATGGTAAGTTTTGAGCAGAATGTGATAGTGTGATTCCACTGTCACACCTCTGTGCAACTGTGGTTAAGGTATGCGCTGATCTATCAGTGTAGCCTGCTACTTCTTTTGACAATAATACTTTTGTTAAAATCAGAAGTTTGCTAATACCTTCGCAGCATTTCTTTACATTTTTCTTAATAATATGAAGCCTGTCGTAGCTTGTTTTCTAGTTCGTTATTCTGTTAACTTTTCAAAATGATATATTTGGTGATTTTTGTCAAAACTTATCAATTGGGCTGCGACTCAGTTGGCTGTTAAATACATTTTCAAGTTGGTTAGGCCAGCGTATTTAGGTTGGTCATTCAGGCAGTCAGTTCATATAATTCAGGAATTCCGTGATTGGTAGCAGCATTCTATTAGTTAGCAATTTCCTGGTGTCTGACTGACAACATTTTATAATGTAAAACTAAACATTATATATTATATAGAAACCTATTATTTGTTACAAACCATAATTCAATAAAGCGCACCTGGCAATTTAGTACTGACTATTTCATGAAGTCAACTTGTATTTTTGTCACATGTGTATTCACCAAGAGTGTACTTTGTGCGTAATCAGCTATACGGTTTTGAGAGATCTATTGCAGATCATGTCGCAAACCTTCTTGTGTTGAATTCCACATAAAGCATTCTTTCAGATGTTGTAGTTGTGTAAGCAATCTCAGTTGAATCAAATAAGTCATTTTATCTTACATAGGTTTCTCACATATGAAAACTCAAAGCTATGAATAAAGAAAGATATTGTAAGAATGGCAGTAACGTTTTTGAGAATGGTTTTCAGTGCCATCCTGACGGCCTCTGTTGGTGTTGTGTTTAAAATTTCTTGCAATCGAAGCATGGCCATCACATAAAGTACAGAATAAAGATTGGTTTTAGTTTGAGATTTTGATCGCTGGTGTAATGTCGGTTGTAGTAAGCCTTTGCTCAACCTCCAAAAGGACTCAGTGTTTCGTTTCATTGTGAACCAATGTACACACTTGTATTGTTGGTGAAGAACAACTGAATACGAGTGTTTTTATACTTGTAGTAATGCCTGCTGTGGTGATCCGACAAAGAAAGTGTATTCGAAGGAAAGCTGGTCAATTTGTTTACTTTGAAGATAATGCTGGTGTCATAGTCAACAATAAGGGTGAAATGAAAGGTAAACTGTCAACATTTTCCTTGTAGTAGTACATCATTGTCTTGTCCCGTTTAAAACATAGCCTCGGTGGAATATGCATTACTTGACAAACCTCAAGCAATGGTGTCTATATTTTTATTATTGCGCATAAATATACTAATGCAGTAATGAACATACTAAAATAATCAAGCATCACATACAATAAAAATGTTCTTATTGGAATGATATGTAACCTCTCATTCTGCTCTTTTTGTTAGTTTTAACAGGAGTACAAATCCACCTTTTATGTTCCGTAAAGAATGTATCATGCCATATACACTACCAGCTCACTGAACTGTTAACATAATGTTCGGGAAAAAGTGTCTGAGAAGTTGACCTTTTTTCTCTAATGATTACTTCTAATTAGAACAGTCTCAGATTGACCTATCAGAGTGATTATTCTCGCTTATCTCGACTGAGATTGGTTTTTGTCCTGCCAGCATGGACTAAACTATTGTCACGTCATTCAGATTAATAAAAGAAACTTTAGTTATTGAAGTTGTAATTCTTGTTCACCTATTCATATGTGAATTGATCTGCCATTTGCCTGATGACACATCCATTAGTTGTCAACTATGCGTTATGACTAATGCTGATGAAATAGGTCATATATATTAAAATTGTTTTGGTTTATTTCTCTATTAATGTTGAATATATATCTTGTCATTGGTCTATCTAAGCAGTGAAATCATTGATCGCATGGTGATAGACCCTACTCGCTTTTTTTAGACTAAGTCATCAGCACATCTCTTATATCTTATAAAATCGGCCTTTTTTTAATTCATTTACGTTATTGTCAAATAATAGTCCGCGTGCAAGTAATATTTCTTCAAGACAGGCTCAAAATTGCTTTGCTTGCTTTAAGTTTTATAGTCGCTTGAATGCAAAAATTCTTATTCCATTTGCTGAACGCTAATTCTTATTACTTGATAAATGTGCAAATACTGAGCAGTTGGGACCGCCTTGACATGAGGATTCGTTACAATCATTTTTTACCAAGAACAACTGATTTGTCAGATTTCAACTAAAACAAGATTTCGGTTTGTTTCTTTTAATAAAGCATTTAGTTCTCAATGTTGTAAAGAGGTGCTTTTCATGCACTAAGTTAATGAAAGCTAATGGAAAAATATGTTGCGGTAAAGAAAAGCAGATTATGTCATTGACTTTATATCCTAATCTTTTCTAATGGTTGGGGAAGGCTCACTTACCGGAATTCATTAGATAATCCGCCACTCAAAAACTTTAGTTTCGATCAATGTCAAGTTTGCCGAATAATATTTTGCAATCATAGGCAAGGCGCTACAAAGTTGCAGCAAGGCAACGGTGTGGCCTCAACTAGCTTCAAAATGGCCGTAAATGACTAGATCAAACTAAAATGGTCTGCCACCAACATTCACTGATTCGGTAGTATTAGGTTTATTAAATCATTACCATTAAACAATTTATGCAAAATATTTTTTCTTGCAGGTTCCGCTATCACTGGACCGGTTGCAAAGGAATGTGCTGATCTATGGCCTAGGATCGCATCACACGCTGGTTCCATAGCCTAGTTTTCTCCAATTTATACACTTATTTTGTCACAATATACCATCTGACATACACGTTTGCCTTGTATTTCAATCAGACCATCATCGTTCAGATCTGTTTTGTTAGTCATCAAGGTACTATCATATATATAACAATTTGATTTGAAATTCGGAAAAGCCATTAATTGTGAAATGGTTTTTAATAGCTGAGAAGTCACATTGAGCCAATTTGAAACGGCCTTTCTCGTATGTGTTTCTCTAATGACACCAAAAATCAAACTTTTCACATCGCGACATTTTTTGTTGGCATACATAGCTTTATTATAAAAGTTAATCAAAATACATACAACTATGAAAAATGTACAACGTACTGGAAGGGGCCCATGATACTGCCATTAGTCCAGAGTGTACTACAAGAGAATGCATTTCTGGAACCAATAAATTAAAAAGTTTGTGACAGAACTGCAAATAAAGGAAATACAAAATAAACTCAATTTTGCATTTTACAACATTAACCTGGTACTTAGTAGTATATACTGCTAATGTACTACCTGAAAGCTAACCAAACATTTCCGGGCAAGTTATCAATAAGCTTACATGAGCCGGTGCTTCTACTAAAAATGGAGTTGCTTGCTCCATGACAACAATTACTAATCAGGTCATCGATGTAATCCAAAATATGTATTTAATTCTAACCTGAACAACAAAGTTGTAGTTGATTTATAATTATATTGCTTTAATTGTAGCTAAGTGACTGCATTATAACTAAGCATTTCAATGACTTCAAGTAATATTTGAAGAATACCACACCGGCTCATGGAAGCTATATGGTGAAGATGATTGTATCATTGGTAATTTCAGAGAGAGTGGCTGGCACGGGCAGTGATATTATCGCTGTCGATAATATATAATTGTATGTCAATATTTTAAAACTCGATGATGAGTATTAAACATTGCTAGGTAAAATGAGGTCCTGATATGAAAAACAACTCTACTACAGAATCTTCAGTTGGCCATAACAAATATGACATCATCTGTTTCCGAGTTCCTTCTCTCTTTCATTGCTTTTTTAGCAGCCATTAGCCTTTTTCTAGCCTCATCTCTCGCCTTGGCAGCGCCAGCAGGTTTGGTAGTACTAGTTTTGGCTTTGTTTTTGTTCTCTACAGCGACAGCATTTTGGTTTGAAATAAGCTTACAACAAATTGCATTAAAAATTGATCCAAAGCCTAAGATTAGCAAAAATCGAGGTTGTGTTGTGTTCTTGAGATGATGGACAAGCTTTAACAGTGAAAGCAATGCTCTTACAACACATAAGATCATGTTTGTGATGTTGTCACAAGTATTTTTACGCAAATATTAAATGCGGAGCTAAAAAATGTTATAGAATCAGAATATGCCTAGATCATACCAGAGCTAATAAAATAGAAAAAATGATTAACCTGCAAGGGTGCCAGCAATAGACTTGTTTCCTCGTGGAGAAGCAATTTTCTTTGGAAGATCCTATAAAAACATTTAAGTTTTTTTACTGCTGTTTTGCACATCACAATATAGCGAAGCTGTATAACAATAAAACAATGTGTCAGTTTGCTTATTCCTCATACTCACTGAGGCATTCGGGATCGATATCGGCATCCAACCATTACTTCGAAGAGTATCGATATCACTGAAGCTTGCCTCACAATTCTCTACTTGTATGTTAACTAAATCCCAGAAGCCAGCTAAATCTTGAGATGTAGTAGGGAAAGGTTCATCAGGCCCCTGTGTCTACAATCAGATTCCAGTTTTTAACTATTTAACACAGCCATCCATATATTTTCGAAAGCAGCGCAGGACCAGTGGTAGCCTGTCTTGACAAACTGTCGTTTTTGCGGAGTTGTCCCCCGTCGAGTGGAGCGAGCAAAACAACAGCTTGTCACAATACGCACTGCACCCGATGCATCAGCTGCACTGAAAGGGAGTTGTTCTCTTCCGTCTATGCGGCTTGGCTGCGATGTTATGTCGGTCGCTCCATTGGTAATCATAACGGATTTAGCCCAAAAATTTAGGTATAAAAAATAAGATACAAGCGTTTAACCGGAGACCAGTCTCTACGTTAAACTTTAGTAGAACATAAGAACTTAAGCAACAACAGCTACTAAACATGTTGTTATTTGTGCACTTAGTCAGTTTTATTTGTATTTTTGTATCAGTCAGTTTTATTTGTCCTTATTGATTTCATTTTTAATTAATTTTATTCTTAAGTTTGACTAAAGTTTACAACCGAGACTGGTCTTTGGTTAAACGTTACCATCTTAATTTTTTCTACATAAATTTTTGGGCTAAATCCGTTATGATTACCAATGGAGCGACCGACATAACATCGCAGCCAAGCCGCATAGACGGAAGAGAACAACTCCCTTTCAGTGCAGCTGATGCATCGGGTGCAGTGTGTATTGTGACAAGCTGTTGTTTTGCGCGCTCCGCTCGACGGGGGACAACTCCGCAAAAAAACAGTTTGTCAAGACAGGTTAGACCAGTGGCTACAATTGGCTCAGCTCATAGTCAAACAGAAAAATATCTTCCATACAAAGCTGGCTGATAGGTCAAAATTGTACTATTTCCATAAAACTTCTAATCAAATTAAGAGACACATGAAATCGCTAGTAAATGGCCAATCACTTATTACTAACTTATCATGAGTCTGTAACTCCAACATGCCAATTCGAAAGGCTGGCTTACAAGAACTTCAGAAAAGATGTATATATTATCAACTGGGTAGCACTGGTCATATGTTAACATGTGCGACGCAGAATGAATGACAAAAACAAGACTTTAGAGTTAGAGATCACAACACTAACCAAGTTCTTATTGCAGAGGTCCCTGAATTGTTTGAACTTTTTGTTGACAAGGAGATGAGCCTTTCCAGTAGCAGCACGAATCTGTCCACTGACTACAATAGCAGAAATGATCATTACCAATAATCGAATAGAATAACATCGTCTTCCCAACAGCAGATTCTAATGAACAATTGATATATCTACTGTAAAACCTCTAATTGAACACCACCTTTATTTGAATTCCACCTCCATTTGATTGCCACTTATGGGGGAGGGGTTGAAAAATAAAGCGCCATGACGTTCAAATAGAGGTTGTACGTTATATGTATATACTAGCTGCGCTACCCGGCATTGCCCAGGTAATAAAAAGGTCTGAACTGAAAATTTATTTGTATTTTACATATAACAACATTTCCCATGCTAACTTTCAAGCTTCATATAATGAGAATGGAGAGAAGTGTTTTGTGTAGTTGAAATAAATTAAGAGAAAAATAAAACCAACTGTGAAGTTTTTAAAACATTGTAAAACAACTGTAACTTTCAAACTATTAGCCTGGCACATTGCCAATGGAAAATTCCAGTAAGCTGCTAGGCTTTTAATGACGGTACTCCATGGACTCCATGACGTTGCGTCAGCATTGTTTTCCACTACAGTTATTCTACTAATAGCTATAGCCGGAATGCAGACAAACATACAGACATACTTTGAGAAATATATATATATATATATCAAGAGTTTGTCTTTTTGTTGGTCAAACTTGTGTCCTGCTATAGTGATTAAAATCTAGGAATCACAAATCCTTTTGGCATGGAATTTGATCTCGGAACCTCAAGGTCTAGAGGCAGCAAGCTTAACCATTAGACTACAATACCCAAGCATTAAATGATTGTTAAGACATTCATAACATCTATTAAAATACTCACACTTGGGCCAAAAACGCTTGGGGTCATTAACTAGCAAGGTTGACAGTTGCGCATAACAAAACGGTTATTAAGATGACGATTATTAAGATGTCGGCAAACTCAGCAATTGTTTTAGTAACTTTATTAGCTTATGAGGTAAGTTACTTAAATTCATTGGGTAATTATTTTATTACCCGTGCAATGCTGGTCATTCAGCTAGTTCTATGAATCAAAGTAAGCAACTAACTACAAATGATACTGACATGTAAAGGAGTTAAGATCTATCAAATAATGCCAAGACTGCCAACTTTCTAATGGTCCTTCCTGCTTAAAATAATTAAAATTGTTCAACCTCAGGTGTTAGGAAAGAGGAGCAACGTTAAAAAACATCAAAGAGTCAATTTATTCGAGTGTAGCCATAATACTAAATGGATTTTTGTGACTGTAAGGATGATGGCCTTATGGTATTCGCATTCGAACTTGCAAAAAACTGACAATCATATTAAAGAGCACACTCTGACCATTAGCTGTCGCAATAAAATGCTACCAGTAGATTCACTGTCATGTTGCCTGTGTTAGTATATGAACATTAGCCGAGATAGAATTTTTGGAATAAAATGATCAATTCATCATCTCTATTAAACTATTTCACGTGCTTACAAATACTGGATATGATTTAAAAAGATGGCCTGTATTGAAAACGAAAAAATATAATGTAAATTCATTGAATAGCTCGTAGTTCATTACAGCCTTTCTTACAAATTATAATAAACTTTCTTCACGCTACCATCTCTGTAACACATACTAAATAGCTGGGTTTGTAAAATACGTATACAAGTTTTATTATAAAGCAATAAAATTAATCAGTTATAAGGTTTGCGAAATACCACAACGTTGGTGTAACCTGGTAGACCGCTTAGCAGTTCTACACAGTTAAGAGATCGTACTCAGTAACAAAACACCTTTCTAAACAATTTTATACATTTGACTAAAGTCTAACACATGTAATAGTAGACTAGGTTCTGTGAATATAATGGACATGAAAAATGGCACGACTGGCAACGTGTCCGTAGACTTCCAACGATTAATTGAGAAATCATGTCAAGAGAAATGAAACTGATTTCCCTTTTAAACCTTCCAATGTTAAGTCTCTTACAACCACCTTCTAGAGACATGAAGGAGGACAAAACAACCAAAACAAAGAGTTGTGTTCACTTGGAAAAAGTGAGCTAGTCTCACCTTCTTCTGATAGTTCCTCCTGTTGTAAGTAGACTTCCACCTTCTCACACATGGACAGCAATTTTTGTTCTGCCAAGTCCGTTACATTTAGGAACCATTTGCCACTCTACAACAGAGCAATATAACAACAATATATACAACAGGTAAATATAATAATGCCTATGCAAGCAAGCTACTCGAGTATCAGGTAAGTGAGGTGACGAACCTATAGAGATTTGGGACAGAAATAGTAAATGGGAACTTTCTGATACAGGTTTAAATGGAGGATTCCTGATAAAAATGATCTACGGGTATGCATATTGTCAGACCGCTATAAGATTGATACTCAGTTTTAGCGGAGCAACGATATTATGAGAAGTTTGCACTTTTGCAATTGAGTGTAACAACTTTTTGGTATACGTACTCTCGTAAAACAAAAGCGTTGATGAACAATATAACTATTATCAGGAACAGCACTCATTTCAATAATACTCCCAAGTCAACATCTATTTTGAAAGTTTTGTGGCTGCAAAATAAATTTAGAACTAAATTTTAGGAGTTTTCTGCTCCTGAGGATTGCTGAGTTTTACTTGTTTTTGTAAATTAATAGTTATCAGCTTACAAAAAGTAATTTGCTAAAGAGCTGAGTCTAAGATGAGTTACCAGCCAATAGTAAGATCAGCACCATAGGTAACCTTAGACGCTGACTGCCTTCGGGACCACCCATTCACTCACTCAACAGCAGACGCCAATAGCATTGCCGTGGTAACAAATTAATAATATTTTACACAAAGCTTAGACAAAGCAGCAACTATTTATTACTATTTACATGCATGTCTACCATTTATGCACAATCCTATAAAGTTCTTTGCATCCACCATCAGCTCATATCCTTTTCCCTTTGCTTTTCCTCTTTATGAATATTCAGGGCATGACGGATGGTTGAGCGCCTTTTAATAAAGGCGTTTAGATTTAGATTATATTCTTAAAAAATTGTGTAAAAGATTCTGTAGAAACATGCAGATAAATGGCGATCAGTGCACAGATGACCAACATGTACATGTCATCAATACGAAGTTGTTTGCTCCTGTTTTTAAAGTAAACTTGGACTGAAAGTAACTTGACAATACGCCCTCGGGTTATGATGACCCTGTCATATGATTTTTTTCACCCTATGATGTAAAATACGACGATTTTTCGCCATCTCTATACGAAATATTTTTTGCAATCCGATATTAACCAAAATTTCTCTCGAAATTAAAATTTGGCAATTTTTGGATTACGTCAGAATAACAAATATGCTGATATGCTATTTACCGGAATTCCTCAGACGACGAATGAAAGAGATAGAATGCTTGATTTCACTCAGTTCGGCATTATGAGTTATTGTGAGAACGAAACCGAAAACATTTAGGTAATAAAATGGTAGCCGGTAGAAAAATTGAATTCAGTTAAAGTTAAAAATACATACTAAAACTTAACTTTAAATATGTGTTTAGTAAGTTAAATTCAACGTTTATGTTATACATCTGCCTCAAGAGTGGGACTTCCTTCAGTACGAACTGCACATAGTACATTGTAACATGACATTTTATTGCAGATAATAACCATTAAGTACACGAAAGTTACTGTAGGTAACTATATTTACTAAGGTTAACATACTATTTTGTTACTGATTTTTAATATGTACAGCACTTATATAAAATCTTGACAATTTTTACCAGGAGGGTATTTGCTTTAGATTATTATTATATGTTTCATATAGAATATTCGCCTGACGATGCCAGCACTGCAACGAATTAAAATCATATGGCGAGGATCTACTGTATTAGAAATTACTGATCCTGATGGTTGTTGCACCCCTTTCGAGGGAGATGAATTCTTATACCAAAACCTTATTATTTTACTTTAAAATTTTCTATAGCTGATATAAGTTAGTTTGATGCAATTGAAGACCTCAGCGGAAGAACGATCAATGTCACAATACTCAAACATGAGATATAGCCATTTTAAAGTTGAAAAACCTAAGACATTGGTCAGTTTTGCAAAGATAGTTTATTTTAAATAGGGATATCCCTAGACCTGGATCATTTTTGCTGAAAGTTTGTCACAGAGACGAAACTTTGTGGCCAGAACTATCCAATGGAAAATAATCCGAGTGTTTTGAGAAAATGTGACATTGATCGTTCTTCCGTTGAGGTCTTCAATTATAGATTTCCAATACACAAGACACGCGTGTGCGTGTGCATGTGGTCGCACATGATCGCAGAGAAGTAAAAGGTTACAACTAGCTTTACAAATTAATATCAATCCATCAAAAATTTTGCATTCACATTACCAAAGTCTAAACCTAAATAATGTGAAAACTTGCATTACATGCAACATTTCTGGTAGGCCATCAATAGGCTGCCAGCAAAGAGAATATTCTAGAAACCCGTGAAGACTTCTCACAGGCTGTTTTGTACGGAACTCAACCATGAAGTGTTGAAAGCGTTTCACTAAAAAGCATATATTAAATTTGTCTGAAAATGCCGTAGCAACCAAGCATTGCCACAATCCAGAGCATGACGGATGAAAAGTTTTGCAGCCATCAGAATCACCAGGAGTGTTTGTGTACAATGTGTTGAAACCGATTGCAACGGAATAGTTTGTTTTATTATAAAAACATCTTAACAGGTAATTTCTAAATGGAAAACAGTTTTCATTCTGCGCTTCTAGCAAATGCAACCCTTAAAGCCAGCGGACTTGCCCTACATGGATAGAGTGAGACCAACCTTCTTTGATGGTGAATCTTGGCTTGTATCTTCACTCAAACTATTTATGTGTTTGGTCTCCAGTTTTGAATGTGTTATAGACGGGGTAGGCAGAGACTCGTCCCGCAGAGGAAGGGTTAGTTCAGCTCTATCCACCTGATCGATGGAGCCATTGCTAATGTGTTTGTTTACCCTATCGCCCGCATGGTCGACTATCGTTACATCCACATCACCAGCAGACAACTCTCGGTTATTTTTTATGTCTGCTGCGTGATTATGTGAACAAGTTCCTAGGTGTGATCTGTCAACGCTTCCATTAACTTCCGTAGTTGTGCGTAAAACTTCAATATGATCCTGTGGAGTTGTGTTCACACCATTGTCAAGTGGCGAATGTAACCCATTGGTTAGTGAGTTGTCACTAATTGCAATATCGTCCTCTGTAGGCGTAGCACCATTCAGTTTATGTGTTGAGCAGTTTGGGTCAGTAGAGTTCAAGTTAGATATGTTTCCATCGCCTCCTCCATTTGTCGACTCAAAGCTTGGAGCATACGGGCTATAGCCACTAGCTGCGCATGTGAGACGCAGAGAGCTCTCCTGTCTTGACCGGGTAGAACTCGCTGGAGAGGCATCATCGTGGCTAGGTGACGCTGTGGGAGAGCCTAAAAAAGTATTAAAACGCCTTCATTAAAAGAAAGACACTTCATTGTTGTTAGTACTGAGTAAGACAGACATAAAAAGGGAAACACGCTGTGAGGAGTGACTGTTGGCTATCTTAAAAAGAATAAAAAGTCTGTAGTATAAAAAACGGCTAGCATGCCAGAGACGTTATCTTGGGTGTGGTATTATGAGAGCACAAAGGGAATCAGGGTTAGTAACAGCTGCTAGTAATGTTACCTTCTTATCTGACAGTAAAAGCAACACTGTCGACCATCTAAAGTGGTTGATAGAGATATTTAGCCCTTGATCCTACTAACAGCGCATAGTCATCAGTTGGCGTGTTAGTTACTCAGACTTGCAACTATGTGTAGGTCGAAGGGCCATATTGCAACAGAACTCAGTCTATTGATTGAGAATTCCAATGATTTCTCACATCGCCGCATCACTGAAGCCCAGCAGGAGTGAAGTACTATGTTATGTATAAACCTCTCAAGACACTCAAAGCTCTGTTAGACAGATTGGCTGGACAAGAATTACAGACCAACTAGTTCCAGTCTAAACCTAGTCACTGCTGCCATGGTAGCCGTTTGTGATAACATCTTGCAGTATTGCCGCTGCTCTCAACTGCCCAACGATAATCTATACAATTGATCAAAGAGCTGATTATTGATGATAGAATTTTCCAATTAAGGCTAACTAAAAAGGCAGCAACAAACCAGCCACTGCTCCACTGAATCAATCCCTCATGCACTGCGGTATTCATTCATTAGGAATATTTATTACAGCCTTCCGTCATTATTTATAAATTATACGAATGATAAGTACAAAAAATTTCTAAAACCTCAACGAGACCATGAGAAAATTACCAAGGGATAAAATACAAAGTACTCTGGTGATAATCTAAAAATAAACCTAGAATGTCTTGCTGTTTCGATCAGTAAGAAGCTGACATGTTGCGCAAGTCAGCTGATTGGAATGTCAGAAAATGCAGAAATGAACAGGCAGCTGCAGGCAATACGAATAAGTACTGACATACGCGTATGGTCACTGCAGAGAAGCAAAACCAAGTCCTTAGGATTTACACAGTAAAGCACTTCACTTGATAATAATGAATCATTTTTACTTGTCGCTATGCACAGCAATGGTCACAGTCGTGTCAGGGATCGGCACTCTTTCACCCAGAAGAATGCCGTCAAAGGATATCTGAATTTGCTAAAATCACAGTAGCAATAGAGGACATGAGCGATTTGTTATCATTTGAGCTGCTGTATCAATGTTGAGCTGCTGGAGTATTCAAAGCCATTAATAATTAATGTGCCCCAGTCAACTATAAAGGAGCTATTAAATGCAGGTGCCTGCTGACTATTCATCGTGGTTTAGGCGATCCCCTGCTCAGTTTAAATGCACCCGAAATTTGAAGCTGCCTGTCAAATACATGGGCTAGGACAGGCTATTGGATGAGGTGATAATTAAACGAATAGCTAGTATTAGTGGAACCCCTCCTCTGCGTTAGTATGCATAACATAGCCCACCCTGCCCATAGCCACCTCTGTAGGGCCTACTAGCAATACCTTCAGTGTGGTCTACGAGGTAGACTCACTACGACGCATGACAGGCAGGGCAGGTTGCTTAGTTGTCTGCTAGCTGATTATATTGATGGAACATTTTTAGTTACATGGCAACACAGCAATCTACTGTCTAGAACCTGAGAATACCTCAGCTGGGCTCTCCTTTTAATTGACATCAAGGCTAAAGGGAAAGAAAAAAATGTGATGTGGTTTGGATATGAAGATTTTGCCTGGCCCTTCAAGTATCATTTGAAGACATGAAAGAGAGAGTAGTATGCAGTGGCTGACACAAGTGGCTGACACGAGTGGACTGCATACTGAGGGAAATACAGTCAAATTGCTAGCATCAAAAAGAAACGGCAGCAGTTTAGAGACTTGTTATCTAGTGTTGAGCTGATGTTGTAAAAATCATCAATATCAGGGTGATTAAAGGAGATCAGATGAGAGTCTAGCAATGCGGTGGCAGCGATTAATCAAATAAGTGTTTATTCCCCGCTGACTCACAAACTAGCCAGAACTGCTACTAGGTCAGAGCTGTCAAAGCTTCATGTCCACAAATCCAATAGCCAACCTACATTGTATGGGTATGCGGTATGCTGTCAAAAAGACTAGGAAACGCTGGCATGTACCAGAATTCTCCAATCAAATGAGAGATGAATGATGGAATGTATAGAGCAATGACAAAAAACCTGCAGCTGGCAGTCTGGCTCTAATATGAACCATCTTTGACTTGTGAGTAAAAGCAAAGGCTATGATGCATAATTGCATGTCGTTTGACCAGAAAGTGTTAGTTCTGGGTGCCAAAGAATTTTCATCGGATTAACAGACCAGAAAATTTCTACAAAACAGAAAGCATGTGGTACAACCGTTGTGGTATGGGTGGAGAGACCAGAGGCCACACACAGCGACTGACGGGAGTAAGCAACAAAGTCATAGAAGAAACAGATACACAAGCAGTATATACAAGCAGTATATAAAATAAGTTTATGACAAAGTGAACAAGCTCTTAGAAACTAAACATTAGCAAAACTACTCTACAACCTGCATCTTATAAGATAAGATCTTACTGGCATACTACTTGTACAACAATATAGTGTACAACAATAAAATGTACAACAATAAGGTGTACAATAATAAAATGTACAACAATAAAGTGTACAACAATAAAGTGTACAACAATAAAGTGTACAACAATAAAGTCATGGCTACATAACACCGACAAAATACATAAACGATGGGCAGTCGATGTGTGCCTGGACATATGCTACGGCGACGCACTTCGACACTACCAAACAACGTGTTGCATCAACAAATGGATTGACCAATTAGAAATTACCTTTGTCGGATGAAAATGATCATAACCTGGCTGGATTTTCCATTACGGTTATTCGAGTATCGGCAGCATACTGATTATCTATTATAAGTCGTCAACAAGTTGTGATAGTAATAATGCTGGTAAAGCGATTTGCCCTGTTACATTATTTGCTCAGAAAAAAGATGCTTACCCGCTAATAATAAAACTCAGCAAACTACAATAATACTTTAGGTTCACAAAGTGAACCAAACAACAGAAGAATTTAATGCTTAATAGACTCGATCAGTTGAAGAAGGATGAAAGGTTTCATGAGAAGTCCAAGTGGCACTACACTGTGTCCAAGTGTACACTGTCCAAGTGTACACTGTCCAAGTGTACCCTCACATACCTGTTACACGTGAGAATATGTTTGTCTAAATATAAATAGTTATTAGGGCTAACACCTGCTATGATCACTTGAGAGCAAATCTCAATCACAAATGGCTGGAAATTACTAGAATAGAAATCATATTTGTCGATTTGCGATGAACTATTTCGGAAAACCAGATATACCTTAGCTTTTACAAACCTACAAAGATTAACAGCGTCATTTAGACTCACGACTCGTAGCATAGACTCACGACTCGTAGCATAGACTCACGACTCGTAGCATAAACTCACGACTCGTAGCGTGAATCGCTGTTTTCATGACGCTGTTAATCCGCACGTTTATGTCACCATCAAGATGGAAATGGCAAAAATCCGCAAGTCAAACAAGTTCTGTTACTCACTCATTTTACTAAATACTTCAGTCTTGTGAAAGATAGAAATGGCACTTGCGGATGATACCCAAGAAAATGCTGTGCAAGCTAATCCATTTCAAACATTTTTCACACTTCAGACGATCATTTCGATTTGAACAATTCCGAATGCGCCACTATGACCTCTGGCATAGGAATCTTTACCTTTTTTTTAACAAAACGCCCACATTAATCTGCATCATGAGATTGTCCATTGAAATACTTATCGCACGGTAACCCAACGTGCGCACAACTCCCAATTCGCATCATGGAAATAAAGTGAGGCTCAGTCAAACATTGACAGACGACAAAACCCTGCCTTAAATCGGTGTGTAGCTAGAGCTTTACAGATGTATCCAAGAGAACAATACAAAGTCTCTTCAGTGCAAGGTAAATAGTTATGGTTAACATATGGATACATATGGTGTTAGTATTTATACATAGATGCATTAGATGTTAGTATTTATACATAGCTGCATTAGATGTACAGAACAGGTTAAATAAAAGCAGCATGACAAGCACTATAATTGCGATTGAACGCATTTGCTCTTAGCAGATATCGTAGAATATTGTAGAGTTTCAGGGCAAAGAAAATTCTGTTGCTGAGGTGTGGTGCCAATTTAATATACAGATAGAGTGATGTTTACTACGGTTTGCAAAAGCTGCGTTGAACGACAGCTGATTCAATCACCATTTTCCACACCATGTTTCTTCCCATCCGAGAGATGACATCTACTGAAACTGATTAGCAATTCTCGAGGGGAAGATCAGATGGTATCTCTCTAGACAGGACTCAGCTATAAGATTAATTAACTGTAACAGCTAATCGAGTGTCACAAAGCGATTTTCTATTCTAGCCTTGAGACCGGCTCAATCTTGAGTGCCTGGCTGGTGCTACCAGGTTGAAAGAAGATACAGGCATCTCTGAAGCGGCATAAACGAGGGCCTAAATGGGTGGCAACCTCACAACTAAACTCATGTTTCTGAAATGCACCCATTTCTGATTTGGTTTACAAGAATCAATCAAACGGTTCCATACCGAGCTCAGGACTTTAATGTCTTTCATGGAACTTTATTTTCCACCTTTTTCTGTCCTCGTGTCGTGTGATTAAATCTGTTATGTTTTGAAGCACAATATAATCAACCATTCGTGATAAATATAGTAAATGCTGCGATCACTAGTAATACTTTAGTACATTATACTAGTAAATGCGAGCATTGGTTTCACAGGGCAAAACAAAATTGAACATTCGGGGCTTAAGCAGCCTTTCGGCTTTAGTTAGTTCAGTTTTCAACTGTACCTCCCAACGTCAAAAGCCTTAGTTCAGCTGCCGTGTGTTCCTTCTTTATTATAATCTAAGCTGTTTGTGGGACATCATTTACTATCTTTCAAGTTTAATACTCCAATTCAATAGCACTAATGCTAAGCCTTTCACAGGAGAACAGAGATGCTGGAACAAATGCAAGATGGTAGGAACTAAGGACATTGTCAAGGTTGAAGGTTGTGTAACACGGAGATGAGAAACCATCTGGTATCTGATACTTTATTATAAACTTGACAAGTGCCAAATTGTTCCTTTAAAAGAGACATTGGTAGATAAGTCAACTAGGAGAGGCAGAGTCCAGGGCCAGGAGTTACAAGGATAGTAAAGGAATCTGATTATACGGTGAATCATATAAAGAATTGTTCATGGTAGGGGGTGGCATCCTCAGAGAGTGTCTAAAGACGCTTATGTTAGAATCACAACTGTGTCAATAGTTAACCACAACCATCTCAAAATTGAGCGGTGAAAGCAAATCTATAATCGAGGTTATCTATCCCCTCTTACCCTTCAGCTTCCTCTTGTTCCTCCTCGAGTGTTTGACAAATGCGAAGCACCCGATGTGCTTCATCAAGCCGGAGGGCATCACTGTCAGGCAAGTAGTGAAGCGGTGTTACTAGCCAAGAGTGAGTGAAAGCATGTATGTCCGCACTAGTAGTTGAATACCAATGTACGTGTATCAAGTGTTACTGTCAAGGAGAGCGGTGACTGTGAAACTCTCCAGTGCGGTAAACAATAGCTGTATCATCAGGAATATCACCGAGTTGAAGAACGATTCATTCATCAAGGGAGTTTCCTGTGCGTATGACTAGCTGCGTCCTATCAACTGCTCCCTTTCATAGCGCTTACAGCTCATTTGAGCGACTATTTCTAAGGGTGTATGAGCATATTCAAGCGTGATGAATCACTCAACAATCGCTCAATGGAATATGATCTAAAGCTTAACTGTAGTTGCGGGAAGTATGCGAGACCAGACAGCCAGTAGCTGTAGCAACTAAGGCTATCACTGCAAGAGCTCACGTACAAAGGCTGTCCTCAGGGTCAATGTGACACGATATAAGAACAGCCCATAGCATAGTATGTGAGTTATCACACCAATATGTAAACTATGTTAACTATACACCAACCAATAGCTTTCCGAACTGGGACCAATCTTCTTACGAAACCGAATCCCTAGGATGCCTCAATATAAAGAGATATATATCAGACGCAGAACCATTTACCAGGAATGTAGAGACTATTTAAGGAATGTCTACAAGCGATAATAAATAGATGTTATGTGATTGCAATAAAAAGGAATTGGAAGCTTGCAGGCGCAGATAGTAAAATCGCCTGCACATGCTAACACGATGCAACAGGACTTGGCATATGGTCAACAGTGTTGCCATAGCTGCTGTCTAATGAGTCATACCATGCTGAGTCTAGCTTGTGCAATGACAACTACTGATAGTTTAAATAATCCATAGAGTCAGGTAGAAGTTGCGAATGGAAAGAGCACAGGCTACAATATAGCGGATAGAGGAATTCCGGAGTCAGCTAATTTTGAAAGTGTAAGCACACATGTCAAGAAGTGTTAGTAGGCGAAGAACGGAGAAGCTGTTAGTACAAGATAACTAATTGAAGAGTTTTCCACACATGTAATGTATTGCGCAATATTATGCTAAAAATTTTAATCACTGGAATTATCCCTAACACTCTGGTATCCAGCAGGAAGAAGGAGACTTGACACATTTGATTGTTGTTGTAATTCTGTATTCACCCTGCGCAATAAGGTGACTGTCCATGACACAACTTGGATCAACACAAGGCTGATAAATTAGACAATCAACAAAAAATGTAGCTATGAACTGATATCGCACCAGCGAATATCGTCAGAAATTGCATCAAGATTAGATCGCTACAATTTGAAATTTTTATCCTGTTGACAAAATGTTAGTCAAAGAAGAAATTCAACCTTAAAAGATCAACCCAATCGTACCAAAGAGTAGCAGCAGTAAAGTTGCAAGGTAATAAATATGGCAGACAGTTGCAGACAAAGGAGACTGGGTGACCATTGCAGTTACTACTTCAACACATCAATCAATATACAGAATGATCCGTGAAAAGGACTTGAAAAAGTAAAAACCTTGCGAAGTGCCATGGACCAGCTGACAAAAAAATTTATATTTTACAACGATCAATCTTTAGAAATTTGATTAAATTTTAGTACGGGTAGTTGGGGTGATCGCACACTCCTACTTCAGAACAGAGTGAAGCGCCATTAAACACATACATAAATGTGATAAAAACATAACTTCAGAAACTATGAAAAATTACAGTTATAACATAATTGGGCGGGTTTTTTTATATTCCTCACAATAGGCCACTCATTAAAATCTCTTTAAACCAAGTATAGCAGTGATGCAATGTTTCTATACAGTATTGCTGTATAGCTCTAATGTATGGGTAGTGTTTAGAGTAACTCTCTTACTCATTTCTCTGTTAATGTTTAGTTACGTATATTTGCTAGTATTTATGTATTAATACCCGTACAGATATTTGGCAGAACAGGACAAGGAATTTATTACTGCTATTGGTGAGGCAATGACATGATTCATTACAGTAAATGTCAGTGGTTTTTACTTGATTTTTGGAATACCAGGTTTTTTAGTGAAGTTTTTCAGTTTCAACTTTCCATTTATGCATTTCCATCGGCCTGCAGCATTGAGGTCAGACAAGGTCAAATACCCCTATAAAAAAGACCTGCTAGACAACCTTGAACAACTAGGTACTATAAAGCTAACCTGTTGTATTTAGTGGGTTAGGAACAACTTGAGACAATCTGAACCAACCAATGAATAGCCAGCGAGGCTAATTCATAGCGGCAGCAGGCAACAAGAGGTGATCAAGCAATAACAGTTACTGCACCACCCATGAAGACAGGCCAGTATCTGAGCAACCATAAACTCTGTTGTGTTACCATTTAAACTGCCTGATTTCCTGTGGCTCCTTTGAATTGCAGTGTCGCAAGTAGTTGCGCATTACTTTACACGCCGCTTTATGTAATAAGCGTGTACAACAGGATTTGGATAAGCAGGAAACTGATAAGAGGGTCTACCATTAAGCCTTAGTTTCATGAGCGTAGCTCTGTGCAAAGACCATTGGTTAAGAGGTTTTATAGGCAAACACGACTCAAATAAAAGAGGCCAGGAGAGCCGAAGAGGAAAACAGATTCAAGGAGCGGCCTGCAAAGGCACATAAAAGCATACACAATTATGATCAAACATTGTGCTGGTGAGGCGAGCCCATCGATAACACTGCGCAAATATTATACTATTGACAAAAGCATCTCTTAACAATATAGTTTAAACAATGTATTAACTCCAGAGTTTTCTATTTGTAACAAGGTAAAATATGCCTTCAAGTTACGCCCGCGAAAAACAACACTGGGACGTACACCCTATTTGATGAAACATGCTACTGCACCGTCTTCCCTATCGAGCTATCGCTCGCCAGCCCTTCGCCCACATCGCAAGGGGAGGTATGCCAGCCGGTTAAATCAAAAGTGGAGAGGCCATCACGCTAGCCAGAGCATATACAGGGTCAGATTACCTCATGGCTACAAAGACTGGCAACAATACCGAGATAGCAAACAATACTGATCATGCTAAGAAATGCGTGCGAGAGTCAAGCAACAAGCTCTACAGTTAGCATTACATAGACTGAGAGAGGCAAATACTGTGTAAAAATTAAGAGGGGACATGGCCTCTGTACCACGGAATTGTATTATAGTTCCTAAAGAGTTGAGGAAAAGCTAGTGAGCTAGTCTATCACGAGATGGCCAAAAATCTGTTTTAATCTGTAGCTTAAAGGCTGGTTCACACTTCGGTGATTCACACCGAAGTATTCACACAATACTTCGGTGATCGTCGATGATAACCATGTTCACACTATCACATACCCATCCGCGTTTGAATCAGGAAATACTCTGTGACGTAGTGTTATCTTTTTAAATTTTTGCGAAAAAACTTCTGTTGTCGCTTGCTAAAATCTAGTACCGCAGAGACTATCATAAACGGATATGAATAATTCACTCTATCCGAGACCAGGAATTACCATCACCGAAATGGTTTACATTTGAAAGGCGGTCGTCGATGCTCGGCAAAATATCAGGAAAATTTGACAGCAGCAAACTTACTCGACATTTCCGCGATACTTCATCGATACCATCAATTCACGGTTCATATAATTGACGATGGATACCGAAAGGGAAATTGCTGACAAACGGCAATATACCCGAGGACACTTGTGTCTTCGTCTCATCTAACTTTCGCGTTTTCGCGGAGTCATCCTCTCATGAAAATTTCATTAGCAAAACTAAACTATCATAACAAACGAGCGAAAACGCGGAATTAAATAGCTTTGTTCATTGATAGTCCAAGAAACAAATAGCAGCAAGCGATCAAATTGCATTATCGATCTCGCCCACACAATTCTACCTGTGGTTCACAATTACAAACTAGTCCCAAATAGAACCAAACCTGAGGAATCTAATTATGTTTGTTCCAGTGCATTAATCTTCACATCACTATATTTTCGCCCTCATCAGAGTTGCGAAATTAAGTTGCAGCAAAATTTTACTCTGTATGCTGCTCATGAAACTAAATACTAGCGAAATATAAGTGTCCTAGGGTAGCGTGAACCAGCCTTTAGCCTGAAAGTTGTACCAACTTAGTAAACAGTTACTATGTAGCGCGAAGGATATATATTACGGTGCTTACTTTAGTTATTCCTTCAGATAAGAGCTTGCAATTCCGAACAGCCTTACAATGCCTGTGAGCAGAGAGCAGTACGGACGATGCTGCTATGGTAAGTGGTAAGAATGCATCAAGAATGCAAGGAAGGCTGTCCCATCAATGCAACAATAAGAGCAAATGCTGTGTCTGGAGAGTAAACCAAATGAAACAACCACTATGCTTCCACTGTGAAGATGATGCTGATTTAGAGTTGTGTACACATTGAGTTACCTTGCGACAAGCGTTTCAATGGACATCCGTATGTTGCGGACTCACCCAAGCGCTTTATCAAAAAAGATAAGAAATTCTACGCCAGAGGTCATCTCATTTAGCAGCACGGTTCATACTTCAAAATCGGAAGTTGAAGTACGGAAAATGTTTATAATAGAATAGCTTGCATGGCATTTTTGCGTATCCTTCGCAAGTGCCGTTTTCATTTTTTGCAAGCATTTTTTCCTTCAGCGAAAAATTTTCGAGGAACAAAACTCGCTTGACTCGTGACTTTTGGCCGTTTCCATCTCACGAACATCTTAGCCACGTCATGGATTCATAGTGCATATAAGAGAGAATGGCGCAACAGGAAAGCAACAGAAGGAAAAAGCAACAGAACAGCATGAGTAGTGTTCAGCTGACCTAGCGCCATCCTAGCAGCAGCAGCACACAAGAACTAGAATATGATTTATGGTACAAGGATAAGGTACTGGAGCACCAACGACCTTTCAATCTGCTGACAGAAAGTAAGCGGTATGATCAGGTGTTACTCAATAGTAGACACAACAAAGGTGGCTGCAGGGCTTGCTGCGAAAACTTAAAACTACAAGCGACAACAATATCGCTAGGCAATCAGGGAGGGAAGCACTCCAGAACACAACCATTAGTTTTAATGAGGCCTGAATGGAGCTCAGCAACAATAGATGAGAATGTTTTCTAAGCAAACCAGTGACATGTACTACTGCTCTTGCAGGTCACAATAGCGTGGACACGCATTGGGTGCATCACATAGCCAAGCTAGAAACTATGTGGGCGTGTTTGAGTAGATTGGAGGCTGGCCAGGTTAGTGTTATTGTCTCTGCGCTAAACAATCATCACGTCACCGCTCAGCCACAGGCAACAGTTGCTGAGATAATGAGTACACAAAAACATCTAAGTTCTGTACCTACTGCTGGCTTGTGATGCTGTTACAATTGGTGGCTTTGTGAGCTGTTTTCCAAACTCAATTTCACCACTACGCAAAAGAGGATCATGGGCTAATAGTTGGTTTCACTTTTTTAACCCTTTGCGTACCAAAACCGACCTTTGTCGGTTTACGAGCAATGTCTCAGCGTACCAAAACCGACAAACCCGACATTTTTGCCGTTTTCGATAGACCTTTTTTAAAACGTTGTATTTATTTTAAAAACAACGCTAAAAATTAAAATTAAAAATTTGAGCAATTTCAGTAAGTTTTTTACTACTGTTTTGAGGCTAAAAATAATAAATTTTATGCGCATGTGCAAAAAGAACACGTTGTAAAGATTTGATCTTTCTTTATGGAAAGCTGATCAACATGGACGTTTGTGATTATTTGAGCTCGGCTAAAAAAATTGTTTAGTGGATGATATCGACTGGTTCGAAAGTGAAGAAGAGTATTTCAAGTCAGAAGAATGTGGGGAAGACGATGAAAGTGAAAAAGAAGATCGCCAGAGTGAATTGGATTGCGAAAGTGGGATTGAAACGGCCGGCGTTGAAACAGGGAATAATGACGGATATCAAAGAGGAGCTGATTTAAAACCAAAATAATTACATTTTGATGACAGCATGGCAGGAGATAAGTTCGAATACTTAAACAGGTAAGTATTTTTTATTATTTGAAGCTTTTTATAACATTGGCCATGATAAATGTAATATTTAACGAAACGAATAAATATGGCTTTCAAAAACATCGCGATGCTTCGGAGCCTGTTGATGATAAATATATGTGACGAGTTATTGGTTTAGTTTTGCATATAGGTATTCTCAAAAAGCATACTCTGTTGTCTTACTGTTCCACATTCCTTCATCATCTACGCGGATTTTTAATAAAATTGAAAGTAGAAAGAAAAATAGAAGCAAGTTTACCTTTTACTGACAATTTTGAAGACCCTGCTGGCAATAAATTGTTCAAGTTGAAAAGTGTTTTTGCCATGATATGCGACTGGTTATATTCTGTTTTGCTGCCTGATAAATTTCTATCTATAGATGAAAGCTTGCTGGCATGGAAAGGACGGCTCAACTTCAGACAGTGTATTCCATCTAACAGATATGGATCAAAGTTATTTGCTCTCCGATGCTGTCTCTGGCTATGTGCACAAGTTGTCTGTATACATGGGTGATGAGCAAGTAAAGCTGAAGGTACCGGCAGCAGATTCTCTTGTGGAATATCTCTATGCGAGTCATATTTTGATCCCGACCATGCAAAATAAATTTATTTACAAATTGTATTTTATTTAGTTTCTGCAAATGCTTCCTCGCTTTGTATTGCTAGCTTTTGTACATACGTTCGCTGAAATGTCATTATCTATTGTATTTGTTGTGTATTGATATGTTGTATTTGATGCCCATTGCCCTTATCACCCACCTTATCAAAAGAGTTCAGTTCTCATATTGCTTTGCCATCTAGCAGAATGATTTCTCCATCATTTGCTGTAACTGCTCATAATAAATGTTGCTTCCTGTCTTTTGCTGCTTCACAAAATGTGTGAATACAGGCTCACCACTCAATTCTTGTGCACAACCAGTTAATCCTTGCTGCAGCACACATTGATCTTAGCTGCATCACACCTGAATCCGTGCAATGAGTTTATATGCAAAATTGTTACTTGAATCTATAATCTCAAGAAATGCACATAAATCTGCCAGTAAAAAATCATATCTGTGAATATATTCATCTCAAGTTGCAGTCTCGACAAGCTGCTTGAAGGAAAATGTCTCAGCTTTCAGATGCATATTCATTTGCAGTCTTATGCCAATTTGCACGAGAGTTATAGCAGAGTTTGAGAAGCCATGTCGGGTAACAGTTGCACTGCTTATCGCCATGGCGATAGGAGCATTTCGAAGGTCTGCTCCCGGAATGCACAGAAGCACCTAACTCAACTTTTGATGCGCTTGAATAACCCAATTTTTTTGCAAACTCTTGTAAACATATGACACCGTGCATATGTTTATCATAAACCAGTTTTGGCAGAGATATTGCTTTTAAAAATATATTTGTAATCGACATTTCATGATAGAGAGGTGACAACTTTGTTAAATCAGAATTTTGACTAAAGTGTGCACAGCCGATTTGCAGGGAATAAATGGTTGTCCGTTGAGAAATTTCTAAGCTTTCAAATGCATATTCATTTATAGCTCCATGCTAATTTGCATGCGAGTTATAGCCAATTTTAGTCGGCCATGTCAAGCCTCGATTGTCGCAGGTCGTTAGGGTCACGCGGTGAAAATTTGGAAAGGCGCTCCTGCATTGTAACGGAGCTCATATCTACACTTTCAATGCTCTTTGACGTCCAGTTTTTTTTGCAAATTGTTGTGAAGATATGAATCTATGCAAAAATTATTTAGACAACCTTGTCAATTGCCTTTATCAATTTAAAAAATACAATTAAAAATGACGTACAAAAATAAAAAATTCATTGCTTCAGCAAATTGAGACTTCTGTTGGTGAATATTTGCAAGCTATCTACATAAAGGAAGCATCAGCTTGTAGATAAATTTCTCAGCTTTCCTATGCATGTCAATTTATGTAACTGCCACAATTTTGATGTAAGTTACTGCAGTTTCTATGCGGTCATGTCGAAAGCTCAAATCGCGCCAGTTATTGGCTGGTACGCTAGCGGTTTTTTCCATCGTAACCTCGCGGTCGCTAAAGGGCTAAACATTGTAGAAATTATGCTGATGGCTCCTACTCCGCTACTACTCTTACACGATAAATCTAAGGCTATGAAAAATCAACGATGCACTAATAGTAGCAAAAGGTTATGTTATCAACTTCTAAAATGAAATAAAAAATTCCAGCAGCAGAGTAGGCCTACCATTGGCTACTCCATATTGAATCCTATTGTTCATACAAAATAAGAACAAAAAACACCATATGAACCACTGTTGCAAATTGTGAATTGCATGGGAACCAGCATAGCATTTTTTTCAAGAGACCTGGTCGCAGAAGTTTTGCCTGAAGTTTCCTTAGCGTAGGTGTGTTTCTATACTGTGGTACAATTATAAGCTAGTGAATGTACCTTGGAAGTAATGCCACCATCAGCAATCCATGTTTAGATATTTCAGATACTTGCGTAACCTGGGTAAATGTGAGAAAGGACGGCTGGTGGTTGAAAGGATAGCATATCATTCACGAACGAGTAGATCTACTGGCCCAAAGTGACGGGGCAATGACAGCTGACAAACAAACCTGCTGACACCCCTCGTCCAAACATCATGTCTGACACAAACACCAACTAGGCAAATTATTATCGATTATAATCAGCCAGTAGCCCGCAGGAGCAGTAAGTTGCGCTCTCTTGTGTATAGAGAAGTCAGAGAGTAAACAACTCCTCACTGTTTCACTGTATCCACAAGTGAACACAATGTAGTGTTACTAACAACAATGAGAAACTACATTGTAAACAAATTGTGTGTAACTTACCCTATTTGAGTAAGTAACAGAACTGAAAGAAAGCACTTTTGAAACTTGTGATTACATTTCAAGGTACAAAACTGTGTGCTGGGTTAAGGTTAGACAGAGCTGCCCCATCTCAGTTTCACCGATATAACACTAATAATGGTGTTTGAATGTTAGTTGAGCGAACAGAGAGATCTAGAGGATCAATAGATAAAAGTAAAGAGATGGAAAAGAGAAGTCATAGCGGAGATGATTATTTATCAGGAACAAATGCATAACAAAGCAGGTATATTTGAGCGATAATTACCTTTTTGTTTTGAGTTACGACGACTCCTCGCTAACCTCAGAGGGCTGAGAGACTTTGTGTAGAGAGGATGTTTGATTGCGGGTGGCTCTGTGCTACCTTTTACAAGTACGCTAGTCCGACTTTCGCTGATTAAATTCTCTTGTGAGCCTTCAAAGAAGTTGATAATCTGTCTGACTCCGTGGGTTGTAGGAGATCTCCCTCGGCTCCTCTCCTGCAGCCTGTAAGAGCCAAGTAGTTAAGTCCACAGAGGAAACTGTACCACAAACAAGCATCTCTCCTATTCACTAATCACTCTGCTCAAGTATTCACATATATATTTGTTCCATATATTCTACCTGTAACAACAATCCCTTGTAAATTGAGTCAAAGGAGACATAATGAACCTCTTCAAACAGTGACTGTATATTTACAGATAACCATAATAGGAATTCTTGTAACGGAGCACTTCGAAATCACTGATAGACCGGTAATTATTATTAACTCCGCTGTCCTTCACCCAGTGATTACATTGTGATTAGCTTGAGGGGAGACATTCCCACTTTGAGCAAACCTCAGCATCGCTTGTCCTTCATTCGTTCAGCTATTGCTTGATTTCAATTTACTTCAAGACTGAGCAAAGTGCATTCCAACTGATTTCCCTAAAAATCAACTATCCACTTCTATATAGCAGGCTGTTTTCTGAGTGAACAGTGCAGGAGCGTAGCTTATATCACATTCCGCTGTGGCTTGGGTTCTGTCAACTGATGACTAGCTCTAGTGGCAATGTTATTTGCTCATCCTCTCCTGCCCTTATTAGACTTTCCATGCCTATTCTTTTCTCCCTCTCTGTGCTCTCTCTCTCCCTACTCTCTTCTCTATTCTCTATTCTCCTCTCTTCTCTGTGCTCTCCCTCTCTGTGCTCTCCCTCTCCCTACTCTCCTCTCTTCTCTATTCTCCTCTCCCTCTCTCATTGACACAATCCTGTGACTCGTGCGCAAGTACTGACACCGAGTTATTACCTGGTACAGTGTACAGTGGACATCAGCATCTTTGTTATTCCGACGTATGCAGCGCACCTGGTGCCAAATTTAAATCTGGAGAGACATTTTTGTTGATGTCGTATGGCAAAAAATAAGCCATAACGAGGGAATGAAAAAATATTGTGGTCCACATCGTAGAGCAAAATACCGTAAAACCGGGACAATGTAACCGGGGGGGGGGGGGGGGGGGGGGGGGGGAGGGGGTGTTTAATGTTTTTTAAAACATTAAAACTTTGCAAGTAAAAGTAAGAGGTCGTGAAAATAGAAATAAAATATGTATAGTCAATTTAAACTAAAGCTGGTGAAAGTTAGAGTGAGCTACGCCGTGTATTCCTATCACTCACTCCCTGAATCTACTCACTGACAAGCCTAAATTTTTTCCTCTTTGTCTAAAGTAAAATACAAGTAAAAAAAGTTTTACTGACTGTTTTATTAATTAATTTCTTACATATAGTTTAAGTTTTACATAGTCTCATATAACGTATTTGTTTCAATGCTATATGTACTTTGGGTATTCTCAATCGTCCATTAAATGCTGAAACAACTCGAACAGAACACATCATCCCCATATAATAAAATACTCACTTTAACATATAACAATTTTAATACATGAAGCAAATATGGAAAGGGTTTAATTTCCTATGTTGAGGTTAAACTGTACCTCAGACACATCTATTCTGCTTGCATTGAGAAAGTCTCCCTACCTGCTTCTACTGTTGCTGCGGATTTTACTATCCAGGAGGACCGGCCTGTTGAGGGGGTCAAACTCGCCTCTGACGGGGCTGTCGCTGCGCCTGGATGCAGTGGAATAGCGGGAGCACGGTGAGTCACTACGCTCACTACGAGTTGGACCATTCATGTCACGGTACCTGTCGAGGAGTGAGTCGTGAGACACGACGCCGCTGTCCACAGCTGAGATTCCACCGATGCTGTATTTTGTTGCTGTAGCTCTGCAACGAGTGGGTTTGCTTTGTTCAATACTCATTATAAGTAGCATCTAAGAGGTGGTGTGTGTGCTCAGGCTGAGTACGAATCAATGCCAATAAAATTAGGAAGGAGTAGACACCTAACAAGCTACACTATGGTAATACATGTAATATAGGCTCTGTGACGCGCAACACCGGATCACATGCATAATTAATTGACGCTAGATAATTGTGCAGGTGCCAGAGTCTGTAAGGAACAGACAACTCCACCAAACTAACAAATAATACAAAGGCACTTGTTGCTCCCAATTTAGGCTGCAAAACATTGGTAAAATAATTCTAACCGAATTCCTGGCATGCGAGTGAAATGAATCAGATTTTTACCAGGAAATTGTAGACAGCAGTCTTACACTCAAAATATTTAGCTATCTACAGCAGGAAGTTGTCCTTTCAACATCCAGTGTTTCCATAGCAGGAAATTGTACTCTAAACTTCTAAATATCTGGTGTTCCACAGCAAAAAGTGAACGCTGTTACTATACTGTTCATAAACACGTTAAAAACAGAAACACAGTAGTAGTAATACAACTGTGATTCGCTAGAATCCTTCAAGTTTGCCGTAAAGGCACCGAACAAATAAATAGCGGTCACGAAACCTGTAGTTGTTTTAACACATCATCTAATGAAACTTACCCGAAAATGTTGCCTTCGCAAGAAAGTAGTGGTGGGCCCAAAAAGCCCATTTTTAAACCATTAACAATGTGAACAAACCAGTAGTACAGAAATGGTTAGAATTGCGTCTGCTCATATAATATTATTCAAACAGCTTTATGTCAGTCAGAACCAAACTAGGCGTGCCATCTGTCCAGTTTCAAGCTTGTGCTTCTGACAAAGACTGACATCAAAAGCTGCAGGTCAGTTTCTCTATGCTACTTACTGTCCAGTATCATAGGCAGGCACATGAAAGGTCAAAGGACATTGGAGAAATATGCTGAAAATTCGGATGATTAATGCAATGGTCGATGATAGCGAATTCACTTGCAGCTAGCAGTGTTTTAATATTTACACAGGACGCCTTTGGCCCTCTGATGCGCTGCTCAAAATATAATCTCAAATGCTTCGGAAGTAATTCGATCTAAAATAAAAAATGACCCAATCCCAATCAACCTACAGCGCATAAAACTTGTTAAAATCATTTACTAGAAACTTTCCAATTTTATAGCGGGCTATATAACCAAGGTTAGTAGTTTGGAATGTTTCGACTATTTTAGCAATATAAAGTCAGAATAAAAATGTAGACAACTCAGCGCAAACCTAGTCATAAAACAAAAAGTTTACATTATCTAAGAACACTTGGGCAATACTCAATACTCGGCCATTGTATGACAACAATTTCAACCAACTAGAGAGCTGAGTATCGACGGAGTAGCACTGACTAAACATTCTGCACTGTAATCACCGTAGCCAATCTAAAGCGTACCAATCATAAACTAGAGCATTTGTGTTGTGGATAGTTTCATTACTAATTGTAAGGACAACTCCTGTACTTTCCTTTGAGTGTTTCATGTAAGATTTTATTTACTTTGTGGCCCTGCCGAGGTTGTGGTGAGGTTTACCTCTGCAGTACTGATGTTCTTCAAATGCATGGTAGGTCATCATAGCTGCATAAATGCTTGAAAATGGATCACCTTTGCGTAAATTATAAAAAAACCTTAAAATGCCCAAATGTGTGACAACTGTAACACCGTGTCTAGGCTGAGAAGAAAAGGCCGCATACAAAATCGAAAGGAATACATCAACGGGCATGACCCAGATGTACATAATCTCACCAACTACCAGCAGACTACATACAACCCTGCTTGTCCTACTACTAGCTAAAAGCATGATGAAAAACCATTGAATGACAATGAATAGAGCGGTCTCCCTAAATGTAAAACAATAAACAATCACAAAACTACCAGCATCATGTCAAACTGTGTTGTCTGGCTAAAACAGGTGACTCTCGTGATAATGCCATCAGGATAGTGCAAATATGAATGAATGGATCATGAAACATTAAACAATATATCAGTCTTCATGAAGTAAGACATCTAGTAGAGATTTGCTATACAGAATATCTGAGTGTGATATCTTAGATGTAGCATTAATTCTTAGAGTGTAGCATGAATAGCTGAGTGACAGTTATCGAACGCTAGACCAATATACTACGCTCTATCAGATAGGAAACTCAGTAAGTCCGCCTACAAGCTGTCATGGTTCACATGAGACACTCCACCACCTACGCATTAGTTCACATTAGACAAGTGGAACAAACTGTTTAGCCATGTCAAACATTTCCGCTTGTATTAATGTCTTACACTCCAATTGTCATCTCTATACCGGCATACCATCGAACCACATTAAAATTATTCCTAAAACAGGGCTTCTTTGCATGCCGCTCTGGTGGTCACAAAACGCTACCTTTCAATATTTTGAAAAAATAACATTATACAATTATACAGTGTTGTATCTATGCGTTTCTGTGACTGTGATTAATATATTTAATGAAAAGTTATATATAACAGTAGGCATAGCAACCGTAACCTGTTTCCTTACTTTAGTGTGAAACCATTAAGACTATTAACTCTATAGGTTCGTCTACAGGAATTCGAAAAACTATTAAAACAGCAATGAATCCTATTACTGTTTATTGCTATTAACACCTGGATTTGCTTTTCAAAAATAGAGCAGACAACTGCTAATAACTTTGACACGACAACCAGCAGGTGACATAATTATTGCCTGCTAGTGTCGCAAATATTTTTAGCTCATATAAAACTTTTTAATAAACTATGAAAGCTGTCTATAATTTTCCATGATCCAGAGATCCCGATGATTGGAGCCATTGAGCAGTTCATGATATACCCTACACTCCACGCCCTCCACACTGGCCTAGATTCCTATCGAGGTCTAGGGCACCCACCTGTCTGACTTGGTACAAACAGATGTGACACACGAGCGGTCAGAGTTGAGTCTCATGGTGCTTAGTAAGTGCTGGGTTTCTTCAGGATCCGAGTCGTACAGATTAGAGTCTGTCTTAGATGCCAAGCAGTCATACGTCTGCAAGAAGAGTATGCACGATAGTTAACAACACCCTAGAAACTAGCCGTACAAACATACCATGAATATAAATTAGTTTACAGAAGTGCGCTAAGACACTCTTTGGTTTTATTACCATCACATCTGCTGAAGCACATAATTCTCTTTTTATTATCCTACACAAGCTGCACTCACAAGATAGATGCTCACAACTAACTGCTTGTGCAACCATCAAAGAGACACCAGCAATGGCTGATTACGCCGTTTGCAGGCAGAGGTAAACATGTCTATACTTTAGGGTCGATTGTGGCTGATTGTGGGCAGAGGTAAACATGTCTGAAGGCTAGTTTTGCACAGCTCCTTTTATTCTGTCTGTCATAAACTTACAACTTTCTTCAGCGTGATTCGCTTCATCAGCTTTTAATAAGATGACAATTCGAAGTGTCAGGACGTATTGAGACTGAATTATAAACACCATATAATGCTCTCCATTAGTCAGACGGAGAAATATGGCTCCAGGCAGCCGACACTTTATTAATGTGAATTATAGATTTCAATATGATAAGGCAAAGCATGATAAGCTAGAATAAGACCACAATGTAAGTCATGAACTCCAGGATTGCTCATTTGTGGCCCACTATACCTGTTTGGGATGATTAATTTTGTTGAATTCAATGATAGGGGTGAATGGTTAGTGTTGGGGGTCTCACCTTCAACTGTTATTAAACACGTTAACTCTGTGACCAATTCTAGACAATAACGATATACAGCTTATCAGCAATCCGTTATAATTAAACCTACGCAAACACTATGGCCGCAAACGCTATGGCCGCAGGGTCTACCTTGCTGTGTCAGCCATGACTAAGGCAACCTGTAGAGTACTCACGCAGATCAAATGTACCGTCGTAGATGCTATGCTTATTAAAATACTAATCCCGGTTTACAGAACCTCCCCCACCCAAACCTCCGCTATTAATTACCGTTTGGATAGATGTCATCCAGGTACCTCAATGTAAAGTTTAACTAACGGATCAATCCCCTTACCATTTTCTCCGTCTATCAGTGTACCAGTAACATCTGCTGCAACCCAACAATAATTATAAGCGTATTATTAAATTGCGACGAAAGCTTCTGGTTACAAATCTGTCATAATCAATTTCGGATAGTACTGGATAATAATCAGATTATGTGATCATTTTTTTAGTAATACTTGTGTTATAATGATCAAAAATGTTCACGAGTTTATGTGTAGCCTATTACTACTTTAGGCGTTGGCAGCATTAGATGGCACCATTAGAAATGAGGAGCGAGCTCTGAGGTCTGAAGATTCCACATTGATTATATCTCTAACTCTTATTATTATTATAACTCTTCTCAATACTTGATAATCGCATGAACCAGAGCGTAAAAGGGACTCGAAAAGTCAAACTGTTTTAGTGGAGCCTTTACAACCTTTAGCATGGCTCATAAATCACACACAAAAAATTATGCTCATAAAGTAGAATGTTTAATAATTGTATGAACATACAAATCATTCATATACAAATGAAAAATTCGTGTTCTTGTTTAGGCTGATTTTAGATTCTCTTTGCACACGGCTACACATAGAGATACACGTATGACATTCAGTATATCATTGTGTAGCCATCACAGTTGTAGAACTATGGTAGGTTTTGAGCTGATTCGGATCCATGATAGTGTGGAATAGCCTAGTCAGGTAGACTACATTCTATCTCTCGATGCACCATTTAAACTCGGGCCTGATATATTTGTAAGTGGTTATCTCCTGTAGGTTACCATGACCGACTGCTTACCGTATAGCACATAAGCATGGGCGATGTGAATACCGGGCGATGTGAATAATGGACGATGTGAATGCCCCCTTAATTCAAAAAGGAGAGACTACAGCATAGACGAGAGTCAATTAGGCTCTGCAGCGGATTTGAAAGAGCACAATGGTCAAAAAGGCACAAGCCACAAAGAAAGAGGTACCAACTGCTGAGGTACCAGGAAGACCAGGAAAACCAGGAAGACCAGGAAGACCAGGAAGTCAGTCAATGAGGCAACCAATCAAATTTTATGCAATAAACAATGAGAAAGATAAAAATAACAAATGACCCAACACATTACACAATACTACTGTGTATGCTATGTCTTGTTAAGCTGAATAGTAGTGATATTAGGGCTGAATACAACTGACATGAGACTTGTATGTTATGTCTGAAGATGGCTCCGCTCTCTGCATTGCCCAACATTCATATGATGAGTCATCGACTAATTCATACCAAAAGGTTCCGCAGACATTCATATGGTGAATGTTATTAGCTTGGCTGTCACCATTATGCTCTCCAGACAGGCAGCATATAAATCAAACAACAGATACGAAAGATATTCATTCATTGTCTTGGCATGGCCAGAAGGAAGATGGGACACAGATATGAGCTGACTATTTCCCACTATAAGTCAGTGGGAAAAAGCAAACCATCCATGACAGTTAGCATCAACAGGTTTTCTGAGATAACTTTAATGAGTACACTTGTCAGGGCTTGAACATATATTCGATTTTAAGCTTGGAGGCAGACCTAAACTAGGCATTTTAGGGATGTAAGAGTGATAAGCAGGTAATACTTCTGGGTTCATGCATGCTGTTTGTAAGGACTAGTTGTTTGCTTTTACTTTTTCCTTATCTAATTTATTACGAAACAGCCAGAAGACAAAAACTAATTTTGCTTCGGATATCCGTGTCAATTGAAAAATAATTCTGAATGAGTCAAAATAGCAAACGTCAAGACTAATAAATAAGGAATGTTGTCTATGAAGAACAAACACAATCTGTCAATGATCATCTGGCTATGACAAATCATCTCTACCCAGCGCAGTTAAATTGCCGATACTTGTCAGCAAATAGGGTTAGCATGACTTGTCAGTTACCGTTTACATTGGGCGATTCGATAAAATCACTCAACAACTATCACCCTAATCTAAACCAATGTTACGAGGTGCACATGAACAACCTCTGCCATGCTAATGTTGGAATCAGTGTTGAAGAACAGAGAAGAGTATTCAACTAATACATTCTAGAGAAGCATAGAAAATGCCACGACTTTGGCATCCAATGTTGCGCGAACAGATGAAAGCATTAAAAACAGCCAGAACTGGCCTTGCGAACATTTAAAGAACAATGCTGTCACACACTCGTGTTTGGCTTTGGGCCCTACATGCTGTACATCAGAACTCATCAATTATTGTGTAAAATGTCAAAATAGTCCTGGTACAAAGTCTAGCCTCGCACCACCTATATAAATCTACTTCAAAACTTCATAGTGTAAGAGAGACAGCGCTATACGCCACAAAGCCAATAGCGCATTACAATAGACCAAGAATGTCACAGGAGCTGAGAGTGTCCGGTGACTCCTACAGAACAGCAAACTGTTATATCAAAAATCTATAATCAGTTGATAGGCAGCATTGACTAACTACTGGTTGTCATATAATAGCCTCAGGAACTCTAGTCTGTTAATGTGTGATTGTAAGGTGGGCAGCACTACGTCACATCACACCACAGTCTGCTTGCATTGTTAAATGAGACAACTGGTCCCTTGGCGGAAGGGCAGCGAGACTCCTGACAGTCCATTCGTGTAAGGAAGCGGCTCAGAATATTTTTCAAAGTACTAGACCCTTGAAAATGTTACTAAGGTCTTCAAGGGTTGAACAGAGATAAAATCAGACCTGTCAGTAGTAGATGTGTACAGTTGAAGGACAGAATGCGCAACCATTAATACCTGTAGCTGAGCTAGGCCATACACAAGGTCGCTTTCATTTTATCAGTTTGGTGTCACCTCTACCCCTTTATAGGCTGTGATTTATATGGTATAACACTGCAGCATTCCATTCGACTGTCAATGCACAGCCAATGCAAAAGCTCTTGTTATTAGCTGCACATATAATTTCACTTGGTCTATTTTTAGCTCTCCAATGACAATGGAATTTAATATGGAAGCGCTATTGCGGGTGTGATAGCAGAGGGCACTCCCACTTCATAAAAACCAGTGAGTCCAAAGCTTCAAAAATGCTGTTACAGCACCCACTGCTGTCATCCAACAGGGCTGCTGGCACACACAATGTTACGCAGAGATTTGCAACATTGAGATAAGTTTCAAGGGCGAATAGTAAATGTGAGAACCGATGAGACAATGGTCATTGAAAGCAAGGTTTATATGCAGATAGGCTTGCTTCAGGGCATGAGAGTCCCTTAGAGTGTATTATGTTGTGTGTTCATCGAGTGTAACCCTGAGTACTTATCCCACCTGACAGCAGATAGAGCTGATGATAGTGCTGAGCCAACACTGTCAGTCGTGGTTAAGCTGAAATGAATTTAATTTACCATATACCAAGAAAAAGGGTACCATATTCTACACTGTAATGAATGTAAAAGGGTTGATTCTGCGAATCTACCTAATTGACACCTGCTTACACCTCTCACTACCCCCTTCCTACTGCCCATCAACCTACTATCAAAGTAACTGCTGTCGCTACACCCTATTTATTCTCAGACAGTAATACATGGTTATTCATCATGCTAATGCCAAAATTCCTGGCATCACACCACTTTCCGGTTGACGAGGCAATAATAGGGCCCACAAGCCTAGCTATTCCTGAAATATACTTTGCACATCAGTCCACTATAACTAGGTTCCTGGTATTGTTATGTACTCAACACACATCTCATGGTGATACGTTATTGTTATGTACGATACTCACCCCACAGATCTCATGGTGATACGTTATTGTTATGTAGTCAGGCCTGTATTCACTGGTTGCGAGTTGGGGCGGCTAATGTTAGGCGACTAGTTATGAACACCTGGGGATGCGGAGGGGGTGGTGTAAGCTCCCCAACAGGTTTCTCTCATGTAGGGCCTCAGCCGGGCCTCTCATGTGAAGTTTTAAAAGATTTTTATCGGGAAGTATCAACATTTTTCTATTTTTTGAGATTTGTTTTGTTTTAGGTGATGTGACTGCCAGGACGTTTTTAGATTAAAACAGGCTAAACTTGAAGGCAGTTAAAACGCTCAGAAAAAATACATCTTTTTCTTTTGAGCATTTTAACAAAGATCAATTTTGCCGATTTTATTTTAAGTTCATACGCAGGTTTCCACGCTTTCGATGGGACATGGCCAAGCGGATGTTTGGTAAAACTTGACCTGTTGCAAACCTTTATAAAAGTCGTTAATAAGAATATTTTGTCGCTGATGATGATAATAATGACGCCTAAGAACTACTAAAAGTTGATGTTTGTCTCTATGGATTGGAATAAAGTGATAATCTACAGCGATAAAAACCGTTTCTATAGCCGTTGGGCAAATAACTGTTCGAGTTAATGATGTTGAGGTCGAGTTATCTGAAGCAATTTATCATTGGGTGGAAATGGACCAAACAAATCCATTCGAGTTACTCTCGTGTTCGAGATGAAATGTTACATTTATCCGAGGGCGAGTTATCCGAGTTTGACTGTACTTAGCCGCGGAAAATTCTTACAAAGTTGGGGCGGCTCAGCCGGCCAGCAGCCCCAGGGAATACGGGCCTGTGTACAGTACTCACCATGCAGATCTCATGGTGATATGTTATTGTTATGTGCAATACTCACCCCACAGATCTCATGGTGATACGTTATTGTTATGTACAGTACTCACCATACAGATCTCATGGTGATATGTTTTAACAATCTGGTTTTTTGCTTTAGTTTTATTAGTTTTGGAAGGTGAGGTCTGTGGAATGTAAGTACTAGCAGAACTTGTCATGTCTAGTATAATCAAACAGGGAGGTCCAGCTCAGCACCCGCAATGTAGCATTTTACACTGGCTCATTCTAAACCTACAATAACAAACATTTCATAGTATCTTCAAACACAACTCTGGACAGTTAATCTATCAGAAGCTATAGAAGAAGTTATCAGTACATCAGACAAGCAGAACCGTACCACCCAAGGGTTTGGAAGTTGTATGGCGCATGAGTTGTCATGGCTTAGGAATGTTTTACACATCAGCGTTAGCCTTTCTAAAGTGAGTTTCAAAATTTGATGCAGTCAAGCTGAACTGAATACAGCAAAATATATCAACAGAAATACATTGTGAGATACATCCAACATATTTGTGATGAGGGATGATGGGCTATAGTCAACTACCAAAACATCTCCATGAATGAAAACAACCAAACAACTCCATATTTGACTTAGAGACATCCTCGTTGATAAAAATACATGCCATTTCATAAAAACACGAGTTATGCTTTAAAAACTTATCCTTTTGAAAACAGGAATGGCTGTACTACGATATAACTTGTTTAAAAGACGTCCATGAATGTGGTCTCCAAAGACAGCATTATTTAGGACGACTCTTCCTTACAGATGAACTTACATGAAAATTTTAGTAGATTTTATCAGCAAGTGTCGGTATTTTTCTATCATTTGTGATTATTTTTTATGTTTGAGGTGATCTGGCTGCCAGGATATTTCAAGAATAAATTGACAAAACTTGATCGCAGTTAAAACCATGAAATCAAGCGAAAGTGTGATTATGACATCTATAGTTGTAAAGGGACAGACAGAATAGAGACATATCACATTCCACCGTCAACACAATAGCCAATATCAACTATAACTAGCGACATCCTTACGCACATATTTAACCGGGATGAAGTTTGTCGATTTTAATCTTGCAACATCCTGACAGTCAGATCACCTCAAACATCAAAAACAATCGTAAATGGTAAAAAATACTGATACTTTCTGATAAAATCTACAGTGGACCCTGGTCAAACAATTTAAATTCGTTCCGGTATTGGCATTGTAAAGCGAAAATGTTGTATAAAGAAGTATAGAAACCTATAGTGAATATCTATTGCAAACACCCCCTGTTAAAAATCATCAAAATTTGATATATGTACTGCACATACTAAAAAGTAATTGCACTATTATTTTGTTACTAAGTTTGACAAAATAATATATTAACTTTAGTAACTATAATTACCTACAGTAACTTAAGTGTATTTAATAGTTATGATCTGCAATAAAATGCAACGTTACAGTGCACTATGTGCAGTACCTAGCGTGGAGAGTTCTTACCTTCGATACAAACGAAAAACATAAACGTTTAATTCAACTTTTAATGTATTTTTAACTATTTTACTGAACTTCTAGCAATGAAAAAATTAAATTTTCTTGTTTATGGTTTCGTTGTTACAATAACTAATAACGAATAATGCCGAACCGAGAGAGATCAAGCATCTCATCTTTTTCATGTGTTGTTTGAGGGATTTAGGCAAATAGTATATCGGTGTATTTGTTAATTTGACACATTCAGCAAACCGACGGCCAAATTCGAATTTCTGGAAAAAAATTTGTTGATATCGCTTGGCGAAATATATTTCGAATGGAGAGGCGCAAAAATACTTCGTATGGAAAGGCGAAAAATCATCGCGCTCTACACCATACAGCAAAAAGATTGTATAACAGGGTCATCGTAACCTGAGGGAGCCCTGTCCAAAAATTTTGTGAAAGTTCATCTTTAAAATAAAAATGGCTTGTAGGAGTTGTTTCCACTACAAACTTACATAAATAATTTATTCGTTAGGATTATACAACTTGGATTCAAATCTGTATATGTGAACTTATATTCAAAATAAAGCCCATCATTTCCCTGATTTTTCATTCCAAAGCTTCATAAGAAGATAAATAATGTTCAGATTAGAATGGCTCATGGAAGATCAATGAAAAAACCCTAGTTTCTTGTCTAAACTCCAGAACTTATTGATTCCTCACGAAGGGAGCATTGAAAATGCAGATATCTCGTTGGTGGTAATAGCTTTACTCTCAATAATCAGTTATTATGTAATACCTCATAGCGCTGTTCATACTTATCTACTGGATTCATACAAAATTCAAAGGCTAGTAACTAAAACCTTAGTCTAGGAAGCAAACGCTTATAATCCTATGTATAGATTTTAGAGAAAATGTAATAACACTCACAAAAGACAGCTTGCAATTATACAGAAGGCGGATAGAAAAGTATGTGAAATCTATAGCTCAGAAAAACCTTCAATCATGGCTTTGCTACACACAAATTAATTAGTTGGTACAGTTTCTTCTAGAAATGCTAACTGAGTCATACGGTATGTTAACAGTTAACACGGTGATAGCCAGATGATGCTACGACATTGCTGCCGTTGATTGCCAGAGGTTTATGAAGGATGAGCGGAGGAGCCATAGTAACCTTAAATGTCACAGATAATGGGCCTTGTGTGGTAGTTAAGGATATCACCTAGTATAATAGCTCAGCTAATGAGCTAGAAGTATAAACTCTGCTAATCAGTAATGGAGTCAGCATCTTTTTGAGAGCATGAGCTGCACTGAGATTGCGGACTAACAGTTCATACATCAGAGTTTTTATCAGTTTGTGTATGCGAAGAATCGGGATGATCACCATTCTCTAAGTTTTTAAGTGGACTTGATCATAGTTAAAGAGATGGGGCTGTTTTCAATGTTATGGGCGGTTATGGCCTATGACTTCTTCAAAGCTGTATGCAAGATTAGACTCAGCAAAACGCATGGTGTTGGCTACTTGTAGCTTATTCAATTCTCTATAAATTCAATTTTCGTAATACCTGTAAATTCTTTCGAAGTCAGTAGCAACATATTCCGAAAAAAGATACCAAGTAGTATTCAACTTTAGTTCTGTGTTACTGTTAACTAGTGTACAATCAGGACCACATTCAGAGCAAAGAATGTACAAACATCTGTTAGTAAACTGAACTGTGACAACAGCATAACATCTTCACTTTAGTCATCGCATTGCCATGCCACAAAAGCATGACATTTGTATTATGCCCTTATGCTTGATGGTTGCATCAATGCACACCTTCTTCCATTATCCAATAGTTTGTACCACAAATTAAAAAAAAAACACTGAACGTTTATTCAAAACATCTTCATTCAAAAGTAGCAACTATTAAGTTTTTATTACCAAGTAATGATGACAAAAGCATAAATTTGCGTTAGTTGCCGTGAATGAATTATGACTGATAACAGTGTGTTCCTTTGCTAAGTTATATAAAAAAACGTTAAAATAACTTATCATACAAACTGGTGATATCTCCAAAGATACGTTAGTTCATCCCGTGCAACAGTAATAAATAAGTCAACACTTATCATTATTAATCATAAATATTTACATACCTTGAAATACTTGACTTGAATATTTCAAATGACTCTTTCTCTGCCTGAGACGAACGATACTAAGCGGGCATCGATAGCTCACTTCAAGCCTGTCGCGCTAGCTGGTCATTTTGGGCGGGCGCTTGTAGGTCGTACACAGAAGGCTCTAAAAATGCCCGATGGTTCAATAGCGTAGAACTTAGGTTATACATATACGTACTGTGCCTGCGCAAAAGGTTGTCACCTCTTGGTTTCAACGTGCAGACTATTTCAACGATTGTTCATCTTTTAATTAATTATGGTTTAAACAGCTGTTGCAGGATGTAACACAATATTTTATTGAAAACTTGAAAGCAAATACCATTAAGCTAGAAATATTTGCAACATTTTAAACAATGACTAGTAGTTATATATGACGCTGGTCTTTTTAGGAGTACACAACCAGTTTGGAGCTCTTTGTAATTGTTGATTCAATGAAAAATAGCTTTTACACTTTTACAGATTTTACACTCATAAAATGTGACCCTTGGTAAAAATAGTTTGAAAGTCAGAACACAATATTTAGCTAATATTTGTTTTACGTGTATAAATAAATACAATAGGTTGAAGAATAGTTAGCACTTAGCTTTCACCTGCTGTCAACTTCAAAAATGCAGTCATTCTTTGCATCTCGTTTTACTCAGTTTTAGAGTACAGTCTGTTGAGGGTATATACTGCATCCTTAGAAGTGATGGTAGTTAAAAGCTAAGCACTAACTAATCATTAAACTATATTTAAATGTAGCTCTGTACTTTATGTTGAGCGCTTGTGACCAACGTTGAATGTACTTGAGTAATTAAATTTTAGAGAACTATTTACTACAACAGTACATATATCTACATACTGTTATATATATGTATATATATATATATATATATATATGTATAAATATACATTTATATATACATTTACATATACATTTATATATGTATATATATAAATATATATATATAAATATAAGCATAAACGTTAATTGTGCTCAATTATATATATATAGACTTATATATATGTAATGTATATATAAACAAATAAAAAAATATATATACATGTATATTTATATAAATATATATATATATATTTATATAAAATCAGTAAAACAGACTATAACTTTAGATAAAACACTTGATTACTATTAGTTTTATGCTTGGTAAGAGCAATTTTCAGAATCTTCAGCAATCTGAAGATTGCTCTTACTAAGTAAAGTAAAGTAAGTAAGTAAGTAAAGTAAGTAAAGTTTAGTTGAACCATATAAAATAATCATCACAGAGTAAAAATGAATCTATTAAAAGCCTGTTAAAGCAAGGCTAGTAACTTGATTAGTTTGCAAACAACTTGACTTTCCTTTAGAGCAAAGACGCTGAATTTTTTATAATGCATCATTTCAAAGATGAACTAGAATAAATGGTGCAAGTTATTGCTCTATTGGCTGCGTCATCAGCCGCACCACCAGCATAGTTTTATTTGTTGAATCATAGCCCTAGGTAAAGTTCAAGGGCTCAAAATTTGCATAGCTTGTTCTAATCAGTCCGATGTAAACATCAGAACACTGATTCTAGTGAGTATAATGCTGTTTCTTTCAAGGATTTCCATTAGGAGGCTGGTACAAATGATGCTCAAATATCCTCCTTTATTGTTGCGAAATAATTTTTTAGATTCAAACCAACTAAAGATAAATGAATTTACTAATAATTAGGCATAGTTTATGTAAACTAGTTCATTAACACATTTATTGAACTGAAAAAAAGTCGAAATTAGGATTTTCTTACTCTTGTTAAAGCTGAAAAAGATAACTCTCAGGTTCAGCCAATTACATATGAAGAGATAATTAAACCTTTCAGTTCCAAAACCGATTGTATCGGGATAAGAGACTCGTCTCAGCGTACCAATCCCATAAAATCCCGTCTAAATTTATTCTTCAGTAGGCCTTTTTATTAAATTCATTGTTTCTTGACAAAACTGCATTATAACTTATAATTATTGACAGTAGCAATTACGATAGGCTTTGTACTACTATTTTGAGGCTAATAATTGTGCATATTACACATGTGCAAGAAGTATACGTTGCAACAATTTGATCTTTCTTCATGGAAAACTAGTCAACATGAATGCACACAATAATTTGAGCTCTGCAAAAAAACATTAATATAATGCTAGCCTGTTGCACAATAAACGACAGCTATTATTAACTTTTCTACTTTATGTTCATGTGATGATCAACATGCATTATTTGTCATCATCAGAAAACCATCAAAATATTAACACAAGTAGGCTTTGGTACTAAAAGAGATAGAAATCAGAGAAGAGGGTGACCAAATAGCCTGTGACCCTCAAAGAGTTTTAGCTCTGACAATAATAATCTCAGTTATTAAATAGAGCGCTGAGGTTCAGCTGTATGATGTAAGACGAGCTATTTAACTGCAGCAGTGAGCATTGCTGCATTGAGCATTGCTCAAAGGACAAAGAAAATCAAAATATCTGCGTAACCAAAAAAACTGCTGAGTTCAATTTTGGCAATGATTAAAATTAATTAATTCATCTTTTAACACAAACTTGCGTATCGAAAATGAAATAATTTTGAGTTATTCTCTCTTAATTTCCCGCAGAATTGTGAACTAACATTATTTTCATAAAAGAAATCATGATTGTCAATAGCCATATAAATAAAAACGGACAAAGTTGTTTTCTATGCTGTTTGTTCGATTGAGAAATTTCTTTCTCTCCAAGAGCCACCAGAAACACCAGCAATAACAAAAATCTTTATGGAGTTGTTTGCTCCTTTACAGTTTTTTTATGGAACTATATTTCGATAATAGTTGAATGAGTCTATTTAAATTTGGGACATCCGTCAAGTCGTTGGGCTATATTACTAACCGGATACAACAAAGCAAAAGACAGTGTACACATTTAACCATGGCTGATGTTGATGAACTTTTTGAGGTTAAAAATGCCTATTACACTGGAAATTTTCAACAATGTATAAATGAAGCACAGAAGGCGAAGGTATCGAATTACGCAGTTGTTTTCTGTAAGACTATTGATAGGAAAAGCTTTGTTGGCTGAGGTCATGAAGCCAATGTCATACCAAACGTTGCTGTTATTTTGTGTGAAAATTTATTAATAGTCCTGTATATATTTTTGTGTAATTTAATAACGTTTTATTTGTCAAAGCTATGTTTGGTAATTAGATTTTTGCTGATGAATATTTTATTTCGAACATTATTTATATTCGTTAGTCATTAATCTTCGCTTACGATTTTAAATAATTTGACCGCTTAGCTCTTGTTATGAATAATACAGGTTTGCAATTTTTGAAAGCAGTTGGCCAGTAACATATGGTCACCCATTACACAAAATTTAGTTATAACCTCGGATTGACTTCACTTCGAATTTGCTTGGCCAAGGAAATTCTACGCGAGCCAAGTAAAAAGGCACCAGAATCATTCGCATTACTGGGAAAATTCTTTATTTTATTTGGATTACGGTATAAACAGCCCAAATGTCTAATTAGTTTTCTCTTTATAAGCTTGTGTTAATGTTCATATGATGCCAGTGATCCGCATCTTACAGGGTGCACTTTAGTAATGACCTAGTTCATTTTTACCCAACCGGTTACCAATTCAAAATCACATTGACAATAGCCTCTTCATGTTAAAATACTGAATGTCTCAAATGTTTTATCAGGGTTTTTTACACGCAGGTTCTTTTAAATGCAATGCTTTTTCAATTAAAAAAACATGCGCTTGTTGATTTTGTTGCTGTAAGGAACGAATAATTAAATTGGACTGTGTAAGTAAAATGTTTCCCAAATTTGATAGCAAAAGTATGTCAAAAAGTTATATAGGTTTTCTAAAAAGGCAATACTGAATTTGTCTTCTGATGATTAAGTAGGTGTCTATTAAATCATAGTATCAGCAAAAATAGTCAAATCCCAATAGTTATTTAAGGCAAGTTGTTAACGAAGCTACGTGTAGGATAACATGATACCCATTTTACATACGGTTGAATAAGAGTGAGGGGAGTTTCATTTGACATGAACATTATCATATGTGCTGTTCACATTTATTCAACACTGTCTTATAGTTGCACTTATGATTACAATTTTATTATGGGTTTTGGTGTTCGGTAGTAGTCGTAATTTGCATGCATCATAACTTAGGTTTTCAGTACTATCTAAAGGCTAGTCTGCTTCATGAAACCTGTTTCAGAGTGCATAATGTTTTTGAATCTTTTGTCCATCATAACATATATTGTCCTTCCATACTTTCCAAACTTTGTGAACACGTTTTTTCTCATTTTGTTTTACATTTGTTTATCACTTGACATTATGTTCATTAGTGGTATATATATATAAATGAGGTCTTTTTAGTAAAATTTTATGAAACTTATAGTCTGCTTTCACGAAATCTCGCAATCATGATTAATCTTACTAACAGTATCTCTAAGAATTGCTTGTTTAGAGACTCAAATTTTACTACATGTCTTTATTTAAGTTTGCATGACCTTAGCCTGAGAGCCCTTAACTCTAAGGAATAGTCATATACTTGTGTTTGTAACTAGGCCTATATTATATTATGGAATAGCCATCTCTTCTCAAGTCAGTCTAAATTTATTTGTATTCGCTCAGAATACTGTAAGTTGAAATAGTTCTCAAAGGTAAATTTCCACTGATCACGCGGTGATGAAGCATTAGAGATTCATGTGGTTAGTGCAACTAACAGTATTCTTGTTATAAGCACAAATATTATATTATTTTAATTATTAATAGCCTGTCATGTCTGTAGCCAGTAACTCGTAACAAAATCTTTAGAGTCTCTCCGACAAGACATAGGCTACTGTTCGATTTATTTTTGTCTTTAAATAGTTATGTCAATGTTTTTGGGTTGCAGCCAAGTGGAGACGATGGAAGAACCCAGAGAGATGTGTTCATGTACAGAGCATATATAGGTCAGAGGAAGTACGGAGTAGTGCTCGATGAAATTCGGGCATCAGCTGATGAGGCACTTCTCGCTGTCAAGTTGCTCGCAGATTATCTATCTAATGAGAGCAAAAGGTGTGTTCATTATTGCTTACGTAGATATATATACCATTATTGCTTACGTAGATATATATACCATTATTGCTTACGTAGATTTATATATATATACACCATTTTTGCTTACGTAGATATATATATATGTATATACACCAGTTTTTGTATTTATTCCTTTGTATCAGCGACCGGGTCAATAATTCTACAATAATAGCTTCATTTTACTGAGAAATCAATCAGGGTTATAGTAGAGCCTACCTCTATTATGAAGAGTTGTTTTCTCTAAGCAAAATATTTGAGCATTAATCGATTGCTTGTGTTTGGTTCAACCCATTTGGAGAATTTGCATGTCTTTCACAGGGGTTTGTTTAGTTTATAGCCATCCTTCTATTCTATTGTAGCATTTGCCTGGTCTGTCTGGTTAGATCTACCAGCTTTGCACATGCTGTATCAGTCAATATGTAGTCTTGTGACATAATGGCTTCTTGTATGACAGGGCTAGGATTGTTACCGATCTTGATAAGAAAGTATCTGGCAGCTTTGATCTCAGCAATGCAACATTCCTTCTCATGGCAGCCAACATCTATTACTTTGAAGGTAATCTAGAGGCAGCACTCAAACTGTTGCATCAGTCAGACCATCTCGAGTGGTGAGTTCATTTCTCTTTTGTATGAGTTCCTAGCTTGCTACTAACATGTATGTATATATATATACATCTATATACAGTCAAACATGGATAACTCGAACTTCACGGGACCGAGCGAAAGTGTTCGAATTATCAGAGCGTTCAAGTTATCAGAGCACTGTCACAAGTCCATGTATTTACTTATTTATTAGTAGATACATGTACATATACAAACTATAATATAAATCAAAAGCACAAATGGCTTGTTTCAAATTAAATGCTTCTAATGTAAAGTTTAAAACGTTTTTATCAAAAAGTATGGAGATTTTTCTATCACTTGAGATTGGTTTGTTGTTTGAGGTGATGGTATTGCCAGGACGTTTTTTTAGATTGACATTGGCAAAACTTGATCGTTGTTGAAATGCTCAAAAGAAAAGACATATTTTTCTTTTGAGTGTTTTACCCACGATCAATTTTGCCGATTTTTCTTGAAGTTTATGCAAAGATTACCTCACTTTACCTTGCTTCCGAAGGGCGATCGCTAAGCGGATGTTTGGTATAAATCAAATTTCACCAAACCTTTAGAAAAGTCGTTGACAAAAATATTTTGCTGATGAATAACGACGCTAATAACGACGCTTATGAATTACGAAAAGTTGAGGTTTACCTCTATGGCTTGGAATCAAGTGATTTTTTAAAGCGATAACAACAGTTTCGGTAGCCGTTGGGCAAAAAACAGTTCGAGTTAACAGTGTTGAGTTCGAGTTATCTATAGCAATTTATCATTACGTGGGAACGGACCAAAGAAACCGTTCGAGTTAACCGTGTGTTTGCGCTATCCGTGGGCGAGTTATCCATGTTTGACTATATATATATATATATATAGATGTTTTTCTTGCTTTTAAATGGGCATCTAGTCAGAGATTTGTGTCTCAATATGATTATTCAGCTGTTCCAATGGAGACAATAGCTAGATGAGGAATAGTCAGTTAGAGTTATTTTCTCTTGGGAACAGTATTTAGTCAGGGAGTGGCTACCATAATAATGTTATAGTCAGAAGTTGTTTTTCCACAAGTATCCAGTAAAGTATTTATTCAGGGCTATTGCTCTATGAAAATCTATCTAGTTATGCTTAAATGTTCCATGGTAGCATGGCTAGTTACTATCTCAGATCAGTATGTCTACATGGGAGTTATTGCTACACCGAACAGCGTCTAACTGGAGTCACTGTATCAGCGTAGTGTATTAATTGGTAATGTGTTACGTGCAATTTGGAGTTGTTCGACAACAGTATATATATTTGATATTTTAGCTTGCACGCTGTCCATCCTAATTATTATATTACGATTTGTTCCTTGGAAGCATCGTATAGCAAGTAGCTATACTGGTTGTTATTGTATTACATGAGAGATGTGCACCGTGTAGCTCTAATGTGTGCTACTTACCTAGATGGTATTTAAACAAGTGTTCGTTTTGTATGAGCTCATCCCGAGGATGAACGAGTGGTACTCCTAACACTTGCTGTTGTCTACTCCAGACACAGAGTCGGTATACATAGGTTTTTATCTTCTTATGGTGAGAGTCACAATAGAGTTGGATTCTGTTCGTTTTGCAGCATTGCTCTGATGATACAGATCTACCTGAGGATGGATAGAGTTGACTTAGCCAGGTCAGTGTCAGAGCTCGGTGACTGTAATATATGTTTTATATGGTTGTCGACTGTAATATACGTTTTATATGAGTGTCGACTGCAGTATATGTTTTATATGGGTATCGACTGTAATATATGATTTATATGCGTGTCGGCTGTAATATACGTTTTATATGAGTGTCGACTGCAGTATATGTTTTATATGGGTATCGACTGTAATATATGATTTATATGAGTGTCGACTGTAATGTATGATTTATATGAGTGTCGACTGTAATATATGTTTTATATGCGTGTCGACTGTAATATATGTTTTATATGGGTGTCGACTGTAATATATGATTTATATGAGTGTCGACTGTAATGTATGATTTATAGGAGTGTCGACTGTAATATATGTTTTATATGGGTGTCGACTGTAATATATGTTTTATATGGGTGTCGACTGCAATATATGTTTTATATGGGTGTCGACTGCAATATATGTTTTATATGGGTGTCGACTGTAATATATGTTTTATATGGGTGTCGACTGCAATATATGTTTTATATGGGTGTGTTAGTTTGTTGTCATATGTGTTTATGGTATATCAACAGGAAGGAGTGGGCTAAGATGCAGGAGAAGGATGAAGATTGTACAATTTCACAGCTAGCCCAGGCTTGGATATATATTGCCATGGTAACTAATAAATGTTGTTTTGTAAATGTACAAAGCTGTTGATTATCTTACTCAGTTATGCGATTGGTCTTTCGAGTAATGGCTAATCAAGCTAATCAAACTGTGATTGGTCAGTTGAGTTTTAATATGATTGGTTCATCAAGCAATGTAAGATATGGGATTGGTCTGTTGACTTGTGTGCGACATGTCATTGGTCAGTCAAGCGTAAGACGTCAGGCAAAGCTTTGGGCAAGTTTTGTTGTAGTTACAACATTACTGATGTGTCTGTTGATTTTAGCTGCATCAGCTCAGTTATTACATCAGCTTTGGTTTCAAGAGATGATATGTACCACCTCAACATGACATGTAGAGGTGCCACATATTTTACAGGGTTCAGACAAACTAAAGGATGCCTACTATATATTTCAAGAAATGGCTGATCGCAACACTGCCACGCCTCTCCTACTCAATGGCCAGGCTGCTGCCTATATTGCACAAGGCAAATACGATGATGCGGATACTGTGCTGCAAGAGTCTATGGACAAGGTGCATATTACATGTCAATGTACATATATATTGTACATGTATATCAGGCAAACTCGGATAACTCAAACTTCACAGCACCGAACGAAAGTGTTCGAGTTATCAGAGCGTTCAAGTTATCAGAGCACTGTCACAAGTCCATGTATTTATTAGTAGATAAATGTACATATACAAACTATATATAAGTCAAATGCATAGATGGCTTGTTGCAAATTAAAAGGCTTCTACTGTGAAGTTTAAAAGAAATTTCATCAGAAAGTATAGATACTTTTTTATCACTTGAGATTGGTTTGTCGTTTTAGGTGATGTGATTGCCAGGACGTTTTCAGATTAAAATTGGCAAAACTTGATCGCTGTTGAAATGCTCAGAAGAAAAGACAGCATTTTCTTTTGAGCGTTTTAATCCAAGATCAAGTTTGCCGATTTTTATTTAAGTTTATTCGAAGGTTAGCACACTTTTACTTGCTTTTGGAGGGCCATTGCTAAGCAGATGTTTGGTATAATTTGATTTTTTGCAAACCTTTAGAAAAGCCGTGAACAGAATTATTTTGCCGACGATGGTAATAACGACGTCCAAGAACTACTAAAAGTTGAGGTTTATCTCTATGGCTTGGAATAAAGTGATATTTTAAAGCGATAACAACCGTCGCAGTAGCCTTTGGGCAAAAAACTAGACCAAGTTGAGGTCGAGTTATCTAAAGCAATTTATCATTGCGTGGGAACGGAACAAACCAATCCGTTCGAGTTAACTATGTGTTCGAGCTATCCGAGGACGAGTTATCCGAGTTTGACTGTATATCTGTCTGTCATTATTCAGTTTGTGCAGGAATAGCTATTAAAGCTAGGAATGAAAGATCCGCGTCGTACTGGATTTGATCTTGAAACCTCCCTTTCACCAGACGATGAACTAACTAATTAAGCTACGCTAGATGCAACGGATTCATTAGGCAATATGAGCCGCTATATCGGTTAAAGTACACATAATTGTCTGCAGTACGCAACGTCACCAAAGCTTGCTCTCACGGCTCTTAGTAAGTTTAGCACTACGATAGTAGCGTACTCAAATTAGTCATTGGCGATGTGCTAGGCTAATGGCAAGTGACAGGAAGCTACATTACCTGCCACTGTTTATAAGCTGTTTTTAATACCCGTGCAACGCTAGGCATTCGGCTAGTATCACATATATGTATATTCAAATGTAGTGTACAAACTATTGTTTTATCTATATATATAATATATAGTTATGTAGTTCTAAGAATAGTTTGTACATACATTCCACAATCCACATTCACCTGTGAAATGGAAATTTTCGCGAAATAGAAACCAGATTGAGCCGTAATCGTAACACTTCAGAAAACTTCAACTGCTGTTTTAACCTTCACAGTTACTATGTATGTACGTGTCTCTGTACGTTTGTTGGCGGTTCTCTGTATATGTAAGCGAGATGGGTAACTTCCATTCAGTAATGGCAAAGTGATCTAGAGCTATTTCTTGGTAGTGATTCTATTTTTAGCACTGACATCAACCAGCTTATTGCTAGGAAACTTTCATATTAATAGAGTGCAAGTTCCTGTTCATGTCCCAGAGACGAGGCTGCCAGTGTATCACAGTGTACCACATCGTATCACTGTATACCACAGTGTATCACAGCGTATAAATATACAAATGCTGGCCACCAAATAGCAGCAAAACTGCAATAACTCAAGTCATGAAGTTTGCTGTATATACATGTGTGTGTGCCTGCATGCGTGTGTCCTTGTTCACTTGTACGGCTGGACTGAAATATTTTTAAAAGTATTCCTTTGGGGTGAAAGTTGGATTTGACAGGAAATGTGCCATTTTCTTGTCCTATAAACAGATATCTGATGTAGAACTCTTGCACGTGAAAACTCATTTTTAGCAGTAGTTATTGTCTATTTCTATAAATAGGGAATAGTGTGTAGTGTTCATGCCCATGCCCATGGGGTGGCATTTGGATACCTGTTCATACATCAGGACATCTGTTTATGTCTGTCACAGTGTGCTAAGACACTTGCTCATCTAAGTCACTTGGCATTAGGATACTTATTCATGCCTAGAATTCATACCAGTTGCTTGATATTAAGGCACTTGTTCATGTCTGTCGCATGACGCTAGGACACTTATTCATACCAGTTGATTGATACTAAGGCACTTGTTCATGTCTGTCGCATGACGCTAGGACACTTATTCATACCAGTTGCTGGATATTAAGGCACTTGTTCATGTCTGTCGCATGATGCTAGGGCAGTTATTCATACCAGTTGCTGGATACTAAGGCACTTGTTCATGTCTGTCGCCTGATGTTAGGTAGCTTCTCTACACTACTGTTGTTTTTGCGGAGTTGTCCCCTGTCGAGCGAAGCGAGCAAAACAACAGCTTGTCACAATACACACTGTACATGATGCATCAGCTGCACTGAAAGGGAGTTGTTCTCTTCCGTCTATGCGACTTGGCTACGATATTATGTCGGTCGCTCCATTAGTAATCATAACGGATTTGGCCCAAAAATTAATGTAGTAAAAAAAATAAGATGAAAACGTTTAACCGGAGATCAGTCTCTGTGGTAAACTTTAGTAAAACTTAAGAATAAAATAAATTAACAATAACATCAATAAGAACAATTAAAACTGACTGAGTGCACAAATAACAACATGTTTAGTTGCTGTTGTTGCTTAAGTTCTTAAGTTCTACTAAAGTTTACCACAGAGACTGGTCTCTGGTTAAACGCTTGTATCTTATTTTTTCTACATTAATTTTTGGGCTAAATCCGTTATGATTACCAATGGAGCATCCGAAATAACATCGCAGCCAAGTCGCATAGACGGAAGGGAACAACTCCCTCTAAGTGCAGCTGATGCATCAGGTGCAATGCGTATTGTGACAAGCTGTTGTTTTGCTCGCTTCGCTCGCCGGAGCACAACTCCGCAAAAACAACAGTTTGTCAAGACAGGCTAGTTGCTAGGGCATTTATTCATGCCTGTTGCTTGATATTAAGGCACTTGTTCATGTCTGTCGCATGATGCTAGGACACTTATTCATGCCTGTTTGATATTAAGGCACTTGTTCATGCCTGTCCAGAACACTCCAACGTATTCCTCTATTTTTGTCACAGGATAGTAACAATGCAGAGACGCTCGTTAACATGATAGTACTTTCTCAACTGACAGGCAAAGCCCCAGAGGTCAGTCAACCACGTCTGCTTTCTTTTATTTCTTCCTTTTGACTTAGTCATTGACACTACAGCTGAGTGGATAACATTGCTGACATGGACATTAAATCAACTCAATTATTTAGCATTCTTCAAACTTTGTTCTTTGATCACAGGTGGCCAACAGGTACTTGTCTCAACTGAAGGATTCTCACCGGAGTCACACTTTTGTTGCCAACTACTTCGCAAAAGAGGCCGAGTTTGATCGCCTCTCTACAAGTTACTCCGCTTCTGTGCAGACATGATCCAAGGAAAGGCGAAGAATTCTTGTTTTCTCGTATTGTCACATGAACCATCACATTAGCATTACATTACAATGACTTTATAGGAATTAATTAGTGGAGTTTATAATAAATACACAGCATCTTAGAACCCATGTGCCGTTGTTATAATTTATATAAATATTTGAAATGGTAATAAATATAAATCTAGTATCGTATTATGGTATAACTGTGTCGTAGCATGGTAGGTAGGAAAAGTTTTCTCTCACTAACGTAGTGAGTTATGGGCGGTATTATATATATTAGTGACAATTGCAGTAAAGTCAATAAACAAAAGGTTGGTGTAGAATATGAGATATTTATATATATATGCAGAATATGAAATATATATATTATTTTACATCAATCTCTGCGTTATTCATTTTACTGCAATTCTCGCCTTACGGTGGTTTTTATCTTCTAATTCTTTGACTTGGGTCGGTGTAGCAGTACACCATTTTTTAAGTTGTACGTAATGTATATCTATCGGTTAAACTCTGAACTCTGAGATGCTGAATTATGGAACTCTTCATCAGCCTTCTTAAATGCTGACATAGAGAGAGATTGTCAGCTGACATTGTAGAGAGCTCTAATGGCCCTTAATGACCTGTACTAAAATGTCACAGCTCCAATTTACTGTCATAGTTTGTCTAGAGCATGTGATTGGTGCCATAGTTTGTCTAGAGCATGTGATTGGTGCCATAGTTTGTCTAGAGCATGTGATTGGTGCAGAAAAGAAGCATCGCTTGAGGCTGTCTCCTACATATTCTCTACTCTTTACATTACAACACTTTTAATTGGTCATCTAGCTATGCTAATTGCTTACGGAAACCCCTCATAATATTAGTATGCAATGTTTGCCCGGCTATTCATCTTTGTCTTTTGATTGCCATATACAAAGAATAAATTATTTTAAGTGCTTGCAACAATCTGAATGAGATGTATAGCGGTGTATGAGATCCTTTCTGCTTGTATTGATCGCAAGCACGTTTATACCAAGTAAGTGAGTGGCTGATACTTAGTCTGCTCGGCAGCGCTCCTCTGACTCGTATCATCTTTTACCAGGCTTCCATCGTTACTTCACTCTCTCAACTGTATTGCGTTACAACGAGTCCCTCTCTTATCTAAAACATTGTAAGTGGTAATTATATTACCTGTTTATACAACTAAAAACCTTTTTTGTTTGCCGTTGAAAAATAAGAGTAAAACGTCATGAAAAATGTATTTTTCAGATCGCTTATCTTGTCTCGCCGTGTAACTAAGCTGTGCAGTATATTTTTATGAAACCACATACATGGTTCATGCAGCAATGTTTACTGGGTAGACAGCAATTTTCACTGCATAGGCAGCAATGCACTCTATACAGCTACCAAGAGAGTACCATCTTTTACAATAGAAGACATGGGCTGTTCTGATATCCTGCTACTCTCTGTAAGGCTTGAGGCATTTGCTAGATGTAGATATTGTAGGTCATTCACCCTATCTCACTCATGGTCTGCTGCGTAACATGACATATTCACAAAATCAGGCTCCAGATTGCAGGATATCTTATTCATACCTATAGCTTCATTTAATTACACATTGCTAATTACATAAAGATCCCTATTTTGTTTGCACACTCTCAGAAAATATTATTGATTTACTAATAGAAAACCTTGATGTGGATTTGAATCTAGGCGACACATAACATGTTACATTCCTGCCTGGCTGTATATTTTGCAAGGAATGTCTCGCGTTGGTATTAATTCAATAAAAACATTTTACTAGGATATGAGTTCTGCATACTGGATCTTGGTGAGTATTTGACTGCATGCCCATTGCAGCAAATGTATTTATGGAGAATCTGCTTTGAAATAATAGCGTGTAATTCCAGATGGCATCAGAGAACATTTTGAAGAAATATAGAGTAGAGTCTGGTGGCTCCAATGGTTGGGTTAAACTGTCAGCTGCTCAGTTCATGGAGGTCTGGAATCACTTCGATGCTGATGGTCTGTGATATACCTTTTTCATTACAATTCACTGGAAATAATTGTTTATTTCTCAGATTTTATCTTCTTCACTTTGCACAAAGTTGTAAGAATTGCAGTTGTGAATAAAGTTAGAAGTTAGGCTAGTTGTGAAGTTCCTTGATTAATACTTCTATTGTAGAACTCTTAGCCGAGAGAACACAACTACTGGTTTTACCAAACTTATTTTTTTATAGGAAATGGTTACATAGAAAATCAAGAGCTGGACTCATTTGTGAGCGAACTGTTCGCTTGCATGCAAAAAGGATTGGCCTTTAAGGAGGTCAAGGTTAGTGTTGATCTCGCGAATCTCTCGCTGTCATACTCACTTTATTGTTTTTCCGTACTAATTTCCTGACACATTGTTGTATTGAGCTCTTATTTTACAAAAGGGACTCAAGAAGTTGTTTGTGCAGTCATGAGTAAATCAATAGCTCCATTTGATGTCACTCTTGCCTTGTGATTACAGCCTCCTCAGAAACAAGAGCTCGTAGCAATGAGACAGCAGTTCCTGCAGGCTTTTGATGATGACAAAGATAATAGGATTGATATTAGAGAGGTACTTTCGGTTTAAATATTTCCCTTTTAGGGAGTCATGCTACCTTTCTTTATCCGCTATTTTTTCACTCTATATGCAGCCAAATTACTATTGACGTCGATGTCATCAGTAATATAAAACTCTAATTTAACCCATTCATGACAGTATACTGCGTAACACTTGCTAGACACAACCGATGAGCGTAGCTTATGAAAACTAGTGCACACAGTTTTTGCCTTAACAGGAAGATGATCTCAATTATTTGCTTTATTGATTAGGTGTTTCTTGATATTGGAGCTGCTCGTGTATAAGCCACGCTTGATAGTCCACTCTGTTTACTTACCCATTATTATGCTTCATTGTTTTAATAAACTAGTAATATGATAATAATGATTTTCTCATCTGCCGCAGAGCGCGTTGTAAATTTGCATATTTATTTGATTGTGTTGACTCGTCAGGTTTTTTATTAACAAATGGTAAAAAGATAAACATGAGACATATACCAGGTCTTTTGTAGATGGCACAGGTTCTTCCGACAGATGAGAATTTCTTGGTCCTGTTCCAACTAGATCATCCGCTGGACTCAAGCGTTGATTTTATGAAGGTAAGACCCATCCGATTGCTGCTTCAGTGTCATCCATATAAAAAACTAATGTTTGAGGCGGAGACAATGTGTCAGTTTGAGTATAGCCTGCATTAGTTCATCTCTTAGTGTCAAGTATACATGTAAAAAGCTGAAAGCTTTAAGACAAACAAAATGGTTGTGATAAAAGTTTCAAATATTATCTACCACCTTTAACATGCCATTCATAACCATCCGCTACAGTTATTAGGCCTGAAAACCAGAATGGTTGGACGAGAATCTCTGAAAACCAGAATGGTTGGAAGAGAATTTCTGAAAACCAGAATGGTTGAAAGAGAATCTCTGAAAACCAGAATGGTTGCAAAAGAACCTCTGAAAACCATAATGGTTAAAAGAGAACCTTTGAAAACCAGAATGGGAGGAAGAGAATCTCTGAAAACCAGGATGGTTGGAAGAGAACCACTGAAAACCAGAATGGTTGGAAGAGAACCACTGAAAACCAGAATGGTTAGAATAGAACCACTGAAAACCAGAATGGTTGGAGGAGAACCAGTGAGAACTAGAATGGTTAGGAGAGAACCGCTGAAAACCAGAATGGTTAGAATAGAAACACTGAAAACCAGAATGGTTGGAAGAGAACCACTGAACACCAGAATGGTTAGAATAGAACCACTGAAAACCAGAATGGTTTGGAGGAGAACCACTGAAAACCAGAATGGTTAGGGGAGAATCACTGAAAACCAGAATGGTTAGAACAGAACCACTGAAAACCAGAATAGTCGAACCTTCTCAGACCCTACATTCTTTTAACTATTCATTTCTATTCGCATGTAATAGTCTACAACAACCTTCAGAAATACATTTAAAAAAACTAAAATAATAAAGGTGCTTAAAGCATCAGCTAGACAAACAAGTTTTTATCAACTCTGTTTATATCTTTTAGAGTTTGTTCATACTAATGTAGAATAATGTTAGAATCACAGCCATGTAGCTCATTGGTCGCGTGGTAGGATCACAGCCATGTAGCTCATTGGTCGCGTGTTAGGATCACAGCCATGTAGCTCATTGGTCGCATGTTAGGATCACAGCCATGTAGCTCATTGGTCGCATGGTAGGATCACAGCCATGTAGCTCATTGGTCGCATGGTAGGATCACAGCCATGTAGCTCATTGATTGCACGGTAGGATCACAGCCATGTAGCTCATTGGTCGCATGGTAGGATCACAGCCATGTAGCTCATTGGTCGCGTGTTAGGAGCACAGCCATGTAGCTCATTGGTCGCGTGTTAGGATCACAGCCATGTAGCTCATTGGTCGCGTGTTAGGATCACAGCCATGTAGCTCATTGGTCGCGTGTTAGGATCACAGCCATGTAGCTCATTGGTCGCATGGTAGGATCACAGCCATGTAGCTCATTGGTCGCATGGTAGGATCACAGCCATGTAGCTCATTGGTCGTGTGGTAGGATCACAGCCATGTAGCTCATTGGTCGCGTGTTAGGATCACAGCCATGTAGCTCATTGGTCGCGTGTTAGGATCACAGCCATGTAGCTCATTGGTCGCATGGTAGGATCACAGCCATGTAGCTCATTGGTCGCATGGTAGGATCACAGCCATGTAGCTCATTGGTCGCATGGTAGGATCACAGCCATGTAGCTCATTGGTCGCGGAGTCATTCTATATGTTATTGAGACAAACAGAAAGAAAACAAGGAAATACTAAATATAGCGTCGGCTTCATACACACCAGAGACATTATAAAAGTTTGTAAAACCGAAGTATTCATACTATCTTCCTGTTTTGATTTGTTGAGTGGATTGCAGGAAAAAGATAATGCTTTGCAGAAGGTCACTTTCTTGACAGTGGCTATATCTTGTCTTTAAATAGTGTAAACCTCTGGCTTCTCTCGTATAATAGGGCCTAAATTCTACAACAAAACTTTTGGGTTATGACTGCTCTTTCTTTCTTGTCCTGCCCTAACAGAGCCAAAATAATTTCAACAATAAACCCATTGAGGAAAAGAAATTTACTCATGGCAGATAGGCAAAGTATGTGTGTTATAGCATAGACATAGGTAGCATAGACATAGTACGATGGAAATATTTTATATTGTGCAGATATTTAAACTCTATACTTCTCATCAATAGGCCTTTTTATTTTTATTCGCATAACAGATCCTATTAATAGCTTTATATCGGAGTAGTCTTACCTTTTTTATCTTACAAGATTTACCGACTGAAGCGTATGAGTGAAACTTCTAAAGTGAGAAGTAACAAAAGCTGAGTATTCTTTAAAACTATTTTTAGGTTTTCATATTTTTAATAAAATTGTCTCATTCATATTTAAAAAGATTTTATTCTAGTTATACATACTTTAGGCTTTTTACTGATTCGAATAGTCCCATAAGCACCCATACTCCCCTCTCTCTCTTCTTTTTCCTCCCACCCTCTGCCACTCTTTGCTGATTTTAACCACAGCCATAAATGAGCTTTCTTGGCATACAACTATAAGTAACCTCTCCTCCATAGATACACAGAGCGCCTGACTGTCCCCTACTTATTTAAACAGTGAAAGTCGTAGATACTTGGATTCAATAATAAGACAGCAGCTATGAGAGTCATTCTATACGTATTAGATTCTATAATATTGAATTGCAAAAGGTGAAAGCCATAGATGCTAGAATTCAATAAAAAGGCAGCTGCTACGACTAGTCCATGTCAGCATTTATACCATCTGTGTTATGAGCGGCAGCGTGTCTGGTAATCTATTGCAAGCTGTGACTTTCTATGTGAACTTCATTAAGTACATTAAAAACAAGCGGAACATCAGCTGTCAACAAGCTTTGCAAATTGTGTAACTTAACTAGTTTGTGCCATAATCATAGAATGTTCTAGAAAAACATAACTCTGTTTTTTACATTCTTTTCTTTAATTCTACGCTTCTCACATTCAGTTCTGAGATTTAGGCAAAAGCCTTTCCTTCCACATAATTTGTAATAAAGTATGATCTCTATATGTGAGTCAACATAGCTTGTGCATCATACATTTGGTTGTCAATGCATACTGCTATCAGGTATTAGTATTAAACTTGCGTGGTACAGAGGCACTTTGTAAAGGGAGCTTTTTGAAGGGTGTCAAAGCGTGTAGTATTCGCTTCAGAATGCAATGAAATTGCGAACAACAATGCCTGATAGTTTAATGATATTGGAAAGACGGGCAGGTCAACAATATGCTATGTTCTTCAGGTCTGGAAAAAGTTTGACACAGACTGCAGTGGTTTTATAGAGGCAAACGAGCTGAAGAACTTCATTAAAGAACTGCTAAAGATCTCTGATCACATAAGCATCGTCTCAGAAGATGATGTGATTGTTTACGCTGACACAATGGTTGGTTTTTACAATCTTCTATATTATGTTACTAGCTTAATCTGCTCAACTTGTTCTAACAATCTCCGCACGGGACTGAGAGATCATGTCTTTGACACAGTTAAAATCATATTCATCTTGTGTAATGCCAGACAGCATCAAATTGCAGATTTGAGATAGGTTCGTCTATTTAAACCAAAGTTGTTGTCAGATATAGGTCAAGATTAATCCCATTTTTGATTGGTTCCTCACACATATAACTGATGGCTAGATTGCGGCACTGGTATTCACATATTCATTAGACATTTCACACCAGCGCTGTCACAAACTGTTTTTAATAATGATTTTATTGTGCAAAATATAAAATTATATATGCTATAAAAACACAATGTTGTCTGTTTGTAATTGAGTAAAAATTTGAAATCTTAATTAAAAAGTTTGCTAACTGCTTTAGCCTTAGACATTTTGAGGCTATGCATTATAAGTTTCTGAAGGAACTGAGGCTAGGCTTGCTAAATAAATTTTTATGTTTTGCCTACATTGTTTACAAAAGAATTTAGTGCAACTTACCACTGTTGTACATAACAGCTTATAGCCTACCTTATATGTACCACAGAGCTTTCATTTTAACTAACAAAGTTTTACCTGCTATTAATATAAGCACATTTCTATGAATTGTTGCAGCTGAACCTGTTTGATAGGAATGGAGATGGAAAACTTCAACTGAGTGAAATGGCGAGACTTATTCCCGTGAGAGAGAACTTCCTGCTGAGACCTGCATTCAAGGTAACTTTTGACAGTAAATAAATATTTCTCGCCGCGAGCACTCTGCGCTGCCTCTTCAATTATTACTGACTTATTTCTGGCTGTACAATCTGGTGTACTTATCTGTGTGTACGTTGGCAGCATCTAAGGTAGTATAAGAATGATGATGCTAAGACTATTAATATATTCAGGCACTATTGATTTTAATTTGCATAATTCAATATTTTGTCAGTTCACTTTTGAATAATTTCAAACCTTAAATTTATGTATACATAATTAGCAAACTGCAGGACCTTTTCAGTATCGTCAGTTGACTCTGTTAATAAATATTTAAGAAGCAAATCAATTTTTTTGTAAATGATTTTTATGAAAGTGGATTTATTTCTCCGTAACACTATTTGCTGAGTTGTATGGATTAGTGAAAGCATATTATGAATATCGTAAATGTGTTGTTCATGATATTGTGACACGATTGTCGCAGTTTTGGTAGGTTAAGCGTTGTTCGTGTCAACCATATTACTTTTGGGAAGCATTTTGCGAGGTAGATAATCTATAGGCACAATGGCGTTTTTAATGAAAGCTATTTATACTGTTCACTGCAGGAATATGGTTATTTTGGCCACCGCAGAGAGAAATTCTTTTTGATTGACAATTCACAGATTCGTCACATAGAAAACCCAAGTCTAACTCCATTATTAGTTTTTTTCTCTAGTCGTAGACATCATGAACGGTGAATCTCACCGCCCTGTAAGTAAAGAAGTAATTTGTATTGTAGAAAGGTACTACCATTACCGAAGAGGATATCACTACCGTATTTGAGAACTATGATAAGGTAGGCGCTCACCTTTCATTCTCGTAACTATTCCCAAAGCTAGTTTACTGGCAGCGTCAGCAGAGCTTAATAGTAAAAAGATTTTGTTTGAAAAAAACAGCATGTCATTTCGTAAAAAGCTAAATATAACTGAAAAATTGAAATATAGGTCTATGCTTGGTGTTATCTTACTATTTGATATAATTATAATGCCATCTCTAGTGGTGCAGACAAACTATCCTTGCTCATTTGAGATGTTGAAAAATATTGAAATACTTATACTAAGAAATAAAAGGCTTGCTTATATAAGTAGGTCTACCGTCTACACTATTAATGTTCCTAGTAATTTGACGTAATTTTGTCTTTATTTACAAGCTAATGCTGATGAAAACAAATCAGATCATGTGGAAAAATGAAACAATAACCAAAAAACTGGATAATACTTGAAAAAGAAATTAATGTTGCAATAGAAATATTCTCAGAGAAGCTCTATATTTTTATCAGGATGGTTTTTTATTTGCTTTTTCTGTATTTTACGAGCCAATCAGATAATATAAAATATTACCTAATTTATATAATATATAAATTTATTATATTTTGTATAATAAATATATAAAATATTTTAATATGTGGCAAAAATATAAAATAACTTTTACTGTAACAAGAGCCATGTCTGTCCATTGAAGCCAGAGTTCAAGGTCGTGAAAAAATTGCATTATACAGGATTTGAGCTCTTAACATTTAGCTTCACACCCCAGAATGCTATCATATGCTCCAATCAACCTCTCATAGGCATTCCAGAATAGTTATACATATAGTTATTACACCTGATGATTTCTCACGGTACACTAGACTGCCAGGGTAGCAGTAATATTAACCTGGAAATTCAGTAGTATTTAAAAAGAAATTTTTATGATATAAATATGTTCTAGATATAGGATGAGTAAAATGTTTAGCACACCACCCACTTCGTAGCTATACCCCACCAACATAAACTACTCAACACATCAGACCAGCAATTTGTATGGCCTGTATCTAGAACATTCTAATATCATATAATCTAGCCACTGCACATGCGCTATTAAGTTTTCCAACCTGAAATTATTGGTCACCAAACAAGTCAAAGGTTTGCTCCTTTGACTTCAGCAGTATTTGCTGGCAGGGGTTCGCCTTCCCTCTGGGAGTCCACCTTCACGACCCCTTGCATGTATCACATAGAAATACCCTTAGGCAATACATCATCTGTTGCTCGATACACTGTGCTAAGGGCAAAGTCCATCATAATGTCATGACATTAAATGTATTGCTTTGTTTCTGCTAGCAGCAAGCAAGATTGTAAAATATACTCCCATGTCACTGACAGACCAGGGGCTGCCAGCCTTAGTGTTCCTCCTGGTGTTGTACAATGTAAAATATATCGATCCAAATTCTGCTGAGTCAAACATCAATAAACGTTATATATCTAAAACAAAAGTGCTATTCATAAGTGTGGGCGTCTGCATTGTATGGGTTGAGTGCAACAGAAAATGTCACATTTCAATGGGTTGGTAGCATAACAGCATCCGCTATCACCCTAGTTTTATCTTTTTGATGTCGTCACAAAAGATTTTAGAGTAAAACTGTTGTTTCCGCTTTGCTTGTCTAATAATTTTTAAAAGTGGCTGCCCGATTAGGTGAAACACTGACATTAAAGGAAATAATGTGCGTTGTTATGTTTGCTCAGATCAGAGCTCGCTTCACCTATGCTCTCACAGACAGATCAATCGTTAGTATCTATATGATGTGAACATTTAGTAGTTTATATAGCCAAGATACTTTCGGCAATCGTACAACAAGGTCTTTGATTTTTCAGAGTTTTAGATTAAGGAGATGATAAGCTAAAAAGTGCGGAGCATATTCATATTGATGTCAACCAAAACCAGGAGGTTTATATCAATGCAAGGCTCATTAATTTAATGATTATAATATAAATAGAGTGTGAATTTAATTAATGCTTTATTTTAATAAGTATACCTAAACAAAAACCTAATTAACTCACTTCATAGCTACACCTCACAAACACAACCTACTGAGCACACCGGATGTAAACATATTGCCAGTCCTATAAATAGAACATCCTTATATTATAAGAATTCTTTTTTAAATACTTTAGAATTTTAATGTTATTTTTTTCCCATAGCCCGATGTGCTTTTGTCAACATTAACAGATGAAATAAAGTTAAAATCAGATTGAAAGTCTTGGATTGGAACAGTGATTAGTCTATGCCATTGCCTGCATAGACTGATGCAATCTGATAAAGTATTTACCGTAAAACCTCCAATTGACCACCACCACTATTATAATAGAGGAAAAATTGAAAAATAGAGCGCCATGGCATTCAATTAGAGGCTTTACGGTAGTTTAAAGAGAGATTATTAACTAAACTATCAAACCTCATTTTTATGCAGATTAAACATCTTCCATGAAAAGTATAAGGGCACATTTGCAGCTTCAAATATCGCTGGTCTCCAGGTATACTCATCAACTAAATCATCCTGGCCGAAGCCAACTTCAGTGTCTGCGCTGCATGTACAGTCAGCTGATAATTAGTTCTCCACTCGGAGTTTTCAGACCTTCTAAGCATCTCTTGAGAGCAATAGGCATGACGGATGATTCAAACACCTGGATTGAATTTGAATCTTGGTCACCTAATTATTATTACACATCATTAGTACACAAAACATCCTTATATAACACATTTTGCTAATATTGTCTATTTATAGTCATAATTCTGAAGTTTGCATTTTGATAGCTGTGGTAAGCATTGCGTCTGCGACTAAATGCATTTCTTCTTAAGCTCGAGAATTTGAATGTAATTTTTAATATGCATTTTTGCAAGTCTAATTTTAATGTAAACGCAAGCTTTTAAGTAACTGCTTGGTTTTGTAGAACCGTAATGGAACCATAGAGAATGAAGAGCTCCATGGCTTTGTTAAAGACCTACTTGAACTTGCCTATGAGGTGAGACAGTGCTTCAACATGCCAAGACATATATCGAACTTTGTCCATTATAAGAGTAAAACACAGAGGGTAGCTCTTCCAAAACACCCAAAAACTAAAGTTGTTTTCTCTTATTTTATGCTTCACGTTTCAGACTTCCGGCGCTGCTGCGTGTTTAGTGTATCAGCCAGCATAATTACCATTGCTCATTCATATAGCCAATCAGAGGAATGCTTTAAATATTTATTGGAAATTTCTTTGTCTATTATAACTAAAAAAAATTTTGCATTTCGGTCACTTGAAGATTATTTATTTTTTGGTAAGTATTGGCTCTGTGCCAAAATATATATTAAATTAAATGCTATTGAGTTTAACCTCTCATTAAAATAAAATATTTTAATAACAATAATAACAATTATTGCTGAAATCAACTTATTACTCTATGTATTATATTCTTTTTCTTATTCTTAGGATTAACATATCTATTAAAATAACTCAATTATATTTATAATGCTGGCCACTTGAAGGTGATTATGAAAATCATACACTATCTCATGGTGTTTGAATAGTTTATTGATAGTGGCATAATATGACTAAATTCCATTATTTTTCTTAGATTTCATGAGATTTGACCTCTAGACCAGTATTTGAAGATACAACCACAGAGTATAGTACTATTCGTGTGATATTAATTAAGGTGTAATGGTAATGTAACTGTCATTTGAATTCACTTCATTTGTTAATTTCTCATTTTTTTTGCTTAGCCAGTTTGTAGTGCCATCAGTTGAACTTCTTTGTGTATATCGTTCTACGCAGATTCTGAGTTTGAATATTGCAGGAATACGATTCGCTAGACCTGAGTATGCTAGAAACATCTCTTATGAAGGTCATTGACATCAACAAGGATGGCAAGATAAGTAAGCAAGAGCTCTGCCTAGTCCTTAAACAGTTGGACAGCGTCTCCAAGAAATGATAAGACACCCGTTGTTGCCCGGCCATGACAGAGCAGACTTTTAAAATATTACCTTTTTACGTATTCTGTCACTTTGTTAAAATTATTGATATACATATCCTAGTCACTAGTTCCCTCATTGTCTACGAGTGTTATAGACGTTTTAACAGGTGAGAGGCTAAAGCGACGTATCGTACTATTTTACAATATCCATTTTCTATACTGTGCAGGAAATGCTTTCATTTCCTTCTAGTGTAAAAATGAATGACTCTACATGTAGTTGTACCTGTTTATGTAGTTCAGGATTTCCCAAACTTGTCAGCTGCTAATTCACGACTCAAATGTCTTTATTTAAGTGATAAAACTCGCAAGAGTAACAAATTTGTTTTTTGTTTGGAGCTTCCGTGTATTTCAAATTTGCTCTAATAAAAGTCAAGGTTGTTGAAGCAAGAGGAAACATATTTTATGCTTTAGCCAAGGTCATTAATGCAAAGTTAACATTAAATTAAATCATTTCAAAGCAATTACAACAATTTTGTAATAAATGAAGTTCTCTTTGCTGCGCTTCTGCAATTGATATAGAGCACACTTTGTTCCTCTAGCTGGTCCAAGTTTGGGAAAGACTGCTTCTTAATTATTTCTGTCTCAGAGATGACAGATTTTTACAGTAACTTGTAGTAGTTGGTAATTCATAGATCATTTTATAGATGACAGGTATGTGAGACATGCAAATACTCTAGGAAGAGCTGACATTTTATAAATACATGGACATGTATATTGTGCAGACGTACCAACCAGTTTTAGATGTGCATTTTGTTAAAATGGAATCTTCATAGATGTGTAGTAAATAGTTGAACAGATGAAGATGTATTCACATATGTGCTGCTTAAATATGCACTCGCTTTGAGGTAAAGTTGGTTTTGCACTTATATTTAGGAATTACGAAGTCAACTTAAACAATAAGACAACTCCATTAGTTAAACCGGGTTTCATCTATTTCACGCTGGTACTGCCTATGGCAACCAAGTGTGAGGCGTGAGTTGCTTCCCCTTGTTTTAATGTTGTAGCTACAATTGCTTAAAACAAAGTTGTACAGTGATTTCAACACAGCTAGATATATGGTCTGGTAGAATATAAACACGTTTATGCATGGCCATGGGGAGGTTTCAATATATCAAAATATCTTTGTAGTTTAGGCCTTATTTTAGAAATAGCCTAAGATTTTGCTAAATTGAACAAATAGAGTACACAGCTTCCCATTCAAAATAAAAATGATTTAGTTGTTGTAGAAATAGGTGAATATTGATCACTTATTATAACACTGCCACAGAGAGTAGATAGCATTATGAAACACATTTAAGGTTACGTCTTTTTGCATGAAAATATTATATTAATGCCATAATATTTGTGTATATTCTGCAACGTGCTCAGAATAACAACAATCTGTTTCAAGCTGATATATAATATGAAAATAATGCAAATAATGCACTATACATTTAATAAAACCTGAAATTAACAAAATTGACAAAAATCAAGACTGCAATGAAAAAATTCATCGCAGATTATGCTTCATAACAACCGCACAATAGGATTAAGTAAAATATTGTATAAACAGATCAATAAAGAGATATGCCCTAAGCACTACTGGTTCAGTTTGCTGGATCGACATGGTCTCGCAACTCCGATATGAGTTCTTGGAAATCATACACATACCATTTAGCTAGAGACTTGACTGACTCACGCACTATGTTTCCCCCAAATCCAATAAACGCATCCTAGAATAAATAGAGGGAAGATTGAGACTGACCTCAAGGCACAAAGCCTCAACCTTTACATAGTATAAGGTAAGTACAGTCATATCTCGACATACGATGCATTCCAGGACCGAGCTCTTATGTCAATTCCTTCATGTCTCAAATCAAATATTCCTACATAAAATAACTAAATACAAATTAGTCCATTCTCAGCCTAAAAAAACACCTAAAACAGGATGATAAAATTGAAAATGCGTTTTTAATTGTTCTCATTCACCATCTAAACTCAGAAAGTTACAGATACAATTACTATCTAATGATTATAATTTGCAATAAAATGTAACATTATTATGTACAATACTGTATGGATCTCTTATCTTCAAGACAGACAGTAACAGCGGTATGAGAGAGACTTGGCGACAGCGAGTTCAGTAGGCTATACCTTTGTGACAATACGCAATATAACATAAACTTTAAATTTAACTCAAAAAAACTTAGCTTACTCTACACACACTTGAAAATAAGTTTAAGCCTTACATTACTATAAACTTAATTCATTATTCAGTTTTTTACTTTTCGTCTGGCTTGGCTCTTTTTGCTTCGCGTTCACTTTTATTTTTAGCCGACCTGTTTAACACTTTTTTATTAAACTGATCCGATGAGAATGATAGCATAACTGGAAGTGTTCATGAATCAACTGATTGGATATAACTAGCATTCAAGGAATAAAAGTAAGTGGCTACCAACAAACATGTAACATGGACTTAGACTCCGCATCGTCATACTTACTGCAGGAGGGGATGCCTCGGCGTCTGTCGCTCCATCACCTATGAACACAAGCTGCTTGTAGCCTTTAGTGTCCTTAAGTATTTGGGCTACAGTAGCCTTTCCACCAGAGGCTGAGGTAGGCTGGTCAGTATCAAAACCGCTGTATTTACCTGTTGAGAGTATTAGCACCGTAGAGCCTTGGGACCTGCTCGAGTTACTATTATATACACCACATCTATATGATATGAAACTACATCAGCGAGAGTATGAGAGGAATTGTTATCACCTGATTTCTTTAAGACCGGTTCACTCAATGAAATAATTTTGATAACGGAATAAACGGAAGAGTCTGGCACGAGTTTTTTGCTAGCAATACGCTGTCAAGTTGTTAAGTTACTACTTTGGAATATACAACCAAACCTGTTACTCAGTATTACTCAAACGTATCAAGCCCAAAAACTCAAGAAGAAGTGAGTTATATAACAAAGAACAGAATGAACATTGCAGCTAAACGCCGGCTCACTTTATGTCGTCGTATGTCAGGGTTATCCTCTCGACGAGTATGCCGAAGGCATGGTCGAGGCAACGCGAATACTTCGGGAAAGTTTGTAGCTGTTAAACTTTCCCGATTGATCGCTGACATGCCCAACATCCCGTGTAATGTGTACCACTTCAGCGATGGTGATTGGCTATATCACGGATTGCTCGATTCATATTTTTATGACAGTTGATGCAAGACTAGTATTTCGTCGTTTCCGTGACCGCATTGTACGATGAGAACATTATGCCACGAACATGTCACTGATGTAAGCGGATTGGTTTATGACAGTGCGAACAATGTTATCACAGACGATCACCGCAGTACTGTTTGATTAACACCAACATACAGAAATAAAGTGTGAACCAGCCTTGAAAGTTGACCTATTAGATATCAATTGGCACTCAGTCAACATTACCTATTACATATTGAAACAAATAACACAATAACACTAATTGAATTGCTTGAAGAATATTCCCAAATATTCTCATAAAACTTTACCGCAGTTTGTTCCACCGGCCGAAACTTTGAGAGAGGTTATCAACAAATACTCCAGATGATTATGCACATCACTATCATGATATTATATAACACAACTATAAAAATACTTCACTATTAAAAGTAACAATCAATAAGAGGTTTTCACTGCTACTTCATCTGAGAGATGAGCAAATGGAGGCGTAACCTTGGAAATGCAGGAAACCAACAGTGCATATGTAAAGGTGATGAGAGAGACGCACAGTATAACTTCCCCTAATTTAAACTATATGAACTTGAAACTATTTAGGGTTATTTATCTGTTTTGATTTTTTAGAAGTTTCTCCTTCAGCTACTTGACTTCTGAACCTTTAAATTAGAGTGAAACTTTACATTCTGGATGTGGAAAATTACTTCAGGCGTCGAGTTGAGTATTTGCTCAAATTGTGCATCGTATGTTGGCGATATCTCATGTATGTTAGACAATCGTAAATAGAGAGCTGACTATCTATCAGGTTTTCATGTAGTTTGAAATAGCGTGAAGTCAGTAGTTAATTATTCTGTCAGGTCAGTGGCTACTATGTGACTCAACTAGAAACAGTTAATCACTGTATCTACCTAGAATGTCCTGCAGCATGAAGCTGTACTGGGTTGTCAAACTCAATTCACGTTGAGAACAGTATAGCTTGCCTACTGAAGAACATAAGAATTTATTGGTGATTCCTCAGTGTGAAACTAATTTACAGCGCATTGTATTTCAGCATACTCGTGATGTGATATCATTATATCTGTAGATCTTTATGGTGCTCTTTCTGAAGTCTTTAATAGAAAAATTAAGATTTTTTGCATTTCATGCGAAACAAAATGTACGGTTCTACAGATGGTTAAAGAACAAGTTACATGAATATACTTACAAATTAGGCACGTGAAAATTTATGTACATGTATAAACTGTATTCTTGTATCATTAGACCAAAGTGGAGTGTAAACATGAATCAAACTTGGCTTTTTACTGGATCCCTGGAAAACTTGGGTTTTCTACGAGCTATCTTCGATACTTGGGTTTTCCCCAAGATATCTGAGAGATTTGGGTTTTCTGCGAGATATCTGGGAGACTTGGATTTTTTATGAGATATCTGGGAGACTTGGGTTTTCTACGAGATATCTGAGATACTTGGGTTTTCCCCAAGATATCTGAGAGCTTTGGGTCTTTACGAGATATCTGGGAGACTTGGGTTTTCTATGAGATATCTGAGAGACTTAGATTTTTTATGAGATATCTGGGAGACTTGAATTTCCTACAAGATATCTGTGAGACTTGGATCTTTCATGAGATATCTGGGAGACTTGGGTTTTCTACGAGATATCTGAGAGACTTAGATTTTTTATGAGATATCTGGGAGACTTGAATTTCCTACAAGATATCTGTGAGACTTGGATCTTTCATGAGATATCTGGGAGACTTGGGTTTTCTACGAGATATCTGGGAGATTTGAATTTTCTACGAGATATCTGGGAGATTTGAATTCCCTGAGATATCTGGGAGACTTGGATTTTTTATGAGATATCTGGGAGACTTGGGTTTTCTATGAGATATCTGGGAGACTTGGGTTCTCTACGAGATATTTGGGAGAATTTTCTACGAGATACTTTGTTTTTTTTAGTAGCCATCAGATCTCAAACATTCACCTCAAAATCTTAATCATTCCCGCGAAACACTTTTTTGTTGCACTGCTCATGAAAATATTTCCTCAAAGCCATCTCACTTCTCAATATTTTTTTACATGCGATGAAAAATTGCAAAGTTGAACAGCCTAAAGGATTCACATTATCAGACTTCCTGTCAACTAACCATCAGTGAAGATGAGCTGATTAGCATATATATTCTCTTCAGGAATGTTGAGTTTCTGAGCCAGAGGTCGAATGAGAGATTTGAAGCCACCAGAGACCAGATACACATCTATGCTCCTCGCCTGTAACTCCTTCACCAGGTCCCTGAAGTCAAGCAACTTAGACTGAGGTTTTAAATTAGACTGATCTACGCACTATAAAATGCATCGTGAGAGTACTATGCCAACGAGCCCAAACTACATGCTATAAATACAGTCTAGTCAGTTTCAAGCCATGATACTCACTCAACTCCCGGGGTGAAATGCAGCACCCCCTGCTCCTTGAACTTTTCAACATCTTCAAGACTAGGTGCAAGAATATGAAGCCTGTTGGTCAGCGACTCCCGGAAAGACATTTGTCCACCCATAGCCTGAGAAGTCCTGAACAAAAGAATTTGAAAAATATTTTTGATTGGTGGAACAGTAATGACATATAATACCACATTATCCAAGTTTTATGTAAATGCAAAGCACAAAGAGATCATCATAGAAATAAAATAATGCCTAGAAGCACAGCTTATTTCCATTACGAAGCCAATAACTTCCTTAGGCTAGTCACGATAAAAAACAAACGAAACACATTCATAGATATGCTGGTACCTGTACTAGCTGTCACTATTAATCTGGCTCTGACTGACACGCTGAGATATTTGAAACCTTACTATTTGTATAGTTAGTAAAAATGAACTTGCAGTGATATAAATATAACAAATTTTCAGAACAAGAGCTTTAAGTTCTACAATAATTTATTTCTGTAAAAGCTATGCAGCTACAATAATACAAAAATTGAAATTTAACAATAAGATCACGCCTAAACATATTTCCAGGTCTTGACTTCACGGATACGTACAACTTAGCTATCTCGTCCCCCTTGCCCATGAACCTAGCCAGTTCATCAAGTCCCTCCTCTGCTAGCACCGTTGAATCCACATCAAAACACACAGCATCACACTTCCTCCAGATGGCCTTCACCTCATCTAAACAGCATAAACATGTATGAACAAGTTCTTATTGAATTCCATAAGTTACTGGACTGATGACATTAAACATTCGCACTAGCATGGATTTCTGCAGTAGCATGTCAAGGTCAATTCACAGAGCTATCTATGATGCTATATTGGATAGAAATGGATATTTATTGGATATTCATATGCATATCTATTGGATAGAATGGAGATTATGCTATACTGACCCATGTTTGCTTTAAAAATCTGTCAATTCTCCTCACTCTGGAATGAAGAGAGAATAAATAATTAATAGCAGGGCTGGAGCACATTTACAAGTAAGCCTACTGTTAATCATCAGAGGTCATTTGTTATAGAGTTGTTAAAGAAATACAGTGCAGTAGTAAAAAGCATGGATGGCTCACTTGCGCGTGAGGTTTAGTACCCCAGTATAATTCACACTTGCCATAGCTCAAACTGCATATAACACTCAAGTATACTATAAAGAAACACGCATTCCAAGTTATCCTCCCACACACTCACTACCCTGAAAGTAGAGTTATCCTCTCACACACTCACTACCCTGAAAGTAGTTTTCAAGATATTTTATTGGGAACTCGCAGCCTTAATAACTGATTGAAAAAGAGAACTCAACTTTTACCAGCATATAAATGAATGCAACAACATAATGTAAAAAAGGTAATTGGCACAGTAAGTTGACATTTAAAAAAAATATCAGTATATAAGCAGAAGTTCCTGCTCACATATTTGATAACAAATACATGTATATACAGCATACCATGGCTATACCGAGTCTGGCTCATCTAAACACATCACCATATCACGCCTTTAGTCAAATCACAAAATTCCTTCCTTAAAAGGTTACTAGGCTAAAAAAGCTAGACGTGGCTATATGAAACTACTAATCACACCCAGAGAGCTAAACTGAGTCAGCAATAGATCACTGTGACAATTCTATGAAAATCTGATTAATTTGACTCTTGTAACAGGCTTTATAGATTTTAGCTGAGTATATTGTTTTCTAACGCTGTTAAACCTTTTTTAATTATCAACTAGTACACTTGGCAGTTCTGTGCACCTTGAACGATTGTAATGAGCAATCACTATATGTATAATTAATGTGTGAGGTGGTAAGGTGGCCGAGTGGTGCAGCAGTTAGCGCTCCGGTCAGTACATCAGAATATTGGTGTTTGATTCCTGTGCGTAGTAATTTTTGAATAATGATCTTAGCATGGCTTCGGACCGACAAGATGGGCACTGATCTTATTATAGTAAAGATTGGCTATAAATGCTGAGTGTAAATAAATGTAGTAGACAGGTGTTTGTAAATGTATAACCAAAGCTAAAGAATAATACTCTATTCATGGTAAACTACAGTTAGTTATTAAGGTAACACTAACTATAGACAACAAGTGAAAATGTCCACATAGCATAAATTACAAATCATTTTGTGAAAAGCAGAGCTATAGAAGCAGCACTATGAAGAAAAGATGCAATAACTCCTTTGAGATAAATGGTGTTATATTGTGGAGGACTGAGATTGTATACCGATTATTTACACTTATTATATTCTTATGAACACTTGCCTGACTGTATCGAATTGCCTGAACTTCATTTCCTATTATGTAATCTTATATTTATCCTACGTGTGCAATCTTATTATAACCAGTGCATTTCTTTGTGATGTAAGTAGACTGGTGGGCGGAGTTTAGACCGCTATATAAGCCAGTGCATGAGTTGCACTGGCGTGCTTGATACCACTGGACTTCGCGTATACATGTACTTAGCTATCGAAATAAAACTATTAAACTCACAGAACTGCTTATATTAACGCTTGCCTGGTTGGCTCAACAGTTGCAGAAGCAGGCTCATTCTAAGCATCAGACGGAACTGCCAGGGTGGCTCTATAGGGCTAGGGATCGATCAACAGTTTTATCTAGACTTGATCAGGTATGCCATGGCATAAGAAATCAAGTCCTAGAGCGAACTGCTAGTGGGTCTAGACTAGCCTGATATAGAAACCTAGAGGGCAGGATTGGTTTCAGAGTAAGCCTGACAACCAGGTACTTATCGTGAACTGACTTGACCACCCTCGGGCGCGTCAAGCAGGCCTCAGATAAGGCATACCAGGAATTCAGGTTACGTCCCCCCTTGTTAGTGAAGTAAAGCTGACTCAGCTACCAGAGTCAGATCCTTTACAATATTCATAGATTCTGACAGAAAGCAGATGGATAAGTAAAAAAAATGTAACAATAAAGAACCACAAGCACTACACTTTATACCAGAAACCAACACTGCCAATTTACATTATAGAACAACATTATGCAAGAGCTTTTTTTCAACGCACATAATTTAATTTACTATTTTTTGTGTCATGGTCTAATTTTCTCTACACGGCAATAACTGGTGCAAATAAAGGTAATGTCTATCACAACCAGACATAATGCTCTTTTAGATTATTATATGGTGAAAATAACTAAGTCAAGTTATGTTAAAATTAAATAACTGTTGTAGATATATTCTATGTTATGAAATGAAATAAATTGATAGTTAAATCTATACCTGTTGCCATATAATCTGTATATGAAGTTATGGATCTTATGCGGTGATATCTTTTACATGCATGTAAATTTAAGGAGTTGACGCAAAACATACAATTATATATAATGATTTGAGCTATAGTGAACTACAGCCATATGAACCTGATGAGACAGTCAACTGTAGTGTGTTAGAGAGCTATGCTACAACCTGAGTTCTGACCATTTTTGATTGAGTTTGAGAACCGCTAATAGTTCCAGAACAAACAACATCAACTTGCGAACAAGCTTGTGTTTAGACACAGGGCTGTCAGTAGTACACACTAGATTGGTATGAGACAGCCAATAAGCAGAAAAAAAAACTGTAAAGACTGTGTTCTATTGCACTTTAATTGCAGGCAATAGCTGTAAAGAGTATATAATATTGTTATTGGTTATCCCAAAGACTCAAAAAGAAAGATTCCCAATGCCTTGCATGACTTCAGCGTTTAGTCAGAAAACTCCAATGAGCGGCAACATTGGATTTGGGACCAATCAGAAAAAAACAGCGCATGTTAGAAAGCTCTTTGGCATGCAATTTACTCAGCACAAATGATCTGAATCAGCACCAAAAACCATTACAAACAACAGCTACTCAAATTACCGTAAACCATGGATGTATTATTTAATTATTGAGCAAAGAAGGGTATCAGTTTCTAGCTAAAGTTAAAACAAGACAGAGTGGCTGAAGTACAACTTTGAACAGTTTCTCACACATATGCTCAGAGATTTTCGCTGGAACTTGTAGGCTAGAGCAGGTTATTTCGGATAATTGTCAAGGGTTAGCAGTTTTTAATTCAAAGAGCGATGCATCATTTGATAATAAACATTAAACAAACTCACAACTCTTGTTATCAATCCAGTAAACACTCGACTCGCTAGGAAAAGGGGTATGGAGATAATAGAGCTAAAAGAACTACAACGACACTATTGGTGAAAAGCTGCCCCCTCCAGATGCTATTATGCGTGAAAGAACTCTCACAGATGTTTTGACAAAACAAATAAACTTACTATAAAGTCAGTCTATGAAATATAAATGTAAGAAACCAACTGGAAACATTGTATACTCAAGCATTCTCATAATCATAAACGAAATACAACCGATGTGTAACAAAAACAAAGAGCCCATCATAAAACATGCAAAAACCATGGATAAAAATCAGACTGCCCAGCTGGCAGAGATAGATAACTCCACATAGAACTGAGGTTGGGCCCCCATACTTTTAATAAACAAATACAAAAACCTTCGAATAAATATTGCAGAGTTTTTACCGTATTTCGACAACAGTAACACATTTGTCACACCAATCTCTCCCTCTGGAATACAGTAAGCAAGTTAGCATTCGAATCGAGGAGAGCGAAAAGAGCTTGCAGTGAAGAATCCAAAAATGTCGCAAACTCACTAGGCTAATACTTAATGCTAATAAGGCTCTACAAAGTTGTCTATTAACTACCATGTTAGATAAATTAAAAATCAATCTTGCAAAAACTAAGTGATCATTATATTTGCATAAACCCTGAAAATCTTTGCATCTATGCATGCAAATAAGAAATTATTAATGCGATTGGCAGAAAAATGACAAAAAAATGGTGAGCTAAAATATGCTTGGCGAAAATCTTTTAGCCTAAAATTGCTCTACCACAGCGCAATGAAAACTTTTGTAGCCATACAAGGGTTAAAAACAATTTCAATATAATGCTATACTCTATATAAAATAAATAGATAGTATATAAAAACAGATTTCAATAGTCTTTTTATAAACCTTTCCATAACATCATAAAAATGGCTATTAATTCAATTTAGGCCGATTCCTTATCGGAGAAAAGTTGAAAGTTAGCTTGATCCATTTTAGTAACCAATTAGCATGGTATAAGAACTACACCGAGTAGCAGAAAAAGCAGAGCCAAGCTTGTAGTGAATGGAAGCCACCTTATATCCTCCAATAAACCAGAACCTCAATAGTAATAATGTTTAGAAAACCGGAACAGCCAAGTGTTGATTTAGTACTCTTTTAGTACATTTATCACCTCAAGCGAGATTGAACTTAAAAGCAATTCAGAGCATAAGTCCAAACAAAAGCCACTATTTTTTGAGATTGTTTGATTTAACATGCACCATTGTAACAGCATATTACTTTCTAGAAATGTTGCATATCATTTGACAGCCCTCCTATATAACAGATGGTTCAAGGTAGACAACTTTGGTGGTATCTTTCTCTGTTTGCAGCTAAAAATACTGGGTCTCCTCTAGCCACTGCTCTGATTCTTAAAGTATGGTGGTTCCAGTCTCATGTACTCTCACCATATCCTTTGAAAAGGGCATAATGACATTCTTCATACTAGAAAGTCCATACAAAGAGAGGCAATAGTTTTTCTTTATGTTTCAAATAATCTTAGCCTCATGACCTTTTAAGCTAAAGATGCTTTTGACATGCCATTCAAGACTTTTGGTGAGGTACACATCGTTATTGTGTATAATATCAATAGTACATATAACACTTTTGGTAAGAGAATGCCACACTACATCAGACAGAGACAGAGCAGAGTGGCTTCTTTGGATGCTCCATATGCGAAGGATTTTTTGCCTTATAAATTTGGTTTGATTACCTCCTAGGCTTGGTACACTCCTCATGTGAGATGTTGGTTTAGTTTTATATGTGATTGCATGAACAGACAAATATGTCAATTTGGTCAATTCAAAGGGTGAAGAGCCAAATATGTATGTTGCTTGGTAGCCTTATTTCTAAAGCACACCACTTGGCACTTCTCAGTGAATGACATTTTGCAATATTGCAAAAATGTGTTTTAGCAGGATAAGTTAACAGAATACAAGGTTGTTGGCTTACCGGATAAGCCAACAGCCACAGACAGACCATTTATGTACTAGAGAAATAGAAACACAAAGCAGATCCATGTGACAACCCTGATGTGATATTACTGTTCTGTGACCATGTTTTTTTCGGCACTGCTGTCCCCTGTTTCTGAAAAAATTATTAATCAATTTGGAACTTTTTTGAATATTATTTCAAGTCCACAACTATGTCGGGCATGGTACGCTTATCATATGTAACTTTAACAAAGTAATTGTAAGTAGCACAACAATGAAATGACATTTGGCAAGACAAGTCCTTTTTAAAAACTATGCTGTCCATGTTGGATAAGGCTATCGACAGTTTCATTGAAGTATTACAGTACAATACGCTCAATTATGTAGTTGTTAGTTAATTTGACATCTCCATCTTTATGTGTGAGGCAACATTCCACATAGTTTATGTTTTGAAAGGTTTACCTGAATTTAAGAGACTTTGAAGATTAGTGAGAGACAAACAGTAGTTGCTATAAGTCATCTAGTGTGTATGGCTTTCTGTTTTCATTAGGTCAGGATAATTTGGAATTAGGTAGTTTAATATCTATAGCCAATAACAATCATATCAATACTCATTTTAGTTCCCTTGTATTTGATACTCACTGCTTGTTTGCTTATACGCTATAGTCATTGCTTACTTAACGCAGAGTTATCTTCTCTCACTACATTACATATCTGTTCAGCAATAGTGCTACCCATATATTGTTGTTATGAATTACTTGTACAATATGTTATCGACGTTAATACACGCCTGCTGGAGTCCCGGCTGTGCTGATTGTTACTCGAACATGGATGGTTGTTAATTTATAAACACTGAAGTATATCTAAACCGTCTAACACGCAACATGGTGTCCCAGGTGAGCTGTTGAATAGAAAAGAACCATTCGACCACAGAGCAACTTTTAGCACCCAAACCAATAGCAGGTAGACTTGATTTACTCAATCAATGGAAAAATTTCAAGCAAAACTTTGAACTTTTTTTAATACCTATATCGAAAGAAGATACGAATGCCAAAGTAAAAGCAGCCCTGCTGCTAGGAACAATAGGTAGAAGAGGTAATCAATTATATAATTTACTAGCTGTGCTACCCGGCGTTGCTAGGGGAATAAAAAAGTCTTTGGACAGAATATTAATTTGTATATAACTTGTTCGACTGACTAGAGGGACAGTGATAGCTCACGACTTGCTGGTTTATGGCTCTACCCGACAACAACATGACAATAACTTGCGCGCACTATTAGAGCGTGTAAGAGCTATAGGCCTAAAACTCTATCAAGACAAATGCAAATTCCTACAAGACTAACTGTTCTGACCAACGCAATATTGAACCAAATTCCTACAAACCAATATGCATCACGAAGCCACAAAATTGTGTATCCATAGAGCTGGAGTGTCTAGCCATTGTCTTTGCAGCTGAGCGTTTTGATCAGTTTATATTTGGACACCAAAAAGTAAGGATACAGACTGACCATGAGCCATTAATATCTGTATTCAAAAAGTCAATACAAAGTTTCACGACGACTCTAAATGATTTTGCTAGATTTACAGAGATATCCCAACATAAAAGTCAGTCGTCAGAAGGGATCTGAACAGCACACGACAGATTTATCATCTCAAGACTCGTACTTTGAATTCTTGCAGTACCAGCAACCACCAAAACCTCTCTTTGCTATTCATGACGACAACGATGACTCGCCGTTACCAGACATCATGTTGGAAGATATCCGTTCAGCAACTACCTGAGGTGCAGAACTATAAGACTTGACACTTGTTATACAAAACCATTGAGAAAACATAAATACACATGCATATAAAAATACAAACATTTTTTAGGAGGTCACCGTAGAAAGAGGCAATGTATACAAGGGCACTGGTATTGTCATACCTAAAAGCATGCAGAAGAGACTTCTCGAACTACTCCATAACTCTCACAACAGAATCAACTCGACACTACGCTGTGCACGTCATACAGTATTCTGACTAAATGTGACAACCGACATCACAGAACAAATCAAAAACAGCAAAAGAAAAATCTACAAAGTCATGTAGTACTTAAAGACCCATGGACCAAGGCTGGCATAGACCTAATCGAGTTCAAAAATACACATTACATAGTTATTGTTGATTACACTACTGACTACCTGGAGTTTGAGCGACTCACTAACCATTTGAAACAGCCGATCTTCAGCACTCTAAAAAAGGACTTCTCACCAGTTTACTGCATTTAGCAAGGAATATAATTTTCATCATGCCACCACCTCACCATATTTTCTGCAGTCAAACGATAAAGCCAAATCCACTGTCAAAATAGCAAAACTGCATCTGCAATCTGCATTTTATGCAGATGTCCAGAGCCTGAACTCGCATTACTAAAATACTTCAACACACCTAGAGAGCCCAATGCTAGCCCAATGCGCCAACTCATTGGCAAGGCAACACGATCAATTATCCCACAGCAACAAACGATACCGTCCAAGGGGTCAACATGGAGCCAAAAACAAGAACAGAGAGTGCAAAAACACTACCATAAAACCACTAAAGATCTGCCTCAATTGAACGAGGGGCAACCAATGCTCATACGTGATTGATAGAATCATCATTGCCAGTGGAGAGTGCGTTGTTGAAAGACAACTCAGCATTAGGTCTTACTTGCTATGTATAGATGACAATGTGATAAACCACAACAGAAGAGATCTCCGTGCGATACATCCAATGCCTATGGATGTAATATGCATCCAATGCCTATGGATGTAATATGCATCCAATGCCTATGGATGAAATAAATTGATATTTAAATCTATACCTGTTGCCATATAATCTGTATATGAAGTTATGGATCTTATGCGGTGATATCTTTTACATGCATGTAAATTTAAGGAGTTGATGTAAAACATATCGTTTGTTGCTTGCTGTGGGATAATAAGCAGTTGATCATATCAACTCTTCGATATGATCAACTGCAGCCTAATGTTGAAGCCGACTCTGATAAATGTAACAGTGACACTAATCAGGCAACCAGGCACTCATCGCTCTCAATGTATCAGGAACCCTCCTTATTGGTTAAGTGACGATGTTACAAAATAGTTTTATAGACATACAATTGCCGAGAATGGAAAGGATGTTTGCTATCTATAGCTAATAATAATCATATCAATACTCATTTTAGTTCGCTTATATTTGATACTCATTGCTTGTTTGCTTATACGTTATACTCATTGCTTACTTAACACAGAGTTATCTTCTCTTACTACATTACATATCTGTTCCGCAATAGTGCTACCCATATATTGTTGTTATGAATTACTTGTACAATATGTTATCGACATTAATACACGCCTGCTGGAGTCCCAGCTGTGCTGATTTTTTACTCGAATATGGATGGTTGTTAATTTGTGAACACTGAATTATATCCAAACCATCTAACACACAACAGGTACCTTAATGAGTTTTGTTGAGTTTAGCTATCTGTTTCGCATCGATGTTCATTCAGGTGGATACACTAGCAATATCTTGCAAACGAAAAAAGTTTTGAAATTAACGACTGAAAAAGCGATGCACTTTGTTCAGGTTCATTCGTCAACTCACCACTCTTGACCTTTAATAACATTTGTAAACTTTGTACAGGCTTAGAGTTGTATTTTGAAGAGGTTGATAGATGCTGTTAGAGCAATACATTCTACAGAAGCCTCAATGCTTTTTTTGCTATCTCTTCTATTCTGGCTAAATTTGCTTTTATCAAAATCGTCTAAAACCTGTTGTGCTTTATTAGAGGCTTTGCATAGTTGGTTCTCAAGTTTTACAACTCGTTACAACCATTCAAGTATTGAATGATGTTGAGTCATTATCTCTTAGATGGGTACATATTGGTTTTTTATTTCTGCAACGAGATAGATCTACAAAGTAGCTTTTAGTTGCAGTATGTTTAGACATTCTTTGCGACCAGTCTATATCATTTGTATGTATCATCATACAGCGTCTATTGCATCTTTGAAAACTTCTGTTCAAGCATCTATCGAGGTTATATATGTTAGTGTTTATATATCAGTTGATTGTTTTTATTTCAAAATTTCATTAAAACAGACCAAATTCTGGACGAGACTCTTTTCGATGTTGGCCATAATACTCACAATCAAATGTTCTGAATTATTTATTAATACAACACAGCCAAAATTAACAGATAGCTTCATGCTAATAATGAAAATGGAATCAAAGGCGACAGAAAATAAAGGTATTCGAATGCATCTTTACTGCAAAAACTTCTTTGATTGCAGTCACGAGCACTACGCACGTAGTTGTTTTGCAAATTACTAATTACTTTTATTAAAGACTATAAATATACTATCACGCATGCGCATGAGAACGGTGTGCAAGTACCATTTTTTACAAGGAGAGCAATTAATTAGCAAGCTTATCTTTTAGGCCTGGCCAGGAAACACTTTATAACGATATTCTGAAGCTACAACTAGTACCGTACAGGATGAATTTATTCGCGGAGTTATATTTCGCGAAAATTGTCTTTTCATGCATATTCGCGGATGAATTTATTCGCGGCTGAAAACTGCCACTCTCTAGGAAAAGTTAACTCTATTGCGGCTAGTGATAGATATTCCTACGCATGCGCACATCGCGTGTTTCCGGTTTATATTTAGCTTCCAACTGCGAGGCGATCATGCTATTCTACGGTAAACAATTTTGCTGCGTCCAGAGGTTTTCACGAATATTCATCGCTTTGGAGGCCTTTGATAAGCCAACAACTTGTGGTAAGTAATGAGTTTTGTACATTTACTAAATTAGTTGAATTTTACTTTGGTTCTTCGGTAAAACGCAATACTAATTTTTTCCATCCCTACTGCTTCATTATTTGTTTTAGTGTGAGAGAGAGATTTTTCATCATACACCGAAGAACAATGATTGCAAGGGTGGTAGATGTCATTCTTAGAAGATCACCAATCATTCAGGGAGGTCTGGAAGTTGAGGTTGAAGTGACCGCAGCTACTTACGAGAAGAATATATCTGTTTTTAAAAAGGAACAAAAACGCCTTTACGAGCACAAATCTTTGGCCAACTGGCAGAACTTTGCAATAGTAAGCCACGAGGAGAGTTCTGATGATAACTTCCTTACCAGCCATGTAGTAGCGAGAGAATCGCCTCCAACACCTACACAAGACGGTGACAGCGACAGAGCTGCTATTACCAAAATAACTAGTCAGAAAGCACCATTACACGCTAGTATTCACACATCAAGAGTACCAGTTTAATTTTATTGCTAGACAACCGCCATATGGACTAAACTGTTTATATTTACTCCATTCATCGTTTGTAAAATTTTATTTGTATTTGAAATATTTTATTTGTACACTCAAGTTTGTAATAAATTCTAATATATCTATACATGAAATAAAATATATAATATAATCATGTTTGCTGCAGCGATATCAAGGAGTTGTTGTCGATGAAGGGGTCTAGGTTGACTGGTTGCCTCTCTGCCAATATTCCTGCCTTGATGAATATTACTACTTGTCTCTAGTTGTCGTAATCGGAGTAGGTTGTTTTATTCTCAATCTGCAGTAAACACAAAAAGAAAAAATAATATCGAGTGTTGAGGAAGTAAAAAACAATAGCTGAAGTATTTGATGAAAGCGATCAGTTTTTAAACAAAAGAATTAACTAATGCAGTTGATTATGGAAAAACGTATCTGCACTGCAAATCAAATACATACCATAATGTCCAGATCAGAATCATGATCGTCCTTGACTTCGGTATTAGAGATTGATGGAGTTGATTCTAATGTAAAAAGACTAGAAGAGCTTTTTTGCTATGCTGAAGCCATGCCGAATAACTTGTAAAAACCTTGAATAATTTTGTAAAGTTTGACGCAATGGCAATAAAGCTCGAAGCCTGGCGATGATTTTAAAGAAGTTTTGGAACTCGGCTACGTTTAGTACTTCTGCCTCGCGGCTATTTTCGCGATGACGCCATTCTGCATATCTTGTGACAACCTCGAACAATTTTTGTAAATAAATGTGATGCATTGCCAATGGTGTTAGCTCAAAGCTCAGGCAATGATTTTAAAAATGTTTTGGAACTCAATTAAGTTTAGTATTTACATTAAAAACTAGGCTAGCGACTAGTTTTCAATTTGATGCAGTAGTTACTCTCTCTTGTGATTAAAAATAGAACTAATTATTCACTGAATTTAATAATTCGCGGGATTGACTGTTCGCGAAATCGCGAATTTTTATGACCAACGAATATTTTCATCCTGCACGGTATTAAACTATGTACCTATGAAACCAACATAGCACAGGTTAGCTAACAAAACATGGTGTCAGGAGTAAACACTTAACCATAGCCTAGACTAAAGCCTACACATAGAATCCTGACTACTAAGATTTAAAGGAAACTACATTTGATAAAACTTACAACCTAGATCACTCCATTAACACCGCTTTTGAATAGGAATGGCTCGTAAATTTGACCCTCTGCGTCCCATGGTATTAGACGAACATAAAGAAGAGGCGCTCCGCGTGTTCAGAAAACAGTAGGGGAGGTATTCAACTGTAACAAAGCTAGCTGATGAAAATTATGCCTATCGAGCAGCGCTGTTAATGTACACAATAGGAGGGCCTGCGGTGAAAATAGTGGAATCTAGCAGAGTTGAACACGCAGAAGTAGATCAGATCTTAGGGATCCTAGAAGCTCATTGCATAGGAATTAAGAATGAGCTGTATCATGACTTTGTATTTGGCACAGCTCACCAAAAAAGTGAAGATTTTGATACTTTCCTTGCAAAGCTTAGAAGCCTAGAGTCAATTGGCGGTTTTGGCGACGTCAAAGACCACATGATCCGAAACAGAACTGTTCTAGGAATCCAGAGCAATGAGACAAGACGGAAGTTGCTAGCCTCATCAGTACAGACCCTTGAGGCTATCACAAAGCTGTGTAAGAGTGAGGAGAGGGCAATGACTACATTGAGGAAAATAAAAAACAGATGAAGCTGTAAGCGTACATGCAGTATCTAACAAAGGGCCCCGACGAACCTCAGAAAGAAAGCACGACAACCATAAGTCGTCGAACTGCAAATATTGTGGTAGGATCCACTCTCATAAAAAGTAAGCTTGCAAAGCCTTTGGGAAGACCTGTAACTACTGCAAGGTTCTGAATCACTTCGAATTAGTATGTATGAGAAAAAAAGTTGAAGAGCGACAGGCCTCTAATCATGTTATAACTGCTGGCAACAGTGACCACGAATCAACTGACCAAATAACATCCTCAACAAGTGCTAAAAAGATTACGACTCGTTTAGTAGTGGTGAAATCTGCTTTAGAAATCAAGTTCCAAGTGGACAGTGGCTCGACTGTAAACATTCTAAGGCATGGCATGCTACCACAAGGTACCCCAATAGTACAGGATGGAACAGCTCTGACGTCATGGCCGAATGACTCTCAGACCTCCATGGGCACAGCTAAAGTGATGATACGAAATCCTACCAACAAGAAGTACAAGGTGCGGTTTCATGTAGTATCTGGGAACAAGACACCAATACTTGGCCTGCGAGCGTCCATAGCCATGGGCATGATCACTATCAATCAAGAGAACATCAATACAGTAGTCTCAGATGGTCCTCTAGATATAAATAAAGTGTTTCCCAGCGTGTTTGATGGCGAACTCGGGGAACTCCCTGGGATACAGAATTTGCAAATATCCTCAAACGCAAAACCGCATGCATCACCAGTTCGCAGGGTACCACACGCTATTCACTCTGAGGTGAAGACTGAGTTGGAGAAAATGGTAGAAAAAGGAATAATTGCGCCAGTGGACACTCCAACACCGTGGGAAAGCAATATGGTAATGGCTAAGAAAGCCAATGGCACATTACGAATCTGCATTGACCCGCAGCAATTGAACGAAGCACTGCAAAGAGAATCTTACCTCATGCCAACAGTAGATGATGTTTTATCCAAGTTTAAACATGTTATTTTTAGTTGTAAACTTGAAATCTGGATATTGGCATATACAATTTGATGATGATTCGGTTCACATGCATGAATACTCCGTTTGGTCGGTACCGATGGCTGAGGATGCCCGTTGGACTGAAAGTATCCTCAAAAATCTTTCAAAAGCAACTGCACCACGCGCTTCGTGACATTGAAGGTGTAGTATGTGTTGCAGACGACATTGTGGTGATAGGCTTCCGCCTCAATGATGATAATGCTATGACAAGCATAGCTCAAGAATGAGAACATTACTGAAAGTTGAACAGTTACTAATTACTTTTATTAGAGAAAATACAGAAATACTATAAATATACTATCACGAATGCGCATGAGAACGGTGTGCAAGTACCATTTTTACAAAGAGAGCAATTAATTAGCAAGTTTATCTTTTAGGCCTGGCAAACACTTTATAACGATATTCCGAAGCTACAACTAGTATTAAACTATGTACCTATGAAACCAACATAGCACAGGTGAGCTAACAAAACAGTAGTAATCGTGATCGCAACACATCAGTTACCGATACCAGAATTTGTCAATGGACACTTCTGTCTGCTGCAAAAGCATTTAGGTAATACGTAAAATCACTGTTACTGCTTCGCTTGGCAAAGTGAACCATCTGACATTTATCCGTATTAAAAATTTTTGTCTCTCTGTCACCCACTGCTCCGGTCAAACAAGATCTTGTGGAAAAATTTCTTTATCAGTCTGAGTTTTTACAGGGCGATATACTAATGCATCGTCTGCAAAAAAGTCTAATAGATGTTGTTGGGATTTTTGAAATTTTATCAACATATACCAAAAAAAAGAAAGCCCCAGGACAGAGCCCTGAGGTACTCCCGATGTAACATTCAAAGAAGTGGACGTAGCTCTCTCCACCACCACTCGCCGACTCTTGTTTGATACAAAGTTTGCTATCCATTTGATTATGCTAGTGCCGATATTCAATTCAAATAATTTTTTATTAGCAAATTGTGAGGCACTTTGTCAAAAGCTTTAGAGAAGTCAATGACCACAGCATGTACCACAATGTTATTGTCAACCATTCTCATGATGTCATCAAAGGTTTGTAGTATTATTGCGTTTGGCTAAAGGTAGAATTGTAGAGTTGCGGTTTTATTCGTAGTTTATTGCGTTAACTTGCGCCCAGAATGATCACCGATGTCAAGGTCAAAAACTACGTAACATTACATAAGCAAGGAAAGACAACACTTAGCGTATAGCCAGCCTAGTTCCACTACATCTCCCCTTCTGGGATTAGAAACAAGCACCAAATGCAACTTAAAGTGTGTACAGCAAAAGATAGGGTATACAACAAAAATGATTATCAGTAGGATTTATCTCAGTACAAAAAAGTACATCATAGGATATATATGTCATAATTATCCGAGGGATGTTTGGTAGTTTTTTACAAGATATGGCGGTGGCTTGCGATCACGTCGCGGTCTACTGTTGATGTTCGGAGACTGAATGTCTTGCCCCTTTTCCGGTATATCCACTGGTCTACACTGTAGCTTAGCTGGTGTGATCACCTGAGTATCTGAGGGGACTGTCATTGGAACGAGGGCTGATCTATTTCGGCGTACTGTGTTGTCTGCTTCATTAGTTATAGTGTAGGAACGAGGAGCTACTCGTCGTAAGACTACTCCTGTGGCTTTCTGATCACGGATGTATACCTGTTGACCTGGTTTCATCTCTGGAAGGTCTTTAGCACGATGACGTTTATTGTAATGCTCCGCTGCATACTTTCGTCTGTCCTTCTCCCGGCTGCAAATCTCTTGTTGATTGGCAAGAGCAGGCATAAGGTGATCCGGAAGGACCGGTATACGTGTTTTGAGGCGTCGGCTCATCAGAAGCTGTGAGGGAGAGGATCCATTTTCCAGAGGGGTTGATCGATAATTCAACAGAGCTGTGGAGAGGTCCCCTGTCTTAACCATTAGGCGTTTCATGGTGCCCACTGCGCGTTCAGCCTCACCGTTAGCTCGTGGATAGCGGGGGCTCGTGGATAGCGGGGTGATGAGGTAATGAGTGTAAAATTGTTGTCTCTTGCATATCGCTCAAAACTTTGTGATGCAAACTGAGGACCATTGTCTGATACGATATAGTCTGGGAACCCATGTGTTGCAAAGACTTTGTCTAGGATGGCTACTGTGTTAGCAGAAGTCTGGTTCTTCGTGGTTTCATGAACCTCAATCCAACGACTATAGTAGTCTACAATCAGAAGGTAGACCTTCCCGTCTAATTCAAACAGATCCATCCCGAGTCTCTCCCATGGGCGATCAGGGAAGGAACTGGGTGCCAGTGTCTCTCTTGGGGTAGGCAGAACTTGTTGGCAGATGTTGCATTGACGAACTACCGCTTCTATGTCACCACTCATACCTGGCCACCATATATCTCTCCTTGCTCTCGCTCTACATCTCGCTATGCCCTGATGGCCCTCGTGTACGAGATTGAGCATCTCCAGCTGAAGACCGCCAGGTATTACAAGTCTCCCATCATAGAGCAACACTTCCTTATCTACAGTCAGATGGCCCTGATGATCAAAATAAGGTGTAAGTGATGGATGTTCACTTTTGTAGGCTGGCCAGCCACGTTGACAGAATTCTATTACCTTCCGCAGGATTGGGTCATCGTTTTGAGCATCCCGTATGCGATTCACAGATGAGTGCTTTGGTATGAACACCTTATTGAAGTATTCCACTTCATCAATTAACTGCACTTCGCTAACAGTAGTCGGCGCTCCATTAGTCCTTGATAGATAGTCTGCTACATGGTGTTTCGACCCTGAGATATAGGTAACTGTGGGAGAATACTTCATCAGACGAAGACGAAATCGAAGAACACGGGCCGGCATATCCGCAAGATTCCTTGAATTAAGCAGCGTGACTAGAGGCTTGTGGTCTACCTCTACGGTGAACATTAGCCCGTGTAAGTACTGGTTGAATCGTTCACAGCCCCAGGCTACTGCCAGCGCCTCTTTCTCGATGACTGCATATCTTCCTTCAACCTCCGTTAAGGATCTTGAAGCAAAGCTGACTGGTCGTCGTGTACCATCAGCTTGAATCTGAAACAAGGCCGCTCCTACTCCGCTGTTACACGCATCTGTGGCAAGTACTGTCTCCAGTTTTGGGTCATACGGAGCAAGAACTTTGTCAGAAGCCAGTATTCCTTTCAGTCTTGCAAATGCTTCCTGCTGAGCCGTGCCCCAGACCCACTCTCGGTTTTCTCGGAGTAACTGACGAATCGGTGCCGTGAGCTCCGCTAGATTAGGGATGAACTTCATTAGCTGATTCAACATACCGTTTAGGCGTCTGATGTCTGATTGGTTCTGAGGTTCAGGAAACTTTAAAATGGCCTTGGTCTTCTCTGTGTCAGGGTGTATACCCTCCCCATCTACGATATGTCCAAGAAATTGGACCGATGTCTGCCTAAATAGACACTTTTTCCTATTTAGAGTCATGCCTGAGTGAGCGATACGATTAAGAACCTTCCTGAACCGGTCATCGTTGATTTCCCTAGTAGCGGCATGGATCAGAATATCATCCATGTGAATTATTACGCCCTCGATATCACCTAGTAGTTCATTCATATATCGCTGAAAAACCTCTGGTGCGGCTGAAATTCCAAATGGCAGTCTGTTGAATGCATATCTACCAGACGGTGTAAGGAAAGTGGTCAGCAATCGAGAGTGTTTTGTAAGGTTGATCTGATGATACCCAGAATTGGCATCCAGACGAGAAAAAACCTTACTCTGTCCAAGTTTGGCCAGGCTGTCCTCGACACAAGCAGTTGGGTAAATCTCTCGCCTAACTGATTGATTTAGGTGGGACAGATCCACACATATGCGCACGGATCCATCTGGTTTTGGTACCGGCACCATTCCACTACACCATTCCGTGGCCTCCTTCACCGGGGATATAACGCCCATTTTTACCATCTCCTGGAGTTTATCTTTAACCTTCGGTAACAGAGGTTGTGGTACAGAGCGGGCCGTATATATACACATAGGTCGGGTATCTTCTTTGAGACTTATTTCGTAAGAGTAGTCCTTGACAAAACCCAGTCCATTGAAGACTGTAGGGTATTGCTGATATATTGTCTCTATGTCTGTCTCAACCTGGTACACATTGCATGTTAGCAGCCCAAGGTTTTTGCAGGCCTCCCGACTCAGTAGGTTGGTGTTCTGGTTAGCTATCACATATATAGTCTCGTTGGTAGATTTTCTGCCATATCTGAGGCACGCTGTAAAAGTTCCTAAGCAATTAATGCTGTGGTTTCCAGGACCACGAAGACGAGACCGGGCTTGGTCTAGATTGACCCTTTGAACCATGGGTTCCGTAATTTTCATAACTGAAGCATCTGCGCCAGAATCGAGCTTGAATTTCACTGGTGTCTTATCAACTTCTATAGTAGCTGACCATCCTGGATGGTTGTGGACACTATCAATCTTGAGGTCCTCGCAGAACAGAGTTTCTTCGGCAGGGCCATCAGACTCTGTTTCAGCCAAATTGATTCGCTTGGAATAGATCGCTGATCTGCAAGCCTTTCCCCAGTGGCCAACTTTGTTGCATTCCTTGCACCTATCTGACCGAGCTGGGCATTGAGACCTTGGATGTGTTGTTCCTCCACAGTAGCCACATGTGCCTGACTTGCCAACACTTGGTTTACTGACATGGGCTGGTTTTTGTCGTCGTGATGACCGGGAGACAGCTTCGACTGGTTTAGTTGGCAAATCAGAGGCGAGTGCTTGTGAGCTAATATCTTTCATCGCCCTGGCAGCCAATTCTTGTGATCTGCAGATTTTTACGGCCTCTTCCAGTGTGAGATTATTCCCGAAGGCTATCAGCTTTTTCCTAGTACAGTCTTCGCGGATGCCTAGAACAATCCTGTCGCGGATGAGGTCTGATTCTACATAACCGAATTGGCACTTCTGAGCCTTTTGGCGCAACTCAAGATAAAATGCCTCAAATAACTGTCCTTCAGTCTGTGACGTAGAGTTGAATAAATATCGATCATGGATGACATTACGTTCTCCGACACAGTATAAGTGTAAGATTTTAAGAATATCGTCCACTTTACACGAATCTTCCTCATACTGTGGGCTTGTTTCAATGATTTTAACCGCTTCAACGCCTACGCAATGTTTTAGCATAGCCACTTGGTATTCCTTTGGCCGTTTGTTTAACTCGGTTAGTATATAAAACGTTTTCCAGCTTGACACAAATGACCTGTAACTTTCCTCCTTGTCTTGCAGTAAGTCAATTGCAGCAGGCTGTTGTATGACAGGTTGATATACAGTTGACATGTTGCCGGTCGACTCAAAGCTCACAAAAACAGTTTGGTCAGTTGCTATATCTTCGGTACTTGAGTTCAATAATTGGCTCTCTGGTTCAACAGAAAACACTGGACATGGGAATCACCAAACCAACTCGCTGCCACCATGTAGTATTATTGCGTTTGGCTAAAGGTAGAATTGTAGAGTTGCGGTTTTATTCGTAGTTTATTGCGTTAACTTGCGCCCAGAATGATCACCGATGTCAAGGTCAAAAACTACGTAACATTACATAAGCAAGGAAAGACAACACTTAGCGTATAGCCAGCCTAGTTCCACTACAAGGTTGTTGTTAATTGTGTAGTGCAGGAGAGACCTTTCCTAAAGCCATGCTGGTTCGAACTCAAGTCACTATCTAGTTGTTGGTTAATGTTACTAAACAGTATGTGTAAAATTTATAATATTTCTATCAATATTTACAATAAACTAAATAGCTATGTAACCTAAAAGGAAAATTATGACATGTCATTGCATGCTCGCAAAAGAAGAATCCTTCACTTCGCAAAATAGGTTTTTTAACCGACAGGATACAGCTTTTTTACAACGAGTCTAATGAAATACAAACTTAACAGCGATTAATCGTCATAGATAGAGAGGGGTTCATTTCAATCATTTTGTCTCTAAATGTATACCGGTATATTTATTAACCATCTACAAGAAACTCGTAATACGCATTACCAAACCCGGGCTCGCACCCTACAAGCGACTTTTATTGGTGGGTTTATGTCATTGTGCATCTTAATTGGCGCAACAGCTAGCGAATAACATTTGAGAGTAGCTTTTATGACTTTATCAAACAAAAGGTTTAACCGCCGTTCATCTGTTCGTGTGAAAATGTTTAAATTTTGATTTCCGATGCTCCCTCTCACACCGCTCCTCTCTCCCGACTCACGAAACAAAAGCTTACGAGAAAAGTGCTTTGTTGTTGAAGGTGCGTTTTGCGAGCACAATCTTAGATTCAGCATTTCCTGTTTTCTTGGGACCACCCATATAATGGGAATATTGCGGGTATCTGAAGCTATGATTTCCAAAGATTTGTTAAAATAACAAGCTCAAGAGACATTATCAGCTATGCATTTTTCTATACCCGACACACAAGAATTTCAAGACCCAAATAATTCTTCGAAATTTACGGTAATTGCAGTCATGGACAGACTGACATTTCTTGCCAATCCAGCATAATGCTTCAACGGCATTTCTTCGTATTGGATGGTGAAGCAAAAGCAACTTATTTGCTTTATCATTTGCTTGCTGTATTTACATTATCATGTGTATAGTTGTATCGAACGGGTATGAATCTGTAAATTAAAGTTAGTCGGCTAATAGCACCCATATAAAACTTTGAAAACATTTTACTGGGAACTCTTATAATGTAGTTCAGATTAAATAATTAAGTTTTCTTATGATGCTTCATGATTCAACTCAACGGCTATGCAGTTCTGCTTTGGAAATAGGTATACCATAAATTCTAGCATAAAAATGACTCGGGTAAACAGAATTCTTTAGAGCAGTACGACACGAACTTATCATTTGCAAAATTGTTTACCTGTTAACGATTAATGTAGCTTAATATTTTAAGAGCTTAATATTTTAAGATTAAAGAGCTTAATATTTTTTAGTCTATACATAGTTGCACGTGATTCACACTCATTTATTAAACTGTTTGTTTTTAACACTTACAACATGTGATGCATCTTATTTTATAGGCTTTTAATATACATGTCAATGGAGTGTTTCACTGTGCTGTTAGGTTCAAGCAGCTACACAACTTTCATGAGCAGGTAAGATTGCTGAATAATTCTTATGAAGTTTGTTCACCTGCACGTACTTGTCTCATTAATATATTGTACCGTATTTGTCGATAAAAAATGTAGATTATTTGTACTAGCAGTACTATGACACAGATGCTATGCAATACATATGTGGGCCATATGTGATCATACAAAATTTGTGGACATGGTATGAGAATATTTGGAGCGATGTTTTTACTCTGATTCTACTGTGATGCTACCATCAATCATAGCTTTTAGGGTTTCCACATTTTGTAGCTTCACGCTATTAATATGATTTTTTTTCATTTGTATATCATGGTTGATAATATGGAATAGACCTGGATAGTTAATGCGTGTTTCAGTTGCTAATATTAAAAGATCTTATTAAATATTTAAATACATGTATAGGCTACTGTTGGCCCTTTTGGCAGTCTAGGCTTTCTCTGAGGCCAAATAAAATATTACACCGGGAAGATATTTTGGGACGTGTATTGCAGTTAGAATGTAGCTTACTAAATATTGAGGCGGATTTTATAATTTAAAATCTTATGCAAATGCTTTTGACTTCTGTTTAAAATAAAAAAAACATTTAGATCAGGTTGACAAAGCTTGGCAAGGTGGCTCTGATAGTCAGTATCAGGCACTACCACTTTGGTTGCTTTCCTTTGAATATTCTTTAGCTTGTCTTTAAATGTCTTTGAGGGAAAGATGTATTGTGCAGAAGATGCATATGCTACCACAGAGCGATTATTTGTTAGATAAAATGTCTTGAGTCCATTAGCATTCAGACCCGCAGGTATATGCACAAGGTTTTTTGCTGTTAAATGTTAGCTTGCTATCGATCGCAACTCCAAAAAGCTTTGTAATTTTTACTGTGGTTTGAAATATACAAAGATGTGTTTTTTCTAGCTTTCAAAAGAATTTGGTAATGATGACAAGATTCCTCCATTCCCGCCCAAGAAGCTGTTTAGTTTGAATGCGCAGGAACTTGAGGACAGAAGGTTACACCTGGAGAAATACATACAAATGAGTGAGTTTATTAGAATGCTAAAAATATATGTGTTGATTTTAAATAGCCAAACAAAAATATATGCGTACAAAAATATTTCAAAGAAAAAAGTATCGATAAACATTTATTTAGGCTGAGAAAAAGTGGTTGTGAAGCCTCATTACTGCGACTAATCAAAGCACAAGATTATGTGAAAACAACAATAATGCGCTAAACTAATGGTTCACATTATCAAAAGACTTCTTCTTGGGCATCCCACCTTCAGCCATGAACTTTAGCAATGGGCAATACAAAGAACACAGTGCCTGAAAAATTGTGATTGGAAAGATTGATGCAAATGGTTCTGTTCCAATTATTCTGGTTCGAAATCAATGAGACTAATGTAAATCGGATTCAAAAATGATTCACACATCTTAATATTTTATTTACTTTTTATTTAATATTTTATTTGCTTTTTATTTAATGTTTTATTTACATTTTATTTTTTGTTTCATTTCTTTTATATTTATTTACTGTTTTCTCTACTCCTTACGAGCGAATTACCTTAATTTCAAAGGATACTTTTTAGAATAGGCATATTTTATGCTAGGATTTGGCATATATTTTAGGTTCTGTTAAGTGATGCAGCGTGTCCAGGACATATTAAATGTGAAGCGAAGGTTTTCATATCGTCACAAGGCTATGGTTGAATCACTATATTCACACAGTAAAAATTTTTTGGAAACTGCAATTGCTATCAACTTTCTTAGTTGTTGTCCAGGAAACATATTTTTATGTAATACAATGAGTTGTATCTGCTATATCACTTTTATTTAATGTGATATCAATGTCCGTACATTGTTTCACCGTTTCTATTGCCAAAAAGCATTGTATCTCAATGAGAAAGCAGTTCAGTTCGGTGCAATTCATTTAGCTTTCGAGTGCATGATGACACAAATTGGAAAAACTGACCAGATAGCCACTTACGGTAATTATAAGTTAACAAGCAAAGATGCCAAAAGTCAGTAGTAAGGATTGCAACAGCCAGTTTTTGCCAAAAAGTGTGTGCTTTTCAGCTGGTATAGGTATGTCTAGCATGGCACTGCGGTAGCACTAATAGAGTTAATAATGAAATATGATGAGAGATTTTAACTTGTCTTGGTTTCAATATCTATAAAACTACTTGGCCCTTGTTATGATATGAAAATGCCCCAAACTTAATACGCATGGATGAAATTTAGGCCTAATTCAACTTTTTTTGCTCATCTGCATGAAACTCATAAATATTAACCCACCAAAACACTAATTCAATATTTTTAAGAACCTGCCATTAAATCCTATCTAAAACCACTACTAAATTTTAAATGTAAATTTTTGTGAAAAAGTATCAAGTTTTTTGAAGTGGCTTCCAAAACGTTTTTATATCTCGTTGTTTTTTAATGAATAACTAGTATTAGTTTTTAGTAACTAACTAGTATGTTATCTAGAGAGCAGTCGTGACCTGTGGTCTAGAATTCCTACCGGTAAATTGCAAACAACAGGTTGGGGTTCAATTCTTACACAAAAGGTCATTAATGGTGACAGAAATGACATCCTAGCTCTCTGTTGCTCTCTGTAACTGGTCATGTCTCCAGTTGTCAAGGTTCGCTTACCACTAGGTTCAGACAAGTCTGGCCAAGATCACAGAGTCATTGTTTATACAACAAGGGCTCTTAAGAAACATGCACAGCCTCTGCATGCAATAAGCTAAGCAGACACCATACTTGCTCTTAGAGGCACTTCTCAGCATGTCGTGTTAACACAGTCTTTGAGCTACTTCAACTTTCTTTTGACAATGTTTATTCATTAGCAAGCTACTGTAATTCACAGAAATTTGTCTCTATTTGTTGTGAGATTGTTAAAAAAGAGTACAATTCTTTAAGTGTATTAGGTAAAAAGGGGAAAGTTGCACGATGTTGATCGTTACAGATTTGCTCTATGCTTATGCTGTAACTTAGTCTGTGGTCATGTTAGCTCATGGTGCAATAAACAAGAGTTGGAGAACGGGCGTGGCCAATTAGATCTGATGTGCAGCTGGAGCGACCTACATGTAGATACATACTCGTATCATTCAGATTACAAGTTTATCATGCTTAAATAAAGTATCAACAAGTTTTCACCTTCTGTTTGTTCAAGGGTTCGATGGCAGTTCAGGGCATCAATGACTATCTTGTTAAAAGTCTTTATGCGGGTTTTTGTGAGTTCATTCAGAAAAAACTTTTTCGCATTTGCAGTCAGTCAAGACCATAAAATACAGAATCATCAGATATTCACTGGCTTCTTCCTTAACGCTCAACACGAGACTCAATCAGCCCCAGGAGAGGAGGTTTCTCTTGATGTATTTCTCATGAATGGACACAAGATAACTGTAAAAATCACATCCACAGGTATGTTGCTAGCCGAACCAAGCTTCCTCTAGTCTTCAGCTTCTTGAAGAATCTTTTCTCAGAAATTCTCTGCTTTAACTCAGTAAGGTTTTACTGCTTTCTTCAGCTTTCTGCATGTTCAGTTATTATTGCAGATCAAACTGATCTGGTCCATGAAGCCGTCTGCTCATCCATTTCGCTGAATGATGATTTTGTGTACTACTTCGGCCTCTATCTCATCAAGAAGGAATCAACGGGGGACAATTCTAGTATGTCACCTTATTTTTATTTGACATCTTTTGCGTTCCATCTTTAGTCACTGTTATGTATATATGCACTTAAGCACAGATGAGTAAAATATCACTGTGTTTCCATGCTTTGAATTTGTCTCGACTTACCCACTGCCGACGAATTCACATCCTACGATTCAAAGTTGCACTATATAGACCTTTGCTAGATTCGTAATGTATCCCTTAGAATAAAACTTGTTACAGTTAACTCACTTTTTGATCACGGTCGCAGTGAATGCCTGTGCACAAGTTTATCAGAACAAAATAGCGTTGAATGTGTTTGGCTTTTACCTTTTCTATGATTTGGAGTGGAAGCAACTCCAAACCCATTCGAAGCATGGAAATGCAGAGTATGTAAAAAGGCTTTCATCATTCGTGTTAACCAATGCGGGAAACCCTCAGCTTGAGTTTCTTGCTAAAAACATGAAGGTTCAGCACTCACCTCTATATCTCAGTTGTTCTTAACAGCGCACACAACTGTTTTGTCATTTTTGGTAATTGTCTGACCTTAGCGCAGTTATTATACCTACCACCGCTTGTATTACTGTTACTTTTACAAGCCAGCATCATTCCATCTTTGATGACAGTTTTCCATCTTTGTTGTTATCAAGTAAAGTTGTCTATTGTTATTATACGAAGTCGTACCAACTGTTTATGAATCAGTCTGCAACGTTGGAATTTGTAAGACACATTAAGAAGGAATGAAAATCTAACAAAACAAAAGCTCTTCCCTATTACATGTAACAATGGAGAGCTTTTGTTCTGTTGCGTCTTGCCAAGCAAGTTATGGGAAAAGAATCTTCCTCTGCGAATGTATTGTATTACGTACCATTGTCTATTGCCTTCAAGAATCTCTTCAGTGCAAGTGGTTCCCCACCATCTTAAAAGTTGCTGTCATGCTTGAAGAGGGGCGATTCTTGGTGCAATTCTTTGCAAAGTGCAGCAATAATAACATGGTTACCTACTAGTATTACATTTGTTGGTTTGGTTTTTAACAAAAAAAGCTTTCTATGGACAGCTTTGCAGTCAGATCGTCAGTGCGATTTGACACTGGAGCTTGCAGGGAGTAGTGGCTGTGAGTCAGTAGCCACATTGTCTCACTGGTCAGGATAATTTAATTTCCAAATCAATAAGCGGCTAGAAATGTCTTGATGACCAGCTTAGAGTTACCTCTTTGGACTCTGGCTCTCTCAAAATTTGTTCTGGCATTTGCAGTTTGCTAATTGCAGTACTGTCAGATGATGAGCAGCTTGCTAGTTGCAGTACTATCAGATGATGAACAGTTTGCTAGTTGCAGTACTGTCAGATGATGAACAGTTTGCTAGTTGCAGTACTGTCAAATGATGAACAGTTTGCTAGTTGCAGTACTGTCAGATGATGAGCAGTTTGCTAGTTGCAGTACTGTCAGATGATAAACAGTTTGCTAGTTGCAGTACTATCAGATGATGAACAGTTTGCTAGTTGTAGTACTGTCAGATGATGAACAGTTTGCTAGTTGCAGTACTGTCAGATGATGAGCAGTTTGCTAGTTGCAGTACTGTCAGATGATGAACAGTTTGCTAGTTGTAATACTATCAGATGATGAACAGTTTGCTAGTTGCAGTACTGTCAGATGGTGAGCAGTTTGCTAGTTGCAGTACTGTCAGATGATGAGCAGTTTGCTAGTTGTAGTACTGTCAGATGATGAACAGTTTGCTAGTTGCAGTACTGTCAGATGATGAACAGTTTGCTAGTTGCAGTACTGTCAGATGATGAACAGTTTGCTAGTTGCAGTACTGTCAGATGATGAACAGTTTGCTAGTTGCAGTACTGTCAGATGATGAACAGTTTGCTAGTTGCAGTACTGTCAGATGATGAACAGTTTGCTAGTTGTAATACTATCAGATGATGAACAGTTTGCTAGTTGCAGTACTGTCAGATGGTGAGCAGTTTGCTAGTTGCAGTACTGTCAGATGATGAGCAGTTTGCTAGTTGTAGTACTGTCAGATGATGAACAGTTTGCTAGTTGCAGTACTGTCAGATGATGAACAGTTTGCTAGTTGCAGTACTGTCAGATGATGAACAGTTTGCTAGTTGCAGTACTGTCAGATGATGAACAGTTTGCTAGTTGCAGTACTGTCAGATGATGAACAGTTTGCTAGTTGTAGTACTGTCAGATGATGAACAGTTTGCTAGTTGCAGTACTGTCAGATGATGAACAGTTTGCTAGTTGCAGTACTATCAGATGATGAACAGTTTGCTAGTTGCAGTACTGTCAGATGATGAACAGTTTGCTAGTTGCAGTACTGTCAGATGATGAACAGCTTGCTAGTTGTAGTACTGTCAAATGATGAACAGTTTGCTAGTTGTAGTACTATCAGATGATGAACAGTTTGCTAGTTGCAGTACTATCAGATGATGAACAGTTTGCTAGTTGCAGTACTATCAGCTGAGGAACAGTTTGCTAGTTGCAGTACTGTCAGATGATGAACAGTTTGCTAGTTGCAGTACTGTCAGATGATGAACAGTTTGCTAGTTGCAGTACTATCAGATGATGAACAGTTTGCTAGTTGCAGTACTATCAGATGATGAACAGTTTGCTAGTTGCAGTACTGTCAGATGATGAACAGTTTGCTAGTTGCAGTACTGTCAGATGATGAACAGTTTGCTAGTTGCAGTACTGTCAGATGATGAACAGTTTGCTAGTTGTAGTACTGTCAGATGATGAACAGTTTGCTAGTTGCAGTACTGTCAGATGATGAACAGTTTGCTAGTTGCAGTACTATCAGATGATGAACAGTTTGCTAGTTGCAATACTGTCAGATGATGAACAGTTTGCTAGTTGCAGTACTGTCAGATGATGAACAGCTTGCTAGTTGTAGTACTGTCAAATGATGAACAGTTTGCTAGTTGTAGTACTATCAGATGATGAACAGTTTGCTAGTTGCAGTACTATCAGATGATGAACAGTTTGCTAGTTGCAGTACTATCAGCTGAGGAACAGTTTGCTAGTTGCAGTACTGTCAGATGATGAACAGTTTGCTAGTTGCAGTACTATCAGATGATGAACAGTTTGCTAGTTGTAGTACTGTCAGATGATGAACAGTTTGCTAGTTGCAGTACTATCAGATGATGAACAGTTTGCTAGTTGCAGTACTATCAGATGATGAACAGTTTGCTAGTTGCAGTACTGTCAGATGATGAACAGTTTGCTAGTTGCAGTACTGTCAGATGATGAACAGTTTGCTAGTTGCAGTACTGTCAGATGATGAACAGTTTGCTAGTTGTAGTACTGTCAGATGATGAACAGTTTGCTAGTTGCAGTACTGTCAGATGATGAACAGTTTGCTAGTTGCAGTACTATCAGATGATGAACAGTTTGCTAGTCGCAGTACTGTCAGATGATGAACAGTTTGCTAGTTGCAGTACTGTCAGATGATGAACAGCTTGCTAGTTGTAGTACTGTCAAATGATGAACAGTTTGCTAGTTGTAGTACTATCAGATGATGAACAGTTTGCTAGTTGCAATACTGTCAGATGATGAACAGTTTGCTAGTTGTAGTACTATCAGATGATGAACAGTTTGCTAGTTGCAGTACTATCAGATGATGAACAGTTTGCTAGTTGCAGTACTGTCAGATGATGAACAGTTTGCTAGTTGCAGTACTGTCAGGTGATGAACAGTTTGCTAGTTGCAGTACTATCAGATGATGAACAGTTTGCTAGTTGCAGTACTGTCAGATGATGAACAGTTTGCTAGTTGCAGTACTGTCAGATGATGAACAGTTTGCTAGTTGCAGTACTGTCAGATGATGAACAGTTTGCTAGTTGCACTACTGTCAGATGGTGAGCAGTTTGCTAGTTGCAGTACTATCAGATGATGAGCAGTTTGGTAGTTGCAGTACAACACATTTATAATCAGTTATGAGCTCGTAATGTTGTTTTCTTGCAGTTGTGAGAAAGTTGCAAGATTTTGAGTCGCCCTACCTTTCTCTCAAGGCAGCTAATCAGTCAGGAGTACATCGTCTGGTGCTCAGAAAATCGTAAGTCTCTCATCCATTTGCTGTTTAAGTTATTTATTCAGACTATCAAAACCGACCATTGTCACACTATAATACCATTATTCTACCATTACTAATTATTAATACCATTAATAGTTCTATGTAATCACTATAAATTTATATTTTCACAACCAACATCTGCGGTTCGCCATAGTGGGGCAGAACCGTGCTACGGTAAGCTCAGCCTACCAGAGAAGGCTTATATTATAAAATCATACAAAGCATCAAAGATACAGATGCAAGACAATCCATCTCCGTTTATTACTAACATTTGTTCATTGGAAGAGCCTGTTGCCTTCATACTCAGGGAAACATAGCAATTCTTTCAAGAGCCAACGACGAACATGTAATGTCACTCTCGTCTGTTTCTTATTACTAACATTAATGATGCATATATTCACGCATGATATATTTTCATTTGTAAACTCTTGTATGGCTAATCACAAATTGTTATCATTTTTTGTATTTGGCTTGAAAATAATTCAGTTGTTTGCTTTGCAGTCAGTAGTAGTTGTAGTAGTGGATGGTTTCTTCAAGGTTTTATAAAGCTTAAAATTCTAAGTTATTTATGAAGCAACCATATGACTTAACTTCACTATAAGTTGTTAGTGTTGTTAATGCTAGTACATTGGTAGTTCTGTGGGCAGTGAGAAATCATCGGGTGCAATACTTATGTACACAATTATTCTGTGATATGCAAGGTGGTCCAATGGCGCAGGTGGGAGTATGCTTGTCTGTAAAACTCGAGTATCTGAGTTCAGTTCTGATATAATGCTGATATTTCCTTCTAATGCTTTAAGCGTAGTTACAGACAGGCGGACAGACACGGTCCTTGTTATAGTAAGGCTAATAAATGCCCGTGCAAATGGGTAATAAAAAACAGCTTATAAACAGAGGCAGGTAAAATGTAGTTGCCATTGGCCAAGTTGACTAATTAGCCAATGGCAAACTTAACAAATTAGCTGATTTTGGTAACTAAAGCTTGCAACTTCAGCTGGTAAGCTAGTAATGTTACTATAATTACTATAATAAAAGTCGCAAAGCCAACTGTAATTGTTACGTGCTCACATTTTCGCAAGCACTTCAAACGTGCGTATTTTAATTGATGTAATGAATATGATCACAATTATTACTTTGTATAGCATTGTAGCAGCTTGGCCTAGTGGATATAATGTTTGCCTGCAAAACTGTAGGTTCCGAGTTCAAATCCAGGATTTTTCACTCCTAAAACTTTATCCCTATAACTAGACACCATTGGCAAACACTGAAATTTATATAGATTTGAAATTGTGTGCTTTGGCAAATTTTATCTCGTTTTCAGAATACTGCCTTAGCCACAGTTGGCTTTTATCAATTTTTAAATAGTTGTAAATTTGTTTATACAAAATATTATTGTATGGCTTAATGGCATATCGTCTTCACAATAAAGTGTCATGTCCTGCAACTTGTACTTGCAACTGCAACTTGATTCTTTCAAATACATTTATGTAGGAATATCCTATCATCTGTTAATAGCAAAAAACCGACCATTTCTTAGCTTTTCGCAATCTGTTTTCACCACGGAACCATCTGAGCATAGCTTGTATACTTTTTTCCATACTTCAGTCTCCATGTCGGGTGAGTAAAGTATCTCATGTGACATAAATGGATAGAACTGGAAAGCAGTGGTATAGCAAAATTTCAAACATTTTACATTCTGTTTAGATTTTGGGACACGAGTATGGACGAGGATCTCATAGAGGATAGGGTGGCCATGAACCTGCTCTATGTGCAAGCTACAAGTGACATCGACAGGGGCTGGGTAGTTGCTGACAAGGAGCAGCATAAGAGATTGGCAGCTCTACAGCAAAAGAACTCAAAGAAAGAGGTGCATCACTTACTTCAATACTGGCTACCAGTAGAAATAGCACTGTGTAGGAACATTTGCTTGTTTAACAAACTATGTGTCGGTCACCTGATCTACTTACCGAAGTTAATAATTATGGGCTAACATTGATATTACACCTAACATATTGAATATATCTACAAAAGAAATGTTGATAGAAGAACAGTAGTTGCAGAAATTGATATGCCGAGAGTAAACAACTCCATACAGGTTTCTGGAATTTGGCCAGTTTCATTCGCATTACCAGCCCAAAGATTTAAGCAGTTTATTTGACAGTGTATAACAGTCTATAGGCATTCGTGTCAGTAAGAATTCTATTGCTAGTAGTATTGGTGTCTTGCAGACTGTTCAACCCCCTTAAGAGTAGAATATTTATTACTTGCAGTACCTGAGGCTGGCGCGTACACTGAAGTTCTATGGACACTTACAGTTTCAGCCTTGTGTATCGGACTATCCAGCAGTTGATACGAGTATTCGTGTTCACGCTGGGCATAAACAACTCACTTTTCACATCTTAGACGGACCGGTCAGTATCCTTAGTACTATTATTCCCCATTATTCCTTTGTCACACTCTTTGGTATGACGGTGGCGGCCATGTTCAAGTATGACTGCTACATCTGTCAAGTTACTCCTTTTGTAGAATAAGAGCAAGGAAGGAATATTCTTGGTGACGAGGATGCGCTGTTGGAGAATAACATCACTGCCTTTAGACAGCACGGCTGGTGCTGGCAGCTCCAGTAGCGGGAGGCGCATGGAATTGGCCATAGAATATCTACTTTCTAAGGATAACCTCAAGTGGATAACGCTACAGACGAATCAGGCGATTCTCATAAGCATGTGCTTGCAGGTGTCTTCCTCACTTTCCTTATTTATTGACATTCAGTGTTTATATTCTTCTGATGAATATTCAGTCTTAGCAAAGTTTGTATAGATTTGTACAACCAGCTAAAATCACACTTGTCTGTAACTATACGAGTAGGCGAAGTGTCTATGGCATACATCAGCAATTCTGTCAGAAATAGCACCTACTACATTAGGTGCACGTACTGTAGTAGGCGCTATTTAACTATTCAGTATTTCACACTCCTGTTTCCGAGCTGCGGTTAATCCGCGTTAATCCGGTTAATCTGCAAGATGAAAACAGCAAAAAACTCATAGGTCAAGGTCAAGCAGGTTTTGTTGCTCCGACATTGTCGAATGTTTCATGCTTGCTTAAAATAAAAATGGCACTTGCAAATGGTGCGCAAGAAAATGTTCGATTGTTCTATTTCGATTTGAGCAAAATAGGAATGCGTCGCTATGACCACTGGCGTAGAAGTCCTCATATTTTTTAACAAAGTACCCGGGTTGATCCGCAACATGCGAATGTCCAATGAAACGCTTATCGCAAGGTAACTCAACGTGCACACAATTCCAAATGCGCATCATCCGCTCGATGGAAGCGTAGTGATGCGCGGCTGTTACAGCGGCAGACGCTCTGGTTTATCCTTATCACAATGTTGTTTTAAGGTCAGTGACCAGCAATGCTGCCTTTGTGATCAGTCTAGCATAGCAACAGCATGCGCTGACTGCACTTCCTCTAATTTAGGACAGAGTGTGTATTTAGCATCACAGCAGACTATCGTGCGCGTGATGCCCAGGTCATTTCATACAAGTGTTTTCTCAGGTTATGTAAAACAGGCTACATATTCAATGGCTATAAAATGAAGCTCTATAAATAGGCATGTGTAACCCGGTAACAAGTGAGTCTCCTCATACATGTATCATTAAACAAAGGCTTGTCTGTAATGTCCAGGCTATGGTTGATGAACTGATGATGAAGAAGTCAGGTCGGCGTATGCGACGACCCCAAGATAGAGAAAAGTCAGGTTTAGGGGCCACGTTTATGAAAAGGGATGGGACAGTTCTTGGGGAGCCCGAACAGGAGGATAGCGTAGCGAAGCGAATATCGGTAGGCGTTACCTGTTTATTGAGATATAATTTCTGCCATTAGCTAACTGGTTGTTGGTCCAGAGCCATAGCTGTTGAACAGCACACCAATTCTATCACTGCAAGACTTGACTGAAATATTCTTAAATTTTTACTAATATTTGGCTTGTATATTGTTATTTTCCTAGACTGGTTATAAATAATTTCATCAAACTTGAATGAATACATAAGTCAACAGACTTTGACTGTTCTATGTTCAACGTTATAGAGCTCTTCTAAATCAGGGCTGCTTGAGGGCGTTACTAGGATGATAGCTGGAGGGTCAGCAGTATCTATTCGTGTTGCTCTGTAAGACAAGGAAGTACTTCTGGAAGTACCTCCATGTTCTTTTGCATTTTAAACTTGTCTATCCAAACCCTTATCACCATTGTTGAAGAAATATTTGACACTTTCTGAGATAGGTTGGCATGTCGGTTTAAATAAGCTGTGAACTGCTCGATCGGTGCTATTTCAAACTGCCCTATCTGTGTCATTTTGTGCAATCTTTAAAGGAACTTCGTGCACTATAGAAAGCACCGCTTGACCAGCATTCAATTTGTTTTCTGATCTGAAGCATATGAACAAAAAAGCAAACATAACTTCGACTTGATTTTGTACTGAAGTTTTATTTTTATTTATTTTTAACTTTTCTTGCCATCTGCATCTTTGGTCTATAATTCTTATCTTACTGTTTCACGATCAGAATATCTCTTTATATTCTGGCCAGAAAATGCTGATATGAACAGATCTCAGTTTTTTTTATATTAAAAGCGTGCACTGTTATATCAGCAATGCGGTAGGCCTATATTGTTTATTAATGCCTTTAGGACAAACTCTCCTCTCTCAACCTCATGGGGAAGGCACCACCCGCACATTCATCTTCACACAACGGCGAGTCTTCTTCTAATTCAGCTTTCGGAGGTATTGGAGACGATGACTTGTAAACAAGCAAGGCTGTTACCGGATGTCGGGGGTGTTGGCTTATAAGGAACCAAGGCTATTACAGGATGTTGAGGGTGTTGGCGCTTAAGGAAGCGAGGTTATTAAGCTATCATGACTCGTAAGCAGGAAAAAAACTTATTTTTTTTACTTATTTTTTTAAATGACTGTTCAGTTGATCCTGATTGGTCCTTAATCTTTGATGGCACATCCATCTTATCGTCATGATGTCATATCCATCTTATCGTCATGAGAACAATGAAGTCATAATTTCAAAAATTATTTTATATTTCCGATGTGGACTCCTTTGGCTTTAGTGTACTTGTATTCTAATCGATGGCTTGATTTAAGGAGTAATGGACTCCTTGGAATGCTCATCAACATTGGATGTGTTACTTTGTCAAAATGAGTATTTTGTTATTCAGCGAGGAATAGCTTTTTTTCTATACGAGTCAATACTCTATAGTGATGTTTCCATTCAGTGACATAATATACAAGCCTCTCTTATATATTACATCACATATCCATGTCTGCGGATGCGTCTCTTTAAATTTAGCTGTTATTCTTCTGCTCAATTTCAACTTCTGTTGCTTGAAAAAACAGGTAACCTGTTACTAGTGACTTATATGTATACAGGCAGCTGGTTGTTAGTGAACCGTATGTTGCAGTTACCTGGTGTTGATCTTGTTTCTTCTTTTTGAGCTTATTACTGACTTTGGCTACACACATGATTAGCTTATTCTAGCTGGTGTCTTTAGATGTTACGAGTGGAAACAATTTTTGTGCATAGTTGATGTTGACTGATTATTCCTTGCTAACATTGTTTTATCAGGTTGGTCGTAGCAATCGGCACCCTGCAAAAATATACTTATAGGGCCTATATACACATTGAAGGTGTTACTTGCACTGCGTGTAGAGTCTGTATGTATTAAAGTCAAATATATATTTTAAGTAAATTTTGAGAGGTTAGTTAATGCTAGCTATATGCATGGTGGGTTAGTCTGACAGTTATGTAAATTACCTTTATGTGAATTACCCTTCATCACCATAATTTCTGGGCATACAAATAGACGATCAATCATTTACGGTTCTCCAAGCCATGACAATTTTATTATCCCCATAACTGGACTGTCAACTCCTGCTCTAATTCAGCTCAGGTAGGTATAAGACAAAAAGGCCTATCACTATTTTACCAGAATCGTATATTGTTCATCATGTCTTATGCTGCTCCAAGCTGGTAACCCTTTGCATCAAAAACTGAGAAAGAAAAATTAGAACGTTTTCAAAAAATTAGGTATTACTTATTAGGTTTTCAAAAAATTAGGGTTACGCTGCCTGATATGTTCAGTTATGACCAGCATCTAAATGCCCTTAATGCGGAGGAGCTAAATGTGTTTTTAGATATTTGATGTTTAAAATACTCAAATCGTATCTCCAATTTGCCTGACCATCCATTTCCTTCCTACTTGCCCAAAAAAACTACTACATCTTATACCAGACACCAACCACATGTTAATCCACATGTTAATCCACATGTTAATCCACATGTTAATCCACATGATAGAACAACGTTGTGCAAAAACAGCTTTTTCTTTCAATACACATAATTCACTTCACTGTTTTTTGTCTCATGGTCTAATTTGGTCTAAACTGCATTGTCTGGTGTAAATAAAGTTGATAGGCTATATACCAAGAATACGAGTAGGCTACAGTTTAATTCCTGTGACAATTTTATAATTAAAGAAATGGTTGCTAACATTCACAAATTGTTAAAACTAATTAGCAGTAGCCTCGGCCTATTAATTAAAAAATGCAATTCTTTGAGTTGTGAGGAATATGAATAGAGTTTTGTAGGAAACAACTCCACAATACTCAAGTCGTAGTGTTTCATAGCGCAAGTAGTCATGATGGACAGTATTGATGAGTTTAGTGTTTATCTGCTTAACCTTTCAAGCAGCAAATGCTTAAAACTGGCTGGATAGAAAAAAATTTTTTTATTGTCTCCAATGCATTTTTTTGTCCATACAATTGTCAACCATGTTAAATTATAGCAGTTGTGTCTGAAAGATATGAACCTAGCACGAGATAGAAGTATGACTATGAACTATGTAATCTGCTCTGGGAAGAAGCATATGTGGCTGACCATGAACATTATCTCTTTGTTTTGACACCCTATCATCTAGGAAATGGCGTTTTACCAGCTGATTTGGTTTTTGACATTGTCTACTGTGGTGTCAACTGGAGGTCATTCAGAAAACGCTTCTAATTTATGATTTTTCCTACCTATAATTCCATGTTCAGCATTTTAAAATTTTTGTATTGCTTACATTGAGAAGGTAGGGAAGTGTACAGCAGTATTGCGTGCAATAATAGCCTGTCAAGGTATGACGGAGCAGCTACAAGAGAAAATGGAAGTTTGCGTCATTGCATCAGCTGTATATTCACAGAGACTCAATGATAAGGTGCATCACATCGGAAATAACTCAACACTGAACATTTGTCGACTGCTTTTTAGATCCTACAATCACCTCACCATCCTCTGGTGTCACGCAGAAACAAGCTCCTGCAAGCAGACAAACAAAAATCGTTCAATCGCTCATTCAAATCGCTAAACAAAGAGGATACTTTTGCTACACGCTATGTAGTCTACAGGACCAGGGATGACTGGCTGGTTTACTAGTTGGCATAACTAGGTTGAAGGACACAAATGAAACTTACTATTTTAAGATATTTAGTACCTGAAGCAATAATCTCCTGAGAGATGGCTAGCCAATTTCTATATAGGTAGCCTATACTCACTCTATTATGAAATTATGTTAAAGCGCTTGAAATTTGACCCTTGGACATTACAGAAATATCAACAAAGGTCAAAAGTCACTCCTTGATGAGCCTCGGACTGAGCAACAAGCGTTGCTAACTTGATGAGTTGAGATTTCTAAATATAACCTTGTTCAATGAGTCTATTCAGCGAAGAAATGGTGTAAAAAAATGACTCCCCTAGTCATGTGTCAGTGAGAGATTAGTTTACCACACTATGGACGATTAACAGATACAATTTTTTTTAATCATTCTTTCATCAAAACGAATAAAAAAGAAATCTGACACTGACTTGCAACCAATTTCAAGCATAAGTATAGCCCAGATACTAACTGCAAGTTAGCTTAAGTGCAAGTTAAGGGTGTGTTTGTGGCCCTCCCGCCTTGAGTGCATTAGAGCTTTGATACCGCAATGACGATTGTATGTCTAGGCCACCACTCGGTTGTTCAAGTCAACCTGATGGCTCTCCACAAGTTTTGCCTCCTTCTAAAACGGTTTCCATATTAATCACCGGCTTTGCGGGTTGTTTTCAATGACATAGTGCAATCAATGCATTTTCATATTGCCATAACGCCGAGTTTGCATGAATTTCTGCAAAGGACTTTTTAAAGATATACATTGGATTTCAACAATCAATGGTTCCTATGACGCTCACTCCAACTGTTTAACGCCACCCAATTCGAATGACGTGGTGCATGTCTCAAAAGATGACAGATATTACAGCTAGCGGAATTGCTTGTACATGCTTATAGCTGCCAGTCATTACGCAATGAAACGGGTCACATGGACCTAGTGTATGAAGGCATAATGTTCCTTTTAACACTTGAAATGGAAGTATCAAAAATGTGTCAATATTTTGGATTTAAAGGTTTTCCTATTAATACTAGGGACTATCTATGAAATTATGCAAGACAATATTTGTGTACCGGATACATGCTTACATAAGGCTACACGCATAATTAAGTTTGGCAAAGAAAGTCATTAAAACGATGATGATAAGATTTTGATAATGTACGAAAGCTTTAATGGGCACTTTATTTACACTATAGAGACCTTGTGGGAAACTTGTAGGTTATTGTCCTATTGTATTCTACTAGTGGATCCTTGTTGCTTGTACTATACAAGCCTAAGTGACATAACAGCATATTTTATGACCTCTGCCCTCCCACATTCACACCAAATCTTGATACAAAACCATGATGAGATACCACAATACCATGATACAACCATGAATGAAAAACAAAGGTGATTTTAATAGTACTAATAATACTAAAGTATTTTAGAGACTTTCTCAAACTTTTGTCAGCTAGCAATAATGTGCACAACATTTAAGCAGTTAAGAAGACAGAATTGAATTACATTCAGTATAATATATAATTATATTGAATATAATATATAGGCCTATTATATTATATAATTCAATATAATTCTCTCTTCTGCTCAATTTGTACATAAATTTGTCCCAACTTAGCGAATTTATCGATTAACTTTTTCATAGATCTAATGTTAGTATTTTTATCTTTTCCATTGATGAATAAGGATGATGACAACTGCAAATAGCCTGCATGACATATGTCTATGTCCTTCAACAAACAGTTATTGATATCCATTATACTGTACAATAGATAGATTGTTTTCTCATCTCAATTTAATTAGACCCCTATACTAAAAGCTCAACTTCAAACCAACCATCTAGGAGCTTGAATCTCAAAAATTCAGCAATTCTACGGAGAGCATTTTTTCAACCCGCTGTCCACCACCGAAGGTGTTTGTGTAAATACTTCGGCCAAAAATTTTGGGTTCACTAAAGACACGGAGCTTGTATTTGACTGAAACTTATACTTTGTTTGCTCTAAGACCTTGATCAAGAAAATTTATGCTCTACTATATATTGGAGCATTAGCCATGTCATGAATAATTGCTGAGTGCCACAACTCTCTACTAGTGTAAGACGCTAGCAATCTTACCTGTTCCATTGGCATTGGAAATAATAGTGTAGACTAACAAGTAGATCAAACTACTAGAAAGAGAACATCTATAAAGCAACATACATAATATTTCTAGTTTGTTTCGTTTTCTAGACTTTGGTCCTATACAAGTCCAGAATGTGCAACACTACCTCTGACTTTTTATAGGCATGTAAAAATAATTGAGATCTGTTAGTGTACTATAAAGCATTCTAGCACCGTTATAGCTTCTATAGATATGGAATAGGCAATTTTGTTGACTTACTAGAAAGGATATTATAATGCATTGGATATATTAAAATGAGCTTGATCAAAATCTTGCTCTACAAACTGCATTGTTTAGAGTAAAACTTCTAAAACGATTTAATTTAATTATCATAAGTGCACTTTAGCCTAAAATCCAGATTGACCAATTTGAGATGAGTGTATATTAAAAGATTCACAGATATTGCCACTTTATATTCCTACTAACCTACATAAAGTTAACAAACACAAGCTACATACTAACAGTAGAATGCTACTATTAGCCTAAACAGCTACCTTATTTATACACATACCTTATAAAAACTTATGTATCAACAATAGTAGCGCGGCCTTTTCAAGTCTCACTCAGAATAGAACTTGTCAAATAACAATTTAACTCAAATATCAAATGCTTTTAGCCTAAATCCAGGCTGACAGATTTAAAATGAAAATCTGTGTATTTTAGAGAATTGACGAGTACTGAAGCAAAGGCTGTAGCAACAAGTATAATGAAGAATCATAACTTTAGGTATAACAGTGCTACTGTAAACCCAAAGGTAACTTTATCTAGCTAAAAGTGCTTCCTAGGCGTACCAGAGTTGTAGGATTGTCATTAGCTGCTACAGGCTGGAGTAACATGAGACTAAAATAATTAATGTAATCGCAGAGCTGTGTCATGGTTCAACAGGTTCAATCATTGACAATTGTCAAATAAATTAACTTTAATGAGTGTTCACAGTCCTCGGGTGGAATATTTTGATGTTTTGATAGAGTAAGCTCATATGAAAAGAGTAGCGGTTTAAATAAGCTGTGTCAAGATCGGCCCTATCACTTTGGTGTCAGAAGTAAGCACAGGCCAGCCACTAATGCCACAAAGAACACAACTATCTCTCCTATTATGAATCACAAGGGTAGTTGAGCTCATAAGGCAGGACGTGACCTCATAGGAACTGTTGCCCAACATATAGTACCTGTGTTATCACACTGCTTTGGCTGAAATCTTCCATCGGTAAAGCACTTGGGTGTCCACTGGCCCTTCCATATGGCAAAGGAAATCATTCGAAGCATTCTCGTCTGTTCACACTGGGTGTAAGCTCTTCCTACACAACCAAATCGATCTAAAGTTTGGGTCTGAATCTTCAGCCTCTAGAATGAAACCATTTTTAATTTAACACTAGTTAAATTAAAAATGGTTTTTAATCTTAATTTTTAATTAAAAATGGTCTTGTAGTTTAACACTCAGATATAGCTGATTCGTATGGATAATGTCTCTAAATTTATTTTAAATTTTACTTAGTATGGTAAAAAATCCATTAGCGTTTGAGCTCTAGTAATGGCAGAAGTGATATGAACATAAGCACATTTCCTCATATAGTTTACTGAAGGCAGTTAATGTAATTTTGGTTAAACTCATCTTGGACTGTCAGAGTTAATTCTGTCATAATAGAAATATCAGGCATAATGACTTCGCAATGTTTTTTGCTCCACCACTCCTCTTTAATTCCGGCGAAAATTACTCACGAGTGGTGGGGACGACCTTTGGCCGGCAGACACCTTTGCTGCTAAGGAGAGGCATGAAGCTTAGATCGCTGTCTGACTGGGCTTTCACACACTCATAACCATCGCTGCATCGAGGACTCCGGCTCACCCCTAGTAGAGCTAATGCTGGCTTTACAGGAAGTTCACACGCCTCTCCATCTACCTGTTCAGAACAATCAGGAACTTTTGTGTTGAAACATAACTAAATTATGAAATGTCTCGGCAATCAATATTAACCGTGCACAGTGTTGTCTAGAGGCAGTGTACAATTACAATGAAGCTCGTAAAAAGTGCTAAACAATGTTTTGGCAATTATAGAAAGCTATAAACTGTCAGATGCTAATATTGATGGCTAGCCAAGCCCTTTCAGGAAGGATCCCATCACTGCAGCGGCAGCGCTAACAGATCATACCTTATACAGAAAGACTGACTGAGCCTAATGAGTTTGCACTAGAATTGGCAAGACATTGATTATACATGCACACAAAGAGCTAAGCGTTGTTACCCCAGCGCAGACGTCTGTGCAGCCGCAGAAACCACCACCTTTGATCACTTCTCCTTGACAGTTCAATTCTGGCTGTTCAACATTTTCGCAGAGCATAGGAGTGCAGACGATGGCATGAGAGCCTGCTGCGAATAGTAGAACTAGGAGAGATTGAGTGAGCATATTGTCGGTTGGACTTCTCATGAAGTTATGAAGTTTTAATGAACTAGTTTGTTGCAGGTGTTTTGATTCCCACAGCATTGACAGAAATATGGTAAAGTGTGTCACGTGATAGCCCGATGGTGAAAGACTGTTAGGGTATGTCACTCAATAGCTCTATGGTGAAAGATTGGCGGGAGGGGGGTATGTTACTCGATAGCTCTATGGTAAATTATTGATTGGATATGTCACTCAATAGCTCTATGGTGGAATATTAGTGGGGTATGTTACTTGCTAGCTCTATGGTGAAAGATTGGTAGGGTATGTTACTTGATAGCTCTATGGTAACAGGATGTAAAGATTTTAGCTAGCTAATATTGCAAAACATGTTCAATATTTGTTTAGCACACATTTAAAAGTACCATCTAAATCAAACCATGAGCCCTTCCCTTCACGCTCTCTCCAAGTGATAGTTGATAGCTTTTGATGTCATCAAGAAGGGGCTCTCTGAAGGTGCCAGCCTGATGTTCCACATTTTGACCTACTTGACACATCGTTGCAACAAATAAGTTTAGGCTGGCTCCACTTTATATTTGGTGACTACAAATGCAACTCAGGAGCTATTTGCAAATTTGCTCAGAACTTGATGGAATTTCGCTAATTATGGAAAGGTTTCTTTTAGTAACTGTTCCAAGAATTTTGAATACTAATTTAATGGGAATTGATTAAATAAAACTGTGTGGTTATTTTTCATAAATAGCTCATCACACACAGCTTCCGCCACCAACGATGGGAAGTTATGGTTCCTTTGGAAACAATATGAGAACTCATTCGAGTGAGTTTCCTGAGGTTATGAAGCACGTTACCTCCTTATTATATAATGTATAATTGCAATAAGTTTGTCACAAGCCTTTAGAGAATGGACAATTCTAAATTTACAAAAGTTGTTTGGTCAGTTTTGGCGTTAACACTGTTAAACAGTAAGTTTACTTAGCATATAGTTACTCCTCTTCACATATAGTTAATCTTGTATCTTTACATAGAGTTAATATTGTAAACTCTACATAGAGTTAATCTTGTATCTTTACATAGAGTTAATCTTGTAAACTCTACATAGAGTTAATCTTGTATCTTTACATAAAGTAAATCTTGCATCTTTGCATAGAGTTACTCTTGTATCTCTGCATAGAGTTACTCTTGTATCGTTGCATAGAGTTAATCCTATATATATTTGCATGGAGTGATCTTGTATTTTTGTATAGAGTTAATCTCAAGGATTCTTAGTGAGTATATTTATAAATTTCTTGGGCTATGACTATTAATTTATCAAAATATACTTTATATACAAATTATTATGATACTTCACCGCATTTTAATCTAAACCTGCCCTTTTGACAAGATGCCTCAAATGTAGTACAATCATGTTTAAAGTGACTCTATAGAATTTTTAATGTGTTTAAAACTGTTTCACTGTTGATGCAACGAATAACAAACCCATTGTTGTACATCTGTTATGGAACAATACAATTCTCGTTTGTGAATTCCTTTCATGAATGTTAATTAGATTGAGTTGCTATATACAGATAACTAGGCACAATATATAAATTGAGTTATTTAACTTTTAGCGTACAAGTTAGTCACGTCATAGCGTTTAAATAAAGTTTTCCGTTCAGCAAGTGCTTTTTTCTTGCAACCGTTTACTTAGCATCACATCACGATGAGACCTTCTAAAACTCTGTTATTCAGCAAAGGAAGTTTTTAGAAAGTCCATTGAGAGAATTATGTACTCTGCTTTGATATTTTACTTCTGGTGGTTCTTGGTACAGACGTGCTGATCACTTTCAGCTGTTCAGCTGTTCAGCTGTTCGTTCTTACTGAACACTATCATATACCGGTAATATTGTGTATGTGGGCACGAGAATTCTAGAAGGTTCCTCTATTTTACTGTCAGACAAGTAGGCTGTCACTGATAACTATATGCTTTATTACACACTCAAAACAAATTGTTCTTTTAATATGTGATATTGTTTCATTAGTATATGGCATCCGACAACTCTTCTTGGATTGTCTTGCTGCACGTACTGCTGTACATACTGCTGTACGTACAGCAGTACGTGCAGCAGTATGTACAATAAACAGCAGTATATACAGCAGTATGTACAGCACATATGGCAGTACGTACTGCCGGATGTACTGCCGCATGTATCTAATTTTATGTATTAATTTTATGTAAGTTATTGCACAGACTTTCCTGAAACATTTATCGGTTCCAAATTTGTGGCAGTCTATGTGCAGATAATTTACTGGGTAAATATGTGCAATCCAAATGATGGGTACCAGCAGAATCTGCAACAGAAGAATGCACACAGAAAATCTTAGAAATTTGTCGCAGAAGCAAAATTGTTTACAAAGTTCCAGGTGTTTATTGTTTGTTTTACCCATAAGAGTAATAGCTAATACAGTAATAGCTTGCCGTGCTGGAGTCCGCTCAACTCTTGTATGCCTCTCTATACAACCGTGACACGATTAAATGGCTAGCAGCCATTTGGTCTGCTATTTTCGTAAACGTAAACACACCGGTGGCGCTTTATTTTGTTACTAAGATATCTCCATTCATCATCTATTGCGAATCACTCGAATCACTTTAGGCATTGTTACTTGGTAGCACGTGTTTGACTAGTGTTCCAGCAACGTACCCTAAACAATTTTGTTGACGCAGTAGTATGTCTACCAGAAGAGAGTTAAAGATAGTAGCCCAGAAGCGTATGCTGAACACTTACTATATCACAGTACTTTACTAAATGCATGGCTATAACTGCTATATTTTCAATTTATCAATAATAACTTCAAGTAAAAAAACTACAACAAAAAATCTAACTCTGCTTATAGTCTATTCAGGCTCAAGTCGTGCACAGGATTAGAACATGCGAGCATGTGGTACATCGTCATATAATGGTAGCACACTTAACTTTACAATTTATAGCAATTATTAGCAAATTAATTATTTTGAATGCGAAATCAAAGTATCAAACAATTTTAACTCAGTTTATAGTTTATTATAAGTTGAATATGAAATGAAATTTCTATTTTTTACAAGAAGCTTTAGGATGATCTAACCTTTTTATTATCATTCAGTATTGTTGTTCTCTGTTTAAACCAACTATAGTATTATTTTAAATAAAATTGCAGCACAGCAAATAATGTCATAGATATTATCTATGTCAATTACCATATGTAAAACTAGATTCAATTACCCTATGTAGTAGCTTAGCATAAATAAGATACTGCAAGATATTAGTGTGGTGAAACTTCTTTCAGTAGGATTTTACTCGATCGGTTACAGTGTGCTACGTTGCGTTATTATGGTGTGATTGGCCAATAAACTCATCAGTGTTTAGTAGCGCTGTTATTTGGCAAGTTCTATTCTGAGTGAGACTTGAAAAGGCCGTGCTACTATTGTTGATACATAAGTTTTTATAAGGTATGTGTATAAATAAGGTAGCTGTTTAGGTTAATAGTAGCATTCTACTGTTAGTATGTAGCTTGTGTTTGTTAACTTTATGTAGGTTAGTAGGAATATATAGTGGCAATATCTGTCAATATTTTGATATACACTCATCTCAAATTGGTCAATCTAGATTTTAGGCTAAAGTGCACTTATGATAGTTGAGTTAAACCAAGTTTTAGATTTTACTCTAAACAATACAGTTTGTTGAGCAAGATCTTGGTCTAGCTCATTTTAATATATCCAATGCATTATAATATCCTTTTTAGTAAGTCAACAAAGTTGACTATTCCATATCTAAAGGATATGGCAGTGCTAGAATGCTTTATAGTACACCAACAGAGCTCCATTTTTCACATGTCATTAAAAAGTCAGAGGTAGTGTTGCACATCCTGGAAATGTAGGACCAAAGACTAGAAAACGAACCAAACTAGAAATATTATGTATGTTGCTTTATAGGCTAGACGTTTTCTTTGCTGGTAGTTTGTGATCTGCTTGTTAGTCTACACTATTATTTCCAATGGTAGGGGTGAAAGGGTAGCCTACTTAGCTAACCCTTATTTGTATTCATTGTCTGCTTTGTAGATTACAGCTTTTACTGAAGTGAATGAAAGATATGTACAACAACTTTTCATATCTAGAGAATTCTACACAAGAGCTAATTGGTACAAGCACCCCTTATGTTGACAGGTATAGAGAGATGAAAATCATATCTTCTGTAGTTGGGGCAGCTTTGTTTGTATTAGCATGCGTAGTTGTGGTCATCCTCTACAAGAAAATATGCAAATCTCCCCATAGCAAAACTAAATATGGTGAGGTGGAAGTCGCTAATGGGACCAAGTCAGAATATTATGATCAATTTGGCTGTGACACTAATGAGTTAACAGTTAACAGTGTAACAGCTCTGCCGTTTTATGAGGAAAACACTAGGCTGTCTCGAAAGCCAGCTAATACTAGTGGTAGCAGTGGAGTTGAGTGTGATTCTAACAGTGATGATGGAAAGGAAGTACAAATAGACACTGGAAAACGAGTGTTTCATATTAACAAAGTACCAGAAAGAAATCGTCAGAGAAATCCTAAGCAACGGGTAGTTAGACTTCCGAAAGGAGTTGTAAATGCCGCTCGAAGTTTGCAGGCTTCAGAAGGTCAAGGCTACACGCTTGCTTTAATCGACAGAAACACCCATACTATACATAACATCAACGTAGATCGTCGCGGAAACCGGTCACATAGCCGCTCACCTCTCGCGACTAACCGTTTTCCTACGCCAGAAAAGGCTATCACTCCACAGGACAGACAATATAAACCGGCAACTGTGTTACATCAACGCCGACCAGAGTCAAGCTCTTCAGTTGTAGGCATGGTGCATGACTCCCCAGACTTATCCAGACACACTAACATTTCAACGGATGAAGTGTCTGGCAGCAGTGGTTCTAACAGGGGAGAGAGCAGAAATCATAGTATAAGTATTAGTTCGCAGGATTCTATAGAGATTCACTCCACTGCTCGGCTGCTGCCGGCAATAGAAATTTCTGGAATTTGATCAGCTGAGGGTTTGTGTCATCTTAAAGCTCGTCGCTATCTCAGGGATTTATAGACTATATTGTAATACTGGCCTGCTTTATCTTTTGTTTCTTGCTGTTTTGATGCGATAAGTAGCAAACCCACAGCCATACTTCAATTCATAAGCCTATTCGAGGCTGATGAAGTAGGTTTAAAATTTATACTGTTTTATAGTCATGGTGCAATTGCATTCCTAGTCAATTATAAACCATTCATGCTCATTTTTTAGCCTTGCTGTATTCAATGACCCCATTGTGCTCTACTGAGAATTAGTGCAGTGCTCAATGTCATATTCCTGAAACTAAACTTTCCACAACCACGATTTGCTTACAATGTGCATAAGAGAGGGAAACTATTACCTGTTAGTCATGGTTTGTTGTCTGCTGTCTTTTTGTTTATCACGAGTTATAAATCTCGGTCAATTACGTTGAGCAGTCTTCCCTATAAGTTGTTTCAATTTTGGAGTTCTATTTTGTTACAGTTAACCAATATATTATCTGTTCTGTATTGCAAAGCAGTATTCTCACCTAGTCATCTATATTTAGCCATCACTGTAGTGTCAGGGAGGTTTCATCCAGTTTAGGCTAGAATCATAATCTGCTTCGCTATCAGATGACCAGTAATGGACAATCCATGCCTTAGCGCTATAAAATTGTTGAGCAACCAGGCTAAGCGTTTTCGTAACCACCCCACCCAAATATTAGCATCAGATGATTGCCTAAAACTATTGCTGATAATACATATGCAAAGACTGTTTGGTTAGCGTAGCTCAGCAAATAAAAAAGGCACATCCTATGTAATAGCATCTGAAGTGCGGGAGAGGGTGCGGGAGAGGGTGCAGCGGTATGCTAGGGCTGAGGTCATAAAATTTGAAAAGGCATCAACAGATATAGGAGGTTCACTTGCTATCAGTTAAATTTCCTTATTTTTGAGGAATTAAGAAAATTTCCCACACGTAATTATTTCCAAGTCCAATACATCAGTAATCATGATTGTCAGGGATTGGGCCAAATTTCTGAAGTGTGAGTCATCGCATGATGCAACATGAGCCTTCACGCAATATCCTTAATACCCTGTGACCATTCTTTAGCGGTGTCTTGACTAATACCAACATGTGTGGGCTCTGCAATACCACACATATTCTCCATGTCGAAAAACAAGAACAAGTTTTGGGAATTTCCATGACATAATTAGGAGTTTTGGGTGGTTGAGTGATAGATGATACCCCTAACAGACTGCAAGCATACAGCTGTTGAGTTGCCCTCTTCACACTTTGAGGTATGATAACTTCTAGTCTGAACTGAACGATGTCTCCCTTCATCCCGCCTCAGTCACTTAAGCGTGCCTATAGTAGATGCTAAAGGCATCACCTGGTGAAGCATTTCATAATTTCTGGGAACTCATTCAGTAAGCATGTGGTTGGCATCAAGATCTAGCTCTGCATACGTGATGCTTGGAATAGTTAGAAGTGATGTAATGGAAAGACTAGCGCAATAACTTCATTTGAAGAAAAACTAGTAACCTTTTCATGTTGCCTTGATTACCATGTTACGCTTGCACTCCAGATCCATTTAGAACAACTGGGTGCCCAGTTATAGCCACAAATGCAACTGTATGGCTAACATAAGAGATGGTAGAATGAAAAGGAAAACAGGCACACGGCTGTAGTTACGGAGCATCAGACCAGTGCTACCAAACACCATAGGTTTAAAATTTAACTTATCAAACGATTTGAAGGAGAATGTTAACAACATTATTATTGTAAATCGTACACAAGTTTTTCTTTGAAAATATTATCGCTGACTACTTAGTAAGTTTAAAGGTTGACTTGCAACAAAATTCACATTACAGTTATTTGATATGAAAAGATTCACCATGTCTTACTCTGTTGTGTTGTAATTGCCAAATACGTGGAAATGTGATGACAAGCCCTTAAAAGCTCAAAAACGAAAAGCCGCCGTAGATTGGAATCTGTTTCTTTATCATTACAGTTTGGTTATCGTCTTGTCACGTGATGTTCTCACGTGTATTGAAAGGCCAATAAAAAGCTCACTATAAAACATATCATAGCACTAGTTTATGACAAACACTTCGGGTTTTACCGAAGTCCCCGTATTAAATATAGATGCTCGCTACTTAACAGTTTTGTTTCGGCATTATTCAATCGTCAAGTCGTAATTTGATCACGTGACCCAATACTTCGCAAATAATTTTTGGAGCGCTTTTCGATTATCACAGGTAACCAACAGGCTTGTCATGATTATCAGACAATGATATGTACTCCTTCGAGCTAAGGTTAAAAAGTTTAACGGTTTTTAACGGTATGTTATAAGATATCAGTGCTAAAAGTGACAGCATTACAATGACGATAAAATAGACGCGTAAGAGCAATAGACATAGTTTTATTGAATGCGTGAAGCATATTTGTGAAAATATTTCGACGAATGAGGTTGCATGAAAGTGTAAACAGAAACCATCCTGTAACAACTATGACCCATTTGAGCCGTTTTGGAAAGCGAATCCAAACTATGCGGTCTCGTGTGGCTGCGATTAACTGTGCGTTTTTAGCTTTTAAGAGCTTGTAATCGCATTCCCATATATTTGGCACCTACAACACAACAGAGTAAGACATGGTGAATCTTATGATACCAAATAACTGTAATGTGAATTTTGTTGCGAGTCAACCTTAAAGCAATATCATCTCTAGGATCGGCTTTATTGTATGTTGCTATTAGAGTCGCTGAGTACCACATCACTCTTACACGCCTGATAGGCGAAGGGCACATGTGGATCCAAAGCATAAGTATGTTGATTTGCGCCTATTATTTAAAAAATCTATCGTGATGATTTTAGGAAAAAAGTAAAATTACTTTGTTGTGATATTGCATTTTGGGCATAAGTATTAAGCTCTAGGCTTACTGAAAAACAAAAAAATATGAACAAACTCTATTCATGGTTGTCCATAGTAGGTCGATTATACAAATCTATGTAACAACATGGCAGTAGTGTATAGACTGTTTAGTATTACTTTTTTGACATAGAATACAGCAATATATAAAAAAACCTTGTGTTTGCTGTTGTTTGACCATGCAAAACCTTGTAATCCAAAAAGCTTCTTACCTCCTCATCACAGTTCTTGCTGTTTCCTATTTCAGTAACATCGCTACCCCTTGGAACATGAAAGTTTAAAATTTGACGTTCAAAAAAATTGAATGGGCATGTTACATATCTTGAAAAATGTGTAGGTTTGTACAGCACCAGTTGCAACGGCGTGTGAGTAGCAGTTTTGACATATCTTGTATTATGGTTATACCGTGGCTGCATAAAATGCTATTCAACAGAAAAACCTCTTTTGAAATGTTTTGCCAAGGTGAGATGCGTAGTGAATTTTTCTGATGTGTTCTGGTGTACACGAAGGCAAACATTGCAGCAGTTATACCAACCGAAGTGGCTCTAGTGTAAAAGGCTTAGCAGGTTTAATGAGTTGGCTAGTGACAAGGCAAGGAGCCCTTGCCTCTCCTGTCAAGCAAACCTTACAAATGATTGGTTATGCAACAAGCTTGGTCGGAAGATAAGCACGGCAAGATTAGCCAGCCTTACAGTGTGAGGCTCACACTGTGAGCCAGCAAATATATTCTAATTTCTAGCAGATTATCTTTTGAAGATCAACAAATTCTAATCAGTATCAACCCACACATACGTTATGGGGCTGATACTGAATAGTTCATAATATGGGTGGAGCGCTTCGGCACTTAAACAGAGCACCTGCAAGTATGATAGCCAGGAACTGCTCCAGTATCCTTTCAGAGAGCAGTAGTTGGCAGTATCTTATGTAGTTGTCTAGTGCACCATTTATTATACCCACTCAAACCAGTCCTCAGGTATTTGTAGCAAACTATAAGGGCAAAGGAATTGTTCTCTGCTCGAACGGATCAACTCGATATTATCTGAAGTTGAAAGTTCAACATGATAAATAATCTACTTCTCAGATTATCCGTTCCGTTAAGTGGGCATAATAAAAATGTGCAAGGCTATATATATATATATATATATATATATATATATATATATATATATATACTAGCTGTGCTACCCGGCGTTGACAGGGTATTCAAAATCAGCTTATAAACATTGAGAGGTAATGAGAATTGCCTGCCACTTGCTATTAGCCTGGCACATTGCCAATGGATAATTTGAGTAAGCTTACTAATAAGAACTACCGTTTCTCTTACGCCACAACTTTGCGTCGTGACCGTAAGCGGTAGTCTATTTGCTTCCATTTAGCAACATTTTGCTCCCATATTGCTTAGCGAATCAAACTCGTGCGATTTAGTTAGTAAGGTGTTGGATTGGTGAACAGGATGTTCCGAGATCAAATCTTCGGCTTTATGAATTCTTTATTCCAAGAATTTAATAGCTATAGATGGACATTTACAACGACGGACGACCAACAATGAAAAATATAGATACACTAGCTGTACTAGCCGGTGTTGCCCAGGTAATAAAGAAGCCTTTGCACAGAAAATTGATTTGTATTTATTTAACATATAACAACATTTGCCATTCTAACTTTCAAACTTCATTCAATGAGAAAAATGTTTTGTGTAGTTGAAATAATTTAATAAAAAATAAAAACAACTGTAAAGGTTTTCAAACTTTGTCAAACAACTGTAACTTTTAAACTTCATATCATTAGGAAACTGTTTTGTGCAGGTCAAATAAATTAAAAAAATAAAACAACTATAAAAGGGTTTAGATATAAATGTGAAATAAATAGCAAGTAATAGCTAAATTAAGTAGATTTTGCTACGATTACAATAAAAGACGATTCGGTAATGATACAATTAATACGAACTGAGAAAACAAAATAAAAATCCTAAATGTGCTGAATTAATAGTAACAATACTTGCATAAAAGTGTGTGTATAAAAAAGGTTACTGTTCCACCAGAAGCTATCCATCAAAACTTTGAATACTACAATTATACTGGTACCTCTTGATACTGGTATCTCTCGATACTGGTACCTCTCAATACTGGTACCGCTCGATACTGGTACCTCTCGATACTGGTGCCTCTCGATACTGGTACAAATGTAAAAATGAGATATCGTACTGTCTTTGTCTGACCAAACAGAGAGAGAATGCCGAGGCTCTTCCCACGAAGATAATACAATTGTCTGCGTGAGAATAATTGGCCTTGACCTTCCAGATACAGTAATTGAACTTTACAAAAAATATTTTTTAACAGGGGCATCGTCACGTAACGCATGGGAGTAATGCTAAAGTAATTAGTGTGCGCATACTGCTATAGGTATATGATAAAGTCTCAAATAATTATGCTTTGTATGGCTTAATGGTACGGCGCTTAGATTTTTAGCTGGAAGTAGCAATCTCTGTGAGTTCAAATCCATCCGAACGCGGAATATCAATTTCAAGATTTTAATAGCTATTGCTGAACGCGCGAACACACACACATACGACTAGCTTCAGAAATATATAGATATACATGTATATTGGTATATGTAGCCTTGCATGTTTGTATATGTATATATATATGTATACATACATTTTTTTGTGCAAATTGATAATTTTTTTATCGATAAAAAAAACGTCGTGTCACTAAATGTCTGAAAAAATGTTTGACATGTTGTACCACCAAGAAGTAGATGAATAAAAAGAAAAGTATTGCCATGCTGTATCATTAATGCAAAGTGAATAAACACTAATGTTTTTATTTGTTAAAACCTTTGTAAAGTTTTGTGACTAAAACTGACTCAATATTTAAAATGAAACTGTCGGAATTCAAATGCTTTGCATTTTTAAACTATTGCTCTGTAGTATTCTAAGCATAAAATAATTGGATTCTGACTAGTGCCAATATTAAATAATTTCTCTAAGGCTCAGCACAACATCTGGCTTGTTGATTGCCATCTGGTTTGGTGTGAACACAAAAAAAGCCGAACATTGTAATCTGATTTGTACGCCGCACATGAACTATGCACGATTAACTATAGTTAAAACTATACTTGATTAGCTAAACAGGAGACTGATTGTAAACGCAAGCAGTTTTTACTACAACTAGGTAATATCATACAGTTTTATTTTTCACCTTAATCCGACTCGGTCTTGTGTCTTTATTGGACATTCTAGAGCAGGGGTCAGGAACCTTTTTGACTGAGAGAGCCAAAAACCCGCATGTTTCAAAATTTAATTCTAGGGGAGCCATATGTATAGTATGAACCTCGAAAACATAAAATTGAAAAGGAAGACCAACAAACTTAGTATGTTTGAGCAATTTTAGATTATAAAAAACTGGATTAATTTTGAACAAAAATGTTCAAAGAACAATTTTTTAGTCATATTTTGGTTTGAAGGGTTTACTTTTTGATCTAAAAATGACTCGTGCGGTCTCTGTGCGGCCTGCGCAGAGAGGAGTGCAAAAAGCAATAAAAACCCTTTGTTGTGCGCGCCACATGAAAAGGTTGCAGATTAAAACATATTTCTATTAAATGGACGTTATTTTTTATTTTGTATATTACTGTAATTTCAGCATTATTTGTATTTTTATGTTAATTAAATTAACAGCCAAATTATAGATTATTTTTCGACTGGTTTATTAAAGAGCCAAATGCAATCATCAAAAGAGCCACAAATGGCTCGAGAGCCATAGGTTCCCTACCCCTGTTCTAGAGCAACATGATTGATGTGGTTAGTTTTTGTGGAGACAACTCCATAACAACAGATTAGTATGTGCAGACAACTCCCAAAGTGTGCAGAAATTAAAGGATATCTTGACTTGAAGGTTCAACATATCCAAAAGTACTAATCATATAAAATGTACTAGTAGGCTAGCAGTCAAGTGTGCTATTAGAGATCGTCATATGTAATAACTATGTGCACAATTATTCTTAGTTATGGAAAGGTGGTAGAGTGGTGTAGGTGGTAGCTCGTTTGGCTGGGAATCTGAATATCTAGGTTGAATTCCTGTGTGGTGCGCTATTTGTTTCGAACACTCCGAGGTTGTCTTCAGACAGACAGGGCGCTTTTATTATAGTATCAATTAAATATAATGGTAGCGAATTCAGAGAATTACAACTGGTCCCAAATTAACAAAAATGCTAATGCCATCATTGCTTTTATGACTTCATGAATACCAATACGTATTTAGAACTAACTACACACAATTATTCAGCACCCGGGGACTTGTATGGTGATGTATCTATCTTCAAGATATTCAGATAGTAGTGAGCTGTGCAGCCTATATCTACATGTATGTTTCAGTGCAAGTGGCAGACTGATGTTTTAGAACTGCACCTATGCACTTCCTGTTCGAATACAAGCTTGTAAGTTTTTACTGCTTCATTTGGTTTCAATATATGAAAAAGGTATTTTATTTAGTTCCACTTTAAGGTTATCACCACTGAGATCATGAGTCACATTTAAAGAAAGTATTAAAAGAAGTGTATAACTGATGTTTCGGGCTTTCTTTAGGTAATTGCCAAAAAATCCGTGCAAAAATCCTTGTTAAACTGCATAAATAGATGCATAAATAGAGTCATAAAATAAAAAGTTCTACAAAAATGATAACATAAACCAGCTTGATAAAAACGTTTCTAGAAGCTTCTAAAAAAACAGCGTAAACATGCACTATAAATAACAGTATCTAAAAAGTCCCAAAGCAGACAATGTAAATTAGTTGTATGAATAGCGGTATCTAGAAAGTTCTATGAAAGGCAAAATGTAAACAGCCTTAACAGGTTCTAAAAATGACAATATACATTAGACCAATAGATAACAGTATACAGAACGAGAACAAGTTGCCCATATTACAGCTTATCATAGAAGTTTTACGATAATCACATGACTAGATTAATGGATTTTAGGGACAATCCCGCATGAGTCTTATTTCTAACAGCATTTTGTATTTCCTTTAAATGACAATTTTATATAGCTAGTCAGGGACTAAGGCTAGTCAGGGACTAAGGCTAGTCAGGGACTAAGGCTAGTCAGGGACTAAGGCTAGTCAGGGACTAACAAAGCATTACAAGTCTTATGTAGGCAAAATATGTCCAGATACAGCACCAACTGTCTTGTGTCAACTATTAGCTATTACTTGAGAGGCAGTAGATATAATTATCTAGCAAAGGTATTGTGCTACCCTTCGTAGACGAACAAGGATTAAATTTAAACATGAAAATGTAATGCTAACAACTAACTAGTCATTGCAAGAAAATAAGTTACGCTTGACAGCATCTCTGGAAAGTGGTGCAACAAGTGCATTGTTGGTAACAGGAAGAGGTGATAAGAGCCCTAAATCTTCAAAAGCCTTTTGTGCACGCGAGTTCCAATTCTTGTTCGCATCAGGATTTTGAGGACTTGGATGCAAGAGATACTTTTGCTGATGCTGCAACTCACCAGCCTTGCAAACAGCCTTGATACGTTCCTCTGCGAACCGACCAATCCCTACCAAAGACTTGCAGTTAGGAAAAAGCAGGATAGATTGTAGCAGCGCCTCATCACATAGTGCTGTCAGCGTACGCTTGACCTGTGCAGGAAGTTGTGCAGGAGTGATATTCTTTCCTAAAGGAGCATGAAAACCACCCAGTATTAACGCCTGTAGTTGAGAGTTTTAAAGATGAAGACCTATTACTCGGGCGCGAAATTGCTAAGTTTGCCATAAAAAAACACAGTGACTTCATCACGAGTGTCAGGACAAGATGGTCACATTTTGCATGATCTTCAACTTTTTATAAGGTCGTAAGGTCAAGCCCTAAATAAAAACAAAACTACCGCGTCAAACACATCCTTCCCATTGCTTGTTATAAACCAATCACATGAGCAGAAACTGTGTATGCTTTTGCACACAAACTAAACGTTCTGCTAAACCTACCAGACTTTTCCATCAGAGCAATGGGACAGTAGTTAAATAGGAAGCACTTGTTGAAGAAATCCTGTGGGGTAGCAAAATTCTTTTGAAGAAAGCTCCAAATCCGACCTCCACTCACCTACCAACAGTGCCACACTACAGGTAAGCAAATGATAATTTGGTTCTCCATCATCTGAAAACAATGTCCCCAGTTGTGGTCCAATGGCTGGTTTTAACAGAAGCTTGTCAACCGTGTCATACTGTAACCTTATGTCCACAACCTACAGCGTCAACGCTAGTGCACCAATCATGTTGTAGCACTAACATCGAAGTTTATCGCTAGCTACTGAGATTTAGGTATGTAAAATGTAAGTACCCAGATAGAACGATGGCTTCCAAGTTTATGATGTTACAAATTTGCTAGAAGAGCTAGAAAATTGAAAGGGAGCAAGAATTGTTTTAGTAATAAAATATTGTATAATAGTAATAAAATATATATATGTAAAATGTTAGACGATTGCTCATCCAAAATGCAAGCTTACGGATACCAAACAGTTTAACAATCAGCTAGTTTGACCATGTTGAAACTCACTTGTGAATATCGAAAAAAAATCTAGCTTCACAAACACAAACCTAACAACCAATGAGTGAATGGACGAAGCTGAGAAAATATATACAATAACTAGACACACATTTACCTCACTGCGTTCGCAATCAAAACCCAACACTGGTCGCTTAGCATGAACCTTAGAGGGGCTCCCAACAGCTTCCGCAATAGTCAGCCACTCAGTTACTGCTTTGACCTCACCAAAGGGCACCTTTGAAAATATCAGAAACTGTTGTAAGGACATACTGTAGAAAAATAGGAACAAACATGATCTATCCTAGATACACTGCATACTGTTTAAAAGAAGTTAAGGAATGAGGCACGCCATTGCACAGTATCAAAATTGAGCCTGAAAGAGCACTTCAGTTGTATATTTCAATTTGAAACAAAATCTTAAAAATTTAAGTTAAGCTTGTAGCAAAAATAAATGTTTCGCTTCTCATTAAACTTTAGGTTAACTAACTTATATTTAAGTTCAACAAGTTGAACAAAAATATTATCAGCGCTACAAATTTGGTCAATTATAATACAGCTCAAACTGTGGTGATACCAAACCTAACCAAATTTTAATTTGACATCGTTAAAATTGGGGGAAAAATTAAAACTAGCCTCTAAATTTGGTAACTTGAAAAATGTTCAATTTTAAACTTACACCGGTCTGAGACATTCCATAAGGTCCTGGATTCATGCCGATCATAACTACTTCAGTTGAGGGATAACAAAACTTCCTGTAGTATTCCAGATGAGGCTTGTAGGCGTAGTCTATAGGATTGTATACATGTGTAACCTTTGGGCCAAAATCGAGTTTCACTAGTTCCTCAGCTAACAGTGTCTCTATTACTAAAAGTTTTGCTGCTAGAGCATTGAAATGCTGCATTGCAGTAATAGCCTCAATTCGAATGTTTAACTTGTAACAAGGAATAGCTGAACAAACTCCTACAATGGATGGCTCTCCTACAGATTCAGGGCTATCAGATTCCTTTTTCAAACATGTGGTAAACTTTTCAGATTTGATAGTTGTTTGAGGCCTTTGGGAGTACAACATCTCCTGGGAGGGTGGATTAGAATGAAAAGGGGCTGGAAAACTTTCGTTTATGATATCCTTCCACTCGGGAGGAAGATATTTAGGTTCACCACCACCCTGAGCCATTCTTCACCCAAATTACAAACAGCAACCAAGTCCACCCTGCAAAAAAAGCCAATCACATATTCTCCGGCAAACAGCGTTGATAATTCTACAACGTATTTCAATGAAGGTGAAGTTGAAAATGTAAAGAGATTTTATTGATCTTGCAAGAGCAAATAAAAAACAAACAGTAAGTTCTTTGTGTTCATATAGTTTGTGTATAGAACAGAGATACAAAATGAACAACCTACTAATGGAATACAACACAACGTAAATTAAGTATATATGTAAAAAAGATAAAGAAAAAACCTCATCAGTAAACATGCTTTGATAGAAATTTACTCTGCACTACCTGCAAATGAAGGAAAAAACATCAGATTTAAGTACTGCCTAAAAATGAATAACAACAATGGTAAGGTAAATAGTACTGTAGTGAAATGTATTAGCAGAAACTGACAGAATATGCAGTAAAGCAATTCGTAAAAATGGTGCAGCTATTGAGTTTTAACGATTAAATTATAATCTACAAAACTATTGTAAGCATTTAAATCCCAGTTTTTACTGGCCTCAGGATTGCGTGGACTAGGATGATTCAGGTAAGCTATGTCAGGTGGTCGCTCCATTTTTTCACAAATAATCTTTAACCTGCTTTCTGTAAACCGACCGATTCCAACAACCAGAGTGCAGTTAGGGAATGAGCTGATAACTTCTGCTAACTCTTTGTCACAAACTGCCATCAGAGGTTTGCGTACGGCAGCTGGTAGAGTGGATGGTGTTACATTTCCACCTACAATAAAGATACTGCAATTTAAACTTAAGAATAGGTGGAAGGGCCATTATGATTAGTATACAACCGGCATCTACAGATAGGAGAAACTTTCTTCTAAAAAATGATCTAGGAATTTCAACAAACCTGATTCATTCATAAAGATCATCGGGCAGTAGTTGTAAATAAAACATTCACTGAAGAAACTTTCGGGAGTTTTAAAGTTGGATTTGAGAAAAGTCCAGAGACGTGTCCCACTTCCCTGCGAGAAAACATTTTGAGACAATCATAATAGTGAGAGCATATGCTTAGGGATCATTTTAAAATTTTTCTGTTATCTTCATCAGATAAATATAATTTAAACCAAAGCATAATTGCTCTCTGATGCAAAATGACAGTGATTACCTCTGAGCGAGTTGAAGAAAATCCTGAAATAGGTCTTTTTGGATGTTGTTTGTCAGGAGCACTAACTTCTTCCTCAATTTGCAGCCATTCCTTTACAAACTTTGGATCACCAAATGGAATCTGAAAACAACAAGGAGCTGGAGATGCGTCAACATGTAATATACATATATAGCTACTGCAGTCAATAATCAAAATAATTTTGTAGAAGAGACTGCTGCTTTAATGTTCCCTTACAGTGTTCCACAAAAGATGAAAACTGAAAACCCATTAGCCTTCAATCAACAAACTATGATGTATCATTCTTACCCCAGTCTGTGCTCCACCAAATGGTCCAGGATTTTCTCCAATCAGCAGAACGCGCGCCGTTTCTTGGCAATACTTGCGGTAAAACTCAACATGGGGTTTAAAAGCATAATCAACCGGATTATACACATGTGTGACAGTTGGTCCGTAGTCAAAGTGCATCAGGCTGTCACACCCATGCGTCTCCATCTTTAATAACTTGATGGCATGGCTGTACCTCTCACCCAACTTTTCAATCTCAGCGATTCTCACATCAACAAGAAAGGTACAAGTGTACAAGCTGTCATTATCTTTAGACTTTAAAATTTTCCCTTTCTTGCTGTTAATGACAGGATCACCATCACCTTTTCTCTTCGAGGCTTTCTTACGAGCCTGACGTTTGCTTTCTTTATTGTCCATTTTAGTGAGCCAATTCTATGACCCTGATGAAAAGGGTACCAAATTGATAAAAACAGACAGAAATAGATACAGATAACATTTAAAAACTGCGCAGAAATAAATAGGCTGCTCAATAGCGAACCCAGCACTGACAATGTTGGGACGCTAGTGTCTTAGGCTTTCACTTGAGCAAAAACTTTTCAATGCATCAGAATGTCAGAATACACTACATAAAAAAGTTAAATGACCAGATTTATAACTTTTTCAGTTCAAATGAAAGAGGCAATTACGGCTCTTAATAAGCTAATATTGAGCCTCACCATTTGTAACTGCTTTTCAACAGCATATCTTCAGCGTAATTAGAAAAAAGCTGTGTACAAAGCTAAATTACTTTTTTTGAAAACTCAATAGACCAAGATACTAGGCTACCATTTTCACCCGACAACTAAAAAAGCTGGGTTTCATATTCTATGTTTATAACTATTCTCAATAGGTAATCTACAATTATAATAGCTGATCATACTGAAGGTGTCAATATAGGTATGGTGACTGTCAAATAGTGGTCCATTCATGAGATAACTTATTTCATGAATACAAAAGTGTGATTACTGACTGAAATGTTGAAGTCCTGTTGATACAATTTTACCTTTAAGTAAAGCCTTTATTTTATATGCTCCACAGAAGCAAACAGTAATTTTTGAAAATAAGTAGCCTGGGTTTGCTTAATAAACAGTTGTTTTACGTTCTGGGTAGTTCTTTGAGCAATTGGCCACCCCAACAACACACTTTGCTTACTGTTTGAGACAATCTTAAAACACTTAAATATGTGGCTACATCTACCTTGGTTCTTTGGTGCCCTTTAAAAGCCTTGTAAGAAGCTTTTGGAAAACACTAGATTAAGCTGTGATTGGCACAGCCTGTATTTATCTTTAGCTATTATGTTACAGGTCCCACACAACCAAGTTTCACAAAATGTTTTATTTATGATTATTTATTAAGCCATGTTGCTGATGGCATAGAGTTTAGCGTTATATTAAGATGAGGAAGAATGACATTTTGAAGGAATCATAATTTTAAAAGATCAAGATATTTTTCATCTTTTGTTTTTGCTGGCTTTCAAATCAAGTTTAAGAATCTTGCATTCTTCTCTGTCAAGTATATGATGTTTAGAAATTGAGTATTGGACAACTGATTAGGATAGCCGTCAATGATAGATTTTAGTGGGAGCACAAACTTTGCTTTTGTATTTCATGAGAAGCTTATTACTACTTGTAGATATTTCAAACGCTATTACAAAATGTTTACTGTTCCCAGTTTTAGGAGGTCAATATCGTGCTGTTTGTTACTCTTTAATACGATTATAGTTTGTTTAAGAAAAATCCGATAATCGTCTGCCCCTTTGAACTTGTGTATCTATTTAACTGTACGTACTAAACATAAGTGTTATGAAACTATTAAGGGTTGTTGACAGCTCAGGGTTGAACAAATATAGACATTTTTTTAGGTAAAAAAAGTGATTAAAAGTGTTTAAAAAATTAACATTTTGTGGAATTCACAATCAATTTTCAGATGCTAGTTTTGTAGTACAACTTATATACAGTGTGTGACTAGTAATATGTATAGCAGATTTAATCATGGCAACAAGCTCAGTTTTTTTTAAAGATATGACAACTTTAGCAAGCTTTATACTTTCTGTCAGTGACAGAGGATTTTGACACTTTTCCAAATTATGGCAACTCCATCCCTTGCAAATAAGTAACTGGGTAGTCCTAATAACTGATATCCATAACACATTACCGGCCCTTAGACAATTCTGATTGCATAGTAAAACTTATGCTATCACGTTTTACTACTGTAGCCACTACCTCGTGCGTAGCCATTTTAACTATATGAGAAAGTTTTTGTTTCCTCAACAGCCCGTAAACTACTAAAACAACTGACAAAACAGTATAAAACAGTTCGAGGATACCACAGGCATGTCTCAAATCATGAACTAGATTTAAGTCATGATAACTCCCTGTCTATTGATGATTCCCTAACGGACTAAGAGGATATGTGAAAATCCTAAATTTGTTGTTTAAGTGAGCTGCAGAATAAAACAACCACAACACCTACATTATAATGAACTAGTCTTAATGAGTTTGCTTCTCTTTTTGTCTTAAGACTACAGAAGAAACAATTACCACAACTCGAAACGCAGCTGTGAATACCATCTATAAAAAACCTAAGTAGTCAGCAGCAAATGGACAGAGAAAGCACATGCGCACACCTGCTTACTAAGATTTATTAGAGCTCCTCTGAAGCTTATAGCGAAGATATATCAGATCGAGGTTAGAATATTGAGATCGTAACAACATTAAAACGCTATGGATATGGATAATGTAGGTAAGCGCGCGCAGGTAAATCCATGTGTTTAGAACGATAAAGCAAGATATATATATAGATATATATATAAATAAATACAGATATATATATATATACATACTAGCTGTGCTACCCGGCGTTGCCCGGGTAATAAAAAAGTCTGGGCAGAAAATTGATTTGTGTTTAATATATAACAACATTTACTATTCTAACTTTCAAACTACATATCATGAGATAAGTGTTTTGTGTAGTTTAAATAAATTAAGAGAAAAATAAAAACAACTTTAGAGGTTTTGAAACTTGGTCAAACAACTGTAACTTTCAAGCTGTTAGCCTGGCACATTGCCATTGGAAATTGCAGTAAGCTGCTAGGCTTCTAATGACGGTACTCCATGACATTGGGTCAGCATTGTTGTCAAGCTGCAGTTATTCTAATAATAGCTATAGCCGGAATGCAGACAGACATATGACATACACACATACATACTTTGAGAAATATATATTCAGATATAGATATATATATAACAACAATATACAATATATATATGTAACAACAATATACAATACATATATATAACAATAATATACAATATATATAACAACAATATACAATATATATAACAAAATCATAATGAGTGTAAAGATAGTTTTCAGACTGACTACTCTAAACCAATGAACCAGCAATATGCTGTACAGATGGCCTCAATTAAATTATTAAAATACCGTGAGCTTTCAATTACAAAACAACATAACTCTTTGCTTTTATGTCTCCCTTTTCATGGTTTTCAAAAAATTATATTATGTAAATTCTATAGCACAACTGGCTATTAGGACTGTAAGCAAACGATCGTATTGAGACTGTCTAACAATGTTTCCCATTATCAGCATTATTCCACGCGATAGTTTTTCGCTCGTTTTATTTCGTTGTTTTGATTTAAGGTCGTTTTAACTTTCACATATCTATATGCATTATCGTATTCTGTTTAGAACTGTGGTATGTTTATCAAACACCCAGTAAGCAACAGATCACTGGTACTTTTATTCAAATTCAAAACGCAACTGAATCGTCCATGTAGATAGTCTAACACAAAGTCATTGCACCAAGCATGACGAAATGTAAGCATTGCAACAGGCCGTAAATTCTACATAGGCAATAGGCAATACATTCTCCATCCCCTCTTGATCTCAAGATCAACTGTTGTAAAGCCATACCGCATAACATCTAATAGATCTCAGGATTAACTGACTTGTACAACCATGACAGCACAAAATTTGATAACCACTTAGGAAGACATCTATCTCAAACAGGTCTGTTTTCAAAGTCACGATTTTGATCGAGATCAGAGTCAACAGGCTCTCGATTCAACTGAGCAATGTTATCAAGCAGGTCTGAAGTACTAAACTCAACGTCGACCTGATTAGACTCTTTAGTTGGCCTAGTTGATACATGTACACCATCTGCAATGTCGTCTTGATGAGCCAATCTAAGATCAGACACATGCCTATTTGTGCCATCGACTTCAACCGAAGTGCTAGAATTTATCTTTGTCACTTTTCGGCATTTCCACTTATCAAAGCACCTAGCATTAACTGGCTTGACATAAACAGTGTCTCCAACTTTGTATGGGTTAAGGCTGCAGTCTCTATTGTCACTAAGCTTTTGTGGTATTTCTGTCGATTTGGTCGCCCCTGCTAAGTCACTGCGATAGCTGTATAGTTCTTCCACAGGCACTATACCATTTCAGTTTGGTGAATTGTTATACCAATATGCCATTTCTTCAGGTCCTTTACCAGTTCTCATGACTGCTCTTTTTATAGTACGGTGATGTCTTTCAATTATTCCATTTCCAGTAGGTTTATAGGCACAACTGAGGATCTGCTCTACACTCCATCTCTGCAGAAACTCTTTCATTCTAGCGCTTGTGAAACATGAGCCATTGTCACTCAGAAACTCCTTAGGAGGTCTACGTTTTCGAAACACATTGTCCAACTGTTTGATTACTACGTCTGATGTTTCGTTAGCCAGTTTGAACCAAAGAGAAAACCTGCTAGGCCCACAATCAATAATAGTCAAATAAGGTTGACCGTTCACATGGGTAATATCTGATGCAAGTCGCTCCCATACATTTGCTACGTTTAGCTGACCATGATCCCATTTGATTGGATGAGGATCTACACTGTTACACATAAGACAAGTTTTCACTACTTGCTTAACTATGTCCTTCTTGATTGTTCGTCCAAGCTTTTTCTGTGCCAAGTACAGGGTTTTGCTGACACCAAAGTGGTGGTCTTGATGAACTTTCTTTATGTCTTCTATCTCATCTGTGTTAGAAAGTACAACCCCTGAGCATGCAACAACTTGTAGCCATTTCTTTGGTACTCTGGTTAGGACATCCAACTTGTTCTCACCTGATGGAACAAGTTTGATCATTAGTGTTAACCCGGATTCATCAATCAACTGACCAATAATTCCAAGTCTACGTCGAATGATCAACTCACTGAGGCCAGTAACCTTAGGCCTTTTGGTATCTTCTATCACTGAATTTATCCACCTATAAACAGTAGCTGAATCTGTGATCACTTGCACATTTGTCATTTTCCACTTTAGCGCTAGGTTGATTCCTTTCAATGCAGCTTCTAGCTCAGCAACATTTATATGAGCACCATCATCCTCTTTACGTAGCCATGCTGCATCCTCAATAGTGTAACCATCTACCTCCAGAGACACTCCGAGAGCCAAGTTACTGGCGTCACACCACACAGTACACTGAGAGGTCTTCTTGACATCCCACTTGCCTCTCACTAGGTTTTGCTCTTGTACTTTTTGAAATATTTCATCCAACAAAGATTTCACAGAACTAGGAACTGTTTCAGACCAGTCTATGTCATTAGTCAATCTCTTTACATAGCTACAAGCAACTCTTAACCATCCAGCAACTGGGTAATGTCCAACTAGTTTGCCACAAATGGAAAAAAGGTCTCTTTTTGTGACCTTTTATGAAACTACAGACAAATCACCATCTCGCTTCCAGTTGTACTGATCATCTTCTGCATTGTTTACTCTAAGACCCAACACACGAGTATCTGATAGTGTCAATGGGTCTTTTGCCACAAGTCAAAACCTTAGTAAGTGAGCTCTAACAACATCAGTTTGAACCACCTCCTCGTTTACCCAAATGTCATCAATGTAGTGATCAGTTCTATTGCAAATCTGTTCAACCAATGAGAGCACTTTATCTATAATCTTGGACATTATCTTGGGAGCAATATTCAAACCAAATCCATGCGTGCCATTACATACGTTTTGCCTCTGTACTTGACTGCCTGGAATCTTTTCAGACTGGGCTCTATATGAATTTGTAGATAAGCCTTCTTCAAATCTAACAGACATGCTTTGCTTCCCCCCTAACCTCCAATTTCGCAGTTTTTCTTGGCAAATTGCAGTCTCAACACCTGGATTACTGTGAATATAGTTGTTTAGTTCACGGTAATCTATAACAGGGCGAATCTTATTGGGCTTGTTTGGTTGTTTTGCAGCTATCAATGGAATTATCCCCTCTACATGACCATGGACTGTGCTATCATATAACTCCAGCCAATCATCATCTATTCAGCATTGCACTTCTTCATCAAACTCTTTTCTGTCATCATCATTTATCTTGTATTCAGAGCAATGATTTTGTAGAATCGGTTCATCATCTTTCCATTTCCATTTGACAAACCATGCACTACCATCAAACTATGCTATGAAATCTTTATCATCAATCTCTAAACTACTCTGGTGTCTTGTGCCAACACTTATCACTGGCACCTCACCACCAAACTTAACATCATTGTGAACATCAACATTAACTCCACCAAGTTTAGCAATAGCATCTATTCACAATATCACTTGTGCTCCACCTACTAGTGCTGGCGCAATCAAGCACTGCAGAGGAAGCTCTTCATTTCCTGTGACACTGACTTCTAAAACAGTTTCACCCTTACACTCAGTAGTTTTACCGTTTAACATGCTGGCAATTCGAACAGGACCGCTAGGCCTTTTACCCAATTTAACACAAAAATCATCTAAAACCAGTCTGTTCGCAACCAGTATCTACAAGAGCTCTTGCCGATACTTTGTTTACATATATATCAATAAATGGTAGCACCTCTTTGTTCAGTGACTTGTAGCGGGGAGAGTATCCGGTGCAAACACTCCCCCATTCTCGTTTTCCTTAGTCTTAGAGCAATTCCTAGCTATGTGATTGCCAAGCTCTTGACAGTTGTAACACTTTATTAGCCTTTTTACACTCTTTACAACCTTAGATGGGCACTGGTGGGCTCCATGACCTCTGCTATTACAAATTGAGCAAATCTGTCCAGCAGGTTTGAGCCTACATACCGCATTGCGCAGACTCCTCGTGCTCCACCATTGCTAGACATAATCATTCTTGCTCTCGTGGCCAACTCTGACAACGAAAGTTTTTCAACTGCTGAAATGGATTTTATCTGGGTAGCTACATCAATTGGTAACCCAGCCACAAAAGCACACTTCAACAAGGGTTCTGGTACTGTTTGGTCAATCAGAGCTACTAGCCTACGCAAATCTGCCAGGTAAACATCAACAGTTTCTCCTTTTTTGTATATCCTTCTTTGTAGTTGTCCATATGCGCAAAAGTTATTTACTCCAAAAGCAGTCAATAGCTCTTGTTTAATCAGTGCATACTCCTTTTTAGTGTCGGCTGACAGTTGTTTATAAATGGCGAATGCCGGTCCAGACAGAAAAAGTGGCACAAGATATTTCAACTCCGTAATATTCTGCAGCTCAGCTACAAGCTCTAACTTGTCACACCGTTCAGAAAAGTCACCACTCTTCTCTACGTCTTCATAGGTTTTAATCAAGTCTAAAAGTTTTACTGCCATTATTGTCACAGTTTTGCCGAAATAGCTTGTGGTATGTTTATCAAACACTCAGTAAGCAACAGATCACTGGTACTTTTATTCAAAGTCAAAACGCAACTGAATCGTCCATGTACATCGTCTAACACAAAGTCATTGCATCAAGCATGACGTAATGTAAGCATTGCAATAGGCTGTACATTCTACATAAGCAATACATTCTACAAGAACTAGTGGAAAACTTACTGTTTTTAGTTACTAAAATTAATACCGATTTTATATAGAGAGAACACCTGTGTTTTGACAAATTGCGCAGACCGTTGGTTCGAGTAGCTATCCTCCCATCACCTTACAAGCTTACGCCCATTTCGAGGCTATTTACCGAAGCATCAACGACTTTACGTCGGAACTTCCTATGCGCGAAAAAGTTCAAGGTCATTCGTCTATGCGGATTTCCCCCGAATTTAACGAAGTTTTTCTTTATTACTATAATTGACATTTTGTCTTACGTGTTCGTTCGTTCTCACAGGTATTGTTTAAATCATTCAACGCTTTAAGACTATATTGACGATTGTCACGTTTTATGCACATGTCTTACACATTTTAGTCGGAATCTCTGAATAATCTTTGTCAGTCGTTATCATTCAGCTAACTTTAGGTTTCACTCGGTGCTTCCTTCGCCTTGTTTCCATTTTTCTACAGCGAGCAACATTTTTCTCAAGTTGTGATTATTTACTTTTAAGGCCACACTTTGTGTCTCATCGCTCTATGTATCGGACTTTAATTGTTCTCTTTGTGTTCAATGGACTCAGGCCAAGCGGGAGATCTGATTGTTTTGTGGGTCACGTCATGTACGGCATACTTCAGTCTTCAATTGCTTTAGCAATCAAAGACTAACTAAATCAAACTATTCGACAGACTTTTAAAGTTTTATCGTGTGATTGTTGCCTAAGAAGTACATGTATCTGTACTTTTAGAAATATCGTGTTCCTATTACTCTTCATTGTAGTATGACCTATGTTACAATACCACTTGTTAGTAGGCTGTCGGGTCAAGGACATAGCTCACTTCCTGTTGTGTGCGGCATGGTCGGGCTGATACAAGATACATGTACTTAATAAATACTTACAATATACCTGCGATTTAGCCGCATTAAAACATGGTGTCAGGAGAGGATGAGCAACAATAATTACCAGTCTCACTAACACTCACGACCAATAGACAGTACATAACGATAAATAATAGTGCGGGTTCAACGAGCTGAAGGAGCTAATGGACTACTAATCTACTGCTACTTCGACAACCACGACTCATCATCTCGTCAACAAACCTACGTAGGAGCATAACGAAGTCAACGATCTATAACAACATACAATTACAGTAGCGCTATTTGGGGTAGAAGAGTGATTATGGTGATATATATACATAAAGACATACATCCCATAGCATTCGTTCGTGCACTCGTTATTGTTGCTATTGATTGACTACATCACTACTAGCTTATTAGATATACCCACGCAGACGCTCACAGTATTACTAGAGGCAGAAATAGTAGACTGTGTCGTTTTTATAAGCAACAGCATCTACTGCATGTATCATTCTTATAATTAAGAAGATTATATAGATATATATATATATATATATATATATATAGTTTTTTTAGTCCTTGACCTGAATTTTTTTGTGTAGGTTATTTAGTATAGTGGTTGTTCGCTTTCATCTATTTACGGTGATTCATAGTACTCATTATTATGGAATCATTGCTTCCAGAACCGTTGTCAGAAACAACTGAGGCGTCTACTTTAGCGACACAGTGGACCAGATTCAAGAGACAGTTTGATTGGTTTATAGCAGCTAACGATAAGGCAAAAGCTAAAGATGAAATTAAGCTGGCTATACTCTTGCGCACAGTGGGGCCAAGAGGTATTGACATATACGACAATTTCAGTCTGACAGATGAAGAGCGCAAAAATTATGCAACAGTTGTTAAAGCATTTGATGATTACTGCAAGCCTAGAGTGAATTTGTTTGCAGCGAGACACAAATTTCTGACAATGAAGCAAGGTGAGCAGACTGTTGATCAATTCTTGACAGCATTACGTAAGCAAGCAAGAGAGTATTGTGACTTTAAAGAAGCAGCCGAGGATTGGATCTTGCATGCGCTCACTTTGGGTTTATCGGATGAGGGGACGAGAAAAAGGCTCTTTGAAAAAGAAGACCTTGATCTGGAAAAGGCTATAAAGATCTGCAGAACAGTAGAGGATACACAAAAAGAAATGGCAGGGCTTAAGCTGAATGAGGAAGCACATGCGGTGTATAAGCGTCCATCGCGACCGGTTGATAGCACAGTAGTCATAAAGAAGGAACCAAAAGCGAGAGGTAATTGCAAGTACTGTGGCACATCACACCCTCCTCGGCAGTGTCCAGCATTTGGAAAAGCATGCAATGCTTGTGGCACAATGAATCATTTCTCAAGAGTCTGTCGAAAGAAAAATGAAGCAAGCGTGAAACTAGTCGATGAACTAAGAGAAGATCAGGTGAACATGGTGATGAAGGAAGGAGACATGTCTTCGGGGTCAGAGGATGCATGGCTAATCAGGGTTCAGCGCGAAGGCCGTAAACTGGTAACTAACCTACAAGTCAAAGCTGAGGGAATTAGGGCTCCAAAATGGCTAAAGACTCAGCTGGACACAGCAGCTACATGTAATATTTTGAGCTTTCAAGCCTATGAGCAGTTAGGCAAACCGCCATTGCAAAAGAGTTCGACGAAGCTTAGCATGTACAATGGCACAGTGGAACTATCATTGGGTAGATGTGCTTTAACTGTTATGAACAGTGAAAAGCCAGTGATTTTGAGGTTTGAGGTGATAGATTGCAACAATCTTACATTGTTATCCTTGGACTCATGCCTATTGTTGCAGTTGCTAACAGTGAATGAATGTGTTGACTTGGTAGAAGGAAAGGAATCGGACACTATAGCATGGGCTTTAGAACAATACAAAGATGTTTTCACCGGCCTGGGTAAATTAGCAGGGGAGTACGATATTGAAGCTGATGAATCTGTCAGACCTGTTCAGAATAGGCCAAGAAGAATACCTTTTGCGCTTAGGGCAGATCTAGCCAAAAAGTTGGATGCTTTAGAAAAACAGGAGATTATAGCTAAAGTGGACAAACCCACTCCATGGATTTCAAACCTTCTGGCCATGAGGAAACCGTCAGGGTCTATTCGAGTTTGTTTAGATCCAACTGATCTCAACAAGGCAATACAAAGAAATCATTACCCATTACCAACTTTGGAAGATGTGTTACCAACATTGAAGAATGCCAAGGTGTTTTCGTTGGTGGACGCTAAGGATGGTTTCCTGCAGATTGAGCTGAGTGAAAGGAGTAGTTTCCTTACTACATTTTGGACACCTAAAGGCAGATATCGATGGAAAAGAATGCCCTTTTGCTTGAGTAGCAGTCCAGAAGAGTTTCAGAGACGTTTAAATGTAGCGCTAGAAGGCATTGAGGGATTAGCAGTTGTGGCAGATGATGTGTTGATAGTGGGCCGAGGACAGAATATAGATGAGGCAATGAGAGATCACGATAAAACCTTTGTAACTTTACTTCAGAGGGCCCGTGAGACAGGGCTAAAGCTGAATAAAGAGAAACTGAGATTAAGATTGAGAGAAATACCATACATAGGACATATCTTATGTGAAAGCGGAGTGAAAGCAGATCCCAACAAACAAAGGGATATAGTTGATATGCAAACTCCAAAGACAGTAGAGGAGCTTCGGAGGTTTTTAGGCTTTGCAAATTATCTTAGCAGGTTTATGCCTAATCTAGCCACGGTTACAGAGCCGCTGAGAGCACTGTTAGGCAAAGGGGCCGACTTCAAGTGGGAGCAAAGACAGGAGAAAGCATTCCAAGAAGTGAAACAGTTGGCGCTGAGTGGTGAAACCCTTGGTTATTTTGATCATACCAAACCTATTGTTTTGCAGTGTGATGCCAGCACTGTTGGGCTTGGGGCAGTACTATTACAGGACGAAAAACCCATTGCTTATGCTTCTCGCTCATTGACCAAATGTGAAAAGAACTACGCACCCCTTGAATTAGAGTGCTTAGCCATGGTCTATGGTTGCCATCGGTTTGACCAATACATTTATGGCCACCCAGATGTGACAGTTAACTCAGATCACCAACCTTTAGAGTCCATAATGCGAAAGTCATTGCTACAGACACCTAAGAGACTACAGAGGATGAGATTGATGTTGCAGCGATATGATGTCAAGGTGACCTATTGCCCAGGGTCCAAGCAGGTGATAGCAGATATGCTTTCCAGAGCACCTTTAAAGGGTGACAGTTTAGTAGATATGGGACAAGAACAGGTGTTTCAGCTAAAAAAATGGGAAGTTCGAGCATTAGAGATTGAAACTGTTAATCCAGAACAGTGTTCACAAGTAGGTGATAGGAAATTAGAGAGGGTGAGAGAAGCAACCAGTGGAGATGCAGAGCTGGTGATATTGGGCCAGGTAGTGAAGCAGGGATGGCCAGACAACAAGGATGAGGTGGATGCGAAAGTGAGGAGCTATTGGAATTTTAGAGATGAGATTGCTAGCTTTAATGGCATTTTGTATAAGGCAGAGCGAATAATTTTGCCAAAAAGCATGAGAAAGGAGGTGCTGAATAGTCTTCACAGCAGCCATCAGGGTATTGAGGCAACTCTGAGACGAGCGAGAGATAGTGTTTATTGGCCCGGCATCACAGCAGATATAAAGCAGACAATTGGAGAGTGCCAGGGCTGTCAGGACAACAGAGGGAGTCAGGCAAAAGAATCACTGAGGTCTCACTTGATACCCAACAGGCCCTGGGTTAAGCTGGGTATGGATTTGTTTCAAACAAGAAAACAGGAAAATTATGTGATTATGGTGGACTATTTTTCAGACTACTTCGAGATAAACAAATTACCTAATCTTGAGGCAGGAGCTGTGATAACAGTTATGAAAGAGCAGTTCGCGAGACATGGTATACCGGAGGTAGTACACTCTGATGGTGGGCCACAGTTTACGTCAGATATGTTTGCCAGATTTGCACGTGACTGGGGGTTTCAGCACACCATATCTTCACCGTATCATGCACAGTCTAACGGGAAGGCAGAGTCGGCTGTTAAAATAGCGAAAAACATGCTGGACAAGGCTGACAACATATATGCAGCGCTACTGGAGTGGCGGAATACTCCTTCGTACATTACAGAGAGCAGTCCAGTACAGAAATTGTTCAGCAGGCGCACTAGGGCCATGGTTCCACAACCAATACAGTCTCTAATACCCCAGATCCTAAGTAGGACACAGGTAGTGGATAGAAAGAAGTGGGGTAATTTCAAAGCACAGCAGAACTATAATGTGGGAGCCAAAGACTTACCTGTCCTTCATGTAGGACAACCAGTATATGTTCAAGATTTGAGAAGGTATACCAAGGGAAACTGGAATGGTGGTAAAGTGATAGGCATATGCTCTGACCGTTCATACATAGTCGAAACTGGAGGCGAAATGCTAAGACGAAATCGACGTTATTTGAGGCCTGCAGCCACCAAAGAGGGCCCTAGTTGTGTGGGGGGTGAAAGGGATGATCAGTTATCTGCTGCAGAACCCCCGACTCAAGTTCAAATACCTGTTAATCGTCAGAATTGTGTGAGGAGTGAGAGAGCAGATGAAGGGATATCTGTTGCTGAACTCCCGACTCAGACAAGGGTTTGTGAGAGAAGCGAGAGAGCAGATGTGGGGATATCTGTTGCTGAGCCTCCAGACCCTTCTCAGTTAGCTTCAACAAACAACGTACCAACTAAGACTCGTAGTGGAAGAGTTAGCAGAATGCCACGACACTTAAGTAATTATGAGTAGACTGCCAGGATATCAATACACGGACAATCATAAGTTGGACACTTGAACAGTGGATTACATAACAATACTCTACTTACATAACAATACTCGGTATATACATAGTAGTAGTTAACGCTCATTTGTTTTATTTTGCTTGTCATTGCTTATTTGGTAGTATGCATAATAGTTTGACTAAGCTTCATATACCTGTGGGGGGTCCGAGGGGGATGTTACAATACCACTTGTTAGTAGGCTGTCGGGTCAAGGACATAGGTCACTTCCTGTTGTGCGCGGCATGGTCGGGCTGATACAAGATACATGTACTTAATAAATACTTACAATATACCTGCGATTTAGCCGCATTAAAACAACCTACTCTTCGTGATACAACAGTTGGCCAATTACATACTAACACTACAAATAAATGATATCGAAACCAATTTTATCATTCACGTGCAACACATGATATAATAGTTTTTATGAGTTCTCATTAGCTTGATGATAGACTATGGCGCCTTACAGTGCCTCGCGTTGCGCGTTCACAACTCGAGTTGTATAACTCGAGTTGCACAACTCGAGTTGTGAACACGCAACGCGACTTTTCAAAAGTAAGATGCAATATATTGATATTACGGTAGCATAACCGTAGATCTGGTTATATTAACAATGGTACATCAATAAGCACCCGTTAGCTAATAGAAATTAAATTATGTATGTACTGTAAAACTAGAGCTAATAGCGAATTATTAGAATTATACTGTGTCGAGTTTGCAACTCGAGTTGTACAACTCGAGTTTGTAAATATAACTCGAGTTGTACAACTCGAGTTGCACAACTCGAGTTCATCAAAACCCAAGCCGAGTTCTTTCAACAGCAACTCGAGTTCAACAACTCGGCTTGAGAACATCTCATCGTTTCATTTTCTTTAGCTATATGGAATTTTTTTGTGCATCATTAAACTCCGTTGAAATAATTTTTATGGTCATTTTCGGTGTTCATTCAGTTTCTTGTCAGATTCTAGAGAGATGACTCTTTTTTCATTTGAAAAAGAAGTTGCCCGGCAGCTGGCTGCGAATTTTTTTTCCCAAACAGGTTTACATACGGCAGTAAAATTTTGGCTCATAATTGGCTTTAGTAATTGAGTTTTAGTAACCAAAACCTACATCATTACATTAGAAATCGATAGTTATAATTAAAAAAGGAACACAAAATTCTAAATAACGTAGTAAAACTGATGTTATCGTTCAAAAAGTGCTGTTAAAACGTAAGAGGCGCTCACTTAAAACTCATTAATTTAAGCCATTTTGAATAAAATTTTGGAATTTTGTGTTCCTCTCTAATTATAACTATTGACTTTCAATGTAATGATGTAGGTTTTGATTACTAAAACTCAATTACTAAAGCCAATCATGAGCCAAAATTTTACTGCCATATGTAAACCTGTTTGGGAAAAAAAAATTCGCTGCCCGACTCTCATATAGATTGTTTTTTAGTTTGCTTTTTACATTCTACAATTGTTTTGTCTCTATATTTATAGAAATAAATATGCGCAAATATCGCCAACATATATAATTTAAATATGTATATATATTTAAATTATTAATATTAAATTTCTGTTAATGAGACACCCCAGTTACTCACTTTGCTTGTTTTACAAACCTGTGTTAGTTTTGCGTAACACAACTCAAGTTCATCAAAAACCCAGGCCGAGTTGTACAACATGGCAACTCGAGTTGTACAACACGGCAACTCGAGTTGTGAACGCGCAACGCGAGGCACTGTAAGGCGCCATAGGTAGACAGTAAACAAAGAGTGAAAGTCTTATTTTTCACAGCCATTTTTATCTTTGTTGACACTAGAAAATTGTGGCTGTAATTGACAGAGATGTTTATAATACTTTAAAAATGATTTGATTCAATTCAATTTACATCAAAAACTAACAATTCAATTCTCAATGATTTTGCATCATAGGTCGTGTAGGAATCGATTCAATTCACAATTCATCTCAAAATACTACAATTCAATTTTCAAATTTTCAACTATTCAGACTTCAATAAGTCGATTTAATTCAATTCTTTCAAATAGACAAAATCAATTCTCTACCAATTCTTACCAAAAATTGACTTGTGGTAATATATCATAATAATAATGAACCACAATCACTAACTTAGCTACACACATTAACTCAGTTCTTTGAATTTTTGTATAGCACGTATCAACTTCTTCATTATAGATTTCATTGTATGCTCAGTGGAATTAAGTCATGCTGACAATTTCTTGGTGTCATACACTTGGTATTTTTGTTATAACAGCTGAAGTATTTGTCATAGAGCTTTAATTTGAAGTTTTGTGGAATCAGCAAAAAATTATGCACAAGAATCAATGCAGTTGACAAACAAATTAATGTTTAATATTTTTTGTAGTTTAGTGAAACCGGCTTTAAAAAACATGCTATTGTCTTTGCAGTTTGACTAAAACGCATACAAACATTCTCTAATATAAACATGTAGTGGTCAGAAATATCAAGACCTAGTGATATTTTTAGATCTTAAATCTAGTGCTGAAGAATTTCACTAGCAGAAATGCGTTTAGGTTGCTCTTTGCAATTTTTCTTTCATTCGTCCTAAACCTGAAATGAAAAAATTGGAAATCGCGATTTTATGCAATGATTTCGAAGTAAAGGAAAAACTAACTGGATTATTTTTGTTTGGCAAAATAGTAATATAAGCATTGGCAATCAGTATAAGCAAGACAATATAAACATAAAAATAAGACACCCTTCTGAATGACTAGCTTGTATAAACATGTACATAACAATTTTACGGTACCGCATAATGGCATAAACAAGCCTATTGTCAGTGCAAAGGCAAACCATAAAGTTATATTATATTATCGAGCAACAAATATATGCAGTGATTTTGTTGCTCGAGATTTTGTTGCAAAGATTTTGCAGTGAGGTTTTGTGAAAACGTGTGCGACTGGCTACATTTAACTGCCCTTACATCTCTGCTTCGGCGCACATCAAATAACAGATTGGTTTACTTGGATTGTTACTGTCTCCCGTGATGGATTCTCCATCAATGCAGTAATAATCATAGAGGTAGTAATAATAAAGGGAAGCATTGGTGCATTTTGACTCGAGTTGCTTATTGAAAATAGAGAGTCGAGTAAATTCGTCTATGGCGACAGTAAAGAGCCAATTCTATTCAATTATTTCTGGTTGGATGTTCCAAGTCAATTTAATTCTACGGTAAGTAGAAGATACTAGAGAATCATTTCAATTCATTTGTGAGATGACCTTTAGCTCGGGTGCCCATCTCTGACAATCGGATCACTTGCATCTTAGTGATTACTGGAGTTGAAATGGTTTGTTTGCATTGTTTTAGTATCATCGCTTCCATGATAATGCATTATAGATGTGAATAAGATGTATAATAATAACTACGACAGAGTAAAATTAAGACCAGCGTATAAATGAAATTGAATGAAGTGTGGTGGTCCAAGCAAAGCACTGAATATATATTGTAAGGATATACAAACATGTGCTCATACCATGAGCTAGTCACATTTGGTCCCAGACTAACTCCTGGTTTTTCAGGGGATACCACTACAAATTTTCATGCATCCTAAAAGCTTTTTTAAAATAATAATGCAGTTTTGGGGCATCTATATTAGCAATTGGAAGTTGACAACAAAATGAGGCACATGGTTTCATGATGGATGCACTGATACAGTTGTTAATGAATTGCAAGATAGCTCAGCAAGACATCAAATTCACATTTAGACAATTTGCTTAGTGATTGAGTGAGGCGATGCCTATACCAAGTTTGCTAAGGTAATTACAGTCACATAAATATTGTTTCAATAGTGATGTAAGTGAGCAGCCTCACAACCAGTTGAACTGCATGAATTCCTGTTTATGAAGCATATAGTATAAATGCTTAAATTTTCGTTGTTCTGGGAGATGAATCTTCAATATCTTGAATCTTGAATATCCTGCCTTAGAAATTATCTACTCCGCAAAAGAAATTCAAAGTTAAGCTCATTTTGAGGTTTTCTCAGGCTGCAACTCCTATGACTACTCGACTTGGTACTGTAGACTTGAAAGACCGAAAGGCTTGAAGATTTGTTTGATTAGCATCTTTTGCTACCTTAGTGGGGTTGATTGTTTTGACTCGTTCTCATAGAGTACTTGGCCAGTAATAATTCTACCATATCATGCATGGGCGCTTACCAAAAGCGATGAATGGCTGGGAAGGTAGTGCTTTTTTATCATTTTAACCCCCATTCCTTTCTACATTTTTCATGACCACCAATTTCAACAATAGTGCTCAATGACCTCTGAGTGAGCGACTGAGTTCTCTCAAGGAAATGCAATGGCGTCAATTCTTCTGTAAATAGCATAGACTCTTGTTTTCCTATAGTTTTTTCTATTCGTTTATTCTTTAGTTTTTTTAGCCTCAAGATCTTGTGGTCAATTGAGATGTACCCATTTAGTTTGACGCATCTGTAATGAATTTATTGCCTGATTTTAAAGTAGACTTAAAAGAGAATAAGTGTTTGATGACATGTTGACTCTGTATGTCTTGGATTGTATGCCTGGATAGTCACACATTTTCACATTACACATTTACCAGCATGAACAGCATTTTCAGATGGTATTTTGAGAAACTGGCACCATTTAGTCGTAAACTCCTAATTAAATATGTATAATGCTCGGGGCATGGTATGTGCAGCTTAGAAGTGAAACATGTTCTTACATTTTTTATTAGTTTACATCAACCTCATTTGATTCTCTAAGTTGCTTTCAGATAAGTGCCGAGATATGACCGGAGTGCTCAATAAATATTGCTATGTTGTACAATTGTGTTTATACAATTTAAGAACAAAGACGGTGTTTGTTTGGTTTTAGTCCAACTCCCTCTAGAACCCTCATTTTGGCAACAATCAGTTTTGTACTATAAACGCAACACTTGCTATGATTTTAAAAAGCGTTGGGCAATATGCTGAATCATAAATGAGTAAGAAAGGGGAACCTAAAAAAGAGTTAGCACTCTTTGATCACTCTTTGATTTGAAGAGTTAACACTCTTCTTAACACACAGTTAAAGCTCTTTGATCATTAACAGGCTGGTGAGATCTTAAAAAAATGCCAATACAACTTAACAAACGAGCCGTCCTCGGTAATTGGAGTAAAAGTATGAAGCATGGTATAAGCACTATACTGACTAGCAAAGAGCAAAGTCAGGCTTGTCGTTAATAAAAGCAAATTTGAGAAAAATACTAATGATAAGAGAGAAAGAGAAAATGATACTAAGATGTGAAATAACCTATTTGCTGTCTCTGGACTAAAAATAGATGGTTTGCACCACTGCGAGTACTAGATACTGTCACAGTAATGAATAGAAGCTGATGCTTTAACACGCGTGTGCAGTATTTTCAATGATGGCTTTAGGCAGAAGGTTAGAGAAATTGCTCAATAAAATGAGTCTCAATGAAAGAGAATCTCTAAACTGTCCAAGAAAGACATAGCAGGCTCCAACAACGCGTTCTGGTGTGGCAAGAGCTACTCAGTGTCATTTATAACTTGGCACCATTCTCAGAAAATTCTATATTACTGCTATATGAAAACTGCAGACATTCGTTTTGTTATAATTTGGCATTTTTTTGAAGCGAGCCTTTTGTGGAAAACTAATCTTGTGAATGAAAGCATACATTCTTAGACTATTGCTTTTTTGAACCTGAGCCTTGTTTTTTTTAAATGCGTTAATAGTTGATACGCGCATGTAGATTGTGCCATGTCATTTTGATAAGAGTTTGGGCCAACACTAATACAAAACACCATTGACAATGGTTGAGCAAGCAGAGAAAAGATTTACATGTACTAAACATTTTCTCATGAGTAAAAAACTTATACAGCGTAACATAATTTAGAACTAGACCGCTTTTTGGTACTCTTTCTTTTTCAATATAGTTGGCTGTTATGTAGTAGGTATTCAAAGACACTTAGGAATAGCATACATACTGATAAAACACTGCGAGCTCATTTATCTGATTGTAACGAGTGAATTTTAGGCGTGCTTTTAGAGATAACATTGCATGCTGTAGGTATGGCCTTCCTCTAACAGCTAGCTCAGTATATACTCACGCCTTTATTGGCTGGTTGTCATATTATGTCAAAGAATATCTAATGGAACTTGATGAATACTAATATTGTTTTTTTACATGTGGTCATATCTATTGCAAGCCAGTTACAATGACCCTTTTACAATGGTTTTATACGCTATTGACAAATTGTTAATAAAACTGGAGTTACAGCAAATAGTTAACTCGTTGCTTGTTTTAACACTTTTGAGCTACGCCATATCATATTTAAACTTCTCAATGGCTGTGCAGCATTTTTTGTCAGCCACTTGCTTCTCCTGAAAACTTCTATTCTAAGTTGTGAAGTGCCATTCTTAACTTGTTGTTGACCTGGCTTTTTACACTTTCAATCGCTCTTGATTTGAAGAGCAGCTTATAGAAATCTATAAGCTGCGATAAATATATATATATCTTAGAAATTTCCAAGTTTGGTCAGTTTAATTTGTGGAGTTTTCGTAGTAGAAGAATTTTCATAAAATTTCTTCATTGAAGTCTGTTGATTGATACATGATTTTATGCTTCGGATTCAATCAATGATACTAGTGAGTTGAAGGTTTAGTTTAAACTTTTAGTTCTTTATATAAAAATATTAAAAAGTCAAAAAGTACATGATTAATTTTTTCATGGCCAACAGCATGGCCATGTAAAAATATGAAGCGTCACTCTGCTGCTGTTTTTCAAACTATGCTAAGATATTTTAGGGTAACACAAGAGAAAACACAGTATGTAGCCAATCAAAGAACAGACGAGCAACTTTATTGCTTTTAAAAAACCTATATTATAACTCTGTAGAGCTCATTGTCTGAATATTTTTAAGGTTTTGCATAGACAGAGTTTTGTCTCACTATTAGATTAGTCGCGTGCCAGATGTAACATCACTTTCTCAAATTATTCAAGTCTCTAAGAAACCCTTTATATTCATAAATAATATACATATGCAAAAATACTACAAGAAAGTTTCATTGCAAACAGTAAAATAATCTGGAAAATAGTTGAAGCAATTAATTTAAGCGCTTTGAGCTACATGTATATACATGTGGACTACATGTATATACATGTGGACTACATGTATATACATGTGGACTACATGTATATACATGTGGACTACATGTATATACATGTGGACTACATGTATATACATGTGGACTACATGTATATACATGTGGACTACATGTATATATATGTGTACTACATGTGTAGTACACATGTAGTACACCATAGGTAATGTTTTTGTACACATGTAGTACTACATCTGTATATGCTAGTGAAACTTGATGTGTATCAGAGACACTAGTGAAAACTTTTATACTGTACACACTGTAGTGAACTGGAATCCACAATTGGAAATGAAGAGCTTGCTCTAAGAAACAATCTGGTACACTGTGTAGTTCATATTTACTCTTCCATAATCCTAGGTTAGCTAAGGATAAGCCCATTGAACAACTGTCTGCTGAAGGTATCGATGGCTGATGTGGAGATGATGGACGCAAGTGAGAAGATAGATGACTCTCTATACAGGTAATTAATCGCTCATACAGAGTAGTCTCACCATAATAATTCAAAGATAAATAAATCAAATACTCATACATTGGAATATATATGCTGTAATTCAACTGCGAGACTAAGTTTTTTTGGAAATCTTAAAATGTTGCTCATTTTATGCAACATTTAATTAATATATGTTTATAATAAATATTTATTTAAAATATCTAGGGAATACGGTAATTAGATTACCTATACAGTGATTTAGCTGTTACTCACAAAGTCTAATGATTATACATGAAGGAATACTGATCATTCACGTTAATCTATGAATGTTATTAGTCAGTCATTGTGTTTCTGCTACTTTACTGCCACCTTCCAATTAAATATAGTAATTTCATTAGTTTTTTTAAAGATTTCGAAAAATTTGTAAAATATTCATTTTTACAACTTTACTTTATAATAACTTGTAATTTATGTAATATACCTTTGTTATTGTTAAGTGTCTGGCAGTTTTATGAAAATTGTTAGTAAAATAGTGAATTATTGTATTCTTGCCAATTACAAACATATCTTTGGATGTAAAATTTGTATTCAACGCATATTAATTAGCTACAATGTTTGTTCTTGAAAATTATGTAGGAGAAATGAATAATTAGGTTTGCAAGTCAATCGCCAGTCCTTGCCCTTGCCAAACCACAGAATTCAGTGCAACCCCTAGTAATTTTAGCTGATTTCTGCAGTTCACCATAGGTAATGTCTTTGTCTATAATACAAGGAGATTATGCCTATTCTACGGCTCTTTTCATTCCTTCCTATATCTGCTCAAGCAAGTTATATTAAGAATTCACCAAGTCACAAACATTCAGCAATGCTAGTTGCTCAGGAACAAATGCCTATAGTTGCCAGCTGTTTGCAGTTGTTTTATAGGTGTGCTTGTTTTCAGGATTTGTCAGAACTTGTCAAATGGCAAAAAGGGTGTTCTTTAAGACTGGTTCACATTTAAGACTGCGGTATGCCGGCATTAATCTCACAATACTTTGGTGATCGTTTGGGATAACAATGTTCACAAAACCATCCGCGGTGACATAAGCAAATAGTTCGCGGCATTGTGTTCTAATTATACAACGATGTGGCAGGAATGATGAAATACTAGTCCCGCAGCAACAGTCATGAAAGAAAATGTAGATCAATTATCATCGCTGAAGTGGGGCACATTACACAGGCTGTTGTGGATGATCAGAAAACTATCAGGAAAGTGTGCACTGTAAACAGATAGCATCTATGATGTTATCGGTTCGCAGTGCACACAGTTGATGATGTCATCGGTTTACAGTGCTCATAGTTGATGAAGTCATCGGTTTACAGTGCCCATAATTGATTGTCATCGGTTTACAGTGCCCATAGTTGATGATGTCATCGGTTTATCGTGCACATAGTTGATGTCATCGGTTTACAGTGCCCATAGTTGATGATGCCATCGGTTTACAGTGCCCATAATTGATTATGTCATCGGTTTACAGTGCCCATAGTTGATGATGTCATCGGTTTACAGTACACATAGCTGATGATGTCATCGGTTTACAGTGCCCATAGTTGATGATGTCATCGGTTTACAGTACACATAATTGATTATGTCATCGGTTTACAGTGCCCATAGTTGATGATGTCATCGGTTTACAGTACACATAGCTGATGATGTCATCGGTTTACAGTGCCCATAGTTGATGATGTCATTGGTTTACAGTGCACATAGTTGATGTCATCGGTTTACAGTGCCCATAGTTGATGATGTCATCGGTTTACAGTGCCCATAATTGATTATGTCATCGGTTTACAGTACACATAGCTGATGATGTCATCGGTTTACAGTGCACACAGTTGACGAATAATCGCTGAGTTTATGCGATAATCGCTATCGCATAAACTCCGACTTATGGGGATATAGTGTGAACCAGCCTTTAGCAACCTGTAGAATTTAAGGTTGTAATTGTAATTGATAAAACTATAATAAGCCTTGACAACTTAGTAAGGTTATTTCTTTCAATACGTTTGTTTCATTCAACTTCTGGAAATGCTGTCTCTTTATTGTAGTCGGCAGCGGTATGTCCTCGGTGACAATGCTATGAAGAAGATGGCGCACTCACATGTCCTCCTGGTCGGGTTTGGTGGGCTCGGAGTTGAAATAGGTGAGTTAGTATGGTAGTCTGCAACTCTGACAATAGTGAGAGTTGAAAGACGTAGCTGTCATTATGACTATGTAAAGCCTTGATGTGCCCAATATTGGCAATTGAACGCTATTGTGGCTAGTATGTCAAGGTAAGTAAGTTGAGACAGTATCTGTAGTTGGTCTAGTTTACCAATGCACACAACTCTGGTAGATCACTTATCTTATTCCTTGCTACACAACTGAGAGCATCTAATCGGCGAACATCTCTCTTGCTTTCCTCCTGGCCTCTTTCTCTCTCTCACTTTTTATCCCATTCTCCTAAATGGTATAGTAAACGAGTACTGGTGCTTGTTTATTTCTATATTGAAGACGGAACTGCTTGACCTCTTCTATTCAACTGCGCACTTACACAAGTTCATTTATTGATACTATAAAATAAAATAGTTACCAAACCATGGATTACAATTATAATAAAATCAGACCTTAATCTCTGACTGCTCTAGTACTGAACCCCTAGCACTGAGCCTCTCTTGCTCTAAAAGCACTTCCTTATATATATGAAAAAGCTGGCAGACGCCGGTCGATATCAGCAGATGCCGGCTGATACGGCTGATATGGCTGACTTGGCCAATATTAGGGATTCCAAAATATCAGTCGAAGCACTTACTGAACATTAATTATTAAATAGAAAGCCCAATTAAAACACTAAAAGATTTGCCTAACAAAAATGGGTGTTAACTATATAAATATATAAAATAAATAGTCGGGCACTATAATAAGTTGTCTCATTTTTTACATTAGTTCTAGCTTATTGTGGAGTCTTTGTAACTTTCTACTTTAGCAAAGAATGTAACTTTGGCTGGAGTGAAGTCATTAACCATCCAGGATCACAGGCTAGCTCAAATTTCTGACCTCTCAACTCAGTTCTTCCTACGCGAGTCAGATGTGGCTGCTGGCAAGACTCGGGTTGAAGCAGGGGTTGAGCGCCTCTCCGAACTAAACCCTCATGTTATTGTTAAGGCTATCGCAGCTCCATTTGGGCTACAAGACTCATCATGGAGATTCCTTTCTGACTTTAAGGTACTTCATTCTGTTACTCGTTACTACAAGTACTTACGTGAGTTGAACAGTCATAGGTATGCACTGCCTCATATTTACTAGAGAGGATAGCTCTCTGAATGGATAGAAGGGATGATTTTAATAAATGGTACGTTTATGGGCAGGTTGTAGTCTGTATTTATGTAATAAAGCGGTGGGTAGTTCTATGGACATGCTTATAGTACTGATTTCTGTAATAAAGCAGTGGGTAGTTTTATGGACAGGCATTTTGTACTGGCTTCTGTAATTTAGAAGTGGGTAGTTCTATATACATGCATCTTGTACTGGCTTTTATAATAAATTGTGGATAGTTCTATAGACATGCTTATAGTACTAGTTTCTGTAATAAAGCGGTGGGTAGTTCTATGGACATACTTATAGTACTGATTTCTGTAATAAAGCAGTGGGTAATTCTATAGACATGCATCTTGTACTGGCTTCTGTAATTTAGAAGTGGGAGTTCTATGTACATACCTATTGCACTGGTTTTTATAATAAATAGTGGATAGTTCTATGGACATGCTTATCACACTGATTTCTGTAATAAAGCAGTGATTATTCTATGGACACACATCTTATACTGGCTTTTGTAATTTAGAGGTGGGTAGTTCTATTGCCAGGTTCACTCCCCTGAACCAGCTGAGCCCTAGCAGCATTTAGTAACATATCCAAACTTGTATGCACTGTTGATAGTTCTTTAGTCAGACTATTATGTGAAGTCGTGGTTCTTTGAGATACTTACTGTTTGACATACTTACTATTTGATTACAGTGTGTTATCCTGACAGAGGAGAGCTTTGATGTTCAGCTGGAAGTGGATGAGTTCTGTCGAGCTCAGCAGCCTCCTATTCAGGTCAGTCACTTTCTATATTACATGTCAGACACTACTTGACACGAGTCCGTATACAGAGGTGTACTGAAGTACACAGTATACAGGGGTGTACTGAAATACACAGTATACAGGGGTGCACTGAAGTACACATTATACAGGGGTGCACTGAAGTATACAGTATACAGGGGTGCACTGAAGTATACAATATACAGGGGTGCATTAAAGTACACAGTATACAGGGGTGCACTAAAGTACACAGTATACAGGGGTGCACTAAATTACACAGTATACAGGGGTGTACTGAAGTACACAGTATACAGGGGTGCACTGAAGTACACATTATACAGGGGTGCACTGAAGTACACAGTATACAGGGGTGCACTGAAGTACACATTATACAGGGGTGCACTGAATTACACAGTATACAGGGGTGCACTAAAGTACACAGTATACAGGGGTGCACTAAAGTACACAGTATAGCATCTACGATGCCATCGGTATACAAGGATGCATTAAAGTACACAATATACAGGGATGCACTGAAGTACACAGTATACAGGGGTGCACTGAAGTACACAGTATACAGGGGTGCACTGAAGTACACAGTATACAGGGGTGCACTAAATTACACAGTATACAGGGGTGCACTAAAGTACACAGTATACAGAGGTGCACTGAAGTACACAGTATACAGGGGTGCACTAAATTACACAGTATACAGGGGTGCACTAAAGTACACAGTATACAGAGGTGCATTAAAGTACACAATATACAGGGGTGTACTGAAGTACACAGTACACAGTATACAGGGGCGCACTAAAGTACACAGTATACAGGGGTGCACTAAATTACACAGTATACAGGGGTGCACTGAAGTACACAGTATACAGGGGTGCACTAAAGTATACAGTATACAGGGGCGCACTGAAGTATACAGTATACAGGGGCGCACATCACAAGTAGAATTATCTATCTTCTATTTACTCCATGTTATTCCTCATTTTAGCTTATAACTGGTGATGTTCGAGGTCTGTTTGCTTATGGCTTCTGTGACTTTGGACTTAACTTTGAAGTGTTGGACTCTAACGGCGAGGAGGCTAAGGATGTGTTTATTTGCAACATCACCAAGGTTGGTCACGAGGCTGAGACTCCTTGTAGTGTGAATACCGATGTGAGTTGGTCATATACCGGAAATAAACTGGACCCTCTTGTTGGAAAAACTAAAATTCTCATTTACAACAATGTTAATCATTGTGAGTTTAATCAATAGTCATTAATTATATATTAAATTAATCCTTATTTGTCCTGGTTTTAATATGTAAACTAAATATGTAAACTAAACAGCTGTAGAATTATGCTTTTGAATAATTATGTGGGCTAAAATCTGAATATTTCATTTTTTTGATGGTTGAAGGTAACAATCTGTACAGATATGATCACACCAAATATATTCATTTTTATTTGCTTACTTCAAGTCTTATATGCCTTCAAGACTAAATGTTGGAATCAAAGATTTTACGTGTATATGTGTAAATTTTAAAAACCTAGTGATATGTAATCCAATCATATTTATTATTTGAGAAACTGCAGATAATGCAATTTGGCTGCTTCCTACACATTATTTGATGGGGTATTTTGGAATCTTGACAAAATTTTGAATCTAGTTGTATATAATTAGTTTGTTTACTAGTAACTATGATGGGAACAACAAATTATAAATAGGTTCGAGAAATTTGTTCAATGAACAACCCGGGTCCAGTTTATTTTGCCCACAACTGTACTATATGTTTGTTGAGTAGGCGTCCTTTACTAAGAGTTCCTAATTAAAACCTCTCACAACTGTTTTTGTAGGGTGAAGAGGGAGTGGTTACTGTTTATGATGCTCGTCCACACGGCTTTGAGTCTGGCGATTCAGTCAAGTTCAAAGAAGTGAACGGAATGATTGAACTCAACGATCAGACGAGAGAGATTAAGGGTCGGTATACCCTGCTTTACTTTCTGTATTTGCTCTTGTTTTGGCACTACAGTGGATACCTACAGTGGACACCTACAGTGGACACCTACCGTGGACACCTACAGTGGACACCTGGCAAAAATCATGAAAAGGCCAACTCTCATATGACAATCACTGCGAATATAAGTTTATGAGATAAAAAGTTTTTTATTTTTATAAATACTAGTAAATATTGTACATTTTAGTAAAAGGTTGGTTTATTAGTATTATAGTTTGCTTGATGATGCGTAAAGCTACACGGGAAGGTAAGGCTAGAATGTGCCTGGTGCCCTTGCATGTTCCTCCTGTGGTTGACACTGTGCTGCTGCTGTAACATGTTTACAAACTTGCAGTGGTTTCACCATACCAGTTCACCATAGGAGACACGACTCAGCTCTCCACCTACACCGGTGGTGGAATAGCTTCAGAACTCAAATTACCTAAATATCTCTCTTTTGTAAGTACTCAGGCTAACCTCTCAGTCCCAGTCTTTGTGTCATTTATTACATTTTGTACGTAGTTTTCATTCGAACACAGCGAGTCAATCTTATTGGTTGATAAGTTAGCAGTTCAGCACTTTCTTACAGGAAAATGGGCACCCGATGTGTTTATGTTGAAGGGCAGAATATGGATACACATGTGTAATATCGCTTGTAGCAATGAATTTGTAGTGAACTTAATATTTTACACTAATTTTTAAACCCGTTCAAAAGGATGTATCAAAACTGAAGCCGACAGTGTTTGTTAGTGACATTTACTTTGTGCTATTTTGTAGTTATTTTGTTTAAATGAATCTATTAGGTATTTAAAAATGCTTTCCAGACTAGAAGCTGTATATTAAAAAATTTAAAATTTGAGGAAACGGATTGAAAATCATAGTGTTTTATGACCTTGTTAGTTAGCCAGCAGGCTCGTGTGTTTCGTTAAACAAAAACTAGCATTTTCCACTACAAAGATCCCTGTGTTCAAGGAAATGTGTCTAGACTGATTAGTAAGATATAATAAATATATATAAATATCTATAAGATCAATAAATATAAATCAATATTAAAATTTATATATATTAAATTAATATTGCAGTGTATTATTTGTAACATGAGCAGTAATGTCAGAGTGCTTTTGTAGATGTTCGTTATGTTGAAAATTAAGTGTTAACAGCTAGGAACATGCTTTCGCTGTGTTACGGTTAAGAGCGGACATAAATACTGTTATACTGATGAGGTTGAAATTGTAGAAGATATCTATTCATTAAAGAAAGTTATTTGTTCTGAACTTGAGTGCCAAAAATCATGTTACATGACCACAGTTTAACCTTTGAGCTTTATTAGATAAACTACACCGTAGCCTTAGAGTCTAGGATTACATAAGTACAATTCATCTTGCAGAACAGTCTCAACGCTGAGCTAAAGGCCCCATCACTGAGTTTTCCAGACCTCTGCAAGTTTAATGTGAGTTGCCAACCTAGCTTTTGGTTACCCACGGTTACTCTTAGCCCAAGTGTGCTTTATATGTTAGTTTAAAACTGACACATGGTGGATCACAGGCTAGCTCTACATTCTTTTTTCTCTTTCAGGCTCCTCCCGTCATCCACCTTGCATTCCAAGCTTTCTACATTTGTCAGCAGTTTCCCCACAGGTGATAAATTGTATTCCTTACAGACATTTCTTCCTTCGTTCGCTGATTTAAAATGCTTTTTGTTGTTTACTCCTTTCTATTGGTTGTTTACATCGCAACAAACAGGAAATCAGATTCCATCCAGGACTTTACTAGAAACTACAGTGATGAATATAACGTAGGTAATTATAAATAGAGCAGGTGTGCTCACCCACTTCACTGGCATTATTCGTTCTTAGTCAAACCCTGATGACTGCGTCTGTCGTTATCAAGCAAGTGCCGTTTATCCTGAAATTGTAACATATTTTGGATCTCATATACATATTCTATAAATTGCTATTTTAGCTTCTGTGTTTTTCTTACAGTTACGAGCAGTTTTTCAAGACCGTCACAGAGTTGAACTCTCAGCAAACTGACCCTGTGAGTTGGCAACTCTCGCTTATTCATTTGTTAAAAGAAGAGCTCAGTATTGACATAGTCTAACCATTGACATAGTCTAACCATTGACATAGTCTAACCATTGGCATAGTTTAACCATTGACATAGTCTAACCATTGACATAGTCTAACTATTGACTTAGTCTAATCATTAACATAGTCTAACCATTGTCATAGTCTAACCATTGACATAGTCTAACCATTGACATAGTCTAACCATTGACATAGTCTAACCACTGGCATAGTCTAACCATTGACCTAATCTAGCCATTGACCTAGTCTAACCATTGACATAGTCTAACCATTGACCTAGTCTAACCATTGACCTAATCTAGCCATTGACCTAGTCTAACCATTGACATAGTCTAACCATTGACCTAGTCTAACCATTGACATAGTCTAACCAATGACATAGTCTAACCATTGACATAGTCTAGCCATTGACATAGTCTAACCATTGACTTAGTCTAACCATTGACTTAGTCTAACCATTGATATAGTCTAACCATTGACATAGTCTAATCATTGACATAGTCTAACCATTGACATAGTCTAACCATTGACATAGTCTAACCATTGACATAGTCTAACCATTGACATAGTCTAACCATTGACATAGTCTAGCCATTGACATAGTCTAGCCATTGACCTAGTCTAACCATTGACATAGTCTAGTCATTGACATAGTCTAACCATTGACATAGTCTAACCATTGACATAGTCTAGCCATTGACCTAGTCTAACCGTGAACATAGTCTAACCATTGACAGTCTAACCATTGACATAGTCTAACCATTGACATAGTCTAACCATTGACATAGTCTAGCCATTGACCTAGTCTAACCATGAACATAGTCTAACCATTGACAGTCTAACCATTGACATAGTCTAACCATTGACATGGTCTAACCATTGGCATCGTCTAACCATTGACATAGTCTAACCATTGACATAGTCTAACCATTGACATGGTCTAACCATTGACATAGTCTAGCCATTGACTTAGTCTAACCATTGGCATAGTCTAACCATTAACATAGTCTAACCATTGGCATAGTTTAATCATTGACATAGTCTAACCATTGACATAGTCTAACCATTGACATAGTTTAACCATTGACATAGTCTAGTCATTGACATAGTCTAACCATTGACATAGTCTAACCATTGACATATTCTAGCCATTGACCTAGTCTAACCATGGACATAGTCTAACCATTGACATAGTCTAACCATTGACATAGTCTAACCATTGACATAGTCTGACCATTGGCATAGTCTAACCATTGACATAGTCTAACCATTGACCTAGTCTAGTCATTGACACAGTCTAACCATTGACTTAGTCTAAACATTGACATAGTCTAATCATTGACATAGTCTAACCATTGACATAGTCTAACCATTGACATAGTCTAACCATTGACATAGTCTAGCCATTGACATAGTCTAACCATTGACTTAGTCTAAGCATTGACATAGTCTAACCATTGACCTAGTATAACCATTGACATAGTCTAACCATTGACATAGTCTAATCATTGACATAGTCTAACCATTGACATAGTCTAACCATTGGCATAGTCTAGCCATTGACCTAGTCTAGCCATTGACCTAGTCTAGTCATTGACATAGTCTAGCCATTGACCTAGTCTAACCATTGACATAGTCTAGTCATTGACATAGTCTAACCATTGACATAGTCTAACCATTGACATAGTCTAGTCATTGACATAGTCTAACCATTGACATAGTTTAACCATTGACATTGTCTAGCCATGGACATAGTCTAGCCATTGACATAGTCTAACCATTGACATAGTCTAGCCATTGACATAGTCTAGCCATGGCTGAATGATACATCTTTATCCAATTCCAGATCTGTTCCATTTTTGTCTGTTGGTCTTTGAAGTCTTATCCTCTGATTTGTAATTAAACATGTTTGATTGTATTTGAAATTTTTTTTACCTTGTATGTAATATTATTTTTCGTTACTTTTAAAAGCTCACTGTTTGTATGCTTTATCTTGCCATTTTAAATTATTATAGTAATGTCTTTTGTAAATTGAAGATTTATAGAAGCGCTGATTATATCGTCCTGTTTAAAAGACATGGCAGTAGAAATCAGCAGTTTCAGCCAACTGTGTATTGCTTGAATCGCTGGAATATTGCTACAATACTTCATCAACATCTTTGACCATGTTTGAACAAATCAGTCATTTTTCAGCCCACTTAGAGCTCATTGGCTTCTATTTCTCATTGGATCGTTTATTGAACCTTGGCCAATCAGCTCATTAGTTACTTGAAAGCTGTGCTGCTTCATAACTCACTGACTGGTATAGTATTGAAGTAGTATTTATCTGCTCTTGAATGTAGACCGAGTTGGATGAGACACTTCTGAAGGCCTTCTACCTGACCAGCCCTGGTTGCTTCCTACCACTCTGCACCGTCTATGGTGGTTTTCTCGCTCAGGAGGTTATAAAGGCTGTCTCTGGCAAATTCACTCCTCTTAATCAGTGGGTGGGTAAATAGCCTGTTCACAAGGTGCCAACCTATCAGTGGGTGGGTAGATAGGTTGGCACCTTGTGAACAGGCTATTTGTGGAACAAGGAAAATTTTCAATGAGTTTGTAGTACAAACAATACTGCCGCTACTGTAAAACTATACACAAGCACCAATATAAGTTTAACTTTAAACCTTTTTGGAGTTATCTTCTCATCTAAATGGAGGCAACGACTATCAACTTTCATGTATAATTCTCTGTTGTATTCGCAGTTTTGACATTCTTTAAAAATTTTATTTTAAATTTTAAAATTGCAATTTTAAAATTATTTCTATTAACAATAAGAATAAAACAAACTTTTGTAAGATGCCAGTCGTTTAAAAGAATGTTACAGGTATTATTATTTAGATTTTGGTTACAAGGCAATGATAGTGGACAGTATTGTCTCCTACTATACACCGAATCGCATTTAACAAAATATCAATGATGGGTTTATATACAATAGTTATTTTATTATAAAAGACTGCCTCGCAGCCCAAAAAATAGCTAGTGGCCTTTCTGTGGTTACTGTCAGTTGTTCATGTATTCACATGTATTTCAGTGTATGTTTTTGTCTGTTTGCGCATAATTTTGACATGTCTGGCTTGTTTGTGTATAGTTGCACATGGATGCGTGTGAAGTGATAGACATCAATGCACTGACCTCCAGAAAAGAACCGTTTGCCAAAAGAAGAGACCGATATGATGATCTTAGACTGTGTGTTGGTCAGGAGACATGTGAGAAGTTGTTTAAACTCAAACTGTTCATGGTGAGGCCGGACTCGGTTTCTGAGTTATCTCTAGAACATATCTTCACCACCCCTAAACACTAATAGCGATTAGCAAAACTTTTGCTGACATCGTAATTTCACAAAGTTGAGACGAAATCGTTGCGATTCAAGTATTTACAACTCACTACTTATTGGTGATTTTACTTGTGTAAACCAATGGTTTGTCTCCGATTCATCTGGTAGCCATTTTAGTGGCATAAAAAATTTCAACACTTTCACTAGCCAATTTTATGTTTTTACTTTTAAAAGCTCTTATAAGCATACGTGTGCAGATGAGCTCATCGTGCTGCATATCATGATAATCACCAGACAGGAGCCTTTTAAAAATCACAAACATACTATTGGTTATTTAGCTGGTTACAGCAGATATTGAGCATAGATATATATACATATATATATATATATATATATATATATATATATACGTGTATATATATATATACGTGTATATATATATATACGTGTATATATATATATATATACGTGTATATATATATATATATATATATATGTGTATATATACACGTATATATATATATATCTATATATATATATACGTGTATATATATATATATATACGTGTGTATATATATATACGTGTATATATACGTGTATATATATACGTGTATATATATATATGTGTATATATTTATACTATCAGCAACTAAGTTTTAGGACCCAAGTTTAAGGCCTTGTGTGACTGTTTGGTCATTAATATATTAGTGTTTAATTGACTGTATTCTTACTGTACACATAATTTTCATAGAGCCAAAAACAATCAAGCCAGCTTTTCACTAGGCGATTTTGGGTGATTTTGCAATTTCAAACCTAATATAAAAGTTATTCCTGTAGGTAGCCACTCGTGTATGGCTTCTTGCGATGATTGACAACACTCTATCTGCATGGTGTGAAGGGATTTGTCACAGACATGTTGGTTTCAATTATTGGACATTTCATAGTTACTAGTATTATCATGTGATCATTTTTAGTGACATGTAATTTGGCTCATTTAGAGGAGCAGGTAGAGGTTGAGCAGTAATTTTATTGTCACCATCAGATGTTCCGTATTGAAGTCTACTGACCGGTGCTGAAATTAACCTTATCAAATGTTACAGATATCTTGTGTATCTAGCTGAATGGTGCGCCGACCTTGTTGCTGTTTCTCACCTTCTCACTCATATATCAGTACATGTATTATGTGCATCAAAATTTTCAGATAATTTCCTGAGGTTTGTTATTAACATTTGATTGAATATCAATAATCCCATTTCTTTAATGTTATAAAATGCATCGCGCAACATTTTGAACTCCTGAACTCACTACTGGCTGTCGAGACGATGATATGGCAGCAGTTTTAAAGATGGTTTCTGGTAACCTTAGTAACTTGTTCATGGGTCAGAGCATCATTACAACTATGTATATATTTATTTATTAAGAGAGAGAAAACAACTTCTAGTCAGTAATGTTGACAGGTTCTGTTGACAGGTAGGTTGTGGTGCAATTGGATGTGAGATGATGAAGCTCTATGCTCTGCTAGGAATTGCGACAGATGGAAAGGTTAGTAGGTACTGCTTATATAGCAATGGAACCATGTAGCTTCTTTAGCTATATAGCAAAACCGCTTCAAGGGCTATACAGCCATATAGTTTTTATAGCTGTACATGTATATAGCTTCTTTAGTTATTCAGCCATGTACAGTAGCTTTTCTTGCTATACAGTCATATACATTAGCTTCCCTTGCTATACAGCCATGTAGCTTCTCGAGCTATACAAGAATATGAGTTCTCTAGCTGTACAGTCTTATTTTTCTGATTAACAGCTTGATTCCTTAAGCTACAAACCAGTGTAGTTTCACTAGCTATACAGGGAGTTATCTTCTTTAGGTATACATCAGTGTAGCTTGATAGGTGAATTTCTGGCATGCTAGCTTTGTCTTCTCTTTGCTGCAGTTTTCTATTGCATCAGTAGATCATATAGGGTTTATTTGATGTTTATGTTAGCTATCAGTGTGAGTGTGTGTGTCATGTTAGCTATCAGCAGGTCGCCCAAGGAAGTTGAGTTGGCCCAAGGAAGTCATTGACCTTGTCTCTTGTTATATTACAGCTGACTATAACAGATAATGACTGCATAGAGAAATCAAACCTCAATAGACAATTCTTGTTCCGGCCTCACCACGTCGAGGTATTTAATCCATTCAAGTCTATGTCTATGTGTACTTTTCCTAACTAATAACTCAAGTCAGACCTACGAGTGTCTATTCTGTTATACTTTAACACTTTGGATTTGTGGCCATTTATTTTCTCAATTTTACTGTGGCCCATCTAACCATGATATAAATCTTCTACATATGATCATGTATCATATAACCGTGTTCCATGTGTAGCCATGTCCCACACGTAATCATGCCCTGTGTGTAATCATGTCTCACATGCAATCATGTTTGACTTGTAATCATGTAATTAGGCATGTAATTATGATTTAATGTATCGGATTCTTATTTCTCAGAAGTCTAAGAGTGTTACAGCTGCAGAATCTTCTTTGAACATGAACCCTGACATGGTTATTGATGCCCAGCAACATAAAGGTAAGACGCATCAAAACTATCAGCTCTCTCGTTTCTTTTAGCTGTGAATTCTTATTAAACTCAGCAAATTGCTCATATAACATGGTGAGTGGCTTCTGTTACAGATATATTGCATAGTAAACTAAGTTCTTTGTGCATCTTTGTACAAAATAGACCAGGAGTAGATAATTTCAATACGCAAGAGAATGAAAACCATAATTATTGTGACATTGTAGTCCATGCTGGAACTGAAGAGGAGATTCACACAGATCAATTCTTTCATGAACAAGACATAATAGTGAATGCCTTAGATAATGTTGAGGCTAGGATCTATATGGATCAACGGTGTATCGATACCGAGCGTCCCCTCCTTGAAAGTGGAACTACCGGTGCTAAAGGACACACACAAATTATTGTTCCATACCTTACTGAGTCTTACGGCAGTCAGGTAGGCTGTTTCAGTCTAAAGATTGTCTCTCTTGAAAGTGCTATAAGTTTATTAGTTCATTTCTTGCTAAATGTGATAATTTCATTTTTGATAAATACCGGAAATTCAATTTATGCTGAATATTTAGTACAAAGATCAATTTAGTTTGTGTATCAGGCGTAAGACACATCGTATCCTTACTTAAAAATGGCCAATTATTCTGAGAAAGTTTACTTATAATCGCTCTTGTTGGTTAGTGATTGATAATCATTTTCTTCTTACGTCTATACAGGTGTCTCTTGAGTTGAGATATAGTCATGTCTACACAGGCGTCTTTTGAGTTTAGATATAGTCATGTCTACACAATTGTCTTTTGAGTTAATATATTATTTTAAAGAAAGCTGTTCTTCATTTCAGAACTTGAGTTTAATACAGAGATCTCTCACTTATCATAGTATTAGTGGTAGAGAGTAGTCAATCAGTAGTTGTCCTCAGCAAAATATCATTGTATGTAGATCAGTGATCAGTAGATCAGGAAGATTACCTTTGAGGTCGTGACATCATTGCTGGAACAAACCAATAGAGGCACCATAGACATTAGTGTCACTGCTGATCTTTGTTAATTAGGTAACTTCTCTTTTAACTATGTGCCATTTCAGTAGTTATTTCTGCCTTTCAGAGAGACCCCGTAGATGAGGATGTCCCCTTCTGCTCTCTGAAATCATTTCCAGCGAAACTAGACCACTGCATAATATGGGCTCGAGATAAGGTAGGCTAGATCCAGTGAAAGTAGAATGGGATTGTGATATTGTCGAAAATATCTTCCGGCATTGGTGTTGCTGGGAGGTAGATCTTTAGAACGAAAGCTAGGCACCCAAGAGTGTACTAATAGTTACTAGGGTCACCATAGAGTATACTAATAGTTACTAGGGTCACTGTAGAGTATACTAATAGTTACTAGGATCACTGTAGAGTGTACTAATAGTTACTAGGGTCACTGTAGAGTGTACTAATAGTTACTAGGGTCACTGTAGAGTGTACTAATAGTTACTAGGGTCACTGTAGAGTGTACTAATAGTTACTAGGATCACTGTAAGTTGTACTAATAGCTACTAGGGTTGCTGTAGATTGTACTAATAGTTACTAGGGTCACTGTAGAGTATACTAATAGTTACTAGGATCGCTGTAAATTGTACTAATAGTTACTAGGGTCACTGTAGATTGTACTAATAGTTACTAGGGTCACTGTAGAGTATACTAATTGTTACTAGGGTCACTGTAGAGTGTACTAATAGTTACTAGGGTCACTGTAGAGTTTACTAATAGTTACTAGGATTAGCTGTGAGGTAGAACTTGTAGGGAAGACATAGGGCTTGATTAGCTGTCATATAGTTACACTACTGCCTGTTCATGTCAGCATTTCTTTTTGCTTTGTGTTAGTTTGAGAGCAGCTACAGTGAAAAGCCACGAATCTTCAACAAATTTTGGGTGGAAAACTCACCTGTGGAGGCTGTCAAGCAGGTAGGTTTTCACTCCTAAGCTATCTCTCTGTCTATAGATGCATGCATGAATACCCTGCTCTGGAGGGTAACCTAGTGTGCATGTTAGTGTATAATATATTTCAGTGACTAAATATGCAAGCAAATACTCATCTAACTGCTATTGCCTACGGACCATTTCTCATTGAGGGCACCAGCGGATAACCTCAGTGAAACATAGATTGGCTTAAATCTGAGGACAGAAATGCAGAATTTTGGTGAAAAGTGAATTGGTTTATATAAACTTACCATTTCAGCCATTAAACTTCTCAGAGTTAGTATTATCAAGTGATCAGTTCTAGTTACGTGATTTTGGCTCATTTAGAGGGACAGGTGGAGGCTGAGCAGTAGTTATGGCCACCAGTTGTTCTGTATTGTAGTCTACTGACCGATGCTGAAATTAACCATGTCAAATGTTCCGAGTCTCTTTTGTAGACTGGCCGTTCAGTCAACTGGCTGAACAGTGCACCAACCTTGCTGCTGAACTTTATATATATATCAAACGCTCTTGATGAATTTCCAGTTTGATGTAGCCTTGTTTCATGCTGTATTTTTTTCATTTTTTCACACAAATTTACGTTGGACTGATTGCCAACAATCCCAATGATCTCTATTCTTATCCATGAGGATCTGCATATGACTAATACTAGTTTCATATTATAGTATGTTTATAGTATGTATTTATAATAGAAATACGTTGATATTAATCTTTGATCACAGAGTTAATCAGTTTATTGGGCACTCTTTACATTACCTCTCGAGTATAATATAAATTACTTGATGCATGAATTTTGTCTGCAATTTATAACTAGTCAAAATAATTGTTTTTACTTTTCAGGGAGATCAAATCTGTGGCAATGATCTCTATTCTCGGTGATTAAAAGTTAGATTATCTTTTGTTCAAAAGATACTTAGGTATTGGATATGTATGCCTCTCTTTCAGCGCCTGCTCTCAGGAGAGGTGCCAAAGCATGCGTGGGTTGTTGCCAAGATGCTCAAACAACGTCCCATAACGTGGATCGACTGTGTTAGGATTGCCAGGCTAAAGTTTGAAAGCTACTTCTGCCACAAGGTAATGCCAGTAGGACGATTCTCTTCTCTCTTTCTCCACTCATTCACAGTTTGGTGTAAAGAACACATTGTGACAGCCTGTTCCGCCTCGCTCCGGCTCTTGAAAACAGTTCTCTGTTCACAACTTGACACATTGTGACAGCCTGTTCCGCCTCGCTCCGGCTCTTGAAAACAGTTTTCTGTTTACAACCTGGCCTGCTCACTCATTTTGGCATTTGTTTCAACATGACTCGACAGCTTAGTTGCTGTTCTTCCCTGGTGCTGCTTCATCATGCGGTACTTTTTTATAGCTGCGTATAGCTTTGATCTTCCTGTGTAAACAGGGATCTACCCTCTGCTACAACTATCTGAATAGCATAGACATTAGTTTCTATCTGTTCAAAGGTAAACAGTGTTAAGCTGTGTCTAGTCTAAGCTTTACTGTTGCAGGCAAAATCTCTATTACATGCCTACCCATTGGATCACCTCAGGAATGATGGCGGTAAGTTCGCTGTTATTCTTCTTCATCACTTGAGCATCTGTTAATCCAAGCATGTAATGTCTGCTGCCTTCATTAGTCTCTGCCTCCAATACTCGCGTTTTTGTTAATAGTCTCCGCCTCTCAAGATGTCTGTCTGTAATAGTCTTCGCCCCTAATACTGGTTCTCTGTAATTGTTACCAGACCAAAAGCAAAACTTCGTTCTTATTAGCTCTGTGAGAGAACTGTAGGCACAGACTCAAACAAACTGTTGGTGTTGCATTTTACAGCTGCCATTTATTTCCATATATTATTTAGAAATACATTGTTGTCTTTTGCAGCACCATTCTGGCAGCTTCCCCGGCGACCTCCTCATCCCATCCAATTTGACCAAAATTCACCTGAGTAAGTGGACATGTTTAGTCTTCATCTGATGTGTCTTCAGCACCGAGACTGGGAGTACTGTCTATCACAGGGGTCTGCAACCTTTCCCACTCAAAGAGCCATTTGAACCCGTTTTTCGCAGGAAAGAACGCAATGGGAGCCACAAACCCCCTTCAATAATTTAAATTAAAAAATACATAAATACTACATGAAACGTTTTTGTTTAGCTTTTAATGCTTTTATACCATTTTTACAACATCAAATAAAAAGATGTGGCATTTATAATGATTTAACTGCTGAGAAGAAAAAATTACACTTTTGCTCAAAACAAAATAGCTAATAATAACTTGAACGTAACATGAAATTATTGTTTTTTATAAAGGTACATTAAAAAAATTTGCAACTTCATGTTTAATTCAGTCCTTCTTTTAACAAAAAGCTGAACTTAAATTCTAATGCAGCAAACGTCATTCATGCAGCGATCTTTGCTCAAATTAGCCTTGCGCATCAGTTCCGAAATGGCCTTTTTTCTATCTCCTCCTTCTGGATATTTTTGAGCAAAGGCTATGTGTTTATTCTGAAAATGTCTTGCGACGTTTGACTTTTTGTTTGGAAATTTCTCATTACATACATTCTCAAACAAACTGGTGAGCCAGTCTCATCAGTGGTGAGAGCAAACGAATCAACCCACGTAGGATTAAACGTTTTATTTTCCTCTGTCACTTCTTTCCTTAGTATGCGCCATAGTTGCTTACCTGGAGAAAAAACCAAGAAGTGTCGTACCGGCTGGTGTGATTTTGGCGGTTTTATTGGCGCATAAATAATGAGCAGCAATGTTTGATTTATCACCATAATTACAATTTTTTAAACTATATTAAATCTAGTGATAAAACTTCTATATTTTTATGAACTGTTCAGCATATGGTAAAAAAGGAAAGAGGAAAAGAAATCCAAATTCAGAGAGCCGCAGTGAGGAGATGAAAGAGTCGCATGCGTCTCGGGAGCCGCGGGAGCTGCGGGTTGCTGACTCCTGATCTAGCAACATTACCCTATCTTGTTGCGGGTTGTTATTGTTAGTTGCTTCCTCTTGCAGACATATGTCATTCGTAAAAAGCGCTGCAAGACTGTTTGCTGAGTCCATGGCAGTTCCTTCATCAGAGGTCAACACGAAGCCTGAGTTCCTCAACCAAGTTCTAGCCACCATTGAAGTGCCAGAGTTCACTCCTAAATCAAAGGTGCGAATGATATCCTATGATCAAAGTCAACGCGTCACTTACCGTTTTACTTGGAAGCAGGCCAGTTGTTAGCCTGAGCTCCCTCAGACCAATTTGGATTACTTGTTTTCTCAGCAGGACTCATTTGCTGCAGCTGCTCTGAGGCTAATATGAACAAAGATCTATTGCTAAATTACAATTCTACTTTGAATATAATCAGAGGGTGTGTGAAGTCGACTTTCTAGTTTTTAAAAGGGACTGTTTATGGCTGATCTGTTTATTATACCATTTCAGAGGCTTCAGTTATCTTTTCAACTAGTGAATGAAAAATCGTCGAATATGACTAAGTGAAAGGGCTTGTGTAGGCTGATCAGTGGTTTTACATCATAAGAATAGAGAATAGATATTTGTCATTATAACAAGTTCATTTAAAGTACATTGTAAAGTAAATTTAAAGAATTTTTACAAGAAGCCTGATGATTTGTGGTAGTGTCATCAAATCAGTAAATGTTACATAGCGCCGCCCGCTGTTAAATTTTAAAGTTAGCCATATTAAGGATGTGGAGCCAATCTTTATATCAGAGTTAGCCATTTCAGTTCGATACGAGTTGGCTTGCTTTTTATCGCTGTCACGCGGTGCCAGTGTATTTTGCGTTATCTTTTGAAAGCTGTAAATCTGGTCTTTTGAATGTGATTTCAACATAAAAAAATTTCTCACATGTCATGCTCAGTGGGGCAGGCCACCATGGTTTACCTCAAGCAGTCTATGTTATTGCCATATTGAGGCAGGTTTATAGCAATATGTGTATGGAGCTAGTCAAGAGTATTGTGATACGTATGAGTATATAGAGCTAGTCAAGAGTATTGTGATATGTATGTGTATGGAGCTAGTCAAGAGTATTGTGATATGTTTTACTGTATGGAGTCAGTCCAAAGAAAAAGGATTTATGGTAGTACGTTTTTTACAGAAAATAGTAGTAGATGAAAGTGAAACGGCCCCTACAGCTGATGATATGGACACAGATGAGAAAGAGATCTGTGACATGTTAGAGCAAGTGCTTGCTAAACCTAATAGTAATATCTGTGAGTATTTATGCTATATTGTATCCCCATCAGCAATGGTTATGCCTTATTTAGGTTGTAAGGCTTCCAAGACCTGTAATATATTTACAAACATGTCTACCCATGTGTGTATGCCTCTAGTTCCTGCCATGCCAGCTACTTAGACTGAGTTGAGAATTCACTGTTATGGTAAAACACAAATCGTATCAACCTACTAAAATTTATAAATGGAAATAAAATTAGACATTTTAGTCTTTTTAGGCTCCTTAAACATTTTAGTCTAAGAATTTCTAAGCTGCTGGAATTAGTAAAAAGAGGTAGAAAGTGGTATCTTATAGGTAGAAAGTGGTATCTTGTAGGTAGAAAGTGGTATCTTAGAGGTAGAAAGTGGTATCTTATAGGTAGAAAGTGGTATCTTAGAGGTAGAAAGTGGTATCTTATAGGTAGAAAGAGGTATCTTAGAGGTAGAAAGTGGTATCTTAGAGGTAGAAAGTGGTATCTTATAGGTAGAAAGTGGTATCTTGTAGGTAGAAAGTGGTATCTTGTAGGTAGAAAGTGGTATCTTAGAGGTAGAAAGTGGTATCTTGTAGGTAGAAAGTGGTATCTTAGAGGTCCAAAGTGGAACCTTATAGGTAGAAAGTGGTATCTTAGAGGTAGAAAGTGGTATCTTATAGGTAGAAAGTGGTATTTTGTAGGTAGAAAGTGGTATCTTGTAGGTAGAAAGTGGTATCTTAGAGGTAGAAAGTGGTATCTTAGAGGTAGAAAGTGGTATCTTGTAGGTAGAAAGTGGTATCTTAGAGGTCGAAAGTGGAACCTTATAGGTAGAAAGTGGTATCTTAGAGGTAGAAAGTGGAACCTTATAGGTAGAAAGTGGTATCTTATAGGTAGAAAGTGGAACCTTATAGGTAGAAAGTGGTATCATAGAGGTAGAAAGTGGAACCTTATAGGTAGAAAGTGGTATCTTAGAAGTAGAAAGTGGAACCTTATAGGTAGAAAGTGGTATCTTGTAGGTAAAAAGTGGTATCTTGTAGGTAGAAAGTTGTATCTTAGAGGTAGAAAGTGGTAGCTTGTAGGTAGAAAGTGGTATCTTAGAGGTCGTAAGTGAAACCTTATAGGTAGAAAGTGGTATCTTAGAGGTAGAAAGTCGAACCTTATAGGTAGAAAGTGGTATCTTAGAGGTAGAAAGTGGAACCTTATAGGTAGAAAGTGGTATCTTAGAGGTAGAAAGTGGAACCTTATAGGTAGAAAGTGGTATCTTAGAGGTAGAAAGTGGAACCTTATAAGTAGAAAGTGGTATCTTAGAGGTAGAAAGTGGAACCTTATAGGTAGAAAGTGGTATCTTAGAGGTAGAAAGTGGAACCTTATAGGTAGAAAGTGGTATCTTAGAGGTAGAAAGTGGAACCTTATAGGTAGAAAGTGGTATCTTAGAAGTAGAAAGTGGAACCTTATAGGTAGAAAGTGGTATCTTAGAGGTAGAAAGTGGTATCTTAGAGGTAGAAAGTGGTATCTTATAGGTAGAAAGTGGTATCTTGTAGGTAGAAAGTGGTATCTTGTAGGTAGAAAGTGGTATCTTGTAGGTAGAAAGTGGTATCTTGTAGGTAGAAAGTGGTATCTTAGAGGTAGAAGGTGGTATCTTATAGGTAGAAAGTGGTATCTTGTAGGTAGAAAGTTGTACTTTAGAGGTAGAAAATGGTATCTTAGAGGTAGAAAGTGGTATCTTAGAGGTAGAAAGTGGTATCTTAGAGGTAGAAAGTGGTATCTTAGAGGTAGAAAGTGGTATCTTATATGTAGGAAGTGGTATCTTAGAGGTAGAGAGTGGAACCTTGTAGGTAGAAAGTGGTATCTTAGAGGTAGAAAGTGGTATCTTAGAGGTAGAAAGTGGTATCTTGTAGGTAGAAAGTGGTATCTTAGAGGTAGAAAGTGGTATCTTAGAGGTAGAAAGTGGTATCTTGTAGGTAGAAAGTTGTATTTTAGAGGTAGAAAATGGTATCTTAGAGGTAGAAAGTGGTATCTTAGAGGTAGAAAGTGGTATCTTAGAGGTAGAAAGTGGTATCTTAGAGGTAGAAAGTGGTATCTTATATGTAGGAAGTGGTATCTTAGAGGTAGAGAGTGGAACCTTGTAGGTAGAAAGTGGTATTTTAGAGGTAGAAAGTGGTATCTTAGAGGTAGAAAGTGGTATCTTAGAGGTAGAAAGTGGTATCTTAGAGGTAGAAAGTGGCATCTTTTAGGGTAGGCAGCGTTATTCTATTGGTAGAGGTAGCTATCATGCAGGTAGTCATATTTCACAGTTAGAGAGAGGTATCTCATTTATAGGCAGGAAAACTTTATAGGTCAAACAGGGTTCATTAAGGTTAGGCAGAGTGCCTCAAGTATGTCAGAGGTTTTCATGGCTGCTGTAGATTTCTCAGAAATGACTTCTTTGGAGTTTGAAAAGGATGACGACTCCAATGGACATATCGACTACATTGCAGCCACTGCGGTGAGTTGAGTTATCTGTAATCAGTAGACCTGCACATCAGACTGTGCTCCTGGTTTAGGACTTGAAAAGCGCAGAGTTATCTGTTGCTAGCCGTCTCTTAAGCAGAGACAGAGCTAATCATCGTTGTGATCATCAGTTAGGCAGAGGCTAGTTCTCTGGACTGTGGAATAGTGCAACTGAATTAGCTAATGAAGGTTATGTCACATTACTATGAGGGTGTCTAGTACATACCCCATTCAATGTTTTACAACTCATAGAATGTTTGTACATGTCTATGTTAATATAGGCTGTGACTTTACAACTCATAGAATGTTTGTACATGTCTATGTAAATATAGGCTGTGACTTAACAACTCACAGAATGTTTGTACATGTCTATGTAAATATAGACTGTGACTTTACAACTCATAGAATGTTTGTACATGTCTATGTAAATATAGGCTGTGACTTAACAACTCACAGAATGTTTGTACATGTCTATGTAAATATAGACTGTGACTTTACAACTCATAGAATGTTTGTACATGTCTATGTAAATATAGGCTGTGACTTTACAACTCATAGAATGTTTGTACATGTCTATGTAAATATAGGCTGTGACTTAACAACTCACAGAATGTTTGTACATGTCTATGTAAATATAGGCTGTGACTTTACAACTCATAGAATGTTTGTACATGTCTATGTAAATATAGGCTGTGACTTAACAACTCACAGAATGTTTGTACATGTCTATGTAAATATAGACTGTGACTTTACAACTCATAGAATGTTTGTACATGTCTATGTAAATATAGGCTGTGACTTTACAACTCATAGAATGTTTGTACATGTCTATGTAAATATAGACTGTGACTTTACAACTCATAGAATGTTTGTACATGTCTATGTAAATATAGGCTGTGACTTTACAACTCATAGAATGTTTGTACATGTCTATGTAAATATAGGCTGTGACTTAACAACTCATAGAATGTTTGTACATGTCTATGTTAATATAGGCTGTGACTTTACAACTCATAGAATGTTTGTACATGTCTATGTAAATATAGGCTGTGACTTAACAACTCACAGAATGTTTGTACATGTCTATGTAAATATAGACTGTGACTTTACAACTCATAGAATGTTTGTACATGTCTATGTAAATATAGGCTGTGACTTTACAACTCATAGAATGTTTGTACATGTCTATGTAAATATAGACTGTGACTTTACAACTCATAGAATGTTTGTACATGTCTATGTAAATATAGGCTGTGACTTTACAACTCATAGAATGTTTGTACATGTCTATGTAAATATAGGCTGTGACTTAACAACTCATAGAATGTTTGTACATGTCTATGTTAATATAGGCTGTGACTTTACAACTCATAGAATGTTTGTACATGTCTATGTAAATATAGGCTGTGACTTAACAACTCACAGAATGTTTGTACATGTCTATGTAAATATAGACTGTGACTTTACAACTCATAGAATGTTTGTACATGTCTATGTAAATATAGGCTGTGACTTTACAACTCATAGAATGTTTGTACATGTCTATGTAAATATAGACTGTGACTTTACAACTCATAGAATGTTTGTACATGTCTATGTAAATATAGGCTGTGACTTTACAACTCATAGAATGTTTGTACATGTCTATGTAAATATAGGCTGTGACTTAACAACTCATAGAATGTTTGTACATGTCTATGTTAATATAGGCTGTGACTTTACAACTCATAGAATGTTTGTACATGTCTATGTAAATATAGGCTGTGACTTAACAACTCACAGAATGTTTGTACATGTCTATGTAAATATAGACTGTGACTTTACAACTCATAGAATGTTTGTACATGTCTATGTAAATATAGGCTGTGACTTTACAACTCATAGAATGTTTGTACATGTCTATGTAAATATAGACTGTGACTTTACAACTCATAGAATGTTTGTACATGTCTATGTAAATATAGGCTGTGACTTTACAACTCACAGAATGTTTGTACATGTCTATGTAAATATAGGCTGTGACTTTACAACTCATAGAATGTTTGTACATGTCTATGTAAATATAGGCTGTGACTTTACAACTCATAGAATGTTTGTACATGTCTATGTAAATATAGGCTGTGACTTTACAACTCATAGAATGTTTGTACATGTCTATGTAAATATAGGCTGTGACTTTACAACTCATAGAATGTTTGTACATGTCTATGTAAATATAGACTGTGACTTTACAACTCATAGAATGTTTGTACATGTCTATGTAAATATAGGCTGTGACTTTACAACTCATAGAATGTTTGTACATGTCTATGTAAATATAGGCTGTGACTTTACAACTCATAGAATGTTTGTACATGTCTATGTAAATATAGGCTGTGACTTTACAACTCATAGAATGTTTGTACATGTCTATGTAAATATAGGCTGTGACTTTACAACTCATAGAATGTTTGTACATGTCTATGTAAATATAGGCTGTGACTTTACAACTCATAGAATGTTTGTACATGTCTATGTAAATATAGACTGTGACTTTACAACTCATAGAATGTTTGTACATGTCTATGTAAATATAGGCTGTGACTTTACAACTCATAGAATGTTTGTACATGTCTATGTAAATATAGGCTGTGACTTTACAACTCATAAAATGTTTGTACATGTCTATGTAAATATAGGCTGTGACTTTACAACTCATAGAATGTTTGTACATGTCTATGTAAATATAGGCTGTGACTTTACAACTCATAGAATGTTTGTACATGTCTATGTAAATATAGGCTGTGACTTTACAACTCATAGAATGTTTGTACATGTCTATGTAAATATAGACTGTGACTTTACAACTCATAGAATGTTTGTACATGTCTATGTAAATATAGGCTGTGACTTTACAACTCATAGAATGTTTGTACATGTCTATGTAAATATAGACTGTGACTTTACAACTCATAGAATGTTTGTACATGTCTATGTAAATATAGGCTGTGACTTTACAACTCATAGAATGTTTGTACATGTCTATGTAAATATAGGCTGTGACTTTACAACTCATAGAATGTTTGTACATGTCTATGTAAATATAGACTGTGACTTTACAACTCATAGAATGTTTGTACATGTCTATGTAAATATAGACTGTAACTTTACAACTCATAGAATGTTTGTACATGTCTATGTAAATATAGACTGTGACTTTACAACTCATAGAATGTTTGTACATGTCTATGTAAATATAGACTGTGACTTTACAACTCATAGAATGTTTGTACATGTCTATGTAAATATAGGCTGTGACTTTACAACTCATAGAATGTTTGTACATGTCTATGTAAATATAGGCTGTGACTTTACAACTCATAGAATGTTTGTACATGTCTATGTAAATATAGGCTGTGACTTTACAACTCATAGAATGTTTGTACATGTCTATGTAAATATAGGCTGTGACTTTACAACTCATAGAATGTTTGTACATGTCTATGTAAATATAGGCTGTGACTTAACAACTCATAGAATGTTTGTACATGTCTATGTAAATATAGGCTGTGACTTTACAACTCATAGAATGTTTGTACATGTCTATGTAAATATAGACTGTGACTTGTCAAAAGGGTCTGAAGATGAATGTTTATAGTTTATCCACTAGTTTTTATTAGATTACTGAATGTCTTTTCTTTCAAATTGCTGTTTTGTGTCGAGTTTGACAGCTATCATTATGTCAAGCATAATGTGTATGTCGAGTGTAACGCAAGTTTTCTAAACAGAGAATTTTGAAGTCATCTCTCTGTAAGTTTGTGATGAGTTATTAATATTTATTGCTGTGTTATTTTCAAAAAACTTATTTCGGTGATGTTGGATAATAGCTAGTTAGTAAATAACTTAAAACCTTTAACATTTATGATTATTGTAAAATAGCTCATTGGAACAAAGCGATTTTCAGCATTATATTAATAGTAAATATGCAATTGATTGTGAATCTGTCTCAGTAGTGTAAATTGAGGAAAACAATAGTTTTGACTATTTAGTAATAAGGTCGTCAGCATTGTTGGATTGGTGATTGTGATTGAATGTCCTAACCACGCGGTTGTCACTTTCTCCATACACAAACTAATGATTATGATGGTCAAGGGAGGACAGCTTTCATCTTGGCTTTGTCTGCTGCTTTGATAATAAAATATGTTAGCTAAGAAAGATTAAATATGAAAACTCAAAAATGAGTTACCTACTCCTGACAAATAATGCTGTATAAAATCAAGGGCAATGTCTTGTTGTCGAGTTGTCTCCTTGATGGCAGTATTTGCCATGAAGAGGCAATTCTTTTGTTGGTTTGCATGATTTGAACTGCTAAAAATTTTCTTGTACAGTTTAATTGCATTAAGTTTGGTTGTATATTATATGAGGTAGCGCCGCGGTAGTACTAGATCAGTTAAGGAAGGGTTATTCATCTTATAAACAGAGATAGTGTTTTCTGTTCTAGAACCTTCGAGCAGAAATGTACGGGATCGAAGGCAGCGACCGATACAGCATAAAGAGAGTTGCTGGCAAGATCATTCCAGCTATCGCTACCACTACTGCTACTGTGGCCGGACTTGTGAGTTGTCTTCTTTTACTATTTTTGTAAAACTCATGAGTAACAATATTGTAATGACTTAATGCAAAGTTTTTAATCCCTAATGTTATCTATAGCTGATTTACATAATAAATTATTCTTGTAATTGATAGCATCTACAAATAGCACCCGTTGCACTTAATGACTTGTGCAAGCAAATGCGGAGTAACATCTTCTTTATTCAAACTTGTCAGATAGAGCACCTGCCACTACTGTCATATAGCTATTGAATATAACTTTTCAGGCGGTCTCTTACCAAGAAGCAGGACAATCCTCTTGATAGAAACTCATCAATCAAACTCCCTGTCATTAACTCGTAACACATAGAGTCCATGCAGCCATTTTGATACATTGTTTTACAATAACTGTCTCCTCAGGTGACTATGGAGCTCTTTAAACTGATAAGGAAGGCTCCCCTTGAGCACTACAAGAACAGCTTCCTCAGTCTAGCTCTACCTGCTATGGTGCTCTCCGAGCCAGGCGCTGCCAAGTCTGTGACTATCAGGTACTCCAACTTGCCTTTTCTCTAACATTAAATGCGCCTTTTAAGTTTGCAAAAGTGCAAGTTATATATTCTATTATTCAAGCTAGACGTGGTTCCCTTTTGTGCAACGCTTTGCTTCAGTTTCTCCAACTTCCTCACAGCTCCCTGCCTTATAAGATCATCAAACACTGTTAACAATTGATAAAACATCGGGCTGATTTTATTTTTCTAGATCAGATAGCTTTGGTGATTGCTGCATATATGTAAAAACGTTTCTTTGAAAAATACTACATTACTGACAAAATATTAGTATAGTTGACTTGACTTTTAAAATGTTCAGAAGTGTTACAATCGCGATATAACAAGTAATAATAGTTCTCACTAAAGCACAACTTTTTAAATGAAAACAGTAGCGCTGTTAGTTAGCATGTTTTTTAAACAATAAACCAAATGGTTTATCACTCTAAACTACAACAAAACTCATGTAATAGGAATTTTTTTTCAGATTTGTATACACCACTGCTTCGCTTTGAAGACCTGAACAAACAAAACAAATTGTTTTACAGAAGTTGTTTAGTTCACTTCGCTATGTTAGAGAAACAATTTAATTTTGGTTTGCCCTTTGAAGGCCCTTTGAAGGAGGTGTGACACTATAATACTAAAAACTCCAACTTTACAACTAACTCTGATTAATGCCTGAATTGAATTCAAATTAGCCTTCACTTGTCTTTTGTATAATGGTCTATTCAAATGTCTTTTAAAACTGCTGACACAATATTATATACATGTATATTATAATTTAGAATTATATACTATAATAATTATATATGATTTATAATATATATAATAATACTAGAAATTCCCCTGTCATACAGCTCACGACCAAAGTGATATTAGAAAAAAGAAAGGGTACTGATGGTTGAGAAATGCAATATTAGCAGTCAAATGGCACTGCAGTGCAATAGGAGAACTGCAATGGTAGCTGTAATAGTAGCTGTAATGTACTGGGTGTTATTATGTACAATAAACAGCAATAATGAAAGGAAAAGATTATATGTTTATATCTCTCCCCTGCAATAAGAGAAATGCAATATTAGAAGTAAAATGCACTGATATTATTAGAATAACCAATATTATTAATATAGTAATACAGTAATAATAGAAAACCAATGCACAATTTTGTTTACATTTCAAAACGTCATAGCAACCAATATCAAGAAGTTGTGATATTTATCTAGATTTTTAGAAAATCTATTTAATAAAATTATTTAGAAAAAATAATAACAGTAAGTAACAAATAACAAGTAACAGTAACAAATAGTAATTGCCCAACATCGGTCACTATATACTTCGATCTTGTAAATTCGAATGATTATTCTTATAATTAAATCTTATAAAATCGAATAATTATTCTTATAAATAAATATTGTAATAATCTTATAAGAATCGTTAGAAAAATGTCATCGTCATTTCCTTTACTTTCACTGCTTTGGACATCAGTTGGAATACCAAAGTACTCGTTATAAGTGTCCAAAATGCCAGTTACTTTGAAATCGGCAAAAAAGAAACGATTACTTTTCAGTACTTCTACGTTAGTTACAGAAACCTTCGGCAATTGGACAATGCCATAGACTGGTGAAATGTGCACGTTTTTCCCGTGAAATGCGCACGACTTAATGGTTCTACTCTCTGTCGCACGGCCTTATCGGCATTTCGTTAGCCGGTCTTAATTTTGATTAAAAAAGGCTTGTCAAAGTTTTAATGGCGATTTTAGGCCAAATTAATCTGTCTATTTATGTATAATCCGATCAGAAGGGTAAGGTTTAGGATATTGTCTACAAATTTCAAAGACTTGGTAACATATTCAAATAGGTTTATATGTGTTTTGTATCGTTATTATACTTAAACGACTCCATTGAAAAATGGTTAAATTTGTTGATGAGATTTCGGTACAAGGGTTTGCGACGGTGTTGATGAATAATTTTCGTGAGTTGTGTGCACATATGCATTTATCATAAAGCTCCCAAACAATCGCTTTGCTCGTGTTTGGTCGTGGAATTATAATATAATAATTATATACAATTTATAATATGTATACGCATGTATATACGTATATATTATAAATTATTCTTAAATTATCTTCTAAATTCTTCTTATTTTTAAAATTAATCTTATTAAACTTATACCCATATATACATGTATATATACAGACTGACACTGTTAGATCACCTTTAATGACATGTTTTAGATGACTATAAGGCATAGCGCTGCTAGGCTGGACTCTGAACCGAGTTTATTGTTTTGTTAGCAGTTACCTTGCATGTAGCTTTATCTTGTGCTAAAGTTCAGCTAATTTGGGTCTTCCTCCGGGAACTTACTTCTATAATTGTAGATGCGTGTATACATTGAGGGAGACAACTCCCTTTTCTTTATGACGCAATATTAAGTATTGCCAGATGTTGCGCAAAAGCCAGTTTTGTTTGTGCTTGTCATAAAATTACCAAAGTAAGATTTAGCTGATGACGTGCTGGTGTCATCTATTCGCTAGATGTTAAGCACAAAAAACCAGAATTAATAATCTAGCTAGATGGTTGCATAGTACATGCCATATTTAACCGCATAAGCTTGGCGTATCTGCTTATTCATATTACATTGTTATCACTTAGTGTGTCAGGCTGTTCCAATCCTAAGATGTTCATCAGTTTAGTGTTCATCAGATTGGTAGATGCAAACCTATGTGTTACAGGGAAGGTTTGTCTTTTAATCTCTGGGACAAAGTCTCTGTGCAAGGAACTGAAACAATGACATTGAATGATTTTATTAGCAAAGTAAAGGTTGGTTTAAAGCCTGTTTTGTTTCCTCTTGTTCAATTACTTATTTATATGGGCCTCTTTTATCTGTGGAACAGAGGCTATGATTGTATGGGTTGATATGAACTGTTTGTCTAATACAAGGACATATTTGGAACAAAGCAATGCATTAAGTAGTGTAGGGCATGTTGGCTGGTATTTATTTATTATTTAATGTAAAAAACTGAATGGTAGTTAGATTAGAGCTTCATCATTTCTAAAAACCGCCAAGTGGTTTGATATTGCAAATAAATAATTCGCAATATATCCTAATATTATAATATAAAAACTTGTAAGCTTTTGTTAATATTTTTTTCTATTTTAATTTAAAAAGAAACTGTTTTGTGTTTGTGATAACTAAAAACATTCATTTCATAAATGCCCGTGCGTGGAAGGTTATGGAATGAGCTTATTATAAGACTAGAAGGGCTGTGTATTTTAGTTCCAGTATCCCTCACTCTAACAATCATCATGTGTGAGACAAATCACCATTATATGATTATATTATTCATTCAATTGGCTATGTAGATGGGGTTTTTAAATGTTAAGCTACATTTAAATGGTGACTATTTTCAAATCGCCTACTTCAAAAATCGTCATCAATCAATTAAATAGCCATATAGCTAAGTTACCATATCGAGAAGCTCTAAGTTAAGTATCCTTAAGTTCGAGTGTGTATACTATTGGTCTGTTTTTATATCGCAGGAAGTGATGCAGCTAGAAGTCGACATGATTCTACAAGGTTCTAGAATTGTCTACATGACCAGTTTCCTGACTCATCGAAAGAAATTGAAAGAAAGGTATGACTAGACTCATTTTGCAGAAGTTATCTTATCATGCCTTTCATTCAAGCTCGATAAGAGAAAATTGAGTTCTGTCTATGCCATCTCTAGTTTCACTAGTCTTTCATGCAAACTTATAAAAACCTTTACTAGTCGGAAGTGAAAGGATTGACATACTGGAATGACCCGGTTAATCAGCAAGTTTGTATCGTCCACAAGAAGGAAGCAGCAAAAATTCACAAGTCAAGCGAGTTATGTTACTCACAAATTTTTACCGAATAATTCAGTCTTGTGAAAGATGGAAACAGCACTTGCGGATGATGCGCAAGAAATTGACACCCAAGAAATTGTCACTCAAACTATTCCATTTTAAACATTTTCCACATTTCTGTCTTATTTCGATTTGAGTAGTTCCGAAAGCGATGTTACAACCACTGGCATAGAATACAACGTGTCTGCGTTAATCTGCAACACACGAATGTGTATTAAAACACTTATCGCTCGTTAACTCAACGTGCACACAACTCCACATCTACATCGTGCGCATCATGGAAACATAGGGATGTATATCTTGAGTTTCGTTTTGACATTCGAATGATGTCAGTGATTTGACTTGTCAGATTTATTGTTGGTGTCTGTTTGCAGGATGAGTGTTCTTGTTAAGCCTCAAGGAACTAAACCATATATTGACCTAACAGTGTGCTACAAGGACCTGTCTGATGAGCTCTCGGAGGGGGCGCCAACCATTCGATACATGCTCCCAATTTCTTAAAACCGGTTTCGTTTTCTTCGAGACCAAACTCTTTTACAGATGCACCGGTACGACTTACCGTAGAAGATATACAGCAGCTAATATCTTACATGCCACCATCTAGGTAGCTGTGATATGTGAACAACTAGGCAAAGATCAATGACCTTTGGTTGCTGAGTTGTTACAAGGCATCAGGAATGTGACAGAGTGTTGCAGGTATCCTTTTTATAGAATCTAGTTACACTTTTGCGAGCTATATGATTTCATATGTTACGCGATTTCAACTAGGACTGACTGATTAGGTACTATACATTTATTTATTGCTCTTTCTATCGTTTAAAATACATGAAATTTTCTTTCATCAATATAAGTTATGTTGGCTTGCAAGATTCATCTCCCCATGAGATTTAAAGCTTTAGAAAACAAGTCAAAGTTGGGTAGGAGCAGAGGCGAAGGAGTAACTAGTAACTCCAAGTATAACTCCATTAAACTTGGAGCTACTAGCAGAGCTTCACGATTTCCAAAATCATCAGACGATTCGATATTGCAAATTTGCACTATCGATTTGTGATATATCGCAAATCGTCTGTTTATAGGCGATTCTTGTTTCTAAATTTTTGTTAAGATGTATTTGTATATTTTTACTTAAAAAGAAACAATTTTGTGATCGTGGTAATTATAAATATATATTTCATGAATGCCCGGGTGCGTGGAAGACCATAGAATGAGCTTATTATATGACTAGAAGGCATCTGTTTTAGTTCCAGTATCTCTCACTCTGAAAATTGTAAGGTGTGAGATAAATCACCATTGCATGATTATACCGTTTATAAAATTGGCGATATCTCTTTGAACTGTGGCAATTTTTAAATTGTCTGCATTTAAAATCTCTACCAAACAATTAAGTTGCGTTAAGTCGTGAAGCGCTATTTCCCAGTTGACTATTTGTCAATACTAGTACCCTGACAGTCTAGTGTGCCGTGAGGTGTCGTCATTGGTGCCAATAAAGCACAGAGAATAACAATCTGTACGACTAATCTGCTATGCAGGGAGGTGGCGGTTTGGTGTGGGTGCTAGTGTTGGCCGGCAAGCCAAATGTCCTGAGTTCAAATCCTATATGAAGCAATATTTTCCTCCAGCCGTGGCCTCATACATGGACCGACACGGCTTCTATTGTAGTAAAGACTATGAGCGCTCTTGTGTGGCCGCTGCTGCTGCATGCTGTACACCAACATTCAAGCACATAGTAAACTTGTAGGGAAAATGCTGATTCTTATATTTGAAAAATTATTCACATGGTCACCTAGTTCTTGGCCCCTATCTTCACAACTATTTCTCATCTTTTGCTGACGCCATCTTTTGCTGACGCCATCTATTGTGCAGTGCTTTTTTTGGAAGGCCATTCTGTAATGTAGTTCATTGGTGGGTGCAGATACATTGGAAATTAATAAGGCAGCAGACAAAGTAACAATAGATTGCTCAACTCGCATGTTTTACACAATATTTATTTGTTCGTGTAAATTTGTGTACTTGTTAAGTCTAAGAGTTGTGTTACATTTAAATATATGTATAAAAGGGCTGCAATTATATCTATAATACAAAACATGGTAACAGTGGGTAAGTAACATGTAGGTAGAGAGATAGTGATTACTTTTGATCTAAGTTCTTGTTCTCAAGAAAAAATTATAGCCAGAGATTTTCATACTCAAAAAAGCAGTAGCTCTAGTAAAGCTGTGTATCCGCCACATAACATCACATTTTTACATGGACCAGTTGAGCCATAGTAGTCATTAAACAATGTTTATAAATTAGAAGAAAAATATAAAGATACGCTAAAAGATCTGGCAGCATCTGAAGGAACGTCGCGTGAAGTTCAGAGAGTTCATTTGAGCAAAGCTAGCAGAACAGTGAGCGCTGCTAAAAGCGTGCTGCTAACCATTCCTCTGACTCCATCACTGCTTGTTGTCATCGCAGGAACGAAACAGTACTTTAGTTCAGACACAGCTGGTGTGCTGCTGTGGCTACTAAAAGTGCTGCCAGTGAAACCAGTTCCGGTTGCAATGATGAGATGTCGACACACATCCAGCGATATGTCATCAGACTTAACGTTGCCATGGTCTGGTCTCACGATGGTAGCGACAATTCTACCATTGACATATTCTACAGTGATGTCCTCATCTGATTCGGCATCCAGTTCTGGGAGACCATATCTAGTCGCAAATCTGCAAAATGATAGTTAAAATATCATGTATGTTTCTTTTAAGAGCTCAAAGCAAGCACTCAGAGTTAGATACGAGAGAGCAGCGGTGGCCTAGTGGTCTAGAGCGTCTGACTTGCAAACAGCAAGTTGAAGGTTCAATTCCCAAAAAGGCCACTGGTGGTAACAAAAATCACATCCAACCTTAAATTGCTCTGTACAACTGGACATGTCTCTGGTTGTCAAGGTTCCCTTACCACAGAACCCAGACATGTACAGACAAGATCACAGAGCCATTGTTTATACAACAATGACTCTTAAAAACCATGCACAGCATGCAATAAGCTAAGCAGACACCATACTCAGACAGATTGCTCAGACACACATTAGGTAGTAGTACCTGTCTGAGGCGACTGCTTGTCCATTAGTGTTGATTCCGATATGAATAACATCAGTGGTCGCCATCATTTTGTTATCTGAAACTCCGAGGGCAACCCAAGATCCGGGAGAGATGGCAGCATGCAGCTGAAATGTGACAGCCCCACTGCTGTGTGACCAACTAACGTACGTCTCTTCATCAATGCTGTAGGAGTCAGATGAGATCGTAGGAGCTACAAAACATTTGCATCCTAGAAGGTTGTTTTTTTAATGACTAGGAATCTAGGAACATGACAACTATTCATCGAAGTTCTCAAAATCAATCCAAAATTTGACTAAACAGATTAACATACGCCTCCATTGATTTGCCACTATCCTAATCCCAAAAAGAATATAAGATTAGTGCATTTTCATCTATAGAACAAAAATTGAAAGCAATATAACAATGAAAAAATTAGAATTAGAAGTAGCAGTCAATGCGTTGATATGCCAACATGATTGCATTTAGGCTGTAGAATTACGGCTTTCAAAATATCTGTAAATCAATGGATGTTGTTTTAAAATCTAAGGGTCTTTAGTCTGTTGGATTTTGTTACAACCCAATGCTATAATATCACGACAAACTAAAGCAAATTCGCACACCTTTCCTGTTGTAACTGTATCATAATATGAAATGTGTATACAGGCAAAGCATTGGAGACTATTTTATTTGTGTTATAAGAAGTTGTGCTCTTCACAAATTGTCTTACCTGTGACCAAGTTTAGTGTTGTCCCTCCTCGTTTGCTGCCGCTGCCGTGGTACATGAGCACATCCTTCCTATAGAAAAACACATCCATAACGGTACAGAACTCGAGACCAGTCAGAGGGCTGTGCATGTAGTCTAGATGCTCCTGTCCATGTGCCCAGATGACACTCATTGCAGCATCTTCTATTGTGTGGTCTGTTGAATCTCCAGCTGCCATAGAGAAGCATCACAGAGTTTTAGAATACCTATGTTGAAGTAACTACTATAATAATAACAACCTATATTAATAGTAACAATCGATACTAATAGTACAATCTATAATAATAATAACAATCTATAATAATAATAACAATCTATAATAATAATAACGATCTATAATAACAATCTATAATAATAGTAACAATCTATAATAATAATAACAGTCTATAATAATAACGATCTATAATAATAATAACAATCTATAATAATAATAACAATCTATATTAATAGTACAATCTATATTAATAATAACAATCTATATTAATAATAACAATTTATATTAATAGTACAATCTATATTAATAGTAACAATCTATATTAATAGTACAATTTATAATAATAATAATAACAATCTATAATACTAGTAACAATGTATAATGATAGTCAGTTCTATAATAAATAGTGACAATCTATGCAAATGTAATTTCACAATTTTTTGCTAATCTCATCCAGACTTCACATGCATACCATATGCTTTACGCCTTCTGTTAGGTCAAATTAAATGAAGTTAAAAATTTTAGTGCTTTTAAAACTCTGTTTGGTTGCTGAGAACCAGTCTCTCAAACATCCCTCTCCCAGCTGTCTAATTAAAAATGAAAAAAATTCTGTGCATATGTGGGCCTAATGCTAGCTAAAGATAATCATGCTGGGTTAAGTCAGAAAAAACTATTAGTGTTCTGCCGGGTGCAAGTCATCTAGCATTATAAACTTGATATAAACTCGATATAAGCTCGATATAAACTCCAGGTGTGATCATGCAGACCCTCTTCAAGGCCTCAAATAAAATAAATTAACATTGAGTAATATTTACTATTAAGCTTTCTGCGGAACAGAACTGTGGTGTATCCATTGGCCTCCTCGCCCACAGCTGCTGTCAAACTGTTCACTCCTCCCAGCATTGTATCAAACTTTGGTGTACTGCGGTCTCTGGAGAAGGCATCATGTACCCGGGAATAAACACCTTGGGCTGCCATAACAACCATGTCCGTGCAATCCATCGGATCTATAGCAAGCATATCAAGTGGAATGTACTTTATCATGGTTGAGAGACAACTTGAGGTTAACAGTCATATTGATGCTAGGTGGGAGTTGTCATATCTCAAATACTGACAAGACTAGTATAATAGATAAAAACTCACGCCCTGATCCACTCCCCTCTGGCTCCCCCTCTGGTTCTCCCTCTGGTTCTCCCTCTGGTTCTCCTTCAGGCTCACTAGTGGTGGGTTCAGAAGTAGGCTCTGATTCGGGCTCAGTCGCAGGTTCAGTTTCTGGTTCTCCAGTTGGATCCACCTGCTGTCCTCCCTGACCCACAATGCAATTATAAGAGGCATAGGATGGGTCCAGTCCTTGAGCTGTAATATAAGCCGACACAACTAAAAGTTACTGAAGCTATTGCAGAAAATAAATTAGCATTATCACTTTGTAAAAGCTGATTCAGAAGTGAGAATCTACAACCTATCAGCTCACTCGCTACAGATGTGGTTAGGTTTTGGTTAGACGTGAGTTTGGGCTTACTGCTCTTGGAGGACTTGTCTCTCCTCACTTTTTACTTAGCTCTCTTATTCAAAATTATCAACACCTATTTGCTTATCTCTACCTGATGATTCATTGAGTGAACTAATTTATTTTTATATAACACATGCGCATCAAGTGTGGCTTGACCAAATACCGGCAGCAATCAGCTCAAGTGAGTTGCTGAAAAGCGCGCTATTGGGAGCAACTAAGCTCTTGAGGTGAATGCTCAAGCTCCCATGTCTCTGGTAGAAGAGCCAAACTTGAGTAGACATTACCACCATTTGGGTTAACTGAGAGAATATATGATGTAAATATATATATAAATATATATTTATATATATTTACATATATATGCATATATATATATATATATATATATGCATATATATATATATATGCATATATATATATACATATATATGCATATATATATATTGTATATATATTATATATAATATATATACATACATGCAATTTGATGCATGACTGGTTATGCTATGCCAAAATATTGTATAACTATTTTGTCTCTATGTTCTTGGTCATTGCAAAGACATGTAAGTGTAACCTGCAGAACAACTGAGAAGTATTCAACAGGGAAGATAATTAGTAAAGATCATTAGAACTCACAGGCTATGTACTCCGCTTCACTAGTAATCACGATAACCTGGTTTCCAGGAGTTGCTTCTGAAGAAGTTGGCTCTACACTGCTCTCTGGTGTCCCCTCTGGTGTGGTCTCAGGCGTGGCTTCTGGTTCAGCGACTGTAGTAGGTTCTGCAGTGCTTTCTGGCTCCGCACTTGATTCTGGCTCCGCGCTTGATTCTGGCTCAGCACTGGTTTCACCTTCTGGCTCTGGTATCCCTAGCAAATAATCCACATTCAATTAACATGCATTATTGGCAGCATGTCAGCGTGTAGCCCAACTGCCAAAGGCCTGTTTCCTCGTGATGAACATGTAGAGTAAGGAATTTAAATTTTCCAACTTTCAAATTGCATAAGTATTTTGTACTCAAAACATTTTATAAGATTGCATATAGTCATGATAAGTTGATATATTTAATTACCTGCAAATAACCTATTAGAAACTTGTTTACTTTGTCTCATTCTCTGAGACCGTTTCTCATGCACTCATATACATCTACATCTACATGTATATATATATAAATCTCATAGTTATTCGATTATCATCTGTCCAGCCATTTAAATCGAGGAATGAAAAGAGCCAGTTTGTACTGGATTTAAACTCGCATAGCTTGCAACTGCAAGTTTGTAGTAACTGTCATTATATACCAAATAAATATAAATTTACTGTGCAAAGACTTTTATTACCCGGACGTTCAATATTATAAAAATATATGAATTGCTTGATTGGCAGTAATTTCATTTGAATAGAAATGTTTTTCAGAATTATATCAAACAAGAATCATAAAACCAACAAAGGGCAGCAGTTAGCCAATCAAATCAAATATATAGTTTCACAAATAGTGTTTAAAATACTTTTCTCTCTTAAGAAAACAGATATTAAGTAGAACATTATTAAAGAAGCTAGCGACAATATATTCAAAATACATGAAAGCCATGAAGATTTGAAATTTAAATTTGATGTAAATTAACTAGCACAAGAACAGAGTGAGAAAATAAAAAAATTGGAAAAAATTATTCGTTGGAATAAGATATGCAAACCCATTTTGCATTTTCTAGGAAACTCATATTGAGTTTTCTAGAAAACTCATATTGACTTTGCGAGGCATAGGTTCAGAAGAAAGAGTATTCACAGGAGCCTTTCATATTAATCTCGATTACCTGTACTGGTGCAAGTGACCGATCCCGTTGGCTTGTATCCGATGCCTACCCATGTATTCGTCATAACTTTTACCACCATCTCGATTTCGTCACCAATAATTTTGTGGTATAAGATATATCTATCTGACATGGTTGTCCTCCGGTAGCTGCTGAAGTCTGTCGGTACATCACTGACACTCGAGACCTGCAATCAGATACATTTACCAATAATTCAAGGTAAACAAAAATTTGACCTCCCAAGGTCAGAGGTATGTCAAAGCAATACTGGTATGGAAAAAAGCTCCTTACTTCTAGAGACAGTGCTAAAATCAGCTATTTGGATGAAGTTGCATGAGAATCTGTTTCTTTAAGTATTTCTCAAGTATCCTCTTGTTCAAAACCTTTTAAAGCAATTTATGCCAAAAATAAAATCAATAATACCAGCCATGGTTAACAATGGTTGAGGTTAACGCTAGCCAGATTGCTTGCTGGGTACTAGATGGACACTAGGTGGACACTAGATGGTCGCTAAATGGACACTAGATGGACACTAAGTGGACACTAGATGGTCGCTAGATATACACTAGATGGACACTAGATAGACACTAGATGGACACTAGGTGGACACTAGATGGACACTAGGTGGACACTAGATGGACCCGAGATGGACACTAGATAGAAACTAGATGGACACTAGGTGGACACTAGATGGACACTAGATGGACACTAGAAGAACACTAGTTGGAAACTAGATGGACAATAGATGGACACTAGATGGACACTAGATGGACACTAGATGGACACTAGATAGACACTAGGTGGACACTAGGTGGACACTAGATGGACCCGAGATGGACACTAGATGGACACTAAGTGGACACTAGATGGTCGCTAGATATACACTAGATGGACACTATATGGACACTAGATGGACACTAGATGGACACTAGATGGACACTAGGTGGACACTAGATGGACACTAGGTGGACACTAGATGGACACTAGAAAAACACTAGATGGAAACTAGATGGACACTAGGTGGACACTAGATGGACACTAGATGGACACTAGGTGGACACTAGATGGACACTAGATGGACACTAGGTGGATACTAGGTGGACACTAGATGGACCCGAGATGGACACTAGATGGACACTAGATGGACACTAGATGGACACTAGATGGACACTAGATAGACACTAGATGGACACTAGATGGAAACTAGATGGAAAATAGAGCAGAATGAGGTTGAGCTCACTGATTGATCCAGATCCAATTAAAAAGCATCGCTGTACATTCTAGATACGAGATGATTTATATTTATGATAAGTTACTTATCAAGTCCTTGCGAACAAACATTCGATTGAGAACACAACTCCAGATGACAGAGCATCCGTTGTAACTGAACTGAATTCTCAAAGAACTTACCTGTGTGCACTTGTCTCCAAAGTAACCCTTGGCACAAAAGCACTGTTTTCTAGGGTTGGACACAGCAAACGTATCTACGCACATGCCGCCATTCATGCAGTCTTCATCGGCCTCACACTCGTCTGTGAATAAAATAACACGACTCCTTTAATATAGTCTGGCATAGTGATTCTGCCTCATTTGATTTCAGTGGCTTGTCATAAATACTTAAGGTAACGTGTAGCATGTGCGGAAATAGTTTTGTGTGTATGTTTGTCACAGGAAGTTTAGTTTACCCCAGAATTGACATCTGTCTCCATAGTAATACTTGTCACAGTTGCAGGCGTCATTCTCAAAGGTTCCTCGACTTGAGCACATCTCTGAATCTTGCGCTATGATCTTAACATCAGCGCATGTCCAAAATATATAGTTGCTGCCCCACTCTAAAGCTTGGCGCACCAACCTCAAAGTACAGTTATCACAAGTGGCCATAGGTAGCGTGACTTGTGCAGAAATGGACCTACAAAATAGAGATAGTCCATGCTTCAGGTGTCTTCTCTCACGACAGAACGCTTAGGAAGTTTACATTCAGAAACCTTTGATTGTGCAAACTAGACTGTTTTTCAAAAAAAATGCGAAATCATTCTAGTGAGCAAACTTATTGGTACCGCGAATTCCAACATGAAGGAACTCTATGAAGCTTAACTCCAGCTACAACTTTTTAAAACTAATTCGGCATGAAAGCCCGAACAATGCTGCTTTTGTAATGAAGTGGATTTTTGTTAGCAGGTTAAGGGAAGTTGTCTAACCTTCTGTTTACAGGAATTACAACTCAAACTTTGCTAGTGGTTTTAAAGGGAAAATATTATCGTTTTACACACAATAATTGCTGAACTGAGAGAGCACGGTCATTGTGTTTCTTTAAGCGTTGTGAAAATATTTTTAGCAAGCAGTGTTTCAGTGTTTCAGTGTTTTTGTTATTTTGACGTATGTAATAAGCACATCGACTGCCCTGCCAAATTTGAACACTAGCGAAAATTTTGTTGAACATGTATGGTGAATTAAGATTCGTATGGTGAGGTGAAAAATCATTGGGTTACACTTTGTGAGGTGAAAAACATCTTATATTTTGATCTATCAAACTCTCTCTACTGAAACCCCATTGTAAAGTTGTAAGAGAGATTTGTGGTCAGTCTGAATAAGTCTCTGCTTAAGCTATCTTTTGAGCAGAGCTTCTGTTCTCTGAACAATACAACTTATTTTATTCGAGGCGTAATCTCACCATCCCCTCTTGTCACAAAGATTCTTATACTCAGGTGGGCAGATTAGTGAAGCCGAGCGCGAAACTATGCGCATGAGGTTACGCTAAGAAACAAAAGCCGATGACTCTTCAGGTTTTTTCTAAGGCGGAGTGTAGGGTATCATCTTTTTTACTTTATTGTCACAAGCAAAGCTTTGCCTGCATTCAATTTTTAGATCTGTTTTGTTCCCTTTGTTCGCCACCTATTCATCGATGAAGGAACTACATGTTTATAACATAACAGTTATGCTATTCTTAGAATGCCATTCAAAAACTTCTTCATGTACTCCTTGTTTATGGCAATATTGTCAAGGTTGAAGTGGCCCTACAAGGTTATTCAGAAAACAAAAATATCTTTACTTACTTTATACTTACTCGCAGCTTGTGTGTTTTTGCTGTTTCAATTTTAATATTCACTAGGAGTTGTCCAACAACGTCTTGCCATTTTGCTTACAACCTTTGACATCCATTTACATACAGAGTCACACTGCTTTTGACAGAGAAGTTTGTTAGAAAATTTTATGTTCTGTCAGCTGCTACACATATAGGGGCGCCGGCCAGCAACCACACTTGTGCTAACGATTATGCAACTAGATTTAAGGCTAGGATCATAGATGGCTTTTATCTTCTCTCGAGGGATTATGTATTTGTACGTCACACCTAGTTGTTTGTCTCAACATGCTAAAAAGGACTAATTTATTATTGATGTTCTTATTTTTTCTGTGGTACTAGAGAAACCTAATAATTAATAATTTAAAATTATTGATAAGTAAATATTTAATCGCTTGCCACTCAGTAAGCTGGTTGGCCACAGTGAACGAACGAGTTGAATTTTTAGTTAATTTGATGAAAGGAAATCTTAGTGTAGTGACAGAACTTGTTACCTTTGTTTTATGTGTGAAGCGATACAAACATGCTGTGTGCTGTTTGTATTCAAAGAGATTATCTGAGTAGAGAAAATAAATGTCATGAGAAGTCATCTCTTTTGAAATGAATTGCAATGGCTGAGTGCAGAGCTCGAGTTTTATCAGAACTTAATGAATGCGCAGGGACTTATATTGCTTCATATAGGTCATAACCTATATACTGCTTTAGCCTATTATTATAGGTCATGAGCAATTGCCAAGGCAACTTTAATATTCACAACTTTGCGAAGCAAGAGGAACCAGGGCAGACTCGGTCTAGGGTGCAAAGATGTAGCTAGGCATAGCATAAAGTTGAGGGAACCAGACACAAGCAGATGGCAAGAGAAAGCAGAAGACAGAGAAGCATCAAAGTCAGTGGTAAAGCCTAAACCATGAGACAGTAACTGTTGAAATGATCGACTGCAAGAGAGACAGAGAGTAAAAGAAAGGGAGAGAAAGGAAGAAGGAGAGAGAGGGAGAGATAGAGAGAGGAGTAGGAAGAGAGAGGGAGAGAGAGAGAGGGAGGAATAGAAAGAGAGAGGGAGGGAGGAATAGGAAGAGAGAGGGAGAGAGGGAGGGAAAGTTTGAATATTCCATTTGATAACATGATCAAGATACATTGAATGCTTGATTGATTCATTGATCAGCATTGTTGATAGGCTGATCAATTATGTTTAGTGTTAAATGCAGCTCTTAGAACGGAATTACCTATCATTACATAAAATGCATATTTGACAATGTTTGGCTGAGGTTTCAGTTCTTTGATTTTCTTATAATGACAAGCATGTTCATATTTTCCACTCTAATAGAATGCAAGAAGCAAGCAACAGTAAATAAAATTACTCATTCGTAAAATAATCTTATAGCCTTGAAGAGATTGTTACCATGACAACCAAGAGTGGTATTTTATGAGGTCACAGCCACTAAGCCGGCTCATGTTTGCAGCAATTGCGATGGGGACAACAGCCTATCGGAATGCACCTACAAATTTGCAGTTCTGCACATGCAGTATGGCTTATAAAAAATGCAAGTCATGGTGTAACCTTCGCTAGAGTTAATCGAGCTGGTTAACACAATGAATTAAGCGAATGCCTGGCACTCCGCCACTCCCTGTACTTAAGCATGACTTGCACATTAATTTATGAAAAGAACAAAACACCCATTTGCTGTTCTTAGGTGACATTACAAGTCAAACACGATCGCTTCATCTAGCAGGGTGGTGGAACGATGCTTTATAAATAGTGTTCATAAAGATCGTAATTAAGCGAAAAGGGAGCCAGAGTTAAACAATTACTTTCGCCAGTTTGTTTGTAATTTATAGCCAAAAAACATGCGACCTTGATCTACTATTTTGCAAAATCATATATTTTTTATTTATATTTTTGCCTCTTAAACAAATTGCGAGTAATTTATTTACTAAAAATACTCTAATAACTGCTGTTTCAAAAACAATATCCACAAAATGGCGCTTCTGCACAGATCTAGGATAATTATCTATGACATAACAACACATTCTGGTCACTAAGGCTAAATGCAGAATGATTAGCTGAGAGGGAAAATGATAAATACGGCCGGGTGCTCTTTAATGCTGAAAAACCTAAAAAATAATCTTACTATTTATCGGCAAGAAGCAAACGAGTGTTCACAACTCCAAGACTTAGCGAGTGTTAACAATTTTACAGGAAACAACTTACGTTGTATCATCAGCTCCAATCCAGTCAGAACCATCTGTTGGTAAAAGCTGTACAGCGTTGGAAACATTGTCATCCTCTGGCAAAAGTTCAATTCGATAGCCACCCTATGTAACAAAAAGAACAGTCTGAGAACTTACACACTATACTGCATGGTACCATATCTTGTTGCACTGCACTACCCTACAGCATTGTACTGGGTTACACTATACTATGTTTCACTATAGCTTGCTGTACTGCACTATACTAGCATGCCATGCCACACTGCCCCATACTACACAGCCCCATACCACACTGCCCCATGCCCCACTGCCCCATACCACACTGCACTGTACTGCACTGTAATGCATCTTATTGTACCATATCAAGCTGTACTATATTGCAGTGTAGGTACCATACTGTATTACACTATAATACATTATACCTTGCCATACGCACCATGTCACACCCCAATGCACTATAGCATATTACATCACTTCATACCGCATCGTAACACACTATACCATACCACACCATACCACACCACATTATACATACCACACTATACCACACTATACCACACCATATCACACCACATTATACATACCACACTATACCACACCATATCACACCACATTATACATACCACACTATAACACACCATATCGCACCACATTATACATACCACACTATACCACACCATATCATACCACATTATACATACCACACTATACCACACTATACCACACCATATCACACCACATTATACATACCACACTATTCCACACCATATCATACCACATTATACATACCACACTATACCACACCATACCACACCACATTATACATACCACACTATACCACACCATACCACACCACATTATACATACCACACTATACCATACCATACCAAATCTAGTGACTGTACTAATATCTTCATGACATATTTCCCAGTAGAGTTCTTAGCATATGTTGTTAGTAAAAGCTCATGCACACAAAAAAAACACAAACCCTGAGTGAGCCATTATTATCTACCATAATATATCATAGACATATGGTTCACACAGACACCTGCAATATATGCAATCTGAAAAAACTGCACACTCTTGTCTGATATCTTTGGTTTATGATACATTCCTAGTTTTAGTTTATTGGGGGTAGAGTCGGTATCTATGTTTTTCCTCAATACCAACTACTAGCTTCTAAGGTTAAAGTCTTCTTCACACTTTATAAACCCCTGTTTAGTGACAACTAACACTCACCTGCAATTAGTTTTAGTATTGGGAGCTGTTAGTCTTTAACATTCAGTGTATTGATATATACAAGGCCAATTTTATAAGTAAGTCTAGAGATGTGGTAGTTGGCATATCCTTTGTGTGGACATGTTACTAAACTCCTCTTACCCTTTAGCAAATTATTAATTAGCAAATGACTAATGATAAGTTGACAGCAATTGGATGCTAGGCAGCAATCATGTGATATGAAGCTCTTCAAAGGAAGGGTCATCTAGCTGTTAACTGTCTGCCCCCATTTCTATGGACCTTTTAATGCAACTTGGCTTGTTAGCTTTGATCAACAGCCTCTCAAACATAGTTTTGATGTATACAGCGTGTTGCTCATCAGTTGCATTGTAATTTAAGTAATTCGATATTTTAGGATAAATTAAAAAAAAATCTTAACTTCAGTTTTTGAATTCTAGCTTTTTGTAAACTATTCTTTCTAATGCTAACAAATATAACTACCATCCCAAGTTGGATAGCTTGTTGGAGTAAAGCAAAATGAGATTATGGCAGCTCGAAAGCAGCCTCCCTATAAGAATGAATATAGGGAAAGAAAATAGGCTACAAAACTATGATGGTCATTGATTGGTGCAACAGCTGATTAGTGACCAGCAGTTTCTGGCCTGAGTTCACACCGAACAGCTAAGATGTGTTAAGGGCTAACTTACACGATGTGGATAGCCTAAGTGCCATGATACCGTCACATTCTCCCCTTCTCTAAACTCTGACAGTGGTTGACCTGAAGCAAACACAAGATCTGCCAGCATTGCATTCAACAAACACTATAGACCAGGTTATTTCTGATAACTTTGCTAACCTGCAGCTCTTTGGTTGGATGTGAGGCAACCAATTCTACTACTCTTGATGATTGCCGGATCTAGCTATGGTTTTGTTGAGAAATTTCTAGAACATTCTAGAACACTCTAGACTTTAAATCAAGTTCTAAAGCAAGGATATCTGTCAACATAGCTGCAGCATATCAATATAGTCTTTTGCAGCATACGCTGATGTCTGCCTTTTTTTCGCTTGTCTATGTCAAAAACCTGTATTACTATCTGCTTTTCTTATAGACCCGCAGTAGACGCTGCCAGTGCTGCCACACTCAAGATATAATACCCTTAAGCATTTAGGACCCGTGAGCCTATCTGCCACCCATCGCTGCCCTACTTGGTTCTTCTAGTAGACTGACAATTACTCAAACGTGGAGATTATAATAAGTATAAATATATAGTGTAGTGAAGTACTACCCTTGACCTAGAGAGCATGATTATAACTATGAGTTCCTTTCATAAAAGAAAACTACTGACAAGAGCGGGAGAGGTTTGTTTTGATGGTTGAATACCACAGACCGTGAGAACTTAAGGGAATTAACTAATTCTATCAGACAGATTCTGGGAGTTGATGAGATGATATGCATAGACCTATTATAACTCAATCTTACATGTAGCTTAATTGTCATAATAGATTTTTCCTGCACTGAACCAGTGTTAATGTAATTTCATTGTACACAGGATACTGTCCTACAGAAATTGTCTCTCCTCAGAGATGTTGGACCTATAGCAATGCTTGGCATATTTCTTACAGTTGACCTTATAAAAAAGCATGTCCCTCCGTAAAAGGAGCAAAAGAAGCTGACCAGCAATGAAGGAAAGCTGCTAAGCCAGTGGTTTAGCCATTGTATTTAATCTTGATTAATCTTCGTGGTGAATTTGTGATTTATGATCAAGTTGTGGTACTAGACAGTATTTTACTACTAGAGAGTACTACTGTAATAGTACTACCTACTAGAGAGTACTACAGTACTATCTACCAGAGTGTTGCAGTACTACCTACTAAACAGAAACATAATTTTCATTTTGAAGGGTGTAGGAATACAAGCAATCTGAGTCTGTCCAATATCAAAGAAACAGTGAGTTCCTAGTCATAACCACTTCCTCTCTATTCCACAGAACAATCTCCTTTTTTCAAGTTTTCAAACTTATGTCATTCCACAATTGAGTTATGTGAATTGCTGAACCTTTTTGAGTGTATAGAAAGTTTAAGTAGCCATGACCTTTCTCAAACACTGTACACTCTAGAATGTGATTGTTATGAGGAATAAACATAAAGGACACTTTTGCATAGACAGTTAGTGGAGAATCAGAGACTCTCTAGGTCAGTGTTTAGCAGAAGACTATATTCTGGATGTTTACAGCATCAGTCTATCATGAAACTATCTTCACCTCTAAGTCTCTTCACAGTTTTTAGTGGCAAGAAACTCTTATCGGTTTTAGCCGTGGATTATTCCTGTCACATCTTGCATTCCTTTTCTCAATAATAAAGTGCGACACAAAAATACTCTACCTTTTTCCTGGCCACCGCAAGGAGGAGGAGTTCTTGCATTGTCAAGAAAGTCGTAATTGATTGGTCGAGGAAGTGGGTAAGTCAGCGAAACGTGTCCTGTGCACGCGCTTAAAAAGGCAGTGATGAGGAGAGCTGAAAAAGTCGACTTCATCTTGCCAAAATCTAGTTCCGAATATTATGGAGAGTGGAAACGCCTCTTTTTGTAGACTTGTCAATATTTCTTTTGAATTCAACTAGAATTGACATTATTCATAATACAATGGAGGTTTGCACAAAGTGTAAAGAACTCGAGTGATATCTGTTGACAGAAAATGCTGTAGACAATGAGTCCATTACACAGCATTTTCTATTCATGCTCAGCTACATGTAGATTGGCAACACTCAAGGAACAATGACTCTTAGAGATATCAATATGTTTTATATTAATGAGAAGGGAGGCAGGGGAAATAGCTTATGCCCAATCATGTTCATTAGCTATATGTATAATAATGTAATATACGTAAAATATATGTGTAATAATATAATATACATAAAATACATGTGTAATAATATAATATACATATAATATATGTATAATAGTATAATATCTGTATAATATATGTATAATAATATAATATACATATAATATATGTGTGATAATATAATATACATATAATATATGTATAATAGTATAATATATGTATAATAATATAATACATGTATAATATACATATAATAATATAATATACGTATAACATATGTATAATGTATGTATGATAATATAATATATGTGTAATATATGTATAATAATATACGTATAATATATGTGTATTAGTATAATATACGTATAATATATGTATAATAATATATCTATGTATAATAATATAATATACGTATAATATATGTATAATAATATAATATATGTATAAAATATGTAAAGTAATATAATATATGTATAATATCTGTATAGTAAAATAATATATGCATAATACATGTATAATATAATATATGCATAATATATGTACTAAATTTGATACATTTTACACATTATATTTTATATACATGTATATCTATATTTATTTAAAAATATTTGTGTATTCATTTATACATACCATATATTTACAAAGGTGTATAATATTCGGCCTTAGAAAATATTGTAAGCATATTGCATATATAGCATATATTGCAAAAAAATTTGTTGATGTGCCAATATTATAATCTATACAGCACTGTTCAAAAATCATCCAATCAAAACATAATTAAGAAATACATAAAAATGATCTTACAACTTATGTTTAGTTACCAAACTGTAGTCGGCCTAAATCTAACCATTTTTATACCAAACACAATGCATTTTGAATGCAGCGACCTTAGTATTTAACCTTATAAATTGATACAGCTTAACTTGAGATATGCAAGTAGCTGTATAAAACCTTAACTAGATAAAAAAGCAGATATCCTTAAATATTATTTTACATGCTTGTTTATACCGCTCTATTTATATGTAGGACACTTTTCTTTTCACATTATCAACTTTCAGACTCAAAGTGAACTGGGCATAGCTGATGAAAGTCAGTATAACAACTGTAATGCAAAAAGGCTGAAGAAGCAGAAGGCAGCAGCGTAAACATGTAAATTTATAAATTAAGAAAGTGCCGGGCAGCGAAACGTGATGCCTTTACGCAAGCAGAGCTGTCAAGCAACTTCTCAACTATTATACGTAGTGGCATAGCAAACTTGAGATAGATACAAGCGTTATATACTTTACTGCGTATCGTAAAACCTTTTTCACAAACACAAGTTGAAAATTGATCACTATCCTTCATGCTTAACTTTACACAAATGAAATACTTGCTACGAACATGAGCTGAAAGAGCCACCACAATTGAATTGACGCTGTGAACATTTGTTATCAAGCATAGAAAGACATTCAGCTTACACTCAAAAGAGCGCATTACTGCACTTACCTCCTTGACACTCGCGTATGAAATGCCAATCCTGCGGCGCATATAATCCTCCAGTGCTTATATCCGCTCCTTGACTCTGACTCAGCAAATCTGCATATGCGCGTCTGCGGAGAACAGAGCGATACACAACAGTCACTTACAACTTTTACAAATTTTATTCGTATCTATTTTTTCTATCTCGTTATCGGTTATGCTTACCAAAAAGTATTCTTACAGTTTGGAAGTGCGATCAACACGATAATCTTGATCTGTTTGTTCTACACACGCGCTGCCATAAAACACAGCAGCGTTACAGTTGTACAACCAGCAGATTCTGAGTAGGAAAAATGAAGTTAGCGGTGCCAATAAAGCGCACGGCTATAAAGGCTTTTAGTGAGATTGAATGATATACGCAAGCCGTTACAAAGGCTTGCTGCAGCAAAAGAGTTAGAAATCTCACAAAAATGCAATAATTTAAGGTATGACGCAATTGTACTACTTTACAAATGAACTACGAGTTACCGTCTCTTTGACTTTAGAGAGCAGCATTTTAGGTCTTTGGGTTTAGAAACATAAAACCCTTGTGTACACTGAGATTACTGTGTCACGAAGCACTTACATTGATTGACTAAAACCTTGTTGATAATCAGCTGCTGTTTAGACTGTGGTCCCTGCTTGGACTACAGCACTCACTCGATCTGTAACTTCCATTGGCCTTGAAATATGGCAATTCTAAATGAGACAAAGATGAAAGAAAATTGAAATAAGAAATTAAGTATTTCTATAGCTGACTAAAGCAGCATCGGAATAGAAAATCTATTATTGTTTTAGAAAAGACAGGAACATCTTTGATGTTTGAAAAAGGTTTTCTCATAGAACTGAATAAACAGAGTCTTATTTACAATAACGGCTCAAAAGCTGTTGGAGCTTAAAATGTTGCAATGCAGTAACTTATGCTTAAGACGAGTTTCAAGCACCTGCGATAACAGGTACTCTCCTTTTTCTTTGTTTGTTAAAATCTCTTACAATATTCTATTTACATACAAAGAAGTTGCGATGATTATGGAAAGCTAATGACGCTACCATTATGTGGCTGGAGAGAAGGTAGTGTGATTAACCGTGGCTTGTAAGTCTTTCTGCTTATGTTGAATAATCAGAACAAGTGGAAGAGAAGACATTAAGTAGCTATCATGTACAACGAAGGAAAACAGTGCTGATGTTGCGATACAGCGCAAAATCCTTGAGAAGTATATATTGAAGTACATTAAGTTAACATTAACTTCAATGTATTCAGCCAATCAAGTTGCAGAAAAATGTTTTTATAGCTTTATTGGTAAGGGTAAGCAAATCTTAACGAGCTTTTGTACTGAACCAAGTTGTCTACCTATAGTGCATATAAGGAAACCATTTACCATCTTCCGGCATGAAGTGTAGTGATACAGCTGAATTATAGCAAGAGATACAGCTGAATTATAGCCAGTGATACAGCTGAATTATAGCAGAGATACAGCTGAACTATAGCAAAAGATACAGCTAAAGTGTCTCTCTACTGGGTAGTCTAAACACTCAGAGCTGATAACTGTGTACTCGCTGCTTTGTGCCCTGCTGTACTTCCTCTGCATCAACTAGTTTACATCCGAAAGTGCAGAAAACATACACAATTGTGAAGAGAGACCCTTAAATAGTAGATGTTGTTATTTAATATCATCAATAAATTAGCTAGTGTTTCTCGCTGACCTTTGATCCATAGATGCAGAGCTATTCTGCAAATGCTAAATATAAATGTACAATATGTGCTCTTATATTTTTATTGAAGTCCGTATTTCAGAAGCAGTTCTTTCAACGATAATTGATCTTTGTCAATGAATCGATAGATCCTTTTGATGAGACTGCTCAACTCTGCATTTCATCAGAGACATAGTCTTATTGCATAGGCCGATACCATAAATACACAGTTTGCACTAAGGTATGCTGAATGGAAACAATATTTGATACTTCGTTTCACAGCCGAATGAACTGAGTTAGTAGAGCTCAAGTTAACTTGTAGCCAAAGCATTCACTTCCGATAAAGAGAATGGCTAAAAAAACATTTGATATAGACAAACAGTTTAGCCATTTGTCAGCTAATATACATAGAAGGTTACTTTCGGTGACTCATCAAGGCGGGTGTACACCAGAATGATTTGATGGAGTTGTGTTTCCACTAAGAGAATTGTAGTTGAAAAGGTGCCTAGTCTGTTTATGATTTGAAGTACGTTTTTATAGTGACTTTACACCAAACCAACACACTCTCTGATTATACAAAATTGGTCACCTCTTTTAGCCAATGAAGTACAACATCAACATCCATTCAAGTTGCTTGTATTTTGGGTGCTATAAACATTACGAGATATGATTGGTCACCTTCATGCTGTAATCCATCAATTTTTGGTGTTAAAAAATGATCAACTTAGTATGCATTATTTCATTTTATTATATTATTATTAAAGCCGTTCTACAACTGTTTTTTTGTTTTACACCAAACAGAATTTGTGGGCGTGGAAGGAACTCTGATAAATCATACTTGGTATAAACACACCTTTACAGTATTACTACTGACTCTTGCATTCAGTAAGTTATTACTCATGACCACTCATAGACAAACTGACAGCGCTACTAGCGTCAGCTCTATTACTGTATATGCATTTTCACGGATGGCTTTCAAGATATGACTTGCTACGAAATGATGAGTGCATGTACCGCTATCCCTATTAAAACTGGAAAATGAAAAGACGACGTCGCTTGATTGAATTCTTAGCATAAAAGTAACAAGTGACGACTAATTTGGACAATTTCATCCAACAGTTGTTAGCACATCGAACATAAATATTGATGCAATTAATTCACTTTAGTAATTATAGTTAGTTATTGTTAAGAACTTTGTTCAGTGCTTGGCCAAACTCTAACAATTAGTGGCAGCAGCGATTAATTTAAAAAATAAATACAGAAGACAGCAGTAGGATTATGTATTACATTAAACTCCGAACATAGCATTTATTCAAAATAAAATTGAAAGAACTAAATCCAAATATTACGTTCTGATCATCTATTAGCAAAGGTTCATTTAGCGTGGCAGGACAGGGTCATTACGCGCGGCGTCTGTCTGTGATAGTGTGGAGACATTGACATGAAGTTATAGCCCTAGTAAACTTGCTTTAATGACCCAGAAATACAGACTTGTACCACTGTGTCATGAATGTATGTAAATGTTTAGCATTTTGTAGCTAACTAGAGGGCAATTGTAAAGGCTTTTATTTGTACTGATATTTTCCCTAATTTACAGGCTTGGTTCTTCATTTCATGAACACAATTGCGAGAAGGGCATATCAAGGTTCTCGTTGAAAGACTCACACAAATGCTCAAGCAACTTCAAGGAGCTGACTGTTGAGCCGGATCAATAACTGTTTCTAATTGACCTTAGTAGATCAGTTAGCAGAATTGTATCAGTCCAGACAATCTTGAAACGTAGCCTGGGTAGATACACTATCAGTCCTTCATGTACAAAGCAAATACTGTTGGAAATGATCACCAGTGTCAGGTGGAACTCAGTCTAAATATAACCAAATAAAATTGACAGCACAAGCAATCAGTGGCAGCCCGATGAGACCAGATATCACTATATTCCAACATGCTGCCTCTGGGAGAAGTTCTTCCAATAACAATCTGAATAAGCTGTCTTCCTATGCCATGTCAGCATGGCTAATATGAATATAGATCTACTGCACTCTTCACTTATATAAAAATTAAATTAACACACTTAGAATCATGTGTATATTGCATGAAAGGAAGTACATAGTTCTATGCGCAATGAGATCTGCTATGGCATGCTCTAACAGCGCTCGTTGAGACGATATACTGAATATTTGCATAGTAGCGTGTCTCTGTTCGTAAATAATATGCATGTAAATACTTAGTAGTCTTGAACTAGGATCATGTAACTGTCTGCTTGTGCAAACTTGAGAGAGATGTTTAAGAAATTTGAAAGGATATTGTAATATATGTCTAAAGGCTCATCACAATATGCGAGGAAGCTGTGGAGATTGGCTTGTGGCAACCATAAAGACAGATTTAATGAGATTTCTGCGTACAGGCTGGTAATTACAAGCAAGCCAGTACTTTTAATTTATATACATGTATGTAGAGAATCAGATTAATAAAAAGTAATTTGACAAGGCGACTGGTAACATTGTACCAGCAGTCGGTCATACTGTAGATCAGAGAGACTTGAATCAATAAATATTTGAAAGAAAAGGCAAGCATCCCTCAAAACACTGAATTTCTACACCCAACTCTTACACCATACCTTAGCATAACATTCTATACTCTATAGCAATAGCTATACTTTATCATGCCATACTACAACATGTCATTCTGTGCATGCTAATCCAAAGCATGCCATACTGTAGCACGCTATACTGGTTCATGCCATACAGTAGCACGCTATACTGGCTCATGCCATACTGTAGCACGCTATACTGGCTCATGCCATACAATAGCATGCCAAGCTATGCACGGACACTATTAAACATAAGATCATACCATATGATATCATGCAGAGCAGCTGAGGACCAGTTGTATGAAATGCCTGACCTGTAAACAGGTGTTGGATTTTTAAATTCAGCTAGCTATTGCCTGCTCTTGAAATTTTAAACGTTTTGCTGCTTATATATATTATTATTAGCTTATTATGTAAGCTAATAATAATATATTATAAGCTGTACCAAATGTGCAGCTTTTTATTTTAGTCTAACCGCGTCTGATGAGTGCATCGCACGAAACACATTTGTAGCGCTATTACCAAAAGTTTACTTTCTTCTTAACATTTTTTTTCTATCATTTCATACTTTATTAATTATCTTTTAGGTTTTTAGTGTAAAGTTCTCTTTTATGCTTTTGCACCTGTTTTTAGTTATTAGGCTATATATGTATATATACATATATATGTATATATACATATATATATATATATATATATATATATATATATATATATATATATATATATATATAAACATTCACACATATCTTGAACAAAAGGTTGTGTAATATAAACAAATCTTATAGATATATATATATATCTATACACATGTAATTATATATATACATATATATATATACATATATATATATATATATATATATATATATATATATATATATATATATGTATATATATATGTATATATATATAATTACATGTGTATAGATATATATATATATCTATAAGATTTGTTTATATTACACAACCTTTTGTTCAAGATATGTGTGAATGTTTTACAAGCTTTTTTAATATTTTGTTCAAGCTGCGATTATATTTTTTAATATAAACAATTATATTCTCCATTAAGTATATTTATACTTTACAAGAAGTGCATTTATGCTTATATGGTGCACATTAAAATGTTGTATGAATTATATTTATAGTATAATGAGATATACATGTATATACTGTATATTTGGTATATTTAGCACATTCCTCAAAAGTTATGCAGCTACTATCCTCTTCAGCTCATGCTACATACAATTAATATTCTATGAATATTTTGCTGATGGCATGAATTCTGCACTTTGGTATAGATACTCTAGCATGACTTGCTCTTTATGTGCGCAAGCCTCGCTATTGCATCACAAGAAAACATCGGCATGTCGGGTGCTCACACCCAAGCGATGTAACAATTGACAAAGTGAAAAGTAATATTGATTAGATACGCTGACATCATATCTGTCAGAAATTATCCTTCATCATTTATTTTCTCATGTAGCAGATTCCTAAGAATCTCTGAAGCCTAACAGGATGACATGTCCTAGCAGGTGCTCAGCAGTTACTCAGCTAGTGCTCAATCTAAGACCGGTACTGATGCCTTCCCTAAGGAATATTGCGGGCCAAATAGAAGGTCTCTAATGGAGCAGGTTTTAAATATCTTGTAAAAAATTTGGTGCATGACTTTAAAAAAAAAATTTACGTCTCTAGCCGCCCCCCTTTTCTTTTAGCTAACTTTAATAACTACTGTTCAGGGTTTTAGTTAGTCATATATGTTAATATATGTTAGTGGGTTAATTAGGCTTCCTAATTGCTAAATAATGCTCAGTAAGTGCTATGACTCATATTTGGAATCCCTACTATCAGTCATATCAGCCAAATCACCCGTATCCGGCATCCGCTGATTATCAGCTGATATCGGCGGAATCTGCTGATATCAGCTGATACATCTGATATCAACAGCTGCCAATTATCGGCAGCTGATAATCGGCAGCTGCAGATTTTATCTATAAATACATTTCTCAAAGTTTGTCATCGTTGTATATGTCCATCTATAGCTATTAAAATCTTTGAACAAAAAATCTGTATGACGGAAGATGTGATCTCGGAACCTCCCATTTGCCAGACCAACTGCCTTACTAACTATGCCACACGAGCTTGATAGATTTGCTAGGCAATATATGTCGCTATATGGGAGCAAATAGGCTACTGTTTTTGGTAACGACGCGAAGTCATAGCTTAACGTAAGGGATAGAGGTAGCTTTTACTAGTAAGCTTACTCAAATTATTGATTGGCAATGTGTCAGGCTGATAACAAGTAGCAGGCAACTCTCATTACCTCTCATTGGTTATAAGGTGATTTTTAATACCCTGGCAATGCCGGGTAGCACAGCTAGTCATATACATGTATAAAGAAGTCTCCATTTTTGAGGAAGACAAATTTGGTAGTAGAGTCAATCAGAGATTTAGGTCTAAAACATTACATACAATTATACGGTTTTACTTGATGGTTTGCAGACTATTTTATTTAATACTAACTGCATTACCCGTGTTCCCGAACAGATTTATGTAAAGCAATAGTTTTACTGAGAGTTGTCTTTCATACTGTAAAACAACTCCAAATATGCATTCTAGTAAAATTTTTGTGCTGATCAGACTGCATACACATATGCAGTCGTACATGTCAATAATATTGGAGTGACCAATGGAAATATGCAATGTGTTCTACAGCTAGTCTACAATTCATCAGTCTCGAAACACTCACATCGGAGTTGTCCTAATTTTGTACACAGAACTAATAATGAAATCGGCATTGCCAGGCAAACTGACGTTCTTCAAACTGGCAGCATTGAAAAGTTTTACATATTTTAAGACAATGTAGAAAATATTTTGATTTTGCACTGCTAAGCTATCACCAGCATTTATTGAATTGAGACTTCTACATGCTTAAAACACTAATCATGACTCACCAGTTCTACGTCTATAGCCTGTGTTTTGACATGGTATATACAAACTGTGCAGCAGTAATGTGGTTGTGTTGATACAATTTATTATCAATAAAATCTACTATATAAACTACATATATGACCTTTCGCCTTTCCAACGTATGGCATTACATCTGGAGCATTTTTGGGCATTCGTCCCATAAAAAAATTCAGCCCTATACTGTGTTGCAGGACTGTAGTCAAATGCTAAGTTTTCTGCCCATACACGGCGTCTGGTAGCAGCTGCTGTAGTTAGTGCATCTTGCTGTTGTTGCCGTTTCATCTGCTCTGAAAATTCAGCTCGCCGAGCAGCTGTTGTAGCTAGGGCATCATGTTCTTGTCGTCGTTGAATCTGCTCGGAGGTTTCTGCACGTCTGGTAGATGTAGCGGCTGCTCTGAGCCATTTGAGTCGCTGCTGGGTCAGCTCAGCAGTCTCTGAACTTCTAGCAGCTGCAGCATCTATTCTGGCCTGCCCTCGATGTACCTGTGTTTGTTCAGCGGTTTCTGCTCTTCTAGCAGCTGCTATTCTGTTTCGTTGTAGGCGTAACTGTGTTTGCTCTGCAGTTTCTGCACCTCTAGCAGATGCAGTAGCAGTTCTGTTTCATTGTGGGCGTAGCTGTGTTTGCTCTGCAGTTTCTGCTCGTCTAACTGCTGCTTTGCGAACTCGGTCTCTTTCTCTACGGAAATCACTCTGTTCTTGTGTTTGGGCAGTAGGCATTTTGGGAGGCATTGTACTGCTTCAAGCGTTTCTAGAAGTGAATGAGATGGTGTGCTTTTTTGTAATATACGCTGCTTGCTTTCTTCTCACCGTCGCCTATCGCAACACTCGGAGTGCCTGTGCAAGTTCTGTAGTAGCTGTAGTTCTGTAGTACTCGTAGCTGAAAAAAAAGTAAAAGTAAGTCAGTTTGAAGGAAATGAACATGCTTACTATCACGAACGGTTGCAAATCCAACGCGTTAAGTAGTGGAAGTGTGGCAATTCATAGACAATAGAACATTGACTAAGAAGTACTAACCTTTTCGATGTAGAAATTTAGTAGGTAAAACGCAGTAGCGGTACCCGTGCAAGTTCTGTAGTAACTGTAGTTCTGTAGTACTCGTAGCTAGAAAAAAGTAAAAGTAACTCAGCTGCAGAAGGAAATGAACATGCTTACTATCACAAATGGTAGCAAATCCAACATTTTTAAGTAAAGGAGGTGTGGCAATTTATAGACAGTAGAACATTGAATAAGAAGTACTAACCTTTTCGATGTAGAAATTTAGTAGGTAAAACGCAGTAGCAGTACCCATGCAAGTTCTGTAGTAGCTGTAGTTCTGTAGTACTCGTAGCTGGAAAAAAAGTAAAAGTAACTCAGCTGCGGAGGGAAATGAACATGTTTACTATCACAAACCGCGGCAAATCCAACGTTTTCAACCCTTTCACTGAATTAGATTCATTCATGCGTTTTCTATGGTTGACCACCGTAGACACATTTTTGCGACTTTCCCAGCAATTGCTAGTAACTGAATTTTTTTATTCGTTGATAACATGGCCAACGATCTTTAAGACTTTTATGGTAGTGACAGTGTTGTTCAAAGATTTCTCTATAAAATTAGCTTAAAATTTAATTTTAAATCTTTGTTTGAGAATTTCTAACTTGAAAACAACCATTTTTTGTGTAAGTTTTGAAAACGCCACCGAGTTAGAAAACAATTACTTATGTTGATGACATTATAGCCAATTCAGATTTAGATTTTTGTGATTACACAGATAATTAAAATAGCAATAGCAGCACTGACTCTGATGGTAGTGAAAGTATTGGTTTTGTAAAAATAAAGAACATTGTAGAGGATCGTTTTAGCTTCGTAGCCTCACATCGCTTTAGTATGTGAGGCTATGCACAAAGCATAGATACAATGAATTTTTTATATAGCAGTGTTTGTTAACATGTTGGCAAAATGAAATATACAACCAAAACAAACGTTCTAGATAGAGTTTCAAATTGAAAAAAATATCATGAAGCAATATCGGCAAAATGGCTGGCAGTAGGCCGATAGCTAAAGTGAAAGGGTTATGTATTGGAAGTGTGGCAATTCATAGACAATACAACATTGAATAAGATGTACTTACCTTTTTGATGTAGAAATTTAGTAGGTGAGAACTGCTCTTTTTCCAGTGACCGCAAGAAGCAAACGTTTACGTGACCTTCTCGGTACACGTTGGCAGTAAATATTAATTGCATATAAATTACTACTCATTAATTTATTTTATTTAATGAGTAGTACATTTGTATAGCTGTATAGGCACCTTTGTATAGGCCACAGAATTCAGGACAGTGCTTTTTAATACGGCAGCAACTTTGCTGTTTAAAACAGAACAGTGCCGTTGGGCACTGTATAAAGGCGCGCTAACCAGAGATCACGTGATTTTTGTGTAAAAATGATGAATAGGTTATGTATAGAGGCGCACTAACCGGAGATTCCTGTTAATGCGCCCTAGATACCTAGTAGCGGCTAATAGTCCGAAAAGTACGGTACTCTATAAGACGGACACACACACGCACACAGACAGACAACGATTGCCGTTTATATAGCAGATCATCAATAATAGAGCTTGTGCAAGTGCACAGGTGAATAGAATAAGTAGAATCTAGCAAATAAAATAGCAAATAGAATCTAGCAATGAAAAACCTGTATCACAGAAGATTTGATCTCGGTACCTTCCATTCGGAAGATAACAAGCTAATGCAGTGAATCGATTGGGTGATATGAATCATTATCTGGGTTAAAATTCGCATAGCAACTCTGCGTTACCCGCAACATTACTAAAGCTTGCTCTCACAGCTCTTATTAGTGAGTTTAGCAATACGGGCACTAGCTTACTCTAATCAGCCAATGGCACTACATTACTTGCCAGTGTTTATAAGCTGTTTTAATACCCGTGCAACGCCGAACATTTAGCTAGTTTTTACTATAATATGAGCCGTGTTTGTTCGTTTATCTGTCTGAAGTCTGAAGCTAAAAGTGCACAGGACTTGGAAATGTGGCTATCGAGCCAAGCGCTACCACCTGCACCACTCAATGACCTTGTTGCTTTGGAGAGCAACTATGCAGATACTTATTACAGATGGGACTGCCGGGACGCACACGACTGCCAGGGTACTAGTGTGCAATGATAATGTAGATGAAGCTCAAAAAGGAGGCTTTTTATTGATAATTATTCAGAACACATCTGACAATCTCTCACCGGACACACGTGTGCCACGGCACACTAGTTTAAAATTACTGCTCTACGGAATAAATATGAATAAATAAGCAAAACCAAATATATTCAACCTGACGCACATTGAAACAAACTACATCGCTAATAACATAAATCTCACAGCATGCTTACATGTCATTTCCTAAACCTAAGAATTCAAATTAAAAGCTACAACATCTGAAACTCTAGACATTACTGGGAAGGCCACTTGAACAAAGACTTTACTGCAGTTTTCATAGTTATCACGTAATATTGAGCAAATAAAATATATCACATATATTAAATGTATTTTATCTAGCTAGGAAGTGTCAGCCTCAGATATAGAACCGTAGCTAACCAAGCCTTTTGAATCTTATTAAATATTATTATTAATATTGTTATTATTATTATTTCAATGCATAAGTTAAGTTATTGACTTTTGTCAAGGGTTCATTAAAACTAAAATATATTTGCTAAGTAGGTATTTAAATAAATGCGCCTATTTAAAAAAATCAGAAATTAATCACTAAAAAGAATATCTACACAAATGAAAATTTCCCATAATTTATTTGTTTTCTTTAGTATGTTAATATCTTCATACACTTGCAACATATATTATATGCAACAAAAGACAATTTACTAAGTTAATAAACAGTTACATATAGTTTATAGTTTATAGTAAAACTTATAAACCTATAAACTTTATAGGCTGGTAGTGCTTTTTTATATGCTTTCAAGTAGCTAATTTATAAAATAGTTTTGAAATACAACCATTAAGTCTGTGCTGGTTTCTGTTTACTACAGCTAGATCTGCAGCTTCTGTATTCCTTGGTCATCATTTCAGCAGCCAGATCAAGATAGAGGTCAAGATAAAAAGAGAACACTCGCTACACATGTAAGAAAGTCTTAAGGCTGCAGAGTAGGAAGAGGGGGAAGGATAATGGGGAAGGAGAGGAAAAATCAATGGCTTAGTATGTTTTGAGTGAGTTTGCGGAAAATCTTTTGAGAAGATGAGAACCACCTCATTATCGGAGTACATCAAGTAGGCTCAAGCGTCTCCGTATTCCTAGTAGAATAGACTAATAGTGCTTATACTCCTATATCGTCTCCTAGAAAAATATTAGCCGTATTTAGTGATAACTATTTCCACCCTTTCGTTGTGGTCTCTGGTAGTTACTCATATACGTATATGTTACTATGGCTAATAGTAACCCAATACTATGGCTAACACTGAGTATCATTACTGAACTGTTGGCACAACTCGCAGGTATGTTCGTTTACCTGGCCAGATCTGATGTATATGGTTATATTGAGACCCTATTAATTCTTATTTATCACCAGTTCGTTAATCACCATGACTTGCATATTCTGAGGGGAAAGTATTCGCTTTCCGTGCGGTGTATGTTAGCTGGAAAGAATGTTGTGGGAAACGCCACTGACTGGTGTTGTTGCTAAATGAATGCATCTCGCCAAACCACAAGGTTTGATGAAAGTAAAACTTTGCCAACAATTTACTCTATTGATCTGTTATTTTGCTTATTGCAATAGAATGCTTCTGAGTAACCTCTCCAAAAGAGCACTGTTTGGTGACATCTATTTATCTGCCTGCATCACAGCAAAGAGTAATCGTGGTCTAGTGGTCTAGCGCGCCTGTTTTGCAAACTATGGGTTGGGGTTCAAGTCCCAAGAAAAGAAACTACATCAAACCTCACCATTGTTTGCTTGAAGGTTGACTTCGCAACAAAATTCACATTACATTTACTGGGTATCAAAATAATCACTATGTCTTACTCTGCTGTGTTGTAGGTACAAAATATGTGAAAATGTAATTAGAAGCTCTTAAAAACTAAAAAACGAACAGTTAATCGCGGCCATCATGAGACTGCCGTAGATTAGAATCTCTTTCCAAAACGGCTCAAATAGGACGTAGTTGAACAAGATGGCTTCTGTTTATTTTCATGCAACCTCATTCGTTGAAGTATTTTTACAAATAGACTTCACACATTCAATAAAACTATGTCTATTGTTCTGACGCGTTTATTTTATCGTCATTGTAATGTCACTTTTAGCACTGATATCTTATAACCTACCGTAAAAAATCCGTAATTATGACCTTAGCTCGAAGGAGTACGTATCATTGTCTGATAAACATGACGAGCCTGCTGGTCACCAGTGATAATCGAAAAATGCTGCAGAAATTATTCGCGAAGTATGGGTCACATGATCAGATCACGACTAGACGATTAGACCAAGCCGAAACAAAACTGTAAAGTAGCGAGCATCTACATTTGATACGGGCTTTCCGGTAAGACCCGAAGTGTTTGTCATAAACTTGTGCTATGAGAAGTTTTATATTGAACTTTTTATTGGCCTTTCAATTTACGTGAGAACATCACGTGACAAAACAATAACCAGATGTAATGATTACGTCAGAGAAATAAACTGATTTCAATCTAGGGCGGTTTCGTGATGGAGGCGATTAACTGTTCGTTTTTAGCTTTTAAGAGCTTGTAATCACATTTCCATATATTTTGCACCTACCACACAGCAAAGTAAGACATGGTGAATCTTTTGATACCAAATAACTGTAATGTGAATTTTGTTGCAAGTCAACCTTCAACAATGCTAGTAAACACGCACAACCTCGGTTTGCAGTAAGATAAGCAGGCAACATACGTAAACAGACTTAAACCGTATCACAGCTGCACATACATCCTTCACAGTTGAGACTCCGCTAGTGCAGCAAGTCATCAGATGTTCTTTTGTCTGATATGAATAACACATCTCGTGAATCAAAGAAAGATTGTACTGGGTGCGTGATGTCAAAAGAAATTCCTCCGTATCATTGTTTATATATTTTTAGATACAGCGTTGCGTGTAAAATGCTTTTAATGTAGAAACTGAACTGAAGTTTGAATAGCGGCAAGTTTCCCACCATCATCCCTAACTCAGCAATTCATATAATCTTTGTGGCAAGTGAATTTATCATTATATTAAAACTTACTAATGTTCCCGGATTTCAATTAAGTCACACATGGTGCATCCGCGTCATTATAAATTCTCAAGTTTTCTCTCTCAGCCAACATCTTTAATATCCAACTGTACATACTAGTTTATGTATTCAGCAGCAGAGTCGCGGATGAAAACAGCTTCTACAAGATATTTCGATGCTGTAGAGCGTAGGCATATGGCATCACACGGCTCATAGGTGACTGTAGCCATGAGACACCAAAGCGCAAACAAAGCTTGTGAATTTATGGATTTTAACAATTCGGCCTATAAACAAACAAAACCAACAGATTTACCTGTTCATCTAGAGTTGAAAATTTAGTTTTCAAACTTAAACAAGGCGATTAATACATTAAGAAAGTTTTACAAATACTTTAAAGTTTGTTTATATATCTTTAATAAACGCATGATATGCACATTTGCTATATGCACGGATGCACAAACATAAATTTATATGCACATGGCACCACCTGTAGAACTTTACTTATTAACACAACATCTAAATTCAAAACAAAACTAATATTTTTAGTGACCACTTTATAATAATGCGTTATTTGAAATATTTCATGTTTTTAATAGGGTATTATATTATAATGTGTTATGCTATATTATATTGTAAAGAATATAATATGCAATGTAATTACATTGCACATAATTACATTGCAATGTGATAATATTAATACAGCAATATTATTACATGTAATAATATAATATGTATTATATAATAGTACTCTATATTAATTATTTTGTTGCATTGTAATATATTTTATTATGCTAAATTATATTATATCATATCATCTCATATTACATTATATTACAGTGTATTACATTATATCAAATTAGATTAGAGTATGTCTACCTGACTGTTATGTACACATTTTGAGTAATTTAAGACATATATATATAATTTAAAAGTTGAATCTTTGAGAATTTTGTTAAAAACTTTTGTGTGTGGAGTCCTTCCACCTTTACTCAAGACTTGTAGGTCTTGTAAAAGTGTTATATGCATCATGGGCAGTACTGTTATTGCTGTGGGACATCGCTATGAAGTGACAGCAGTATGACTAGCAGCCAAGGCCTTGATTAACATGGCATTGTTAGGATAGCCAAAGTTCTTGCTCAGCAGCTGGAAACGCTGTAAAAGTCAGCATGTAAATGCAGCTTAAGAAGAGAAAAGTTGTCTTCCTTTTAAAAGTTGTTTTGGTCAACAGTTTGAAATAACAAAGCAAAAGCTTTAGATTAGATCTCTCTGCTGTAAGTCAGCAAGAATAACCGGAGATAAATTATGCATCAAGCGTGAGCTAACTTTGGTTAGTATCCTGTAGCTACACGGGATGCAATGAAGTCATTGAATGATATGAGTCATTATCTGGGTTAAAATACGCATAGCAACTCTGCGTTACACAACGTCACTAAAGCTTGCTCTCATGGCTCTTATTAGTACGTTTAACTCAGCCAAGTATACTCAAGAGTGTCCCTACAAGAAGCCACACAGACCCTATTTCTTAAAGCATGCTCTTTATGCTGCCGACGATGGCTCAACTAATTTTTTTATTGCGACCTTGTCAACCTTGCTGCTATATAATTAACTTACAAGGGATACGAACAGCGTTTTGAGCTGTGTGTGCCTTAAAAAGTAGTTTTTGTAGAAACAGCATCAAGCCATCCATGTAAATACTCCTTTGCTCCATTCATGAGTTGGCCGAGATTTTCTACACATTTGTAAGGAATCACAGCAGCAAGTCACAAAGGTTAAAAATGTATACAATTAGCTAGCTTAACAACTTTTTGTATCTGAATTGTCCTCTATTTGATATTATGACTAGTGATAGGAGTGACAACTCCTATCCAAAGCCAGAAATACACCAGGCTAAGCGTAACTATTGGATAACTATTTGTTAACAGCATCATAACCTTTGCTCATCAAGGCCATAGAAATATTGTTTGTTTGATTAGCTGGTCTATAAGAGTGACACTCCAAAACCAAATTATTAATCACCCTACTTTAAATATACAAATATATTTTATTATAATATCATTTTACATCTCATATCAACATAATTAAAAAATCATTTACAAATTCATAATAATCAAATACAATAATCTCCTTCAGCTGTTAGCAAAAGCCAATATCTTGTCTCCGGCATTTCTGTATGAGTACATGTCAAACTGCCATCACAGCTCTGCAGCTGGTCTTATCTAGCCCCAGCGCTAGTCTCGCAAAATACATCATGCGACTGGATAATAAAAGTTGGGCCGTACTATTGAGCAAAGCTCTTTACTATAATTCTAGGGGGTACCTAATTTCTTTCATTTTCTATATTAGTTGCAGACTCTGCCTCCAACTTAAAAATACTTGCTGGTCACGCTGGTTAAAGATTACTTACAACAGATATTACCTGAAGATACATTAAAAAATATAAAAGATACATAAAAAATTATGCCGTAGGTATTAGTTATTGAGTGACATAACCTTTTTTATATTTTTAGTAGCTTGTTCAACTTTGTGCAGCACACTTTTTACAGCAGACAACTACATAAGTTAATGCTAATCACCCAAACCAAATTGGAGAAGCGGCCATGAATTGGTAGATCTGTATCATATACATTTGGGTATGAAAAAGCTTCTTTCTTCATCATTACTGATAGTGTTTATCGAGTGTTTTTATGTAGCAGGCAAATGAATTGTAGGCGCATGTTGTTACCTCAACTTTGGACTCAAAGTATTATGCATTACTTTGTATATAAACTATTACCAGACTGAAAAATAAACTATAAGTTAATAGTATTATTGATTAATAATTGATAGTATTAGTTATTGCTATATTATTATTTTGTTATATTAATATAGCAAAAGCTTGCTGGAGGGAAGTTTAGCTGCAGTGAATCCTTATATTCATCCTTCTATTTCTATTGCTCACATCTCCTTTTCCTGTTAGGGTTTTCCCTCCATGTTCACAAATACTTTGTTGTGTCAAATGGTCTTTGGTTCGGCATTGTGCGGGTTGGCAGCGGGATTTCATACCCACTGGGACTAACTTCCTCTTCTTGTACTTCTTCGTACTCATGTGGTTCCACGATCACAGTCCTGACCCTGGATGTTGAGGGTTGATTTGTGAGGTCTTCTTTACGCGGTGGTGCACATGGTCTTAATTGCTTCATCTTCTGTGAAGTACTGCTTTTGTTCACGGCTTTCTGCATAAGAATACATATTCCGGTCTCTATGTCTAGAGTAAGTGTTATCTACAGCAAAAAATTAAATAGTAAAAAACTTTGATGTTTCGCTAAAATATTTATAATTCTAATGTCAGATGTCTATGATCTATGATGGTTATGAGTGCGCATTACTATGGTAAGGAGTGTACTGCTCTACCGTGATGCTTTGAGCAATTAGTATGAGTGAGATAGATTTTTACCTTTAATGTTCTACGCAATCTCCAGTTGTTATGAATCACTATCCAGAGAAAAAAGGTCATTAGAAGAAGAGCAAAGGTCAACAGGAAGAGCAATATTATGTTAAACATATCCAATATCGTGTGAGAGACCGTCAGCCTTGGCTCAGCTTCCTGTAACAAGTTGCAATACTGAAGAATTGCATTCTACTAAATATTTGGCAGGCAGTCTAAGTTACAAAATGTATTTGCTCTCCAGGCTTGCAGCTAAAGCGCTGTTGTATTTTAACCCTTGATCTCCAAACAGTTACAAAAAAACCAGATAATATTTACGGGTGTGTACAGACACTTACCTTATTTACGAGTGTGTACAGACACTTACCTTATTTGCGAGTATGTACAGACACTTACCTTATTTACGAGTGCGTACAGACATTTACCTTATTTACGAGTGTGTACAGACACTTACCTTATTTGCGAGTATGTACAGACACTTACCTTATTTACGAGTGTGTACAGACACTTACCTTATTTACGAGTGTGTACAGACACTTACCTCTGCTGACATTGACCTGTTTGTTCAATACCAAAGATACGTCTAGAAAAGGTGCAAGTACACTCTAATGAGCTCTCTACTAGTGCGCTAATGGTCTGGGTATATGCCAGGGTGGACTGGCCACTGTTTTGAGTTTATCAATGTTGTTTAGACATGGAGATGTCACTTCTGAAAACTATGGGTTACTATATTATAAAAGTATTTTTAGCTAAACCTTTTTAAAAATACCTAGTACAGCTATAGCTCTGCTGTTTCCTAAAGACTATGAGAGGGGGAAAGTGATTGGCAAGCTGCCAACATCTGTGCATCAACTTCCGACAGCCGTAAGAAATCGTTATAAAGTTTTATAACAGCTGAAGGAGATTATTGTGCCTAATCACGATGAATATGTAAATAATTTTTAAAATAATGTGATGTGTAAAACACTATAATAAAGTATATTTGTATATTTAAAATAGAGTGAATAATAATTTGGTTTTTAGAGAGCAACTCAAACAGAGTAGCGCACCAGTAACTTGATAACCCTTTTACTTTGGTGAAAAAAGGCTGCGATGCTTTTCCAAAAAGCTATCCAATAGCTACGCTTAGCCTGACGCATTTGCATGACCTTGTATAAGAGTTGCCACCCTTGTCACTACTCATTTTAAAGTAGAAGACAACTCAAGAATAAAAAGTAACTGCCAGGCCACTTATTTATTACACCATCTAACCTTTATAACTCACTACTATTATACCTATCAGAAATGACATGATGTAATTACCATGGAAGGGTATGGCAAACTAAGAATGTAACTAATTCACGATTTGATGCATTGTCTGGCTTACAAATGACTTTATGAGATTCACGGGATTACAGTTACTCAGTCTTGTGACTGTAACCAGTTTAGCTATCCATAATGCAATTACTAATATTATCAAATACTTGGTCAATCATCAGTAACAAAAAAGGGTATGATTTGAATGATGGGCTAGATGACTTCCTTCAGGTATATAGGCAATTTTTTATTACTTTTTGAGAAAACGATTGCATAATTAACTCAATGCCTACAATATTTAACCTCATGAGCATAGCATCAGTAATATAGCATATCTTCAGTATAAATAAAGGCTAGTGGTAAATATAGAAGCATTTCGTAAATAAACGAACACCAGAGTAAATGTTAGCTGATAGCTTCATTAGCTTGAAGTGGTTGGATATGCAGTGATATGGGAAGAAGTGATACGTGTAGAATTCATATTACTACATGTGTATAACCCCAGACATAAATTATCATGTCATAAATTTTATTAATATTATTTTTAATACTTTGCTGTTGCTTGGCTGCACCAGCTGAACAGAAAACCTAAAGGGTCGATAAGGTAAGATTGATTTGTACACTGACTGTTGGTCAAGCATAAGCTGTAAGACACCTCTTCGCAATGACAGCTTAACATAGTTGCTGTTCCTCAACATAACTGCTACAAGAAAAGTGACTGGAAAGAATATATTTGCCATGTTAACTGGATAGCTGAAAAACTTGGTTTGTTAGTCCAGCTAACTATATAACAACTCTGCAGCCAATTTGAGTCAGTTTGTTGAAAAACAATTTTATGTGGCTCAGCCTACAAATCTCATAAAAGCTAGCTAGCGGCGCAGTATGCATTCATCGCAAAATGTCTGCATTTAATATAATTTAAACTATTGTATCCTGCGGATTGGCACACAGAGCATCAACTTGGATGGTAGCAACAGAGGACTCTTTTTGCCCAACTTGTTCCATTGAAGAAGTATTGGTCAGGCAAGTATTACCCTCATTGATGATGCCCTGGCCACTTCTTTCTACATTTCTCTTTCCATCAATCAGTGATGCATAGACATGTGTATCTTGACTAAAGCCTGTTAGTTGAGAATAATGTCGTGTCAATGAATTATAAGCATCGTTTGCTCGCCCTTTCTTTTTGTCTTTCCCATAATTTCTTATCTTGTGTGAGGTTGACCAAATCTCTTTCTGGCTCTTAGCTTTCATAGCTGTTCTTCTATTTCTCTTTCTATTTTTCTCCTGTTCTTCAAGAACATCCTGTAACATGAATAATTGATGAAGCGTAAGTGGAGCATGTAAGACAAAACATACAAAGTTAGAATAGATTTTCAACACACATTCGGCACCTTCATTTATAAAAAAAGTGCTGAAATTTTGCTAAAGTATTTATAATCCTAATATCAGATGTCTATGAGTCTATGATAGTTATGAGTACGCATTTCTATAGTAAGGAGTGGCTGCTCCACCCGTGGTGCAATAAGCAATTGATACGAGTGAGATAGATTTTTACCTTTAATGTTCTACGCAGTCTCCAGTTGTTGTAAATCAGTAGACAGAGAAAAAACGTCATTACAAGAATAGCAAAGCTCAACAGAACGACTAACAGTATGTTAAACATATCCAACATCGTGTGAGAGACCGTTAGCCTTGACTCAGCTTCCTGTAACAAGTTGCAATACTTAAGAATTGCATTCTACTAAAGATTTGGCGGGCAGTCTAAGTTACAAAGTGTATTTGCTTTTCATTGAAGATTTCACTAAAAAATGCTAAATGAATACAAGATTGCATGTTATACAATGGGTCTGTTATAATAAGTACAGAGATGCTATCTCTTTGCTAGCCACCATCTATAGGATGTCCTCACCATTATTATTAAAGTCATAAAGAGGATCAGTAAAACTGCTCAGTCATAAGCTGACTCAGTCATTCAACAGGTACTTACTTGGTTAGACAGCATGTACTTACTAAGTTAAACAGCGTGTACTTACTCAGTTAGACGGCAAGTACTTACTCAGTTAGACAGCATGTACTTACTCAGTTAGACAGCGTGTACTTACTCAGTTAGACGGCATGTATTTACTCAGTTAGACGGCAAGTATGTACTCAGTTAAACAGCATGTACTTACTCAGTTAGATGGCATGTACTTACTCAGTTAGACGGCATGTACTTACTCAATTAGACGGCATGTACTTACTCAGTTAGACAGCATGTACTTACTCAGTTAGACAGTCAGTCAGTCAGTCAGTCAGTCAGTCAGTCAGTCAGTCAGTCAAACAGTGACTTTACAATGTGTACAGTTGCCAGCAGAGTTAATAGCTATTGGTCTAGGAATATTAAAAGATAGTGTATGTCCAAACTCACCTAAGGAATCCAGACAACAGCTATACTTAGTAAATAACTTACAAGCATGGAGTGTCTAATTTATCTTTATTTTGACAGCAATAAAACTCCAGCAGAGAAATATTACATCATCATTTACATAGACATTATCTTATATATAAATAGAACACATCATCACTGCCAAAGAATCAGAGTCTATGAAAGATCAGCCTTAAAACCTAATTTAAGAATTAAACAGATGAATACCGTAAAAATAGTAAAACAAACTACCGTAAATTTATAATTGGCTTTCAAATTTAGTAAGAGTTGCGTAAATGTTTCTTCCATTTTCTTTTGACAAACTTTGGATCTGCTCCGCTGTAGCTGCCAGCCTGACTTCATCATCATAGGAGAGGCCTGGTGTCGGTGGATTAACCAGTGCTTTATTGGCTATGGCTTTGTTGCTAAATTCATCATTTTTGCTCATGCGCTGTCATGCTTCATCTTGCCTCAATAGCGCTTCCTGTAATGTAACCTTGGCTATTAAATGGCGGCAAGTAAATGCAGATAAGAGCAAAAACATGCACATATATTTCATATCAAAACCCACAAAAAACACAGCCAGTCAGATTGGCTATCTTTTAAACAGTCATACAAACTCCATATAGAATATAAATGCCAGGTTCCACGTGTGACCTTAACAGCGTCTACATTGGCCATGTAACTATCAGGTGACTCTCAATGAAATACATAGAGGTATTTGTACAAGATAAGTTTACCATTCATCTTTACATAAATGTAAAGATGAATATGTACAAATAATTTTAGCTATTAACTAGTTCAATCTATTCTTTATGCAAAGTAGAATACTCTTGTAACACTCTTAAAACTGTCCAATATTTTTTACAGAGAATAAGCACACAATGCGACTCCTTAATCAAAGGCTTTCCTGCTATAAAATTAGATATTAGAATCTAGCTAGTTGTTAGTCCTCTATGTGGACATAGACTGTGATATATTATTGGTCATTATAGCATTCTTGCTCAACCACATAATAATACATATTTTATGTATAAGGACTCACAATCACGAGAGCATATTACTCGATAAGATGAGAAAGCGCTGGGTTATCATTACATAGAGTAGACGACTCTGTAAGGTTTGACAAATGAAAAACTTAAATATGACAGAGGTTCAATGGTTTATAGCACATATAACCTGCAATCTTATATGGTTTTATTAAAGAAACTCAAACACACTTGATATGTCCTGGATCTTGCGCCAGTCTAACCACAATCTAAACTGTTTACTGCTTGCAGTATTTTGATGATTTTCATTAGTTCTTTAACCAGGCATTCTTAATATGTGAAGTAGCATTATGAGCTTGATTTATTGAGAAACGACAAACAGAAAATTTTTTTTCAGTTGTTGTAAGCCTGGTTGGCGGATAGTAAACATACATGGCGGTGATGCCAAAGGTAGAGCCTCAGACTCTCACACAACTGATAGACCAAGTCTCCTACTACTAAAACTATTTATAGAGTCACATTCAACACACAGATCAGTTTCAATAAAACAAAGTTGCAAAAATATTGGATAAGAACTTAAAGAATAAAGTCACATTAAAAAAATCCCATTAAAAAAACCCAGGGCGCTGCCTTCAACGTTAATTGCATGTTCAAGTTTTGTCTAAAAAAAGCCATGAAAGGTGCAAAAAATAACCAAAATGACAGTCAATGAAAGTGTCAGAATATCCATAGACATGTTTTGTTCCAGCTAGCATTTTACAGAATAATGAATTGCCATCATGTCAAGAGTTTCTTTGTATTACAATCATTCATGGCTCTGATGTTACCCTGTAGTCAGACTCTACTCATGATAAACAATAGTTTGTTACAAGGAAATGAGTGAGATTTAAATAGTAATAATGATAACAATAATATGTACTAATGAGATATTAAAAATTCAAATAGGAATTGAGAAGATATGGATAGTACGAAGAACAGTTGTCTCCATAGGGTTGGAACACTGAGAGTTTTGATCAGATTGTTAAGTTACTAGGCACTTGCTTTGAAAGACTTGAATGTGATCAGCATATAAAAATTATTGCTGCCTGGTACGTGCGGTATCATCAACAAAGTTGTATCATTTCTTTAGAAAGGTTACTCTACGGCCAAATGCTAATATATCCAACTTTTAGCTGTGTTAAGAAACTAACATAATATTAATAATGATGATAACAATAGCAATAATAATAGAGACAGGGAGACAGAAAGATAGTGTTATGGTGAGAGAGAGAAAAAAAGAGAGAGATAGAAAGAAAGAGAGGTAGAAAGATAGGGTGAGAGAGAGAGGGATAGAAAGATTGGGAGAGAGATAGAAAGATAGGGAGGTAGAAAGATAGGAAGAGAGAGAGAGAGAGATAAAAAGATAGGGAGGTAGAAAGATAGGGAGAGAGAGAGAGAGAAAGCGAGATAGAAAGATAGGGAGGTAGAAAGATAGGGAGAGAGAGATAGAAAGATATGGAGGTAGAAAGATAGGGAGAGAGAGCGAGATAAAAAGATAGGGAGGTAGAAAGATAGGGAGAGAGAGATAGAAAGATCTGGAGGTAGAAAGATAGGGAGAGAGAGCGATAGAAAGATAGGGAGGTAGAAAGATAGGGAGAGAGAGAGATAGAAAGATAGGGAGGTAAAAGGATAGGGAGAGAGAGCGAGATAGAAAGATAGGGAGGTAGAAAGATAGGGAGAGAGATAGAAAGATCTGGAGGTAGAAAGATAGGGAGAGAGAGCGAGATAGAAAGATAGGGAGGTAGAAAGATAGGGAGAGAGAGCGAGATAGAAAGATCTGGAGGTAGAAAGATAGGGAGAGAGAGCGAGATAGAAAGATATGGAGGTAGAAAGATAGGGAGAGAGAGCGAGATAGAAAGATAGGGAGGTAGAAAGATAGGGAGAGATAGAGATAGAAAGATAGGAAGGTAGAAAGATAGGGAGAGCGAGATAGAAAGATCTGGAGGTAGAAAGATAGGGAGAGAGAGTGAGATAGAAAGATAGGAAGGTAGAAAGATAGGGAGAGACAGATAGAAAGATAGGGAGGTAGAAAGATAGGGAGAGAGAGAGCGATAGAAAGATAGGGAGGTAAAAGGATAGGGAGAGAGAGCGAGATAGAAAGATAGGGAGGTAGAAAGATAGGGAGAGAGAGCGAGATAGAAAGATAGGGAGGTAGAAAGATAGGGAGAGAGAGATAGAAAGATCTGGAGGTAGAAAGATAGGGAGAGAGAGCGATAGAGAGATAGGGAGGTAGAAAGATAGGGAGAGAGAGTGAGATAGAAAGATAGGAAGGTAGAAAGATAGGGAGAGAGACAGATAGAAAGATAGGGAGGTAGAAAGATAGGGAGAGAGAGAGCGATAGAAAGATAGGGAGGTAAAAGGATAGGGAGAGAGAGCGAGATAGAAAGATAGGGAGGTAGAAAGATAGGGAGAGAGAGAGAGAGATAGAAAGATATCGCGGTAGAAAGATAGGGAGAGAGAGCGAGATAGAAAGATAGGGAGGTAGAAAGATAGGGAGAGAGAGATAGAAAGATCTGGAGGTAGAAAGATAGGGAGAGAGAGCGATAGAGAGATAGGGAGGTAGAAAGATAGGGAGAGAGAGTGAGATAGAAAGATAGGAAGGTAGAAAGATAGGGAGAGAGACAGATAGAAAGATAGGGAGGTAGAAAGATAGGGAGAGAGAGAGCGATAGAAAGATAGGGAGGTAAAAGGATAGGGAGAGAGAGCGAGATAGAAAGATAGGGAGGTAGAAAGATAGGGAGAGAGAGAGAGAGAGAGATAGAAAGATATGGCGGTAGAAAGATAGGGAGAGAGAGCGAGATAGAAAGATAGGGAGGTAGAAAGATAGGGAGAGAGAGATAGAAAGATCTGGAGGTAGAAAGATAGGGAGAGAGAGCGATAGAGAGATAGGGAGGTAGAAAGATAGGGAGAGAGAGTGAGATAGAAAGATAGGAAGGTAGAAAGATAGGGAGAGAGATAGAAAGATAGGGAGGTAGAAAGATAGGGAGAGAGAGCGAGATAGAAAGATAGGGAGGTAGAAAGATAGGGAGAGAGAGATAGAAAGATCTGGAGGTAGAAAGATAGGGAGAGAGAGCGATAGAGAGATAGGGAGGTAGAAAGATAGGGAGAGAGAGCGAGATAGAAAGATAGGGAGGTAGAAAGATAGGGAGAGAGAGAGAAAGATAGGGAGGTAGAAAGATAGGGAGAGAGAGAGAGATAGAAAGATAGGGAGGTAGAAGGATAGGGAGAGAGAGAGAGATAGAAAGATAGGGAGGTAGAAAGATAGAGAGAGATAGAAAGATATGGAGGTAAAAGGATAGGGAGAGAGAGAGAGATAGAAAGATAGGGAGGTAGAAAGAGAGATAGAGAAAGAGAGGGAATAAGAAAAAGAAAGAGAGAGAGAGAGAGAGAGGGATGGAGAGAATGAGATGGAGAGACAAACTTCTATTTTTCTTTATAGTAGCAGAAGATGGGTGCCTTTTGTCTAGGATTTATATGCTACTATGGGATAAGTTTTAAAGCTAGAACTAGCAGCTCTCTAGAAGTCATAGATTAAGAACTATGTTGTCTTGGAACTGATAACTCTCTATTTAAATAAATAGTTTAATAACAGAAATTAGTGACTATAAATGGTGGGTTTAGGCTATATGTGTATTTTAGTCGATTTTTCTGACACTTGCTTTGCCTTCACAAACTAGTTTGTCTTTAGGCAACTCAAACATTTACGACAAAGTAACAAACACATTTGTTGATGGGCAATTATTTGCAACATAAATTGCATGCTTCTAGTCAGAAGTTACAAAAAAGAACTAACAAACTAACTAATGAAATAACAACTAACAACCGATAAATAACAACTAACAAAGATGATAAATTTGAACTGAGGCGTGTGGGACATAAAAGATTCAGACAGACCTAAACAGCTTATCATCTATGCTGTATAGAAGTGTGTTCAGCTGGCAGATGTGATCTGATCAATAGCTCTGATGTAAAACATATTACAGTCAATACATGAGAATATAAAAAAAGTAATTATTAAACTGACCAAATTGTTTTATTGATCCTAATGAAAAAAAATATTTTCAGTCTAAAATCTAGATGATAAATGTACACCGAAAGACTTTTACTTGAAAAATTTCAAAAGCTTTTTCAACTACAAATTATTTACCACTGTAAAGTAAATAAAAATCTGTGATCGAAAAGGTAGCCAGTCATAGTTATTAGGGAGAGAGACAGATAGAAAGATAGGGAGGTAGAAAGATAGGGAGAGAGAGAGCGATAGAAAGATAGGGAGGTAAAAGGATAGGGAGAGAGAGCGAGATAGAAAGATAGGGAGGTAGAAAGATAGGGAGAGAGAGAGAGAGATAGAAAGATATGGCGGTAGAAAGATAGGGAGAGAGAGCGAGATAGAAAGATAGGAGGTAGAAAGATAGGGAGAGAAAGTAATTATTAAACTGACCAAATTGTTTTATTGATCCTAATGAAAAAAAATATTTTCAGTCTAAAATCTAGATGATAAATGTACACCGAAAGATTTTTACTTGAAAAATTTCAAAAGCTTTTTCAACTACAAATTATTTACCACTGTAAAGTAAATAAAAATCTGTGATCGAAAAAGTAGCCAGTCATAGTTATTAGCAGTAATAAGGTTCTGAATTTATTATTTTTATTATCTAGTAACAAGTTCTTGCCATTCGGCAGCTGCACTCGCATAAAAAAACTTTAGAGGAATGTCTGCTTTTACACAGGAAATGGCTGTATTTGATCTTATCTTATTGCTAAGCTTTGAGTCTTTGTTTCGTTTTTACTAGTGCATCCTTGACCTTAGCTGGAGAGCTCTGGGTAAGGCATAAACCTCCACAAGTGCTGAAATCGATCGGTTCATTACCTTCCTTAAGTCTCGGTGGATCCCGGTTTTAATTTACTACAACTTCCTTCAAAGCCTCCTAAAATACACTACTACGTTGTAGCAAATTTATAAGAGGGCATATCATATATACCCTATTCATTTATACAATATTTATAATATATATAGTATATGTCAAATATATCTTACATAATTTATATATGATCTATATCCCATATATCATATATATCAAATATCCCCTATTAGTCCTTGACAAGATAGAAATGCTTGTCAGTTACAAGCACCTGCCTGCCTCTTTTCAGATAGCTATAACAATTACCTCTAACAACAAACTGTACCAACTTGTGATAAACAACTGAATGGTAAACTGGATACCTTTAAATGTCTGTGGAAGTCTACATTGCTCCAGTATGGTATCCATGTAGCATGCATTGTGAACACCAACACAGCCACTACAAACACTGCAGCTAGCGACAATATACATGCAGCTATGTAAGGCTCCACATTCTTTTACATAGATAATATGCCTCTGTAAAATAAAACATCACTATTAAGGTTTATACGATGTCTTAACTTTGCTATTATCAAAGCAGAAATTGTGATGCGAAAGCTATAATTCACCCGATAAAACAATTACCTTACAACACAATTAAATAAGAAATGTAACAATTGTACTAATTTTCTTGACAGCAGTTTTCAAAACTGGAATTAAAAATTTTTTTAAAATTCTTTACACTCTCATATTTAATATTTAAGGTGGCACATTTTTGTTCTATTCCTAAAGACTTGATCTTAAACTGTATTGAGACAGATCGGACGAGCTTTGCACAAACTTTAAGCCTAAAATGGGACTTTTCTAGTTTCGGAACTTTTGTTGCATTTATAATTGCATTTTGTTGCGTAGCGTTTGTATACAAAAGGTAAAACAGCTTATTACGCACTACTTACAGCCATGGCCTGGTGGTTTAAACATCTGACCTGCAAACAACAGGTTGGGGTTCAAATCTAGAAAAAGGCCACTGGTGATGACAAGAATGACATCCAACCTTAAATTGCTCTCTGCAACTGGGGATGTCTCTAGGTTCAGACATGTCCAGGTAAGATCATAGAGCCATCGTCTGTACAACAATAGCTCTTAAAACTTGCACAGCCCAATAAGCTCAGCAGACATCACACTCTATCTTCCAGGTATTGCTCACATAGAGACAACGACAGTGTAGCTACGTGTACAACTCACCTGCTAAGCAATGCCAATTTATCATGTCCAGATGTCAAGAACTATGTATGACTAGTCATCATCTTTCCTCCTTGTTTTTAATCTCTTTTTTATCTATGTTATGATATTCTTCTAAAATTTTGTTTTGTCATTCAAACAGCCAATCAAAGTTAACATGATGTCATCACAGCAAATCTTATACCAAGTTCTTGCCTAACAACTATTTATTACTGACCTTGACCTTTCTGATGAAATAAAGATTTGTACTTCAGCTCCCATTCATAAGATTAGAAAATCAAATGAAAACCGTCAACATTTTTTGTCTAGATAACTCCCTATACAGTTGCCTTTTAAGTTTCTCGTTGTTTTTATACTGATAGTAAAACATTTGCAATCCATACTGTGTGTGGCTTCTCACTACTTACAAATTACAGTCCTGTTTACTAATCCCTTTCTGAGTCCTTCTTATATCAACAGCTGTTAGCAAGTAGTTGTAATCTTTCAAGTAAACTTTGCAAGTAAACTTTCCAATTAAGTCCACTGGATTATTAAAAGGCTTTTGAGAAGTTTGAATACAGTTTGCTAAAATCAATCAATCTTTTCCCCCTGTCTAATCTTTACTAGGGAAAAATGTAGCGGCAATTTACAGCTCTTTATATAATCAACATTCGTTCAATAGTCCAGTCTATCAGTCTTATTTAACCTGTCATGCAGGGTATAAAGACAAAGACTACGAAGTTGTCTACTCATGCTTGCAAAGAATTCAAAGAAAATTTACAATCCAATGGCCGTGACAATATTATTGTTGTATAACTTAGAGAATAAATTCTAGTTAAACTCACAGAATTTATAAGAATATTATTCATGGAAAATATAGCATTGAATAAAATAATATATATATTTTATATATTAATGCTAGTGATTTTGGTCAGGTCCTCTATAAGAACGTCATAATTATCTTCAGAACTCTGTTCCCGTTCGTCACCTTCTTTCGTTATTTTTACTGTTTGCATCTCAAGGATAGCAGGCTTCTTGTTATCTCCCTCCATGTTAGCATAGACTTGTGGTCTTGGAACCATATACAGTGACCCTCAATCATCGACTTGCTCATATGCACTTCCATTCTCTATGTCTATTTCATCAGATTTTACTCCTGGGTTTGAAGACCCTGGCTCAAGTGTTGAGTAATTGTTGCCTCTTTCATTATTCGTCTCCCCTTTCTTGACTTGACCTCTCTTATCTTTCTCAACTGCTGTCTGCAGTCTCACAATCTCCTGAAAGAAGGAATATTTTTAGTTATCCTCACAGAAATTGCAGATTCTTTTCAACACTCTAGAGTTGGTAATTGCAAATTTGCTCATAGATTTCTAAAAACTCGGACAGTTTACTCAATTAAGACATTTTATACAATCAATGAAAAGCAGTTAGTGAAAACTTTGCTAGAAAATTCTTCTTGCAAAACGTTTTTAGCTGTTTATTTTGTTATTGAAAAGAGTCTCAGTTGAGTAAACTGTGCCTAGTCTAGTGTTTAGAAATCTATGAGGAAAGGTGACATGCTGTGTGGTATGTACAGCGGTATGTACGTCGGTATGTACGGCGGTATGTATGACGGTATGTACGGCGGTATGTACAGCGGTATGTACAGCGGTATGTATGACGGTATGTACAGTGGTATGTACAGCGGTGTGTACAGCGGTATGTACAGCGGTATGTACAGCGGTATGTACGGCGATATGTACAGCGGTATGTACAGCGGTATGTACAGCGGTATGTAGGGCGGTATGTACAGCGGTATGTACAGCGGTATGTACAGCGATATGTACGGCGGTATGTACAGCGGTATGTATGGCGGTATGTACAGCGGTATGTACAGTGGTATGTACAGCGGTATGTACGGCGGTAATTGTAATTGTTGTTACTGCTTAAAATAAACGCACCATTTGTTATTAATTTATAGCTTTTTAAGTATTTACTAGGTGAACTATAGCAATATACACATCAGTGGAAAGATAATGATGTTCTACGTGTGAATATTATTAAATACCATCTTGCATTTACCTCTCTAGCTTGGCTTTGGTGTAACATAGCGGTATCCGAACGTTATGACAAAAATCTAATCAAAACCAAGCACGTATGTATTTGTCGACAAAATTGGTAAATGTTAATATGGTTTTTAAACATACACGTATGTATACATGTAACTATATAAAAGTAAATTAGTAGCTTTTGGAGTAGTAGTAGCATCTCAATATTTAGTTGGTCAGCCCTATGTGCCAATCACAAGATAAGATAAAATGAAGTAAATAGATTATATAATTTTAAATACTTTTGGTGGCAGACAGAGTGTCCACAAAACTTTCTTCCCAAATATATAAAATACGTAGGGTCTGAGATGATAAAGAAAGTGAGTTTATGTCATAAATGGCAAGGGAAACGAAAATTGCTAGGTGGTCCCATAATTCCAATCTCATTGTATAAGAAATATTTTGCACTTTTACTATATAAATAGCTTTTAAACAAGTATGGAGCTGCTCTTACAAAGAGTGCCAGTCAAACTGCTTTCTACTAAAATATCTGCAGAGAGGTCTCATGCAAGTGTTAGTTGTTTTACCTACAAATCCTATTCTACAGCATTAACTTTAGACAGAATGTCTTATTTTGAGCAAATACCGTGATTAGCTCTTTGTATAAACAAATGGCTGCATGTATACATGTATATACGTTATTACTTTTATCGAAAAAAGTGTTCATTCATTAAAAGTGATGTAAATAAACATTTGACACAGAGCATGGAAACAAATGACCCAAAATGTTTGTATCACTCAGTAATGCAAAGCTTATCTGTTTCTTCATTAAATAAAAATTATGTAGAACCTTTTGAATTGACTTGAGAAGTTGGTAGCTCTTGAAGACAATCAAAGTTAGTGCAGCGACAGCGACCACCAGGCAGAATGAAACTATCAACGCCAGGCCTGATCTAACCGAGATAGCTGCTGTATCATCTCTCATTTCCATTCCTGCAAATCCATAAAGATTTTTGCGTAAATGGGTAATTTGCACCACAAATAGATTGTCTTCACTCCGACAGGCCCATGGTGAACATACGCACACTAGTATAAACATCAATTTAATGTTCATATTTTCATCTTCATGTTTGAAAATTTAAGCTACATGTACAATTTAATTTAAATTTAAAAATTTGAAAAAGGTCAATAAAAAAATGTCCAGTTCAAGTCAGATTTAAAAACAGCATTCTTGCAAATTTTCTGCATAGTGGTGATCATAATATGGAACTGCTTAAAAATAAACACACCATTTGTAATTAATTTATAATTTGTTTGTTAAATATTTATTAAAATTGCTTATGACAATGTGCGCATAAATAGAAAGCTAAGGATGTTCTGAACATGAATATTATTAAATATTAACTGATATTTGTATCTTTATCCCAACATAGCAGTATTTGCACATGACAAAATATCTATAAAACCCGAGTCGATATTTATGACAAAATGGGCTAAAGTTAACATGGCTTTTGAACATCTACACGTAACTATATGAAAGTAATATGGTGGTCTTTGAAGTATTTGTAGCGTCCTAATATATAATTGGCACTCTCTTGGTGTCAATTACAAGATAAGAGAAAATGGGTACCTAACTCATAGACTCTATTTGTTGAGAATATCCATGGTGGCAGACGGAGCGTTGCTAAAACTTGTTTCTCATATATGTATAATATGAATGATCTGAAATGATATAGAAAGTAAGTTTATGTCATAAATGACATAGAACAAAAAAATTACTAGGTGGTCAAATAATTACAACCACTACTGTATGTTCAAAAACATTGCTAAAATAGGCATGTGTTGTTCTATTCATACAATTCTTACATAATGCTATTTTTTTTCAATTAAGATTATATATTGTTTAATATCTTAAAGTTAAGAGAGCTTTAGGTTGAGCAGTGTATAAATATAAAAGAGATCACCCAATGCTAGCAAATCAAAACCATCACTTTGTTACTCTAAACTGAGCTTGTTATAATGGTTACAAAAATATAAAACTTTATTAACTTCTGTTACTCAGTATTATTTATATAAAATGTTCAGTTTAAAGTCTGTTTTTATATTATGATAACCTATAAATAATAATAAATAATAATAACCTATAATAACCTATAAAGAGTAAACTTACTCAGAGAGGCTTGTATCTGCATCTAGCAAAAGCCTAACGAAAGTGACACTAGCCACGAGTCAGTCAGTGTTTCTAGGAACTTTCCTTTATCTCTGTTTTGAGTTAAAATTCTAAGAAATCTACACCAAAGACTCCCAAGTGTGGTTGTTTGGACATACAGTAAAACAGGTGTATGAAATCTTATCATGCCAACGTCGAAGTGCTGGTTTTCACAATTATTCTAACAAATTTAATATGAAAATTTGAATTACAAAATTGAAATTTTAACAAATTTTAAATTTTAACAATTATTTATCAAACAACTCAAATAAACAACAATGTTGAAAATGATAAAACGCAAATGAAAAGCTGAAAATGTAAAGATAGATCAGTAAAGAATACAGTTGTACTTCACTGGAAGAATACAGTTGTACTTCACTGGAAGAATACAGTTGTACTTTACTGGAAGAATACAGTTGTACTTTACTGGAAGAATACAGTTGTACTTCACTGGAAGAATACAGTTGTACTTCACTGGAAGAATACAGTTGTACTTTACTGGAAGAATACAGTTGTACTTCACTGGAAGAATACAGTTGTACTTCACTGGAAGAATACAGTTGTACTTCACTGGAAGAATACAGTTGTACTTTACTGGAAGAATACAGTTGTACTTTACTGGAAGAATACAGTTGTACTTCACTGGAAGAATACAGTTGTACTTCACTGGAAGAATACAGTTGTACTTTACTGGAAGAATACAGTTGTACTTTACTGGAAGAATACAGTTGTACTTCACTGGAAGAATACAGTTGTACTTCACTGGAAGAATACAGTTGTACTTCACTGGAAGAATACAGTTGTACTTTACTGGAAGAATACAGTTGTACTTTACTGGAAGAATACAGTTGTACTTTACTGGAAGAATACAGTTGTACTTTTACTGGAAGAATAAAACTAAATACAGTAGTACAGTGTCGTGTATATAATAGGTTTAACTCTGCAATACAATAGTACAGGTGTCCCATGTATTTAATAGTCTGACTTCTTGTAGTGAACCGTTTAATTTTTAGTTTATTCTAATATAGGTATTTTACTTTATTGTTTCAATAATTTGTAGTAATTTCTAGACTAGGTTCATTATTAAAATTCTTTACAAAAAGAAAGTTTATTTTGTTAAAATATGTACTTAGTAAAATGACATATATTATTATATAGCATTCTGTACTAGTAACTTCTACTGACATTCATTCTCTACAACCGCTTATGTGTCTAGGATGGAGGACAAGCCAATCTGTAGGTAAGTATTTATATATTCCTACTACATAATGGCTAAAGTAACATATTTATTAATACACATTCAGCATGTGCCAAAGCGTAGTCACTTTTATCAATAAATGGTCAACTTGTATGTAAACTTCTTACTTGTCCTTGACTAGGTTTTTACTGCATGTACTTTAACAATTACAATACTGTATATTGCGCAATGATGTGCAGCTTCCTGTGTAAAAAAATGTAATTTCAGCAGCACAGAAGTATTTTCGAACTCAATTCAGATTAAAACCCAATGTGAAGACCAAGTCTAGAAAGAAAGTGAACGTTATGTCATAAGCTTAGAATTTAATTAAAAATGTAAGTGTTACTATCAAGTTAGTATGAAAATCTTCATGCGATTTACAACTCTGTAAAAAGACACGCTAAGCAAATGAGTCAATGAGTAACTGGATCCAGCATATAGCAACATACACTGTACTATCATTAAACTTCCATAAACCTAAATAAGTATCATGCAATGATGAAAGGAACATATATAGAGACCAGACCAGACTTTAGACTTGGAGTACTATGTGGCTAATTCAACCACTCCGTACAACAGTCGTTATACAACGACGGAAAAAAGCTGCATGAGATGCTATTTGATTGATTCCATCAGCAAGGGCTGATCTTATACGGTAATTCTCAGTATGATGATAATATCTGGCCTTAACCTCTTTACAAAGGTTCTAGGAGATGTCTCTGTGAACAGGGTTGAGAAGAACAACTAGCACCGGCTGCAGATCTACTGCATTCTAGTTATTTATATTTTTTTGCATAGGATGAAGTAATACGGATGTCATTCTCAAGAGGTTTTCTGCCACATGTAGCCTACCTCGGTGAATCAGTCAGACAATTCAGGTTGATTGTTAACAACCCGCAGTCCAAGCAGTTCCACCTTTTGGTACCACAGAGACAGACTGTTGAAATGTGAAGGACATATGAAGGTCAGAAGAAGCCAGCATATGCAAGCTTTACCAGACTGGCGGCGATGAAAAAGCAGCAACATGCTCATGTAGTATTTGTAGAGTAGGAAAGATGGCTAGGCAGTAGATGATGGAGTTACGAGTCGTAGAACATCTAGAATACCCCAAAGATAGTCAAGTGTTAGAGAGGGTATATAGGATAGGTAGGGTGGGACAGCGTAGGGTAAGGTGAGTTTAGGTAGGCTAAAATAAGTGGGATAGGAGGAGGCAAGAATGGGTAAGTTAGGGTGCATAGAGTAGAATTAGATAAGGTGAGGGAGAGTTGGGTATAATGGCATAAATAATATAGAATGGTCACACTAGCGGTGCCATAATTTATTGATGAAAAGGAAAAATATTTAAGACCAGAAAGAAGCCTACCAAGCCTACCTTGAGACCTAAGATATACAGGTGCATGTATATCTTAGGTCTCAAGATAAAAATGCCCCTATCACATCTCAAGTTAAATTTACCAATACTGTGTTCTAACATCTCAGAGAATGCTATGATTAGTCGAAGCCAACCAACTAAATACCAAATTAATACGAAACTGTATTTCCCATTTCAACAAAAGTGTCAACAATATCTTGCTCTTCGCTTGTGCAGTCAGCTCACAATTTCTTCATTTCTGTGACCTTCAAAGATTTACACCAGAATTAAATTCTCAAGTTAGTGCAATTTGTCAATAATTTTGCAGCAAGGAGATTAAAATGTTTTGATTTTGAGATATTGAAATCATTTGTTTGAAGCCTGCAGCATGAGCGTTATAGCCTGAGTTCATAACTATGAACATAGAAGCTAACTTAGAATCGACACTTTTTGAAACCGTATAAGAATTGTCCTTGCAACAGCTGCTTTGACAGAAGCATACGCTATAGACATCTCCGGAAAAGTAAAGAGTGCCATCTCTAGCTTTTAGCTCAAACGACTTGAGTGTAAGACAATTCTAATTACTAGGAAGCATACGAAAGGTCTGTTGACTAACATGTACAAGGTATGTCTGTTAACTAACATGTACAAGGTATGTCTGTTAACTAGCATGTACAAGGTATGTCTGTTGACTAACATGTACAAGGTATGTCTGTTAACTAGCATGTACAAGGTATGTCTGTTAACTAGCATGTACAAGGTATGTCTGTTGACTAGCATGTACAAGGTATGTCTGTTAACTAACATGTACAAGGTATGTCTGTTAACTAACATGTACAAGGTATGTCTGTTAACTAGCATGTACAAGGTATGTCTGTTGACTAGCATGTACAAGGTATGTCTGTTAACTAGCATGTACAAGGTATGTCTGTTGACTAGCATGTACAAGGTAGGTCTGTTGACTAGCATGTACAAGGTATGTCTGTTGACTAGCATGTACAAGGTATGTCTGTTGACTAGCATGTACAAGGTATGTCTGTTAACTAACATGTACAAGGTATGTCTGTTAACTAACATGTACAAGGTATGTCTGTTAACTAACATGTACAAGGTATGTCTGTTAACTAACATGTACAAGGTATGTCTGTTAACTAGCATATACAAGGTATGTCTGTTAACTACCATGTACAAGGTATGTCTGTTAACGAGCATATACAAAGTTGGTCTGTTAACTAACATGTACAAGGCATGCCTGTTAACTAGCATGTACAAGGTATGTCTGTTAACTACCATGTACAAAGTATGTCTATTAACTAGCATGTACAAGGTAGGTCTGTTAACTAGCATGTGCAAGGTAGGTCTGCAGTTAATGTCAATGTGATAGATATATAATTATGGTCATAGATACACATGTACATATATGGTTGGTGAATTAGCAATTATAAAGCAAGTTTTATAAGCTAACAAGTACAGTATTTGGCAGGTCTGATGTACAGAGAGTATATGACAGGTCTGTTAACTCGAAAGCATGGAGAAAGCACGGAGAGATTAACTCGTAACCCTTTATGGATGATGAAGAAAGGTGAGAAGACAACTTCTACATTGTTGGGCATCCTGCTCATTTCAAGTGCACATCATTACAGTATATGTTGAAGTCATTAGGCAAAGCAAAATATTTTTGTCTTGCTGAGAAAATTGTAGTATTTTTATAGCTGAAGTAATTCGCGCAGCATTTATGGCTGCTTGATGGGTACGTGAAGGCTATTTAGGTTACTCAGATCACTTCCATGACCTTTATGAAGTGTTTGTGCACCGCCAATTACATTCTTTCCCTAATCATCTATTGTTGCTCAACTAAGACTAAAAACTTTGAAGATGACTCCCCAATTTCCAACTTTCATTAATCGAGGTAATATTGTGTGAAAATCAAGTGATATTATATTGATTTTAAACAAAAGTTCGTAATAATTAAAACTTTCCTAATATAAGCATCGAGTGGAAGCTGTGTATCTGTATCATTATTCTAGGGCAGTCTAATGAATATTCCAAAAATATGATCTGACATTCTCCGAGGGGTGGAGAGCTACTTGTATACAACTAATGATCATAGTAATTAGTTGAGGACTGCCAAAGTACTAAGTACATTAGTAACGATACTGCGCATGCGGTCGAGATAGCACGACTCCTTTAGACTAAGCTGTGACGCCAACTCGCAAATAAAATAATGTGTGCAAATCCCTGCTGTCCTACTTCACCAGCACTTTGAGCAAAGAAATTCTTTAAAAATATTAGAAGAAAATAACATAATATAAAATCTCCTATAAACTACTTTGAAGGAAAATAAACCAATTGATAATCATGCAGGAGTTTCTGATACTTTTAGCAATATCTCTTCTTCTCTACCATTTTCTAAATCTGGAGAAGCTTCAACGACCATCTCCAAGGAAATACTGTTATTATTAGAAAGTCCAGCACTTGAAGCATTCTCTGGTAGGTGCAATGTGGCACCTTGAGGAGGCACTGCGCTTTTGCTGGGTGATACAACAGACTTTACTGGATCCTCTGAAGAATGAGAGGTCACCTCGAGGAGCCTCTGATGAAGAGGAGTATGTGAGGTTTGTTGGGAAAGATTGTCATAATGACTAGCGGGAGTGGAGGGCATGGACAACACTTGCTCCTCCACCTCTACATATGCCGGCGGAGGCGGACAAAGAAAATCTTCACTTAGCTCTACGTCTTTTTTGACCTTGGCATTCGTTGGCTCCCCAGATGCTTTTATAGTTTTCTTGTCTTTCATTTTACTCTCAAGATTTACCTTTTTAACTTTTTTAGAAGATCCTTTGCTGTGGACAGAAACTATTGGGGGTTTATCTGTTTTACACATAGGCCTATTATGTTTTGCCAAGTTTGTTTCTTGTTCGTATTCAATGACATCAGAAGAAGCTGGTTGGTCTATCTGGACTCTTATAACGGGCTTGTTGTCTGGCAAACCTTCAGCCGTTTGGATCACAGTCGAATGTGTTGCGCCTGCATTAAGTTTCGCATTTTTGCTGTTTCCAGCGATTCCGATCTTGCGGCCAATCCAAGCGATCTTCTGTAGAATATCAGCCTGCATCAGGTCGATGCACATGCCGACCAACGCCAACCCAAGAAATACGTAGATTGTGCAGAGTACTAGGCGTTCTGTGCTACTCTTATCTGTTGTATTTTGCTGAATCATACCTGGCACGTAGTCTCCAAAACCTATTGTGGTCAGAGTGACAAAACAGAAGTAAGCTCCTTCCATATAGTTCCAGCCATCCCAGAGAGCGAATAACAATGCCCCAGAAAAGATATAGATGGCCATGACTACTAGGCATAAGTACACTGGAACCGTAACATCGTCTTTCAGACTGAGAGAAAACTGCTTTTTTACGTTTTGCAGCCATATTTGTCCTTTAGTGATAGTGAAACTATATTTCCGACTAGGCCTGTTCACTCCCGAGTTGGGGTCATTGCTCATTATCAGTGTTTGGCCATTTTCAGCGGCATCTACGCCGCCATTTTGGTTGGGACGACGAGTCATCTTGCTCGCTGCCTTTCTCCTTTTGCATGAAAGACAAAAAATGCAGCATACTCCGCAGCAGCAGGTGTGGTACAAGATTCGAAAGACTCGAGCAAAGAACTTGCCGAGGTTTGCTACACACATTAGGGTCAGAGGCAATCCAAAGACGCAATAAACAATGGTACAAGCCATTCCCGTACTGGTTTTTGGCGTCACGTGTCCATATCCTAAAAACAGAACAACCGTGCAATGACAAGATTTAACTGGTGAAAAAGCATTCACATGAACGAGATGCTTCTTTGTTTTAAATAACTGCAGGTTTCAGGAAAGAAATCGGTATTTCATCAAATTGAAACATGCTCATGACAAACCATATCGTGAATGGATTACTCTGTATCCTTTGTAAAACCTTTTAGTATGGTTTTCTTACATTTCTCACAAGACTGGCTTTACCAAACTAGCTGAGTGTGCAGGCAGTGCACTCTGAGATATACAGTACTTTCTCTAAAGAGCTACATTGATGGTAAGTTTCTGAGATATACAGTACTTCCTCTAAAGAGATACATTGATAGTAAGTGCTGATTGTAATACCTGATGGTGGTTTCTGTTCATACAAATTGAAAAGACGGGTGGCATTCTCTTAGTTTGTTTATGTTACGAATGAAGTATTGGTTTTTGCATACTGATTATTTGTGAAAAATGTGTGAATTCACAACCATTTTATAAAACCGTGCTTTTCCAATCACCACAATAAGTGTAATCTGTGTACATAATTAAAATTGCTACTGTAGTGGGTGAGATACTGTAGTAAATAATACCATAAAAGCATTTTAAAGAGAGGCTGACTGTTATCATTAATTAGGGGTAAGTCTGTCATACCTACTGTGTCTGAGCCAATTAAGCATTACATAGGATTACGCGAACAGAATTGATGCAAGTGAGACATCTTCCTGAGATGAGTTTTAAGGTAAAATGGTTGCAAGTGGAATGGCTGTAGGTGAAATGGCTGTAGGTGAAATGGCTGTAGGTGAAATGGCTGTAGGTGAAATGGCTGTAGGTGAAATGGCTATAGGTAAATTGGCTGTTGGCGAGATGGTTGCAAGTGATAATGCTACAGACTACACCCCTACAGGTAGAGCGGATAAAACAGCTACAAGCTATGATGGTATGATGGTATGACTAATGATGTGTGAGGATTATAATGTTATATTCAGAGCAATAATTTCACTGAATCACTGAGATTATAGAGCTTGACATTTTCCTCTTAGAGTTGATGATTAACATTCAAGGCTATAATCCGGCGGTGAGTATCTGCTGCCGCTGTCAGCGCCCTTACATTTAGCAAAAGAAATATTTACTGTTAATGGCCGATGAGAGTATTTGCTCTTTTCTTCAAGTATTTGCTGAGGTGTGGGAGGCAGCACTCTAGCGGAGGTAATGCTGGCAGGCGTGGGCGCCACAGACAGTCACTTTCGTCTTATAAAATTATAAGAGGGTATTTGCAAAATTGATTTAACCTCTATGACTAGCTTTGCATTTACAAAAACCTAGTATCAAAGGCTAAGCCCGCTGTCGTAAGAAAGTCGTACTAGCCTTGTAGTTGGTGTTGTTCTAGCTTACATCGCAAGGAACATTGTTTACAAGCTTACATCGAACTACATCGCAATACGACTTTATAGGGATACGAATATGCAGAAGAATAACAATTTACCGTTTATTTGCCCTAAATCCATGTCTAGGAAGGAATAAATATAATAGTTGATGCACGAATAGCAGTTAAAGATAAACTTATATTTCTAACATTTGTGATTGTTTTTGATGTGTGAGGTGATCTTACTGCCAGGATGTTTTAAGATTAAAATCGACAAGAATTGATTAAGGTTCAAATGCTCGGGAGAAAAATACAAATGAATGATGTCACTAGTTGTTATCGTTGCGATGATTGAAATTGTTTACAGCGTTCAAGTTGCAGGAATTATGCGTCTCATTCTGCCAGTCTCTTTGCAATTGACAGTAGATGTCATAATCGCACTATCGCTTGATCTGAGTCTATTAATCTTGAAACATCCTGGCAGTCAGATCATCCCAAGCATGAAAATCAATCGCAAATGATAGAAAAATGTCGATACTTTCTGATAATAATTACTATAACTTTGTGTAAGTTTAAAGATTTAAAATGAACAAAATATTAGTAGATTTTATCAGAAAGTATCGAAAGTATTGATATTTCTCACTTGAGATGGTCGATCTTTAATCTTTAGGGTTTAGGTTATGAGTCAAACCTTGACACAAAGGTAAGGCGTACCCAAATTTTAGACATATATCAAAGCCATCACATGTTATATGAATATTGTATTCTGCTCCATTCTTTCGACAGCTCAGAAAATTAATGAAAAACACTTCAAGTTATTATATATTAAAACAGACGATTATACTAAACTATGCAAAAACTAATGCAAAAAAATGATATAAAACTGCATTAATAAAGTTATAATATTCAATAAAGGTATTTTTTGCTACTTTAAGGTAGAAAATGATGATAGAAGTGTTAAGAGGAAAAGGGCAGGATAGCAGAGGTGACGGAGATAAAGGGGCACCAAAGACACGTGTCATAAATTACTGTAAGTTGAATAGGCTGAGTATAACCTGACCCGGTAGATATTTCCTTATTATTTTTAGACCTGTTTATGCTTAATGGCTAATATTTGTTAGTCTCTTCTTTATCAATTATAAAACTGCAGTGCTTTGAGATTATTGAGACTCACACGTGAAAAACAATTTCAGATTTTCAGTAAAATGTCAAATTTTACGCCAAAAGACTCTCAAGTTATGTTGATTGTAAGTCAGCGTTAGACTGAATTACTATTATTATTATCAACTACTAGTACACTGGGAGTCTAGTGTGCTGCGAGAGAGTTGCATTACATAAGCACAGAGAATAACTATCTCCACGATTATTCCAAACAGCTAAACAGTGGTTGATTAGCGCTAGTGTTAGCATACCAAGCTGCAAGTTGAGGGTTTGAATCCCGCATGATGCAAATATTTTTCCAACATCCAACAATAGCTTTGGACATACGGACAGAATGGTAGTTCTTATTTTTAAATGCTAATAAAACAAAACTAAATTTTCGAGTACACAGGAAGGCAGCTCCAGGAATCGGCTAAAGTAATATTTATTCGACTTTGAGCTTCAAATGATTTATGGCCCCTCCACTACTAATGTGACACACGGACCCCTACAGTACGATAGAGAGAAGGCAGCTGATGATGCTACGCTGGACATACCTATGGTCGTTATTGCGGTGACCGCGTAGAGCAGTGCGCCAGCAAAGTTCCATTTTGTGTGAATTTCGTCTCCTACCTTTCCTCCATCCCATTCCATGAGCGGCTTGGAACCAGTGACCACTCTATAGATATCCCTCTGTGCAACACAATAGAACAGAATGCAGCTGCAATTGGTCAGCCTAAAATGGGTCAGCTATTTATTGATGCGTATATTTGCTAACTTCATGACAGCAAAGTATTAATTATTCATCTAGGTGTAGGGGTCTAGTATCTCAGACTTGAACACATTCTCTGTACTGGTGCCTTCTCTCTGCACCCATCTTAAACCAGCATTCATAGCTATAGTACCTCAGTCATAGACACATTCTTTCAACGGGTGCCTTTTCTGTGCACCCTTCAGAGGTTCAGTGAATTCTTTTACTCATGAAAACCATCTAAACTTAATTGCAACAAGTTTGTTCTATATATTTCTCAACACAGTTCAAGTGTATATAAAACCTTGAAAATAAGAAAATAGCAGGTCAACCCTAGTGTGATACAAAATGTTTCTATCGCCAAGTATACCGTAAAACTTCTATTTGAATGCCACCTCTATTGACAGCGCCACCCTTAAAGCGCTACCCTTTAATTGAACGGCACCTACATTTGACCGCCACTTTAACATTCTTTAATTTCTATGAATCCATAATAATAAGTGATCAGTGCAAAAGTGTCCACAAAATCATACTAATAATGATCCGGTTACATTCATAACAATTAATTCTGTCGTTGTTTCTGTTCATATCCAAGTCCGTTTTCCCAAAACTTTTTGGTTTTTTTGTTCAAACTTTGAAAGAAACACCATATAAATAATTAAAAACTTTATCAGGCTAATATTAGTTCCTTGTTCGATGCGGTCTTGATACTTCGACGTATATGAAAAAAGGTTTACATTTACGATGATATATGAACGATTAGTTTTAGGTAAAATTGGTGCATAGCGCCAATCCAGATAAGTTTTTCATTATTTGTGCGAAACGTAACGTGTAAAAGTTTTGCCCTGCTAGAAATTGTTTGAATGCTAATATTGACTAGCTCAGCAGTGCAGAAGAAGAATTGAGGTCAGAAGGCATTGCGGAAGGTATTGAACAGCCAGTAGAAGATGTTCGTTCTATTGAATGCAACAATCAGAACGCAAATGATGCAAATATTTTTGTTTCGAAATTGTTAATTTTTGTCTCTGCATGTGTTCTAAGTATGGTTATAAGTATTATAAGTATGGTTCAATTATGTGCCTTGTTCTTGAATATATCTTTGTAGCATTTGATAGATTATTTTTATAAAACTTAAAAACTTGCAGATTTATATCATATTATTTGATAGCATACTTGTGGTAATCTGATCTCAGCTTACAATGGATCAATGCTCATCACTCCACTTCTATTGCGCATAAAAAGCAAGTTTTGACTGCAAACTGTAGCAAACATATCAATGAGTGCAATGAGCTTTTATGCAACATTATTAAATATAGATATAAATTGAAAATATGCCTTCAAATTTAGAAGGAAATAAAAAATTGAAAGCTGCAACAATTGCAAAGCACGCCGCAGGCTATAATATCATTGCAGATCAATTGACAACAAGAGATATCAACTGGTAAAGATACTTCTCGGCTTACTAATCTGTGTTTATTTAGATATCTTTGACAAGTCCGTGGTAAGTTATAGGAGATTCATTGCACCCAAAGGAATTGATGTTGCTAAATTTAGCTTCCAAAAATGCTGATGCGCTATTTGAAAAATACAACGCCAGCCTCTATTTGAACACACCTCCATTTGATCGCCACTTTAGAGAAAAGGTTGAAAAGTAGCCCGACATGGCGTTCAAATAGAAGTTCTACGGTACGTGTATATTTATACGCCAGCATATACATGCTAGCGTATAAATTTACATACAGATATGTGCATGTACATATCTGGATATAAACGCATATGCCTTTGTGTAAATTTATATGGAGACATTTATACGTGAATACCTGTATGTACATTTAAATACAAAAATGTATGAATCCGTAAGAATATCTAGTATAGGCATGTACATGAACATATCTGTATGTAAACCTACATTCAGGCTATGGTTTCCTATGTATGTACCTCAAGGTACATACATAGGAAAGCATAGCTAGCCTTTAAAAGAGTTGGACAACCACATATAATTGACATCAGAATCTTGATATACTTCTACCAAAGCCTCTCTATAATTCCATCTTTACGCCAGACCTAACCATAGAGATCTGCAGTGGCTTGAACTCCTAGTTTTAGTACAAAAATCACATGTTGGTGCTCAATAGAATCCGAGCCATTGCTGTACAAGTATAGATTAACCCCATCAATGAACTGGAGAGATCCGAGAGCTACGAAGACCCTTTAATATGCAAATGCTATAGAGATTATTGAGAACTGACCAAGTATTACGAAGAAAGGCAAAGGAGAAACTTTTTGTTGGTTGATACTGGATTGATTTTTACAGCGAAAATAGCGGAACCTACGACGAGTTTGAGCTCTCCCATATCTGTATGACCGGTGTAGTAATTTAATAGTTCTGTACCTTTTACACCTAACTCACTGAAAGTTATGCTGGCCTTGGGTTAGACTGCTGGCATTTAAAAGAAACTATGTTTTACATCCAGGAGTGACCACATATAAACACTCAGCGATATAACTCCTATAACACGCTTATGCAATTGTGTTAGGACAAAACCATCAATGTTTGCCTTTCAAACTTCAAAAGCAACAAACGAGGTGACGGGAAGGAAGAGATCAGACAAGCAACCGGTATCTCATTGTCATCTGTTGACCATCCTATCTGCTTGCGTTGAAAGACCAATTTATCGATTTTTCAAAATATGCCGTAACAAGTCTTGAAAATGCTTGTAATGGCCCGTCAATTAGAAATATAGGAGTCTGCGAGTAAAACCTTCTCATCAGCAGTCCCTGGAGCATTCTTAGTACTCGATAGACTCCTAGTTCATCACAACAACAGAAAGATAAAACAAACCAGCTCGATCCAAATCTATAGAGGAATATCCGAATTGATACGGAGTGTATTGCACCCGCAGGACTAATATATCCCCTATGATGCCTTACTAGCAAACCAACAACCCGCGACTAGCTTTGTAAACTATTACCGCTAATTGCTTTATGACTGCAGCTGTGTATACTTGACAATGTGCCAGCCACTCTCCTGGTATTTGCGAAACTTCGATGTATAAAAGACACGAAATCACATAAAACTCTGGGGCTTCTTTAAACAGTTCAGGAAATAATGACTTATATGAGTGAGGATGGGTGAAAACTGGCTGATCTGAAGAAATAAAACACTCTGTTATCTCCTTACGCAATTAAATATTACAAACATCTTTCATTAAGTCAATCAGGCAAAGAGATAGACACGTCTTGGGTTGTAGATATTACAAAGCATTTCCTCAGCTCTAGGCTAGCCTAACAGTAAATGAGTGCCACTTAGTGAATCAAGAAAGGCTGCAATCACAGAAAACTATCTTCTCTTTCGTTATGTAACTTTACCTCATCTTTTATCTTATGTAAATAATTTATAACTTTGCCGGCTGCCAAACAGAGAGTTACATACTTAATGATACAATGGGAGAGAATGATTTTACTCAAAAGCTGGCAGCAACGAGCAACAGGTAGAGTTTCAAATTTTGTGTGTGAAATAAAATAATTTGCTAATCGTAATATATCTACTCGCAGAATTAAATTTAAACACACACAATAAAAACTAGTTAATTTAATTAATGTAAAAAAATTAACAATTAACTAAGCTGTCAACAACTTTTAAAAAACAATTTCATATTAAAATGTCAGTCTGGCATAAAAGAATATGCAAAACCACTAGCGATCACCACATAGGAAAGTTAGAAAAACTTTCCTCCAGTAGGTCATACGCAGGTATGTAATTGTATACTAGGTAGGCGTGTAAACGCTTGCTTGTTGTCCTAACATGTAAACTGTTATACATACACATACAAGCTACAGGCCTGAGCACTTAACACTTAACATGCTGAGTGATGAGCCACTCGTCTGTTCACATATCTTAGCTAAAGGTTCATAGAATACAGATGGACCTTATAATATGGATGTTTAAATTTGCAAAGAGAAATGAGAGAGTAAACAAACACGCATCTGCAGACGCCATGTCTCATTATTAACACTCCTTATGCACTAGTCTGAGGCCCTCAGCGTACATACTACCATAGATATACTCATTATCAACACATCACATTCACTAATCTGAGGTGGTCAGCGTACATACTACCATAGATATACTCATTATCAACACATCGCATTCACTAGTCTGAGGCCCTGATGGCAACAGTTTCTGATGTGACTAACTATTAAAGCATCTATTCTTTAAAAAGGTTGTCTTTCCACTTTGTAATTGAAAGTGACCAACTCACGAAACAAATACCCAGATATCATGCTGTCTGTCTATTTCTTTAAACAAAAGTTCCAATTTTATATACTTGGCATCTTCATTTAAAAAAAATTATTAGTTTTTTTACCTATGCTACCGACACCGAATGACTAATCCTTCTTTATATTATTTATTCATCCACTCTCCATTTTGGTAATCTTCGCCATCACTAATTCCAAAGCTGTTTTGTTTATTACCAGTGATAAGTTTTTCTGTTATTCACAGACCGCTTGAAACCTATTCGTGTCTACAAGTCCCTTTTTGTTTTCTATGACCTCTGACCTAGAGTGACTAAAGACCGAGATGCATGCAATTATGTTACGTACAAACCTGATATCTGGTGAAGACAATGTGCGCCTCAGCGGTCCAGTTCTCTGGATAGAGGATGTTCAACCTGCGGGTGGTTTCCCAGAGCTGCATCACAGTCTGGTCAGTTATGTTCTGTACGTCTGCTCTACCAGCCTCAATGCTCTGATGCTCGTACGTCTCTTCTATTGCGCGGAAGAGAAAACCACCGGCTACCGAGTACGCGGCCACCATTATTACTAGCCCAACAGTAGAGAATAGGAATGCAGCAAATGACTTGCAGCAGACATTGCACTTGTCTCTCGTGCATCTCGGCTCCCTCACCTCCCCTTCAGCTCTTTACCATACAAAAATAAACACGCAGATATCAATTTCTCTTCATATTTTTAAAATGATTTTAATAAGTTTTTTAAATATTTATCCAAAATAACAAATGGGAGAAACATTTATAACAAACAGTAAGACAGCTGCTTAGCACGATAACTCAAGCTAATTGTGCAGTTTTGAAATTTATTTTAAATGTGTTGCCTGCGTATGAACCATCTACATATAGAGGGCACAGATAAATGCATCACCACAAACCATAAAAACTACTTGTAAATATTACTCCAAAGCTATTTGAGTTATGTACAGCTTTACAGACAGCAGGTACGAAAGTATTACTACTTTACGGGAGTGGCCATAAAGTGGTTACATATATTTTACATGAAATGAATTCGTAGCTCAGTTCCCAGGTTTCCACCAGCTTTAGTTAACTATACACAATCAACTAGATTGTTCTGTGCAGATTCCTATACCTGAAAGCTTTCATTCTTATTTTTTCATAAAATATATGTACACAGATCTCAGCTAAAACTATGTTCGCCATGACAAAATAATACAACATTTTACTAATATAATTGCAATAAACAATAAAACATTAAATGATAATACTGATATAAATAAAATACCTCTTTTTCTGTCTTTTTGTCCGCATCACAGTTATATGAACTGATGTTAAAATGCTGCCAGTAGTCTGCCAGCATCAATTGCTAATTACATCACACAATTATAATTACCTCCACACGTGTGAGCAGTTCTTTAGGCAACCAGATATTGATCCCTCTACCTCTTGCTTGATGCATTAGACCTTATCACGCGTGTACTAAAAAAACTTGGTCATGTGACCGGCTAGACAAGGTCATGTGATTTGCTTACCCTTCTCCTAATTGTAACTCATGTTTTCTCTGGGCATCATGAACTCTGCGTGATCGGAATCTCTGGATGCCATAAGCCTGCCTGAATAAAACAAGATTTACATGCATCCCCTTTCTTTAGTCATAATCAGTATCAGAAATGAGATGCAACTCAAAAATGATAAGAGATGACAAATCCAACTTATAGGGACAACAATTTGGAACTGTTTCGTGCAACATCTAATAGCAGACATTTTGCCAAAAAGTGTTTTGGTAAACCTAGAATAATTTTATGCCAGCCTTAGAAATATCTCAAGTCATTCAATAGGCAAGCATACCGACTTTTCTCTAAAACCACCAAGAATAAAATACTGTGTAAACAGTTCATAAATACATGTATATTCCTCTAATCATATGGTGACTCAACAGAAATGACTCAATAGGTCTGTTCTACTAATCTCATCGCAGGGATATCAACATCACCTTTGAAAGTCACATTATGTCTATGGCAACTCTAACTTGTTGAAAAGTGGGACTATTTTTACTGACAATTAAATTAATGCTGTATTATCATGTTCTTTCTTTTAAAGATGGACTTGCACAGAATTTAGTAGATTAGGCTATATCAGAAAGTATCGGTATTTTTCTATCATTTGCGATTGTTTTTGATGTTTGAGGTGATCTGACTACCCAGGATTTTTAAAGATTAATGTCGACAAAACTTCATCGCGGTTAAAACTCTAAAATTCAGTGAATATGCAATTATGATGTCTACAACTCAAAGGGACTGACTAAATAGAGAAGCGGAACGCTGAAACTTTGAATGCAGTAGCCGATATTGACAATAGCAGCGATAGCAACAAGTGGTGTCATTTGGCACATACTGTGCTTTTGAATGTTTTAAACGAGATCAAGTTTTGTCAATTTTAATCTTAAAACATCCTGGCAGCCAGATTACTGCAAACATAAAAAAAATCTCAAATGATAGAAAAATACCGATACTTTCTGATAAAATTTCCTAAAATTTGAAGCAAGTTTATCTGTAACATTTGTGTCGTTCATCATAGATAAGCTCCACAGTGAGGAGCTGTATGGATAATAAACTGCTGAGTGGTTCTGTGATTTGATATACATTTTATGCTATCCATGGCAAAGTTAAACAATACATGTACTGTGCTTCATATTCTGACAATGCTCAAAATTGTTTTCGAGTTCCTGTAAAAATGACAAAAATGATGTCAGAGCTAGGTTTCAGATAAAGCTAAACTGCGGCAGCACCATTTGACCTCAACTGCGTGACTTGTTAGGTAGAGCTGCCGTACAACAACTAGTTTTAAATCATTATATTTGATGTCTTCTTTCGCAAAAATAAAAGAGTAATTGGCAAGGTCGAAGCTCTATCATGAACTGTTGGTAACTCTGCACTCACTGTTGTACCCTCACACATGACAAACATCTATATAAGCACCTGCAATCACTATCTAACCGATACATTCATCAGTGACAATATTTTGAACTCTTATCTACATGCTGTGTGACTGTCACCGACAGGTGCTTGCTTGAATCAAATGGTAAAATTCCAAATACTTGACCTTCCATCATCTTATGTTAGTAGGTACACTGACTATTTTGACTACAAATAACTGATGAGGAAGGTCATTGAAAGTACGTCTACAATGACTAATCTTAGACCTACCTGAGTTTATTTAACTGTGAGATGTGACTGGAGTTGACAGAAGAATAAATGAGAAAACATGATCAGCTGATACGGCTGGAATAAAATTTCACAACGACTCCTATAGTGCTACGATTGCTTCTACCTAATGCATGCTCGCTCACCTCATACCAAACAAGAAACCAGCAAAAAAAATACCTTGGCAGCCCATCCTCACTCACTCACTAGCAGGAAATTAATTTTTAATGCTTTGTTTTTAGTATGGTGAGAGATTACTGTACGACAAGCAAAAACGTTTTAGAATATGGTTTCAGCAACTACCCTTAAATCTAGACAATTTTAAAACTCTAACAAACTTACATTATCCAATCTCTCCCTTACTCCGAAATATTTTAACAAGTCACTAGGTAGTCTCTCAGAGCCCTTTGCAATAGTAACTCATACACTGTGACTGGATGATACATGGATTATGTATTCCTGAGTGGATGCTTACCGTATTAAACTCTCTTGACAGGTATAACACATTGATTAACTAACAGATCCCCTCCACTTGACTAAAGTATCAATCGTTGAGATAGAAAAATCAGATTCCGCTAGTTTCTTAGAGACCGAAATTGCCTCATGGGACTAGGAGTAGCGCTGCTTGAAAGTGAAAGCCCTCATCTGAACGCTGACTAGTCATTTACAACAGTATCAAAGCGAGCAGTGCAACAACTTTGGCACTGATGAGTTTGACTGCTTTACAAGTACTTCCGTTACTTGCCAATGCAATTCACGCATTACCACCTCCTGTGTCACCTTCATTTATTCCTTTAGGAGTAACTATCCATTCATATTCTTTAGCGCCTAGAGACCAGTTGATATCCTTTTATCTACCTCACAGGTCTGATATCTCAATCAGTTTGTAGCCTTTGGCCTCACTTACCATCCATCCTAATATGCTGAGGGTGGTGGGCCAGCGTATTTCATTCGTACAAAAAGTTCAGTTTTTTGTGGGACCTAATAGTACGTTATGTAAGTGTAGAACCAGTGTTTCCTACACTTGTCTAATTATCACTTTAATTTATATCACTACTTGTCTGTACGCAAAATAATTTTGTGAGTTATCTTTGCATTGATAAGATAACTACCAGGCATTTTAAGAAGCCAGCTTTAGCTAGCCGGTTTCTAGCTAAAGCTCTAGCCAGCTTTAGCTAGAAACATGTAGCCGATTTTTATGTTTTTCCCATCGAATTCATGTTTAGGCCTTCAGAATTTTTTAATGATTTTAGCTTATTGTCTGTGGCGACTACAGAGCCACCCTAATGTTTTATGAACAGTATTACAACAACCTTATTAGCCCAACAACGATTCTTATTAGGAATAATAAGAATCGTTTTCCAATACCTAATACACGAGGTTTACCATATCATGCTTCTAACACAAGGATGAGGCACTTGACATAGCGATAAACTATTTGCCAGCATGGCTCATCTAACAGCCAGGTAAGATACATTTACGCCCTACCTGCAGTTGTAAGACATGAGAACAGTCGGAAATGATCTAACAAAAGGCCACTGCATTGTGTACTACCCTAGGACACTTATGTATTCGCGTCATCTAACTTTTGCGTTTCCGCGGAGTCTCCTCGAGCAAAACTAAACTATCATAACGAACGAGCGAAAACGCGAAATTAAATAGCTCTGTTCATTGATAGTCCCCGAAACAAATGGCAGCAAGCGATCAAATTGCATTATCGATTTCGCACACACAATTCTACCTGCGGTTCACAATTACAAACTAGTCCCAAATTGAATTTTTTTTTCTTACCGGTGAACCAAACCTGAGGAATCTAATTATGTTTGTTCCATTGCATTTATTTTCACATCACTACATTTTCGCACTCATCAGAGCTGCGAAATTAAGTTGCAACAAAATTTTACTCTGTATGCTACTCACGAAACTAAATACTAGCAAAATATAAGTGTCCTAGGGTATTATAGTATAAGGTACACTTTATGTTTAACATAGAAATTACCAATGAAGATGCTGTTAAGCCATAGAAACTTCGCAAAAAAACACCAAAATATAACTTTGCTGGCAGTCAGCCCAAAGCTTTCAGTTTTATTTTCAACCTGATGACATGTCGAGACTCAAAATATATTTTTACAAATTCTCACTCTTAAGGATTACCGTAATGGTTAGTTTAGTTTACCATAGCAATAGCTAGCTTATTACTATCCATCTTTAGTTGACTAATCACTCCATATCTTCAATAAAAACTCCGAGTGTGACTAAAACTATAAAGCAACGCTATAAAGCATGGCTATAAAGCATGGCTATAAAGCATGGCTATAAAGTATGGCTATAAAGTATGGCTATAAAGCATGGCTACAAAGCATGGCTATAAAGCATGACTATAAAGCAGTGCTATAAAGCATGGCTAAAAATCATGACTATAAAGCATGGCTAAAAAGCATGGCTACAAATCATGGTTGTAAAGCATGGCTATAAAGCATGACTATAAAGCAATGCTATAAAGCTTGGCTAAAAAGCACGACTATAAAGCAATGCTAAAAAGCATGACTGAAGAGCATGGCTATAAAGCATGGCTATAAAGCAATGCTATAAAGCATGGCTAAAAAGCATGACTATAAAGCAATGCTATAAAGCATGGCTAAAAAGCATGACTGTAGAGTATGGCTATAAATCATGGTTGTAAAGCATGGCTATAAAGCATGGTTATAAAGCATGGCTATAAAGTATGGCTATAAAGCAGTGCTATAAAGCATGGCTAAAAATCATGACTATAAAGCAATGCTAAAAAGCATAGCTACAAATCATGGTTGTAAAGCATGGCTATAAAGCATGACTATAAAGCAATGCTATAAAGCATGGCTAAAAAGCACGACTATAAAACATGGCTAAAAAGCATGACTGTAGAGCATGGCTATAAAACATAGCTATAAAGCATGGCTATAAAGCATGGCTAAAAAGCATGGCTATAAAGTATGACTATAAAGCAATGCTATAAAGCATGGCTAAAAACACGGCTATAAAGCAACGCTATAAAGCATGGCTGAAAAGCATGACTGTAGAGCATGGCTATAAATCATGGTTGTAAAGCATGGCTATAAAGCATGGCTATAAAGCATGGTTATAAAGCATAGCTATAAAGCATGGCTATAAAGCATAGCTATAAAGCATGGCTATAAAGCAATGCTATAAGGCATGACTAAAAAGCATGACTGTAGAGCATGGTTATAAAGCATGGCTAAAAAGCATGGCTATAAAGCATGACTATAAAGCAATGCTATAAAGCATGGCTAAAAAACATGACTATAAAGCAATGCTATAAAGCATGGCTGAAAAGCATTACTGTAGAGCATGGCTATAAATCATGGTTGTAAAGCATGGCTATAAAGCCTGGCTATAAAGCATGACTATAAAGCAGTGCTATAAAGCATGGCTAAAAATCATGACTATAAAGCAATGCTAAAAAGCATGGCTACAAATCATGGTTGTAAAGCATGGCTATAAAGCATGACTATAAAGCAATGCTATAAAGCTTGGCTAAAAAGCATGCCTATAAAACATGGCTAAAAAGCATGACTGTAGAGCATGGCTATAAAGCATAGCTATAAAGCATGGCTATAAAGCAATGCTATAAAGCATGACTAAAAAGCCTGATTGTAGAGCATGGCTATAAAGCATGGCTAAAAAGCATGGCTATAAAGAATGACTATAAAGCAATGCTATAAAGCATGGCTAAAAAACACGACTATAAAGCAATGCTATAAAGCATGGCTGAAAAGCATGACTGTAGAGCATGGCTATAAATCATGGTTGTAAAGCATGGCTATAAAGTATGGCTAAAAAGCATGGCTACAAATCATGGTTGTAAAGCATGGCTATAAAGCATGACTATAAAGCAATGCTATAAAGCTTGGCTAAAAGGCACGACTATAAAGCATGGCTAAAAAGCATGACTGTAGAGCATGGCTATAAAGCATAGCTATAAAGCATGGCTACAAAGCATGGCTATAAAGCATGACTATAAAGCAACGCTATAAAGCAATACTATAAAGCATGGCTATTAAGCATGGCTATAAAGCAGTGCTATAAAGCAATGCTATAAAGCAGTGCTATAAAGCAATGCTATAAAGCATAGCTATAAAGCAAAGCTAAAACTGATGCTCTTCCAAACACTAACAAATGGCACCTATGACTTTGTTGAGCATTACTTTTTAATCAACTATAAAGTTCTTAATTTTATATACACAGACGACAATCTGCAGCAGTAAATGAGTCTGCCCTATGTTGTATGATGGAATTTGTGGAGCTCAGGCTACATTGAAACCTGAGGTAACGATAAGTGGATAAAGCAAAGAGATTGAGTAGTATAAAAGAGAGGAAAAGAGAAAAGACAGTTCTATGCTACCATACATATGAGCACTTCTCTTCATACAATACCCTAGTTTATGTAAGTCCGACATGAGTGATACGTTAAGATTTATGCCAACACATTCCCAGTTAGGCTGAAATTGTAAAGAATTTTGCAGTAATGTTTCTCAACTATCTTTGGGTAATGCTGGTACAGAGCTGTTCTATTATCACATACATGTATTTTAGTGAGTAAAAACAGACTTCAACTTCACTAAACTGAGTAACTATAGTTATATTACCAATTCTTCCAGCAAACACCTGACCAACCTCAAGGTCAGAGAAGAAGTATTATGCAATGCTGCTGAAAGGTGAGGAGGTTAAAAGTGCTGCTGCAGAGGTGTGGGAGGGACTTTAATAGCAACTCAGTTTGAACTAATCAAATACATACTACAATTAAGTTTGATTAGTAGGAGGAAGTTGGGTGAATCAAGGAGAGAAAGATCATATATTTTTAAATAGAGTTACTAATAGAGTTACTAACCCGCTGTGACTCTACACCAACATTAGTTGACTATAAACACTCATTTCTTAGCAGGAGTTTGTAACAGCTGATGTTTTAGGGCATCACTGTTCAGCAAAGAACACAGAGCTAATATCAATGCATGTATGAGCTGAGCTGGTTGTACATTGAAAAATGAAGTTCTTTGTTTAAAGCCGTTTTCTGTAATCCATTTCTCTTTTTATAAGTATGTATGTAGAACTTTATATTGGCATAAGTAATCATCAACAAAATGATGTTTTTCGTTAAATGACAAAAAAAGCAAAACAGAAATCAGGAATTATTGAGAGAGTTGAAAAACCGTATTTTAAAAGTTGATAATCTAATAGTATTGCGGAGTCAGGGTAGCGAATTGAAGGTTTTAGTAACAAAAAGTTCATAAACTGAAACATACGATGGTGGATATAGTATGTTGGTGTCACGAAATAGAAAACGATGTCATGTGTGGAAGGATAAAAATAAATATTCTGGGCAGTTTACGCAAGATTTTGAAACATGTAACAGAAATGCAGAAATGAAATAAGTAATCAAAATAATTTTCGTAAAGGCGGGCTGACCATTTTTAAAACACAAAAGCGTAGGCTTATTGCTAACAAAATTAACCGATGAAATGTGAACAACACACACAACCGCCATCAGCTGAATATGTCAGTGCCAATATGTACACACAACCCTCTTATAAGTTGATGCCGCGTCTGTTCTGACAAGAGAAAACAATTCCTAGAAATCCAGGTTCAACCGTGTAAGTTTATAGTTGTTTTCAGTTTCTATTTCATTAGCACCCCTTCTATCTTTATTGCATTTAAGAACTCTGAAAAGTGTTGAAACTTGGCAAATACTAAAAATTACACACAAATACAAGCAAAACTACCGTCAAACCTCTAATTGAACGCCCCCTCCATTTGACATTCTTTGATCTATAAGAACCCATAATACAAGTGATCAGTAAAAAAGTGTCCACAAAATCGTATTAATAATGAATCGTTAACATCAATAACAATTAATTCTCTCATTGTCCAACTGTAAGGCTTTTCGTTTATTTTTTGTTAAAACTTTGAACACAACACCATAGAAACTATTAATAACTCTATGAGACTAATAATAGTTCCTTGTTTAACGCGGTCTTGATACAGTTTGTAAAAACGATTTACATTTACTACGATGAATGACTGGTTCAAAACTAAAAGTTGTGCTTAGTGAGCAAAACTTGCACGCGTTGCAGTTGTGCAAAATGCAACGAGTAAAAGTTTCACTAATTCGCTAGTAAAAATCGACTAGTTCAGCAGTGCAGGAGAAGAGTTGAGGTCAGAAGACATTGTGGAAGGTATTAAACAACTCAAAGACTTTTGTTCCATCGAAAGTAACAGAGCGCAACTGGCCAAGTAAACGATGCAAATATTTTTGTTTTAAAAACGTTCATTTTTGTTTCTGCATGTATTAAAAGTGTCACTATGTCACTTGTTCATGAATATATATTTGTAACATTTAATAGATTATTGTTATATAACTTAGAAATTTGCAGATTTATAGCATATTATTTGTTAGCATCATTGCAGTAATATGATCTTACACTGGATTGACGCTCGAAACTCCACTTCTGTTGCACATTGAAAGCTAGTTTTGGCTGCGAACTGTAGCAAACATCAATGGGTGCAACGAGCTTTTATGCAAGATTGTTAAATATAACTATAAAATAAAAATATGCCTTCAAATTTAGAATGAAATAAAAAATTGCAAGCTCTAGCAAATTTCAAAGCAGGACACAGGCTATAATATCATCGCAGGTTAGTTGCAAGCAATAGATATCAACTGGTAGATATATTTCTCGGCCTCTCAATGCATATTTATTAAGAGATCTTTGCCAAGTCGGAGGTGAGTTAGCGGATTTATTGCATCTAAAAAGGTTATGCCACTCCACTGGAAAGAGTGTAAAATATAGGCCCCATTTGCTTTGCCCGTAAAAGGGCTAAATTTATCTTCCCAAAATTCTAAAAAGCCATTTGAAAAATACAACAGCAGCCTCTAATTGACTGCCACTATAACGGGAGGGTTGAAAAATAGAGTGCCATGGTGTTCAATTTGAGGTTTTACTGTAAATCTTCATAATTTTTGGCATACATTTTGGAAGAGTGCTGGTAATGATGCTTAGCCTCAGTTCTACTCATGTTCCATTGACAACAACCAAGGATTTTTAGACATAAAACCTCAGGCTAAAGGAAAGGATTTAAAGGTCTATGAGCACTGCCAGATCATGGAGTAGAGGGAGCCAGTTGATTAATTTTTTTTCAATTGTTCTGGAATAGGATATCAGCAACTTTGGTGCTTTATTTGAGGAATTTGTGGGACATTGACTCAATCTAGGTTGTACCTCTATCAAGGCTAAGTTTCATTTTTACTCCTCAACTTTGCATGATGTTTACTCTCTACACATTGAATTTATGTTTGGGCCTTTAGAATTTTTTAATGATTTTAGCTTATTGTCTGTGGCGACTACAGAGCCACCCTAATGTTTTATGACCAGTATTACAACAACCTGCTACCTTTTAGGTTGGACTGAACTTGCTTACAAACATGCTGCTTATAGACAAATAATCAAGGATTTACTTTCACCGGGGCAGATGTTACATTGCCCCATGCACTCGTGCATCCTCCTAATTTCTGAATGAATGGTTTTAAGCTTACATAATTTATTAAGTTTAATTGAAAACGTTTATATTATTACTGCAATTATTAATATACAAGTAAAATAAGCCCACTACGTTTCCATGATGCGGGTTTGGAGTTGTGCGCACATTGAGTTACCATACGATGAGTTTTTCAATGGACATTATCGTGTTGCGGATTAACGCAAGCGCATAAGAGGTCATAGTGGGGCATTCGGGACTGCTCAAATCCCAATAGGAATGACTGAAGTGTGGAAATGTTTAAAATGGAATAGCCTGCGAAGGACTTTCTAGCACATCATTCGCAAATGCCATTTTCAACTTTCACAAGCATGAAACAATTGATAAAAATTTGCGAGTAACAGAACTCGCTTGACTTGCGAATTTTTGCCATTCCCATCTTGTGGATGATGCAAACTTGCAGTGACTGGTCCACCGCCCTACCATATTAGGTAGGGGGGTGACTGGTCCACCCCCTACCATATTAGGATAGAGTGGTAATTGAAACCAAAGGCTACAAACTGAGAGAGATATTAGACCAGTGAGGTAGATAAAAGGATATCAGCTGGTCTCTAAACCTTAAAGAAGATAAATGTATATTTACTCCTTGGAGAGCCCACACACCAACCTAAGAGAAATTAGTTGGAAAATTAAAAAATTCAACCGCATTTCTTCTTTTGCAACCGCTTGAAAAATATACAAACTGGTGCTCCTGCTACCGCTGATGGCCTGGCATAAATTCCTGCTGGTTGGCCGTCCGACATATTATTAGAAATTTGCATATATTTCTGAGTAGCTATTTCTATTTCATTAAATTATAAATTTGATAACTCTTGATGAGAGGTCAACAGGGTCTTATTCGTATGAAAGTGCATTGACTAGGATGATTAGATAGATATCCCCAGAGGAGTCTGTATCTTAGTCTAGTTTCATCATGACTCACCTTTGGGCAGCAGACACGGTATTACAGTATGATGAATTGCATGCATAAATGCATGTTCCTAACCTTCACCATCACTACGTTTCCATGATGCGCAAATTTGAACCATGGAAACGGCATAAATCCGCAGGCCAAGTTTTTGTTTGGCTCAAAATGTTAAACAAGACATGCTATTTGTTTTGCTTATAGAACATTTTCAGATAGATGTCAGTAATATGGGGATTTTCTCATTGTCACCATTATCACAGCTATCTTCCCCCATTGTTTTTCACCATGTTTCCATGACACACATGATGCTCAAATCTGAGACAATCTGCAAGTTAACTGCATCATAGAAAAGGTATATATCCGCAAGCTAAACGAGTTTTGCTGCTTGCAAATCTTTATCCAATCCATCATGCTTGTGAATGATGAAAACAGCACTCGCGAATCATGCGCATTGAAATACTGCGCCAGTTATTCAATTTTAAACATTTTTAATACTTCCGTTCGAACTTTCTCGATCCTTTTCATATGTTTGCATCGCTAACACACGCATCGCTAATTATTAACTTAAAGCGTGTGATTCCTTACTTTTTTCTAACAAGGACCCGGAGTCAATCCGGATCATACAAATGCCCATAGAAACACTTAATTTGCACGGAAACGTAACTTGCCCACAACTCCAAACCCGCGTGATGCTCGTCATGGAGACACAGTGAATGATTGTAATACTTTTACAGCCTACGGCAGTGAGGCTATAAAGAATAGAAGTGTACACTCACCCCATGGCAGCAAAGAGGTGACAGTTTACTACTGATTAGTGATAGCCGGCTCAGCCAAGCTGCAAGACTGACAGCACTGTCTATAATTGTATCTGCAAGGTGTAGACAAATCCTCAGCATTAACCAGCATACAGTTACACAAGCATGCGCAACAGGCATTTGTGTTCTACATACACATAAGAACTATACGCGTATACATGTAGTGTATACAAACCGATACAGCATGCTACACATGCGCTACAAACACACATGTATTACATACGTGTACATGCATGCATTACATGTGTATATCCGGTAATACCTTGAGATACGAGCTTAATGTGTTTTGAGACACGAGCTCATGTGTCAATTCACTCATATTTCGAAACAATTTTTCCTATATATATAAAATAACTGAAATACAAATTGATCTGCTCCTATCCCCTGAAATAAGATCTGAAACAAGGTATTACATATACAATGGAAAAACTTGTTTTAATTGAATTGTTCCAATTCATGACCTACTCTCACAAAGTAACTAATTAATACCTATCTAGTTTGTTTGTTTATTTTCATCTATAATATAACTACAAAAAAAATAATTTGAAGAGTGTTTCTTACAGTATACAAGAACAAGAAAAATAGAAAAAAATGTCACTCCAGGGAAGGTGATGATGTCCCTGTGCGCAATAACAAGGCTAATCAAGACGAGCAGGACCTGAAAGTAGAGTCAGCAGAAGTCTGCCTAGTTAGTTTAGTCTGGTTGTCTGAGGTAGCGCTTCAGTTCATCTTTGAAAGAATTAGTGGTTATGACTTGCAACAAAATGTGACATTAATATGTACTACTGTATGGAGTTCTTACCTTCAAGACAAAAGGTTATGTTACAAAAGGTATGTTACACTTTTGTGATGCTATGTAACACAGCAAAGTTTAAATTTATCTTAAATAAACTTGGCTTACTATGCACAAACTTGAAAATGTTTTAACCTTTCGTTAAACTAAATTTAATTCTAATTTAGTTTTCATTTCTTTTACTTGTCATCTTCTGGTGTGTCTCCTTTCGGTCACCTTTTGAAGGAACCTATCTAGGGATGTTTGCTTTTGTCTCCGCTTCAAAATGTTCTGCACTAATTCACGTAAAATCATGTAAAAATTCAAACTGCATACTGACCCGACGACAAAGACAGAGCGATGCTGTTCTCAAAAAAGCCTCTAGCATGCTCAGACATCTAGTGGCTGCATCGGGAACTATCTAATATGCTCGAATCTCAAAACTGTCGTGCATCTCAGGGCAAAAATTTGCTCAGAATTTTCCTAGTACCTTAAATTTCCCGCTAATTGGAACACTCGTATGTCAAGGTTTTACTGTACTAGATAACACACACACTATAATGTGATCCAGTGGTACATACCTAACAACTCTGTACATTGTGTATAAACTGTTCAAAACACCGCAACTATTCAAGTGCCACCATGACTTAAAAGCTACATACATACGTAACTCTATTGTTTCAATGTTGCACGTACATAACTCTATTGTTTCATTGCCGCAAGGAAGAAAACTTCATATTTAAAATTCCATGTCAATGAATTGATTTGATAAGAGTTAACAAAACGCTATCAAGATGGCATGTTCAGAACCAGCACGTCTGATTGACTTGATTACCTATATATATTCAGTCTGAACAGGTAAAAGGAACAGGCATCTTATAGTAACTCAACTTCAATATACAACCTATAATTACGCACCAACTAAGGACACAATCTAAACGCAGTATGGTTAGACTGTAACTTACCCTAGTTGAGTGAAGAGTCAGTGAAAAGCGTTTGAAGCCTCCGAGTGTGTTCAACCGCTCCAATAAACAGAGTTCGACAGCGCTGCCGCTCATCATTTATTGACATTCCCACTATTTATCAGCTATGAAAATGGCATGCCTACGTGTATATAGGTTGTCTAAATATTAGACTCTATTAAATTATTCTTAGAAAGGCGGTGAGCGAGCCTAGAGTTTGCGGCTCTGCTAGTGGCTGAGGCATAAATAATGGAATTACAGCTGATGAGGTAAAAAGCTGTGAAGCGCGCGGTTGCTAATCGGTTCGAAGAGGAAAAATATTGTTGCTGTTTAGAAGCTGTGAGTAACACTGTAATGCTTTGTTTCAATATATCAATGGGAATAGGCAGTCATCTGTAGGACGGTGCACAAATGCGCAAATTAGTGACTAAAAGAGAAATTTCACTAATGGATATGTCATTGAGTTTGCTCTGTTCCCAGCGGACCAGGTTCCATAAGTGCAGTGACCACTGTACACAGCGACATTATAGAAAATACGTTCTATGAATTGTGTGGTCAGGCGTGCTCACATCACTCACAAATTTAGATAAAAATGTTGCAATATTTTTCATAAAACAATTTTTATATGCAGCATACTTAAGTATTATTTTTTAATCACTTTGGTCTATTCTAATTACATTACAACTCCATCAAATAAAATAACACATACATGGTAGGTCCTGTTGAATTCTCATGTTTCAATCACTGTCTCGATGATGCAGCTTTGGAATTCTGTGCATGTTGAGTTAACGAGCGATAAGCGTTCCCATGGACATTCGCATGTTGCAAACACAGGTGCTTTGTTAAAAAGAGATAAGGAATACTATGCCGGAGGTCACAGCAGCGCATCACTGTCTCGTCAAACCGAAAGAGGAATGACTGAAGTATGGAAAATGTATCAAATGGAACAGCTTGCATGGCATGTTCTTGCACGTCATTCGCACATATGAAACATTTCAAAAACATTTGCGAATAACGAAACTTGCTTGATTTGCGTTTTGTTGTGGTTTTTATCTAGTGGATGATGTGAATGTGCAGATCGATCACATCACGAAACATAGTGCTAGAAATGCAACAGCCCAGTTAAAATTAATATTTATTTTCAGATTAGCAGACCATGTCAATTATCCACCACTATAATATAGTTCTCAATGAAAATATTGGACCCGATGCCCGCACATGCAATAGGACTTTACGTCAGCTCATCTGCCACCCACACAAATATATCCGGCGCAGCAGGTTAGTCAGGGCCAGAGATAATTCAGTTAGCAAAGCTCTGGATTTTTGCGCAATGCAGGGTGGAGCGCTGAGATGTAGGCAGGATTACAAAGGAAGGAGTGAACCAAATCAACTTCAGGTATAATTAGGAATAATTTATAAGATATCTATGGCACGTAAAGTGCAAACTGCAGGTTTAGGAGGTCGCTAGTGACTATCCTAAATAAAAACTATGGATAGATTATAGTGTAATACCCCAGTAGGAAAACCACCTAAGATTTTTTAACGAGTGGGGGTCTACAGACCAGTGCTGGGCACGAGTACTTCTTGGCCAATGAGTTGAGACTCCGCCGCCTTCCGTTCGAGTTTTGCGAGTATGGGGTAGCTGGTAGTGCTTGACACAAGTACTTCTTGGCCAACGGGTTTTTCGGGCATCAGGTTTGTTGATACAGGTTTTATGTCTGAAATTTCTGAACATCAGACATATATTAAAATTTACAATGCAATTATAATTCTATTCAATTTATTTATTATTTTTACTATTTTCTATCGACCAATATTCCTGTCCGCAGCGTTAACAGGCGGGTTGTTATACAGTGTTTAGAGCTCAGGGCGCAATAGACCACATTTTTGTCCACTCTACTCGACCGATTTATGTACCAAAACCCGAACTCGCAAGTCAAAACCAGAAACCGCAAGATCGAAATGCTCCAAATTTCAATTAACCAAGACTCGAGAGAAGATAAACCCGCGAGTTCAATGAGTTTTATTACCCGTGCACAGCACTACTACAGACTTTGGACTGGCACAGCACAAGAACATTTGTGGTCGGGGACTCTTCCTAACACCATCGATGGTCTATGTGCGAGTCAACTACCAAACTAGGGTCATAAGTCAGCGTACTAACTACTGAATCATGACTGTTAGAATCTATCCTAAATATCTACATAATGAGTTGTAGTTGAATGAGAACCATACTAAGTGGAGAGAAAATCATACATTTTGGAGTTTTCCTAACTTCACTTTGATGAGCTTTACTGTGTCACCTCCAACACTCACTGTTTCCTTGAAGCGGTTCACCACAAGTTTTTGTAATACACAAGATGGAAACGACACAAAACTGCAGTTCGACTGAGTTTTGTTAATCGCAAATTTTTATCAAATGTTTCATGCTTACGAAAGATGGAAATGACACTCGCGAATGATATGCAAGGAAACTAGGGCTATGCGATAGATAGTCGCTATCTCTGAAAGGAAAATAGAGTAGAAAAATCTATCCAACAGGAAAATGCCGAGCAAGCTATTCCATTTTAAACATTTTCCACATTTCCTATTTTGAAAGTGCGCTGCTAAGCAAGACAGGTGTGCGCCGCTATGACCTCTGGCATAAAATTCCTCATGTTTTTAACAAAATGCCCACGTTAATCCGCAACACGCCAATGTGCATTGAAACACTTATTGCAAGGTAACTCAATGTGCGCACAATTATAAATCCACAGCATCCGCACAATGGAAAAATAGTCAATGTTAAAACCTACTTTACTAAAACAACGAAGCTAAATGTATCTAGTGGTGCCTGGTCCGCCGTGCATAAATATTTCCTTTTCCAATACACAGACTGGCAAGCTCAAGCAATAACAGATGTTTATCAGAACGGCGGTTTGCTTCGGTAGCTATTTTAATGGTAAAAATGAAAAGCGAAATTGTATAGAGTGATAATGAGTAAATTAGCAATTACATTTCCATCCCAAAACACAAAAGTCAAGCTGAGACAGACTAACTCTAACGGTGTAGACAATATTAACACAGTCCTCTCATTCCCCCTTGGGTTAGATGACATTACACATAAATTCATAGACTTTATTTAATTGACTCGAGCTTCAGTTAGTTAGGAGTTAAGGAGACTGCACTGATGCTCATTTGACCTTTTGTGAACCAAACTAAACAGGGCTGACAACTCTAAAACAAGGCAGGCTGACAGAGGCTACCTGTAGAGTTGGCATTCTCAATCACATAGCCTTAGGACTAGAGGTAGCAGCTATTTATCACATAGCCTTAGGACAAGGATTATTTGATACAACCTAAATGTAAAGAATGATAAAGTCACCATAATGAATCTGCTAGGTTAAGATATGAAGTATATATATGGTGAATGATTATTAAACAAATAGGTGACACGTGACACAAGATTTATACCAAAAGAAAGACTCTGAACATCTGTGGAAAAGTTTACCATCAAGTGAAAATTTTGTTAAGAATACAGATGAGAAATACGAGAATATAATTGTCTAGTAGCACAGAATATGATACAAATTATAGTAATATAATAGTAATAACTATATATAAATAATGGCAATATAAATCTCGAAGAAGCTTTCTTTTATTTTTTATTGGAATAACAATTTAGCCACCCATGCGGTATAACAGCTACTGGGTTGGAGAAATCCTTGCTGAATCTGACAGTAGCAATTCCATGATAAGCCCACAGTCTGCATATGCTAGCCCGGCTGAGCTGCATGGTCAGTAACAAACATTCTTTTCATTGTTAACACAAGCCCAAACTGCCTCTGGCAGCCCACTCACCAGCTTTCTTTTGTTGCATTCTGTTGCCATACAGATAACAAAAAGATTTTTGATTTCGCTGCACTGTTAAATTTCGCTGCACTGCTGATTGGTCAATATGAACTATATATGTTATCCATCTTATCTTATACATTATATGATATGCCTTCAAAGCATTAAATTACTGTGTTTCCAGGAATTGATCTTAACTGACTTAGAATCCGTCCATGATAACGGTAAGAAGAGAACCCTCAACCAAGCCAAGCCAGCAAGGTAACTTGATAGGACATTGTTATGCATGTTGCTATACGTGTAGATGTATTTGTCTTTATTTAGTCCATATCTATGGAGCCCAAAACAACTGAACTCCACCTTTGGTGAAAAAGTGATGTTGTGACGCTATTATAATATTTTTAATGAATAAAAACACATTAAACTTCTTTTACATTTTTATAAAAATGAAAAGAAAGTGCACACTATGTTTTGTCATTAATGTCCTCTCTTGCCTCAAACATCAAAAGTAATCGCAGATATAGAAAATACTGATACTTTCTAATAAAATCTACAAAAGATTGATGTAAGTCCATCTCTAAGATATTATTGTGCAGTAACAATATACATGGTGTAACGGGTAATAAACAAAAGCCTTTTTAGTACTAACATTGACCCATATAAGCCTAAGTGTTTTACAATACACATCTAGATAGAGACACTACAAATATCAGTTACTTCAAAAAAAGAAAACTCTAAGATATAATAAGATAAAATAAAAACTACCAGATATTGTTGCAGACAGACTGACCTTGTACAAGTCTCCAACAAGAATATTCTATTCAGTATATTATTATTATATATGATTAGTAATACTGACTGCCTGACTCTTGCATAGTTGAAGACTATCATAGTCCTGAACATGAATTGATAGACTGTAAAAGGCTGAACCACAAACAAGTATATATATATCTGTTTATTCTCTCCTCAGATACGTAAGGACACGGCGCAGGGCAAACTCTACTGAGTACAATATCCTCTCAAATTAGAATTGAAAAAGTTCTGAGATGATTCTATGTAAATACAGAAAGCTTACTTCACAGTGACAATATTACATCCCGTGTGATCACAACTTCCAGTTACCTCCATAAAACTTAACACTTTGATATCGCCTTCTATTAGCACCAGTAGTTCTACTATTTTTTGGTCGCAGGTTTCTTTCTTTTGGCAGCAGGTTTACTAACCTTTGTTGTAGGTTTCTTTCCTTTAGCAGCAGGTTTACTAACCTTAGTTGTAGGTTTAGTAACCTCGGTAGTAAGTTTACTATCCTTGATAGCAGGTTTTGTAGTCTTTGCCGGAGATACGCTAGTTTTGGCTAACGGTTTAGTATCTTCAACTGCGGGCAGACCTGATTTAGTTGGTTTGTGGTCACTAAAACGCTTAAGGTCAGCTGCGAAGAGGACGGTGTGAGCCCACCCAGCGTAATCTCCATAGAGGTCAACAAAGAAGCTGCCAATCTTGTTGTGGATGGCTGGCGTGAGAGATTTCATGTCTTTGCCAACTCCTGAAAGCCAATAAAGCTGATCCCATTAGCAATTATAGCCTTATTCTTTCTCACACATCACAGATGACTGGTTCAATTTATAAATTCGCCATCATAACATGTAAGATTCTTGCATCTATTTACTCCAGTATGTGAATTCCAAACTAACAACCCCTTATGTTAACATATCTTACTCCAACAACTGTCACTGTTATAGTAAACTTACCTTATAATGCATTTCACCATCATAAAAAGACGCAAACAAGTCTATATAGTGATACTGCTTACCTAAATATTCCAAAGCAACATATTAGCAAGCAATTAGTGTAAAGCTGTGTGTCAGCAAATATGTGTCAAAGGTAAAATGACAACGAGATACAGGTCAGCAATGAATTTGTAGGAAGGGTTACAATGCTCGATGCATAAGTGCGTAAGAAAAGGCAGGGTAGAACTGTCACCCAGACGCATCTATATACATAAATCTAAGTGCTTGTCATCTGTTAGGTTATAGCTATAAAGCTATATAGCTTTATAGCTATATATATTCAGTCAAACATGGATAACTCAAACTTCACGGGACTGAGTGAAAGTGTTCGAGTTATCAGAGCGTTCAAGTTATCAGAGCACTGTCATAAGTCCATGTATTTATTAGTAGATACATGTACATATACAAACTACAATATAAATCAAAAGCATGAATGATTTGTTTCAAATTAAATGCTTCTAATGTAAAGTTTAAAAATTTTTTATCCAAAAGTATAGAGATTTTTCTATCCCTTGAGATTTGTTTGTTGTTTTATGTGATGTCACTGCCAGGACGTTTTCAGATTAAAATTGGCAAAACTTGATCGCTGTTGAAATGCTCAGAAGAAAAGACATCTTTTTCTTTTGAGCGTTTTAACCAAGATCAAGTTTGCCGATCTTTTTAAAAGTTTATGCGAAGGTTACCTCGCTTTTTCTTGCCTTCGAAGGACCACAGCTAAGCGAATGTTTGGTAACAATCAAATTTCACTAAACCTTTAGAAAAGTCGTTAAAAATTTTTTTTGCCGATGATGGTAATAACGATGTCTACGAACTACTAAAATTTGTGGTTTATCTCTATGGCTTGGAATAAAGTGATATTCTAAAGCGATAATAACTGTCTCGGTAGCCGTTGGGCAAAAAACTGTTGGAGTTAACGAAGTTGAGGTCGAGTTATCTGAAGCAATTTATCATTGCGTGGGAACGGACCAAACAAAACCGTTCGAGTTAACCATGTGTTCGAGCTATCCGAGGGCGAGTCATCCACGTTTGACTGTATATATTTCTTATTGCTATATAGCAACAAGAAACCATCTTTGCACTGAAACTGAACTCGTTATATTCCAATCGTAAGTTTACTAGCAAGAGCGCATAACCACAGGGCTAAGCCTTCTTATCATCCCATCGCTCTTACCATATACTATACGTATATCCTTTTCGTGATTGCACATGTTAAATGTGCACTTTATATTATTAAATAATACTAACCTGTTATTTTTTTGAAATTTTAAAAAGCTATTTTTTTACCATAACCTATTTTTTTTAACTTACATTTTTCCAATGAGCCGTTACACTCATATTTCTGGTTTAGGTCAATCTGTAAAAGCTAAATGCTTTTCATGTGAACAATTGTGTTATTTGGAGTAAAAAATGCCTCAACATTTTTTCTTCGTTCGGTTAGACAGAGAAAGTCCGATATCTCATTTTTATGTTTGTACCAGTATCGAGAGGTACCAGTATCATCCATCACAACTTTGAAAACAACGAGCTTCTGCCGCAATAGTAACCCTTTTTATACGCACACTTCCAAGTGATCATTGTTTATTTGTTCTCTCATTTTACTTGAACTGCACAAAAACACTTTCTCATAATATGAAGTTTAAAGGTTAGAATGGTAAATGCTGTACACGTTGAGTAAAAATAAGTTTTCTGTTCAAAGACTTTTTTATTACCCGACCATCAAAACTTTGAATACAGCGAGCTTCTGCTGCAACAGTAACCTTTTTATGCACACATTTCCATGTACCCATTGTTTATTTTTTTTGCAATTTATTTGAACTGCACAAAACGCTGTTCTAATATTATGAAGTTTAAAAGTTACAATGGGGTAGACATGACATACTTGTTAAATAAAAATAAGTTTTTTTGCGCAGACCTTTTTATTACCAGAGCAACGCCGGGCATTCATCTAGCCTGTGAACAAATAAGAGAAGATAATTGAGGATACCTGGTATGCGATAGTCTCTAAAAGCAATCTGTAAGACATGGGTGTCAACAGGCACCACATGATGCTTGTCAAGAGACATGAGTGCTACACAATCTGCCACCTGCAACAGGTCATCATATGCCACATTACTCACCCATAGCAATGCATTATACACCAACAACTCTCTACTTTCAAAAGTCTGCAACTTATTACTGAAAGCTATTGACGAGAGATAAGCTAAACATCTAACGTAAAATGAAATCGTGCTAGAAAACAAGATAGACCTTCTGCCTCAGCTGCTGACAAAAGCAATTGAGGCAGTCATGACTTCTATCATATATACATGGACAGTAGAACCCCAAACAATGATGGCCCTAAGATGCGGTTTTTTCAGGTCATAATGTGGAATATGATTTCTGGCCCTGGTTATGGTAGTTGCCTCACAAATATATATAAGATGCTGATATGTTATTGGCCAAAACCTTCTCACAATGCCTGATAGCTGAGACACTATCCGTTGTATATGGCTGGTGCTTTGTAGTGCTTATATCAAACTTCAATTTGTTAGCTACGAGTCTGAATGTTGCTATTGCTAGTAAATGGAAAAAAGATTACTATGGCAACAGAGTGGAAATAACAGATAAATTCGAAAAAGAGGTAGACACAACCGCTGTCATTAGCATTAATTAAGGAAGCTATCATCTGTTTAAGAAACCTTGCTAGACTTAGTGTACAAAAACACCGAAGAGAATTCTCGCAAGCCATCTTATAAACAGCGATAATGACAGGTGAAATATTAAATTTCAATAATAACTTTTATATAAATAATATAAACGTTAAATATTTTGAGGAGTCATCAGAATAGAGTTTCTGTGCATATGTATTTTTTCAAAATAGAAAACATAGGTGTTAGGAGACCCACCATACTGCCATTACACCTTACGATTCCGGCTCCAGAACAAATTAACGCCATATCTTGGGGTTCTACTGTACTGTCAATGCCATATCTTGAAGTTCTACTGTACTGTCAAACCTTGACCAGCAAATCTGAGCAAACGTTATTCTCGACATACGAAGTACTATTCAGCATACGACATTTCGTCAAACATTGTTAATTACTACAAATATGCATAATTCTCCTTCACATCAATTGGTACTACAGTGCTAAAATATTATTAAATAGTATTTAATTTTTTTAATTTCAAAGTCAAGAATTTCAGGAACACAAGCAAAACGAGGAAACCTGAAACTACCGAAAGTAGAAAATAGAATATAATTATGATGAATAGAAAGATAATTTATCAAAGGATACAAATATATATATTCATAAACAAGTGACATATACGAACCATGCTTATAGCACATGCAAAAACAAAAATTGATGTTTTTGAAACAAAACTATTTGCCTCGCTTGCTCGACCAGTAGCGTTGTGATTGTTGCTTTTGTTTGGATCAATTTCGTCTTTTTTGGTTGTTCAATACCTTCCACAACGTCTTCTGACCTCAACTCTTTTTCTGCATTGCTGAACTAATCGATATTAAATTCCAAACAATTTTTTGGTGAAGCAAAACCTTTACGCGCTGCATTTTGCACAATGTATGATAAACTCTTAACTACAAGCCAAGGACAACATTTAGCCTAAAATTAGTCATTCATATACTATCATAAATTTTATGTAAACCGTTTTTCACATACATCAAAGTATCAGACCGGATTAAACAAGGAACTACTATGAGCCTGATAAAGTTATTAATTATTTCTATAGTGTTGCAGTCAAAGTTTTAATGAAAAACTGTGAAGCTTTGAGATTAGAGAATGGACTTCGACATGAACAGAAACAACGAAAGAATTGTTATTGTTGTAACCAAGTCATTATTAGTACATGATTTTGTGAACACTTTTTTACTGACCACTTGCTATTACGTTTTTGTAAATATCAACGAATGTCAATGTGGTGGTCAAATGGAGGTGGCGTTCAATTAAAAAATAGCGATCTATTTTTCGACCTTTTTCCGCTAATGGTGGTCAAATAGAGGTGACATTCAAATGAAGTGGCGTTCAATTAGAGGTTTTATAGTAATATCTGATCAAGTTTTATCGAATTTAATCTAGAAACATCTTGGCAATAAGATTACCTCAAACATCAAAAACAATATCGAATAATAAAAAAAGACCAAATAAACAAAACAACAAAATATATAATAAATAACAAAATAAAATTTGGTGTAAGTTCATCTTTTTTTATAAATAATGGCATCGGTAAGTGAATTGAATCTTGCCTTCTAAGTCAGATGTGCATACTTATATACATACTTATATACATACTTATATACAGGCGCAAAATGTTCAAAATGAGGATGTTTACTGCTAACAAAGAAGAATAATAATTATGAGTTGTCACTATTGGTAGCGAGTGCCAAAACTATGCACTGTGTAGTAATGCTAACTTTTGATGCGAATAAAAAATCAATGACAGACAGAGCTTAAGGAGCTTTTTGAAAGCTGAGCATAATTTCGTGTAAGTAGCCTATTCCATTCATAGATATCATAGTAAAGCGCCCTCTCATGAGTTCTATATAAAAAACTTCCACAAATGTTCCTTTGTATGGATCTTCAAATGACATTGGGGAAACTTACAAACTTTACACAAGAATTAAATTATTTACAATTTCCGTCAGTGAAAATCAATCAAATGGATAACCTACACTGCAAGGTCAAATCTTAATATCTCACTTTTCGTCCCACTCCTTGCAGCTTAGTCAGCTCACTGATGCAGTCTTCGTAGGAGCGAGTACGAAGACTCTTTAGCCAGCCAGATGGCCTTTCTCTATTAATGATTCTAGCTGTAGCAGCGATATATTTGGCTCTACAAATATGAACGCTGTTAACATTCTTCTTCAACAACAATTATAATATGTCGAAGTAAATGATTAGATGCACAATTATTAGCTCTCCACTTTCAGCCATTTTATATACTGTAGTCTGTACACCTACCTGTACCCAAATCCTAATTCTCTTAATTTTGACTCCACCTCAGCTTCATCAAGACTTTTAGCTGTTGGAAAGCTGTAGACCATGCAATCGGCACCTAAACTTCCTCTCTTTGTGCCAAAGTTTTCTTTAAGCTTGTGAACCATGCTACTGATTCGCGAGACATGATTATTTGACGAACAAATAAATGAAAAAAGGTTTTCTGTAGGATCTTGACGCATAATTCGAATTCCAAGAAAGGATTCCGCTATTCCTTCAAAATGGCTGTCAACCTTTGCCCACTTTTGGTATAGAGCAGCCAGGTCAACTTTTAATTGAAAGTAATCTTGTAATATATTTTCAGCTTTCTCATCCGTAACTTTATCTGAACTGCCATCAGCCCTAGCATTCAAAAAATGATCTGTCAAAACCTCAGTTTTAATAGCTTTATGCATCGGAGATTCTACAAGCGGCGCGTCCGCCTTTCTTTTTATCTTCAAGGTTTCACAATTTTTTCCGTTCGTAGTGTCCGTATCACCACTTGCAGTAAAACTATAGCCATATAATCCATCTCGTATAGGTGTACACCATAACAACGCAGACGGATCTTGTGACAAGGAGAATACTACATTATCGATCACATTTGACCAAATATTTGGCTCGGTTTCTTTCCAAGAAAATGACTGTCCGCATGTTAATAATGTTCTTAAATCAATGTCTGATTTAATCATAGGAATTCTACGCCATAGATGTTGTCTCATCTTCCAAACTGTCCTTAACGCATCCTTCCAACTAATATAATTTGTCTTTAGCGGTTTAGTTACAAAAACGCACGTTGTTAGAAATAGCTAAGTTCCTAAACTACAGAAATCGGGTGGTCAAAAACCAAGCGCAGTGCACGACTTGTTAAGAGCTAGCGCTTTGATTAGTGTCCTCTTGGCGAATGTGCATTTGAGGTTCAACAAAGCATCCAATCACCATATCGCAAAGAATGAACCTTTAGAGTCGGCTTACCGTACAATGCAGCACAACTCCAATGATGTCTTAATATACGTACATTACATACAATTACATTGTACGTACTTAGAAAATGCATACCAAAAATTAAGTATTCGCTTCTGTTTTGTATCAAAATTCAAATGCTAGTATTCTACCTAAAGTCAGTTGACTGTCTCATGTTCTATACTATGTTTTATTTATTGTCTTGTTATAGTTGCACTGTTTCCAATTGCTGCAAGGACCATGGCTTCGGTTAAAGTGGTTACATAATTCTGCTTTCAATATAAAGACGTAACAACAGGCAAAACATTATTTATTACAATCTATTCTAACTGTACTAAAGTGTCTTTAATGCTAAAATGCATCAGCTAATCTGTACGTTTAATTCTTAAAACACCTCTCGCTCAAGCAAATGATGTCAACAGTTTGCCATTCTAATTGAAACTTGTGAAAGTTCTGGGCAATGTACTGCTGTCAGTTGTCATTGAGGTTAGCCAACAAACTATATCTGTAGAAATAAAATACTTTTTTATTAAAGTAGAGAAGTTATCATCCATCTGCTACATTAGGTAACAAGATAAAAGGTAAATGTGAATATTCAAAGTGAGATGTGTTGACAAAGTCACCTTCCTCAAGTTTTTTACTTGAAAGGGGTAACTTTGTACATTGAGTTATATTAGCAGCAGATAAGACTTGTCATTGCTATAAGTTTTGAGTTAAGTAACGTTCTTGCTTGCTGCTGCCACATTAAACCCACAAACTATAAACATAGCTGATATGATATTTGTATGTGTCAATCATATCATGTTCCTTACATCCTCAATGTGATGAAGCTACTTGAATATAACTACTGGCTTATAAATGAAATATCAAAGGAACACAGTATTGACTAGCTCATTTCACCATCACACAAGTGCTGATAACTCTCTACTGGCTCTCAAAGGTGGGCAAAAAAGAAGGCCTGCATATTTTAGACGGATTAAGGAATGTATGCTGGTGGCTAAAGGTTGTCATTCTAATGCTTGCATATGTGCAATCCCTTGGCAAAGATCTACTGAATTAATAGTATGATGCATTCTAAATTAGCTGAGATTATTTTAAAACAAACTAGATAACTCGTGACATACATTTAGTAACAAGTGAGCAGTAGAGGGAAGCATTGTTGGTTAGTTGAGGTTATTACTGCTAGAGCTGCCTCTTTAATTATAGTAACTCAGCTAAGCCATAGATAGATAGAAGGATAGATAGATAGATAGGTACATGTATATAGATATGTAGATAGATAGGTAGATAGATAGGTAGATAAATAGATATATAGGTAGATAGATAGGTAGGTAGATAGATAGGTAGGTAGGTAAATAGGTAGGTAGATAGATAGATAGGTAGATAGATAGATAGGTAGAGACATGTATATAGATATGTAGATAGCAAGGTAGATAGATAGGTAGATATATAGGTAGATAGATAGGTAGGTAGATAGATAGGTAGGTAGGTAGATAGATAGGTAGATAGATAGATAGGTAGATAGATAGATAGGTAGGTAGGTAGATAGGTAGGTAGATATTTAGATGGATAGGTAGATAGATAGGTAGATAGATAAGTAGATAGATAGGTAAGTAGATATTTAGAGAGATAGGTAGATAGATACGGTAGATAGATATTTAGATAGATAGGTAGATAGGTAGATAGATAGATAGGTAGGTAGGTAGGTAGATAGATAGGTAGATATTTAGATGGATAGGTAGATAGATAGGTAGATAGATAGGTAGATAGATAGGTAGATAAATAGATATATAGGTAGATAAATAGGTAGGTAGGTAGATAGATAGGTACGTAGGTAGATAGATAGGTAGATAGGTAGGTAGGTAGGTAGGTAGATAGATAGATAGGTAGATAGATAGGTAGGTAGATATTTAGATAGATAGGTAGATAGATAGGAAGGTAGATATTTAGGTAGATAAATAGGTAGATAGATAGGTAGATTTTTAGATAGATAGATAAATAGGTAGGTAGATATTTAGATAGATAGATGAACAGATAAATAGATAAACATTAAGTTTATTTACACCAGTCAATGTCATTCACAGGAAAATAGACAGAGACAACAAAAATATTAAAGTAAATGATAAGTATTGGAAGAACAAGTTCTTTCTGCATAACTCTGTTCTATAATGTGTATTGGCAAGGTGCAGCTGGTGTCTGGTATAAGGTGTAGTGGTTTTTTGTGTGAAACATAACAAGAACTAGCTGTTAACATATCCAACGTTTTATGATTTTAATAGCACAGTAGTGGAGGGCAGGATTAGATTATACAGTTTTCTGATGACACGCGCCTTTACTGTTACAAACCATACCTCACTCTAATGGTATTTGTCAAGGATAGAATTGATTGCGGTGGTTTCAATAGTGTTTGGTAATGAGATGCTAGAAAATCAGATGTGACCACTGATGTGACTACTGATGCAGGTGCTTCAAACTAAGCGTTGGGTAACATCATGAGTAATACGTAGGTTTTGGTTAAGATACGAGCTACACAACTTTCTTTACAGTGTTGAAATATCAAACTGGCTGACACTATGTTTGTGAGCCACGTAATAATACTTTTGTTGGCAGCTACTATGACATCAGAATTTTGGCATTCGCAAACCACAGGAAGCAGCCATTTTCTGCATAAAGTGAGAAAGTATCACGGGTAGCGTAGGCCTACATTTGTATATGTAAGAGGAACTGACAAATATCATCCACACCACATTGTCATTTATATGTAGAGTATTAAATAGACACATATGGAGAGGAGGGCAGTTACAGAGACTAAATGTCTTCTAAATATGTATTTCTGAAAGTATATGTGTCATTCCAGCTATGACTATTATTAAATTATTGGATTAAGAACCCATTAAGCATAGGGTTTGATCTCAGGTCATCCCGTTCACCAGGCTGACACCTTACTAACTATGCCGCAGAGCTTGTTAGAGTCACGAGGCAATATATGTCGATGTATGGGAGAAAATAGGCTAGCGCTTTCGATCATAACGCAAAGTCATAGCCTACATCACGGAGAGGGGTAGCTCTTATTAGTAAGCTTATTCAAATTTTTCATTGGTAATGTGCCAGGCTAATAGCAAGTGGCAGGCAACTCACATTATCTCTCATTGTTTATAAGCTGATTTTCATACCCGGGCAACATAGTGTAGCACAGTTAGTATATTTAATATAGTTAACTGTGGTGAGTATTCCCTGAGATGATATTCAGCAGTGGGGCAGCTTTACAAGTGACGATATTATCAGGGTGTAACGGATTTACAGCAGATAATTTTACTAAAATACAGCGGCTTCATGGCAGACATTTTCACTACATACAACATGGTTTTATTAAAGCTAGGTCAAGGTTAAGATACTATCTATTAAATTTAATTAAGTTTCAGCTTATTTTGCAATGTTTTGGAGATAAAACATAAATATTCAAAAAATATTATATATTACTATTATGACCAGTTTAAAATAGCATTATTCACTTTTAAGGATGTTCAACCCAATCTATAGTTCTTGTTGGAGTTCAGTGTATAAATTATTACAAAGCATTCTAAAACCATCAAATCTGCTGAACTTTTCGAAAAATATAGTATCAAACATTTTTCTTATATATGTAAGTACCTAGCATAATCTTGTTTTTATTGAGCTCGTTAAATGTGTTAATATATAGTAAGGTTTGAAAACATCTGTGTGTCCTGCTGAAGCCAAAGTGTAAAACATCTAAACTGACTAGTTGATCCTTGCTGAGCAGTTGTGTTCCTCCTCCCTGTTTCCATATCAACAATCGAGTGAGGGTAGTTTAGCTAGTGACGGAATTTTCCCACTGAACAAGTGCAAAATCTCTGAGCAGTTCAACAAATATAGCTCTATTGCTCCTTTAATCTGGTGAAAAGCATCGCTCTATTAACACATGAGTAATTTACCTTGTGGTATAATAAAGTCTACTAGTGGTATAGCAAAATTCAGGATAGTGTGACTATATATTGCTCTATTGACTAAAATTAGGGCATAGAACACGCTAATTTCTCTCTCTTCGCTAATTTCTCGCTCGTCTCTCTTTAACACTGCTTGAATGAAAAGCCAGACCCTTCCTCATTGCCTCAAGCTCGCTAAGGCCCATCCTGTCTCCATTTGACATTAGACACGCGAATGAGTGATCTCATTAATCACCGTGAATGCCTGCCTCTCATTCGCCGGCTGCGCTTCCTCAGACACTGAGGGTAGGAGCTCATCTCTTTACTTCTGCTCTCGCAAACTCGTCTAGGCAACAGAGCTTGATAAAGTTTCGGAGATTTCAGAGACCGATAGAAAACGTTAATCGCGGTGTTTGATGTGAATATACTCTGAGATGATGTTTCAAAGATAACACACGTGGATAAACTGCTTGGGCATACAACTCGAGAGAATACAGCCATGAATTTAGGATACTTGCTGATTGTGCTGACTTTAACTCAACTCACCCGTGCAGAGCGAAGGTAACAAAGGCAGCGTATATAGTAATCTTGCTAACTTTTAGCTATAACATTTTAATAGCATTGATAAATCATCAACAAAAATGATGTTTTTCATCACATGCCATAAACAGAAATGAGAAAACAGAAGTCAGGAATTATTGAATGAGTTGAACAAGAGTGTTTTAAAAGTTGGTAATCTGACATCATTGTGGAGGAGTCAGGATAGTGAAGTGAAGATTGTAGTAACCGATGTTTGTCATGTGTGGAAGGTTAAACTTGTGTGATGACTAATAAAATCTTACTTTTTTCGTAGTTATCTCTCTTGTAAAACCTCTCAACATATTTTGACTCACACTTACGAATATCAACTTATGAACAGCTTCTATGTTATTTCCTTTGAAATAAATAATATATGTGTGAGTTTGTTGTCAGTATGTTGGTTCAAACTATTCAAAACTCTTTCATGTCAAACTTTGCAAAGTTTAAAATTTATGTTTTTAGGAAAATTATAATGGTATGGATGACTGGGTTTGAAAGTATGCAATTTTTTTTTGCAGAAAATCCTTTGATATATAAGCATAACACTTTTGGCTGCTTGCTATATCTTATGTCTTTATGAACCCTGTTTATTCTGAATACCAAGTATTGGTCTAGCGGTAAAATTGCAATGCTTGTAGAGACCCGAAAGTTGTATAACAAGGTTTAATCTTGCAGAGTTAATATTATTAGAAGAGTTTGTTTGTCAAGGTGCTTTAACTACCGTTGTAAGACACGTTATGTTAGTATGCCAATTTGTTAGAAATGTATATATAACTGATGAAATATTTTTACTAATTTTAGCCAAAAATAATTTTAACTCTAATACAATAATGTTTGCAATAAACGAAGTTTTTAATTTGTTGCTGCCTAGTTTAATATGAGCTGTAACTTGAGCAGCAGCCAGATGAGTAGAAAACAGCAGCGTTTGAATGAGATATTATCAAACTATCCAGTTTCAGCGTAAGCCAAAACAAAAAAATGACCACCAAAACTTCTTCTTATAAACATAGCATCTGGCCCTAAATTCTGACAACAACATCGCAAGATTCTTAATCTTCACTCCATAAGCAATTGCAACTCAGCATACATGTATACCAACATATTTGCAATTTGGCGGTTGATAACTGTTTGTCTGCTTTAGCCTCAGGCTCACTACAATAGACACTAGCAAAATGGATATGGTGAAGCCCAGCCGCATCGTATCTATGGTAAACAAGCTAGACAATCCCAAGGTAAGACAAAATAAACTCTCCCAACCCTAATTAATGTTTTAGTAGCATTAAACTTGATTTATAAACATCATATTGACATCTGGGTTTGTATCTTCTCTTTGAAGGCTAAGCGCCGTCTGTTCAGAGTTATACAGAGTGATTAAGTGTGGTAAGAGTGGTGATTCCAATACATCTAGTTAGCAGGGTGACCGCAGTTGACTCACTTTGGCTAGCTGCTAATGAAAGCGGAGTTAATAACTATCTCTTTACTAAAGAAACTTACAGGTCTATGAACTGTGCCTATGGTTGACTTGCTTGTTCTAAAATATTCTCACACCAGTGAAGAATGAGATTATTCCTAAAAAGTACATCATCTTTGGTTGTTTTGTGGCTTTTTATGAGATAAATTATTTGTATGGTGCAAGGGAGGGTTGTGGTTAGAGTAAAAGAGATAGACTATTTTAAAGCAGAAAGACTAACATTGCGAGACACTGACAGTCGTATTGTAATTTGTGGAGAGCACTTGCTGGAATGTACATTCTTGGATGGCAGAGTATATGAGTTTCTGGCAGTGTCACCAACTTCTTTGCTTTAGCCAATATGTGCCTTCCCTCTTTTTGTGTTGAAACCTCTCTGAAACCTATTAGCACTCTCATAGAAGCGTGTTCACCCACTGACGGAAGTAGAATAGGAAGACTGATATTTTATGTAAAACAGAGTAGCTAGAATTCATCAAGCGCTTAGAGCCTTAGACCAAAAAATTTGTTCGCCTCCCTAGTCTGTACTTGTTCTGGGCAAATTATTGGGTTAGAGGTGCCTTACATAGCACAGACATGTCAGGGAGAACACTTCTGAAATAAACCCAAGACTTTATTGACGTTGCAATGGATTTGAACTCTTCAGGTTCATCTGCTGACTGACTCAAGTTTTCTACTCAGCCTATTGAGGGATGTCTAGAAATTCTAGTAGCCTTTAAACTAGTGGAGGATTGGGTGTGGACTCTAGTAGCCTTATAACTAGTGGAGGATTGGGTGTGGACTCCAGTAGCCTTAAAACTAGTGGAGGGTTGGGTGTGGACTCAAGTAGCCTTAAAACTAGTTGAATATTGGGTGTGGACTCTGGTAGCTTTAAAATTAGTGGAGGGTTGGGTGTAGACTCTGATATCCTTAAAGCTAGTTGAATATTGGATGTGGACTCCAGCAGCCTTAAATATTGTTGAGGAGCAAATGTGACCACATCACTTGAACACTGGGTTCTCTTTATCTCTAAATAACAAACAGCATACACTATTGTTACCATGGTAGTGTTTGATGACCTTCACTAGGCAACAGCGTGTCATTGCTGTTATGGTTATCATTGCTCAGAACACCAATTTTCAATCAATTGTCTTGGCGACCCCTTATGGTAAGCAGCGGCTACGCATAATCATTAATGTTCAGGTCTGGAACTGCGCTTTCAGATTGAATCACGGTACATCATCCAGAATTTATACTTAGGAAGAGAAGTAAAGCTCTTTTTAGATAAGCCTTGGCTCCTCACAATCTCTCACCCTCAATTATTATATAGTAGGGAAAGATAGAAAATACTGCCTTTTATGACAGTTCTCAATCTTTGTTGAAGTTGTTGTTGCACTCGCACGCTTATGCTGCACTCAATGTTGGGAATATCAGTTAATAATGAACTTATGCAAAATTTCAGTAGATTTTACCAGAAAGTATGAGTATTTTTCTATCATTTGCGATTGTTTGTTCATGTTTGAGCTGGTCTGACCGCCAGGATGTTTCAAGATTAAAATTGACATAACTTGGTTCAGTTGTTAAAACGCTCAAATCAATACGAAGTGCGATTATGATGTCCATAGTAACAAAGAGACCAACAGAACAGAGACGTGTAATGCTGTGACTTGAACACAATACCTGATATCAACTATAGCAACTAGTGATGTCACTTCACACATATTTTTCTTCTGAACATTTGAATCGCGATCAAGTTTTGTTGATTTTAATCTTGAAACATCCTGGCAGTCAGATCACCTCAAACATCAAAAACAATCGCAAATGATAGAAAAATACCGATATTTGTGATAAAATCTGCTAAATTATTGTGTGAGTTCATCTTTTACTCCGTTAACCTTTTAGAATGTATATACTGTTAGTTACAAGATGTATGATATGTGGTCTGTCGCGCATCGGTGGAAAAACGAGTAATGAAAGAGTCGGGCTTTGCCTGAATTTCTACAAAGAATGGTCAAAAAATTTAGTTGTTTAAACAATTCATTTGTGGCTATGAATGAGTCATTACACCAAAAGCAGAAATTTTTGCTGTATTATGTGAGATCTGCCACATTGCATTCCAAATGCGAGTTTGGTAGCCTGGAAGGGATCATAAAACTGGGAAGTGATATAAGAGGAATAGTAGAGGTTCTTGGGCTTATGAAAGGATATGCTGAATGCACTGATAGCTTGTAAGCTGTCAACATCCTGTGTAGATAAATAGCTTTGAGCCGCCTGCTCTAATTGATATGCGATAGAGCAACTGGGCTGACCTTTGCTAATAAAACGGGTGAAGATTCAACCGCTCTCGGCTGTCTTTTCAATTATCTGTAATTGTGTCCAAGCCGTAATAGACCTTTAACAGAGAGATAATAAATTGCATGCTAGAAAATAAAGGGCATACGATTTGCTTAGACCTGGAATTATCTCCCTTAGAACTTGCTCATTAACGTTTCAACGAACAATGGTGTAGAAAACACCTGTCCGGGCCTGTCTACCTGGCAATCGATTTTAAACAAAAGATAATCCCTGCTCTGACAATCCTGTGATCAACTTAAGCACTGCACTTTGCTAATATTGTGCCTGCAGGTTGTAAGAAGTATTTTTGTGATCTATCTTGTCCTACCTGCAGCCAAACTGCCTTCATATTAGCAAGTTAGCGCTTATGATTCAGCTGGAACACTGTGGTGTCTCTATCAGCACCAGATCCATGAATGGTCATCTAGATACGTATGAAGAATAGCGGACCTTCTATTAGAACCCTGTATACAGTGTCAGAAAGGGTAGGACAAATAGTGATAACTGTAGCAGGTGCTAATCTCCAACATCTGGTTACAAGCTCTCTTGCATAGAGGTGGAACGAGACACGAGACGTCTCGAGTATCGACCTGTCTCGTCTCGTATCGGTCTCGTCTCGACTTAACTATTGCCAAACTCGAGACAGGAAATAGAACTAGAGCGCCTGCGCACGGTTGTTAAAACATGGTTTCTTGCGGTAGCAACAACTCCATATATTGTAATGGATTGCGGGCAACTGCCTTTAAAGTTATACCCGGTCCGTTACTACCTGTTGCTACTGATTATGTTGGCCACTGAGTCTAATCATGTAGTCCGGACAACGGCCCTGTTATTTTTTAGTTCGGTTCTGTGTCCTTAAAACAGATACCGGGTCGTATCTAATTACTCTTCGGATAATCCAATTTAATAAATTAGACTTTTGCGGGTAAAATGTCTGTATTTTATCGTATCGTGTCTAAACACCAACTGCCCTTCATAAAATTCGGGCCTCTTTTACGTATATACTACCAATCGCGGGTAAAACTTGCCCGGACACAGAGAAACGAACGAAAGGCCGTGTCGACCATAGTCCGTGTTCGGTTAACAATGACGTTTTGTTAGCTCAATATAAGAATATACATGTGCATGTATACAGTAATTAATATAATTTCATGAGTACAATTTAAATATAATTCACATACTACAGCTAATACACAAACAAAACTTAACATTAATGAAACGATAAGAATGAAAGTGTTATCGTGTGTTCTTTTAGTTGCGGTATTTCTTTGTAGAGCGACGGCTATCGGTTTCATTACACATTACATTAAAAAGTAAGAACTATTCAATAGATGGTAAAAATATACATGTACAAAGCAATATGTTTATAATAATTATGATCAATCAAGCTCAAAATTCTTAGAATATATAACTTCGGTATTTTAGAGCTGTTTGTGTCACTTTTGTTTACAAAAACTACATGCATTTCACTATTAAAATGTTGTATTTAAATCGTTTACACCAGGTGAAAATTCAATTTAAAAAGAGTTTTATTAATTTTATATATACCAAGTAGCTAGTACTTGTGTAGTGAAATCATCACCAAATGCTCATTATTTTACTGTCTCGTGTCTCGAGTCTCGAATTTTTACAAGACAGTGTCTCGAGTCTCGTCTCGAGCTTAAAAAACCTGTCTCGTTCCACCTCTACTCTTGCAGCCTCTTCTGTTATTTCTATTAACTTTCTTGACTCTTTTCTTACTTGCCCGCCCCTCTCCTTACTTGCCCGCCCCTCTCCTTACTTGCCCGCCCCTCTCCTTACTTGTCCGCCCATTTTCTTACTTGCCCCGCCCCTTTTTTTACTCGCCTTCTCTAAAATTGTTGTGCTGCTAAACGCTGAACACTGAATACTTTTTACATCTGCTTTTTTCAGTTCCATTTTGTAGTCTTCAATTTTTCGGCTTCTATTCCAATGGTATTCAGTTTTCTATCTGATTCTGCCTTCAGTACTCACCTTCTGTTAGCTCTCAACTATATCAGTTTCTTTGCTATCACTGCTGGAACTCCAAGCAATTAATAAGAACCATCTAAGCCGTGATACTTTGAAATTAGCACCTGCATCCTTATTAAGAGCATTACTAAAACCTAATATAAAGAGCCTCTTAATAACACTGGGAAGGTCAACTAAAGGTCACAGATAGGATGAGTTTTGCATGGTTGTTTGCTATTTATTGTGACTTGGTGGATGTATCAAGGAGAAGAAAAATAGGAAAATAAATGAGTTATGCTCATGGATGACAAGAATGTCAGGAAATCAGTCAGATCAATCGGAGCTTAGGGCACCTGCTGACAGGTGGCATGTGAGAGATATGTCATTTATGATACGATACCAATTCTTTGCTTTATTTAAAAATAACAAAATGCTAGCGCTAATCTAATTCTCACACTAATGCAATTTATTTAGAGGAAGATATATAGGTCAGCATTTCAGTTAAAGAGGTCACTTGATCAATCGATAAAAACAATATAATAGATATTGATATCTATGTGCAGGCCAGTCATAGATATCAGTCAGTTGAAGCAGTCATGGCAAGAGAATCAATTAGGTAGATTGAACATATCTGCCATTACCTGTAGGATTTCTTTTTGCTAGTGCTCATTTGATAAAGATTAGAATAGCCCAGAAGCACCCGCTTTGCTTGTCACTGTGAAATATTTTCCTAATGTTCCTTGAGACCAAGCTTTCTTTAGCACTTTACTGGGTCCTGATGTGGAGGAACCAATCCGCCGTTGAAGATTTGAAGGCTGAGTATGAGTCATTAGCTATGATTGATTATAGGCCATTTATAGGTCATGCAGCTGGAATTTCATTCTTTCTCAATATAGTCTAAATTTATAAATAGGTGGGTGTATCTATTAATGTATAGCAGGAGGTTAGTAACAGAGATTTTCCTAGCTTTTTAAATTGGATGCTAATATTAGAGACCCACCATAAACCAGAGGCTCTCACTGAATGCTCTGGTAGTTCATATCACTAAAACAATCTAAGAAGCATTTGAGATTCATGACAACAGCCAGAATCTCTCAATTTTATGACATGGTTTTCTTCGAGAATCATTGAATATTCTGTGGACATTAGTTTCCCAAAGAATTTTAACAACTAGCCATTTCTAGATCTGGAGTTGTCTATACTTCTAGATAAGATACATTGAGTGTGTTTATGTTTATGCCTCTAGTGGCCAGGGGAGCGTTGAATAATGACTCCTAATTAAATGCCAACTAGCTGTGGTCCACAAATATGTAGATGTATAACCTAGCATTCTTGGGACTGACTTATTATTTTCATACCATATGAGGCTCCTTCAAGCTGGACAATTTAGAGTAGAATATATAGAATGCATAATTGTTATGGTATCATTAATTTTGTGTTTTGAAGAATTTTTAACATTTGAAAAAGATTGTCATAAGAAACATCTATAAGGTTTAAGATGATTTGAGATTTGACATAAGCAGTGCTTATGTTCAAAACTAGCTAACTAATAAAGGTTGCTTTAGTACAGGTAGATAACTGCTTTAAACTAGGCTAGCCATATATATTTAACAACATTAGTAGTAATAGATAAATTACAACTTGATAATATTTGGTTGTTTGACAAATATGCTCAGAAGAAATTGAATAAAAGCTAATTTTGTATGAAACCAACTCAATCATGTGATGTTAGGTATAACTCTGTCAATCCCAGTGCAAGTAGGCTATATCCTATCTTACACTAGAATATACTACAGGTTTGAGGTCTGACAGGTTGACAGCTGCCAACAGGGTAACATGGATGACACGTGTTTGACAATTGTTATATTGGCGATGTTCCAGCGGGAGGGCTACGCATTCATGCGCCTTATTTAAACTGTCTTGCAGGCTGAAGCCTCTTGGAGGAAGGAAACTACCTCTGTCATGATAATCACAGAAGACGAGCTGCTCCGACATGAAATAGTGGAGAGAGTTGTTAATGATTTAAAGGTGGCTGAGGATAACATCCGAGTCGAAGTGTAAGACAACCTCTAACTATTTAAGCGCACTTGACTTACTGAGTTAAGTAACGCCTCAGGATTATGTCTTTGGATTATCCTAGTAGATAAATTAACAGAGATGACAGCGAATCAGCTCTGACATCTAACACACTATACTGCACTTGTTATGCTGATTAATGACCTCAGCTTAGCCGGCCTTTCACTATTAGCCTACTTCTTTACATGGCTACACAGTCTAACACACAGGCTAGCACACGCTGGCACAGGCTGGCACACAAGCTAGCACATGCTGACACAGGCTGGCACTCAGGCTAGCACAGGCTGGCACACAGGCTAGCACACAGACTGGCACACCCACTAGCACACAGGCTAACATACAGACTAGTACACATGCTAACATACAGACTAGCACATGCTAGTCCACAAGCTAGTACACTGGCTAGCACTTAAGTTGGGACATAGATCATTACGAAAACTACTACCAAAACTAGCACACTGGCTAGCGCACAGGCTAGCACACAGACTGGCACACAGGTCAACACACTTATTATACCAATTATGTCTCTCATTAATTTTGGTTGAACAGCAATTGTTGACAATCTAAAAACTAAAGGCTAAAAACCACAATTAGTCAGAATTTCAATTTCAACTAATGTTATAAGTTGGTAGCCTGAGACTCATGCAGTCTCATGGTATTTTAAGCTCTGCACTTCTATCAGGCTGTAGGAGTATTGGTACTCAGACTACCTGCTAATATTTTGACTTTGCACACTTAACAGATATTACTTCAGATGATTTTTATAGCTCTTTCTTAACAAGTTTTTATGACTGATTACTTTGGCAGGTTAGCAGGCGAATCTCCAACCTATACAAGAGTGACCCTGTAGAGCCAAGGCTACACTAAACAATGATGCGTTATTAAAATATTATTGCATAGGCAGGTGTATTGTTTTATTGTTTTAGATTGCCTTTAAACAAAAATGTTGTTTAGCCTGAATATAAATATTTCAGAGCCATAAAAATGCCCCTGAACAAGTATCCACAACCAACTGATGTCATCAAAAGAATTCATCAAACTATTTGGTGTTTGCTTGACTGAGCAACGCTTACCCTGGATACAACATCGAAGCTTTCTAACAAAATATTTGCTTCCCTTCCTTATTCATTCTGTTCTGCTTGTGCTACACGTAGCAGTACAACTGTAGCGGTACAACTGTAGCGGTACACCTGTAGCGGTAGACCTGTAGCGGTACACCTGTAGCGGTAGACCTGTAGCGGTACAACTGTAGCGGTACAACTGTAGCGGTACACATGCAGCGGTACAACTGTAGCGGTACAACTCTAGCGGTACACCTGTAGCGGTACACCTGTAGCGGTACATCTGTAGCGGTACACCTGTAGCGGTACAACTGTAGCGGTACAAATGTAGCGGTACACATGTAGCGGTACACCTGTAGCGGTACAACTGTAGCGGTACAACTGTAGTGGTACACCTGTAGGGGTACAACTGTAGTGGTACACATATAGCGCTACAGGTGTACTGCTATATGTGTGTCGCTACAACTGTAGCGGTACACATGTAGCGGTACAACTGTAGCGGTACACATGTAGCGGTACAACTGTAGCGGTACAAATGAGATGTTTAGGTTCTAATCATGTACCTCTAACAATTTTAAAAGAAATACGCTAGTCTTTGTCCTGTCTGGAAGACACAGCCATACACGATACTTGCGTTGAACAGATTCTATTGATAGTAGAAAATGGCATACGTGGCAACGCACTAAAAGCCCTGACCATAGATCTTTACAAATGTTTTAATGCTTTGATGCTACGATGACCGAGTGCGTGCTTTATAACACTTTAATGCTTTGATGCTACGATGACCAAGTGCGTGCTTTATAACACTTTTGATGTTTCCTAAAACATTTTATGGTAGTCATTAGCAGGTCATTGAGAAAGTAATTGCCGTGTCAGTTGCTCATCTTTACGGATGGGATGTAGAAGATAACTCCAAGTGTACGGACACATGTAGGGCTATGAGATGCATAGCATGTACCAGGATAAACTTTTTATATTCTGTCACATGTACCTCATAGGGAATGCAAAATCACCCTTAGTGAATGACCCGCGTCATATTTGGATGTGGAAACCATTTGGCACAGCTTCAATGCTTTCTAGCAAAAACTGTTAGCCTTAATATTGTTTAACGTTGTAGACTACCAGAAGTGAAAGTGAAGAATTCCTTCCGACTGCAGAAACGCTCAGAGAAAATGTTTGACTTGAACTTTTTCAACACACTCGAAAGCGTAAGTTTCCGACGCAGCATTAGCTTTTGTTCGCAGTACTTTATGAAGATATCAATTATCTGTTTTAAAACTTTCAAGATTAGTGTAACAATTCTTTCGAAACTTTACATATCACGTGTTGAATTGTGTCACATATGGATTAAGTTGATTGATGCTATAGATTGCGATTGCTATTGCGATTATAATAAAACTGCCTGTGGAAGAATTGTGCAAAAACTTTTTTCCCCTCTTTGGATCACTTTTGGCTCACTCATCATTGATGCAATTCTTGTTTCTATGAATAACCACTTCCATCTGTTTTTGAGCTGGAATACTAGACACAATATTTGACCTATTCCATGGCACCAAGTTGCTAGAGAGCTTCTGAGTCGTTTAAAAAGGATGATCTGGGTTATGATTATAGAGGGTACGAACATTCAGGCATAAGCTGGGAATCATGCCAAATGCTCGGTCATGCTGATAGTTTTATGAGATGAAAGACGCAAACAGGTGACAGGACAGAAAGAGCCTCGCTTTAGGATCAGTCACCACTAATCTGCCAATCTTAAAGGTTGACTTGCAACAAATTGCAACATTACAGTTATTTGATACCAAAAGATTTACCATGTCTTACTCTGCTGTGTTGAAGGTGCAAAATATGTGGGAATGTGATTACAAGCTCTTAAAAGCTAAAAAACGAACAGTTAATCGCAGCCACACGAGACCGCCGTAGTTTGGATTCTCTTTCCAAAACGGCTCAAATGTGACGTAGTTGTGGTAGATGGTTTCTGTTTACACTTTCATGCAACCTCATTTGTTGAAATATTTTCACAAATATACTTCCCGCATTCAATAAAACCATGTCTATTGTCCTTACATGTCTATTTCATCATTATTGCAATGCTGTCACTTTGAGCACTGATATCTCCAAACCTACCGTGAAAATTTAATTTTTTAACCTTAGCTTGAACGATTGCATATCATCTTCTGATATACATGACGAGCCTGTTGGTCACCTGTGATAGTCCAAAAATTCTGCAGAAAGTATTCGGGTGGTTTGGCAAGAAATATGGGTCACATGATCAGATTACGATTAGACCAAGGTGAAACATTACTGTAAAGAAGCGAGCATCTATATTTGATATGAGCTTTTCGGTGAAACCCGAAGTGTTTGTCATAAACTAGTGCTACAAGACGTTTTATATTGAGCCTTTTATTGGCCTTTCATTTCACGTCATAACATTACGTTTCAAAACAATAACCAAAATGTTTAAGAACGTCATCAAAATAAAAAGATTCCACACTACGACGTTTTTGTGATGGCTGCGATTAACTGTTCTTTTTTGAGCTTTTAAGGGCTTGTAATCATGTTTCGACATATTTTGCAAATACGAACCAGTGGAGTTGGACATGGTGAACCTTTTGATACCAAATAACTATAATGTGAGTTTTATTGCAGGTCAACCTTTAAGAACACAGTCGCAACACTAAGTTTCACTCTGATAAGCTTTCATATAATCTACCAATCTTAAGAACACCGTCGCAGCCCTAAGCTCCACTCTGATAAGCCTTCATATAATGTACTAATCTTAAGAACACCGTCGCAGCCCTAAGTTTCACACTGATAAGCCTTCATATACTGTACCAATCTTAAGAACACCGTCGCAGCCCTAAGTTTCACTCCGATAAGCCTTCATATACTGTACCAATCTTAAGAACACCATCACAGCCCTAAGTTTCACTCTGATAAGCCTTCATATACTGTACTAATCTTAAGAACACCGTCGCAGCCCTAAGTTTCACTCTGATAAGCCTTCATATAATGTACCAATCTTTTTCAGATAAATGACTATTTAGAAGAACTCGCTCACTCCAACCCAGATCTGGTGTTCACCAAAACAATAGGCTACAGCTATGAGAATCGTCCTATCAAAGTATTGATTGTAAGTAACTGCCTATTCAAATATGTCAACGCGATGCAAATTCATCGTTTGCCATTATGATGATGAACTCATCTCTCCCATCTGTTAATATATTCTAGATAAGCTTGAACGATGGCGTGATAAAACCTAAAATATTTTTCGACGGAGGTCAGCATGCCAGAGAATGGATTTCTCCAGCAGTACTGCTCTCCATGGCACAAAAGGTTGGTAGATTTTTATATTTAGCTAACTCGGTAATCTTCTTCCTACAAAGAAAAATGTCTTGTTGCTTGACGTGGCCCCGTCTGGCGGAAGTAAGAAGCACTCATACTGTTAATATACAGGATGTCTGCGGTTCCTCCTGAAGAAAAAGGCAATAGTTATGCCTAATTTATAGATTATTGATTGACTGATTGGTATGCGATGTTACACTAAGCTCAAAGAAAGAGTTTAAAAGAAATAGTTTCTTTCCGCTACAAAGAAGGTATTAAACCAATTTAAAATAGAATACTTATGAAGTGAAACTTCGCACTTATAAGTCTATGTTAGAAAACGAGTTACTATTATTTGTAGCTCTATGTTAGTAATAGAATTATCATCATTTGGAGGCCTATATTAGAAATAGTATTACCATTATTTGTACATTTTTATTAGCAATAAGGTTACTATATTGAGAAGTCTATGCTAGCAATAGAACAAGCGATGAATGAGGGAGTCACAAATTTACGAACGGGACAATGCTGAGGAGAGTGATAGTAACAGTAACAATTTAAGGACAGTGCTGAGGAGAGGGACAGTGGACAGTGGACATGGGACAGTGGACATGGAACAGTGGACAGTAGACAGTGGACAGTGACAACTTAAGGACAGTGCTGGGGAAAGGGACAGTGACAGTAGGCAGGGGACAGTGGACAGGGGACAGTGGACAGGGGACAGTGACAACTTAAAGACAGTGCTGAGGAGTGGACACCTTTATTATTCATTTTGCATAGTTCTTCTTTGAACTAATAGACTTGTAACCCAGCTAGTATAGTCGACCTTTTCTCTCGCTCAACGACAGCTGTATTTTAGTTAATAAAAGGATACAGAGAAGACGACCATAAATTAAAGAAGTTGGTGGAGCGGTATGAGTTCCACATTCTTCCAGTCCTTAATCCTGACGGCTATGTCTTCACCTATAAAGACGATGGGGTAAGAACTGTTTTATCACTCTGTGTAAGAGGTGATCTCTCCTGGTCTTGTTAAAACACTTAGGCTACTTGCGGCTGATATAAGCTAGAGGGATAATTGTACATTAGTTGTCACACTTGACTTAGTGACTTACATCGTGGCAAATGTGAGTTTACTGAGTCATTTCTATGCAACAAAAAATAATTGTCTGGTTTTCAACAAAAACATGTTTGCTCTTTATGCCATAAGCTCTGCTTTAGTAGCCAATGAATGAGCAGTACATAGACTGAGAACCCTTAACAACCTTAAAACTAAGGAGCTCACCAACTTGGCTTCCATCCGATTCAATGGCCCATAAGCTAAACTCACTGAAGCCCATAGATAAAATCAGTTCAGCTCACAATAATCTGTGAATGACTAGAATGAAACGCATAGAATATGTACATTTACTTGATACCAAGCCTTGGCTCCTGAAGCTTGTACAGATCTATGAACATTGAGGTGCTAGTAATATTGTTTTCAAAGTATTACAATAGCTTACAAAGCTAATGAACTCTAACTATTTTCCAGCAGTTTTTGATCAATTACAACAAGTCAAACGGGGCGTACATAAACATAAGAAGATGGGAGCGTCCCATGAGCCCCCCATCTTCTTATCTTCTTATGTTTTCATTAAACATAAAGCTGCTGGACAAGAGCCAGATACTCCACTAGCACATTAGATATAATATTAACGTTGTAGAAAGTTTGATAGCTATATTTAGCTTTTTTTAAATTAAAATAACTTACATAGTCATCATGTCAATATACACGTAATTATTAGATGCGATTGCAGTCTTGAATAGAGTTAATATTAATAAAACCAACTTTCAACACCATAGCACTCTCTCAGCAGCTGTATTAAAATTTCTGTAGTACTGATTTTAGTTTAGTAACATGCATATTAATGTTTAGATTTACGTAGAGAAATTGCTGTGTGACACAAGGTGCGTTCATTAATTTTATTATTGTGAAACATTAAAATGATAGGTAATTAATTGCTTTACCTGAAAGTGTACTAAGTAACAGATTGTTGAATCAAATACCATGAAATATTCTTTCAAAACTTGGAACAATCCTATCCAAGCCAGCACATTACTGTTGTACCTACACACTATACAACTACTAATACTGTTGTACCTACACACTATACAACTACTAGAACAGCTGTACCATTGTACCTACACACTATACAACTACTAGCAGAGTACTGTTGTACTTACAGACAACCAAATCATATGACATACAAAATTCTGAGAGTCAAAATGGCAGTTTCTAAAAGTTCCTTATTTTCATATGTAGGGGCACACACACTCGACCCACACTTCACTCGCAATTTGCTCACTCTCCACCTATATATTCCATCCCTTTCTTCCACTCTTAAATAAAACACATATTATATTGCCTGTGAGTTCACAATAGACTACAGTAAAAATAAACATGTTCAGAACAGTTCACACAATCCTTATCATGCATGATGCACCGTTTCCATGAAGAGGATGATGCCAGAGGTCATAGCGGCGCGCTGCTGGCAAATGAGAACGACTGAAGTCTAGAAAATGGTTAGAATGGAATAACATGCACGGAATTTTCTTGCGCATCATTCGCAAGTATGGAAAATTTGATAAAAGTTTGCGAAAAACAAAACTCGCTTGACTTGTGGATTTTTGCCGTTTTTATTGTGCAGATCGAATCGGCTCAAATTGGCTTGTCATGAACACAGAGTAATGCTTGTCGCCGTAAAATCGCCACAGAGTGACTGCTTGTCACCATTTCTGCGGCTGCTGCCTCCAGCTATGCATGCTACCAGAGCTAAATGGACTCAACAAAAACGCACACTAAAAGGTGAACACAGCACACTTCTCAAGCATGATTTAAATTTGTGCCAGAATTCTCTTGAGGAATAAAAAATGTTTTACCTGGTGACAAGCCAATTGATTTACATCGGTATGCAAAAATTGATAATAATTGGCTTGCCATATATCATGTCTACCGTCTCATCAAACATGTTGCATCATACATGGTTCTCGAATCATGATACATTAATACAACTATTACGGGTAATATTGTTACCAAAGCTAGTATATTTACTAAATTTCCATACAGAGATAGCGTAACGATACCCCCCCCCCTTCCCCCCCCATATGGGGCTGCAATGTCATCATGGAAACAGCTGGTCGCTCTCATTTTGTTGTGATTCAGTGTCGCATTTTGGAAGTAAAAAAACTCATGCAATATGCCATCTTTGTGCCAACAGCGTTGCACTTGTGCGAGCGCATAGATCTAAGGCTACAGCTAATACTCTACTATAGCATCCTATTGGAAATACGATAACATGGAAACATCTGTTTGTCAGCTCAGGGTAGCTTTGGCTCTATTGCTATTGCTATATGTACAATTAGTAATTGAATTCATAGACATCTCTCACTTAAAGTGGGATGAAAGTCAGTGCTGGCAGCAATTGGAAAACATAAAATAGGTTATGACTGCTGATTTAAGGCTGGTTCACGCTATATCGCCATATCTCGGCGTCGATGTCACAAATTTTCGGTGATCGTCGATGATAACGAGGTTCACGCTATCACATACCCATCCATTTGCATCAGGAAATATTCCGTGACATAGTGTTCCCATTTCTCTTTTTAGATTTTTGCGAAGAAATCTCTTTGTTTTTGCCTGCTGGACTTAAATACTAGTCTCGCAGCAACTATAATAAACGAATATGAATAAATCACGCTATCAGCGGCTGCGAACTACTACCACTGAAATGGTTCACATTTGAAAGGTGGTCGTCGATGCTCGGTAAAATATTGGAGAAGTTTGACAGCTGCTAACTTTTCCGACGTGTCCATAATGCTTTGTCGATACCATCGGTTCACGGTTCACATAATTAACGATGAATGCCAAAAGGAAAACGCTAAAAACGACGATATAGCGTGAACTAGCCTTTAGGAATGAACTAAACAAACAAATGTTGTCATGAAGGTTTATTTTCTCTTGAAATCCTCATGAGGAATTATGAAATTTTCTTACCAGTTAGAGTTTTTAACGAAATTTGCTTTTTCCATAGCAGCAAGATTGTAAGAGGCAGAATGTTGATGAGACAATAGGACTACATGAATCATATAGTCACTTTCATCACATCCTTGTTTTTGGAAATTAACATTTAAATTATTACAAGGTTGCATAAGATGACTGCAGGCTTTAACAGTCAGGGGCATCAACTACAAAAGGTACAAGCTCATCATTCTCTGTGACATGCGTCACACGCATTTCCGCTGGGTCGGCGGTTCACTGTCACCCGACCTATCAATATATCACCCTTTGACATAAATGTCTTTGAGGAAGGGAACCATACTGAGAGTAGGTTTTGACGCAGAGCTGACCAACCCGATTATCATAGTAATTAGGTAGAGATTAACACGACCGCACTAAACCCTGTTCCAACTCTCAGCAATTGGAGGAGTAAACAAAGAATATGAGTGGCATTATTGAGCACATGTATTCTGTAGGTGTATGATACATGAGTTTATCCTATACATTAGTTCATTCTAACATATTATGGCATACCTTTAAAAATAGTAAACCGATATAGTCATTTCTTTACAGAAAAGTTGAAAAACAGTCGCATACTTTTAAGCTAAATCATAAAAAGCAGATCTCAAGGGATAAAGCTATTCTATCATTGCTGTCATAGCCTATCATTCACATTAAGTGCCTCGTTTCCGTGTGCATTACAAGCAAAAGTAATACTATATTATACCAGAAAGACTGAAAGAGCGAAAGAGAAGTGGAGGGGGAGAAAGTGAAAGTAAGAGAGAGAGAGAGAGAGTGAGGTAGAAGTGAAGTCTAAAAGTGAAATTAAGGCTAAGAATGGGTTACCTATGCCCATAGAGTGAGCATGAAAGACACACGTATGGGTTTGCACCTGAATTGATGTCACAAACTTGTCACTATTATTAAAGAATGACAATAGGTATAGTGAAGGTTAGGTTAACGTCAGGTAAGCAATAACTGAGTCTGGTTGGCCCTATCGACAGCAACACACACCAATCATAGACAAGAGCATATGTAGCAAGTGTAGAATATAGCCCATAAGGCGTGTCATGCTTCAGCCTCTAAGGTTTAGACAGTGGTAAGACATGTATTGAGGGCTGTTAAACATGTTTGCGTTAAGCGACCTTGAGAAATTCACCCTTTAGTTCTAGCCATGGTTATGTTTTATGTCACATGATGTTATCACGTGAAATTCAAGGCCAATAAAAGGCTCAATATAAAATATTTCGCAGCACTAATTTATGACAAACTCTTCCGGTTCTATTGGCAAGCCCCTATCAAATATAGATGAGCGCTACTTTACGGTGTCGTTTTTTTAACGAATTTTTACGGTAAGTTATAAGATATCAATGTTAAAAGTGACAGTATTGCAATAATGATAAAACAGATGCGTAAGAACAATAGACATGGTTTTATTGAATGCGTGAAGTATATTTGTGAAAATATTTCGACGAATGAGGTTGCATGAAAGTGTAAACAGAAACCATCGTGTTCAGCTACGTCCCACTTGAACTGTTTTCGAGAGGGATTTAAGTCTACAACGTTTTTGTGATGGCTGCAATTAACTGTTCGTTTTTGAGCTTTTAAGAGCTTGTAATCACATTTCCACATATTTTGCACCTACAACGCAGCGGAGTAAGACATGGCGGATCTTTTGATATCAAATAACTGTAATGGGAATTTTGTTGCAAGTCAACCTTTAATGCATAAGTTGATATAAGCAACCATGTTTCACCGGGAATGTACTTGCAATCAGCTTGTACCGTATATATTAGTCCTAGGTTTACTAAAGTTGAAGGTTGAATTCACCTTTTAGTTCTTCCTAGCCATGGTTATGTTTTAGCTGCTCATGGCAACTCACTCAGTTCTTAGTACTCATACTTGCTCAAGCTTAACAGAGCATTCTTATCGCTCGATGTTTATGTATTTGACTAGTTTGACAAATCACAAGATTATACAAACATTTACAGAGAAGAATTTTCCAGAAATTTTAACTTGCTTCCAACTTAACAGAAGTTCTCTTTGGAGAACCAGTCATATAAAACTTTAACCTATTAATAACTGACTAAAAACAATTAGTTGGAGCCTAAATCCGAATGACGTCGCAACAACTTGCATGCTGGTTTAGTTCCTAGCATTCACCTAAACAGGATATTATAAAAAAGAGACAAATAAAGCTTATGACGGTATACTTAAGTAAAATTCCTATTTGCTTTTGCTAAGGCTTGTTAGTTATTTAATCCATTTCTGAAATGTAGCGCAAGTTCATAAAAACGATTAGACTTATTTTGGCGGTAAATGTTGACACGTACCACTTACTCACTTACCACTTACTCACTGAACTTGTTCTCAAACTAGGGTGAATGTATTTTTACTAAATCAAAAAATAATTTCTGAGAACAGATTGCCAACATATCATCAATTAAGCTGTACATTATTACAAACCACAAACCTAAAATTGAGAGTTGCATCCCTTTCAGCTAGAATGAGCAGAAAACTCATTATTTTATACTTCATCATGGTTGAGTTTATGTAACCACTTATCTGACCAAATATTCTAATGCTCTTTTAGTTCAAGGGTTCAGTAAACAGGTCATCCATTAACAAGTTACACAACAGACAATTAGACAATAATCTTCTTCATTCTATCATCAAAAAAGGAGTGGACAACTCGTTATGGCTTTGTGTTAGTGAGTTCAGTAACAAGGTTGGCAGATTTCCTAAATCTTTAGACGTGCAGACACTATTTGCTTTTAGATTCGCTTGTGGAGAAAAAACAGAAGAAACACAACAAATTCGTACTGCGCAGGAGTTGATCTTAACAGAAACTGGGACTTTCATTGGTCAGGTATGTCTGGCCTATGTGTACATAAGTACATATATAGTACATGAGTACATAAGTGTGGTCTATGTACATTTAGTTATTTTTGCATAGAAGCAACTAACCAAAGAATAAATGCAGATTTACTCTAGAAAATTTAAAAATGAAGCGTTTCATAAAATCATTTGATAAAATCATAAACCAAGTATGCAGGTGATACGCATGACACAATTAATTGCCTTGTAATAGTCAATAGAATTTAATACGGATCGGCCAATGCTTACAGAGACATTTTAGTAAATTATCTTTTTTCTTTAAAACTGATTATAAGTGAGCTAAAACATTTCTTGGCAAAAACAGGCATGCGATAAAAATAATCAAAATGTGAAACTACTTATATAGACTAGTAGCTGTTAGCCAGTTGCATGGAGACATTGCTTTAACTCAAAACAGACGATTCGCTGCTTATTATCACAAGAGCTTTCCATGTGTATGACACGGTAGCAGTGAGTAAACATTCACGTTTAGTTTGTAATATTTATATTAAATATTTTTAAATACTATCAATACTTTATGAAAATACACCTACAATTAGAGTATGGAAGTAGAGGCATATGAACAGTTGTGACTAGCTTGTTATAGGATGACAGGTGCTTTATAACCTTTATAGGATGACAGGTGCTCTATAGCCTTTATAAGATGACAGGTGATAGCCTTTATAGGATGACAGGTGCTTTATAGCCTTTATACAATGACAGGTGCTCTATAGCCTTTATAGGATGACAGGTGCTTTATAACCTTTATAGGATGACAGGTGCTCTATAGCCTTTATAAAATGACAAGCGCTCTAAAGCCTTTATAGGATGACAGGTGCTCCATAGCCTTTATAGGATGACAGGTGCTTTATAACCTTTATAGGATGACAGGTGCTTTATATCCTTTATAGAATGACAGGTGCTTTATAACCTTTATAGGATGACAGGTGCTCTATAGCCTTTATAGGATGACAGGTGCTCTATATCCTTTATAGGATGACAGGTGCTCTATAGCCTTTATAAGATGACAAGCGCTCTAAAGCCTTTATAGGATGACAGGTGCTCCATAGCCTTTATAGGATGACAGGTGCTTTATAACCTTTATAGGATGGCAGGTGCTTTATATCCTTTATAGAATGACAGGTGCTCTATAGCCTTTATAGGATGACAGGTGCTTTATAACCTTTATAGGATGACAGGTGCTCTATAGCCTTTATAAGATGACAAGCGCTCTAAAGCCTTTATAGGATGACAGGTGCTCTATACCCTTTATAGGATGACAAGTGCTCTATAGCCTTTATAAGATGACAGGTGCTTTATAATCTTTATAGAATGACAGGTGCTCTATAGCCTTTATAGGATGACAGGTGCTTTATATCCTTTATAGAATGACAGGTGCTCTATAGCTTTTATAGGATGACAGGCGCTTTATAACCTTTATAGGATGACAGGTGCTCTATAGCCTTTATAGGATGACAGGTGCTCTATATCCTTTATAGGATGACAGGTGCTCTATAGCCTTTATAAGATGACAAGCGCTCTAAACCCTTTATAGGATGACAGGTGCTCTATAGCCTTTATAGGATGACAAGTGCTCTATAGCCTTTATAAGATGACAGGTGCTTTATAATCTTTATAGAATGACAGGTGCTCTATAGCCTTTATAGGATGGCAGGTGCTTTATATCCTTTATAGAATGACAGGTGCTCTATAGCTTTTATAGGATGACAGGCGCTTTATAACCTTTATAGGATGACAGGTGCTCTATAGCCTTTATAGGATGACAGGTGCTCTATATCCTTTATAGAATGGCAGGTGCTCTATAGCCTTTATAGGATGACAGGTGCTTTATATCCTTTATAGAATGACAGGTGCTCTATAGCCTTTATAGGATGACAGGCGCTTTATAACCTTTATAGGATGACAGGTGCTCTATAGCCTTTATAGGATGACAGGTGCTCTATATCCTTTATAGAATGGCAGGTGCTCTATAGCCTTTATAGGATGACAGGTGCTTTATATCCTTTATAGAATGACAGGTGCTCTATAGCCTTTATAGGATGACAGGTGCTTTATAGCCTTTATAGGATGACGAGTGTTCTATAGCCTTTATAGGATGACAGGTGCTCTATAGCCTTTATAGAATGACAAGTGCTCTATAGCCTTTATAAGATGGCAGGTGCTTTATAGCCTTCATAGGATGACAAGTGCTCTATTAGCCTTTATAGGATGACAGGCGCTCTATAGCAGTGAATTCAAGAAGCTACACCACTCTTCCAACAAGAGTTGTGTAAACGCTAAAATACCAATACCTCTTAGAGACACCTTTATCTTACACAGGTGCATTACTAGTAATTTGTGTATGTAAATTAAATATATTTAGAAAAGTAGATTGCTTTTCGATTTCTCTTTCCCAAGTGTGCACAATCTCACTTAATTGAGGAATAATGGGAGTTGCAACTGTATCTTATTATAGGACGAGGTGGCAGCACCGACAGGTGCTCTATAGTCTATCAAGGAGAAGCTCCTTTCTCAGAAGGAGAGACTTTGTCAGCGGCTAACTATATCCTAGAGAGAAAAGGAGAGTGGCATTCCTATTTCTCCTTCCACAGGTTTGCTAAATCTCATCACACTTTTGTTAACAACTCTTAACATTAAATTATTTCACTCATGTAAAATAATTTAATGCTAAAAGGTGATTCTCAATTATTGAGAGTCACATCCCACTTCAGTGAAGATGAGAGAAGATCTTTGATATAGGAAAATCAAGTGTTGACTGTTAATGCAGTCATGTTAACCGTCATGTTAACACAGTCATGTTAACATCAAAGAGTAAAGGAAAGCGTTTCAACAGTACAGTAATCTTTCGCTCAAGTATCGTGGCCTCAGTTCTTCATGGCGCTAAAATTTCCATTAAAAACTAAAATCTGTGAAATACATAAATTTCTCTCATACTCTGGTCCAGTGAGATCCCCCGCAGGCATCATAGTGCTAACAGCCTTTGCAGGTCTCTGTTTTCTTTTCTGTTCAGGTTTATGAAGTGTAAAAGTGTCAATTGTTTGTGAAATCCTTCATCATGCCCCTTAAATGCCCTTGACCCTCTAATTGTCTACTGAACCTAATAAAGGAGGACCATCCTTATAGATAGCGAATAAGTGACTTTACTAGTTATGAGTTTTTTAGTTTCTATTTTTCGAATTTTTACTTGTCACGGATGTCTCTTTCGATTAACTGCGACAAGTGAAGGACCACTGTAATTATTTATGGTATTTTATATAATAATATATATATATATAATCATCCTGATGCAAGAATTAGACTAGAAAGTAACGTTACAGCTCGTTTTAAATTTGTGTTTTTTAATATATATTTCAGCTGAACATTACTTCTACAAATGCTGGAGTGTACAAGTTTTACTAAATAATAAAATGCATTCATAAAATGCAAAATAAAAAGCTGAGTTAAACATAAAATATCATTTCTAATTACGATGATTAAAGCTTAACAACCTCGTCGCCAACAACCGACTAGCAACCTTATTCAAGAAACCCTATAACAGACATCAACACATAAAAACAATCTTTTCAATAGAAAACAAATCCTATTTTGACAATAGGGTTGTCTTTGAGTTAACCCTCAAGTTTTGGCTTAAAACCATAAAATTAGGGCTCATGAAATGTATTTTTAATTGTTTTGCAATATTCTCAAACTTACATATGTTCAAATGTCCCAAATTACTAATTTATTTGTTTTGAGTGAAAACGTGTTTTGCTACTCTTTGGTTGAAGAGTTATATGCCCTTGCATCGTTAGAGCAGACACGTTTTACAAAATCAAACGTTATTACTTTACCATAGCATGTTCTTACCTCATTCACTTGAAGACCTACTGAGTTTGTCTGCTAAATAGGTTGTGTCCCACAGCTTTGAGTAGGTTTTGCATGCAGCTTGCTAAATTGACGAGTATTATCAAGCGTGTTTATGTCAAGGTCATACGGTAAATTAGTTTAGGTCAGTAACTGTTCACTGGAGTCATAAATACAAGTAGCAAGTGATACAAATACTTATACATTAACAAAGCTCTAATGGTAAACACCCAAAGATTTGTTGAATCCGTACAAAGGCTGATCTCCATTTACAGCTTTGGACAAATGATCCTCTTCCCCTACAGCCACACACAGCTACTGGGACCTGACTATGTTAAGCACATGACTGCTGGCCGAAAGCTATCGGAAAGTGTCAAATCAGTAAATGGTCGGAACTACGCTGTTGGACCAGTTGGCATGCTCTTATGTAAGTCGTTAGCTTGTTGTCTTTTAATAGCAGCGACGGCTGGTTTTGTTGTAAGTTTGAAACATCAAATTGCTGACTTTCCATAAGGCAGCAGCATGTCATAAAGATGCTCAGGCACTGTTGTGTAGACAACTCAGTGAATATTTACATCTAAAATTAGTATATACATCTCAGTGTCTGTGGGTCCAGTATGGTGATAAAGTTTGAGTAATAAAAAATCTGTGTCACAGAAAATTTGATCACTGAACCTTCATTTCTGGAGGCGTTAAGCTTACCCATTAGTCTGCAGCATTCATCTGAACATACTGATCAATAATGGTGAAGATATTCATTACATCAATAAAAATACCCATAGCGATGTTTCACCACATGTAATAATTACCAAGTGGACTCACTAGGTGAATGCCTGGCATTGCAAAGTAATACCAACAGTTTATAAACAGTTGCGGGTAATGTTGTGTAAAGGGAATGTAGAAGATAAGGTAAGGTAATGCTTATAAGCTGTTTCTGTTACCCGTGCAATGCAGGGCATTCATCTAGTAAAATATATAAGTACAAGTAGCTAGTTATAGATAGTATAGTTATAGGAATTAGTAGTAAATGTTATTAGTAGATATGTAAAGTAAATCTTGCTAAATCATGCCTCATATCTACCGAAACAAGTATTAAGATATCCAGGAGACTGCAAATTGTTTGACTATAGGGTGAGTCAGAGTTTTTGGCTTGTCTGCTGTAGATGAAGCCTCAGGCAGTTCAGAATCTTGGGCCTACTCAGTTGGGGTGCCCTATACGTACACAGTCGAACTACCCGACCGCAAGACATTTGTCGTGCCGCCAGAGATAATAGAGCCGACTGCCAAGGAATGGGTTGAAGGACTTGCGGCTTACATAGAGTTCATAGAAATGTCTGATGCGGAGCTTTACGGGGAGCTCGTAGCTAATATAACAATCTTAAATCCGACCACGACATCAGAACCCCGTATACAGGCAGCATTTGATGATAGTCATGCTGCCTCTCTTATACCCTCCCTTCATTTGCTCATTTCTTATTTCATTGCAGTTATTTTGTTTTCTTGACGTTTTATGATATATATTTTATTGCATTTTAGAAGCTCTCATATCTGCTTGCAAACTCAGTTTCGCAAGACCTTTTCTTTATTCAGATTGAAATTTATCTGTTTTGTTATTTCAGCATGTAATGCTTATGATTAGTGAGTATCAATGAAGGGCCATAGTCTGACACAATTGACGTGTGTTTAAATCAATTTTTGATGACATTGTATAGGAAAATTCATTTTCAAACAAGACAAAACAGCTGCTTATCATTTTTTCAGGAAATTGATCTTTCGTCGCGGTTTATCACAAAGATTAGCCCAAGAGGTAATCCAGGTTATAGCCATATTTTCAGTGCTCGACCATGCCTTATAGTATAGTAACACATGTTAACAGCAGCAGAGAGAAAATCTTAAGCCGCTTTTCACTGGGTTGTGTCTGCTTTCCTACCTAAGTTGTAAGTTATCTCGGCAATGATGCCAGCATTGATGCCGCAGTACTTTGGTGAAGGTTGATAATGTTTACACTGTTCCAAATTCATCTGGGTTTGGATCAGCAAATAATTCGTGAAGTAGTGTTCTAATTTTCCGCGGTCGAGTTTGGAAAGATCTTGGAACAGATTAGGCAATTTACATGTTTAACTGTATAACTTGTATTTTACTGTTCGTATAACATAAAATGTCAATAACATAAACATTTCTGGAACAGATTCTTTACGCTGTAGGAGCGCCTACTGTATATGTTAAATGATAAACATTTTTCTGTGGAAAAACTTTTTTATTACCCGGATAGCGCGGGGCATTCAGTAGTATGTTCATAAAAAAACTTCAAAGGTTAATATCTGTTGCAACTATCAGAGTAGTTGTCCTGCCACTGCAGCCAATATAGTATCTTCTCCTACTAAGGAGAGCTTGGTCTTCCTATACTGCCATATAGAATTGTAGTTTATCAGTGAGTATGAGTACACATAACACAAGTCTACTAGCCACAGGCCTGACAACATAAGTGCAAAAAACGGAGTGAGTGTTAGACCTTGGCTGATACCGGCAAGAAAAAAGCTTATAATCCCCTTCCAGCCTATTAGAGCGGATGACACAGAACGAGTGAGATCCGCTAAAACTGTATAATGGTGAGTCTAGCTGACAGCATTTTAAAATTATATCTATTTATATATTTATACTAACATAGTCATGATATTTCGTTTTTCAACAATTGTTTTGTTGTTAAAAAAAGAAAAGACCAGTTTTGGTGACAAAAACATTCAACCACCAAACTGTGATATAAGTTGGTTAATTTTTTGGCAAAACGCAGGGTTAAGAATTACAATGTCAAGGCCGACGATCAGCATGAACTCAAGACAAAAAACACTTGAACAACATTGAACAACATATTTTTATTGAATACTAGCTGTGCCACCCTGCGTTGCCTGTGTAATAGAAGAGTATTTGGACAGAAAATTGATTTGTATTTAACATATTACAACATTTGCCATTCTAACTTTCATCACTACATATCACTACATATTTCATCACTACATAACTATATATCATGAGAAAAGTTTTTTGTCTTATAAACAATGAGAAGTAATGAGAGTTTTGTTATTAGCCAGTTTGATAATGTTAGCGAAAAGCTTCTCGTGACGTTATGCTATGACCCGCGCCATACGTAAAGTAGTTAGGTATTGCTCTGATTTACTGACTTATTTTGGCTTGTAATTTGACATCCGTAGTCCAGTGGGCTAGGCGTAAGACTGGTGCACGGCCGGGTCCGAGATCGAATCCCTCCGGTGTGGAATACTTATTCCAAGATTATAAGATCTATAGTCGGATTTTTGACAGACGGACTTTGAGAAATATATATATATCTAAAGAAAAAGAAGATAATACTCACTTTATTTTTCAAATAGTTAATTTAACCTTCATTAAATATGCATTAGATATGATCACACAACAAAAATACAATTACCATACAATTTGTACACAACCAACCAAATAGGTGATTATGTGGAGTATATAAATAGAATATAAGCGTTTATTCAAATACATACCGACTTGTACAGTCAAACGTCTTACAATGAAAGGAATTATTTAAGGTATGAGCCTATGTCTTGTGACCATTGAGCAAAGCTAATAATGCAAATCTAATATTGCAAATCTTAGATTAGTATGGTGTTCTCAAGTATGAGCCCTCATGTGACTACCTAAATTGGACCGTCGAGCAAAGTTTCTACTGCAAATCTCACAATTAAATGGCTTTTCTCCAGTGTGCTTCTTTAGGTGACTTGTTAGATGACTTTGAAATGAAAAACTGCTACTGCATATCTTACATTGAAATGGCTTCTCTCCGGTATGAATCCTCATGTGGCTGGTTAAATTGTGTTGTTGAGCAAAGCTACTACAGCAAATCTTGCATTTGAATGGTTTATTCTTAGTATGAATTCTCATGTGTGTAGTTAGATTACTGCGCCAAGTAAAGCTGTGACTGCATATTTTACACTGATATTTCTTGTCTCCAGTGTGTTTCCTCATGTGGTCCATTAGACTACCTTGATAAGCAAACTTACTAATGCAAATCTTACAATGGAATGGTTTTTCCTTAGTATGAGTTCTCATGTGTGTGGTTAGATTGCTGCGCCATGTAAAGCTGCGACTGCATATTTTACACCGATATTTCTTGTCTCCAGTGTGTTTCCTCATGTGGTCCATTAGACTATCTTGATAAGAAAACTTACTACTGCAAATCTTACAATGGAACGGTTTTTCCTTAGTATGAGTTCTCATGTGGGTGGTTAGATTGCTGCGCCAAGTAAAGCTGCGACTGCATATTTTACACTGAAATGGCTTCTCTCCAGTGTGTGTCCTCATGTGGTCCGTTAAACTACGATGATATGCAAACTTACAACTGCAAACCTTGCATTGGAATGGTTTTTCTCCTGTATGAGTCCTCATGTGTATTGTTAGATTGCTTTGTTGAGCAAGGCTTCTACCGCATATTGTACATTGAAATGACTTCTCCTGAGTATGAGTTCTCATGTGCGATGTTAGACGACTTCGCTGAGTAAAGGTATGACTGCACATCTTACACTGAAAAGGGGTCTTTGCAATAGGGACTGTAATCTTTGTCTTTAGACTGGGTGTCCAGTTTTGTTGCCTTTGAAAGGATCTCAGTTCACGATATTCACCTATAATACAGGAAAATGCTTATTCACCATAAAATGTAAGAACCATAATGAAGACGAAAAGAAGATTATGACTTCTACTCTAAAACAGAGGATTGATAAATATGACAAACTTTTCTTTACACTTCAGGACAGGAAAGCTACAACACGAATATTGTGGAACTTTTTGGACGGGTTTTTGACACACAGACTCTGAAGTGCCACACACCAAAGTATTGTCGTGTAGCCATCTTATGTAGCTACAGTCTTGATACAGTCAAGTAACGATAGCAACTTCTAGATGTATTTTGGTACAAAGGATTTTTTTATGGGATACTCAAGTATATCTATCCTTAACTAGAGTTGCCCCGATTTTGGTATCAAAATCGGTATCGGTGCCGATATGGGTGTTAAGTATCTGAATCGGTATCGACCGATCTGTTCTTAAAACATCTAAACTTCTGATACTTTTTGCAGATCAACTATTTAGCAGAAAACCATATTTTAGCCTGCTACACTAATAAAAAATCATCAGCTGCACGCTCCTTACTTTTACCTAATGAATTTCGAGCCTGCCACACAATTTATTTCATGTCTATAGCCTGATCAACACAACTGAAGAACTTTTTTTTGCTGTAGTCAGGACGTAATGACAAAGTGTGGTATTTCCCAATTACAGCAGTGGGATTTATTACAGCCAATCACGAACAAGATAACAAAGATGGGAGACAAGAACGCAGTGTAATATTTTTATTTACGCTAGGACACTGATATTTCGCTAGTATTTAGTTTCGTGAGCAGCATACAGAGTAAAATTTCACTGCACCTTAATTTCGCAGCTTTGCTGAGTGCGAAAATATAGTGATGTGAAAATAAATGCAGTGGAACAAACATAATTAGATTCCTCTGATTCAGTTCACCGCAGGCCTGTATTCACTGGTTACAAGTTGGGGCGGCTAGTGTTAGGCGACTAGTTATGAACACCTTTGGGGTGTTGGGGGGGGGGGGGTGTTGAGGGGGCGGTGTAAGCCCCCCAACTGGTATTTCTTATGTAGGGCCTCAGCCAGGCCTCTCGTGTGAAGTTTTAAAACATTTTATCGGAAAGTATCAACATTTTTCTATTTTTTGAGATTAGTTTTGTTTTAGGTGATGTGACTGACGAGACGTTTTTAAAGTAAAATAGGCAAAACTTGACCGCAGTTAAAACGCTAAGAAAAAAGACATCTTTTTCATTTGAGCGTTTTAACAAAGATCAATTTTGCTGTATTTATTTCAAGTTCATACGGTGGTTTCCACGCTTTCAACGGGACATGACCACGCGGATGTTTGGTAAAACTTGATATTTTGCAAACCTTTATAAAGGTCGTTAACAAGAATATTTTGCCACTGATGATGATGATAATAATGATGCCTAAGAACTTCTAAAAGTTGATGTTTGTCTTTATGGCTTCGAATAAAGTAATATTCTAGAGCGGTAAAAATTGTCTCCATAGCCGTTAGGCAAATAACTTTTCGAATAAATGATGTTGAGGTCGAGTTATCTGAAGCAATTTATCATTGCGTGGGAACAGACCAAACAAATCCGTTCGAGTTAACCTTGTGTTTGAGATGAAATGTTACATTTTATCCGAGGGCGAGTTATCCGAGTTTGACTGCACTTAGCCGCAGAAAGTTCCTAAAAAATTGGGACGACTCAGCCGGCCAGCTGCTCTAAGGAATACGGGCCTGGTTCCCCGATAAGAAAAAAATTTCAATTTGGGACTAGATTGTAATTGTGAACCGCAGGTAGAATGGTGTGGGCGAGGTCGATAATGCAATTTGATCGCTTGCTGCCATTTGTTTCTTGGACTATCAATGAACAAAGCTATTCAATTTCGCGGTTTCGCACGTTTGTTATGATAGTTTAGTTTCGTACATGAAATTTTTGCGAGAGGATGACTCCGCCAAAACACGAAAGTTAGATGAGGCGAATACATAAGTGTCTTAGGGTACTAGCATTACGAAATTTAAACTGCCGCCACATAGAGTTTTCTATCACTCCCTTGATCCTGAAGATACAATGTATCAATTTTATCGTGCAAAAACGGTAACCCCAGTGGCTTATCGGTATTTAGCCTGTCCTCCATCATCTGTGGCAAGTGAGTCCCCCTTCAGTACGACTGGCTACATTGATAGTGATAGAAGAAAGAGACTTCTTCCTGAGAGAATTGAATCACTAATGGTAATTAAAAGAAACATTGATTTGCTCTGAACTTGTACAGGCGCAACAGTTCATCCAGCAATAAAAAAAGAAAACTTCGTTATCACTGAGAGAACTGTACCACTAACAGTAATTACTTTTATTTACAAATCACAAAAACATAAACTGTTTTCTTACTACATGCATGGTATGTCAGTATGTGAATACATATATATTTTTATATATATGTATTCATGTCTCCATAAATACAGACAAATAAATACATTAATATTTTCTTTGCATTATGTTTATGTTTGCATAATAAAATGAACAACAACTATCTATGCAACACAAAAGATCTGAATCGGATTATTTTTCAATAAGAATCGGTATATCGGATCGGTATCTGAATCGGCTGATGAATTTAGAATCGGAGCATCTCTATCCTTAATGTATAAGTTGATATGGAGTTGTCATGGAGTCAGATAACAGCATCTATCACGAGACCTGGCTTGAAAGAAAGTTTACTGACAAAACAACTTTAAACTTTTTTACCAATACATATCAATTATATCTCCATAGTAGAGCGAAAATTGTTGCTTGGACTTTCGAAAAGAAAATATTCATCTCTGATAAAATGTACTTTGACCTCAGAAACCAAGCGAAATAATGAATAGTTTAAAATTTTTGTTACCCTACAAGATGAAATAATTCGTGGAGTTGAGTTTCGCGAAAATTGCCTTTTCATGCATATTCGCAGACTAATTTATTCGGGGGTAAACACAACTACTCTTTATTAACCCTTTCGCAAGTATATTAATTATTTAAACCTTTGTGTACAGAGTGAATATATTTGCAAAACGACTAGCAATTTGTACACAGGGATACATAAAACGTCATAACTTTTTTATTTCCCGGAATAACTACATGAAATTTAAAATACATATAACTCACACACATACAAGTCACTACATTTAACATTTCTTGAAGCAGTCACCTTTGCATAACCCCACCGTCGTCGTGGATCATGACCGTCGGCACATTCAGATTCATCACTATCTGGTTTCTGACTCTACATCGAAATCATTGGCATCAATATCACTTCCACTCAAACAAGATTCATCAGTTTCAACCACATAATCAGCAATATCTTCCTCGTAGTTGGTTCTAGTAGTAACTTTTCGACGCAGTCGTTCGTTTGACTTGCCATTGTTTCGATAGTAGTTTTAGGCGTAGTAGTAGTTCGCGATAGAAGATGTTTCGGTGGTAGTTGATCGCCGTAGTGACCATAAGAACTTTGTTCTTTTGTTAAGTTTGAATGACTATTCTAGCGAACACAATAATATTATGTTTAGTAATATAAACCTGATAGAATATTTGAAGAACTAAACAAAAATAGCCAATAACAAAACGGCTGACGAATAACGTCTTTTGGGATTTCCCGAACGACATAAATGTCTCTTTGCTCAAAACTCCGGGGGACATTAATGTCGCTTCAATTACGAAAGGGTTAAGAGTTCACATGTGCACACCGTGTGTTTTGATTTTTATTTAGCTTACAACTACGAGTCAATCATGCTAAGCTATAAATTTCTTGCTGAGTTTAGAGGTTTTCACGAATATTCATCGATTTGGAGGCCTTTGATGAACCAACAACTTGTGGTAAGTAATGAGTGTTTTTCAAAACTATTTACTAAATTAATAATTAAGTTTTATCTGGTTTTTCAGTAAAATGCAATATTTATTTTTTCCATCCCTACTGCTTCGTTATTTGTTTTAGTGTGAGAGAGATTTTTTATCATATCATCTGGCACAATGACTGCAACAGTGGTAGATGTCATTCCTTGAAGATCACCAATCATTCAGGGAGGTCTTGAAATTGAGGTAGAAGTGACCGCAGCTGCTAACGAGGAAAATATATGTTTTAAAAAAGGAACAAAAACGCCTTTACGAGCACAAATTTTTAGCCAACCGACAGAACTTTGCAATAGTAAGCCACGAGGATAGTTCTGATGATAACTCCCTTACCAGCCATGTAGTAGCGAGAGAACCGCCTTTAACATCTACCCAAGACAGTGACAGCGATATAGAGCTGCTATTACCAAAATAGTTAATCAGAGACCAACATTACACGCTAGTATTTGCTTATCAAAAGTATCGGTTTAATTTTATTGTCAGACAACTGCCATATAGGCTAAACTGTTTTTATTTACTCCATTCCTCATTTGTAAAATTTTATTTGTATTTGAAATATTTTATTTGTACACTCAAGTTTGTAATAAACTATAATGTATCTATACATGAAGTAGAATATATAATATAATCATGTTTGCTGCAGCGATATCAGGGAGTTGTTGTTGATGAAAAACAACAACTCCAACAACTCCATACCAGCCAACTCTAGGTTGACTGGTTGCTTCTCTGCCAATATTCCTGCCTTGGTGAATATTACTACTTGTCTCTAGTTTTCGTAATCGGAATAGGTTCTGTTTCATTCTCAATCTGCACTAAACACAAAAAAGAAAAAATATTACTAAATGTAAAAGAAGTACAAAAACAATAGCTGAAGTATTTAATGAAAGCCATCAGTTTTTAAACAAAATAATTAACTAATGCAGTTAATCATGGAAAAACGTATCTGCACTGCAAATCAAATACATACCATAACGTCCAGATCTGAATCATTATTGTCCTCAACTTCGGCATTAGAGGTTGATGGAGTCGATTTCAATGTAACTCGGCTAACAGTATGGGGTTAACTCGAAGCCCCGGCGATGATTTTAAAAAAGCATTGGAACTCGGCTACGTTTGGTACTTCTACCTGGCGGCTATTTTCGTGATGACGTCATGCTGCATATCTTGTGACAACCTTGAATAATTTTGTAAAGGAATGTAATGCATTGGTAATTGGATTAACTCGAAGCCCCGGCGATGATTTTAAAAAGGTTTTGGAACTCAGCTACGTTTAGTATTTATGCCTAGCGGCTAGTTTTTAATTTGAGGCAGTAGTTATTCTCCCTTGTGATTAAAAATAGAACTAATTATTCACGGAATTTAGTAATTCGCGGAATTTAGTAATTCGCGGAATTTAGTAATTTGCGGAATTTAGTAATTCGCGGAATTGATTGTTCGCGAAATTGCAATTTTTTATATCCCTCGAATATTTTCATTCGGTAGGGTAGTAAGCGAAAACTGCAGAATGCAACCCTATCCTGGGTTTAAGATGGGTAAATGTGACGGTAAAAAAGAAAAAATCTATTAATATGTATCAGCGTTGCTACAGGTATCTGTTATTATAATAATTAAACCAATGACATATTTACCTCCACCCCTGTGTGCGTTGACTGAAGGGCTTTCTGGGACTGGATAAACTTCAATGTCTACAATATAAACAACTTGTATACATGAATAAAAGTCAAATTTGCTATAGAATATATATATGTGCTATATAAATTTGCTATAGAAAGAATGTATATATATATAAATGTATATATATATATATATATAAATATATATATATGACCAAAAACTCTGAGTGCATCTTGCAGTTAAAGATAACAATTCTTTTGAAAATCCTCAAACTCTTCAACTTCAGATTTTTTCATAATTCTTTCTTTGTGCTTATTTATAACCTTGTAACTTAATACAGTCAACCGACACTTTTTCAGACTTCCCTTCCCCAGACTTTCAACTGTCCAAACAATGATAATTATCATATCAGAACCTGATATCAGAGCTGGTCAACAGCAGTTATCACTATTCCTTAATAAGTCTTAAACCAACCAGTGGGGTAGAGATTATCAGCACCATCAAATCCTGGTTCTGTTTTCACTTCTGTGACTCCTACAATAAATATGAGAGCTCATCTAAAGCGAATAATAATAACAAGCTTTTGGCATGTACAATAAGTTACCATGATTACTATGTAAAAGCCTTCTAATATAATTACCTTGATCACTGTCCGTGCTGAATGGTGAATCACCAGGTTCTAGTTTAACCTCAATATCTACAATACAACGTAATGATAATTTATTACCTACAAACAGAGTTATAATAAATCCATGTATGAAGAAAAGTCCTAAAAAGGAATGTTTGCTCTAAACTCGCTAGTTAAAGCATAATAAAGAATAGTATGCAGTTATAATTAACCATGGCTATAGCAGGAACGGTTATACCAGATATGGGAATATAATACATGTTTACTGGGAACATAGCTATAGTAAACATGGCTATAAAAGAAATAATAATAATAGTGGGCAAGTTTATAGAGAACATGGCTGAAGAAGAAATAGAAAATAGAGAAGATAACAATAATAAACATGGCTACAGAATAGATCGATGAATAGGAACTGGGTACACAGAACATGGCTATAGACATGAATACATAATACTAAAATCCTTACAGTGAAAGTAAACGCATAATTTTAAGAATGTTTTATATGATTGGTAATGCATCATACAACGTTAATTGAACAAGAAAACAAAATTTTAGCAGATATTTTTTACTAGTTTAGCAAGTTCAAAGTTGAAAATATATTTTGGTGCATTTACCTCGGACCATCACTGAGTTTTAATTCAGCCGTTTCCGGTAACTTATTCCTAAGTGAGATAACGTCTAATGCATTTGAATTTTTTTGTTTAGCCACGATCAGTTAGTTAAAATGCGTAGATGTCTCTTTGCTAGTTGTGAATCTGACACTAAAAGTCGTGGCATAACTTCTTTTAGAGTAGTATCTTTTAGAGCCTGTATCTCAGTCGCCAAATTTAGTAAAAATGTGGCTAAGGCAGAGTGTGCCGATTTAATTTTTCGCAGACTACCTGCTAGTGCGGTCGTGTGCATTAGGCACTTCCATGACAGCCAGCTTTATTCTGAAAAATTTGGGACAACCACAAGATTAAGGGTGAAAAAGGGAGAAGTTCCATTCCCTAATGGTGTTGTACCATACAGCTAAAGGACATCATCGAACAGCAAAACCTCAACTGTAAGTAATTTATAAATAATTTTAAATAAATATTAATGACCAATATAGTAGTTTTATAATATAAATTAATAAATATAATAATTAGAAATATTTAGTACTGTACATGAGTACAAAGCAATGATTTAATATGACTAGGTGACAATGAGACTCAGACTGAGTTTCATACGTTTGATTTTAAATTGACTCACTTGAATTAACTTGGCTAACTGAGTAAAAGTTAGTCAGGGAAATTAAATTTTCTGTTTGGTCTGAATGGTCAGAAATGCCCTAATTGTTCATAAATACATGACTAATATAATCATAAAATTTGGATTGCATTACTATCTTTATATTCATGCTACCATTACTAATATAGGCTTTACAGATCGCTTGAAGTGATTAGCCTATACTTACAATCAGGTATAACTATTTAACTATGTGTCGTGTTAGTGTGTGTTGGTGATGGTGGTAGATAGCGGTTATGGTAATAGTGTTTGTGGTAGTGGTGCTCACACTGTAGGTAATGGTTTAGAAGCAATTCAAACGCATACGAACTTTAGTGGTATTTGTATGTAATTTTTTGATAGGATGTATAGCATTGGGCCAAGAATCTGGCCAAAAATCTGACTATAGCGTGTGTGCGCAAAGATCAAAAAGAGTTGCTCTCTTGGATAAAAAAAATAGAGAACCATGTATGGTACTCTGCAGTTCAATGTAAAGGCGATGCTGAGCTATTGGTTGAGATGGTACTTAGCATAAGATACCATGTCGCTAATATTCACAGGAGCTTTCCAGGACATGACAAGTTCATCCACTGCTCTCATGAACCAATTGATCCGTGAGTAATGAAAAAGTATATTATTTGCACCCAATGTTGGCATGAAAGCTGTATGTTGAATCTAATAATATATTCAGAAATAACAAAGCACAGGCAAATGTGTAATATAATATTCTATATATCACTTACAATGCCTTTGGTTTGTGATATAAGAAGATGTAGTCATTTATAGCATAATACTAGACAGAGACAGATGGTAAATACAGATGGTAAAGTACAGATGGTAAATATTCTGCAGCTGGTTGACATTTGAATAAACGGAAACTTTGCAGATTCATAATCCCTCGACCAAACGAGCGGATGCGAAGTTGGGGAGTTTTTATGATAAATGCATGTGCACACAACTTACGAAAATTATTAATCAACAATGAGACGAACCCTTGTATTAAAATTTCATCAACAAATTTAACCATCGTTTTGTAGATCAGTTAAAGTATAATAACGATACAAACACATATAGACCTATTTAAATATGTTACCAAGTCTTTGCAAATTATCGAAATTCTCTTAAAATTTACCCATCTGATCGGATTATACACAAATAGACAGATTAATTTGACCAAAAATCGTTATTAAAACTTGCTAAGCCTCACTTTTATAAAAGTTAAGACCGCAAATTGAAACGCCGAGCGACAGAGAATAAAACGATTAAATCTTGCGCATTTCACGAAAAAATAACGTGCATTTTTCACCAGTCTATAGCATTGTCGAATTGCCGAAGGTTTCGGCAATTAACATAGGAGTACAGAGATCGTTTCAATTTTGCCGATTTCAATTTTTTAATTTTCATTTGCCGGCACATTTGAGTACTTTCGTATTCTAACTGATGTCCAACGCAGTATAAGTAAAGGAAATGACGATGATATTTTTTTAACGGTTCTCATGAGATTATTACAATAATTAATTATAAGTTTGGATGACTACAGAACAATGACTACGTAGTACAGATTTTTTAAAAATCTATATAAATATCACAACTTCGTGATATTGTTAGCTATGACGTTTTGAAATGTAAACAAAATTGTGCATTGGTTTTATACCATTACTATATTAATAATATTGGTTATTCTAATAATATCAGTGCATTTTACTTCTAATATTGGCCAATATTGCATTTCTCTTTTTGCAGGAGGAGAGATATAAACATATCAAATCTTTTCCTTTCATTATTGCTATTTGTTGTATATAATAACACCCACACCCAGTACATTACAGCTCTACCATTGCAGTTATCCTATTTGACTGCTAATATTGCATTTCTCAACCATCAGTACCCTTTCTTTTTTCCAATATCACTTTGGTGGTGGGCTGTATGACAGTGGAATTTCTAGTATATTGAAAAATAACAACGAACAGTTTGATATGCTTACAGAGAAATGGAAATAAAGGTGAAATGGTTAATTCCAGGAAGTGCAGGGCACAAAGTCGTTTGTGATGCGCTAGGGCAAGCGAGACTGCTAAACACATTGCGTCTGTTGAACCATGGTCAACACACTGGTGCTTTAGAAAACCTCCACAGCCTCATATTAAGTTATGCACCAAAGCGAATTGACTTTGATCCGCCAGGATATTTCAAGAGAATCAAACTAGCAGTGACAGATCACAATACAAATGTGGGAAGAGAAGTTCTGACTGATAAGCTGCATCTACAATAAAATTATATATGGATTATACTACTCTTCAGCAGAGATACCACTTTTTACAGATTGAACAACATTAGAGATATATTTATGCACAAATTGTATTAACACAATTGATAACTGCCATTAAATTTTAATTATTATAAATTATTTATTAAAGATAGCGATGGGGAACTGAAGATGACAGTATATTACTCTAAAGAAGCTTAAAAGTTTTTGGACAAGAAATGTATACACTGGAAAAAGGTTTGAATTTCGAAGAGAGCTTTTAAAGATTATCTGTAAGAAATCTATGGGATCAAATCCATAAGTACCTGCAGTAAGTCATACCTAAACTGCAATGTATGAAAAGCACATTTTGCACCAAGATGTTGGTTCAATTAGTCACTGTCACACAGTCTGCAGAATAATACATGAACATACAGTCACCATGCAGTGTTAAATTACCCTAACACTGTACTGTGCGACATTTTGAAATTAGCATGATGATGGTGTGACATACAAAAAATTTCGACCAGTTTGTAATACTTTTAATTGCTCTACATGTAGATAATAGTTATATTGTGAATAAATATAAATATATGAATTGCAGGACAGAGCAGCTCCACTTTCAAAACATCTTACAAAACCAGATGGTTGAACAGCAATAGAAATGCACAGGTCAAGATTCACATGAATGTTATACCCAATCCTTAGTAGTTATATATGAGGTATCATTTTGATGAAATTAATATAACAGGCTATTCAAATTATAAATATTATGCTGTTCTTTGTATAACATGATTTATATTTATGTAACATAAGCTGTTAAATGTGGTGTTTTTATGTCATGGCGCAAGTCAAATGATTGAAATATAATTATTCATCAAACCATACATTATGATTGTATTATTTTGTTAAAATCACATATTCACTGTACAAGACATGAACATCAGCTAAGTAAAGATGCTGTCAGATTCAGTTAAAATATTTCTAAAAACTATATTTTCCTCAACTCACAACTGAACTTACATTAATTTCCTTCATTCGTAATAAAAAGCTCCACTTCATCTGCGTCATTCTGATCATCATCTTCTGATTCTACACTTTTGAATCCCATTTGGATCAGGAAACATTATATAGGAAACAACGCATGATGGAATAACTTTTCGTTTTTTTCTTCCAATATACCCGTAGACGAGAAAGAAGTAGTTGTTTTAGCAATGAGTCTTTTAGCCTTCGTAAAGTGAACGTAATAAAAAAAACGATAGAAATAAATTATAGTTGTCACAATTGCGGGGTACGCGCGGTCTCCATCACATTAGATAATAACGAATCAAGTTAAACGCTACGTTTCGCGTGATTGGATGATTGATTAAGAATCAGTGTTCCCAGTGGCGAGTCCGTTTTACTCATTTTCGCAATGGCGTTATCTATCCGATTTTTGCAAAATATGCAGTTGAAAAGACTCCGTACTCAGTTATATGTGAAATGCGAACCTTTTTTTGTTTTTAAAATATTATTCTGAGTATTTATCTGTTGTAAAAAATAATTTATATTTGGTTAAACGTAGTAAATTGCACAAAACAAATAGGGTAAAAGCGGGCGTTCATCAGTAAACTGTGTTCCCTTTCCCTTTAAGAGCGGTAACCATATAAATAATTTGGTAATAATCTCTACTTACCAGTTGGATAAAGACTGTCACTCAAACCATCTGTTATTGGGAGTGAAGTTACCCCCAAAGCTTCCATGACAGAAGTTGAGTGGAAGATCGGTTAATCTAAATAAGCAAGGAGCATAAAACCAGCTTAAGTAAAAACCATGTTCTCGCACTACATTAATTATGGCTTTTTATGAATAGAATCCACTTGTAAATCAAGAGATAACTATTTAACATGTATTCGACCAGATGATAGCAAACATCAAAGTAAAAATACATTATTACAAAAAACAGCTTTAGTAAATACCGTAAAACCTGTATTTGAATGCCACCTTTATTTGATTGCCACTTTTATTTGATCGATACTATTTGACATTCTTAATCTTTACAGATCTATAACAGCAAATGATCAGCAGAAAAGTTTTTACAAAAATGTGCTAATAATGGCTTGATTACATCAATAATTATTAATTCGTTCTTTGTTTCTGTTCGTATTCAAGTATGTTTTCCAACTTTAACTTTTTTGGTTAAACTCTGATTGCAACACCATAATAATCATTGATAACTGTGTCGGGAGCAAAAATATAACTGTAAAAGTAGTTCATTGTTTAACACAGTCTTGATAGTTCCAAGTATGTGAAATACGTTTTAGCATTTAGGATGCTTTGGATGACTTGTGCTAAGCATGCATCTGGCTAAAAGTTTATTATTATTTTCGCACCAAGTTCTCAGATAACAACACAGAAAAGTTTTGCTTTGCTAAAAAATTGTTTGGATGCTAATATCTATTAGCTCAGCAGTACAAAAAAAGAGTTCAAATTAGCAGACACTGTGGAAGGTATGGGACAGCTAGGTTTTGAAAGGTTCCATACGAACGCAACACTCAACCGGAAACTTGCTGATCAAATGATGAAAATATTTATTTCAAAAATGTTAGTTTTTCTTTCTGTATGTATTATAATTATGGCTTATTTATGTCACTTGTTCTTGAATATATATACATTCAAACATGGATAACTCGCCCACGGATAGCTCGAACACATGGTTAACTCGAACGGTTTCTTTGGTCCGTTCCCACGTAATGATAAATTGCTATAGATAACTCGAAGTCAACACTGTTAACTCGAACTGTTTTTTGCCCAACGGCTACCGAAACGGTTGTTATCACTTTAGAAAATCACTTTATTCCAAGCCATAGAGGTAAACCTCAACTTTTCGTAGTTCATAGGCGTCATTATTACCAACATCAGCAAAATATTTTTGCCAACGGCTTTTCTAAAGGTTTGGTGAAATTTGATTTATACCAAATATCCGCTTAGCGATCGCCCTTCGGAAGCAAGGTAAAGTGAGGTAATCTTTGCATAAACTTCAAAAAGATCGACAAAATTGATCGTGGGTAAAACGCTCAAAAGAAAATGATGTCTTTTCTTTTGAGCATTTCAACAACGATCAAGTTTTGCCAATGTCAATTTAAAAGTGTCCTGGCAATAACATCACCTAAAACAACAAACCAATCTCAAGTGATAGAAAAATCTCTATAATTTTTGATAAAACGTTTTAAACTTTACATTAGAAGCATTTAATTTGAAACAAGCCATTTGTGCTTTTGATTTATATTATAGTTTGTATATGTACATGTGTCTACTAATAAATAAGTAAATACATGGACTTGTGACAGTGCTCTGATAACTTAAACGCTCTGATAATTCGAACACTTTCGCTCGGTCCCGTGAAGTTTGAGTTATCCATGTTTGACTGTACATATATATATATATATATATATATATATATATATATATATGTGTAGCATTTGATAGATTATTATTTTAGTGAACTTATAAATTTGCAGATTTATACCAAATTGGTAACTGGTGAGACTTAACCTTTATAAGAGTAACCAAACTATTGCTTTGAGATATGATAACAACACATAAGAGCTGTCCTAGAAAACATTAGGCTTGTATGTCGATGTATGACTATATGGGGATGCAGTGTTGTTGGTAAACTCTTGTAGATGACTGCCAGTTAAATAGGTAAGGAGTAGAATCATCATCTAAATATAACTAGCATGGGTTTAATAACATTCAATGCATATTTTGTTATTGTTATACAGGCCTTGATAATACTTGTCTTTAGAAGCTGTTGGCTATCTGAGTATATAGTTGAATGAAGAAGTAGTTTTAGTTTTATCGATAAATGTATAATGCTTGATGTTTATGAATACATGTCTAGGTCATCACGAACCACTTTTAAACACTATCAATAGCACAGTGAGCAGGAAATTGAAACAGAACCTAGACAATCTGCTGTTTCTAGTTTCCTTCAAATCCACTAGTTTTTATTTGGTGCGTTATTTTCGACATTTGGTGTAGGCCTATTGTTGATACTTTCACAGCCAGCCTCCAAATATTACCTAGTTTTAAATTATGCATAATTATTTTTTTCAAAAGGTAAAAAATCTGCTTAGCTTTTGTTAGTTTATTTTAAATTTACAGAACTTAACATTAGCTGCACTTTTAGCCATTTTGATATTGGTAAAAAATTTTCAAGCAAATCTTTTAGGTTTCTATTTTCCATTAAAAATAGGCCTGCTGGCTTATAACAAAGTTTGATTGCTAAACGCAATGCCAATTTGTATAGCTAATTTTTGTAGTTGGGCTACTAGAAAGCTTGTCTAAACTGAGGTAGAATAGCAAACGAAGAGATGAGATTTATAAAAACCCTTGTAAAAACAAAATAGTTTTAATTTGGAGTAGTTCATTCATGTTTAACGTACCTCAATAAGCACTTTTGCGTAAACACTAGTGCTGTCCAATCCCAAATGCATATCATATCATTCTTAGCTCATAAACTAACAACTGAGCAATTTGTAGCAGCTAATCTAATGTTCTTCTCAATTACTAAATGAATATCATTTCTCTCCCCGAAAGCAAACAAACAAAACTCATTGAATTTTTGGTACACTATTTGTATCACTGGTAATCCTTATGAATGGTGTAAAAACGATGCCGCAGACTAGATGCTAATGATAAGTAGACTTTTTAATATGGTAAAATTTTAAGTTAATTTAGTTTTAAAATTTGCCATGCACCAGCTTGCTCACCTTTACTTTTCACATTACCCGGCATCTCCAAAAATCTTGCTTTGATGGACCTAGGCAGTGTCTAAACAGTGGATGAGCACAATATAAAAAATTCCGAAATTTTGTTCAGCAAAACATCAAACAAGCAAAACGTGATTACTATAACAAACACTTGAGCACTAATGCCAAGACATTTTACAGTGAAATTAATCCACTACTTGGAAAATCTAAAAAAATGTGCTTCCAAAATTTTCCTAGAAAATGATGGAATTACTGAAAAGACCCAAAAAAGGTTGCTATGATTTTAAATAAATTTTTTACAGATATATATAGCCCAGCTCCTTATATTACACTAACATCGTTACAAACATCTGAGCATAATTTTAGATTCAAATCTGTAACTGAAAGAGAAGTCCAATCTGCCTTCAGAACCCTTAAACCAGGAAAACGACGCGGAGTCTATCTATTCCTTCTGAAATATACATAAAAATAGCTCATAGCCTAATCCCAGCTTTAACATTTCTAATTGACAATTGCTTCAAAACCAATAAATTTCCTAACATTTACAAAAAAGCTATTGTCACGCCTCAATTTAAAAAGGAAACTCCTTGAGCTGTAATAACTACAGACCCATATCTTCACTTCCCATTTTGTCTAAGATTGTTGAAAAGATTATATCTTTACAGATTAAATCATTTTTAGATGCAAACCAAAAACTTTCAAGTAGACAATTCGGTTTTCGAAAGTGGACCTCAACAGCACAAATGCTTCATTATATATTTGACATTAATGCTTGTAACCTTGATAAAAAAGATTCACAATATGTAGCCTTGGTGTCTCTTGACATAAAGAAAGCATTTGACACGGTTGACCACTCCCTTCTAGTTGACAAACTTAGTTTTTTCTTTTCATTCAGTTCATCAGCTACTAAATTAATTCAGTCTTATTTGACCAACCGCAGCCAGGCAATGAAAATTGGTAATACTCTGTCAGGATTTTTAGCTATTCGTAAAGGTGTCCCTCAAGGATCTATTTTAGGGCCTTTACTTTTTAACATGATGGTTAACGACATGTTAGATAAAAATCCAAATGCTAACTCCTATGCAAATGATACAGTAATTATTTCTGCAGCAAGTACCCAGATAGATTCTCAGATGCTATCAATAGAACAATTTAATAAAATTCAAAACTGGTACCTATCTAATGGGTTATCTCTGTGTTGAAAAAACACGATTTATCATTTTCTCGAATCGAGCAGTTGATTATAATAGAACTTTGAACCTATGCAACACTGAAATCCAAATTGAACACAATATAAAATTACTTGGGGTCACAATTGATGCAAATTTTGGTTTCAATACGCATATAAAACTAACAGTGACCAAGGCAAAACAATGCTTATATGCTCTTCATAAGATTCGACATCTTTTGTCTGTTGAAGATGCTAAATTAATATATACTTCAATAGTCCAAAGTCATCTTGAATATTGTGCGACTTTATGTATGTTTCTAGGTAAATGTCAATCAGATCAAATTGAGGCTTGCCAAAGTAAAGCGGTGCGAATAATATGCAAAGCACCTAAATCTTTCTCAGTAACTGATGGTCGTCGATTATTAGGCCTACATACTCTCGCCAGTCGGCGTTCTTTTTTTTACAGGCAGTTGATATGCAATGTAGAAGTAGCTACAGTGGCCAGTGCTCTATACGAATATGTTCAACAGGATAGTGAGAGACACCAAATAAGCCTAAGATCACAATGCTCATTAATAACACCGTCTATTAATAAGAACTATGGCAGACAATCTTTTAAATATAACGCTATCAAGATTATGAAAGAAGAAATATTAGATCCTGTGAATGAGCTGTCATTTGATATTGATTAACTGGCCATACTGTGACTACTGACCATTCTATATTTTCTTTACTAACACTAGTATACTAACAACATTGAATTAAAATTATTAAAAACCATCGGTTGTCACTTTACAACCATAACTGACATAAGAATAGTAGAGTATTGTGTCACCCGCGTTAAAAAAAACTTAAAAAATGACTATACTAATTACTAACTTTGAATCTAAATACTCAATCAGCTCAGCTTGCATATATATATATATATATATATATACTCAGCTCAATCAACGACCTTATTACCCTCTTATAGAAATCATATTATTGTAGCCATTATCAATTTTTTTCTCAATTATCATATTATACCACATTATATTAGCTTCAATTTTTAACTATGAGGTCAACAGAACACTATTTTCTCATGAAAACCGCAATAAACCATATTCACAAACAAACACGTAAAATAAATGTGCGTACAACTTTCGCGGACGAGCCGCTCAAAACATAAAACGTTTAAACATATAACATATGCGATTGTTTGAGTCGTTACGACACGAAGGAGGAGCTAATAAGCTTAAACAGACAGAGAGGACAACTCAACATTTGACAAAGCGGACAGCTCCTTGGCCTGTCTTGACAAACTGTTGTTTTTGCGGAGTTGTCCCCCGTCGAGCAGGCTGGCAACACAACAGCTTGTCACAAGACGTACTGCACTTGATCCATCGGATTACAGAGATTACGCCTACAAGAGGTTTCGCCTACACTTCCTGGAGGTTACGTCTACACTTCCTGGAGATTACGTCTACAGTTATGGAGATGGTGCATACCATTGATTGTTGAAGAAAAAATGTAAGAAAAATGGTAAAAAATAATGCAATAATAGTGTGTTGTGCTAAAATCCTACACTCAAACTGCAAGGTGCATCTTTGTGACATACAATACTAAAGTAGTACTTTTTTAAAGGCCAGTAACAATGTAATCACTGTAATATTCATCTGCAGCTGTTGTTGTGCTGTTATTACTAATCTGATTTAGTTCTAAGAAACTCTGATGCACCTTGGCTCAATATCCAGTTCTATACAAATCTCCTTTTACACAGTTTCTGTAACGTGTATGTATAAGTTTAATCATCTGATTACACTAATGCCTACATTTCCTTGTTTGCATTATTTTGATTATCCTCTATTACAACTGTTTTAAATTTCCGTTTAGTTGTTGCAGTAATCATTCCATCTTTTACAGATATTGTATTATACATATCATACATTCATGAGCTATTAGCACTTAAATCTTGAAAACAGTTTCTGTTTTGGCAGCATACCTATGTGTTGTTTTTATCGAAATACTTCATGTGCTAAGTTTTTCCATATGCATTTATGCATAAGTAATATAAATTTTAATATAATGGAACAGTTGTTATTTGCCTGAATATATCATTTGCTGGGTTTGTGCATTTGTAATACACCAGTTTGTATGAGTAACATGGTCCACGAAAATCTATTATACATCTACTTATCATTTGATATATCCCACTCCATATGTTATAAATAGGTTTTCTTCTATCAGGGAACTCTAAACGTTGTGTAGGAGTAGCTTTCATTAACACACAGCTGGAAAATAACTATTCAACATGTAAATTTCTGTCATTTTTCACCGTTTGTTTACAAACGGAACTAGCATTTGATTAGCTCTCCAATATGGCGCACACATTACGTATTAATATTAACGTAAAAGTCACGTGATTGCCATTCCAAGGGTTTTAAGTTCAATTAGTACAACGTTTACAGCGACCCGTCTCTGCGGTAAACTTTAGTAGAACTTGAGAACTTGAGCAACAACAGCGACTAAACATGTCGTTATTTGTGCGCTCAGTCAGTTTAATTTCTATTTTTGTATCAGTCAGCTTTATTTGTTCTTATGGATTTTATTTTCAAAATATTTTATTCTTAAATTCTACTAAAGTTCACAACAGAGTTGTAAACAACCAGCAGTCTTTGGTTAAAAGTTGTAATCTAATTTTGTTCCACACAAATTTCTGCGCGAAATCTGTTATGATTACCAGTGGAGCGACCGATATAACATCGCAACCGCGCCGTATAGACGGAAGAGAACAACTCCCTATAAGTGCACCTGATGCATCATGTGCAGTACGTCTTGTGACAGGATGTTGTGTTGCTCGCCCGCGCGACGGGGGACAACTCCGCAAAAACAACAGTTTGTCAAGACCATAGATATATTAACCTAGATTGGCCAATAGGGAAGAAGCCTGTCAGACTTAAATAACACGACGTAACGTCATTGTATTGTACCTCATGCTTGACTGCACTGTTATTAACAATGCAGCTCATCAGGAGAAGATGACAAAATCACATATATTTTCACATTAAAACCTTCTTGGATACATAATCCAGTAAACCAAAGCGATTCTGTGATAATATCTGATAACCACCATAGATTAAAAGTGTAATAGCTATGAAATGTTGCACATAAGTCATGAGCCATCAGGGCTTTATTTGCCACCCTCTCCTATCCCCATTCTATCTTTTCCCTTCCCCAAAGAAGAAGTGAGAAGGGGAAAAGAGAGAAGGGGGAAAGGAGAGGGGGGCAAGTAGCCCACCCACCCAAAGCGCCAGACCCTGGCTAGGTAAATAGACTAATATCATGCTGAACTAAACATGACTAAATATGATAAACCTGTGAAGTTTTGATCTGATCAGGAAAATGGAATCAATGGCTTTCTTAGCTAGAGCTGGAACGAGATCAAGGAATGAAGGGTCGAACCAGACTTAGGGTCAGCAATTAGGGCCAAGATTGGGTCGAACTGGGTCAGCACGGCATGTGGTTTTTTATTCATTTAAGGTTAAGAGATAGCTCTATTACAGCCTAATGTTGTTACATCAATAAACTAAGATAAAAGAAACCATTATCACACCAAATCATTATATTTTGTGGCTTGGTTTATAGATGCCATCTACAATTTACGGCTAGACATTGGTGGATCAATGCTATTCAATAGGTGATAGATTAATGGCATGATTTGGCTAGTGTTTTTATTACAGATTTTATTTTCAACTGCTATTATAATCGACAAGAGATTAGTTAAGAAATACTTTACAAATGTAGAAATAGATAACCCAGCATAGTGGAAAGCAAAAATCCATCACTTACCTAAAACTTCTGGTATTAGTGAAAGAAACTAAAAATAAAATAAATTTGCTGGATTGAAGGTTCTTAGACACGTTTTTAAGTTCCTCAGGATGCCCTCGTTGTAAATTCTTCAATAGAATTGAGATGGACCCATCTTTGTAGCTTAAAGGTTGACTTGCAACAAAATTCACATTACAGTTATTTGGTATCAAAAGATTCACCATGTCTTACTCTGTTGTGTTGTAGGTGCCAAATACGTGGAAATGTGATTACAAGCTCTTAAAAGCTCAAAAACGAAAGGCCACCGTAGATTGGAATCTATTTATTTATCTGACATAGTCATTACAGTTTGGTTATCGTCTTGTCACGTGATGTTCTCACGTGAATTGAAAAGCCAATAAAAAGCTCAATATAAAACTTATCGTAGCACTAGTTTATGACAAACGATTTCGGTTTTACCGAATACCCTGTATCAAATATAGATGCTCGCTACTTTACAGTTTTGTTTTGGCATTATTCAATCGTGAAGTCGTAATCTGATCACGTGACCCAATACTTCGAAAATAATTTTTGCAGCACTTTTCGATTATTACAGGCGACCAACAGGCTCGTCATAATTATTAGACAATGATATGTACTCCTTCGAGCTAAGGTTAAAAAGTTTAACGATTTTTTACGGTAAGTTATAAGATATCAGTGCTAAAAGTGACAGCATTACAATGACGATAAAACAGATGCGTAAGAACAATAGACATGGTTTTATTGAATGTGTGAAGTATATTTGTGAAAATATTTCGACGAATGTGGTTGCATGAAAGTGTAAACAGAAACCATCCTGTAACAACTACAGCCCACTTGAGCCGTTTTGGAAAGCGAATCCAAACTAGGGCGGTCTCGTGTGGCTGCGATTACCTGTTCATTTTTAGCTTTTAAGAGCTTGTAATCACATTCCCATATACATGTATTTCACACCTTCAACACAACAGAGTATGACATGGTGAATCTTATGATACCAAATAACTGTAATGTGAATCTTGTTGCAAGTCAACCTTTAACTTGCTTTTGTATATTGTACAAATAACTTGGTATTTTCCTTTCGTGACTTGCTTCTACATGAACTCCCAGACTATCGATATGTTGATTATTTCTTGTCGAAAAATATTGTGAAACCTATAGTCCAAAGACTATTGTCGCAGACAAAAAAATATAGTCTTGACTCACCCTGTTTTATGTTCCCTGGTCCTTCCGCTCTAGGATTATATGCGACTCAATTTCAATCGCACTTAAAAAGCGATATACAACCGCTGTTGTTTAGCCATAAACCTAGCTGTGTCTTTGTATAGGAAGACCCGAGGGTCAGGTGGCCCGACCCGGGCACATCTGACCCGGTGGGTCAAGACCAGACGAGCTACCCATGCCAGCTCTATTCTTAGCTTCATAATGCGCCCTAATCGAAATATATCTCTTTGCTATCTCACGAGCTAGGCTACTAGCTTGATGATTACACTTAAACAATAGCATGATGTTGAATCTCAGCAACATCTCTATGGTGGCAATTAATGCTAGCCTGGGAAAGTTTTTCACCAATCCAGCATTACTAAGCAACACTCTCATCGCTTTCTCACTGGTTGCAAACCTCAATCACCACAGGCGAAGACAAAGTCAAGCCACCATGATTCTTAACTGTGATTAGGAAATTCGTTGCTTGGTTTACATCATAGTTAGTAACAACCACGATGCGAGTGAAACAATCATTACACTTCAGCTTTGGTGACCTAGCCAGCTACATAGCCAGCTGTAAAATAATCATTCTGTCTCATTTTTGACTTAGGACATACTTGCATACTCATCATATTTAGTTGTGTTTAGTTCAGCAAGATATTAGTCTACTTACCTAGCCAGGGTCTGGCTCTTTGAGTGGGTGGGCTACTTGCCCCCCTATCCTTTTCCCGTTCTATCTTTTACCCTTCTCACTTCTTCTTTGGAGAAGGGGAAAAGAGAGAATGGGGATAGGAGAGGGTGGCAAATAAAGCCCTGATGGCTCATGATTTGTGTGCAACAATTCATAGCTTTTTTAGTTTTAATCTATGGTGGTTATCAAATATTATCACATAATTGCTTTAGTTTACTGGATTACCCTAAGACACTTATGTATTCGCGTCATTTAATTTTTGCGTTTTCGCGGTGTCATCCTCTCGCGAAAATTTAATGAACGAAACTAAACTATCATAACAAACTCGCGAAAACGCGAAGTTAAATAGCTCTGTTCATTGATATCCACAATAAAATCGTCATATTAGAAATGCAGGCAATTTTCGTCTGTGGTTGGGCTCAATGGGAAATTTCTGGTAAACTCATTATAGCTAATACACCGACTGAGCAGCATGGCAAAGCAAATTAGGATTAGTTTAGTCACCGAATTTCTAACTGATGAGGATGAAAGTCTGGTAGGTGAAGTCATAAAATTGAAGAATAATTACTGTAGTGATGAATTTTATTACCAACCAAAGACAATATCAACCCTCATCAGGTCTAACCACATTATCTCTTTCACTGCCAACCATGTACAAAATCGCTACCGGCCTACAACCAGCTGTTATGTCTATTATATATATTTGCTTTTATTTACTAGTGTTAGATTACCGCGCGTAATATTATATTGGCGTATGAATATGTATGTAAGGGGTCGGAGCGGGAAGTGCGGCCATGTTGCGGGCATATATGTAAACGTGTATTTTCAGGCTGTGAGTTTGTAAACTGAATAATAAATATAGCTTGTTATTACTGTGAAAGTGTCTTGTAAACATAACAATTGGCGACAAGGATGGGATGGTGTTTAATAGATAATTAAACATCATCGTGAAGAACAGCATGAAGATACTCCCTACGGAGATTCACTAACAACAAAGTGAAGAGTTAAGTATTAAGCAGTTACTATTGTATTGGTTGTTGATTTAATTAACTCCATCAATCATTCAAGTCAACCGAACAAGTCAAGAGGTATACTAATAGTAGTAGTAAGTAGCTGTACAAAAAAAAAATTTAACATTGTGATCCTGGAGTGACACTTTGTAGTAGTAGTTGTCAGCACTGGTCTACAGTCATACCGTCGTTTGAGTAAATTCAGTTTTAGTGTAAATCACAAATTTGAAATCATGGCGGACTTGGGTGATTTGAGGGGGGCCAGGTAAATTTGACCCTGATGGTGATGCTAGTACTGTATCTTTGAGATGGAAAAGTTGGTTAGAGGAATTCGAATGTTTTGCAGACTGTAAGGGTGTCGCTAACCAAGCAAATGATGGAACAAATGATGCAATTAGAACTGAAAATAGAACTAAACGCCGTGCTCTGTTGTTATATTTAGCTGGTCCAAAAGTCAGAGAAACTTTTAAGAGTGGAAAATTCTGGTAATGCAGACCAATATACAGAGGCCATCAATGCACTCAACAGACACTACATTGTTGCACCGAATCCGACATTCCAACAACATTTGTTTAGGAAAACCACTCAAATTTCTGGAGAGACTGTTGCACAATATGTAGCGCGTCTTAGGTCTATTGCTGAGGGATGTGAATACGACAATGTTAATGTAGAAATCAAAGATCAGGTAGTGAGTAGTTGTTTGTCAGATACTCTAAGGTCAAAATTACTCAGTAAAGGGGCAGATTTAGATCTTGCTAAACTATTAGAAATTTCTGCTAATCTTGAAGCAGTTGAAAAACAGACTAGAAAGATGAAAATAAGTCATGCCCCAGTTCAAGTCAATAAAGTAAAATATCAGAAACCCAGTCATCAACAGGCAGCTTCTAAACCGGTTCACAACCTTGAATGCTATAGGTGTGGCAAGCAGGGACATATAGGTTCAGATCCCAAGTGTCCTGCTAAAGGAAAAACTTGTAAAAAATGTGGTGGCAAAGACCATTTTGCAGTTAAATGCCGAACAAAAAACCAAGCCACAAGCTAGTAGCCACCCAAAATCAGCTGGAAATTCACAGAAACGTAAAACTCAAGTTCACCAGGTCACTGACAAGAAAAATGCCAATGGTGATGACCAACAGGCGAGCCAATATGCTTTTGCAGTAAAGTAAAGTGTTATGGAGTCCGACAAAGTCGTTGTGAATGTCGGTGGTGTTAACATGACTTTTATTGTTGATTCCGGCAGTGACTGTAATATCCTTAGCCGCAGCTTGTGGGAAAGAGCAAAAAGTGAAAACATCTCATGTAAAAGTAAAGGTGAAAATCGAGAAATCTACGCATATGGTGCTGACAAGCCTTTGAAGGTAATAGGTGTTTTTGATACTCTTGCTAGGCATAGTCAAACTGAAACACACACCGAGTTTGTAGTGGTAGATCATGACGTTGAGGCTCTATTAGGTAGAGAAACGGCTAAGTCACTGGGTGTCCTCAGGATTGGTGCGAACGTAAATAGATGTGCAGGCGATGGGTATGCAAGTTTGTGCAACAAGTACGAACGAGTTTTTAGTGGTGTAGGTCTCTTGAAAGATCGTGAAATCAAATTGTACATCGATCGGTCGGTAAAACCAGTGATCCAGCCCTACCGTCGAATACCCTTTGGGCTGAGAAGTAAAGTTGAGGAAAAACTCCAAGAGTTGGTTCAGGCTGACGTGATTGAAAAGGTTCATGAGCCTACTGATTGGGTACGCCCAGTGGTCATAACCCCCAAACCTAATGGTGACATCCGCTTGTGCATAGACATGCGACAGGCTAATCAGGCAATCAAAAGGCAAAGACACCCCATCCCAACAATTGAAGAAATGTTGCTGGATATGAATGGCTCCAAGTTTTTCAGTAAACTAGACCTCAAATGGGGCTTTCACCAAATAAAACTTCATGAAAGCTGCCGAGGTATAACAACTTTCAACACACACACTGGCCTATATAGGTACAAACGTCTTATGTTCGGCATAAATGCCGCACCTGAGTTATACCAATATGAAATACACAAAGTTGTGTCTGGTATACCAGGAGTTTCAAATATGAGTGACGACCTGGTTGTGCATGGCTCTACAAAGAACGAGCATGACAACAGACTAGAACAGGTCCTAAACCGGTTGTCAGAGGCAGGGCTGACATTAAACCAAGAAAAATGTGTGTTTAAAGCCACTGAAATTGAATTTCTGGGCCACAAGTTATCCAGTGAAGGTGTGGACCCTGGTGCTGGCAAAGTTTCAGACATTTTTAATGCAAGTCAGCCAAGCGATGTCTCCGAGGTACGAAGCTTTTTAGGCCTTGTAAACTATTTAGGTCGTTTTATCCCTAATATGTCCACATACGCACAATGTGGCCTGATCCAAATGGGAGTTATGAAGGCTTCAAAAATGTAGAATCAGAAGATGATGATCGGAATGACGCAGATGAAGTGGAGCTTTTCATTATGGATGAAGGAAATTAATGTAAGTTCAGTTGTGAGTTGAGCAAAATATAGTTTTTATAATAAATGTTTTAACTGAATCTGGCAACACCGTTACTTGGCTGATGTTCATGTCTTGTACAGTGAATAAGTGATTTTAACAAAATAAATAACACAATCATAATGTATGGTTTGATAAATAGTTATATTTCAATCATTTTACTTGCGCCATGACATAAAAACACCACATTTAACAGAGCTACGTTACATAAATCTAAATCATCTTATACAAAGAACAGCATAATATTTATAATTTGAATAGCCTGTTATATTAATTTTATCAAAACGATGCCTCACATAAAACTAGGAATTGAGTTTAACTTTTATGTAAACTTGACCTGTGCATTTCTTTCGCTGTTCTACCATCTGGTTTTGTAGGATGTTTCGAAAGTGGAGCTGCTCTGTCCTGCAATTCATATATTCATGTGCACATATTTAATATAGCGTGACAATATTGTTGAAGTGTTGATGGATGCCGTGGATAAAAGTTAGATATATATATTTGTTGTTATATGTAAGAAGCGCATAAAGAAAACAGGAAGAAGAACGGCATGGACACAACACATATAATATTAATAGTCAATTGCTAATCACGTATTGGATGTCTATGGTGTCACTAATTATGAAATCTCGGCATACATAAAACAGGAGCAGACAACTCACACACAACGGGTATTACTTGGCTAAAATATGTTAAACTATAAATGTAGAAATGTGAAGAGTAATAGCTATGAAGGGTGTATGATTGATTTCCTCAACACGCCCCCTCAATCATAAAACCGAACTGTTTGAGTGCACAGTCATGTTTGATTCAATCGAGCGGTTTGGTCATGATGTCGGCGAGGTTATTGTCACTACACATATTTGTAGAGCATTGTCGTCTGTTCTCTGACAAAATGATATCTAATGTCAATATATTTTGGAGCGAGAATGTTTAACGCCATGTCCTTTGGATAGTGCTATTGCGCCCTGGTTGTCGGATAGAACTATGTTCTGCTCTGATTGTTTAAGATCGAGTGAGAGGCAGAACGTACGCAGTTAGAGCATCTCTCTTGTGGTATCTGATAGAGCCATGTACTCGGCCTCACAGCTGGAAAGCGCTACGCTAGGCTGCTTTCTAGTTTTCCAGCTGATCGGACATGAGCCCATGGTAGTTACAAAACCGGTGGTGGAACGTCTATCATCCGTGTCACCGGCCCAGTCCTAGTCGGAATAGCCTCTGAGAACACCGTCACTTGGGCTATATATATCAGTGTGTGTGAAAGCGTGGCCTTAATATAGCGAAGTAGACGTTTCACTGCTGTAACATGCGCAGGTTCTGGCTTATCCAGATATTGTGAAAGTTTGGAGACAGACCAAGAGATATCTGGTCTGGTGGCTGTCATCAAGTATATAAGGCTGCTAACGATCTCACGATATGGGAACTTTGATATGTGTACTTGTTCATGCTCGTCATCTGTAGCCTTTTGGAGATGTGTGTCACTACCACTTGGAGTAGAAGCCGGCTTGCATTCAGCCATGCCATAACGTTTGAGTATTTGCTCAGCATAACGTTGTTGGTTGATCTGATAGCGTCCATTGTTCAGCCTTTTAAAGTCTATACCTAGAAACCACTAGAGTTGTCCCCTGTCGTCCATGTTGAATTTCTCCTGCAAAAGAGTTTTTACTGAGTTTATGCTTGTATCAGTTTTTCCGCCAACAATGATATCATCGACCCAAAACACTAGGATAGCATAATCATCCTTATCCACTCTACCGCGAGTGTACAGACATGGGTCTTGAACATTAGCTGCAAATCTATTCGCTTTGAGATAATCAGTCAGTGTTTCATACCACATGCGGCCACTTTGCTTTAAACCATATATGGATTTGTTTAGTCGGCATGTAAGACGTGTGCTGCAGTTGGCTGTCATTTCATAGCCAGGTGGCTGTTGTATGTATAGTTCTTTATCGATTGGTGCATTCAGATATGCCCCCTTGACGTCTAACTGATGTAAAACGAGGTCTTCATTAGTTGCTTTTTGTAGCAAAGCACGTATAGAAGTGAACCGTGTAGTTGGTGAAAAAGTTTCATCATAGTCAACCCCTTATACTTGAGTGAAACCTCTTGCGACATAACGAGCCTTGTACTGAACTTGATCCAGCATTTTGCCCTGCTTAAGTGTGTATACCCAACGCCCTTTAGTTTCCGTACATCCCTTTGGTAGAGGGGTCACTTCCCAGGTGTTGTTATCGCAGAGGGTTGTCACCTCTTTATCCATTGCAGCTTTCTACACGTGTGCCTGCTTGCTATTTGTCGCCTCGTCATAAGTGTTAGGTATCAGTGGAAAAGCAGTGTAAGCATAATCAACATTTGCTGAGAGTACGTAATCACTAAAACGAGCTGGAGTTTTGTGCTCCCTGCGCGGCCTACCTTCATCATTACCGGCAGTAGGCTGAGGACTCACAGGTACTTGCGGCACGGTGATGTCAACGGGTGTATCGGCATTTTGCCCAGTATTAACACTGCAAGGAGACCAGAGTTCCTCGTGTTCTTCAACTGCCTTTTCGTCGGCATATTCGGACTTGTGTATCCTTATATTTCGCGTCGTTATAATCCTTGAGCATTGAGAGTCAAGTATATAATAACTGTGGTTTGCTGTATTTACACCCAAGTAATAACCTGGATATCCCCAAACATCGAGTTTTTGTTTGTGGGATTCGTTGTAATATGTGCACGCACAGCCGAATTCATATATCTTCCGCATATCAGGCTTGGCTCTCGTGAACAGTTCATATGCAGTTGATTTTGTACATCTTTGAAAGCTACGGTTACGAAGGTATTGGGCATGTCGCACAGCATATGTCCAATAGGGTTTAGCTATACCCGACTCAGAGAGTGAACACCGGGCCATTTCTAGCAGACTGCGCCATGCTCTCTCTGACTTGCCATTTTGATACGGCGTATATGGGGCTGTTGATGTGTATTTGATTTGATTTTCCACTAGTACGGTTTGGAACAATTTACTCACGTATTCCCCCCCATTGTCACTGAGAACTTCCTGTGGTTGACCGACTGGCGCTACATCTGCGAGGAACTGTTTAGAGCGGTAGTTGCTTCGTCGTTTGAACGAAGGAAGTACACAAATAAAATGCTAGAGTATTCATCAACAAAATTGATAATATACTTGAAGCCTTCTTGTAATATTGGCATGATTGGCCCGGTAATATCTGTATGTACCCGTTGAAGCGGTTTTGTAGCATGTACAGGCACATCATCAGTAGCTTTTGGAAGTCTAGTAGCCTTGTTTTCATTACAAGTAATACAAGTTTGGGTTACACTTTGTGGCTTAGCAATTGACATACCTTGTGTGCATGCTTGCAGTTGATTTATGTCCTCATGGTTCATATGTCCCAAACATCTGTGCCATTCCTGTATAGTTCCTGTTGTGTATGCGCCATCGTGTCTATCCTCCAAGAAGTATAGTTTGCCGTGTTGTACAAGGCTGAATACAGTGTCACCAGATTGGATTGTGTTGTTGCCTTTAGAAAATATAGCAACAGCGCCAGCCTCTGTATCTGCCTGAACAGAGAACAAGCTTACCGGAAAACTTTGGGCTAGCAAGGCGTTATGTAGTATCACCGTTTGTGATTTGCCAGTTGCGTCTGTTATCATGAATTCAGCATCACCACAAGCGGTTACAAGTTGGTTACTGCGACGGCCATCCGCTACTTCAATCGTATGCTCTTTTGGAGCGAATGTGCTGTCGTATGCAATGAAGCGGTCGGGCGAGTTCACTATATGTGTCGTGGCTCCAGTATCTACGAGCAACTTGCGTGAAGGAGTGTTACCCGGTGCGCCGTTATGAGCTTCACTCGCATTTACGACAAAATGAAAGGAGGTTGATGGATGAGCAGTATTTGGGGTAGTTGTAACTACATTCACGTTAGATTTATTCTGATTGAATAACCTCTTTCTTTTCTGACATATGGCTTCTACGTGTCCAATGATCTGGCAGTGGTCACAAAATAAAGACGACCGGTCTTGAGAGCAATTACGGGCTTTATGTCCCGTATTTCCACAAGCTAGACATTGTATGCGAGTATCGCTTGTTGGTGGTGCAGTCCTTGGGTTACGATTTGTGGAGCTCCATTTGCTATTACTATGCGTAGCGAGCGCAGTGTTTGAAGGTGACCTCATTGCTTCGGTGTTAGCATACGTGTTGAGCGCAGATTTAAATTCAGATAATGTTTTTATTTTGTCAAGTTGCGTGTGCACAACTACGAGTGGTTTGTAGGTTTCGGGTAAATCTTTCAATATCATAGCTATTGCAAGGTTATCGCTTGTTTGCTCACCAGATGTTCTTAAACCAGTAGCAGCGCGTTCAGCTCTTATCAGGTAACCTGTTATATCTTCTGTGTCATTGAGCCGGAGTGTGGTGAGTTCTTCGTATAAAGAGAGTACTCTTGGTTTTTCAGTACTAGCGTAATATTGTCGGAGCACTCTAAGTGCTTTTCTACCATCATTAGCAGCATTTGCCATGATAAGTTGGAGCGACCTTTCATCGAGAACCTGAACGAGTTCGGCGTATGTCCTTCTATTGCTGATATGAAAATCCTCTTCATCTTGGACAGAATCCTCTTTCGGTAAAGCTGCTTTGTAAAGCTTAATATCCAGCGTATACAGATAATTTGTGAATCTGGTTTCCCACATTTGATAGTCAGTTGGGTTACTGGAGTAAAATAAATGATTCCTGGGCCCATAACCTGTTGAAGTGTTGATGGATGCCATGGATGAAAGTTAGATATATATATATATATATATATTTGCTGTTATATGTAAGAAGCGCGTAAAAAACAGGAAGAAGAACGGCATGGACACAACACATATAATATTAATAGTCAATTGCTAATCACGTATTGGATGTCTATGGTGTCACTAATTATGAAATCTCGGCATACATAAAACAGGAGCAGACAACTCACACACAACGTGTATTACTTGGTTAAAATACATGTATGTTAAACTATAAATGTAGAAATGTGAAGAGCAATAGCTATGAAGGGTGTATGATTGATTTCCTCAACAAATATAACTATTATCTACATGTAGATAAATTAGAGCAATTTAAAGTATAACAAACTAGTTGAAATTGTTTTGTATATTACACCATCATACTGATTTCAGAATGTCACACAGTACATTGTTAGGGTAATTTAAGACTAGATGTTGACTGTATGTTCATGCATTATTTTGCAGACTGTGTGACAGTGACTAATTGAACCAACATCTTGGTGCAAACATGTGTTTTTTTCTACATTGCAGTTCAGGTATGACTTACTGCATGTACCTTTGGAGTTGATCCAAGAGATTTCTTACAGATAATCTTTAAAAGCTCTCTTCGAAACTCAAATGTCTTTCCAGCATATACATTTCTTGGGCAAAAACTTTTAGCTTCTTTAGAGTACTAGACTGTCATCTTCAGTTCCTCATCACTATCTTTAATATATATATACAACTTTATAATAATTAAAATTTAAAGCCAGTTATTAATTGTGTTAAATTACGATTTCTGCATAAATTTAATTTTAATGATGTACAAGCTGTAAAATTTGTATCCATGATGGCGAGTAATATAATCCATATATAATTTCATTGTAGATACAGCTTACCAGTCAGAACTTCTTTTCCCACATTTGTGCTGTGATCCATCATTGCTAGTTTGATTCTTGTAAAATATCCTGGGGGATCAGAGTCTATTCGCTTTGGTGCATAACTTAATATGAGGCTGTGGAGGTTTTCTAAAGCACCCGTGTGTTGACCGCGGTTCAACAGACGCAATGTGTTTAGCAGTCTCGCTTGACCTGAAGCATCACAAAGGACTTTGCGCCCTGCACTTCCTGGAATTAACCATTTCACCTCTCTTTCCATTTCTCTGTAAACATATCAAATTATTCGTTGTTATTTTTAAATATAATTATCATGAATCTGCAGAGTTTTTGCTTATTCAAATGTCAACCAGCTGCAGAATATTTGCCATTGGTACAATTTCTGTTTAATAATATGCAATAAATGACTGCATCTTCTTATATCACAAACCAAAGACATTGTAAGTGATATACATATATAGAATACTATATTATACATCTGCCCGTGCTTAGATATCTCTGAATATATTATTAGATTCAACATACCGCTCTCATGCCAACATTGGGTGCAAATGATATATGTTTTCATCACTCATGGATCAATTGGTTAATGAGAGCACTGGATGAACTTGTCGTGTCCTGGAAAGCTATGAATATTAGCGACATGATATAATCTTTAATCATTTGTTATAAATTACTTACAGTTAAGGTTTTTCTGTTTGAGAATGCCCTCTTGCTGTATAGTACAACACCATTAGGGTATGGAAATTCTCCCTCTTTCACCATTAAGCTTGTAGTTGTCTGGCACACTTTTCTTAAGACAGCCATAATTTTGCTAAATTTGGCGACTGAGACACATGAATCTTAAAAAGGTTATACCACGACTTCTATTCGATTCTATCGTCAGATTCGCGACTAGCAAAAGAGCATCAATCTACTGTAATAACTTGATTGTGGCTAAAAAAATATATCAAATGCGTTAGACAATATTTTACTAAGGAAGTAGTAAATAAACTGTTACCGGAAACGGCAGTGTTAAGACTCAGTGATGGTCCGAGGTAAATGCACCAAAATATATTTTCAACTTTCAACTTGCTAAACTAGTAAAAATATCTGCTAAAATTGGTTTTTTCATTTAATGTAGTATATCATGCATTACAAATCATATAAAACATTCTTAAAATTAAAGTGAAAGTAAACACATCATTTTAACATTGTTTTATATGATTATGAATGCATCATACAACGTTAGTTGAACGAGAAAACAAAATTTTAGCAGATATTTTTACTAGTTTAGCAAGTTCAAAGTTGAAAATATATTTTGGCGCATTTACCTCGGACCATCACTGAGTCGTAATTCAGCCGTTTCCGGTAACTTATTCCTTAGTGAGATAACGTCTAATGCATTTGAATTTTTTGCTTAGCCACAATCAGTTAGTTACAATGCGTAGATGTTTCTTTGCTAGTCTCTAATCTGACACTAAAAGTTGTGGCATAACTTCTTTTATAGTGCCTGTGTCTCAGTCGCCAAATTTAGCAAAATTGTAGCTGTCTTTAATTCATTTAGTATCAGCCAATTTAACTTTTCGCAAGCTACCTGCTGGTGCGATCGTGTGCATTAGGCACTTCCATGAGAGCCAGCTTTATTCTGAAAAATTTGGGACAACCACAAGATTAAGGATGAAAAAGGGAGAAGTTCATTCACAGCACGAGGGCATCATCGAACAGGAAAACCTCAACTGTAAGTAATTTATAAATAATTTTAAATAAATATTAATAACCAATATAGTAGTTCCATAATATAAATTAATAAATATAAGAATTAGAAATACTCAGTACTGTACATGAGTACTTAGAGTACATATTAAATCAATGATTTAATATGACTGGGTGACGATGAGACTCAGGCTGAGTTTCATACGTTTGATTTTAACTTGATTCACTTGAATTAACTTGGCTAACTGAGCAAATGTTAGTCAGGGAAGTTAAATTTTCTGTTCGGTCTAGATTGTCAGAAATGCCCTAAGTGTTCATAAAATACATGACTAATATAATCATAAAATTGGGATTGCGATACTATTTTTATATTCATGCTACCATTACTAATATAGGCTTTACAGATCGCTTGAAGTAATTGGCCTATACTTACAGTCAGGTATAACTATTTAACTATGTGTAGTGTTAGTGTGTGTTGGTGATGATGGTATATAGCGGTTATGGTGAAAGTATTTGTGGTAGTGACACTGAAAGTAATTGTTTAAAAGCAATTCAAACGTATTAACTTTAGTGGTATTTATTTGTAATTTTTTGATAGGATGTATGGTATCTGACCAAGAATCTCGCCAAAAATCTGACTAGAGCGAATGTTCGCAAAGATCAAAAAGAGTTGCTCCCTTGGGTAAAAGAAATAAAGAACCTTGTGTGGTATTCTGCGGTTCAATGTGAAGGCGATTCTGAGCTATTGGTTGAGATGGTACTTACCATCAGATACCGTGTCGCTAATATTAATAGGAGCTTTCCAGGACACGACAAGTTCATCCACTGCTGTCATGAGCCAATTTATCCGTGAGTGATAAAAAAATATATTATTTGCACCCAATGTTGGCATGAAAGCTGTATGTTGAATCTAATCATATATTCAGAAATAACAAAGCACAGGCAAATGCGTAATATAATATTTTATATATCGCTTACAATGCCTTTGGTTTGTGATATAAGAAGATGTAGTGACTCATTGCATAATACTAAACAGAGATTGTACAAATGCTAAATATTCTGCTGTTGGTTGACATTTGAATAAACAGAAACTTTGCAGGTTTATAATAAATTGAAAAATAACAACGAATAATTTGATGTTTACAGAGAAATGGAAAGAAAGGTGAAATTCCAGGAAGTGCAGGGCACAAAGTCCTTAATGATGCGTTAGGGCAAGCGAGACTGCTAAACACATTGCGTCTGTTGAACTATGGTCAACACACGGGTGCTATAAAAAACCTCCACAGCCTCATATTAAGTTATGCACCAAAGCGAATAGACTTTGATCCCCCCAGGATATTTTACAAGAATCAAACTAACAGTGATAAATCACAACACGAATGTGGGATGAGAAGTTCTGACTAGTAAGCTGTATCTACAATAAAACTATACATGTATATGAATTTATTATAATACTACTCTTCAGCAGGGATACCACTTTTACAGTTTAAACAACATTAAAGATAAATTTATGCAGAAATTGTATTAAAACAATTGATAACTGACATTAAATTTTGATTATTATAAATTATTTATTAAAGATAGCAATGGGGAACTGAAGATGACAGTCTATTACTCTAAAGAAGCTAAAGGCTTTCGCGCAAGAAATGTATATGCTGGAAAGACGTTTGAGTTTCGAAGAGAGCACATTTTTGCGCCAACATGTTGGTTCAATTAGTCACTGTCACACAGTCTGCAGAATAATGCATGAACATACAGTCACCATGCAGTCTTAAATTACCCTAACACTGTACTGTGCAACATTCTGAAATTAGTATGATGATGGTGTAACACACAAAAAAGTTTAACCTGTCTGTTATACTTTTAATGCTCTACATGTAGATAGTAGTTACATTGTGAATAAATATAAATATATGAACTGCAGGACAAAGCAGCTCCATTTTCAAAACATCTTATACAAAGCCAGATGGTAGAACAGCAATAGAAATGCACAGGTCAAGATTCACATGAAAGTTATACCCAATCCTTAGTTTTAGATGAGGTACCGTTTTGATGAAATTAATATAACAGGCTATTCAAATTATAAATATTATGCTGTTCTTTGTATAACATGATTTATATTTATGTAACATAAGCTGTTAAATGTGGTGGCTTTATGTCATGGCGCAAGTCAAATGATTGAAATATAATTATTCATCAAACCACACATTATGATTGTATTATTTTGTTAAAATCACTTATTCACTGTACAAGACATGAACATCAGCTAAGTAAAGATGTTGTCAGATTCAGTTAAAACATTTCTAAAAACCATATTTTGCTCAACTCACAACTGAACTTACATTAATTTCCTTCATCCATAATAAAAAGTTCAACTTCATCTGCGTCATTCTGATCATCTTCTGATTCTACATTTTGAAGCCTACATAACTACCATTTGGATCAGGCAACATTATGTAGGAAACAACGCATGAAGGAATAATTTTTTAGTTTTTTTTCCAATGTACCCGTAGACGAGCAAAAAGTAGTTGTTTTAGCAGTGAGTCTTTTATCCTTCGTATTGTGAACGTAAAAAAAGAATGATAGAAATAAATTATAATTGAAATTTTTTAGCGATACGTTTTAGCAAAGACAATCATAGATTGTGTTCTATATGTGCACTTGTTTCCGACTTGTCACAATGCAGGAACGTGTGATCTCCATCACATTAAATAATAACGAATCAAGTCAAATGCTACATGTCGCGTGATTAGATGATTGATTAAGAATCAGCATTCCCAGTGGCGAGTCCGTTTCACGCACATTTTTGCAATGACGTATTTATCCGATCTTTGCATAATATGCAGTTGAAAAGACTCTGTACTCAGTTAATGTGACTGCATGGGCATTTGTTTTTTGAATATTATTCTGAGTATTTATCTGTTGTAAGAGATAATTTATGTTTTGCTAAACGTAGTAAATTACACGAAAAATAGGATAAAAGTTGGCCTTCATCAGTAAATTGTGTTCACTTTTCCTTTAAGTGTTTGCTTTCCCTTTAATAAACAACCTACTAGTTGGTTCTGCACAAATTTTTCTTGCAAAACGCCAAAGTTTTAAAGATTAAACTATTAAACTACACGTGTGAATGGGTAATTGAATTTTAAAAATTTTCTGAAAATATAAAGGTTGTGCCACAACAAAAACGTACAGTTTTATCATGTGTAGTAAACTTGTATATAATTATAAACATAATTTCCATCACTAGTGCGAAGGTACACCTCCTTACTATTCTCCTGGGCCTGTTTATGGTGGTCCTGAAACAGGCTGAAAAGAAGATGGGATCACAGGCTAAAACTGTTCTAGCGATTCAATATATTATATACCCAACATATTATATATGACTTATATACACAACCAAGTGATTCAAATTATGATGTGGATCAATGGCTAAATGAGACTAAGACGCTAGCTGTAATAAATACAGGCTAGCATCAGGGCTGTATCTACCTGTTTGAAAATGATACTGCGGGGAGAGTCTGAGAAGGGTGCCGAGCACCCTCTCGGTGGGCTCTCCCTCTGGGAAATTTTTCAGTAGAACTAGTCAAAATGGTGCAAATCTAGCACACTTGGCTCCTGATGGGGCACATGTTCTAACAGAAAATTTGACATTATAAACCAGTTTTCTAAATATAAAACTGTTTATTGAGATTGTCTTTAACAACGCTTATTAAAAATATAATGTGAATGAAAGCTGCTAAAGGGGTTGGCCACAGCTAGCATGAGGTAGAATTATCACCAGGTACAATGCTGAATAGTGTAGCAGACAAGTAGCCTCCTATGAAATAATTTGATTAAATGATATTGTAGAGTTAGAAAGTAAAATTAATAGAGCACCATGTTAAGAGTAATGCACCTGCTTCTGCCATTATGGAGATGGTAGTGTTGATTCTCAAATTAAATCTCAATCAACTTTTTAAGTACATTGCTCAAATAACCCACACGCAGCCTAACACTGTAGTCCAACAGTGTGCTCCATCAATGATCTCTTTGGGCTGCAGTTGAATTTTCAAAAAACGCACTTGGTGATGAGTGGGATAATTTAGACATCAATGATATTTCCCGCGAAGCGAGTGACTTAGTGTTGTTGCCACAGTAAATAATAACTAATAAAAAATAATTGGGAGTTGTCCGACCACTCCTACATATGTAAATTCATCCTCCTCATTCTTATGATCAAAACCACAACTTCGAAAGTTAAAAAATTTGTAGCATGTAACACTAGTGTTTGATAAAGGGTTTCGGTAAAAACCGATGTGTTTGTTATAAACTAGTGCTACGAGACCTTTTATATTGAGCCTTTAATCGTCAAAATGATAACAACAATAGTCGAGTACGCCATCGAAAAAAAAAAATCCAACCTACGGCGTGTTCGCGATGGCTGCGATAAACTGTTCGTTTTTGAGCTTTCAAGAGCTTGTAATCACATTTCCACATATTTGCACCTACAACACAGCAGAGTGAGACATGGGGAATCTTTTGCTACCAAATGACTATAATGTGAATCTTGTTGCAAGTCAACCTTTATACAAAAATACATTTTCTGTGGAAAAACTTTTTTATTACCCTGATAGCGTGGGGCATTCAGTAGTATGTTTATAAAAATACCTTCAAAGGTTAATATCTGCTGCAACTGTCAGAGTAGTTGTCCTGCCACTGCAGCCAATAATCATAGTATCTCCTCCTACTAAGGAAAGCTTGGTCTTCCTATACGATCATATAAAATTGTAGTTTATCAGTGAGTATGAGTACACATAACACAAGTCTACTAGCCACAGCCTTGACAACATAAGGGCAAAAATCGGAGTGAGCGTTAGACCTTGGCCGATACCGGTGAAAATTAATGCTTATAATCCCTTACAGCCTATCAGTGCAAGCAGAGCGGATGACACAGAATGAATGAGATGCGGTAAACTGTACAATAGTAAGTCTAGCTGACCGCATTTTAAAATTACATCTATCTATATATTTATACTAACGTAGTCATGATATTTCGTTTTTCAAATATTGTTGTGTTGTTAAAAGAAGAAAAGACCAGTTTTGGTGACAAAAACAATCAGCAACCAAACTGCGAAATAGGTTGGTTAATTTTTTGGTCAAACACAGAGTTAAGAATTACAATGTCAAGGCCGACGATCAACATGAACTCGAGACAAAAAGCACTTTAGTTCGAGGCCTTTCTTAACAATTTTGCCCCATCTTGTCACAATGTTAGCTTGTCATGGTTACCCAACATAAATAACTATAGCAGAGGTCAAGCTTTTAGAAATACCAAAATCTGCCCTGTATTTATGCACTCCTTGTTAACGTTCAAGCAGTGGTTACATAATTACACTAATCGGCTTGGGTGAACATCTTATGGAATCCATTAGCTAGAAAATTGTTCTTTACACAAACAAAAAATTTGAAAGATTGTTAGAAAAATTAGCTTTTCTCAGAAGTCATGCGTTTAAAACTTACTAATCCACTCATGCTCTGTTTTCATGAATACATATTTTGATTGAAAAGTTTTTAGATAATGTAGCTTACATAATAGGCGATTATAGTTCAATATAGTTCAAAAGGCGTCGCAGGTGTTTTGGTCGATGACTTGTAAAGGTCGGAAATCTCAAACTCATGCAGTCTAGAGATTAAAGCTTTGCTAAAAAAGATTTGACTAGTAACAGTTATAGCCTATCTAATGTTTCTGGTGTTAGAAGCTTTGGTCAAAAGAACTAGTCCAAGAACCCATAACCAGTCATCAATCATGTTCAATTTGGTTCAACCAGAGAGTAGTTCAACACACAGACCAAAGCTTGTCATTCATTGAACAACATATTTTTATTGAATACTAGCTGTGCCACCCTGCGTTGCCTGTGTAATAGAAGTTGCGTTGGCAACTGCGTTGTTCAACAACTCACTTTTATTGAACATAATACTCACTTTATTTATCAAAATTCAAATGTACTCATCATTAAATATGCCATAGATATAATCACACAACAAAAATACAATTCACCATACAATTTGTACACAAGCAAATAGGTGATTATGTAGAGTATATAAACAGAGTACAGTCAAACATGGATAACTCGTCCACGGATAGCTCGAACACATGGTTAATTCGAACATTTCCTTTGGTCCGTTCCCACGTAATGATAAATTGCTATAGATAACTCGAACTCAACACTGTTAATTCGAACTGTTTTTTTGCCCAACAGCTACCGAAACGGTTGTTTTCGCTTTAGAAAATCACTTTATTCAAAGCCATAGAGGTAAACTTCATCTTTTCGTAATTCATAAGCGTCGTTATTACCACCATCGGCAAAATATTTTTGTCAACGACTTTTCTAAAAGTTTGGTGAAATTTGATTTATACTGCGATACGATGAATAGCACGGGCTAGCCGGGTCACGCGCGCAAGAATTTTCGCCACGAACATACAAAACAAAAATCGCATGTTGTTTTGTATGTGCGTGGCGAAGATCCTTGAGTGCGTGACTCGGCTAGCCCGTGATGAATAGTTTTCCGACGTTGATTCCGTGTTGAATCAACGTCGGAATGTTGAATGTTTAAAACGTCTTAAAAAATGTTGTAATTAAACGTATACGTTGTCTGAGCTACAAAAAACTATTCATCGTTTGACCTACACACAGAATACGTGTGTACATTCAATAAGTATCTATTAAAAAAGCGTGAGTGATATAGAATGTACCGTAAAACCTCGTAAAACTTCTAATTGAACTGCCTCGGAGTGTTGCTCTTAACGAATCCCAGGTAAAGTAAGGTAATCTGCATAAACTTCAAGAAAAAACGGCAAAATTGATCGTGGGTAAAACCCCAAAAGAAAAAAATGTCTTTTCTTTTGAGCATTTCAACAACGATCAAGTTTTGCCAATGTCAATCTGAAAAACGTCCTGGCAATAACATCACCTCAAACAACAAACCAATCTCAAGTAATAGAAAAATCTCTATACTTTTTCAAGAAAACGTTTTAAACTTTACATTAGAAGCATTTAATTTGAAACAATCCATTTGTGCTTTTGATTTATATTATAGTTTGTATATGTACATGTATCTACTAATAAATAAGTAAATATATGGACTTGTGACAGTGCTTTGATAACTTGAATGCTCTGATAATTCGAACACTTTTGCTCGGTCCCTTGAAGTTCGAGTTATCCATGTTTGACTGTATATGTGTTTATACTGATACATACTAACTTGTACAGTCACACGTTTTACAATGAAATGAATTCTCTAAGGTATGAGTTTATGTCTTGTGACCATTGAGCAAAGCTAAAATGGCAAATCTTAGATTGATATGGTGTTTCTCAAGTATGAGCCCTCATATGACTATCTAAATTGGATCGTCGAGCAAAGTTTCTACTGCAAATCTCACAATTAAATGACTTTTCTCCAGTGTGCTTCTTTAGGTGACTTGTTAGATAAGTTTGAAATGAAAAACTGCTACTGCATATCTTACATTGAAATGGCTTCTTTCTGGTATGAATCCTCATGTGTCTGGTTAAATTGTGTTGTTGAGCAAAGCTACTACAGCAAATATTGCATTGGAATGGTTTATTCTTAGTATGAATTCTCATGTGTGTAGTTAGATTACCGCGCTGAGTAAAGCTGTGACTGCATATTTTACACTGATATGGCTTCTCTCCATTGTGTTTCCTCATGTGGTCCACGAGACTACCTCGATAAGCAAACTTACTACTGCAAATCTTACAATGGAACGGTTTTTCCTTAGTATGAGTTCTCATGTGTGAGGTTAGATTGCTGCGGCAAGCAAAGCTCCTACTGCATGTCGCACATTGAAATGGTTTTTCTCCAGTATGAGTTCTCATGTGAATTGTCAGATGACTGGAACAAGTAAACCTCCTATTACATATCGTACATTGAAATGAATTCTCTTGAGTATGAGTTCTCATGTGCGTGGTTAGATTACTGCGACGAGTAAAGCTTCTACTGCATATCATACATTGAAATGGTTTTTCTCCAATATGAGTTCTCATGTGAATTGTCAGATGACTGGAACAAGAAAACCTCCTATTACATATCGTACATTGAAATGACTTCTCTTGAGTATGAGTTCTCATGTGCGATGTTAGACGACTTCGCTGAGTAAAGCTATGACTGCACATCTTACACTGGAAAGGTGTCTTTGCAATAGGGACTTTTATCTTTGTCTTTAGACTGGGTGTCCAGTTTTGTTGCCTTTGAAAGGATCTCAGTCCCCGATATTCACCTATAATGCGAGAAAATTCTTATTCACCACAAAATGTAAGACCCATAATGAAGACGAAAGGAAGATTATGACTTCTATTCTAAAACAGAGGATTGATAAATATGACAAACTTTCCTTTACACTTCAGGACAGGAAAGCTACAACACGAATATTGTAGAACCTTTTGGACGGTTTTTTGGCACACAGACTCTGAAGTGCCACACACCAAAGTATTGTCATGTAGTCATCTTATGTAGCTACAGTCTTGATACAGTCCAGTAACGATAGCACCCTCTAGATGTGTTTTGGTACAAAATATTTTTTATGTACTACTCAAGTCTATCTATCCTTGATGAATAAGTTGATATAAGCAGCGTTGCTTCATCAGGGATGTACTTGCACTCAATTTGCATAGGTTTACTAAAGTTAAGTAAATGTAGGAGGTTTATAAGTACAGTAGCTCCTTTAACGTAAATTCCAGATAACATAGAAAACTGTGAAGTTTTTGCTTCGTATTACATAAAAAGTTCCATATAATGTAGTGTCAAGTCGAGCGACTTTTCAAGCTCGATTTGAATGTTAATCTATTTCGCCACACTTGCGATTAAAAAAACGATGTGCGTATAGCATTTTATCTATTACCCTAGGACACTTATGTATTCGCGCCATCTAACTTTCGCATTTTCGCGGAGCCATTCATCTCGCGAAAATTTCATGAGCGAAACTAAACTATCAATACGAACAAGCTAAAACGTGAAATTAAATAGTTTTGTTCATTGATATCCACAATAAAATCGTCCTATTAGAAATGCAGGTAGCCTTTGTGTGTGGTTGGGCTCACTGGGCAATTTCTGCTAAACTCATTATAGCTAATACGCCGACTGAGCAGCGTTGCAAAGCAAATCGAGATAACAAGTTCTTTAAGAAAAGCAGGCCTGTATTCCCTGGTTGCAAATTGGGGCAGCTAATGTTAGGCGACTAGTTATGAGCATCTGGGGGTTTGAAGGGGCGGTATCAACCCCTTCAACCAGTTTCTTTCATGTAGGGCCTCAACCGGGCATCTCACGTAAAGTTTTAAAAGATTTTATTGAAAAGTATAAACATTTTTTCTATTATTTGATATTTGTTTGTTTTAGGCGATGTGACTGCTAGGACGTTTTCAGATTAAAATAGGCTAAACTTGACCGCAGTTGAAACGCACAGAAAAAAGACATCTTTTTTCTTTTGAGCGTTTCAACAAAGATCAATTTTGCCAATTTTATTTTTAGTTCATCCGAAAGCTTTTACGCTTTCGTTGGGCCATTGCCAAACGGATGTTTGGTAAAATTTGACCTTTTGCAAACCTTTATAAAAGTCGTTAACAAAACTATTTTGCCAATGATGATAATAATGATGATAATAATGACGCCCAAGAACTATTAAAAGTTAACGTTTATCTCTATGGCTTGGAATAAAGTGATATTCTACAGAGATAACAACCGTTCCCGTAGCCGTTGGGCAAATAACTGTTCGAGTTAATGATGTTGAGATCGAGTTATCTAAAGCAATTTATCATTACGTGGGAACGGACCAAATGAATGCGTTCGAGTTAACCAAGTGTTCGTGATAAAATTTTACATTTTATCTGAGGGCAAGTTCTTCGAGTTTGACTATACTCAGCCGCCAAAAATTCCTAAAAAGTTAGGGTGGCTCAGCCGGCCAGGCGCCCCAGGGAATACAGGCCTGTGGAAAAGTCAAGACAGACGAGGAAGATGATGATATTAGTTTAGTCACTGAATTTGTAACTGATGAGGATGAAAGTCTAGTAGGGAAAGTCATAAAATTGAATGATAATTATTGTAGCGATTAATTTTATTACCAACCAAAAACAATAACAACCTTGCGCCATGGCCACCTCGTGCTATAAATACTTGAGATATAATATTGGTGCCACATCAGTCACGGCGGCAAGGACAAGGATCTAGACGTCATTGATAGTCCAAGAAACAAATAGCAGCAAACGATCAAGTTGCATTGTCGCTCTCGCCTACACATTTCTACCCGCGGTTCACAAATACAAACTAGTCCCAAATTGAAAATTTTTTTTACTAGTGAACTGAACCTGAGGAATACATTTATGTTTGTTCTATTGCATTTATTTTCACATCACTATATTTTCGCACTCATCAGATCTGCGAAATTAAGTTGCAGCGAAATTTTACTCTGTGTGCTACTCACGAAACTAAATACTAGCGAAATATAAGTGTCCTAGGGTATATATGAAACTTCCATGACATTCTAGTTCGTTGTGCTTGATCATCAGATATGTTGACAAAACGGAGAATAGGATATCTGCTCAAATGTTCATAAACATTTAAAGGCGATCGATTGGTACAGGTGTTCCATCGTCGGTCTATCAATCTCAATGTCACGGAGTTAGAGTATCGTTGAAAGTTATAAGTTTTACTTTGCAGAATAGACTTCGCTGTTTGGAAAGAATAAGAAAATCGTTGAAAATGAACGTCAAATATGTGTGCTCCCCATCAACTTATTGTAAAACTATCGCACTCATGGTCTATAAAACCAGTGAGAGTAATCAGAAAAAGGAAAAAAGTTGCAGGGTTAGAATATGCATCAGCGTTGCTACAGGTATCTGTTATTATATCAATTAAACCAATGTCATACTTACCTCCATCATTGTGTGGGTTGACCGAAGGGCTTACTGGGCCTGCATAAACTTCAATGTCTACAATATAAACAGCTTGTGTACATAAATAAAAGTCAATTTTGCTATAGAATATATGTATACGTGACCAAGAACTCTGAGTGCATCTTGCAGTTGAAGATAACAATTTTTTTGAAAATCCTCAAACTCTTCAGCTTCAGAATTTTTCCTAATTCTAATAACAACGATAATTATCATATCAGAACCTGATATCAGAGCTGGTCAACAGCAATTATCACTATTCCTTAAAGGTTGACTTGCAACAAAATTCACATTACAGTTATTTGGTATCAAAAGATTCGCCATGTCTTACTCTGTTGTGTAGTAGGTGCCAAATATGTGGGAATGTGATTAAAAGCTCTTAAAAACTCAAAAACGAACAGAAAATCACAGCGACACGAGACCACCCTAGTTTGGATTCGTTTTCCAAAACGGCTCAAATGTGACGTATGTGCGCCAGATGGTTTATGTTTACACTTTCATGCATCCTTATTCGTCGAACTATTTTCACAAATATACTTCACGCTTGCGATAAAAACCATGTCTATTGTTCTTACGCGTCTGTTTTATCGTAATATCGTTAATTACCGTTTTATCGATGATATCGTTTTATCAAATTCGAATTTGCGGCATAAGCCAAAACACAAGATTGCGGTATGCACACAACCTTTTCCGAGCATTTGGCGATGGCTCTCCAAATGGGAATAGATTATCTACCAAAACAATTATTGAAAAACAATAATTGCTGATCATCAAAATAATCTCGATCTTTATATAATAAAATCATAAAACTAATACACTCTATACTGTAGTAAGTGTACAAGCCAAATATAACAGTTCTCCTTGTGTTCCACGAGTTCAGAATATGTGTGTTCAACCGATGCATTAAATGTGTAACACAAGAATTGTAGATAATGCTTGACACATTAGCATAGCTTTGATGTTGTTGGCATTAAATGAAAATCCAACTCACTATGATATCGCAGGTAATTATTCCACCCCAACTCAAGGGGTGCAGGCGCCACAAGTTCGTCCACACCAGGATGCATACACAGGCATTCACGCTCCCCGCGGTCATGGAGACGATGCGCAAACTCAGCATCATGGCAGCACAAACATTCAGGAAGAGATGGCATGTCTTGACAGAGCTTGCAGACACACCACTCTGTAGCCGATGGTATTAGCTCCTAAACAAATGAACAGATATGTCTATGCAACCATAGCTAATACATCAGATCGATGTTATCCAACAGTATATCAGTGCAGCACTAGATTTAAATATTAAAATTGTTAATGTGGTCATTCGAGAAAAATCTGTAATTATTTTTTCGCAATATGAAGCGATAATTATAATCATTAAAATCATATACATGTATATAATAATAATATTCGTTCTATCACTCTCAAGCTAAAACTATTACTACTAGCTAGCTTGGCACATAAGAGCTGGCTAGTGGCGATGCTTACTTGCTGGAAGGTTTGATTCTGTTGAGGATCTTCTTCAGATAGAGCGTCAGGCTCGAAACGCCAGGGTCTTAACTCTTCAAAATTTGACATTTTTTATGATCGCAACTCGGACATGTACGCGTATGTCGAATGTCGGACGGAATGGCCAAGCTGAAACTGTAAAGTAGCGAGCATCTATATTTGATACGGGGTCTTAGGTAAAACCCGAAGTGTTTGTCATAAACTATTGCTACGATAAGTTTGATATTGAGCTTTGTATTGGCCTTTCAATTCACGCGAGAACATCACGTGACAAGACAATAACCAAAATCCGCGGATACGTCATCGAAATCAAGAAATTCCAATATACGGTGGCTTTTTGTTTTTGAGCTTTTAAGAGCTTTTAATCACATTTCCACATATTTGGCACCTACCACACAACAAAGTAAGACATGGCGAATCTTTTGATACCAAATAACTGTAATGTGAATTTTGTTGCAAGTCAACCTTTAATAAGTCTTAAACTAACCAGTTGGGTAGAGATTATCAGCACCATCAGACCCTGGTTCTGTTTTCACTTCTGTAATTACTACAATAAATATGAGAATTTATCTAAAGGGAATGATAATAAAGAACTTTTTGTATAAGCAATAAGTTAACATGGTTACTATGTAAAAGTCTTCCAACATAATTACCTTGATCACTGTCCGTGTTGAATGATGAATCACCAGGTTCTACCTTAACCTCAATATCTACAATACAATGTAATGATAATTTATTACCTCCAAACAGAGTTATAATAAATCCATGTATGAAGAAAAGTCCTAAAGAGGAATGTTTGCTCTAAACTTGCTAGTTAAAGCATCATAATAGAATGGTATGAAGTTATAATAGGCCTAACCATGGCTATAGCAGGTACGGTTATACGAGACATGGGAATATAAAACATGTTTACAGGAAACATAGCTATAGTAAACATGGCTATAAAGGAAATAATAATAATAAGAGTGGGCAAGTTTAAAGAGGACATGGCTAAAGAAGAAATAAAAATAGAGATGATAACAAAAATGAAAATGGCTACAGAGTAGATTGATGAATAGGAACTGGGTACACAGAACATGGTTATAGACATGAATACATAATACTAAAATCCTTAAAGGTTGACTTGCAACAAAATTCACATAACAGTTAGTTGGTATCAAAAGATTCACCATGTCTTACTCTGTTGTGTTATAAGTGCCAAATATGTGGAAATGTGATTACAAGCTCTTAAAAGCTCAAAAACTAAAAGCCGCCATAGATTGGAATCTCTTTATTTCGATGACATAACCACGAAATTTGGTTATCGTTTTGTCACGCGATGTTCTCACGCGAATTGAAAGGCCAATACAATGCTCAATATAAAACTTATCGTAGTACTAGTTTATGACAAACACTTCGGGTTTTTACCGAAGACCCCGTATCAAATACAGATGCTCGCTACTTCACAGTTTTGTTTCAGCCTGGTCTAATCGGCAAGTCGTAATCTGATCATGTGACCCAATAATTTGCAAATAATTTCTGCACCACTTTTCGATTATCACAAGTGACCAACAGGCTCGTCACAATTATCAGACAATGATATGTACTCCTTCAAGCTAAAGCTAAAAAATTAAACGAATTTTTACGGTAAGTTATAAGATATCACTGCTAAAAGTGACAGCATTACGATGACGATAAAACAGATGCGTAAGAACAATAGACATAGTTTTATTGAATGCGTGAAGTATATTTGTAAAATTATTTCGACGAATAAGGTTGCAAGAAAGTGTAAACAGAAACCATCTCTCCCAACTACATCACATTTGAGCCGTTTTGGATTGGGAATCCAAACTACGGCGGTCTCGTGTGGCTGCGATTTTCTGTTCGTTTTGGAGATTTAAAAGCTTGTAATCACCTTTCCTCATAATTTGCACTAACAACACAACAGAGTAAGACATGGTGAATCTTTTCTTATCAAATAACGGTAATGTGAATTTTGTTGCAAGTCAACCTTTAAGAACGGCAATCATATACATAATTTAGTAAAACTCTCTACTTACCAGTTGGATAGAGACTGTCACTGAAAGCATCTGTTATTGGGACTGAAGTTACCCCCAAAGCTTCCATGACAGAAGTTGAATGAAGATCGGTTTATCTAAATAAGCAAAAAGCATAAAACCAGATTGGGTAAAAACCATGTTCTCACACTACATTAATCATGGCTTTAAGAATCCACTTGTAAATCAAGAGATAACTATTTAATTTGTATTCAACCAGATGATAACAAACATCAAAATAAAAACATATTATTACAAAAAACAGCCTTAGTAAATACTGCAAAACCTGTATTTGAATGCCACCTTTATTTCAACGCCACCCATAATTGAGCGCCACTATGGGAGAAAGGTTGCAAAATAAAGCAACACCTTTTAATTGAATGCCACTTCTATTTGATCGATACTATTTGACATTCTTAATCTTTACAGATCTATAACAGCAAATGATCAGCAGAAAAGTTTTCACAAAAAAGTGCTAATAACGGCTTGATTACATCAATAATAATTAATTCGTTCTTTGTTTCCGTATGTATTCAAGTCTGTTTTCCAAACTGTTATGGTTAAACTCTGATTGCAACACCATGGAAATCGTTAATAATAGTATCAGGCGCAAAAATATAACTGTAAAAGTAGTTCATTGTTTAACACAGTCTTGATAGTTCCAAGTATGTGAAAAACGTTTTAGCAATAACGATGCTTTGAATGACTTGTGCAAAGTGCGCATCTGGCTAAAAGTTTATTATTATTTTCGTACTAAGCTTTCAGATCATAACGCGGAAAAGTTTTGCTCTGCTAAAAATCGTTTGGACGCTAATATCTATTAGCTCAGCAGTACAAAAAGAGTTCGAATTAGCAGACACTGTGGAAGGTATGGAACAACTAGGTTTTGATAGATTCCATACGAACGCAACACTCAACCGGAAACTTGCTGATCAAATGATGAAAACATTTGTTTCAAAAATGTTAGTTTTTCTTTCTGCATGTATTATAATTATGGCTTATTTATGTCACTTGTTCTTGAATATATATATGTATAAAAAATTGTTTCCTCACCCCGGATACCCCGTATGGGTGGTAAATTCTGTTCTAACTCGGGTCTCCTACCAGAGACCTGCGAGTTTGAGCACTCGCCTCAAGCTCTTAGCTGTTCCCAATAGCGCACTTTTCTGCAACTCACCGGAGTTGATTGTTGTTGGTATTTGGGCAAGTCACATTTTATGCGCCGGTGTTATTGCGCCTAGTGCCCCAATGACTACTGGGATTACAGTTGTTCTTACATTCCAGCATTTTTCAATCTCTTCTCCAAGAGGGAGATATTTCTCTACCTTTTCTTTTTCTTTGCTGGCTATATTGTAGTCATTGGGTACTGCTATATCTATTATAGTAGCCCTCTTGTTCTCCTTGTCTACCACCACTATATCTGGTTGGTTTGCTAGGACATGCTTGTCAGTTCGGATGTAGAAGTCCCAGAGGATCTTAGCGCGGTCATTTTCATTGACCTTACCAGGAGCTTCCCACCAGTGTTGTGGTTTATTAAGGCCATACTCATCACAGGCCATACTCATCGCAGGTGTTGTGTATAGACTTCTATACACAACACCTGCGACATGATTATGCCGCTCAGTGTATGCGTTCCCTGCTAGCTGCTTGCATCCACTGATGATGTGTTGGATGGTCTCAGGTGCATCTTTGCACAGTCTGCATCTAGGATCGTCTCTAGTGTGATAGATTTTCGTTTGGAGTTGCCTTGTTGGGAGCACTTGCTCCTGGGCTGCCATGATTAGCGACTCTGTATTGGCCATTAGGTTTCCTTTGTTCAGCCACATATATGTCTGGTGAAGATCGCCAACCTTAGATATTTGTTGGTGGTAAGCACCATGAAGAGGTTTCGTGTGCCAGTCAATTTCTTCATCATCAGGGCGTAGGTCCGTTGTAAGAGCAGCCGACTGAAATTCAGCTAGCAACTTATTTGAGATGGCCATGGAGGCTGCATATGCTTTGATGCTTTGCTCCTCCTCTTTCACTGTCTGCTGTACACTTTTGAGTCCCCTACCGCCATCTTTCCTACCAAGATACAATCTAGTAGTATCAGATTTTGGGTGGAGTGCTCCATGCATGGTCAGCAGTTTACGAGTTGCTATATCTGTTTCTTTGATGGCTTCCTCAGTCCACTTTATTATGCCTGCTGGATATCTTATTACTGGCAGTGCGTAGGTATTTATTGCCATGACTTGGTTCTTGGCATTGCTATCATATATATATATATATATATATTATTTATACATGTTTATATATACATATGTAGCATTTGATAGATTATTATTATTTTAGTAAAAGTTAGAAATTTGTAGATCTATACCAAATTGGTAACTGGTGAGACTTAACCTTTATAAGGGTAACCAAACTATTGCTTTTAGATATGATAACATTCACCTAGGAGCTCAGTCCTGGAACACATTAGGCTCGTATGTCGACGTATGACTATATAGGGATGCAGTGTTGTTGGTAAAATGTTGTAGAGGACTGCCAGTTAAATAGGTAAGGAGTAGAAGCATCATCTAAATATAACTAGCTTGGGTTTAATAACATTCAATGTATATTTTGTTATTGTTATACAGGCCTTGATAATACTTGTCTTCAGAAGCTGTTGGCTATCTGAGTATATAATTTAATGAAGAAGTTTTAGTTTTATCGATAAGTGTATAATGCTTGAATTTAATGAATACATGGCTAGGTCATTACGAGCCACTTTTAAACACTATCAATAGCAAGTGAGTTCCATGAATATTCTCATAGTGAGAAGGAACTTGAAACAGAACATAGAAAGTCTGCTGTTTCTTCAGTTTTCTCCAAATCCACTAGTTTTTATTTGGTGCATTATTTTCGACATTTGATGTATTGTTGATACTTTCACAGTCAGCCCCCAAATATTACCTAGTTTTAAATTATGCATAAATTTTTTTTTTCAAAAGGCAAAAAACCTGCTTAGTTTTTGTTAGTTTATTTTAAATTTACAGAATTTAACATTAGCTGCACTTTTAGCCATTTTGATCTTGGTAAAAAAATGTCAAGCACATATTTTAGGTTTCTATTTTCTATTAAAAATAGGTCTGCTGGCTTATCACAAAGTTTGATTGCTAAACGCAATGCCAATTTTTATAGCTAATTTTTGTAGTTAGGCTACTAGAAACCTTGTCTAAACTGAGGTAGAATAGCAAACGAAGAGATGAGTTTCATAAAAACCCTTGTAAAAACAAAATAGTTCTAATTTGGAGTAGTTCATTCATGTTTGCCGTACCTCAATAAGCACTTTTTGCGTAAACACTAGTGCTGTCCAATCCCAAATGCGTATCATGTCATTATTAGCTCATTAACTATCAATTGAGTTAACCCAAAACCTTGACCTTCTGTGCATAGCGTTAGTAGTTGTAGCAGCTAATCCAATGCCCTTCTCAATTAATAAATGAATGTCATTGCTCTCACCGAAAGCGAACAAACAAAACTCATTGACTTTTTGGCACAATCTTTGTACCACCGGTAATCCTTACATCTTACATCTTCTTCATAGAACGTACTAGAGCCGGTTGCAGCAAGCGGCACGCCTCATATGTTGGGCAGTTGTTAACACTAGATAATATTGTAATTTATTGCCATATTAGCAAATAATTGTTTATTGTTGATGTGATGTACAGTTATGTACTCCTTATGAGTGGTGTAAAAACGATGCCGCAGACTAGATGCTAATGGAATATAAGTAGACTTATTAATATGGTAAAATTTTAAGTTAATTTAGTTATAAAATTTGCAATGCAACAGCTTGCTTACCTTTACTTTTCATGTAAAATAAATGTGCGTACAACTTTCGCATACGAGCCGTTCAAAACGTGTTAATAACAAATAACATATGCGATTGTTTGAGCCGTTACGACACGAAGGAGGAGCTAATAAGTTTAAACAGACAGAGAGGACAACTCAACATTTGACAAAGCGGACAGCTCCTCTCATACAGCATCGATAATGAACCAATTTTATTGTAAAAGGTCAACCTTTAGTCCTTTACCCTATTTTTCTGTGCAATTTACTACATGTAACAAAAGAGAGATCATTTTGTATGACAGATTAATAGACAAAATATTTTTTAAAAATGGAAATTCTTCGTGTATTCACATGTAACTGAGCATGGAGCTCTTTTTAACTGCATATTTTACAAAAATCGTATGAGCAGACCTGCCAACACAAGAGTGGGGCAATGCGTGAGTTTTAGTTTTGGGGCAATTGATGTATCAATGATAGTATATATAAAATTGGGAAAATTGGGGCAGAAATCTCACGCATTTTCATTTTTTCTTTGGGGTGATTGCGTGAGTCTCACACCCAATGCGTGAGAGTCTGCAGATATGAGTATGAATGACACCATTGTTAAAATGAGTGTGAAACGGACTCGCCACTGGAAACACTGAGTCTCAATCAATCATCCAATCACGAGACACGTAGCTTTCGACTTGATTCATGATTATCTAATGTGAGGGAGACGCAGTCTGGGCATGGCTTTCTTGGAGGGTGGGGGAGAAAGAGGATGAGGCTTGGGCATGGCTCTCTTTCTCTCCACACCCTCAAAAGAGGCATGCCCAGGCTGAGGGAGGGTTGTCACAATTGCGGGGGACATGCGTCTGCATGACCCCCGCAATTGTGACAACTCGGAAACAAGTGCACATTTAGAACACATGTCTATCATCATCATTGCTAAAATCGCCAAAAATATTCCATTGATAATTTATTTCTATCGTTATACGTTGTTCTATTACGTTCACAATACAATGGCTAAAAGACTCACAGCTAAAACCACTACTCATTACTTGTCTACGGGTACATTGGAAGAAAAAACAGAAAAGTTTAACTCTCTGCGTTGTTTCCCACATACGCACAATGTGGCCTGATCCAAATGGGAGTTATGCAGGCTTCAAAAATGTAGAATCAGAAGATGATGATCGGAATGACGCAGATGAAGTGGAGCTTTTCATTATGGATGAAGGAAATTAATGTAAGTTCAGTTGTGAGTTGAGCAAAATATAGTTTTTATAATAAATGTTTTAACTGAATCTGGCAGCACCATTACTTGGCTGATGTTCATGTCTTGTACAGTGAATAGGTGATTTTAACAAAATGAATAATACAATCATAATGTATGGTTTGATAAATAGTTATATTTCAATCATTTTACTTGCGCCATGACATAAAAACACCACATTTAACAGAGCTACGTTACATAAATCTAAATCATCTTATACAAAGAACAGCATAATATTTATAATTTGAATAGCCTGTTATATTAATTTTATTAAAACGATGCCTCACATAAAACTAGGAATTTAGTTTAACTTTTATGTAAACTTGACCTGTGCATTTCTTTCGCTGTTCTACCATCTGGTTTTGTAGGATGTTTCGAAAGTGGAGCTGCTCTGTCCTGCAATTCATATATTTATGTGCACATATTTAATATAACGTGACAATATAACTATTATCTACATGTAGATAAATTAGAGCAATTTAAATTATAACAAACTAGTTGAAATTTTTTTGTATATTACACCATCATAATGATTTCAGAATTTCGCACAGTACATTGTTAGAGTAATTTAAGACTACATGTTGACTGTATGTTCATGCATTATTTTGCAGACTGTGTGACAGTGACTAATTGAACCAACATCTTGGTACAAACAAGTGTTTTTTTACATTGCAGTTCAGGTATGACTTACTGCATGTACTTTTGGAGTTGATCCAATAGATTTTTTACAGATATTCTTCAAAAGCTCTCTTCGAAATTCAAATGTCTTTCCAGCATATACATTTCTTGTGCCAAAACTTTTAGCTTCTTTAGAGCACTAGACTGTCATCCTCAGTTCCCCATCACTATCTTTAATATATAATTTTATAATAGTTAAAATTTAAAGCCAGTTATTAATTGTGTTATTACAATCTCTGCATAAATTTATCTTTAATGTTGTTCAAGCTGTAAAATTTGTATCCATGATGGCGAGTAATATAATCCATGTATAATTTTATTGTAGATACAGCTTACCAGTCAGAACTTCTCTTTTCACATTCGTGCTGTGATCTATCGCTGCAAGTTTGATTCTCGCAAAAATCTCCTGGGGGATCAGAGTCTATTCGCTTTGGTGCATAACTTAAAGGTTGACTTGCAACAAAATTCGCATTACAGTTATTTGGTTTCAAAAGATTCACCATGTCTTACTCTGTTGTGTTAATGGTGCCAAATATGTGGAAATGTAATTAAAAGATCTTAAAAGCTCAAAAACGAAAAGCCGCCGTAGATTGGAATCTCTTTATTTCGATGACGTAACCGCGAAATTTGGTTAATGTCTTGTCATGTTCTCGCGTGAATTGAAAGGCTAATAAAAAGTTCAATATAAAACTTATCGTAGAACTAGTTTATGACAAACACTTCGGGTTTTACCGAAGACAACGTATCAAATATAGATGCTCGCTACGTTCCAGTTTTGTTTCGGTTTGGTCTAATTGGCAAGTCGTAATCTGATCATGTGACACAATACTACGCAAATAATTTCTGCAGCACTTTTCGATTATCACAAGGGACCAACAGGCTCGTCATGATTATCAGACAATGATATGTACTCCTTCAAACTACGGCTAAAAAATTAAACGAATTTTTATGGTAAGTTATAGGATATCACTGCTAAAAGTGACAGCATTACGATGACGATAAAACAGATGCGTAAGAACAATAGACATAGTTTTATTGAATGCGTGAAGTATATTTGTGAAAATATTTCGACGAATAAGATTGCATGAAAGTGTAAACAGAAACCATCTCTCACAACTACAACGCATTTGAGCCGTTTTGGAAAGCGAATCCAAACTGGGGCGGTCTTGTGTGGCTGCGATTTTCTGTTCATTTTTGAGCTTTTAAGAGCTTGTAATCACCTTTCCACATACTTTGCACATACATACAACACAACAGAGTAAGACATGATGAATCTTTTCATATCAAATAACTGTAATGTAAATTTTGTTGCAAGTCGACCTTTAATGCGAGGCTGTGGAGGTTTTCTAAAGCACCCGTGCGGTGACCGTGGTTCAACAGACGCAATGTGTTTAGCAGTCTCGCTTGCCCTAACGCATCACAAAGGACTTTATGCCCTACACTTTTTGGAATTAACCATTTCACCTTTCTTTCCATTTCTCTGTAAACATATCAAATTATTTGTTGTTATTTTTTAATATAATTATTATGAACCTGCAGAGTTTTTGCTTATTCAAATGTCAACCAGCTGCAGAATATTTGCCATTATTACAATTTCTGTTTAATAATATACAATAAATGACAGCATCTTCTTATATCACAAACCAAAGGCATTGTAAGTGATATACATATATAAAAATATTATATTACACATCTGCTCGTGCTTTGATATCTCTGAATATATTATTAGATTCAACATACCACTTTTATGCCAACATTGGGTGCAAATGATATATGTTTTTATCACTCACAGATCAATTGGTTAATGAGAGCACTGGATGAACTTGTCGTGTCCTGGAAAGCTATGAATATTAGCGACATGATCTAATTTCTAATTATTGTATTTATTAATTTATATTATAAAACAATTATATTTGTTACTAATATACATTTAAAATTTTTTATAAACTACTTACAGTTAAGGTTTTTCTGTTTGAGGATGCCCTCTTGCTGTATAGTACAACACCATTAGGGAATGGAAATTCTCCCTCTTTCACCATTAATCTTGTAGTTGTCCCAAATTCATCGGAATAAAGCTGGCTCTCATAGAAGTGCCTAATTCACATGACCACACTAACAGACAGTCTGCGAAAAGTTAAACTGGCACGCTTTTCTTAAAGCAGCCATAATTTTGCTAATTTTGGTGACTGAGACATATGAAATCTAAAAAAAAGTTATGCCACGACTTCTAGTGTCAGATTCGCAACTAGCAAAGAGGCATCTATCCCCTGTAATTAACTGATTGTGGCTAACAAAATATATCAAATGCGTTAGACGTTATTTTAATAAGGAATTAGTAAATAAACTTACCGGAAACGGCTGTGTTAAGAATCAGTGATGTTCCGAGGTAAATGCACCAAAATATATGTTCGACTTTGAACTTGCTAAACTAGTAGAAATATCTGCTAAAATTTGTTTTCTCGTTCAATAAACGTAGTATCATGCATTACCAATCATATAAAACATTCTCAAAGGTTGATTTGCAGCAAAATTCACATTACAGTTATTTGATATCAAAAGATTCACCATGTTTTACTCTGTTGTGTTGTAGGTGCAAAATATGTGGGAATGTGATTACAAGCTCTTAAAAGCTAAAATACGAACAGTTAATCGCAGCCACAAAGACCGCCGTAGTTTGTAATCTCTTTCCAAAACGGCTCAAATGTGGCGTAGTTGTGGTAGATGGTTTCTGTTTACACGTTCACCCAACCTTATTCGTTGAAATATTTTCACAAATATACTTCACGCATTCAATAAAACCATGTATATTGTTCTTACGCGTCTGTTTTATCGTCATTGTAATGCTGTCACTTTTAGCATTGAAATCTTATAACTTACCGTAAAAAAATCATTTAATTTTTTAGCCTTAACTTGAAGGAGTACATATCATTGTCTGATAATCATGACGAGCCTGTTGGTCACTTGTGATAATCGAAAAGTGCTGCAAAAATTATTTGCGAAGTATTGGGTCACATGAGCAGATTATGACATGCCGATTAGACCAAACCGAAACAAAACTGTGAAGTAGTGAGCATCTATATTTGATACGGGGTCTTCAGTAAAACCCGAAGTGTTTGTCATAAACTAGTGCTACGATAAGTTTATATTGAGCTTTTTATTAGCCTTTTAATTCACGTGAGAACATCACGTGACAAGACGATAACTAAATTTTATGGCTACGTCATCGCAATAAAGAGATTCCAATCTACGGCGGCTTTTCATTTTTGAGCTTTTAAGAGCTTGTAATCACATTTCCACATAGTTGGCACCTACAACGCAACAGAGTAAGACATGGTGAATCTTTTGATACCAAATAACTGTAATGTGAATTTTATTGCAAGCCAACCTTTAAAATTATGAGTTTGCTTTCACTTTAATAAACCTAATAAACTATTAAACTACATGTGTGAAGGGGTAATTGAATTTATAAAGGTTGTGCCACAACAAAAACATACAGTTTCATCATGTGTAGTAAACTTGTATATAATTATAAACATAATTTCCATCACTAGTGCGAAGGTACACCTCCTTACTATTCTCCTGGGCCTGTTTATGGTGGTCCTGAAACAGGCTGAAAAGAAGATGGGATCACAGGCTAAAACTATACTGACGAATCAATATAATATAATATACCCAACATATTATATATGACTTATATACACAACCAAGTGATTCAAATTATAATGTGGATCAATGGCTGAGACTAAGACGCTAGCTGTAATAAATACAGGCTAGCATCAGGGCTGTATCTACCTGTTTAAAAATGATACTGCGGGGAGAGTCTGAGAAGAGTGCCGAGCGCCCTCTCGGTGGGCTCTCCAGGGTTCTCCCCCTGGTATATTTTTTAGTAGAACTAGTCAAAATGGTGCAAATCTAACACACTTGGCTCCTGATGGGGCACATGTTCTAGCAGAAAATTTGGCATTATAATCCAGTTTTCTAAATATAAAACTGTTTATTGAGATTGTCTTTAACAATGCTTATTAAAAATATAATGTGAATGAAAGCTGCTAAAGGGGTTGGCCCCAGCTAGCATGAGGTAGAATTATCACCGGGTACAATGCTGAATAGTGTAGCAGACAAATAGCCTCTTATGAAATAATTTGATTAAATATTATTGTAGAGTTGAAGTAAAATTAAAAGAGCACCATGTTAAAAGTAATGCACCTGCTTCTGACATTATGGAGATGGTGGTGCTGATTCTTAAATCAATTCTCAATCAACTCCTTTAATACATTGCTCAAATAACCCACACACAACTTAAACACTGTAGTCCAACAGTGTGCTCCATCAATGAACTCTTTGGGTTGCAGTTGAACTTTCAAAAACGCACTTGGTGATGAGTGGGATAATTTAGACATCAATGATACTTCTTGCGAGGCGTGTGAATTAGTGTTGATGCAACAGATACTGATTCAATATGGCGGCGCCCATAAGTGAAAATGTTGTGTTTCATCAGCTTTTTAAAGAATTATTAAAATCAACCAAAAATGACGTGAATTCTGGGATTTTGAGCATCAAAAACTGGTACTGCCACAGCAGTAGCTGCAGTATAGGAAGATACGGCCCTCGCTAGCATGCGCCCACTCAGAAAATTAGTGGGCCCGCCATATGACATTAATTCCTTTCGGTATTGGCATCATAATGCGAGAATGTTGTATAAAGGTGTATAGAAACCCATAGTAATTATCTAATGCAAACACAACCCTGATGAAAACCAACAAAATTTTATATACATTCTCTACATAACGAAAGTTAGTAACAAAACAGTATATTAACATTGGAAACTATATGGTTACCTACAGTAAGTTTAGTTTATTTAATGGTTATGATCTGCAATAACCATTAAATACATATTTGACATTTGACTTTAGACGCATTTTAGGGGTGTCAGTCGCGATTTCAATTATGTGCTCCATTGTAAATGAAAGCGCAACAGACTAATATAGAAAACGCCGAGTTGTGCGACAATTTCTTCGAAGCACGTAAACTCGTCAGCTACGAATAATTGCGATTTTGTGCGACTACTCCTGCGTATCATGTAAATTCATCCTCCTAATTCCTACGATCAAAACCACAACTTCGAAGCTCAAAAACTCGTAGCATGTAACACTAGTGTTTGATAAAGGGTTTTAGGTGAAACCCAGTGTTTGTCATAAACTAGCGCTACGAGATCTTTTATATTGAGCCTTTTATTGGCCTTTCAATTCATGTGATAACATCGCATGTCAAAACGATAACAACAATGGTTGGGTACGTCATAAAAAAAGATTCCTACGGCGTTTTCGTGATGGCTGCGATTAACTGTTCGTTTTTGAGCTTTCAAGAGCTTGTAATCACATTTCCACTTATTTTGCAACTACAACACAACAGAGTACGACATGGTGAATATTTTGATACCAAATGACTGTAATGTGATTTTTTTTGCAAGCCAATATTTAAATGAAAATAAATTTTCGGTAGAAAACTTTTTTATTACCCGGATAGCGCGGGCATTCAATAGTATGTTTATAAAAACAACTTCCAAGGTTAATATCCGTTGCAACTATCAGAGTTGTTGTCCTGCCGCTGCAGCCAAAATAGTATCTTATCCTATTAAGGAGAGCTTGGTCTTCCTATACCGTCATATAGAATTGTAGTTTATCAGTGAGTATGAGTACGTATAACACAAGTCTACTAGCCACAGGCCTGACAACATAAGTGCAAAAAACGAAGTGAGTGTTAGACCTTGGCTGATAGCGGTAAAAAAATAAAGCTTTTAATCCCGTTCCAGCTTATTAGAGCGGATGGCACAGAACGAGTTAGATGCCGTAAAACTGTACAATGGTAAGTCTAACTAAGAGCATTTTAGAATTACATCTATCTATATATTTATACTAACATAGTCATGATAATTCGTTTTTCAACAATTGTTTTGTTGTTAAAAGAAGAAAAGACCAGTTTTGGTAACAAAAACGATTAGCCGCCAAACTGTGATATAGTTTGGTTAATTTTTTGGTCAAACACAGAATTAAGAATCACCATGTCAAGGCCAACGATCAGCATGAACCCGAGACAAAAAGCACTTCAGTTGGAGGCCTTACTTAACAATTTTACCCCATCTTGTCACAATGCTAGGTTGTTATGGTTACCCAACATAAATAATGATAGCACAGGTCGAGCTTTTAAAAATACCAGGCTGCCCTGTATTTATGCACTCCTTGTTAACAGTCAAGCAGCGGTTACATAATTACACTAATGGGCTTGTGTGTACATCTTATGGAGTCAATTAGCTAGAAATGTGTTCTTTACACAAACAAAAAAAATTGTTCATAAAAATTAGCTTTTCTCAGAAGTCATGCGTTTAAAACTTACTAATCCACTCATGCTCTGCTTTCATGAATTAATATTTTGATTGAAAAGTTTTAAGATAATGTAGCCCACATAATAGGCGATTATAGTTCAATATAGTTCAAAAGGCGCCGCAAGTGTTTTGGTCGATGACTTGTAAAGGTCAGAAATCTTAAACTCATGCAGTCTAAAGATTAAAGCTTTGCTAAAAAAGATTTGACTACAGATATAATCTATCCAATGTTTCCGGTGTCAGAATCTTTGGTCGAGAGAACTAGTCCAAGAACCCATAACCAGTCATCAATCAGTTCAATTTGGTTCAACCACACAAACCAAAACTTGTCATTCATTGAACAACTTATTTTTATTGAACATAACACTCACTTTATTTTTCAAAATTCAAATTTAACCACCATTAAATATGCAATAGATATAATCCCACAACAAACATATAATTCACCATACAATTTGTATACAACCAAATGGGTGATTATGAAGAGTATATAAACAGAGTATATGCGCTTATTCAAATACATACCGACTTGTACAGTCACACGTCTTACAACGAAATGAATTCTCTAAGGTATGAGTTTATGTTTTGTGACCATTGAGCAAACCTAATAATGCAAATCTTAGATTAGTACGATGTTTCTCAAGTATGAGTCCTCATGTGACCATCTAAATTGGACCGTCGAGCAAAGTTCCTACTGCAAATCTCTCAATTAAATGACTTTTCTCCAGTGTGCTTCTTTAGGTGACTTGTTAGATGACTTTAAAATGAAAAACTGCTAGTGCATACCTTACGTTGAAATGGCTTCTCTCCGGAATGAATCTTCATGTGCCTGGTTAAATTGTATTGTTGAGTATAGCTACTACAGCAAATCTCGCATTGGAATGGTTTGCCCTCAGTATGAATTCTCATGTGTCTAGATAGATTACCTCGCCAAGTAAAGCTATGACTGCATATTTCACACTGATATGGCTTCTCTCCAGGATGTGTTCTCATGTGGTCCAATAGATTAACTTGATAAGCAAACTTACTACTGCAAATCTTACAATGGAATGGTTTTTCCTTAGTATGAGTTCTCATGTGAGTGGTTAGATTGCTGCGACAAGTAAAGCTGCTACTGCATGTCTCACATTGGAATGGTTTTTCTCCTGTATGAGTCCTCATGTGTACTGTTAGATTACTTCGTTGAGCAAAGCTTTTACCGCATATCGTACATTGAAATGACTTCTCTTGAGTATGAGTTCTCATGTGCGATGTTAGATGACTTCGCTGAGTAAAACTATGACTGCACATCTTACACTGAAAAGGTGTCTTTGCAATTGGGACTTTTACCTTTGTCTTCACACTGGGTGTCCAGTTTTGTTGTCTTTGAAAGGATCTCAGTTCACGATATTCACCTATAATGCGAGAAAATGCTTATTCACCATAAAATGTAAGACCCATAATGAAGACGAAAAGAAGATTATGACTTCTACTCTAAAACAGAGGATTGATAAATGTGACAAACTTTTCTTTACACTTCAGGACAGGAAAACTACAACACGAATATTGTGGAACTTTTTGGATGGGTTTTTGGCACACAGACTCGGAAGTGCCACACACCAAAGTATTGTCATGTAGTCATCTTATGTAGCTACAGTCTTGATATAGTCCAGTAACGATAGCACCCTCTAGATGTGTTTTGGTGCAAATTATTTTCTAAGTACTGCTCAAGTCTACCCATCCTTGATGAATAAGTTGATATAAGCAGCGCTGTTTCATCAGGGATGTACTTGCACTCAACTTGCATAAGTTTACTAAAGTTAAGTAAACGTAGGAGGTTTATAAGTACAGTAGTTCCTATAATGTAAATTTTTAGATAACATAAAAAAATTGTTAAGTTTTTGCTTCGTATTACATAAAAGGTTCCATATAATGTAGTGTCAAGTCAGGCGAGTTTTCAAGCTCGATTTGAATGCTAATCTATCTCATCACACTTGCGATTACAAAAACGATGTGCATATAGCATTTTATCTATTGTATATAAAACTTCGATGACATTCTAGTTCGTTGTGATAGATCACCAGATATGTCGACAAAATGGAAAATAGGATATCTGCTCAATCGTTCATAAACATTTAAAGGCGATCGATTGGTACAGGTGTTCCATCGTCGGTCCACCAATCTCAATGTCACGGAGTTGGAGTATCGTCAAAAGTTTTCTTTTATCCTGACCATGACCCCTTGGGTACGAATTGACGATGAATAGGTAGTACCAATTTATAATAGCAAAAATATTTTGTTGTTTTGCTTTATTGATGACGCATAAAATGTTTGTTATTAGTTTTACTTTGCAGAATAGACTTCGCTGTTTGGAAAAAATAAAAAAATCGTTGAAAATGAATGTCAAATATGTGTGCTCCCCATCAACTTATTGTAAAACTATCGCAATCATGGTCTATAAAACCAGTGAGATTAATCAGAAAAAGGAAAAAAGTTGCAGGGTTAGAATATGTATCAGCGTTGCTACAGGTATCTGTTATTATATCAATTAAACCAATGTCATAATCACCTCCATCACTGTGTGCGTTGACCGAAGGGATTTCTGGGCCTGCATAAACTTCAATGTCTACAATATAAACAGCTTGTGTACATAAACAAAAGTCAAATTTGCTATAGAATATATATATATGTGACCAAAAACTCTGAGTGCATCTTGCAGTTAAAGATAACCATTTTTTTGAAAATCCTCAAACTCTTCAACTTCAGATTTTTTCCTAATTCTTTGTTTGTGCTTATTTATAACCTTGTAACTTAATACAGTCAACCCGCACTTCTTCAGACTTCCCTTCCCCAGACTTTCAACTGTCCAAACAACGATAATTATCATACCAGAACCTGATATCAGAGCTGGTCAACAGCAGTTATCACTATTCCTTAATAAATCTTAAACCAACCAGTGGGGTAGAGATTATCAGCACCATCAGATCCTGGTTCTGTTTTCACTTCTGTGACTCCTACAATAAATATGAGAGCTCATCTAAAGCGAATAATAATAACAAGCTTTTGGCATGTACAATAAGTTACCATGATTACTATGTAAAAGCCTTCTAACATAATTACCTTGATCACTGTCCGTGCTGAATGGTAAATCACCAGGTTCTAGTTTAACCTCAATATCTACAATACAATGTAATGATAATTTATTACCTACAAACAGAGTTATAATAAATCCATGTATGAAGAAAAGTCCTAAAAAGGAATGTTTGCTCTAAACTTGCTAGTTAAAGCATAATAAAGAATAGTATGCAGTTATAATTAACCATGGCTATAGCAGGAACGGTTATACCAGATATGGGAATATAAAACATGTTTACTGGGAACATAGCTATAGCAGACATGGCTATAAAGGAAATAATAATAATAGTAGGCAAGTTTATAGAGAACATGGCTGAAGAAGAAATAAAAAATAGAGAAGATAACAATAATAAACATGGCTACAGAATAGATTGATAAATAGCAACTGGGTACACAGAACATGGTTATAGACATGAATACATAATACTAAAATCCTTAAGAGCGGTAATAATATACATAATTTGATAAAAATCTCTACTTACCAGTTGGATAAAGACTGTCACTCAAACCATATGTTATTGGGAGTGAAGTTACCCCCAAACCTTCCATGACAGAAGTTGAGTGGAAGATCGGTTTATCTAAATAAGCAAAAAGCATAAAACTAGATTAGGTAAAAACCATGTTCTCGCACTACATTTATCATGGCTTTAATGAATAGAATCCACTTGTAAATCAAGAGATAACTATTTAACTTGTATTTGACCAGATGATAGTAAACAGCAAAGTAAAAATATAATATTACAAAAAACAGCCTCTTACATAGTAAAAACCGTAAAACCTGTATTTGAATGCTACCTTTACTGTATTTGAATGTCACCCTATTTGAGTGCCACTATGGGTGAAGGGTTGAAAAATAGAGCAGCACCCTTTAATTGAACGCCACTTCTATTTGATCGATACTATTTGGCATTCCTAATCTTCACAGATCCATGATAGCAAATGATCAGCAAAAACAATCTCACAAAAATGTGCTAATAATGGCTTGATTACATCAATAACAATTCGTGCTCTGTTTCTGTTTGTATCCAAATCCGTTTTCCAACTTTAGCTCTTATGGTTAAATTTTGATTTCAACACCACAGAAATCATTGATAACAGTATCAGGCACAAAAATATAACTGTAAAAGTAGTTTATTGTTTAACACAGTCTTGATAGTTACATGTACGTGAAAAACGTTTTAGCAATTACGTCGCTTTGGATGACTTGTGCTAAGCCAAAGTCATCCTAAAGGGTGACTGGCTGGCTAAAAGTTTATTATTATTTTCGCAAAAAGTTTTCCAAATGGCAGCGTGGAAAAGTTTTGCTCCGATAAAAAAATTATTTGGATGCCTATATTTATTAGTTGAGCAGGACAGAAAAAGAGTTCGAATTAGCGGACACCGAGGAAGGTATGGAACGGCTAGGTGATGAAATGGTTGCATACGAAAGCAACACTCAACCAGCAGCTTGCCGAGCATATGATGCAAATATTTTTGTTTTGAAAATGTTAATTTTTCTTTCTGCATGTATTTATAATTATGGTTTCTTTATGTCATTTGTTCTTGAATACATACACTATATATATATATATATACAAAAGCCGAAACAATACTGTCTCTAGCATGAGTATATATATATCTACTATATAAACGGCAATCGTTGTGTGTGTGTGTGTGATTGATTGTCCGCCTTATAGAGTACTATTATAGAGACTATTATACCCGCTACTAGGTATCTAGGGCGCGTTAACGGGAATCGACGGTTAATACACGCATCTATACATAACCTACCTATTCATCGGTTTTACACGAAATCACGTCACCTTCGGTTAGCGCGTGCCTCTTTACGGCGCCCAACGACACTGGCGCGTTTGAAACAGTACATTTGCTGCCATGTTATAAAGCACCGTCCTGGGTTCGGCTGCCTATACAGCTATAAAAATGTACTAATCATTAAATAAAATAAATTAATGAGTAGTAATTTACATGCGATTAATTTTTACTGCCAACGTGTACTGAGAAGGTCACGCGAACATTGGTTTTTTGCGGTCACTGGAAAACGCAGTTCTCTCCTACTAAATTTCTACATAAAAAAGGTAAGTATTTCTTAATCAATGTTGTATTGTATATGAAATGCCACACTTCCACTACATAACCCTTTCACTCGCGTCCATGTACAAATTTAGCTATCGGCCTACTGCCAGCCATTTTGCTGATATTGCTTAATATGTATACATTATTTTTTCAATTTCAATCTCGATCTAGAACGTTTGTTTTGGTTATATACTTCATTTTGCCAACATGTTAACAAGCACTGTTATACAAAAATTTCGTTGTATCTATACTTTGTGCATTTTAATTATCCGTGTAATCACAAAAATCTGAAATGGCTATAGTGCCATCAACATAAGTAGTTATTTGTTTTTTAACTCGGACGCATTTAATGAACTCGCACAAAAAATCTTCGTTTTTAAGTTGGAAATTCTCAAACGAAGATTTAAAATTAAATTTTAGGCTAATTTTATAGAGAAATCCTTGGACAACACTGTCACTACTATAAAAGTCTTAAAGATCATTGGTTATGTTATCAACGAATAATAAAATTCAGTTGCTAGCAATTGCTGGGAATGTGGCAAAAATGTGTTTACAGCGGTCGACCATGGAAAGCGCATGAATGAGCCTACTTCAGTGAAAGGGTTGAAAACGTTGGATTTGCCACTGTTTGTGATAGTAAACATGTTCATTTCCTTCCGCAGCTGAGTTACTTTTACTTTTTTTCCAGCTACAAGTACTACAGATCTACAGCTACTACAGAACTTGCACGGGCACTCCGAGTGTTGCGATAGGCGACGGTGAGAAGAAAGCGAGCAGTGTATATTACAAACAAGCACACAATCTCATTCAATTTTAGAAATGCTTGAAGCAGTGCAAATCCTTCCAAAAAGCCTATTGCTCAAACGCAAGAACAGAGTGATTCCCGTAGAGAAAGGGACCGAATTCGCAAAGCAGCAGCTAGACGAGCAGAAACTGCAGAGCAAACGCAGCTACGCCCACAACGAAGCAGAACTGCTACTGCATCTGCTAGAAGTGCAGAACCTGCAGAGCAAACACAGCTACGCCTACAACGAAACAGAATAGCAGCTGCTAAAAGAGCAGAAATCGCTGAACAAACACAGGTACATCGAGAGCAGGCCAGAATAGATGCTGCAGCCGCTAGAAGTGCAGAGACTACTGAATCGACCCAGCAGCGACTCAAACGGCTCAGAGCAGCCGCTACATCGGCCAGACGTGCAGAAACCTCCAAGCAGATGCAGCGGCGACAAGAACATGATGCACTAGCTACAACAGCTGCTCGGTGAGCTGAATTTTCAGATGAAACGGCGACAACAGCAAGATGCACCAACTACAGCAGCTGCTACCAGGCGCCGTGTATGGACAGAGAACTTTGCACTTGACTACAGTCCTGCAACATAGCATAGGGCCAAATTTTTCTATGGGACGAATGTCCAAGAATGCTCCAGATGTAACGCCTTACGTTGAAAAGGCGAGAGGCTATATATGTAGTTTATACAGTAGATTTTATTGATAATAAATTTATCAACACGACCACATTACTGCTGCACAGTTTGTATATACCATGTCAAAACACAGGCTACAGACGAAGAACTGGTGAGTCATGATTAGTGTTTCAAGCATGCAAAAGTCTCAATTCAATAAATGCTGGCAATAGCTTAGCAGTGCAATAGCAAAATATTTTCTAGAATTTCTTAAAATATGTAAAACTTTTCAATACTGCCAGTTTGAAGAACATCAGTTTGCCTAGCAATGTCAATTTCATTATCAGTTCTGTGTACAAAATTAGGACAATTCTGATTTGAGTGGTTCGAGACTGATGCATTGTAGACTAGCTGTAAAACACATTGCATATTGCCATTGGTCTCTCCAACATTATTGACATGTACAACTGCATAGGTGCATGCAGTCAGATCAGCACAAAAATTTCAGTAGATTGCATATTTGGAGTTGTTTTACAGTATGAAAGACAACTCTCAATAAAACTAGTGCTTTACGTAAATCTGTTCCCGAACACGGGTAATGCAGCTAGTATATATACATATATATATATATATATGTGTGTGTAGCATTTGATAAATTACTATTTTAGTAAAACAGCAAGTGAGTTCCATGAATATTCTCATAGTGAGCAGGAACTTGAAACAGAGCATAGAAAATTTGCTGTTTCTACAGTTTCTTTCAAATCCACTAGTTTTTATTTGGTGCATTATTTTCGACATTTGATGTATTGTTGATACTTTTTACAGTCAGCCTCCAAATATTACCTAGTTTTAATGTATGCATAATTCTTTTGTTTAAAAATGCAAAAAAACTGATTAGTTTTTGTTAGTTTATTTTAAATTTACAGAATTTAACATTAGCTGCATTTTTAGCCACTTTGATCTTGGAAAAAATTTTTCAAGCAGATCTTTTAGGTTTCTATTTCCCACTAACAATAGGCCTGCTGGCTTATCACAAAACTTGATTTCTAAACACAATGCCAATTTTTATAGCTAATTTTTGTAGTTAGGCTACTAGAAAGCTTGTCTAAACTGAGGTATAATAGCAATCGAGGAAATGAGTTTTATAAAGAGCCTTGTAAAAATAAAATAGTTCTAATTTGGAGTAATTCATTCATGTTTGCCGTACCTCAATAAGCACTTTTGCGTAAACACTAGTGCTGTCCAATCCCAAATGCGTATCATATCATTATTAGCTCATTAACTATCAACTGAGGCAACTGAGTTAACCCAAAACCTTGAGACTCTGTGCACACCGTTAGTATTTGTAGCAGCTAATATTTATAATGTCCTTTTTAATTACTAAATAAATATCATTTTTCTCCCCGAAAGCAAACAAGTCGGTGAGCCAGTCAGTGTAAATCCTCGTAAAATTAATACGGAACATTCGTATACAAATACGACGAAAAGTTTTTCAGTGTTTGTAGAATCTGCTTTGACCATACATTATCATTAAGCCTAAAGTTTTGCAAAAAGTATGTAGTATGGAAACAACATTGGAAAATTCATTAGAATGACAGCTACCGGAAATGCTTTTATTGTACGTTCACATATTGGGTCAAGAGTCATCATTCACGCCAACATTGAGGCCATATCTTATGTCTACGGTTTGCAAAAAATGATCTTTATAGCGACTTATTCTTCAGAAACAGTGCAATTACTTCAACTAGTAATACATTATAATATTATGTATTCAATTACTACTCACCAGTATCACCATAATCATCTTCTACATCGTTGTCATTATTATCTGCTAGGGGAGCATATTCTTCAGTTATTGTCTCAGCATAGCTATGATCTGAAGATGACCTACAGTACTTGATAGGTGACCAACTCAAGTCAGGAGATGGTGGTGCATCATAGCAACTTGAGTTATGTGAATAATTATGATCACCATAATATACGTGGGGTTGGCAAATAGCGTCAAAATCTGGAGTTTGACAGATCTAAAATAGTCACAAAATTAGTATACTTTCTTGGTTTTTAATGACAATTCATAATAAGAAACAATGGAGCTATATTATAAATGCAACATGCTTTCATGAAAATATAATAAGCAAGAATGATATTGATTGATGCATGGAAAAATTGTTTTAATTAAAATACTTACAAAATCTTTCATAATAAGTTTGATGATATTATTATTATTATATTAGAAATAAGATTAGGTTTCCTTTTGATGAAACAACGTTACAAAACAACGAAACTACTACAAACATAATCCTGTAGGCTAACCGCTTCAAGTGATCTGTAAAGCCTATATTAGTAATGGTAGCATGAATATAACAATAATAATGCAATCCAAATTTTATGATTATAATAGTCATATATTTTATGAACAATTAGGGCGTTTCTGACAATTCAGACCGAACAGAAAACTTAAATTCCCTTACTAACTTTTACTCAGTTAGCCAAGTTAATTTAAGTGAATCAGGTTAACATCAGACGTAGCCTATGCAACTCAGCCTGAGTCTCGTTGTCACCCAGTCATACTAAATCATTTCTTTGCACTAACGTACAGCGCTACATATTTCGACTTACTATATTTATTAATTTATATTATAAAATAACTATATTTGTTATTAATATTTATTTAAAATTATTCATATATTACTTACAGGTGCGGTTTTCCTGTTTGATGATGCTGTCTTGCTGTATGGTACAACACCATTAGGGAATGGAACCTCTCCCGTTTTCACTCTTAATCTTGTAGTTGTCCCAAATTGCTCTGAGTAGAGCTGGCTCTCATGGAAGTGCCTAATGCACACGACCGCACAAACAGGTAGTCTGCGAAAAGTGGAGTCGGCACGCAGTGCATTAGACACCCATAATTTCGCTACATTTGGCGACTGAGAAAAAGGAACTCTAAAAAAGGCTATACCACGACTTTTTGTGTCAGATTTGCAGTTAGTAAAAAGACATCTACCCATTGTAACTAATTGATTCTGGTTAAAAAAAATAAAATGCGTTGAATTACTAAGGAATAAGCAAAGAACTTGTTACCGAAAACGGCCGCATTGAGAATCAGTGATGTCCCGAGGGGTAACTGGACTTTTGGGCGACAGACCCTTAGGCGACACTTTCGGTTCAAAAGGCGACAACTTCAGACGGAAAGGCGACATGGCAGATAAACCAGCGACAATTCAAGACTAAAAAGCGACAAATTGGTTTGCTGTTTGGTTGAAGGCAAGGTGATGTACTGGGGGTCCTCCCATGTTTTGTGACGATTCTGACGACCCGACGACAGGGATATTTAAAAAGTGACAGACGAGACGACCATTTACCAATGTAGGTGACAAGGATTGCGTAAATAGGATTACTAAAGGTACGGCTGCACGTAACGAATTTTTCGTTGGTTCGGAGTTCTGGCCGAAATCACGAAAAACGCAGAATTCATCGGTCAAAATTCACAGAACTATTATTTGAGCTGTGCATGCCCACCGAGTTCGTCGACGAACGCTTTTAACAGATTAAACAAATTATTAGCGAGCACGATTCTAGCAGCTTTAGCAATTAGTATAGTCCAAGACATGTACCGTGACACACAATAAAAATACTAAAGCATTTCGACATAGAACACACGAAGTAACTGTCTAAGTCGCGCTATTATTAGTTAGCGAACACGACTTTAGCAAATTTTAAGATATATGTAGTCCGAAAACATAATGCGATACACAAAGAATTATTACAGAAAGTTATCATAGTAAATACGATGCAACTGACTTGTTTGCGCTAGAGATGTCGGCATTCTCTACCACAAAACTTTCGCTGCTAAAAAGGAAATATAATTACAAAAAAAAAACAAATTGTAGCTATAGCGTCCAAACAATAAATACATTCAATAACGCAATCTAAGCAGTTGCATCGTGTGTACTATGTTGATTGGCACTTATACTTTTACTATTGTGTGTCATTATACGTCTCTTGGACTATACTAATTGCAAAAGCTGCTGAGATCGTGCTCGCTAGCACGATTCTAGCAGAATAATTCTGTGTTTCAATCATTTCGTGATTTTAGTTAGAACCAACGGAAATTTTGTTACGTGTTGCCGTACCGTTTCTAACTTATTATTTGTTCATAAATCACCACGGTCAACCGAAACTTCACTAGTTTTGGTTTGAAGGATCTGGCCCAGCATTTATAGACTGCCAAATAATTAAATCAATGAAATGCCACGACATTGACAGCAAATCTGCTTCCAAGTCAGTGACTGACAGTGATTATTAAAGGCAATCTCGGTCTATTTTCAGTACAAGAAATATAGCTCTAAAAACATAAGACGGCTGTCACTCTTCGCGGAGTAATCAGCAACGCTCCCAAACATCACTAATATATTTGTAAAGGTCGCTGGTTGAGCCATGCTTTTGGTTAGCAAAAGTTCAAACCTAGTGAGTTTCAGATTTTTAACGCAACCCAGTGCCACCAGTGTAGATATTTGTATTAAAATAACGAATGTGAAGAAAGAGGTTGTTTTGGTTACCAATTTGAAAAGGTGACAGTGATTTTAAAAGTGACGACAATGATTTTAAAAGTGACGACAGTGATTTTAAAAGTGACTATTCTGACGACAGCTTTGTGTGGTAGGACCCCCTGTACTGACGAGCTATGAGAAGCTGTCGTCTTGTGCAAAGCTTACGTATATTTTTTGAAATGTAACTTTGACGGTATTATTGTTTTTTTTCTACAAACGTTTTTTATAAATCGAAATAGCAACATGTATTTTTAAACGCCATTGGTGGGATTTCTCTGATCATGCTAGCCCAGACAATTAACAAAATATTAAGTTTTTTTTTCTAAAAATGCATCTAGCTTATTCAATTAAAACACCAAAACTTGTTTTTGTGTCAGCGTGTTTGTTCAAAACTGTTCGAAAAGTCACGTATATTATTGCAGCCACTATCAATTTTATTCTCAATTATCATATTATACCACATTATATTAGCTTTAATTTTTAATTATGAGGTCAACAGAACAGTATTTTCTCATGAAAACCTCAATAAATAATATTCACAACAACAACAACAACAACGTTATCGGCTGAAATGTCGACAATCTTGTCTCTGATTGTTGAAACTTATGAGTTATCTTACCTCGAGAAGAGTTTTATGGTTTCGATCGTCGAAATTCACGGTAGCTGGGAGAAGTATTTGCTATTTGTGTGAGACGAAAAGACAATTCCCTATTATTGTGATTTCTCATTTACTTGTGGAAATAATGATTTCCTTACCCTTGTTTCTTTACAATTATGATAAATGATAATAATTCAATGTTATTATAATGCAGATTCTATAGGCGGTTCACTCTGATCTATGTTTGTCGAGATTTTATTTGAGTATGAAGAATGAAGGCTTTTTCTGACAGGTGTCTAAGATATATCCATATTTTACTAACTTCTGCAGCTTGCTGCAAGAAGACTAAACAGCATCACAGAAAGCTTATGCAGAAATGATCCATTCCAAAGCATAGAAATCAACCGGTCCTGATACCATGTTACCTTTAGAGTCACTTGAGATATTTGACTGAATTACCCTTGTCACAGATCGCGATGGCACACACAACCTGTAGTTTGAGACAATGAGGAGTGATCAACACCTCAAAGACCTTTGTGATATATGCTCAGTTGCAGGTTAATGCTGCCACGTGCCACATCATATACTATATTTTGCATTTTAACATGCACTGTGAATCTTTTTTATACACGACTATTTTAACAAAGGACAGACTTCAGAAAAGATGGGAAGATATTACATAGACAGCCATCGGCTTGAACTTTAACGACAACTTTATTAAATGGTGGTGTAGGGAATTTCCTGCTATTATTTTTGTGTATGATTAGAAGTGCAAGTGCATTCGAGTACGTGCGAGTCACTGTGTATAATTATACTCCTGTAATTCAAATTATCTTTTCATTTAAGTTTTAGAATTAACAGAAAATAATATTCAGTTGTCAATTTATAACCGCGAACCTGATCTCTTCATTTTAGATAGGAAAGAGAAGTTCTATCGCTAGATGGGTTTATCTACATAGTATCAATCAGAATAAAGTCATTGTAAAAAAATTAATGCTGCAAACTATTGATATACGTATTTTTGAAAGTTATATATGATAAAAATTAGCTTTACTATTTGTATAATATACCAAAAAGCAAATTTATTGAAATGTATCAAGCTAAACTCATATGTATGTATTTATTTCCATACTGCAATCAGAACAAGAATATACATTAATAATTTGAGAGCTACTACTGAGGGTCCTAATACATGATACATGAGCCAAAGATAGTATAATGACTCATCAACAGCGGTATGCTAGTGACTCAAGAATGCATCGCTTCAAAGGGGTTAAATGGCTTCTGAGTGTGTAGAGTTGACAGACTCTAGAGTTAAATTTGTGGAAAAGGATGAACAGAAGAATAGTTGGGCGATTAAAGACAGATTAATCTCAGTAGTTTATTTAATAATAACCATCTCAATTAAATAAATATTGGGTACATTCATTGATACAATATGAAATTATACTATGTGTAAAAGAATAATGTAATCAGATTAATGAGGATATAAGCAGGTAATAGATGCCAAGGAAATAAGGTGGAGCAATGCGTGAAAAATATACTAATGCAAGATTTCCGATCTGGGCATCAATCAAGTTGGCGTCTTGTTAGTGTTCACTACTAATTCACAACAACATAACAGGACTTTACTATTTTGAATTAATCCTGACCTCAGAATGGTCGCCTCAATGTCCAGAACTGTCGCCTGTTTGCCCGCTGTGTCGCCCTTCCGTCTGAAGTTGTCGCCTTTCAAACCAAAAGTGTCGCCCTATTGACTGTCGCCCAACTGTCCATAATTCGTCCCGAGGTAAAGGGAAACCAATCAGAATTTACTGATGAAGGCCATCCTTTACCCTATTTGTTTTGTGCAATCTACTACGTTTAACAAAATATAAACTATTTCTTACAACAAATAAATAGTCAAAATAATTTTTTAAAATACAAAATTCTCGTGCACCCACATAATTACCTATAGGTAACTGAGCATGGAGCGCTGACCTTTATTACCTGGACGGGCCATTGGCTCAGAGAAGTGACGCCGTTTGGCCGCCATATTGCACTTCCAAAAATCTACGCATGGGAGAGCTAGAATGGCGATTTGTAATCACAACAAATTAATCACAACAAAGTACAAATGGTAAGATTATATACAAATTTTGTATACAATCTTACCATCTGTACTTTGTTGTGATTAATTTCCACTATTAAACACGCCTACATGCGCTGCAATCAACTGTTCCAATAGATGCTATAAAGGATATGGACGGACATTTCATTCAGAACTTCAATTATGCAATTTATGTTTTCCATGTATTCAAAAAGTGAAGTTAGTTCACTTGTTCACTCAGTTCACAAAAGTGAAGTCTAAGTTCACCTTAATTGTAACCCTTAGTGTAGTCCCACGTATTATATTTTATGTACGGTTATGTATCGTTTAGCTCACCATTTTGTAAAATATTTTCAGTTGAACAACAACAAATACTTTTTAGAGTTTTTCGTGATAGTAACTTGTTTTTATTTTTGTATTCAACCATGGGTACTCCGAGCGTTGCGATAGGCGAAGGTGAAAAGAAAGAGAGATCTCTCTTTCTTCTCACCGTCGCCTATCGCAACGCTCGGACTACCCGTGTATTCAACCCTTCCTGGAAATACACCTGATCATCAAAATCTACTCTGCAGTCTATCCTCAACATCAGGCTGATGTTAACTGTAGCTGTACTATTAGTCTGCAAAGTAGATTTTGCCTTGCTATGTCTAAAATTAAATTGACTTCTTGTATTCACGTACTTCTCGTACATTTGCTGCAGATTCCCACTCAGCTGCCGGTCTGTACCTGCATTTTGGATGGTTAATATGAAGCGAGATTTGTGGACTCCCACCAAGAGCTATGTACTCTGCTCTGATCATTTTAAAGAGGCTTGCTTTGACAGGACAGTGTGAACTAAAGCTACTCTAGGTCAGTGGGTCCTTAACAAGTAGCTACTTAGCAGGAGACAAAACAAACACGCCTACACTCACCTAGCTTCTAAGAGAGCGATGAGAGGTTTCCCCTAGCAGTCTCACGTCTTTCTTACTTCCGGTAAAGCCGGAGTTATAGCGAGCCGAGTCGATGATATCACAGACAGGGCAAACAATTCGTCTTACTCAGGATGCTTTCCCAACCATATTTGATTTTCCGCCTCATCCTCAGAAGGTACATTATATGTAAGAAAGAATATGTATTCTCTGTATTTTTATCCACCTCTGTTTTGATAGCATGTTGTTCAAAACATTCAAGTTTCTACATCACAAGAGATTGAAGAGAAGGAGCATCAGTATCAAACAGAATAAGTCAACATCATGGTCAGGTTTACTTCCTCTTGTAGACCATTGGCTATTTTCTTTTGAAAGATTGAGAAAAGAGGCCAATTGTCTGTAGCAGTAAGTCGACCGCACGTCGCAGAACTACTGAGCAACAAGGATAGTGGCATAAAGAAGAGCAGAAGTTGAAGAAAACGTTAGTAAGGTTGAATTTCTCTTGCATTTGGTAGGCGTTCTCTTGGAAGAGTTGAAAATGTCTTCATACAACTGCCAGAATAAGTCATCAGCACGTCGCAGAACTTTTGAGCAACAGAGACAGCGGCATAAAGAGTTTTTGTTTTCAGTCATTTTTCTCAAATCTGCTTTTTCAGGGACTCGAGGTGCTACCGAAAACTATAGAAAGAAGAAGATACGATATTGTCATGAGATTTTACTTGTATATTCAGAATGTTGTGTAGAATAGTGACAGTAACAGATTTTGGCTAAAGCCAGTACCTGTCTTGTTATTCCGTAAATTATAGGTTGCAGTCTTGTCATATCGATCGTTATCAATTTTTTGCTTAAAAATTTGTTTTGTAATCTGTATCTAAATTATGTTTCTATCACTGCTAAAAGCACATTATGAGCTTCAATTTGACACCAACAACAAGCATTTTGGTGTAGCAACTGATTCACAAAATCGAAAGATAAAAAACTAACAACTTTAATGATGGCCATATCTCAAAAACTGCCCAATGATTTTTGTGTGGTAAGTAAGTACTTATCTTCTAAACTGTGTACAAAATCTCAGCTCTCTGTGTCCATTTTAAGCTAAAATAGGCTTTAAACTAAACTCCGTTCATAATTATAACATATATAACATAATTATGTTTTTATGTTGGTTTTCTTTTTAATTTATCCCTTGTGAATTTACGCAAACCAAGGAAACCCCCAAAAGAAAGGTGCGATGGTTCAGCAAACAACCTCCCAGATACTGCTGACTAACCTGCACCATATTTGTGGAGCTGAATGACCATATGTTTGATTGTCTGCCTGATTATAATCATGTCTTTGTCTTGATTAAAGGTTGACTTGCAACAAAATTCACATTACAGTTATTTGGTATCATAAGATTCACTATGTCTTACTCTGTTGTGTTGTAGGTGCAAACTATATGGAAATGTGATTACAAGCTCTTAAAAGCTAAAAAACGAACAGTTAATCGCAGCCACACGAGACCGCCGTATTTTGGATTCGCTTTCCAAAACGGCGCGAATGGGACATAGTTGTTACAGGATGGTTTCTGTTTACACTTTCATGCAACCTCATTCGACGAAATATTTTCACAAATATACTTCACGCATTCAATAAAACCATGTCTATTGTTTTTACGCGTCTGTTTTATCGTCATTGTAATGATGTCACTTTTAGCACTGATATATTATAACTTACCGTAAAAAATCGTTAAACTTTTTAACCTTACCTCGAAGGAGTATATATCATTGTCTGATAATCATGAAATACTATTGGTTACCTGTGATAATAAAAAAGCTGCAAAAATTATTTGCGAAGTATTGGGTCACGTGATCAGATTTCGACTTGACGATTGAATAATGCCGAAAGAAAACTGTAAAGTAGCGAGCATCTATATTTGATACGGGGTCTTCGGTATAACCCGAAGTGTTTGTCATAAACTAGTGCTATGATAAGTTTTACATTAAGCTTTTTATTGGCCTTTTAATTCACGTGAGAACATACGTGACAAGACGATAACCGAACTGGAATGACTACGTCAGATAAATAAACAGATTCCAATCTACGGCGGCTTTTCGTTTTTGAGCTTTTAAGAGCTGGTAATCACATTTCCACGTATTTGACACCTACAACACAACAGAGTAAGACATGGTGAATCTTTTGATACCAAATAACTGTAATGTGAATTTTGTTGCAAGTCAACCTTTAAGTGCATAGCATCATGTTATGTGAAAATTCGCATGCATCATCTTGCCAAAGGCTGTAATGAAAAACTTGGTGGACCCAAAATAAGGAAGCAGCTATCAAAGTTGATATTGTTCAAACATCAGTAAGGGAACTTTTGATTTCAAGTGATCAATTCAAATATGTATTCTTCTAGGCTTCTTCTTATGTACAATTTCAAAATTTTATATATTTGGTACAGTGCTGTGCAAAATTATGAGACCGCCCTCAATGTTTTCAAAAGTAATATAATGTCTCTATTTTGATCACTGTTATACCCTCAAATTTGCATTTAGCCCTTATAATATACATATCAACTGACTAAAAATTTTGTGCCGAAGACAATGGTATAAGGTGCAACTATGCGCATAATAAATAGACGCAAGTATTTTTAGCTAATCAACTTATCACTTTTTGTATTTTTCAAATGGAACTTTTTTACCCATATCAACATTAAATTAAATGGTTGGTAAATTAATATTTCATGATTATATTGTAATATCATAAAAATTTTAATTAAATGTGATGGGAAATTAATTAATATTTTAAATTTAATTAATCACACTTTGCTTTGATTAGATTTGTCTTACTTTAATCTAGTGCCACTAATCCACTAATTAGATTAAGATTAATGGTTTAATACTTAAATTTATTAAATACCATTGTATAGAGCACAAAATTCTGCATTCATTCTCATCTAAAGAGAATGATAATAACATGATTTTGGTATGTGCAATAAGTTACCATGGTTACTATGTAAAATCCTACCAACATAATTACCTTGATCACTGTCCATGTTGACTGATGAATCACCAGGTTCTACCTTAACCTCAATATCTACAATACAATGTAATGATAATTTATTACCTACAAACAGAGTTATAATAAATCTATATGTATGAAGAAAAGCCCTAAATAGAAATGTTTGCTCTAAACTTGCTGGTTAAAGCATCATAATAGAATAGTATGAAGTTATAATAACCATGGCTATAGCGGGTACGGTTATACTAGACATGGCAGACATGGGAATATAAAACATGTTTACTGGGAACATAGCTATAGCAGACATGGCTATAAAGGAAATAATAATAATAGTAGGCAAGTTTATAGAGAACATGGCTGAAGAAGAAATAAAAAATAGAGAAGATAACAATAATAAACATGGCTACAGATTAGATTGATAAATAGCAACTGGGTACACAGAACATGGTTATAGACATGAATACATAATACTAAAATCCTTAAGAGCGGTCATCATATACATAATTTGGTAAAAATCTCTACTTACCAGTTGGATAAAGACTGTCACTCAAACCATCTGTTATTGGGAGTGAAGTTACCCCCAAACCTTCCATGACAGAAGTTGAGTGGAAGATCGGTTTATCTACATTAAATAAGCAAAAAGCATACAACTAGATTAGGTAAAAACCATGTTCTCGCACTACATTTATCATGGCTTTAATAAATAGAATCCACTTGTAAATCAAGAGAACTATTTAACTTGTATTCGACCAGATGATAGCAAACAGCAAAGTAAAAATATATTATTACAAAAAACAGCCTCTTACATAGTAAAAACCGTAAAACCTGTATTTGAATGCCACCTTTACTGTATTGGAATGTCACCCCTATTTGAGTGCCACAATGGGTGAAGGGTTGAAAAATAGAGCATCACCCTTTAATTGAATGCCACTTCTATTTAATCGATACTATTTGGCATTCTTAATCTTTACAGATCCATAATAGCAAATGATCAGCAAAAAAATCTGACACAAATGTGCTAATAATGGCTTGATTACATCAATAACAATTCGTGCTTTGTTTCTGTTTGTATCCAAATCCGTTTTCCAACTTTATCTTTTATGGTTAAATTTTGATTTCAACACCACAGAAATCATTGATAACAGTATCAGGCGCAAAAATATAACTGTAAAAGTAGTTTATTGTTTAACAGTCTTGATAGTTACATGTAGGTAAAAAACATTTTAGCAATTACGTTGCTTTGGATGACTTGTGCTAAGCCAAAGTCATCCAAACGGATGACTGGCTGGCTAAAAGTTTATTATTATTTTTGCAAAAAGTTTTCCAGATGGCAGCGCGGAAAAGTTTTGCTCCGATAAAAAAATTGTTTGGATGCTTATATTTATTAGTTCAGCAGAACAGAAAAAAAGTTTAAATTGGCGGACACTGAGGAAGGTATGGAACGGCTAGGTGATGAAATGGTTGCATACAAAAGCAACACTCAACCAGCAGCTTGCCGAGCATATGATGACAATATTTTTGTTTTGAAAATGTTAATTTTTCTTTCTGCATGTATTATAATTATGGTTTCTTTATGTCATTTGTTCTTGAATACATACACTATATATATACAAAAGCCGAAACAATACTGTCTGTAGCATGAGTATATATATATATAGATATATATATACTCATGCTACAGACAGTATTGTTTCTATTTATATATATATATATATATATATATATATATATATATATATATATATATATATATATATATATATATACTCATGCTACAGACAGTATTGTTTCGGCTTTTGTATATATATAGTGTATGTATTCAAGAACAAATGACATAAAGAAACCATAATTATAATACATCTCCTGACATCTCCTGACATCTCCATCTACATCTCCTATTATATATATATATATATATATATATATATATATATATATATATATATATATATATATACATTCACATATTGGGTCAAGAGTCATCATTGAGTCAAGAGTCCGTCATTGAGGCCATATCTTATGTCTACGGTTTGCAAAAAATGATCTTTATAGCGACTTATTCTTCAGAAACAGTGCAATTACTTCAACTAGTAATACATTATAATATTACGTATTCAGTTACTACTCACCAGTATCACCATAATCATCTTCTACATCGTTGTCATCATTATCTGCTAGAGGAGCATATTTTTCAGTTCTTGTCTCAGCATAGCTATGATCTGAAGATGGCCTACAGTACTTGAGAGGTGACCAACTCAAGTCAGGAGATGGTGGTGCATCATAGCAACTTGAGTTATGTGAATAATTATGACCACCGTAATATACGTGGGGTTGGCAAATAGCGTCAAATAAAATAAAAGCTATAAAATAGCTATAAATAAAAGCGCACCAGACTAATGTAGAAAACGCCAAGTTGTGCGACAATTTATTCGCATCCATGTTAACTCGTCAGCTACGAATAATTGCGATTTTGTGCGACCACTCCTGCGTATCATGTAAATTCGTCCTCCTAATTCCTACGATCAAAACCACAACTTCGAAGCTCAAAAATTCCTAGCATGTAAGACTAGTGTTTGATAAAGGGTTTTTGGTAAAACCCAAAGTGTTTGTTATAAACTAGTGCTACGAGATCTTTTATATTGAGCCGTTTATAGGCCTTTCATTTCATGTGATAACATCACATGTCAAAACGATAACCACAATGGTTGAGTACGTCATCAAAAGAAAAGGATTCCAACCTGCGGCATTTTTGTAATGGCTGTGATTAACTGTTTGTTTTTGAGCTTTTAAGAGCTTGTAATTACATTTCCACATATTTTGCATCTACAACACAGCAGCGTAAGACGTGGTGAGTCCTTTGATACCAAATAACTGTAATGGGAATTTTGTTGCAAGTCAACTTTTGAATAAAAAAGATTTTCTGTGGAAAAACTTTTTTATTACGCGAATAACGCCGGACATTCAGTAGTATGTTCAAAAAAACTTCAAAGGTTAATATTTGCTGCAACTATCAGAGTAGTTGTCCTGCCACTGCAGCCAATATAGTATCTTATCCTACTAAGGAGAGCTTGGTCTTCTTATATACTGTCATATAGAATTGTAGTTTATCAGTGAGTATGAGTACACATAACACAAGTCTACTAGCACCAGGCTTGACAACATAAGTGCAAAAAACAGAGTGAGTGTTAGACCTTGGCTGACACCGGTAAAAAATAAAGCTTGTAATCCTGTTCCAGCCTATCAGTGCAAGCAGAGGGGATGGCACAGAATGAGTGAGATCCAGTAAAACTGTACCATGTTAAGTCTAGCTGACAGCAAGTTAAAATAGCATCTATTTATATATTTATACTAACATAGTCATGATATTTCGTTGTTCAGCTATGGTTTTGTTGTTAAAAGAGGAAAGGACCAATTTTGGTGACAAAAATGCTCAACAACCAAACTGTGATATAGGTTGGTTAATTTTTTGACAAAACGCAGAGTTGTGATTTTCAATGTCAAGGCCGATGATCAGCATGAACCCGAGACTAAAAGCACTTCATTTGGAGGCCTTTCTTAACAATTTTACACATCTGATACACATATCTGATCTTGGAAACTCGGTAGCTATGATTATGATTAATTATGATTTAAGGCTCTTGGGATTATCTAACCAGCTTGGCTTAATAACCCTGCTTGATTGGATTTAACGCTTGTTTTGTAAAAGATCATTTATTCCGCTAATAGTGGTTGCGCTCAGATGAACCTTGAGAGTATTGAAATTTTTTGAATTATTTGAATTATTGAATTTGTTTTGGATTAAGCGTTGTGGTTTTGAAAAAAGGGCATGTTATATATTCATAATGTAACACGTTAGGTATAAAGAACCACAGGCTAAATGACTTCGGCTTAGACGACTAGGAGACACGTGATCTCTTTGGATATATAGTGGCTGGAGACGAAGCTGAAGGTCTCTTGTGATTTTGAGTTGACAGTGAGTGATTAATTGCTCCCCTTGAGCAATATCACACTAGGGTTACTTATCTACAACAATTCTATTCATCCATTTTTTACTTGGTTGGTGATTACCATATATTCAAAGTTTTCGTTTCCTGAATGTTTAAAAAAAACTCCAAAATTGTACATCAAGTAATTAGTAAAATCAATTTTTGAATGGTAATTAGTGCTGAGCTAGTTGATGATTGTGTGTTACTAGCCATAATTAAGAGATAAGGAGAGAATGTGCTGCTGTCATGCTTTGTAATTAGAACAGAACAGGAAGTTGCTTTTACAAGTAAAGGTATGCACAGAAAAATAAACGAACCAATAGACATTGATTAATTGACCTATTAACCAATTAGCAGCATTTGTATACATGAGCGCGTAACCAACATAGCATATGTAAATTGGAGTTGTTTGCACCAATATGAAAGAATACGACTCTAATATGTAAATGTAAACTAATGTAAAACATACATGGTAACAAGTGCGTAAGCTTGTCTCTCAACACGCCCCCTCAAGCTGGAGCAACATCTTTCGTTGACGCATATGAGCGACTCTGTCGAGTGGCTTAGTGAATATGTCAGCCATATTATTGTTAGTGTTAATGTAGGTATATACAACATCGGTTTGTAGTCTAATAAAGTGATATCGTATGTCTACATGTTTGCTGCGATTGTGATGCTTGTCAGTGTTCTTAGCGAGGGCAATTGCACTTTGATTGGCAACGTAAACAGTTGTCGAGTTATCTTGTTGCATGTTGAGTGAGTTTAGCAATTGTCGTAGATGTATGGCTTCCTTAGTAGCTTCGACCATTGCAATGTACTCGGCTTCGGTTGATGATAGAGCTACAGCTGTTTGCTTGTGCGATTTCCAGCTGATAGGTGCGGAACTACCTAGAGTAAACACATAGCCTGTGGTTGATCGCCTTTCATCTAAATCTCCACCCCAATCTGAGTCAGAGTACCCGACTAGTGTAGGATCTGAGGGCTTAAATGTCAGCATATAAGACTTGGTACTCTTTAGATAGCGCAAAACTCTCTTAGCTGCTGTAATATGAACATGAGTTAGCTTCTCTAGAAATTGTGATAGCTTTGAGACTATCCAACTTATGTCCGGGCGAGTGCCTGTCATCAAGTAGATGAGGCTCCCAATCACCTGTCTGTATGGATAATTGGTATCTACTTCGTCTCCATCGGTGGCTTTCCTCAAATCAATAGTTTTGTCAGCTGGTGTATCGGCAGATTTGCATTCTGTCATATTGTAGCGTCTGAGAATAGCTTCAATATAACGCTCTTGGCTCATTTGATAATGGCCATTGCTCAGGCGACGGAAATCTATTCCCAGAAACCATTGCAATTCTCCTCTATTGTCCATTTTGAATCTCTTGTGAAGTGTGTGTATAATATTGTCAATGAGTTCTTGTTTGTTACTGCCGATGATGATGTCATCAACCCAGAAGAGTATGATGATTTGATCTGAGCTTATGTATTTGTTGTACAAGCAGGGATCAACACTATTAGCAGTATATCTCATGGATTTGAGCTCGTCTGTGAAAGTGGTGTGCCAGTTTCGCCTACTTTGCTTAAGTTCATATAAAGACTTGTTTAGATGACACGTGAGTGGGACATCTCCAGCTTGGGTTTTCTCATACCCGGGTGGTTGCTGTATGTAGATATATTTGTCAATGGGTGCGTTAAGGTATGCTCCCTTGACATCTAGTTGGTGTAACTTCAAGTTTTCATTCACCGCTTTTTGTAGCAATGTGCGTATGGATGTAAACTTGGTTGTAGGGGAATAAGTCTCCTCGTAATCAATCCCATGCTTCTGTGAGTAACCTCGCGCTACATATCTAGCTTTATACTGGATATCATTTAGTTGTTTGCCTTGTTTTACAGTGAATACCCAACGTCCTTTTGTCTCCTCATGTCCAGCAGGTAGTTGCTTGAGAGTCCATGAGTTATTCGCCTCAAGTGTGGATATCTCGGTATCCATTTGCTAATTTCCATTGTTTGGCATCTGCTGAAGTAATAGCCTCCTCATATGTGTTAGGTATGAAAGGTAATGTGTTTGTGTTATAAGCATGGTCAGTGTGTGGGTCTGTGAGATACAGATAGTAGTCTGACAGATGTTTTGGAGTTTTCTTCTCCCTGCTAGGCCTTTCATAAGTTTCAGGCTCTAGGTTTGGTGCTAGTTGCTCTTGCTCTGGCCTTTAATGGTTAGCTTGCTCTTGATTTAGGTCTACAGGCTGTATTACAAGTTCTGAAACTCTGTTAGGAAGTCCTGAACCAGTAGGTCTTACAGTGCGTTGGCTGGTAGCACTGTGAGGTGAATCATAGGGTTCTGTTCCAATATCTTCATGACATTGTTTGCCCTCCATATTGACACGTATAGTTACATTGCGTGTAGTAGTAACCTTGTTGTCATGCAGCACGTAATACCCTTTACTTTGAGTATCAATACCTAGGTAAATACCGATCTATCCTCGAGCATCTAGTTTCTGTTTGTGTCCGTCGACGTAATATGTGCATGTTGAACCAAACTTGTGTACTTTGCTCATGTCAGGTTTAGTGTTAGTTAATAGCTCGTATGCTGTGGAGTTTGTACGGCATTGATAACTCCGGTTACGTAGGTATTGAGCATGTTTGACTGCATAAGTCCAGTACATTTTGGCTATTTTCGCTTCTGATATGAGGCATCTAGACATTTTCATTAGGGAACGCCATGCCCTCTCGGATTTACCGTTCTGGTATGGTGTATATGGGGCAGTTGTTGTATGTTTGATTTTGTTGTCCATTAACACCTTTTGAAAAGCGTGACCCATGTACTCTCCCCTGTTGTCTGAGTGGAATTCTTTAAGGCTACCTATGGGTGCAACATCTGACAAGAACTTGCTTAGAGCGGTGTGTGCTTCACTCTTACAACGCAAAGAGTACACAAACAACATGCCGGAATATTCGTCAACAAAGTTTATGATGTACCTATGACCTTCTCTGAAGGTCGGGTCGATTGGACCGCATACATCAGAGTGTACACGTTCAAGTGGCTTGGTAGCGTACGTGGGATGGTCATCCCATGACTTTGGTAGTTTAGTCATTTTGTCCGTGGTGCATGTGGTACCAGTCTTAGTCGGTTTGCCTTGTACTGTCATTCCACGGGTAACTGACTGTAAGCTAATAATGTCATCATAGTTAGTATGACCTAAAGACACATGCCAATCCTCAATACTCCTAGTGACATTTATTGAGTCATTACAGCTGTCAGCTTGCAAATAATATAGTTTGCTAAGTTTAGCAATGCTAAAGTCAGTGCCATTAGCTGTAAGCGTGGTGTGTTGCCTAGCAAATGTTAATTCAGCACCTGACTGAACGGCTGACTGTACTGAGAAGAGACTCACCGGGAAGTCTGGAGCTAGCAATGCATCATGAAGAGATATTTTATGCATCCTACCTTCAGAGTCAGCAATAGTGAATTGAGCGTTACCTCGAGCAGTAGCCAGTTCATTACTCCTATGTCCATCAGCTAACTGAATGAAGTGTTGCTTTGGATTGAAGCTATAATCATATGATGTAAAGTAGTTGGGATTGTTTACTATATGGCAGGTTGCTCCACAGTCCACTAATAATCTGTTGCTATTGTCATAGCGTGATGTCATAGCATGGTTTACATCTTCACTGTCGATTAAGGTAGTGAACGAGAATTGTGTTGTAGTTTCTTCAGTGACATTCCCACGTGTGTCGGATGATTTGTCACGCTGCTTTTTCAAACATACTTTTTCAATACGTCCTGGGGTGTGACAGTATCCACATTGGAGTTTGGCTTTCGATCGGCACTGCGACGATTTGTGATTCATTTTTCCACATACCATACATTTTTGTTGTGCAGGTTTTCCTGATGCCTTTGGTTGTCGTAGTGTGAATGCAGTGTTAGGTCTACTACTTGTAGCTAGAGCAAATGACTGCGCTGCCGTACGTACGGATTCTGCATTAGCAAAGTTGTGTACCACTGCTTTGAACTCTGTAAGAGATTTAGCCTTGTCAAGCTGCATATGTATTACCACGAATGGCTGAAACGCATCTGGTAAACCTTTTAGTATCATTGCTATTATCAAATTGTCTGAGATAGTTTCACCAGGGGAACTAAGTCCTGTAGCTGCTCTTTCCACTTTTATGATGAACTCTGTGATGTCTTCTGTAGTTGTCATGTTTAGTGTGGTTAGCTCTTCATAAAGTGTAAGTACACGCGGTTTCTCTATACTCGCGTAGTGGTTTCTCAACACTTGTAGAGCCTTCCTACCATCATCTTTACTGTCATTCATTATCAGTTGAAGAGACCGTTCGTCAAGAGCTTGGACTAATTCTGCATAGGCCCATCTAGTCTTTTCATCATAATCTGTATCGTCTTCAACTGTTAACACTTTGGGAAGTATTGCCTTGTGGAGCCCTTTATTTACTATGTATAAATAGTTTATGAACCTGGTTTTCCATATTTGATATGATGCCTGGTTCCCATCAAAATAAAGTCGGCTCCTGCTGGGCCCATAACCTGTTGAGCTAGTTGATGATTGTGTGTTACTAGCCATAATTAAGAGATAAGGAGAGAATGTGCTGCTGCCATGCTTTGTAATTAGAACAGAACAGGAAGTTGCTTTTACAAGTAAAGGTATGCACAGAAAAATAAACGAACCAATAGACATTGATTAGTTGAACTATTAACCAATTAGCAGCATTTGTATACGTGAGCACGTAACCAACATAGCATATGTAAATTGGAGTTGTCTGCACCAATATGAAAGAATACAACTCTATCATGTAAATGTAAACTAATGTAAAACAGACATACATGTAGTAACAAGTTCGTAAGCTTGTCTCTCAACAATTAGTTTCTTAATAATTATTAGAGTTTAAACTTTGTTAGTTTAGACCAATATAAAAGTCTTCTATTCAATATTTATTTTTAAGCACTGGTTCTAAGCTTCAGAAAGTGTTAGAAAAATTCAGCTCATTGCAAGTGTTTGCAAATTTTTTGAGCGTACGCCGCCATCGGAAGTGAGGCTTTATATAAAACGATGTTTACATGATTGTCTAAACTTTTCTATGTTCTACTCAGGTAACAGCTAATTTCATTGTTACAACGGTTCCTTAGTTGACTCGCTGGTCATCCTAGTTGTTATACATTAGATACGCGTAAACGCCATCACCGCAAAAACGCGAGCTGAATTGAAATTGACTGTTACTAACAATGTCTTATGGTGTTAATCGATTGTTAGTTTTTTATAGCCAACACTATTCTTGTTACAACTTCTAATGTTAAGAAAGATGTTTGAAAATTGTCATAGTATAGTATAATCCAGAACATTCTCGACTATTACTCATGCCTACATTATTGCATCATCTTCTAGTCTTGTTTATATGTTATACTGTTATACACTTGTCTGCATGACAATAATTGCTCAAGTCATGTTTTCTATTATATTGGCATATTCTAGAATAATCTTCTTTTCTACTATATAAGCAAGGTTTCTGGTTATGGCAGTTCTTTATTACACTTCTACATTAAAGTTCAATACATTATACATACAGCATACAGCTCTCCTCTTCTACCCTTTTATAACAGACTTACACATGCACACATACGTGGAAACAGAGCAAAACTTTCACAAAAATTAAACCGAAAATGTGTGTCTGGCTCCATCTACCGGGCTAAACAATAAGTTTAACAGGATTCTGAAGGTAAAGAAGCTCCCTTTATTTTGCAACGCAAAACTACTATGTTTGTTGTACTTACTGCAGTAGTTGGTAACATATTACTAAACAGGAGGAGGTGTAAAACAATACAAAGTATGTGATAACTATTCACAATTTTGTTTCAACGCGCAAAAGCAACATTTTGTAATGCAAAAAGACAATGTGTTACTCATTAATAACAGTAGGCGTAGATCAAAACAGAGTATGTGATATATGCTCATTGACCATATACAATGCAAAGTAACACTGTATGTGTAACGCAAAGTAATACTTGTAGCAATTGACAGTATGTCTACAACACAGGGCATCTGATACCTGTTCACAATAGGTGTGCATGCACAACACAGAGTATGTCATCACCGTTTACAGTAGATATAGAACACAATGGAAACTTATTATCAGTAGGTATATAAGACAGAGTAGATGTAACCTGTTTCAACAAGAAGACAGGCATAAAAGTATAGATTAGAAACAATGACAAAAAATCTGGCATATGAAATGAAAACAACTACTGCAAGTACCTGTCCTTGTCAATATGGGGGCTACAGTAATAATCATCAGTTAATTGGTTAGTGAAAAGGTGATGGAATCTGTTAGCTTGAGAGTTATACATCTCCTGTGGTATCATTTGTCGCAAGTATTGCACTGAACCATAAATATGCCATTCTATGATAGTCATTCTCAAGTGGATGCTTGTTGTATGGCCAGTGATACACAGTAAACCTACAACAAACCAGGCATACAATCTATAAACCACACTCATTAATCTCTCCATCCAGGTGTTTCCAAATGGATGTCATTGTGAGGTATACGACACGCACACAATGGTAGAAACTAAGCCAAGGGAAACTTGTTAGCAGAAATCTCACCTCTTACATTAAAGAAGTAGTAAAGAAAAATCTTGCAAAATAGACAGTCCTCGTCACCAGTTGTGTTTTATGAAATGTGCTACCTTGACAAATGGCGGTGCTTATGTCAGCGAAAGCGTGCTGTGATTATTTACTATGATTTATACAACACGTTTTACCTTTTCACTGATAGAGTGGGCTTTAATCCGTCTGACCTTTGGCCTATGAACCCCTGAAAGCAAATTCCAAACGGATAACTATAAATTATATCCTCAACAGAAGGCTGCATTCTTTTTTACCTCACAACAAACTTATCCCTCAAACTGTTGAGAATGTCTCTGAACATTTACAAATGTGCTCAACTAGTATAGAAAAGAACTTTAGGATAAACTGGTTGTCTACAGGTTTGCTGCATACTTTCTTTAGGATATATGATAATAAATGTAGTTCCCAAATAAGTCAAGCATTTCCTCACATCACCCAAATTTGATGCAACCAGATCTTTAAACAATAACAATATCAGCTGATTGATTGTTATATTAAGCTACCATATCAAACTACATTTTAGACTTAACTGAGTTTATAACAATTTGTTCAGGAATTAAATGCCACCTCTTTTGACCTTCAAAGACGCTTCCTCTCTAGCTAAGTGAACTGCTTATTTGGTATTTGCTTGCCTATAATAGATGTGCGTCAGAGATATGGTAACCTGATCTAAAATACTTAGTTACATAGATTATAAAAGAAAATTAATCATAAGGCATTTATATGAACATACATGTATATGGCTTTAGTAGAGTTGATTATATTTCCTTTAACATAATAAGTAGTAACTGGCAATCCCTTGAACACAGATAAGAGCTGAAAGAATTGTGCATCTTCAGTAAAATCCAATCTCAAGATCTTAAAGTTACTATTCATCGGCTCACACAAACCAACTCTCAATATTTTACTAGACGCAACAACATATGGCATACTATAAATACTAACACAATAGAAAACTTATTTTTAATCAAAGTTTCACAACTAATTTAACTTTTTTTTTCTATTTTTCTAAAATTGAACCATTTTATCTACAAAATCTAACCACCCCTCCGGAGACCCCCTACAGACGTAGACAAACTTTTAGTATTTACAACACTATTCGCTCACCATCCCTTCTTATTGCTTTCTCCTTTGCTTGCCAGACTCTCCATCATCATTTATTCATTTATTTCATCATCACTCAATCTGATTCTGTTGAAAGATTATACCAGGTTCATATTGTATAGTTTCCAGATACTCTAACAGTAACTTACACGTAGGTTTACTACTCAGGCTAATATCTTATATTTCACGGCAATCAGCGAGTCAACTAAGAAACTGTTGTAACAGGAAACAAGCTTTTTCCAATACAATCTATACTCTTCTATTCTTCATTATCTCCCCTGCCAATGCAAAATCGCAAATACCCGCAAAGGCGCACCGGTCTTCGATATAAACGACCTACTAGTTGGTTCTGCACTAGCCTGTCTTGACAAACTGTTGTTTTTGCGGAGTTGCCCCCTGTGAGCGGGGCGAGCAAAACAACAGCTTGTCACAAGACGCACTGCACCTGATGCATCAGCTGCACTGAAAGGGAGTTGTTCTCTTCCATTTGTTCCGGTCCATCTTCTAGTTGTTCCACTAGCCACAGGTCTGACAACATAGGAGCAAAACACGGAGTGAGCGTTATTTGTTTTGTTGTTAAAAAAAGAAGAGACATGCTTTGGTTACAAAAACGATCAGCCACCAAACTGTGAAATAGGTTGGGTAACTTTTGACAAAATTTTTTTACAAAACGCAGAGTCAAGAATTACAATGTCAAGGCCCGCGATCAGCATGACCCCGAGACAAAAAGCACTTCAGTTGGAGGCCTTTCTTAACAATTTTACCCCATGTCCCATCTTGTCACAATGTTAGGTTGTTATGGCTACCCAACATAAATAATTACAGCAGAGGTCGAGCTTTTAGAAATACCAAAGTCTGCCCTGCATTTATGCACTCCTTGTTAACGGTCAAGCAGTGGTTACATAATTACACTAATTGGCTTGGGTGTACGTCTTATGGAGTCCATTGGCTAGAAAAGTGTTTTTCACGCAAACACAAAGTTCAAGATTGTCCATAAAAATTAGCTTTTCTCAGAAGTCATGCGTTTAAAACTTACTAATCCACTCATGCTTTGCTTTCATGAATAAATATTTTGGTTGAAAAGTTTTTAAATAATGTAGCTCACATAATAGGCGATTATAGTTCAATATAGTTCAAAAGGCGCCGCAGGTGTTTTGGTCGATGACTTGTAAAGGTTGGAAATCTTAAACTCATGCAGTCTAAAGATTAAAGCTTTGCTAAAAGATATTTGACTACAGATATAATCTATCCAATGTTTCTGGTGTCAGAAGCTTTGGTCGAGAGAACTAGTCCAAGAACCCATAACCAGTCATCAATCAGTTCAATTTGGTTCAACCAGAGAGTAGCAAAGCTTGTCATTCATTGAACAACTCACTTTTATTGAAGAAAATACTCACTTTATTTTTCAAATAATTAATTTAACCATCATTAAATATGCATTAGATATGATCAAACAACAAAAATACAATTACCATACAATTTGTACACAACCAACCAAATAGGTGATTATGTGGAGTATATAAATAGAGTATATGTGTTTATTCAAATACATACCGACTTGTACAGTCAGATGTCTTATGTCATGCAAGTGCCAAGTATTACTGGTACTTTGCCAACAAACATTATGCTTTTTAGCTAAAGCTTTATACAAGCTAATATTATATAGTACTGTCTCATTATAGCTATTAATAATGCTTGTAGCTTTTTACAAAGCTTTTCTATGACCAAACATATAAATACTTGGGTTTTCTGTTATCAAATCAGTTGTCTCTGGAGTGTGCAATAAACCATTTCTCTAATTTAATACTCTATTTAATTGCTTCTGTGCAGAAACATAACAGAAGCTAATTGGCGACAAGGATTTCTCTTTTAAACAGTTACAAAGAGTTTTGTTCAGATTTTATCATTGATAAAATCGATACAAAGAGTTCTAGTTTATTACAAGAGTAACGGTTCAAAATTGCACCACTACAATGGCAGAAGTAGCAGACCTGATCAAGCTAATGCAGAAGCAGCAGGAGGACCAGAGACAGCAGCAAGAAGAGCAGAGAAAGCAGCAAGAAGAGCATAGACAACAGCAGCATGAGGAGTTCAAGCAGCAACAAGAGGAATACAGACGTCAGCAAGATGAAAGAATGGAGGAGAATAAGAAACTGATGGAGCTACTACTACAAAACCTACAACGGAAACAAGAAACAGCTGCAACCGCTGTTCCAGCCTTCCCAGGTTTTGACCCAACAGCAGAGCTACTAACAGATTACATAGACAGATTCAACACATTCATTGCAGCAAATTCTATTCATCAAGACAAGATTGCTGGCACTTTTCTCACCAACCAACAGCCTACACTCTACAAGCAGCTTAGTAATATGGCAGCTCAGCTTTCAACACCCAAGCAGATCAGCGACCTCAACATGGATGAAATACTGGAATTTCTCAAAGACCAGTATGACCCTAAGCGCTTCATTATTAGAGAGCGTTACAAGTATTGGAGTGACATGCAGAGGAAACCTGGAGAAACTATTCAAGAGTTAGCTGCCAGAATTCGTCAGGATGCAACTACATGTGCCTTCATAGACATTACAGATCCATTAGATGAGGCTCTCAGAACAAGATTTATCTGCTCTGTAAACAATGAAGCAGTTCTCAAATCTCTCTTCAAGGTCAAGGACAATGAACTCAACTTCAACAAAGCTATACAGGTAGCACAGGAAACAGAAGAAGCAGCTAAAGTTGCCAAAGAGACAGTTTATGGAAACTCGTCTAAAGTCAACAAGGTTGCTCAACAGAAATCAAGATACAAACCAATCCAGAAAAACAACTCTACACCTGACAAGCAGAAGGAAGGAAAGCTATGCTACAGATGTGACCGAACTAACCATACAGCGGATGACTGCAGATTCAAAGCAGCCACCTGCAACTTTTGTTCTAAACAAGGTCACATAGAAAGAGCATGCAAGAAAAAGAAATCATCTGCAGCAGAAAAACCAGTAAAGATGATAGAATGCACATCAACCAAGATGGTGAAACTTGCTGAAAACATCAAACTGGAGGGAGACAACTTCACACTTGAACTGGACACTGGAGCATGTGACAACTTCATCTGTAAATCAATATGGGAGAAGCTAGGAAAGCCAAACCTAAAACCTACTACAGTTAACTACAAATCAGCCTCAGGACATCTCATAGAGACGCTTGGCAGATGTGAGCTAACTGCCCAATTGGATGCACAGAAAGAAGTCAGACTACCATTTGTGATTAGTGCTGTACAAGATCTCAACCTACTAGGAAGAACTGCTATACAGCAACTAGGCATCTCTATTGATGACAAGCTACAACAGAACCTTGTATCAACAATCACAGAGAACCAGCCAGATGGGAGGTTACAAATCAAGTGTAAGGAGATGTGCAAAGAATTTCCAGAAATATTCAAAGACGAGCTAGGATGTCTCAAGAACTTTGAACTAGAGATAAACTTCAAACCTTCAACAAAGCCAGTATTTTGCCGACCCAGACCAGTTCCTATTGCCTTGACAGAAGAGCTCAACCAAGCATACGAAGCAGGTGTAGCTAAAGGCATATGGGAACCAACTCAATTCAACCAGTATGGAACACCAGTTGTACCTGTACGCAAATCTACAACAGGTCAAGCTGCAGGGAAGATCAGAGTATGTGGAGACTACTCCAAGACTATCAATAATCAGCTAGAAACACATAGGAAACCTATCCCACTACCAGAAGATCTAATCAGAAAACTAGGTGGAGGCTATTGCTACACAAAGATTGATTTAGCAGATGCCTACAATCAAATATTGTTGGCACCAGAAAGTCAACGACGACTAGCACTATCAACACACCGAGGAGTACTACTACAGAAGAGGTTGCCCTTTGGCATAAGCTCAGCACCAGGGTATTTTCAAGAAATCATGGAGCAACTGACACAAGACCTCCCAGGAGTAGCAGTATACCTAGATGATATACTAGTGAGCGGAGCCAATGCAGAGAGCCATCTACAAAACTTACGTCGACTTCTTCAAAGATTAGAAGAAAGAGGGCTCAGATGTAGAAAAGACAAGTGCTGCTTTGCTCAACCTACAGTAGAGTATCTGGGACACAAACTCACTTCAAAGGGAATCACTAAAGGAAAGAAGGCAGATGCAGTACAACAGATGCCAGTCCCAACAGACTTAACTCAGCTAAGATCTTTCTTAGGAGCTACACAATTCTACAGCAAGTTCATACCCAATCTGTCACAACTCACAGGACCATTGCACAAACTGACACGCAAAGGAGAGACCTGGAAGTGGGGCACTGAACAAGAAAAGAGCTTCAACAAACTGAAAGATATGCTATCAACTGATAGTGTCTTAGCACACTTCAACCCAGATCTTGACATTGGAATCTCATGTGATGCTTCAGAAACTGGACTGGGAGCTGTACTATTTCATCGTTATCCTGATGGAAGTGAGAGACCAATAGCCAATGTTTCAAAAACACTGACCAGCACACAGAGGAAATATGGACAAATACAAAAAGAAGCTCTCTCAATCATATTTGCTCTAAAGAAGTATCACCAGTACCTGTATGGTCGACGGTTTATCTTGGTAACTGACCACAGACCTCTTCTCACACTTCTAGGACCTACCAAAGGAGTTCCAGCTCTAGCAGCCAACAGACTAGCAAGATGGGCACTGGTACTAAATCAGTATGACTACACCATAGAATACAGATCTACCCAGCAGCATCAAAATGCAGATGTCCTCTCAAGACTGCCAGTTGGACCTGATAAAGAGTTTGATGCAAGAGAAGATGAGGATGATGTTGATACAGTATGCACTATTCACACTATTGGACAACAGCTCAACTCTACAGACTACAATGTTCTAGCAAAGGAGACAAAGAAAGACCCAACACTAGCCACAGTAATGCGCTACACAGCAGAAGGATGGCCTGGTAACAAAGAGATGAAGGAGACTCAGCTGTCACTCTTCCACAAGATCTCAGATTCACTTTCTATCACTGAAGGTTGTCTTCTATATGGCAACAGAGTAGTCATTCCTGTCAAGTTACAACAGGAAGTATTAAAGATCCTTCACCTTGGACACTTTGGAATGGAAAGAATGAAGAAGCTAGCTCGAACTGCTGTCTATTGGCCTCGCATTGACTCTGATATAGAGGAGACAAGCCGACAGTGCACTGCCTGTGCTGAACACCAGAAGCTTCCACAGAAGTATCCTATACATCCCTGGATGCTACCTGAGAAGCCATGGAGTCGTCTTCACTTAGATCATGCAGTGAACTTCATGGGCAGCCAATGGCTAGTGATGATAGATGCCTACTCAAAGTATCCATGCATACACAGGACGTCATCTACTTCTACCAGAGCTACCACAGACATCTTAGAGGAGATATTCGCACACTTTGGATACCCTCACACCATAGTCACTGACAATGCTACCAGCTTCACCTCAGGAGAGTTTCAGCAGTGGTGTCAAGAGAGAAGCATTGTTCACCTCACTGGAGCACCCTACCATCCAGCTACAAATGGCGCAGCTGAAAGACTAGTACAATCCTTCAAACAAGCCATGAAGAAATCGTCACTCTCACCTAAATCTGCACTACAACAGTTCCTGATGCACTATAGAAGGACACCACTTCCTACAGGATACTCTCCCAGTCAGCTGCTGAATGGAAGACAGATGAGATGCAAGATTGACACCCTATTGCCATCACCCGCACACATAGCACAGTTTCATCAATCCAGAGAAGTCAACCGATCGGCAGAAAAGACAGTTAGCAAGATACACAGCTACAATCTTGGAGCACCATGCTATGCCTTGTATCATGGACCTAGACGCAACAGACAACCTAGATGGGTTCCAGCCATTGTTACTAAGATATATGGAACTCGTAGTCTCAATGTCAAAGTGGTACCAAAGGGACCTACTTGGAGAAGACATGTTGAACAACTCAGACCAAGATACTCAACAGAAGAAGATCAAGACCCTGGAGATAAACCTGATATAACAGAGGAGACAAAACTGCAACTACCAGCCCCTACAACTGTAACAGAGCAACCTCCGTCTAGAAGAAGACCACGCAACCCTCGTCTACCTGATGGAGATGAGTATAGCAGAGACAAACCCCGAAGGTCTAAGAGAACCAGAAAGAACCTTTAGCTTAGTGAGGAGGTGTCATGCAAGTGCCAAGTATTACTGGTACTTTGCCAACAAACATTATGCTTTTTAGCTAAAGCTTTATACAAGCTAATATTATATAGTACTGTCTCATTATAGCTATTAATAATGCTTGTAGCTTTTTACAAAGCTTTTCTATGACCAAACATATAAATACTTGGGTTTTCTGTTATCAAATCAGTTGTCTCTGGAGTGTGCAATAAACCATTTCTCTAATTTAATACTCTATTTAATTGCTTCTATGCAGAAACATAACATCTTACAATAAAAGGAATTCTCTAAGGTAAGAGTCTATGTCTTGTGACCATTGAGCAAAACTAATATTGCAAAGCTAATATTGCAAATCTTAGATTAGTATGGTGTTTCCCAAGTGTGACTACTCATGTGACTATCTAAATTGGACCGTCGAGCAAAGTTTCTACTGCAAATCTCTCAATTAAATGACTTTTCACCAGTGTGCTTCTTTAGGTGACTTGTTAGATAAGTTTGAAATGAAAAACTGCTACTGCATATCTTACTTTGAAGTGGCTTCTCTCTGGTATGAATCCTCATGTGTCTGGTTAAATTGTGTTGTTGAGCAAAGCTACTACAGCAAATATTGCATTGGAATGGTTTTTCCTTAGTATGAATTCTCGTGTGTCTAGTTAGATTACCACGCTGAGTGAAACTGCGACTGCATATTTTACACTGATATGGCTTCTCTCCATTGTGTTTCCTCATGTGGTCCACGAGACTACCTCGATAAGCAAACTTACTACTGCAAATCTTACAATGGAACGGTTTTTCCTTAGTATGAGTTCTCATGTGTTTAGTTAGATTGCTGCGGCAAGCAAAGCTCCCACTGCATGTCTCACATTGAAATGGTTTTGTCTTAGCATGAATTCTCATGTGTTTAGTTAGATTACTGCGCCAAGTGAAGCTGCGACTGCATATTTTACACTGAAATGGCTTCTCTCCAGTGTGTTTCCTCATGTGGTCCACGAGACTACCTTGATAAGCAAACTTACTACTGCAAATCTTACAATGGTACGGTTTTTCCTTAGTATGAGTTCTCATGTGCGTGGTTAGATTACTGCGACGAGTAAAGCTTCTACTGCATATCATACATGGAAATGGTTTCTCTCCAGTGTGAGTTCTCATGTGAATTGTCAGATGACTTGGACAAGTAAACCTCCTATTACATATCGTACATTGAAATGACTTCTCTTGAGTATGAGTTCTCATGTGCGATGTTAGATGACTTCGCTGAGTAAAGCTATGACTGCACATCTTACACTGAAAAGGTGTCTTTGCAATAGGGACTTTTATCTTTGTCTTTAGACTGGTTGTCCATTTTTGTTGCCTTTGAAAGGATCTCAGTCCACGATATTCACCTATAATGCGAGAAAATGCTTATTCACCATAAAATGTAAGACCCATCATGAAGACTAAAGGAAGATTATGACTTCTACTCTAAAACAGAGGATTGATAAATATGACAAACTTTCCTTTACACTTCAGGACAGGAAAGCTACAACACGAATATTGTAGAACCTTTTGGACGGTTTTTTGGCGCACAGACTCTGAAGCGCCACACACCAAAGTATTGTCATGTAGTCATCTTATGTAGCTACAGTCTTGATATAGTCCAGTAACGATAGCACCCTCTAGATGTGTTTTGGTACAAAATATTTTTTATGTACTACTCAAGTCTACCCATCCTTGATGAATAAGTTGATATAAACAGCACTGTTTCATCAGGGATGTACTTGCGCTCAACTAGCATAAGTTTACTAAAGTTAAGTAAACGTAGGAGGTTTTTAAGTACAGTAGCTCCTTTAACGTAAATTCCAGATAACATAAAAAACTGTGAAGTTTTTGCTTCGTATTACATAAAAAGTTCCATATAATGTAGTGTCAAGTCGGGCGAGTTTTCAAGCTCGATTTGAATGCTAATCTATCTCGCCACACTTGCGATTAAAAAAACGATGTGCGTATAGCATTTTATCTATTACCCTAGGATACTTATGTATTCGCGTCATCTAACTTTCGCATTTTCGCGGAGTCATTCATCTCGCGAAAAATTCATGAGCGAAACTAAACTATCAATACGAACAAGCGAAAACGCGAAATTAAATAGTTTGGTTCATTGATATCCACAATAAAATCGTCATATTAGAAATGCAGGTAACCTTTGTGTGTGGTTGGGCTCATTGGGCAATTTCTGCTAAACTCATTATAGCTAATACGCCGACTGAGCAGCGTGGCAAAGCAAATCGAGATAACAAGTTCTTTAGGAAAAGCAGGCCTGTATTCCCTGGTTGCAAATTGGGGCAGCTAATGTTAGGCGACTAGTTATGGACATCTGGGGGTTTGAAGGGGCGGTATCAGCCCCCTCAACAAGTTTCTTTCATGTAGGGCCTCAACCGGGCATCTCACGTAAAGTTTTGAAAGATTTTATTGAAAAGTATACACATTTTTTCTATTATTTGATATTTGTTTGTTTTAGGTGATGTGACTGCTAGGACGTTTTCAGATTAAAATAGGCTAAACTTGACCGCAGTTAAAACGCTCAGAAAAAAGACATCTTTTTTCTTTTGAGCATTTCAACAAAGATCAAGATTTTATTTTTAGTTCATCCGAAGGCTTTTACGCTTTCGTTGGGCCATTGCCAAACGGATGTTTGGTAAAACTTGACCTTTTGCAAACCTTTATAAAAATCGTTAACAAAAGTATTTTGCCGATGATGATAATAATGATGATAATAATGACGCCCAAGAACTATTAAAAGTTAACGTTTATCTCTACGGCTTGGAATAAAGTGATATTCTACAGCGATAAAAACCGTTCTCGTAGCTGTTGGGCAACTAACTGTTCGAGTTAATGATGTTGAGCTCGAGTTATCTAAAGCAGTTTATCATTATGTGGGAACGGACCAAACAAATCCGTTCGAGTTAACCAAGTGTTCGTGATAAAATTTTACATTTTATTCGAGGGCAAGTTCTCCGAGTTTGACTATACTTAGCCGCCAAAGATTCCTAAAAAGTTGGGGCGGCTCAGCTGGCCAGCCGCCCCAGGGAATACGGGCTTGTGGAAAAGCCAAGACAAACAAGGAAGATGATGATAGTAGTTTAGTCACTGAATTTGTAACTGATGAAGATGAAAGTCTGGTAGGGAAAGTCATAAAATGGAATAATAATTATTGTAACGATGAATTTTATTACCAACCAAAAACAATAACAACCTTGCGCCATGGCCACCGCGTGCTATAAATACTTGAGATATAATATTGGTGCCACATCAGTCACGGCGGCAAGGACAAGGATCTAGACGTCATTGATAGTCCAAGAAACAAATAGCAGCAAGCGATCGAGTTGCATTGTCGATCTCGCCCACACATTTCTACCCGCGGTTTACAAATACAAACTAGTCCCAGATTGAAAAATTTTTTACTAGTGAACTGAACCTGAGGAACCCAATTATGTTTGTTCTATTGCATTTATTTTCACATCACTATATTTTCGCACTCATCAGATCCGCGAAATTATGTTGCAGCGAAAGTTTACTCTGTGTGCTACTCACGAAACTAAATACTAGCGAAATATAAGTGTCCTAGGGTATATATAAAACTTCCATGACATTCTAGTTTGTTGTGATAGATCACCAGATATGTCGACAAAACGGAGAATAGGATATCTGCTCGAATGTTCATAAACATTTAAAGGCGATCGATTGGTACAGGTGTTCCATCGTCGGTCTATCAATCTCAATGTCACGGAGTTGGAGTATCGTCGAATGTTTTCTTTTATCCTGACCATGACCCCTTGGGTACGAATTGACGATGAACAGGTAATTTACTTTTACTAAATACAGGTAATTTACTAATTTAATTTTGAACAGCCAATTTATAATAGCAAAAATATTTCGTTGTTTTGCTTTATTGATGACACATAATATGTTTGTTATAAGTTTTACTTTGCAGAATAGACTTCGCTGTTTGGAAAGAATGAGAAAATCGTTGAAAATGAATGTCAAATATGTGTGCTCCCCATCAACTTATTGTAAAACTATCGCAATCATGGTCTATAAAACCGTTGAGATTATTCAGAAAAAGGAAAAAAATTGTGGGGTTAAAGTATGTATCAGCGATGCTACAGGTATCTGTTATTATATCAATTAAACCAATGTCATACTTACCTCCATCATTGTGTACGTTGGCCGAAGGGCTTTCTGGGCCTGCATAAACTTCAATGTCTACAATATAAACAGCTTGTGCACATGAATAAAAGTCAAATTTTTTATAGAACATATATATGTGACCAAAAACTCTGAGTGCATTTTACAGTTAAAGATAACCATTTTTTTGAAAATCTTCAAACTCTTCAACTTCAGACTTTTTCCTAATTCTTTCTTTGTGCTTATTTATAACCTTGTAACTTAATACAGTCAATCCACACTTCTTCAGACTTTCCTTCCCCAGACTTCCAACTGTCCAAACAATGATAATTATCATATCAGAACCTGATATCAGAGCTGGTCAACAGCAATTATCACTATTCCTTAATAAATCTTAAACTAACCAGTAGGGTAAAGATTCTCAGCACCTTCAAATCCTGGTTCTGTTTTCACTTCTGCAACTCCTACAATAAATATGAGAGCTCATCTAAAGAGAATGATAATAACAAGCTTTTGGTATATGCAATAAGATGTCATGGTTACTATGTAAAAGCCTTCCAACATAATTACCTTGATCACTGTCTGCATTGAATGGTGAATCACCAGGTTCTACCTTAACCTCAATATCTACAATGCAATGTAATGATAGTTTATTACCTACAAACAGAGTTATAATAAATCTATATGTATGAAGAAAAGCCCTAAATAGAAATGTTTGCTCTAAACTTGCTGGTTAAAGCATCATAATAGAATAGTATGAAGTTATAATAACCATGGCTATAGCAGGAACGGTTATACCAGATATGGGAATATAAAACATGTTTACTGGGAACATAGCTATAGTAAACATGGCTATAAAGGAAATAATAATAATAGTAGGCAAGTTTATAGAGAACATGGCTGAAGAAGAAATAAAAAATAGAGAAGATAACAATAATAAACATGGCTACAGATTAGATTGATAAATAGCAACTGGGTACACAGAACATGGTTATAGACATGAATACATAATACTAAAATCCTTAAGAGCGGTCATCATATACATAATTTGATAAAAATCTCTACTTACCAGTTGGATAAAGACTGTCACTCAAACCATCTGTTATTGGGAGTGAAGTTACCTCCAAAGCTTTCATGACAGAAGTTGTATGAAAGATCGGTTTATCTAAAGAAGCAAAAAGCATAAAACCAGATTACGTAAAAACCATGTTCTCGTATTACATTAATCATGGCTTTTATGAATAGAATCCACTTGTAAATCAAGAGATAACTATTTAACTTGTATCAGACCAGATGATAGCAAACATCAAAGTAAAAATATATTATTACAAAAACAGCCTTAGTAAATACCGTAAAACCTGTATTTGAATGCCAGCTTTATTTGAACGCCACCTCTATTTGAGCACCACAATGGGAGAAGGGTTGAAAAATAGAGCACCACCTGTTAATTGAATGCCACTTCTATTTGATCGATACTATTTGACATTCTTAATCTTTACAGATCTATAACAGCAAATGATCAGCAGAAACGTTTTCACAAAAATGTGCTAATAACGGCTTGATTACATCAATAATAATTAATTCGTTCTTTGTTTCTGTCTGTATTCAAGTCTGTTTTCCAAACTGTTTTGGTTAAACTCTGATTTCAACACCATAGAAATCGTTAATAACAGTATCAGGCGCAAAAATATAACTATAAAAGTAGTTCATTGTTTAACACAGTCTCGATAGTTCCAAGTATGTGAAAAATGTTTTAGCAATTAGGATGCTTTGGATGACTTGTGCTAAGCATGCATCTGGCTAAAAAGTTTATTATTATTTTCGCACCAAGTTTTCAGATTGTAACAGGGAAAATTTTTGCTCGGTTAAAAACTCGTTTGGACGCTAATATATATTAGCTCAGCAGCGCAGAAAAAGAGTTTGAATTAGCAGACACAGTGGAAGGTATGGAACAGCTAGGTTTTGATAGGTTCCATACGAACGTAACACTCAACCGGAAACTTGCTGATCAAATGATGAAAATATTTGTTTCAAAAATGTTAGTCTTTCTTTCTGCATGTATTATAATTATGGCTTATTTATGTCACTTGTTCTTGAATATATATATATATATATACATATATATACTAGCAGCATTACCCGTCTACAGGAACAGTTTCACCTGCAGCATAATGTTTATTGAGAGTTGTCTTTCATACTGTAAAACAACTCCAAATATGCAGTCTACTGAAATTGTTGGCCTGATCGTTGTATATAATTAAGAGTCATCTTCTCTCACACTATACATTCGTCTACATTTCATAGTTATCTTACCGTACATGCTTAGCGGTTATCTTATCTTTTATACTTGTGGTTGACGCATGTGCACGGATCATTTTCCGGCAGTTACAGAGTACACGCGCTTATATTAAATGCTCGTACTTGTGTTATCGCAGCATATTCGATATTTACCAATAAAGATATATAAAATAGACACAAATACAACACTGATCAGAGAATGCATGTACATATACATGTCAATGTTGGGGAAAACAATGGAAATCTACAATGTGTCTTACAGCTAGATGCGTGTAAAATCTAGTAAATATCCTAGATTCATGTGTCTAGATTCATGCATCTGTTCACCCTCGTTTATATTTGCAGTTGACGATGGCGCACTTCTGCCGCTGAGCCCTTGCCTCGGCTGACCAGTCTTTACCCGCCGAGCAGTTGACAATCGCGTTCTTGCACTCGCCTTGCAATCAATTGCCTTGCACTTTCCTCACAATCAATCGCCTCGCAATCAATCGCCTCGCAATCAATCGCCTCGCAATCAATCGCCTCGCAATCACCTCCCACTCGCCTCGCAATCAATCGCCTCGCACTCGCAATCAGTCGCCTTGCACTCGCCTTGCAATCAATCACCTTGCACTCGCAACCAATCGTCTCGCAACCAATCGCCTAGCACTCAATCACTTTGCAATCAATCGCCTTGCACTCGCCAACTCTTTTATCCGAAAAGCCGCGCCAGGAGACTCTCGCTGTACTCGGGGCAAAAAATGTCTCTCACGCATCCCCGAGTGACACCACAGCCCCAAGCCTAGCTGTGCTACCCAGCGTTGCCCGGGTAGTAAAAAGAGTTTTTGCACAGAAAGTTGATTTGTATTTAACATATAACAACATTTGCCATTCTAACTTTCAAACTGCATATCATGAAAGAAGTGTTTTGTGTAGTTGAAATAAATTAAGAGAGAAAATAAAACAACTGTAAAGGTTTTCAAACCAATGTAAATTTAAAATTTCAAAACTTTCAGTGAGCTATATCTTTTAATAACGTATAGTGGAACCTCAGTTCTCAAACATACTCAGTTCCAGAAGGTAGTTCATAAACCGAGCTGTTCGAAATCCGAAACAATTTTTCCCATTAAAATAAAATAATGTAAATTTTAATCCGCTCCAGGGTGAAAAAACAACTTCGGTAAAGTATTTTTTCAACATTTTACACCATAAGCTGTACATGTACCCGGGTAATAAAAAAGTCTTTGCACAGAAAATCTATTTGTATTTAACATATATAACAACATTTGCCATTCTAACATTCAAACTACATAGGTAACATGAGAAAACATGATAGGTAAGGTATCATGAGAAAAGTGTTTTGTGTAGTTGAAACTAGACTTGCCCCGATTTCAATATCGGAATCGGTATCGTTGCCGATATGGGTATTAAGTATCTGAATCGGTATCGGCCGATCTTTTCTTAAAAAATCGGACACTTCAGATACTTTTTACATATCAACTATTTACCAGAAACCTGTATTTTAGCCTGCTACTTTAATAACAAATCATCAGCTGCAAGTTCCTTGCTTTTATCTAATGATTTCCGAGCCTGCCACACAATATATTTCATGTCTATAGCCTAATAAACATCCACACAGCTGCCTAATATTTTGGCTTTAGTCAGGACGTAATCACCAAGTGCGGTATTTCCCAATTACAGTGATATGATTTGTTGCAGCCAATCACAAACAAGAGAACCATAACGAGCAACAAGAATGCGGTGTAATGTTTCTATTTACTAGCATTGCGAATGTAATTTGAGCAGTTGATGCATAAAGTTATCTATCTCTCTCTTGATCCTGACAATATGATGTATCGTTTGTGTTGCATAAAATAACCTCAGTGGCTTATCGGTGTTTAGCCTGCCCTCCATCATCAGTAGCGTGCGAGCCCTTCAGTACGACTGGCTACATCGATAGTGATAGAAGATAAAGACGTCTCACTGAGATAATTGAATCACTAACGGTAATTAAAAGACGCATTTATTTGCTTTAGACTTGTACAGGCGCAGCAGTTCGTTCAGCAGTAGAAAAGAGACTTCATTATCACAGAGAAAACTGTACCACTAACTGTAATTACCATTAATAATAACATATTTCAAGAAACATGGACTGTTTTGTTATTAGATGCACGGTATGTCAGTATGTGAATATATATACATGTATATCTTTTTTCATAAATACAAACAAATAAATACATTAATATTTATATTTTCTTTGCATTATATTTATACTTGCATAAAAAATAAGCAACTATCTATGCAACACAAAAGAATCTGAATCGGATTATTTGTCATTAAGAATCGGTATATCGAATCGGCTGGTGAAATTAGAATCGGGGCATCTCTAGTTGAAACAATGAGAAAATAAAAACAACTGTAAAAATAAACTTTGTCAAACAACTGTAACTTTCAAACTTCATATCATGAGAAAAATGTTCCATGCAGGTCAAATAAAATTTAAAAATAAAACGACTATAAAAAGGTTTAGATGTAACAGTGAAATAATTAGCAAGTAATAGCTAAATAGAGCCTGTTTTGCTAGGATTACAATATGAGATGATTCGGTAATGGTACAATTAGTACGAACTGAGGAAACAAAATAAAATTTGTGAATATGTAGAATTAATAATTACAATTCATGCATAAAAGTGTGTGTATAAAAAGTTTGTGTTTCACCAACAGCTATCAATCAAAACTCTGAATACGACGATACCGGTACGACGATATGTTATGTAAAAATAAAATATTGAAGTGTCTTTGTCTGATCGGAGGTGAGAGAATCTAGATGGTATTCCCGGTATTCCCGCTCGAGATAATACAATTGTCCGCGTGAAAAGTAGTGACCTTAACAGCGATTTAGCAATTAAACCTTAAGAAAAGCCAGAAATAGAGGTTCACAAAAACGGCATCGTGATTTATAAAGTTAATAAAATTTGATCGCCAAATTCTAATATCGAGAGAGTCTGTTGTCGATATCGTTTTGCCGAAAACAAATTAGCCCTAATACGTCGAGGACAAAAAAGCATCGCGTGTCATGAAGCTAAAAGAAAGCCATCCGAGTTTAAATTATTACGTCATTTTTGTGTGACAACGACAAACGATGAGTAGGTTATGTATAGAGGCGCACTAACTGGAGATTCCCTTTAATGCGCCCTAGATACCCTAGATACGCCTCTGATAGTCTGAAAGGTACGGTACTCTATAAGGCGGACACTCAATCAAACGCGCAGACAGACAACGATTGCCGTTTATATAGTAGATATATATATATATATATATATGTATATATATACATGTGTAGCATTTGATAGATTATTATTTTAGTAAAACTTATAAACTTGCAGATTTATAATAAACTGGTAACTGGTGAGACTTGACCTTTATAAGAGTAACCTAACTAATGCTTTGAGATATGATAACATCACATAAGAGCTCAGTTCTGGAAAACATTAGGCTTGTATGTCAACGTATGACTATATGGGGATGCAATGCTGTTGGTAAACTCTTGTAGAGGACTGCCAGTTAAATAGGTAAGAAATAGAAACATCATCTAAATATAACTAGCATGGGTTTAATAACATTCAATGCATATTTTGTTATTGTTATACAGGCCTTGAAAATACTTGTCTTCAGATGCTAATGGCTATCTGAGTATAGAGTTGAATGAAGTAGTTTTAGTTTTATCGATAAACGTATAATGCTTGATGTTTATGAATACATGTCTAGGTCATTACGAACCACTTTTAAACACAATCAATAGCAAGTGAGTTCCATGAATATCCTCATAGTGAAAAGGAACTTGAAACAGAGCATAAAAAATCTGCTGTGTTTACAGTTTCCTTCAAATCCACTAGTTTTTATTTGGTGCATTATTTTCGACATTTGGTGTATTGTTAATACTTTCACAGCCAGGCTCCAAATATTACCTAGTTTTAAATTACGCATAAATATTTTTTTCAAAAGGCAAAAAACCTGCTTAGCTTTTGTTAGTATATTTTAAATTTACAGAACTTAACATTAGCTGCACTTATAGCCATTTTGATATTGGTAAAAAATTTTCAAGCAAATCTTTTAGGTTTCTATTTTCCATTAAAAATAGGCCTGCTGGCTTATCACAAAGTTTGATTGCTGAACACAATGCCAATTTTTATAGCTACTTTTTGTAGTTAGGCTACTAGAAAGCTTGTCCAAACTGAGGCATACTAGCAATCGAAGAGATGAGTTTCATAAAAACCCTTGTAAAACAAAATAGTTCTAATTGGGAGTAGTTCATTCATGTTTGCCGTACGGTCCGTATCCCAATAAGTACTTTTGCGTGAACACTAGTGCTCAGGCCTGCCAATCCAAGAGTGGGGCAATGCGTGAGATTTGGTATCAATGATAGCATATATAAAATTGTGGAAATTGGGGCAAAAATCTCACGCATTTCCATTTTTTCTTTGCGGTGATTGCGTTAGTCTCACGCCCCATGCGTGAGAGTTGGCAGGTATGCTAGTGCTGTCCAATCTCAAATGCGTATCATATCATTATTAGCTCATTAACTATCAACTGAGTTAACCCAAAACCTTGACACTCTGTGCATAGCGTTAGTTTTTGTAGCAGCTAATATAATGTTCTTCTCAATTACTAAGTGCGAAGGTACACCTCCTTACTATTCTCCTGGGCCTGTTTATGGTAGTCCTGAAACAGGCTGAAAAGAAGATGGGATCACCGACTAAAACTGTACTAACGAATCAATATATTATATACCCAACATATTATTTATGACTTACATACACAACCAGGTGATTCAAATTATGATGAGGATCAATGGCTAAATGAGACTAAGACACTAGCTGGAATAAATACAGAGCTAGCTGGAATAAATACAGACTAGCATGCGCCCACTCAGAAAATTACAGTGGGCCCCTCATATGACATTAATTCCTTTCGGTATTGGCATCGTAACGCGAAAATGTTGTATAAACCCATAGAAACCCATAGTAATTATCTAATGCAAACACATCCTGATAAAAACACCAACATTTTATATACATTCTCTACATAATGAAAATTCGTAACAAAACAGTATATTAACCTTAGTAACTATGGTTACCTACAGTAAGTTTAGTGTATTTAATGGTTATGATCTGCAATAAAATAAAACATTACTACGTACAGTACGTACTGTATGAGTTTTTTAAACTTGAAACATACTTATAACATATATATAACATACTTATACTTATAACATAAACTTTGAATTTAATTTAAATGACTTTAGCGTACTAAACTTACACATCAAGCTAAACTTTAATTTGTATTTTACTAAACTAAACTTTAATTAATCATCAAATGAAACAGGAAAAATGCTGTACTGAGAAAGGGAAAGAAAGCCCTGTATCTCTTTCAGGCATTGTGGGAGCATTTTGACAAATAGTATATGGATATCTTTGTGACTTTGACATATGCCGCACACTGATTGCAATTTTTGATAATATCGCATGGCAAAATAATACCATAATGAGGAAACGGAAAAACGTAATGTTCCACATCGTGAGGCAAATAAACCATAAAACAGCAGCGCTGTAACCCAGAATTCACTGTATAACGCTGTCACGCTGTAACAGAATTCGCTGTATAAAGCATCCGCCCCCTGGACTTGCAAGCAGGAAAACCACATAAGGTGGAGAAAAAATGTTTGATTGTTTGTTATTAACTCTCTAGACTTCCCTTATTAAGTAACCTATTACCAAAAAGGTAGCCAAATTGTATACTATATATTCCACTGTAAACGACGTTTGCTCTTTCTAAAAGTAATTGTCGTTTCGACCTACGAGTTTCAACTACTCGTATCTACCAATTATAGGATGATTTGTTTTTGCTCACTTATATGAACAGTTGTTTTTGCGTTTGAGAGAGAGTCAGACTTTAGGCTGGTATGACTAGACATATTACAATACTATAACAATTTATTCAAGAATAACACATATCCTTTTGTAACTATGACAGCTTAAATTAAAAGGTTGGGCTAATGGCTGTGATATAGAGAGTCTGTGTTAACGGCTCATGCGCTGGTTGGGCAAAAGGCCGTATTAATTAACAGAGGTATCTTGGCAACTACTGTATAACCAAGCATCAGTTCCTACCTGGCCCTGATTTTACTTCACATGCCTGCAATAAAAGAAGAGAATGAGCAAGAACTATTGTCTAAATTGGACACTTCTGAAAAGGACCAACAAAGAGCCCTAGCAACTGACTGAACAGTAAAGCTTTGTAGCGGATACCTAGAAACCATTGTTACCTAGAAAAATGATATTAGGCTTCTTTAGGCTGCACATGCCAGAATATATATGAAACAGGGCAATTTGTTTCAATTAAATGAAATTAAATGAGTATATACAATCAAAACTACACTCTCTCCAATGTATATTACATGCTATTTAGTTATTTTAATTAAATTAGGATAACCATTTAAAAGTTTTTTAAGGTAGATTAATAGTTTTACTGATGGCAACTCCTCAAGGCTAGTTCACACTATATCGCCGTTAGTCAATGTTTTTCTTTTGGCGTTCATCGTCGATTATGTGAACCGTGAACTGATGGCATCAACAAAGCATCGCGGCACGTCAAGAAAGTTTGCAGCTGCTAAACCTTTTTGATACTTCACCGAGCATCGATAACCGAATTTCAACTGTGAATCAATTCGGCGATGGTAATTCATAGTGATAGCGTGATTTATTCATATGGTAGTTGGCTGCAGGACTAGTTTTTGATTCTAGCGCGTGAAAACGAGCAGGTTTCTTTGCAAAAATTTAATGAGAACACTAGGTCACAGAGTATTTCCTGATGCAAACGCGGATGGGTTCGTGATAGTGTGAACATTGTTATCATCAACGATCTCCAAAGTATTGGGGTATTAAGGCCGAGATACGGCGATATAGTGTTAACCAGCCTTATAAACCAATCAGCATACAAAATATCTGTTCGATCAATCAATATGGCATATTTTAAATACACTATCACAAGTAAAGTTGTATAATCTCTACAGATGCATAGTCCAACTTTAACAGTACAGAGACAGTAAAGTGCTTCTCTGCTTGTCAGCATCTCTCGGCTCACTCTGACCTTGGATATTTAAACTTTTTTATATTAAAGTTTCAAACAGTTTCAAACGTTTCAAAACAGTTTCAATCCCTTTGTCTTGTTAAAAGAACAACTACAGTCATACCTTGACATACGAGCGCCCAACAAGCGAGAAACTCGAGATACGAGCAGTCTTTCGAGCAATTTTATCTCTTGAGACACAAGTAGAATTTATGAGATATGAGCATACGAGCCGGTTCTCGATAGTCACCATATGGTCAAGTAAGCGGCCGTAAGCGGAAGGTTGCTTTCGAAAACAGCATCGCTCAGTCTTTCTCTTCAAATCAGTTTGAAAAAAGTTTTTAAAAGGTTGGCTGAAAGTTGTAGTGAACCAAAAGCATATAATAAAGAAAATATGACGAGAAAATTAATGTATGTTTAGTAAAAGTCTAAAACTTAGCTTCAAGTGTGTGGTTAATGAGCTAAAATCATTTAAGTCAAACTCTAAGTCTCTGTTATGTAGGGTAACAAAGGTTTAGTGTACCAAACTCATTGCTGTCTATAGTTATTCAAAATCTGTTTTGAAGAAAAAATGCCATACAGAAATGTACATAGTGATGATACATTTTATGGCAGATCATAACAACTAAATACGTATTTGTTACTTTGCTAGTGTATGTACTGAATTACAACATTTTAAAAAATATGTTTCCACTGTAACATCCTGTTTTAGGTGGTTTCCTTTTTATAGTACGGCAAATGATTAATTTGTATTTGTAATTTGTATTTAGTTATTTTTTATAGGAGATAGGGGCTTAACCCACTCAGGACTGTTCCCGAATACCTCGAGAAGAGTTGTGCTCTCCAGGGCCCATTCCCGAAGTACTCGGGTTAAACTTTGATTTGCTCTATTGCTTAGCTGTGTAGGTACATCGGTTTTATTTATTCACCAAACGAAGTTTAAGAGTCTGGGCATCATTTTGATACCAAATATGTGATTGGACAAGAAAGTTTTAACTAACAAATTATGTAATAGATATCAACTGTTTTGGAAATTTGATGATCGCCATCTTGGAAAAGGTTTATCCGAACGATGGCAAAATTTTTAAGTGAATTAGATGCGGTAATCAGCTCAGGGCAAGAAAATAGCAACAAAAGTAGTGTTCAAGAAGAAAATGAGAATTTTCTGATGGAAGAAGGTAAGTTTTATGTGGCTATTTATAGAATTTTACCGAAAAAAAAACGATAAAAAGCCGAAATTTGTCTTGTGAATTTCTAACAAACTTTATTCTAACAGTATAAGATATGGATTTTTTTAATGATACACATGCTTATGACATTTTCAATCCAATAAAATTTAGATCTTTTTGCAGCATGAACTCATCACTCTATTACCCCATAATAAACAATAGTTTTATGATTTCCTTGTAGAACTACAAGATAATAAAAATTTCTTATTTCATTTATATCCAATTGTTCAACCCACAATTAGTCAAGCATATAGTTCTCAACCTCAACATCCACTATAAACTAGCCCCAACCACTAGATTCTAATATTGGTCGATAGGGGACACTTACCACAGTAATCATCTTCATGACTTTTTCTGTTTATATTTACAGTATCAAAAAATATTTGCAATTTGTATTACCAATTGTTAGCAGCAGTAGACTACTTATTTGCAATTTGTTATCAGGTTCTTACCCTGAAAAGCTACTAAAGCACAATTTTTTTAGGCTGTATCATATTTGCTACATGAAGGTGAAGACAGTCAAGGGCTTGTGAGTGATGATGCCGTTGATGATGAGCCTAGGGCTTCAACGCCAATATCTGATGAATACTGCATCAACTAACTTATATTGGCAGCAAATATGCATGTGTAGTTGGCATCAAATAACTCTCACCGTGTCATAATTTTTTAATGAACACACCCTTATTATACATGTATATATTGTTTCGTTTTCATGAATATTCATTTTTACTGTATTTTTTACAATATATTTTACTGTATTTTTACACCTATTTTTTTGCTGGTAATTGATTGTCTGTTAGCTGGTAACTTGAGTATTTTTTATGCATAATATATTTATAATAACCTCTGCAATGCATTTCAATATAAATTAACAAATTGTTTGATTATATAATTGATAAAACTGTCAGTGACGTAGTGTTGGTTAGAAGCTAGTAACACCTGTTCTATTGCTCGGAATTGAGAAATCTTTTTTTTATTTGCTGCTGATAAAGTTTGCTATCAATCTAACATAGGTCCAACAATGTCAGTATCAAAAAACTGCTTGTGAGCTGCTACGAAACATGAAAAACAATTTTGATAAAAAAAAAGTTCACAGAATTATTAGAAATTGTGGTCAGTAGAATTTGTAAAGGTGCACAAAAATTTATATCGCATTGTAGCTTGGAATGTCTTTGTTAAGCTGCAAAAAACAAATCAAGATTATTTTAAAAAGAACTCTAGTTATACACAATTTTGTGTAGCTCTATTTTAATTGAAAGGCTAATGAAAAATTAATTAGGCTGGGGGAGCAGTCAACCAATAACTAATTAGTCCTGAATGGGTTAAGGTGCAAGTAAGTTAACACGCGAGTTACGTTCCATAATGTATCAAGCTCATATGCTGAGGAATGACTGTACCAAGCGATATTATCATCAAGTTCATCTTATACCTCAAACCTTTTTTATTATAAAATAGTCATCATAAAAAATCATCAAGTTCATCTTATACCTCAAACCTTTTTTATTATAAAATATTTATCCACCTAGTCATAAAGGATTTTATATATTATTCACACTTATTATATATATTAATTTAAAAGTAGGTCACTCTGATCTACTATATCACAGGTGTCAAACACATGGCCCGCGGGCCACATGTGGCCCGCCACCTCATTTTATGTGGCCCGCGAGGGCTTCATTACTCATTCGCCCGAGACTCATTCTCCCGTATTTATAACGTTGCTAGGCACACCAACGCGAGTTATCTTGCCTCTGAAATTTGTCTATTCCTTGTTGTTACTTTTACATTACATAAGAATAATTTTGATTAGTCAGAAAAAGAATTTCTGGCCAATCAAACAAACGTACATATATACCTCAATGATCTCTTTGGCAAAAGTTATAACTTAATTACTACGCCCATTTCGACATCTACTGAACCGAAAATCATCGCTGTCACTTTAAAATTTATCGTTCGCGATCAATTTTTTTCAACTCCAGAAGTAAATATGCAGATTCAGAAGGGGTACGACAGTGAAAGACTGCATAAATCAAATTGAAACATTATTTTTAATGTTTCAAAGTTTTAACTAACTTTTAATTTTGTCAATTTGCATCGTTACACTCGAATAAAAATGCACTTTTTAGGCTGTCAACCGTAGTCAGACAAAAGTTATCATTCAATCTCGATAGGATCATATTCATTCTTAGAGCTGCTCCTGAAGTCTGAAAAGTCAAGAACAGAGTTACTGAACATATTGTTATTGTTTGAAACATGTTTATGACAGTTTATTTGAGTTATATTGGGATGTAGATTTGCTATGCTTTGAAGATAATACTCGCGAGGAAAAGTTCGAAATTAGTTTCGTGATTTTCATGTTCATGACTAACTGTACATGTATAAATAATATTCATAACTTTGTATTGTATGTAATAAATTACTAATTTTAGTCAAACACTGTATATTTTGTAATTTCTTTGGTGCAAGTATAACTTTGTTTCAGCAAATAATTTTTTGATTTTTTGCTGCTTACATATTGATTTTGTGTTGCTGCTGTTGCAATTTTTTAGTGTTTGCTGATTTAATGTGTGTATGCCAACAAATTCATGTTCTTAGCAGCTCACAATTTTTGATTTTACTGAAAGTATGCCCATGTTGATGGGTATTGTGTAACTTTTCTGATTTTTTTTTCGAAAACAAGTGTTCTGCATGTTTTGCTGTGCAACTGTTCTGTTTGCAACGTTAAGTAATAAAGTCAGAGTTATTTAATATCAAAGACTAGTTTAAGTTCTTTTATATTATTCGATTACATTTCATTACAATTATAAGTTACACCTGGCCCTTTGAGGACAGCCATTACGCTGATGTGGCCCTCGGTGAAAATGAGTTTGACACCCCTGCACTATATAAACGGCAATCGTTGTGTATCTGTCTGTCCGCTTTATAGAGTACCGTACTTTTCCGACTATTAGCCGCTACTTTTATATAAGGGCGTGTCTATTCTGTGGTTTTTTCACCGCTAGGGCGCATTAACGGAAATCTCCGGTTAGTACACGCCTCTATTATAATACGTAACCTGCTATTCATCGTAGGGATGGACGATAAATACTGATATGCTAATAGTATGAGTTGTCTTCTCGATATATTGAGTCACCGATAACTCCCAAATATGAGCAGTATAAATAAATTATATGGCGGTCTTTTTGTTCGATTCGATCGTTAGTTAGTAACCTTTTATTTTGCTGATAACAAAATAACAAAAAGCCTCTATTTGCAGGCATATTATCCAATAAAACGGAAACTGTAGAATAATCCTGAATGCAAGATAGTAGTGAACAATTCATATTTAGTTTGAGATTATTTGTGTAAAAGTTAAAAGAAACTTTACATGAGAGGATGACTTCAAATAAGTAACGCAGGATCGCTTATACAAAAATAAATTGATTGATATGTACTATATACAAGGGTTCAGGGCTGAAGAATAAATCCTCTATGAGTATTGATTGTGGCAAGATTGTAACAGATTCGATCGTACGAAGCAAACTTAATTAATATGTGTAAGTAGTAAAATTAAATTAGTAGTAAATATTAGTAGTGAATTAAATAAAATTTACTACTCTTTAAATAAATTAATGAGTAGTAAATTACATCTAATTAATATTTACTGCCAACGTGTACTGGGAAGGTCATGTGAACATTTGTTTCTTGCAACCACTAGAAAAACGCTGTTCTCTATCTACTATATAAACGGCAATCGTTGTCTGTCTGTTTGATTGAGTGTCCGCCTTATAGAGCGGTCTTTCCTTTTATCGTCGTACGAATTTCGGTCGTACGAAGCAAACTGAATTAATATGTGTAGTAACAGTAAATAAATTATAGAGCGGTCTTTCTTTTTCCATTCGGTCGAACGAAGCCAACCGAACTAATATGAATACTAAATATCGTAACTTCGTAATATGGACTATTAGCCGCTACTTTTCTCTGACGATTTGAGCCAAGCGGCTTATATAAAGGTGTGGCGATTCTGTTGTTTTTCTTTCACCGCTCGGGCGCATTAACCGAAATCCCCGGTTAGCACGCTTTTTAAACAGCAAATTTTCTGCCGTGTTAAAAAGCGCCTTCCTGAGTTCTGCGGCCTATACAAAGGTGTCTATACAGCTATACAAATGTACTATTTATTAAATCAAAAAAATTAACGAGTAGTTATTTACATGCAATTAATATTTACTGCCAACGTGTACCGAGAAGGTCACGTAAACATTTGTTTCTTGGAGCCACTGGAAAAACGCATTTCTCACCTACTAAATTTCCACATCAAAAAGGTAAGTGTTTCTTATACGATGTTGTATTGTATATGAATTGCCACATCTCTACTACTTAATAACGTTGGATTTGCCGCTGTTCGTGATAGTGGGTCATGTTCATTTCCTTCAGCAGCCGAGTTACTAATTTTTTTCCAGCTACGAGTAGGCCTACTGTAACTTACTATTACAGAACTTTCACGAGTACTCCGAGGGTTGCGATACGCTATTGTGAAAAGAAAGAGAGCAGCTGCTATCGACTTACTGTCACCCTGCATCAGCCATGACCAGCTATACGTCGCCTGCTCAAAAGTAGGCACACGCCGAAAACTGTTTCTTCATACGCCTGACAGAAAAACCAAAAATGTTGTCTATCCGCAAGTGTTGCGTTGAACTAAGGGAGAGAGAGAGGGGGAGAGAAGGAGCGAAAGAGAGAGAGAGGAGGGGGGGAGAAAGGGAGAGAGAGGGGGGAGAGAGGGAGAGGGGGGAAAGAGGGAGGGAGAGAAGGGGAGAGAGAGGGAGAGAGCGAGGGGGAGAGGGGGAGAGAGAGAGGAAGAGAGAGGGAAGAGAGAGGGAGAGAGTGAGGGGGAGAGGGGGAGAGAGGGAGAGAGAGGGAAGAGAGAGGGAGAGAGAAAGGGGGAGGGAGAGAAGAGGAGAGAGAGCGAGGAGGAGAGGGGGAGAGAGAGAGGGAGAGAAAGAGGGAGAGAAAGAGGGAGAGAGAGGGGGAGAGAGAGGGGGAGAGAGGGAGAGAAAGAGGGAGAGAAAGAGGGAGAGAGAGGGGGAGAGAGAGGGGGAGAGAGAGGGGGAGAGAGAGGGGGAGAGAGAGGGGGAGAGGGGGAAGAGGGAGGGAGAGAGAGAGGGGAGAGACAGAGAGAGGGGAAAGAGGGAGAGAAGGAGAGAGGCAGATGTAACTGCATATTTGGAGTTGTTTTACAGTATGAAAGCCAACTCTCAATAAACCTTATGCTGCCCGTGAATCTGTTACTGTAGGCGGGTAATGCAGCTAGTTATATATAAAAGCTATTAGTTTCTCTGTTTTGGCCTTGTGATAAAGTCAGAGTTATCTTCTTTTACAACTGAAGCCGTAGATTTGTTTAGAGGCTTAGATGCGCATACCGTAAAACCTCTATTTGATTGCCATGGCGCTTTATTTTTTAACCCTTCCTCTATAGTGACAGTCAATCGAAGGTTGCGTTAAAATAGAGGCTGGCGTTGTATTTTTCAAATGACTCGTCAGAATTTGGGGAAAATAAATTTAGCCCTTTTATGGGTGAAGCGAGTGTCGCGTACATTTTTCCCTTTCCTTTGGGTGGAGTGACATTAACTTTTTTGAATAGAATAAATCTGCTGACTTACCTGCAACTTGTCAAATATCTCTTAATAAATAGTCCTTAAAGGTTGACTTGTGTGATGGTTGTGTGCGGCGTAATTATTTTACTATCAATCTTCGAATCGAATAATTAAACTGTCAGGTTGCAGCAAAACTTTATTGTATTAGAATCTCAACTTAGTAATCTGGTAATATATTCATCTCAAGCACTTCGTATTCTACACACACTCTCGATTCTAAAGATGCAGCTCTTATATATATCATACATAAAAACCATTGGAATCCCAGAATCGTATTGCTACAATAACAATTAATTAAATAGGAAAACACTTATGTTTATAGAGATTGCAAGACACAAAGACACTGAATGACTCAGGAGAATGTCAATGGCAAACCAGAACCAACATGTCAGATAACAGATTCGATGATAACTGTATGAAGAGGAAAATATTGCTGACTTCTTTAGCTGGCTCCATAAACATCATGCCACGTAATTATTGTTCCACTGGCAAAAATATCTTTATACAATCAATTAGATGGTGACAGTCTAACCAAATGTCTCGGATGTATCAGTGGTGTGGTGAAAACCAGCCGGATCTCGTAATTGACTCTAAGCTTTTGTATAAACTAAATGAATGTCGTAAGATAGAAAATAGAGTGTTATTAAATTGCATTTGACCTCTATCTTACACTTGCAACAAAATTCACATTATAGTTATTTGGTATCAAAAAATTCGCCATGTCTTACTCTGTTGTGTGGTAGGTGCCAAATATGTAGAAATGTGATTAAAAGCTTAAAAACAAAAAGCCGCCGTAGATTGGAATCTCTTGATTTCGATGACGTATCCGCGGATTTTGGTTATTGTCTTGTCACGTGATGTTCTCGCGTGAATTGAAAGGCCAATACAAAGCTCAATATCAAACTTATCGTAGCAATAGTTTATGACAAACACTTCGGGTTTTACCTAAGACCCCATATCAAATATAGATGCTCGCTACTTTACAGTTTTAGCTTGGCCATTCCGTCCGACATTCAACATACGCGTACACGTCCGAGTTGCGATCATAAAAAATGTCAAACTCTGAAGAGTTAAGACCCTGGCGTTTCGAGCCTGACGCTCTATCTGAAGAAGATCCTCAACAGAATCAAACCTCCCAGCAAGTAAGCATCGCCACTAGCCAGCTCTTATGTGCCAAGCTAGCTACACATAGTAGTAATAGTTTTAGCTTGAGAGTGATAGAATGAATATTATTTTATATATATATATATGATTTAAGTGATGATAATTATTGCTTCGTATTGCGAAAAAATAATTACAGATTTTTCTCGAATGACAACATTAACAATTTTAATATTTAAATCTAGTGCTGCACTGATATACAGTGGATAACATCGACCTGATGTATTAGCTATGGTTGCATAGGCATATATGTTCATTTCTTTAGGAACTAATACCACCGGCTACAGAGTGGTGTGTCTGCAAGCGCTGTCAAGACATGCCATCTCTTCCTGAATGTTTGTGCTGCCATGATGCTGAGTTTGTGCATCGTCTCCATCACCGCGGGAAGCATGAATGCCTGTGTATGCATCCTGGTGTGGACGAACTTGTGGCGCCTGCACCCCTTGAGTTGGGGTGGAATAATTACCTGCGATATCATAGTGAGTTGGATTTTCATTTAATGCCAACAACACCAAAGCTATGCTAATGTGTCAAGCATTATCTACAATTCTTGTGTTACAAATTTAATGCATCGGTTGAACACACATATTCTGAACTCGTGGAACACAAGGAGAACTGTTATATTTGGCTTATACACTTACTACAGTATAGAGTGTATTAGTTTTATGATTTTATTATATAAAGATCGAGATTATTTTGATGATCAGCAATTATTGTTTTTCAATAATTGTTTTGGTAGATAATCTATTACCATTTGGAGAGCCATCGCCAAATGCTCGGAAAAGGTTGTGTGCATACCGCAATCTTGTGTTTTGGCTTATGCCGCAAATTCGTCGCGGTGAGCGACGGCCTCTACCTGCCTGCTTGGTGTCTAAGATTCGGGCTCTTTTCCCACCAACGGATGATGAAAAAGAGTTTGCAGACTACGTCTTCCAGGGCTTCTGCTATGGCGATGAAGAGACTCAACGCCTTTGGTAAGCGGTGAAACCAATATGCGTTCCTCTATGTATTTGTTTTTGTTTTATAAAATCAGTGATGGCAGATTTATGCACATTAATCATGTGATTTTAAGTATGGAAGCAATGTAACAGCAATTTACTAACAAAAATTAGTTTGTTAGCTACATGGTGTGTAGTCACCATGTGGTCATCTGTTGGTGTGTAGTCACCATGTGGCTTAGCCTGAATAAAAGTAAAATAATAAAATGACAATGCAATAAAAATGAGCACCACCTATGATATAGAGTTGATCTAGAATTCTCAATCAAAGTCGTTGAGTCTCTTCATCGTCATAGCAGAAGCCTTTTAACACATAGTCTGCAAACTCTTCTTCATCATCTATTGGTGGGAAAAGAGCCCGAATCTTAGACACCAAACAGGCAGATAGAGGCCGCCGCTCACCACGACGAATTTGCGGCATAAGCCAAAACACAAGCTTGCGGTATGCACACAACCTTTGTAACAACATCCGTTGTAATGGACCTCACTCTCAGGCCGTGAGAAATTAGATCGGACTGGCATCGCTTGAAGCCTTCCAACTCCATGGCGTTAGAGCTGGTGGTCTCCGTTGACTGCAAAGTAAAGAAAGTTACGACCAACAATCACTTTCACATTATTTGAATGAATTATTTAGCTGGATCAGCAACTTCATGTTTATGTATTGATAACTACTAAAAAAATTGGGTTTTTGTCAGGCTGTGAAGTAAAAACTGTCAAAGTTTTACCTTGACAAGATGGCTGCTGACCATTAAACCGCAGCTCTGATCCATCATAGTGTAGGCCCTGTATAGTGCGCAATGCCCGGACTATCGCATCTACCGTCACCTGCCAAATCAAGCTCCCAATCGATTGCTGCCATCAATCCCTCGTTATGCAGGATGTACTGCTCAGCAATACACTGTAAAATATTGTAAAACTTCATTATACAAGATTAATTTGTATCATTATTATTAGTCTAAAAATGTAGAATCCTCTTCCCCCTTTTTGTGCTATATTATGATGAAGAATCAGAATTTTAAATTATAATATATTTCGCTTGAAGAATGACATATTTTCATTTCAAGAAAAAAATTGTTTCTAAATGTCGTTATTCAATTAGTTTGTCAAGCTTTTACTCACATTTTCCAAGTTTATAGGTAAATATTAACACTCACACCATGTAAGTATTCTCTTTGTTGGTAGAGGCGAACGCTGTGGCTTGCTATCGCGATGTTCAGGAGCGACAGAAAACGGAGGTTCTGCGTAAGGCATCCACCAGAAAAGAGTGATGCAGCTGCCAGCAGGGGGTTGGTGACGTGAGCTCTGTTCACCCTGGCAGTTGTTTCCCAAGTGTACGATTGGTGATAGGAAGCACATGTAACCTTGAACTCTATCCATCCCCCTTCTCGCACCATCGTGAATGAGCAGGAGAGGGCTCAGGCGTGGCAGTGAAATAGTCGCTGGAGTGCTGTCACACTTACTATTATTTTCTCCTCTTTGAAGGAGGATTCGGGTCTGAAATCACAACACAATAGTTGACTTGCAATAAGATTTGTACAACATCATTTCCTAGTATTATATCATATTTGCTTGATCAGAAAAAGAATAAATTTATAGCCATGAAATCATGACACAAATTTTACAAAACCTTATCAGAATCCATGATATTGTAAACATAAAAATGTGAGTAATAACTCTATGGATATTTTTTATATTTTGTAAAGCTTGGTTAAGTTCAGCTCCATCTGACATGTAATTGGAGAGCGTTTGACGCTGGCCAACATAGCGCTCAAACTCTTCCTAGTCTTCAGTGGTTGGCACAAACTCTTCATCAACTAATACTAATAATAATCATCTAATAATATTAATATGTTATTAATGATGATACCAGAAAATGACAATAACTATTTTATATAACATATCTATAAGTGAGTGGGGTTAAAAAATTTGGCGAAATTAATCGTGAAACATAACATTATTTTATCAATTATAGATTGATATATTACGTTTTACAGATAGATAAGCAGTATGAATTAGTTTTGCTATTATAATAAGAATAATACACGTAATTAAAAAGATAAAATACTAATAACATATTACAATTAAATGACATTAATATTGTAATATTAAATATAGATTAATACAGTCGTATTAGGAGAATACTAGAAAATAACCCGAGTTACTACTACTAATACAAGTGGTTCATAAAATAAATTACTCACGTGCTTTGGTGACACGTGGAGTATGCAAACAGGTTAGAAAACATGTTGTCTTTGAAATGGCAAAAACAAAGGTAAGAGTAAGCAAGCGAATAAATAAAGTTTGTCATATCCAGCTTCACCCAGTTGCTCCACGCCCGGCGAAGGTCTGGTATTTTCTCTGCTCTTGGCCAAGAAAAAAGGTGCTTCTCAGCTTGCCAGCTGCACAAACACGATGTGGCGCGTTAGAGATTATGACGAATTGAAATTAACAAGTTTAATACGAGAAAGCGTATCTGTTATTTGCGATAGATCAAACTTGAACTGAAACTAACATTATCTGATCATGTGACTTACAATTCCCGCCATATGGCGCGAACACCTTATACAGCATTTTTCGACCATCATAGCGGACCAAAAGGCTCATCATTTTTATCAGAGGATGATAAGCAATCGTTCAAGTTAAGTTTAAAAAATTACACATATTTTTATGCTATGTTTTGAGATATCAGTGCTCAAAGTTGCAGCATTACGATGCCGATAAAATAGACGTGTAAGAACAATAGACATGGTTTTTATTGCAAGCGTGAAGTATATTTGTGAAAATAGTTCGACGAATAAGGATGCATGAAAGTGTAAACATAAACCATCTCCCACACATACATCACATTTTAGCCATTTTGCATTTTGAAAAACGAATCCAAACTAGGGCAGTCTCGTGTCGCTGCAATTTTCTGTTCGTTTTTTAGCTTTTAAGAGCTTTTAATCACATTCCCACATATTTGGCACCTACTACACAACAGAGTAAGACATGGCGAATCTTTTGATACCAAATAACTGTAATGTGAATTTTGTTGCGAGTCAACCTTTAAGAAACCGAGAAATATCTTGACTAGTTGCTATTTATTGCTTGCAATTAACCTCTGATTATATTATAGCCTGTGTCCTGCTTTGCATTTTGTTGGAGCTTTCATTCTTTCAATTGAACTGAAATAAAATTTCAATTTAATTTCTCAACCGAATGCAAATTGAAGTGCATTCATTTCATTTCATGCTGACATGGGCACTAAGCGCAACTTTTAGCCTACAACTAGTCATTCATATCTAATCATAAATGTAAACCATTTTTCACATACGTCAAGGTATCAGGGTATCAGGACTGCGGCAAACAAGGAACTACTATTAGCCTCCTGCAACTTCTAACTAACTGCAAACCTCTAACTAAACGCCATGGCGATCTAGTCTTTAACCCTTCCTCAATTATAGTGGAGCGGTCATTTAGAACTGGCGTTCAAATAGAGGCAGGCATTGCATTAATCAAATGGCCGTCAAAATTTTGGGGAGATGAATTTAACACTTTTATGGATGAAGCGACAGTCGCCTATATTTTGCCCTCTTTGTCCGGTGGAGCGATATTAACATTTTCGATGCAGTAAATCTGCTAACTTACTTCTAACTTGTCAATGATCTCTTAATAAACATGCATTGAGAAACTATGAAAATCTCTACCAGTTAATACCTATTGCTTGCAATATACCTGCAATTATATTATAGCCTGTGTCCCATTTTGTAATTTGGGGCTTTCAATTTTTATTTCATTCTAAATTTGAAAACGTATTTTTTATAACTATATTTACCTGCTACATGAAAGCTCTTTGCACTCATTGACGTGTTTGCTACAGACTGCAGCAAAAACTAGTTTTGTATGCGCAGAAGAGAAGTTACGAGCGTCAATCAATTGCAAGATCAGATTACCGCAATGATGCTATCAAATAAAAAGCTATAAATCTGCAAATTTTCAGGCTATATAATAATAATAATCTATACAATGCTACAAATATATATTCATGAAAAAATGACATAAACTCTTCTAGTATCCAAACAAATTTTTGGCAGAACAAAAATTTTACTCTCTAAAGAGCTCTAGAGTAAAAGTTTTGCTCTCTAAACGTAACCTAACGATGGCCTAAAACTAGTCCATAGGTTTAGGACATCTACCTTCGCGAATGTAAACCGTTTTTATATACATGTACTTCCAAGTGCCAAGATGTCATTAAACAAAGAACTATATTAGCCTGAGAATATATATATTAGCCTGAGACAAATATTAATTATTTTTATGGTGCTGCTTTTAAAGTTTTAATGAAAAAGCGAAAGGCTGTGAAGGTGGATAGCGAAAGAATGGATTGTTATTGATGTAAACGATTCATTATTAATACAATTTGTGGACATTTCTACTGATCATTTGATTTTATGAGTTCATAAATACTAAAGATTGCCAAATTTTCGGTCAAATGGAGGTGGCAGTTAAATGGAGGCGGAGTTTAAATAGAAGGTGACACTCTATTTTTCAACCCTTCTATCATTGTGGCGGTCAAATAGAGGTGGCAGTCAGATAGAGGCAGCGTTCAAGAGCGGGTTTTACCTTTAATTATACTTGCCGATTTGAGTGCGAGCATGAATAATTTAAAAACAATGATCCAATCAGACATTTATTATGTCATTAATTGTAGCACTGATAACCAGTAACACATATCCTCGTGACATTGTATATGCACCATAATATCACAGTTAAAAGTGGAGAATGCCTTCTTTACATAAAAATCGGAAATGCCTTCTCTCCAGTATGAAACCTTATATGTATCGTTATAAATTACTGTGATGAGCGAAGGAACTACAAAGGAGCAAAGGAAATTTTGCACAATAATGACCTCTTTCTAGTATGAATCTTCATGTGGCTTGTTAGTTGATTGCACTGAGTAAAGTTATTACTGCACATCTTACATTTAACGGGCTTTTCTCCAGTGCGAGTTCTCATGCGGTTTCGTAGACGCTTGTGATGAGAATACATACAACTAAATTTCTTTTCCGATGTGAGCTCTTATGTCTATTGGAAACGCTGAGCATTTGTTCTATTGAAAATATTGCCCTAAAATGACTTATTTTCCGTATGAGTTCTCATGTGGTTCGTGAGATTACTGCGCTGACTAAAGCTCTTGTTACACACCTCACACTGGTATGGCTTCTCTCCAGTGTGAGTCCTCATGTGGCTTGATAAGCCACTGTAGTGAGCAAAACTACTACTGCACATCTCACATCGGTATGGCTTTTCTCCGGTGTGAGTCCTCTTGTGTCTTGCTAGATAACTGCGGCGAGCGAACCTACCATTGCAAATTTCACATTGAAATGGCTTTTCTCTAGTATGAGTTGTCATGTGTTCACTGAGATTGCTGCGCTGAGGAAAGCTTCTGTCGCATATCATACAATGAAATGGCTTTTCTCCAGTGTGAGTCCTCATGTGTCTTGTTAAACCACCGCGATGAATAAAGTTCCTGCTGCACACCTCACACTGGAATGGCATCTCTCCAGTATGAGTCCTCATGTGTACCGTTAGATCGCTGCGGCAAACAAACCTACTACTGCACAACTCACATTGAACCAGCCTGTCGCCAGGATGAGTCTTCATGTGTCTTCTGAGATTGCTGTGCTGAACAAAGCTCCTGCTACATATCGTACATTGAAATGGCTTCTCTCCAGTGTGAGTCATCATGTGTCTTGTTCGATCACGACGTGAAACAAAGCTTTTGCCGCACTCCTCACATGGGAATGGCTTCTCTCCAGGGTGAGTCCTCATGTGACCTGTTAGATGACGGCGACCAGTAAATCTACTACTGCATATCTTACATTGAAATAGTCTCTTTTTAGCTGGAACCTTTCTTTTTGTCTTTACAGTGCTCATAAATAATGATCTTATCGGTAGAACATTTTGGTCCCTTTGGAAGGATTTTGGTTCGCAATATTCACCTATAATGCACAAGAAAATGTTTATTTATCATAAAATGTAAAACCGATTCAGAAGACTGCAACAGGATTATGACTTCTACCTTAGAGCAACAGTTTGATAAAGACGCTACAGTTTTCTTTACACTTCTAGACAGGAAAGCTAAAACCTGATTACTGTGGAGAATTTCACCGGTTCTGTGGCGCACAAACTCTATAGTCTCACACGCGCAAGTATTGTCAAGTCATAAAGGAATTATGAAGGAATATTTTGGATGACTAAATTTAACTATGTCGCCATTTCTGGACACGTCTGGCCTTATGCTACAACAGCAACAATCGTGATACATTAGTAATAATAGCACCCTCTACATGTATTTTGGTGCGAGGAATTCTTTATGCGATACTTAGGTCTATCTATCCTTAATGAATAAGTTGACATATTAAAGACTGCTTTATAAGGAATGTACTTGCAATCAGTTTTTACATATTAGTCCTAAGTTTAATAAAGTAAGGTTTATAAGTATGTCCAGTCATACCCCGACATACGACTGCCCCAACATGTGAAAAATAATAATCGATACTTGAGAGAAATGTAATCTTTGAGATACGAGCCAGTTCTCGATGGTCACTATACAGAAAAATTATCAGGAGGCCACTTTTGAAAACAGCATCACTCGGTTTTTCTCCTCGGGCAAGTTTTATCAAGTGAAAAACTGATAGAGATACAATTTTTTTGTCTTAAGTAAATAGTAATACTTTCAGTTAAGCAATCAGCTGGTCGTCCATGCTGGAAAATTCAACTAGCTAAGTAAATCTACAGCCCTCTGACAATTTTAAATTTTTAGTAAAAAAATGACATCTACAAGACAGACAGGTCCATGAGGTGCTAGAGAATGAAACGGCAGAGCATAAGACAGAGCTTAGAGCGTATCCAATACTTTTCGTATAAAAACCGCTACTAGCCGAAGTTTAGAGATGATCAAAACTAGGCTAAAGTCATCACCACGGTGGTGCGATTGCAACAACAAAAACAACAATTTAATGTACTCAAATTGAGTCTATGATAGAGATATCCATTCCCATTTTGTGATCGAGTCATTGCTTAAAATGCACTTAACAGGTCACGACACTTAAAATGGACTTAACATGTCCCGACACTTAAAATGGACTTAACAGGTCACGACACTTAAAATGGACTTAACATGTCTCGTCACGACACTTAAAATGGACTTAACAGGTCACGACACTTAAAATGGACTTAACAGGTCACGACACTTAAAATGGACTTAACAGGTCACGACACTTAAAATGGACTTAACAGGTCATGATACTTAAAACAGCGCTTCAATGCAAAAACATGCTGAACACAAAATTCTAAAACTATGCTACTTGATAACAAAGAGACAAGATACTTTTGAAGAGCAGAAATTAAGCACCAGAAGGAACCTTATCAATTTTTTATATGATGGGTATAACTCATCAGAACAATCTGAAATCTTGAAACACTTGGATGGCAACACCAACTCTAGTATAGCTAAATTTTAGTAAACTTAAACCATAACTGTCACGAACAACTTTTATCGTATTTTCTAGGTAAATCAGACACGCTGATTCCGATTTTGTACTCAAAATAAAGATTAGTCCACTAACCTTCAAAGTCATTTAGGCTTTTTTAAAGCGTTTCAATATCCGTTTCAAAAACAACACAATCGGCATTACAAGCTCCGCCCATAAATATGTGACGAAACCTAGCTTTTTCAGAAACGGAAGTTGGGAATGTTTAGTCCGATTTAGAATAATAGAGATGGGTGTCTTAAAACCCATTATAATCTAAATCCAGCCTGTAAAATAGTTTCAGTTTTTTATGAAAGGGATATGAACTATTTAAAATTGCTCGCAGCTTGTTACATGACATTTAAATGGGCTGGACGCAGAGAAAAATGAGCTCAAAAAGCGCGGTTTTATCACGAGCTAGCGTTGTTATTGCGCTTTTTAAATATGCAATGCTAAATAGCTTATCTACCTTTCAGAAAAGACTGATATTATTTTTAAAGCTGGATTTAGATATTAATGGATTTTAAAACACCCATCTCTATTATTCTAAATCGGTCTAAACATCCCTACGTAACTTCTGTTCCTAAAAAGCTAGGTTACGTCAAGTATTTATGGGCGGAGCTTGTTATGCCGATCGTGTTGTTTTCGAGACCGATATTAAAACGCTATAAAAAGTTCTTCATTACTCTGAAAGTTAGTGGCCTAATCTTTATTTTGATTACAAAATCGGAATCAGCATATCTGATTTACCTAGTAAATATGATAAAAGTTGTTCGTGGCAGTTATGGTTTAAGGTAGTTCTTAAGGGTGGCAGCCTCAAGAGATTGATCACAGCTTTTTGGTAGTCACAAAGTTATGACTGGTTTTGTCCAGCTTATAACTTCAGCAAATAAGATCTGTCAAGCTGCCAAGTACATTTTGAATGATGAAACTTGGATAGTCAAACAACTTGCAGATTCACAACATCAATATTATTATACCGATACATACCAAATGTACTAGATATTGTGAGACTAAACGTTCATCTTAGTATGGAAAATAAATTTTGCTGAAGCACGTTGGAAGAGAATAGTCATTTAAGCAGTGTGTTTGATTTGATGGGAAGAACCAAGTTGAACCACAAAACCTTTCCAACCTTCATTTTTGCACAAAAACGCAAAAAGGTTTAAATGCAAATTTCAGAGATATGATTTAGGAAATGAGGGATCAGTGAGTTCTTTTTAAACAGCCCTCTACGTACTGTCTTCGATGCTATTTATTGATTTAGATAGAGCTGGTGAAATAGATCAATGCCTACCAGAATAGATAGCCAGCAGGCACTACAGACCAATTATCGATTTTATGGCTGCTGGAACACCACCCGATACTGTTGTTTGGCTATTAAGCAAGCTGGAACAAGGAACAACCATATGCTATATTGAGACTGCCTGCCTCTAACATTGTACAAGGCCAGACTCTGCAACCCACTACCCCCTCCTCAGACACCGTGTATTGATCATGCTGGAATTGCAATGACTACCGGAATAAATAGCCACCAGAAAACTTTGTCCGATTATCTTCTCTATGACTGCTGGATCATTAAAACCTACTAGTGTCCGGCTATCCAGCTATTCTACTTTTAAACAAGGAACCACCAGAAGCTATGGTCCGACTATCCAGCAATTCTGCTTCTGGAAAAAGAACCACCAAATGCAATGGCCAAACTACCTGCCTCGAAACTGCTACAAGGTAAGTATATGCTAAGACCAGACCTTCTAACAATTGTGCTCCACGGGTGGACTGGCCAAACTATCCTGAGATTTCTTCTTTGAAACTGGTACCACCGGATGCTATGACCAAACTGTCTACAAATATTGCTCCTTAGAGTAATAGCCACCAGATGCTATGGCCAGACTAGCCACTGTGCAACTGGTGTGTCGACACCAGATGCTATAGCTAATGTCTAATAACCTGACAGCTAGCAGAGGATTTTTCTTAAACATGCAGCCTACTCTATTAGTTGGGCCTTCAGAAAAGAGAAGGAGAAAGAGGGAGAGAGAAAGGAGAGAAAGAAAAAGAGAGAAAGAGAGAAAAAAAGAGAGAGATAGACAGAGAGATAGAACAGAGCGAGCAAAAGAGAGAGATTTAATTTATATTTCAGAGTAGAACACTCTCCAACATGACTTTCAGACATTTCTTTTTATGAATGACACTATTCTTTGTGATGGATAATGCAACAACAGAAAATACCAGCAGAAATTAAAACACTTTTTTAAAAAAGTTGACCAATTGAGTACATTTGTGCTACTATAATGGTTGCATCACTTTAACTAGCGAATGATGACCAGTTGCATCAGGCTTTTAGCCCATGATATCTGCCGAGTGGTAACAAATCATCATGAGTAATGGGACTTCGCTTGATGAAAATTTCGTGAGCCATTCAAAACAACTCCAAGCTATTTTATCAATACTGTGGTGAAAGCCAGCCAGCCCAGACGTCTCGTTCACTAAAAATTAGCCAGCTGGCTCAGCCTTCACTAACAGGCCGCATACACGGTCAAGCAAGCTAAAAACAAGTAGCAATGCTTGTGGCTTACACTTATGCTATGATCATAGTATATTTGTATACAAATACATCTTGGGTATCTTATGTCTGTTACGACTACTTATTATTGCAAACACTCTCAGAGTTGTTGCAATAAGTAAAGTGCCTAAGCTTCCAGCTGGGCCGAGTTGGCAAGTAGGTCCCTTTACAATACTTACCCATTATACTAGATAGTTTGACATATCTAGATATCTTTCTCAATAGCTCAACAAAATCTGTTGCTAACGCATCCCAAAAGAGAATATTTATCTAGGAGCAGATGAGTGAATGCACTCTGAACAGGGAAACAAGTCTAATGATGTCAAGTCTAATAATATTTTACAACCTGCGTCATTTGACAAAGCTTGTAAACCGCAACAATATATAGAAATTAACCTGAAAGAAATGTAATGGTAAAAAGAGAAGTACTAATATGACTCCATAAGTGTTTAACATCCCGCTGATACCACATCAATATTTACCTTCATCACTGTTGGTGTTGACTGAACATCTCTCAGAAACAGGATTAGGTTCACTATCTACAATATAAACAACTTCAATGTTCTCATGTGAATTGAAAGGCCAATAAAAAGCTCAATATAAAACCTATCGTAGCACTAGTTTATGACAAACACTTTGGGTTTTACCGAAGACCCCGGATCAAATATAGATGCTCGCTACTTTACAGTTTTGTTTTGGCTTGATCAAATCGTCAAGTCTTAATCTGATCATGTGACCCAATACTTCCCAAATAAGTTTTGCAGCACTTTTCGATTATCACAGGTGACCAACAGGCTCGTCATGATTATCAGACAATGATATGTACTCCATCGAGCTAAGGTTAAAAAATTAAATGAATTTTTACGGTAAGTTATAACATATCAGTGCTAAAAGCGACAGCATTACAATGACGATAAAATAAACGCGTAAGAACAAATAGACATGGTTCTATTGAATGCGTGAAGTATATTTGTGAAAATATTTCGACGAATAAGGTTGCATGAAAGTGTAAACAGAAACCATCTACCACAACTACGTCACATTTGAGCCGTTTTAGAAAGAGAATCCAAACTACGGCTGTCTCGTGCGGCTGCGATTAACTGTTCGTTTTTTAGCTTTTAAGAGCTTGTAATCACATTCCCGCATATTTTGCACCTACAACGCAACAGAGTAAGACATGGTGAATCTTTTGATATCAAATGTAATGTGAATTTTGTTGCAAGTCAACCTTTAAGAGAAATTTGAGGATAAAAAGAGATGTACTAATATGACTACACAAGTGTTTAATATCCGGCTGAAGGACCTGATATCACATCCATTATACTACTGCCATATTTACCTTCATCACTGTGTACACTGACTGAACAGCTCTGTAGTTCTAGATCAGGTTCAATATCTACAACATAATCAACATAAATACACATAGATATATTGAATAATCTTATATATACTAATTATTCTAAATTAATATACAATAGCTGTATGAAGAAGTTGTAAGTGACTAAAAATTCAGTTTGCTTCCTGCCGTCAAAGGTCACAACTTTCTGAAAAAATGACTTAAACTTTCTTAGCTTTTATGAATCTGTGTTTAGCCAATGAAATCTCCATACTTGTTAACTTCAGAATTTTTTCATTGTGCTTATTCATAACCTTGTAACTTAGCTGTACAGTCGACACCCACTTTGTACAGTCGACACCCACTTTGTCAGACTTCACTTCCTCAGATTTTCAATTGTCCAGAAAATGATAATTATCCAATTAATTTAACTAGGAAGAACATGACATCAGAGTTTATCAGGATCAGTTATTATTATTATTTGATAAATCTTAAACTAACCAGTAGGGTAGAGATTATCACCACCATCAGATTCTGGTTCTGTTTTCACTTTTGTCACTTCTACAATAAATATGAGTTTATCTAAGGAAAATAGAAATGACAGGTTTCTTGTATATATGTAATAAGTTGTCATGGTTACTATGTAAAATCCCTCTAACATAATTACCTCTATCACTGTCTGCGACGACTGAAAAATCACCGGGTTCGACTTTAACTTCAATATCTATAATATAATGATAAATTATAAACACAGTTGTAATTAAACTATTGTAAAATATCCACTGTGACCCTTTACTACTCCACAATGAGCCACACCATTTGGAGTAGATAAGGCAAATATATATCCCAAATATATAAACAACAAATACAGTCAAGTGCATGCATACAATTGAACAGCATTGGATGATACTTCCAGGTTCTCAAGCTTACTTAGCTCATCCAGGCTTCTTTCATTTTCTTCTAGCTAGTAGGCCTAAGCTCTACTTTTTCTTCAAGCTCGATTGATCGTGTGTATGTGATAGCTGTGTCGGCTTTCAGCCACACCGGCATTAGCCATAACAGAAATGCTTCAATTGTGCCAGCTTTACCCAAACAGGCTCTAGCCTTGATAGCTGGGCCAGCTCCAGCTATGGTGTCCTTGGCTGTACCGCCTTTAGCCTTGATAACTGTACTGACTTTATCCGCAATAATTGTGCTAAGGCGGCTGGCTAACTTCTTCTCGCTTAGCTGACTGCCTGCAGCAGGTTAGTAGGGGAGAGTGGGGTAAGTTGAGCATCGTAGCAAGTTGAGCATTGCAATTTTCTATCAACCATGTGCTTTGTTGTTTACATTTGTGACATAATTTTATGGTCATGAACATTACACGAAGGTATTTAATATGATATTATTTGATATGAAAAGATTCACCATGTCTTACTCTGTTGTGTTGTAAGTGCAAAATATGTGGAAAGGTGATTACAAGCTCTTAAAAGCTCAAAAACAAGCAGAAAATCGCAGCCACACGAGACCGCCGTAGTTTGGATTCCCTTTCCAAAACGGCTCAAATGTGATGTAGTTGTGAGAGATGGTTTCTGTTTACACTTTCTGGCAACCTTATTTGTCGAAATATTTTCACAAATATACTTCATGCATTCAATAAAACTATGTCTATTGTTCTTACGTGTCTGTTTTATCGTCATTGTAATGCTGTCACTTTTAGCACTTATATCTTATAACTTACCGTAAAAAATCGTTAAACTTTTTAACCTTAGCTCGAAGGAGTACATATCATTGTCTGATAATCGTGACGAGCCTGTTGGTCACCTGTGATAATCGAAAAGTGCTGCAAAAATTATTTGCGAAGTATTGGGTCACATGATCAGATTACGACTTGACGATTGAATAATGCCGAGAGAAAACTGTAAAGTAGCGAGCATCTGTAGTTGATAAGGGGTCTTCGGTAAAACCCGAAGTGTTTGTCATAAACTAGTACTACGATAAGTTTTATGTCGAGCTTTTTATTGGCCTTTTAATTCACGTGAGAACATACATGACAAAACGATAACCAAATTTCGTGGTTACTTTATCGAAATAAAGAGATTCCAATCTACGGCGGCTTTTCGTTTTTGAGCTTTTAAGAGCTTGTAATCACATTTCCACATATTTGGCACTTACAACACAACAGAGTAAGACATGGTGAATCTTTTGATACCAAATAACTGTAATGTGAATTTTGTTGCAAGTCAACCTTTAAGGTGAAAGACAGATAGGTAAGCCATTCATTCAGAATTTCGTCCCTGTTTCTGCTTTTTTGTAATTTTCCTGTACACCATACATGTGCAAAAGGCCAAATTGAGCCAGTCTGTGACCATTACATTGTTACAACTTATTAAATAGATTGTTTCTGAAGTAATAGTATAATTCTTTGTGACTCCACATGTAGGTTTCTCAGCTTTGATCACAACACCTGAGAAGTTGCATGTGGGGCAAGTTGATCATTGTTGAGTTGGGGTAAGTTGGGCATGCTCATCTTACCCCGGTATGTTCATCAGTCACATACTTTTGATTTTGGACAATCATTATTAACATATCAGCATTGATGGTATAGAAAAAGTAAAATGTGCAGGTTTGGTGATGCTGACCCCATCTCCTCATACTTGCCATCATATCTAGCCAATTGACACCGCAGTGTCCGAACATTTAAAGCAAATTGCAACACTGCCATTAATGACTGGATGAGTATTAATAATGATGAGCCTGTTCAAATTGTAAAAATTGCAGAGTTTATCAACCGAGCCGTTTTAATGCTGTAACACCTAAAAACATTATATCTGGATTTCAGAGGTCAGGTACATCCATCTGAATCGTGATGTGTTTTGTGAATCATACTTTGTAACAGCTGGTGTTACAGATCGTCCTATGACAGGGTCACTAGAAAATTCAATATTAGCTACAATAGATGTTCTGTGTTACTATGATTGATGAAGATGATAAGGTTGTCTGCGTAAACTATCTGATTTAAACAGGAGAAAGCTTTCCTACTTGACCATCCTTTTGCTATCCAGACAAAAACGATGAGGGATGGTTGGACTATAAAAATATCCTTGACATGCTGCCAGAGCCTGTCATTGACTAGCAAGGAAGAGATGGTTTCAGTTATACATTGGACTGTAACTATTACTTTTAGCCATTTATAATTCTAGCGACTTAAGTTTGCTCTATTTTAGCTTTTTCTTGTCAATTTAAATCCTAAACAAAAGTTTCAGCAACTATAGCATGCACAATAATCTTTATGCTCAACATGCCCCGATATTTTTTGTTTTTTAATTTTTATGAAAACTTCATAAGTTGGACTGGAAAAATAATACTGCCCATTGAAACACTGTGGTGGGCTGCACCTATGCTATGAAAGTTAATTTGATTGTACTATAAACAAGTGAATGATAGCCAATCAAATTTTGCGTGCTCAACTTGCCCCGTCTCCCCTAATCATTTACCCAGCTGAGGAGATGTTAGAGAGCTTAGCAAGCTCATTTAGCTGGCTCACACCAAGCACTCCCCGATTAAAGACTTCGTCAATTCAAATAACTCGTCAATAGTAGATTGGCTAGTCAAACATATGGTTAATATTGCCAGCTTCGTGCCCCAACCTATTTAATTCTTGGCCTATCCAATCCTCGTACTGATCTTGGGCCAATAGCCAGCCTGGGGTTGTGCTTGACCTGCTCAGGAATAGGTTTAGGCGTAAAAGCCATGGCAGCTGCCAGCGGATCGCTGTTGCGTACTGTACTCCCTGTCATTTCGGTTATGCTGTTGGTTGCCATTTTCTTGTTGCTTTTTCTGCAACCTCCAATGGCTCTCTATTTGGCAGTGGAACTGGCTGTTGCAACATCGGCTTGAGGTTTCTCTCTCCAGATGTTTTCTCTATGTGAGTGGACCTACCTCAATTCATGTTCGGCCTTCTACTCAGCTACATGGTTGCTGGAGTCCAACCCAGTCAATTCAGGCGTGTATGAAATGGTTTCAGCTGGTTCTAGTATGTATGGATGAATTTCTGCCTGCCTTTCGATCAAATGTGCATGGTTCCGCCAGGTTTGGGTAAACTGATAGGCTTATGAATGACTCACCCATGTACTCATGGGGGGGCTAAGCTTCTGTGAGTGGAAAATGATACTCCAGCTTGTCTGGCAGGTACAGCTCCCATCCGAGCCTTAGCATGTCTGCCTTCCTCCGTGTCTGAATGTGCCATACCAGGGTATGGCACATTCAGACTCATATGGCACATTCAGACATCCATACCCTTCATCTGCTGGGGATGCAATGTGACTTATTTTTCTTGTCCTTTGATCAACACCAGCACTCTGAATGAGTCATTCGGTTGCCAATTATTGCGCTCCACTACTTATTAGTTTTGGGGTGATGTGGAGTGGAGTCAACTAATGACATAGCCAAAGCTATGTCATTAGTTAACTCTCAAACTGTGCTTCTTAGTCCATATAGATCTTTTTGAGAAACCCAAATAACAGAAGACTTTTTTATCTAGCTACCACCGGTGCCATGGCTTCTAGGAGGGCCAAAACATGCTGCCATCGAGTGAAGTGATCAATTAATATCAGTATCTACTCATTGCCTTTTGATGTTGTTAGCAGTGACCTACAGATGAACCCACACGTAAACAGCGTGACTACGCTTTCCTGTGACCCGAACTAGCGAAAAACCTCCTGAGCAACCCTCTAACAGCCCCACCGGGCAGTAGTTCTGGCTAATGACCCGACACAAAAAAGCCATTTTCGTGCCAATGTTTGGGCCCTTACTGCCATACCGAACTGGGCTGATATCACCATGTCTCTCACCATTTACACTTTGCTAAGTGACAGTCACTCGTGTCTATCTGTGCCGTAAGCAGTCACCTGTTGACAGAAGCCATGTACTGCTGAAACTCCATAGCACACTGATGAGCCACCAAAAAGGGCATCCCCATAATGCCATCCTTACTTATGTGGAAACCTCACAAGGACTTCTGTGATCAGTACAGCCAGGGGTCATATAAGAAACAGTACGACTTCATAGAATGGGAGCTGCGTTCCATCGGCCATGAGACCATGGCCGTCACTCTCTTCTAACATGTCTCTCACGCCACAATGAATCATGTCAAACACTTGCTTGCTCAGCAAGTTTGTGAAGGTTTTGGTGTCGACCAGAAATTGGATGAACCGCGCCTTCAACTTCCCTAGGAGGAAGTAACTTGTTGAATAGGGCCAGTCTAAAGCATGTGCCCTGATCGACCGACCTGATCCATGACCACGCTCGGACTGAGAAGCAAAATCATCAGCACCATACACTCCTGAGTCTGTCGAGGAAGACCTTTGGTGTGTCAGTTTGGCCCGAGGTTGGGTGCGGGGTAGGCCAGCCCTGTTGCGTTGAAGGCAAATTTTAAGCTGGTCGCACTCCTGTCAACGCAGAGTGGTGTGCCTCTTTCAGGCTCCGGCTGTGCTTCATCAGCCAAGCCAAGGTCCAAGCATTGACTCTAGCTTTCCCAGGCATTATAGCAATTTTGAGTGGCTATGGCTGAATTCCACGTCAGCTCGTTGTTCCAGGTGAATATGGCAGAAGACCCTGATGTCACCTTCCAGTTCAAAGTGGATATGGCAGAAAATCTCCAAATTACCTTCCCATCATTGCTTCAAGCCTTGTTCATTAGAGTCCAGCCTCAACCAGAGGACTGGGGTGCATTTTGCTGAGGATTGAAGGGTTGGGGGTTTTAGTGTAACCAGTAGTCGGCACTTCTGTTGCAGCCCTTGGCCAATTCGGTTGCTTGTTATTGAGGCAGTCCGCATGGATGTGTCGCTGGCCCGCTCAGCCCAACACTAAAAAGGTTTGACTGGCCTCCTTAGGCCTGTTTCGTTCTTCTTGCACTTTTCGGACCTTATTCATCAGCTGCTGCACCTAAAGTGGTAGCTGATTGACTCTCTGGTCCTGAATCACTGCTGCCTACTTGGTTGGTTTGTTCTCCACGGATTGGACAGTAGTAAGCTAGCGCCCCCCAAATCGAATTTAAAGGAGCTCAGTGCCAGCACAGACTGCACCTGTCAACATGGAAGTCAGCACAGCCAACAAATACCATTGCGGGCCGGAATTGTTCAGCACGCTGCAAGGCATCTCGTTCTCCATATTGGCGACATGGGATCCGGTAAGTTAGCGGTCGCTGGCTAACTTTTTCTTGCTTGGCTGATTGCATGCAGCGAGTTAGTGATTGGTTAGCTATTTATTAGCGCGTTGACCAATTGTCAGTGACCTTATCCGACATGTTGGGCTGGCTTCTACCAAACTATGTATGAAGACAAGCCTTAAAAAGGAATTTTTGCTCTAAACTTTCTGGTCGTAAACCACCATAACAAAACAAATAATATGTAGTTGTAATAAACCATGGCTACAACAGAAATGTTTATATCAGACATGGAAATACGTCTATAAGAAACATAGCTGTAGCAGACATAGCTATAAAGGAAATAACAATAGTAGGCAAGTTTATAGAGGACATGGCTGAAGACGAAATAAAAATAGAGACAACAAAAGTAAATATGACTACAGAGAACATTGATAAATAGAAAACAGGCAGACAACATGGAAATAGAATGGAATGCAGAGAATGCGTAATACTAAAATCATTAAGGGCAATAATCTTTACCACATACGTACAGTTTGGAAACACGGTTGGATAGAAACTGCCTCTCAGACCATCTGTTTCTGGGTCCACCTTTACTAGCAAAGCTTCCATGACATATTGCAAATGGAGAGACTAATTTATCTAAATAAAAAATTGCATCAAACTAGATTAGGTAAAAATCCATGTTCATACAGCTCAATAACTTTGGGGGACTAGTTTTTTATGAATCAAGTTCGCTTATAAACAGAGAGATAACAACTTAGCTTATATTCAGCCAGATGACAGCAAACATCAATATATTATTACAAAAAACAGTTATGATACATAGATTGATTTGAAGATCATCGATGATGACTGGTCAGACTTAACTTGCTGAAACTACTATCAAACATTGAAAAAGTAAAATCATAAACTGATTTTCCCTACAATGGCAAGCTGTTATGCAGCACTAACTGATAGATTTAAAAACCATCTCAGACTTTGAAAGCAAAACGATAAGATAGTGATAAACGATCTGTACAGTATTACAATAAAGTCATCAAGTAGTGCACACGCTACATTGACTCTACTAAAGGTTGAATTGTTTTGGAGCTGCAAGTTTTGAAGTATGAATAGAACGGGAGAAAACAACTGTTGGGCTAAACAGGTGGAAAATAGGAAACAGCATGACCACTGTAGAAAGATTGACCTGCTGTGAGATCGGTGAGGGCCAAAAAGTAAAATCTCTGCACAATTGTGGCGCATCTGCCAAATCCTATAAACAGCGATATGATAAAGTTAGTACTAGAAACAACCATGATCGCCTTTACTGACTTCCTACTGTACATCAGTTTACACCATAATATGGTTTTCCATGTGTGTCATATGTATAGATGCGGATGCAGTGTTGTTAGTAATCTCTTATAGAGTACTTTACAGTTAGGAAGGTAAGCAGAGTATGAGTATCAACTGAATATAACTAATTTTGGTATATTATTCAGTTCTTGTTGTTGTTATTTGGTTTGTTTGATAAGTTATGTCTTCTCAAACTGTTGGCTATTCAAGTATATAATGCAGAACTAGAACAATGTGCAATCTAAGCAGTTGCATCGTGTGTACTAGATGTTGAATTGTAATGGTACTTTTATTGTGTGTCATAATACGTGCCTCAAACTATACTAATTGCAAAAGCTGCTAGAATCTTGCTGGCTAATAACTTGTTTAGTCAATTAAAAGCCTTTCCGTGGAAGAATTCCGTGGGCATGCACAGCTCAAATAATTCTGTGAATTTCGGCCGAATATTTCTGCGTTTTTTGTTCATTTCGTGATTTCGGTCAGAACCAACGAAAAATTTGTTACGTGTGGCCGTACCTTTACTAACTTATTATTTGTCCATAAACCAACACAATCAAACGAAACTTCACTAGTTTCGGTTTGAAGCATTTAGCCCAGCATTTATAGGCTGACAGGTAATTTACGTAAACAGCAATGAAATGCCACAACACACTGACAGCGAATACGTTTCCAAGTCTGTGACTGACTGATTATTAAAGACAACCTCGGTCTACTTTCAGTACAAGAAGTGTAGCCCTAAAAACCTAAGACGCCTGTCACTCTTCGCGAAGTAATCAGCAACGCTCCGAAACATCACTAATAAGTTTGTGAAGGTCGCTATGATGAAGTTGATAGAGCTTAAGGATAGAGTTTAAACTTTCTAAATTGACTTAAAAAATCAAAAGCGGTACTTTGTTAGTTCAAATACTAACAACAAAAATCCTTGCAATCTACATATATAATACTGAGTGTTGGTTGATTTATTGGACTGCCTGTCATCATCCATCTGTCCTGTTACAGAGATTAAAATCTAGAAATGAAAAAACGCTTCATACCGGAATTGCACTCGGAAGCAACTGTTCGGTACACAGGCGTGCTATACACTACGCTCTGCAGCCACTTGACCATACTATGATATAATTGTGGCCATACTTATTAAACTGCCAATCTTTATTAATGCAAAAAAAAACCTACGTTTCACGCTTCATCTAGCACAATAGATGAAAAATATGTGCCCGGACTTTGAAAAAAGGCTAGAATTATATGAACATGAGCTGAATGCTCAGGTAATAAAAGTATTTGCACAGAAAAGTCATTTTTTATTTAACATATAACAACAGTTAACCGTTCTAACTTTCAAACTACATATCATGAGGAAAAATGTTTTGTACAGGTAAAATAAATTAGGAAACAATATAAAACAACTATAAAAGTGTTTAAATGTGAAATAATCAGCAAGTAATAGCTAAATTACATCTGTTTTGCTACGATTACAATAAAAGATGATTTGGTAATGATACAATTAATATGAACTGAGAAAACAAAATAAAAATCTTGAATATGTTGAATTAATAATAATAATCCGTGCATAAAAGTGTATGCCTATAAAAAAGTTTACTGTTCCACCAGAAGCTATCCATCAAAACTTTGAATACAACGGTAATGGTAACTCTCGATACTAGTACAAATGAGATATCAGACTGTCTTGGTCTGGTACTTTGTCTGACCGAGCAGAGAGAGAATGTAGAGGCTACTTGAGATAATACAATTGTCCGCGTGAAAAGTATTAGCCTTTACCGATTTAGCAATCAAAGCTTATGAAAAACCGGAAATATAGGGGTTACGACACATTTCAAATTGAAAGTGCGCATTTAAAATTTGTGGGATTCATGGGATTTGTGTCCCTTGCCTGAGCTCTGAGCTGCACTGATGAGGCTTCAATAGCCGAAACAGTACTGTCTGTAGCATGAGTATATATATATATATATATATATATATATATATATATATATATATATATATACAATATATATATATACAGTATATATATACATATATATATACTCATGCTACAGACAGTACTGTTTTGGCTATTGAAGCCTTTATCAGTGCAACTCAAAGCTTAAGCAAGGGACACAAATCCCATTAGCAATGAGAAATACATGTATATATACAGTGATGTGCAAAAGAAAGGGCCCACCCTAAATTGTTGTGTATTTCGGACAGTAAACCTGTGCTGAAGCAAAGGTGTTCGCTCCAAGTATAATAATGTATATATTTTTGGAATCAGCAGCTTCTGGAGAATCAGAACCTGATGTTTAAAACCTAGCAAAGACAAATCCCAACATACTGGTACCCCAAACACCTGCTGATTGCAAGTGCAAGTATGCAAATACGCCCACCTAACCACAAGGCTAGGCCATTCTTATCTTATTTACCGTAAAACCTCTAATTGAACGCCACCTCCAATTGACCGCCACCCTGAAAAAAGTGTTGAAAAATAGAGCGCCACTCTCTAGTTGAACAACACTTCCAATAGAACGCCACTTTGACATTACTTGGTCTTTCCGAGTCCATAATATCAATTAATCAGTAGGAAAGTGTTCACAGAATCATATTAATAATGAATCCTTTACATCAATAACAATTAATTCTCTCGTTGTCCAATTCTAAAGCTTTTCTAAAGTTTTTTTGTTAAAACTTTGAAAACAACACCATAGAAACAATTAATAACTGCCTCAGACTATTAGTAGTTCCTTGTTTAACGCGGTCTTAATACTTCGAAGTCCAAGTACGTAGATAAAAAGGTTTACATTTACGATGGTAGATGAATGAATAGTTTTAGGGTGAAGGTTGCAATAAGCGATCAAAACTTTTAAGCATTGCATTTGTGCTAAATGCAATGGGTAAAAGAATTGCTCTGCCAAAAAAATGTTTGGAAACTAATATCGACTAATTCAGCACTGCAGAAAAAACTTGAGGTCAGAAGACATTGAGGAAGGTATTGGATAATCAGAAGCTTGGATCATTGAAAGCAGCAATCAGAACGCAGCTATCTGAGCAAACGATGCAAATATTTTTGTTTTAAAAACGTTAATTTTTGTTTCTGCATGTAATATAACTATCGTCCGTTTATGTAACCTGTTCATGGATATATATTTTTAGCATTTGATCATTTATCCTTATATAACTTATACATTTGCAGATTTATAGCATATTTGATCGCATCGTTGCGGTTATCTTAACGCAACTTACAATGGATCGATGGTCGTAGCTCCTCATCTACTGCACATAAGAAGCTAGCTTTGGCTGCAACTGTAGTTAACATATCAATGATTGCAATGAAATTTCATTCAAAATTGTTAAATGTAGATCCAAAATAAAAATATTTATTCAAATTTTGAATCAAATAAAAAATTGAAATCTCTAACAAATTGCAAAGCAAGGCACAGGCTATAAAATCATCGCATATTAATTGCAAGCAATAGATAACAGCTGGTAGAGGTATCTCTCGGCTTCTTAATGCATTATTTTATTTAGAGATCATTGAAATGTTAGAAGTAAGTTAGCAGATTTATTGAATCCAAAAGGTTTAACATCGCTCCACCCGAAAATGAGGGCAAAATATAGACAAAATTCGCGTCGCCCAACAAAGGCTAAATTTATCTTCCAAAAATTCTGATCAACCATTTGAAAAATACAACACTAGCCTCTATTTGACATCACTTCCAATTGACCACCACCAGAGCAAAAAGGTGAAAAAATAGAGCGCCGTGGCATTCAATTAGAGGTTTTACGGTAGCTTATCTATGGTATCCTTATTGCGATTAAAACTAGATATGTATGTTTATTATAAATTAATATAACCTTTTGTATTTGGTCTTCTTTTGAAATGTTTTTAAAAATTATTTCAAAATCCAGTATTCATTTATCTTTATTATTAATTTTCATATGTGCCGATTCAATTTCAAATGTTTCGTTTTAATGCAACAGTAATGGCACAATTTTAATCTTAAATTTTCAGTTATTGCAAAGGGCAATCACTAGAATTTGTGAAATTAAAAAAAAGTCCACATGAACATTCTCAAGTATGAAGCGCTTCTACATTCTCTCTCGGCCCGGTCAGACAAAGTACCCTTGGCCTTGTGACCATTGACTAATGTATTTAATTTCTATATCTCATTTTCACGTTTGTGCCGGTATGGAGAGCTACCAGTATCATTGTATTCAAAATTTTAATTAATAGCTTCTGCAGCAACAGTAACATTTTTTTAAACACAAACATCCATGTACTCATGGTTATTATTAATTCAACCTATAAATAAATTTTATTTGTTTTATCAGTTTATTTTAATTGTATCATTACCAAATCACTTTTCATTGTATTCATAGTAACGTAACAGACTTTATTTAGCCTTAACTTTGTAATTATTTTACATTTAAACGCCTCTAAAGTTGTTTTAGTTTTTATTCTAATTCACTTGAACTGCAAAAAGCACTTTTCTCGTGATGATGAGGTTTGAAAGTAATGATGGTAAATGTTGTAGGCCTACATGTCAAATAAGAATAAATTTTCTGTACAAGGACTTTTTTATTACCCGGACAAGGCAACGCATTCACCTAGTTATAAATATAGTTTGTTTGTGTTACTTGTTTTTAAGTATATATTTATAGCACTTGATAGATTATTATTACTATATAAATTATGAATTTGCAGATTTATAGCATACTATTTGATAGCATCATTGCAATTATCTAAACTCGGCTTTCGATGGACATATACTTATAACTCTTCTTGCATTTCACATAAAAGCTAGTTTTTGGCTGCAGCCTGTAGCAAACTAGTGTGGGGCTGTTTGTTTGGGGTGTTTGGTTATCCGATCTTACCGACACCGAGGGATTCTTGGTATCTGAAGAAACCAATCATTTTCGGTGACAGCTAGTTATCCGCGGCCGGTTTGATATGATCGGTATTTATCCGTAAAAGTCTATCGGTAAATGGTTATCCAGATAGATTTTTGTTGCGCGGGGAAAATCTTTGATTGTTATTGGTTAATTGCCAAAACGCCTCTTTGACGAAAATGCTAATCTCAGCGCGCATTGGCGAACGAATTCAGCGAAAATTTTCATGCTTACCGTATCTACTATTATATTACATTACATTGATAATGCCACCAGCCTCGACGGTTTGGGAGTTCTTCTCCAAAGATGAGAGGATGTATGAATACTCTAACGATGACCTTGTGACATGCTTGTTGTGTGCCATTATCTATCTGTTCTCTATTATACATAACGTTTGTATCAATAATTATACTTTTTAAAAGAATAAACAATAAAAACATCTATCATGAAACTTATATTTTCATCTTTCTTTTCTGGCTTGCTGAAACGAGGAGTCTCCTTGCCGTTACAATATACTGCTGACTAAAGAATGTTTTTCGCACAGGCTACTAAATGTTATTCCAGACTTTTAATTAGGTTTCTGGTTAGTTCTCTAGTTAAATTATTCGGTTCAGTCATTGAGTGAGTAAAAAGCTTATAGTTTCTGTCTGAAGTATTCCTCACAGGCAGGACATGGTCTCAATCAACCTCCAAGCATAAATGTGTTAAGAGTATTTCTGGAGTCAGATTGCAGAAACGGGTAGATCCTACAACCATTGTACTCAAACAGGGTAGGTTGATGCCGTAATCTAGATTTTTAGTAACAGAAGTTGGAGATATTTAGTCCGAATTAGAATGATAGAGATGAGTGTGTCAAAACGCATTTTTATCTAAGTTTAGCCTTCAAAATCTTCTCAGCCTTTGTGAAAGATAGATAAAACATTAAAACAATTTAAAAGCTCAAAAAAGCGCGATTTGATCACAGGCTAGCGTTGTTATCGTGCTTTTTTGAGCTCATTTTTTTTCGGCGTTCAGCCCATTAAACAGTATGTAACAAGCTACGAGCCATTTTAAACAGGTTATCTACCTTTCGAAAAATACTGAGATTATTTTCAGGCTGGATTTAGAGAATAATGGGTTTTAAGACACCTATTGCTATCGTTCTAAATCGGAAATTTACAATTATTAAATTCTGTGAGTACATCTCTAGCCTTAGATTTATAATTATTAAACTCTGTGAGTACATGTCCAGCTTTAGATTTACAATTATTAAACTCTGTGAGTACGTGTCTAGCCTTAGATTTATAATTATTAAACTCTGTGAGTACATGTTTAGCCAAGTTTAAAACTCCTTTTCAACACTTATCATTAGCTACTGCAGCCATGAATACTCGCATACTGGGAAGAAACTTAAAACAGAACAGGAAACAAACTTGAAACAAAACAGAACATGCCTGATGCATGCGCAGTTTCCTTTTAATCCACAAACTTTCTCTTCAGTTGGTACTTCGTTAAATTAAATGATTCGCTGACACTTTTATAATCAGCCTCAAGATATTGCTTAGTTTTAAGTCATCTTTGTTCTATTTATTTTAAAAATGCAAAAAATATGTTCAGCTTTAATAGGTTCATTTGAAATTATTAAAACTTATCATTATCTACCGTTTCATTCTTAATGATTATAGCAAATCATTAAGGAGTTTGTAGAAATATTAAAAATACAAATCTTGCTACCTGTTGTAAGAATTGTAATAGTTGACTTTCTAAGAACAAAAATTTCTATACATCACGCAATATTAACACTAGTTAGAGTAAATTTTGTGATGTATTGTGCTGCATAATTATTGTATCTGTTGGTTTATCACAACATCACTGTTTGTATATTGCATTTCATGTGTAGAAAGCTTATACTCTTTTTATTACTATTTCTATGTGTCTAGGTCAGACAGTGATTTCAGTTAAGCCCGGTTCTCACCTCCCCGTGAACAGACGGCGGGGTGACCGTGGTCATTGGCAGTACTGCTAAAATCTATATGTTGTCAGTGGTATTCATTCATTACCACACATTACAAGTTTTCAACTCCCTCGCATTTCAATGTTTTATGTTCACTGTTACCAATAATTACATAAATTTTGCATTTTGTTTAAAAGAAAGAAGAGGAAAGAAGGAAAGAAGAGTTTATTTCTGCTAATTTCTCACGTTTCTGAAAACCACAGGGTTGGTACATCTAGGTAACTTTTTAATTTCATTATTTTACATTCATTTTTTCATTAGTGAATGTGTAGCCCTTGCTTACTAGGCTACTAACTTTTATGCAACTTTGATAATGTGTATTCTCATGAAAATGTGCAGCTATTAAAATTACAATTCATTAAAATGCACCAAAAACAGAAATTTGGTTGTGAGTGTTTCAAAAGCAGCTCAAACTAAAGTTTTTCTCAATCTTCCCTATGTATAATCAACTTGTCCCATACCAATGCTCAACCTGCCCCATACCAATGCTTAACCTGCACCATGTGTGATCAACCCGCCCCGTTTTCCTTTTTTGCCCACTTTCCCCATCATGGTGTGGTGTCTGTTGATTCTTAACTTCAATTACTTCAGTGGTGGCTAGTCACATACACTCTGCATCTTTTCCCCAACTTAAAGTAATTTCATTCATTGGGTGAAAACTAAAAATACTTTGTCACAACAGCGCTCAACCTACCCCAGTCTAGCCTAAGGGATGTGTCACTACACCAGTTTAAGAAACAAAAGAGCATGTTGTTTATGCAGGCGTCTTGCACACACCCGATTATGTTTTAGGAACTTGGAGTAAGGACGCTAGATCAGCTTTTAGAGACCAAGCCTCTAAAACAGGCCTATAAGATTATGTAGCTTTCTCGGGTTTTAGACGCTTCAGGTGTATATACCAGGGCTTCAAGTGTATATACCAGGGCTTCAAGTGTATATACCAGGGCTTCAAGTGTATATACCAGGGCTTCAAGTGTATATACCAGGGCTTCAAGTGTATATACCAGGGCGTATCGATGAGTTGGCTTATTGCACTTAGTGAAGACATGGTGATTGTTTATATAAGTTTTCAAAGTCACTCTGGTGAACTTTACACTAGCTACTATTACTATCATACTTACTGAACCGATAATTTGCATACACATCAATAAAACTTAAGCCTATATGAACAATTGTCTATTATGATAGTCAGGCAGCACTTACAAACTAAACAAAAACACTTAATAATTGCTTTTTTTTAATAAAAAAATTAGTCAAAATTACAAAAAAGTGTGTGCAGAATACATTTTAGCTGGAATAAAATATACATGTAATTGTAAACCACATTTGCAGATTTTTCTTCCATATGCTGATATCACGGGTACACCTGCAACCCACGTAGTATCCGACTAGTATGTAGACCTAATTATGTATGCAACATTAATACGCAGTGGATAACAATTGACTAGGCTATAGCATAAAAGTCCGAGCAAAATACTCAAATCTAAACTTGATTTTGACACAAACTCAAATTATACTGAGCATAATTCTATAATTCTTATACCACACATATTTGAATAGAAAACAGGATTACTGATGTCACTGTTATAGATTTGCTAAGCTCAGCTATTTCTAATAGCCATATGCATCAAGCTAACCTGGGATTAGCGTAGTAGTAGTACGCAAGCCAGCTTTCCCGAAAAGCCAATAGACTAGCACACAACTCCATATGTAAGCAGCTGTAAACCATTGTTTAACAAGAGGGGTGAATAAGAGCAACAAAAAAACCCTGGTGAAAAAGAGAGCACGTAGCAAGGAACTTTGAACTACGAGCTACAAAGCCAAGAACTACAAGACTAAGAATTTCATTTCTAATCATCATTAAGAACATTGTGGTAACATTAATTTACCTTTGTGTAGCCTTATGCATACATTTATATTGACGCTCTTGCATTTACAACTGTAACTGTTTGAATATTTATTATTTGTAAACTCATTTCAGCATTACGTTTGATTGCATTGAATTGTATTCAGCTGTTCTGTCTTTTCATGCTTAGAGCTTGAAAAATGAAGAGCCATACTTAGTCACTAGTCACCTTGCTTACAACCACAATTACAGTTGTGCATGAGAGCTATTACTCATTAAGTATAAACAACTTGTACGCAGAACCCACTTGCAAGAGGCTAGTCGGCGCCGACTTCCACAACAATACATCAATTTGTATAAACTCGTAATACCACTTAAGAAGCATTTGTGGCCCCTAATATAATGTTCTTCTTGTTTGCTAGATGTATACAAACTATCTTCTAGAAAGGAAACATAAAAATCGTTGCATTTTTGGTCAATATTTTTTTGTAATGTATATAAAGTTATCTATGATGTTATCTAATGTGGTACCCCTTCATAAAAAGGGTGACAGAACAGTTCCAGGGAATTACAGGCCCATATCACTGACAAGCATTCCATGCAAGATTATGGAACACATCATTTTACATAAACTGAATAGCGAACTAGATCAAATAATTAGCACCTCTCAACATGGTTTCCGCGCTGGGCTCTCCTGTGAGACTCAACTGACATCTACCATTCACTCAATTGCAAAAGCTTTGGATAGAAAAGTACCAACTCATGCTTTAATTTTAGATTTTAAAAAAGCCTTTGACAAGGTCCCTCACATGTTTTTAATTAATAAACTGAAACGCTACAATCTTAGTCCTTTTTTAGTTGACTGGATTAAACATTTTTTAACCGGGCGAACTCAAAGAGTTACGATAAAAGGGGTAAATAGTGAGAGTCGTTGTGTTACAAGTGGGGTACCCCAGGGTTCTGTCTTGGGGCCTAAATTGTTTTTATTGTATATTAATGATTTGTCTGAATGTGTTGATTGTAATATTAGTTTGTTTGCGGACGACACTATAGTTTATGCCTCAATTGATAATTCCTTTACTGTTGTCGACTTTCAGAATAGCATAAACGCTGTCTTCGATTGGTCTCAGAGGTGGAAGCTAGAATTTAATATTGAAAAGTGTAAGGTGATGTGTTTTTCAGGTTCTGCATGTTCTGACGACCAGTTGCCATATTTTTTAAATGGAAGTTTGTTACAGTTTGAAACCCATTCACTATACTTGGGAGTGTGGCTATCTAGTGACCTTTCGTGGCAGTATCACATCGATTGCAAAGTTAAAAAGGCCAGTCAAATGCTAGGATTTTTAAGGAGATCTATATCTAGTGCACCTAAAGCTCTCAAACTACTTGCATATAAATCCTTTATTAGACCTATTTTGGAGTATGGATGCCAGGTGTGGGACCCGTACAAGAGATACGAGGTTGACCAGGTTGAGGCGGTTCAGAGAAAGGCTGTAAGATTTATTTGCAATGTTAAAGGTCGCGATATTGGTATAACTGGCTTAATTAAAGACATGAACCTGGAGACGTTAGAGGAACGTAGAACCAACTTGCGTAAATGTTTGTTATATAAAATGATCAGAGACGCCTGTTCCGAGTCTCCAGGAGCAATATCACACAAGTTTCCTGAGCTTTTTAGTAAAAATAAAAATGAAGATCATTGTACCACTAGAAGTCAGCGTGCCTCGCAGCCCATGAATTTAACCGCAAATAACAACAAGTACCATAATAGCTTCCTTCCGAGAACTATACGAGATATGAAACTCGGAGATATATATGTCATACAATAAGCTTTTTTATTTTTTGTTTTTGAGGTTGTAATTTTAGTCTATACTTTTGATTGTACAAACTTGAGGCCTGCACAATATATTCATATGAATATCTGCAGGATCTATTTATACCGATACCGATACCGACAATTTTCAAAAAAGGTGTAAAACGAAGTGCAAATGGAATCATGTTTACTGCACGCTAATAAAAAATATATAAGATCTCCGATATGGTAAAAATGTGATGCTAATTTAGATTTCCAATTAGTCGATTCCCAGTTCCCTACCTTCACTTTTTCTAGAAAAACAATTTTGCTAAAGTTATCCAGCGTTCCGAAGAACCTTTTACATACTACAAATAACATTCGATTGTTTGGCTCGTTACGTCGGTGACAGGTCTATGTTCCGCACGCCCTATGTTCCGCAAGGCCCTATGTTCCGCACTTTTCCGCAAAATCGGATAAAATTTCTGAAAAGGACAGACAACTTCTAAAGCAAATGCAATTATTGCTGTTTAAATTAAAACCGTCGTTGTGAAATCACGCCGTTGGGAAAATACAAACCGCTCTGCTGAACTTGAGAGAAAATAAAAAGATCTGACGAATGAACGTTCACTAAAAATTAGTAGTGATAATACACGAATTATCAAATTAGAATATGCAAAAAAAACCATCTTTTTCAGTCATTTTTATTTTAAAGTAATATAGATAAATTCAAAGGCTACTTCATTTTTTTTTATTTAATTATAGACAAGCGTTCATGTAAGCCTACATTTCTAATTATAAAAGCCATAAACTCTATATATCTCACTCCATAACAATATTAACATAATCATGTAAGCCTATGTTACGTACTCTGTAATATTATACAATTTTTCTTCTAGGCGTAATGTTCCACCATATGATATTGTATGCCAAGAAAACCGATGCTCTACACTAAATGATATAGTAAATAAACATAATCATGAGGCTATGTTCCTCACTCAATTATAATACTGTATAAATATAATCATGAGGTTTATACTCCTCACTCAAATATATTATAAATAAAATCATTAGGGCCAAAGTTCCTCATTCGATTATATTATAAATATAGTAATAAGGGCCTATATTCTTAACTCTATTATATTATAAATATAATCATGAGGGCCTATGTTCATCACCCTAATATATTATAAATATAATCGTGATGGCCTATGGTCTACACTCTGTTATAAAGATAACCCTGATGGCCTGTGTCCTTCATTCTATTAGCATAAAAATAAAAACCGTGAAAGGCCTATGTTCCTCACTATACTTTATTATAAATATAATTATGTTATATTATAAATATTTTATTAGTTAAATTTTTTCTATTATTAGCTATGTATAGTTACGTATATTATAAACATAATATGTTTCTCATTTTATTATAATATAAACATAATCATGAGAGTTTTTGTTCGTCACTCTATTTTATTATAAATGTAACAATGTTGTATTATATATATTTTATTAGTTAAATTATTTATATTATCAGCTGTATACAGTTATGTATATTATAAAATAATATGTTTTTCATTTTATTATATTATAAATGTAATCATGAGGGTCTCTGTTCCTCACTCTATCATGTTATAAATATAATAATGAAGGCCTATGTTCCTCACTCAATTATAATATAAATACAATAATGAAAGACTATGTTCCTCACTCTATTTTATTATAACTATAACAATATTATATTTTTAATATTTTATTACCTAAATTAGTTATATTATTACTAGTTACGTATATAGTTACTCACTCATAACTATATATAGTTATTTATATTATAAATATAATATGTCCCTCATTCTATTATAATATAAATATAATCATGAAGGTCTCTGTTTCTCACTCTATTTTATTATAAATATAATAATGAGGGCCTATGTCCCTCACTCAATTATAATATAATTATAATCTTGAGGGCTTATGTTCCTCACTCGATATTGTACAACGTACTCGCTTGAGCCTATGTTCCTCACTCGATATATTACGATATAGGTATTCACTAGGGCCTAAATTCCTAACTCCATAACGAGCATACTACACTTGCTTGGGTCTATGCTCCTCACTCAAGATTGCGCAATATACTCAAAGGGCCTATACTCCTCACTTCATAATGAGCATATTATAATCCCTTGGGTCTATGTTCCTCACTCGAAATTGGGCAATATAATTAAAGGGCCTATATTCCTCACTTCATAATGAGCATATTTCATTTGCTTGGGTCTATGTTCCTCACTTGAGATTGCGCAATATACACAAAGGGCCTATGTTCCTCACATCATAATGAGCATATTTTACTTGCTTGGGTCTATGTTCCTCACTTGAGATTGCGCAATATACACAAAGGGCCTATATTCCTCACATCATAATGAGCATATTTTACTTGCTTGGGCCTATGTTCCTCACTTGAGATTGCGCAATATAATCAAAGGGCCTATACTCCTCACGTCATAATGAGCATGTTATACTTGGGTCTATGTTCCTCACTCAAGATTGCGCAATATACTCAAAGGGCCTATATTCCTCACTTCATATTGGGCAATATACTCCCTTGGGCCTAGGTTTCTCACTCGATTGCTTGGGCTTATAATCCTCAATTGGTAATGCGGAACATGCTCAAAGAGGCTATGTTAGTCACTCAATCCTGATATAAATACAATCAGTAGGATCTGTGTTCTTCATTCTGTTATAGCATGAATAGTCATATGGCCGAGGTTTTTCCTTGATATTGCATGCTAGTCTTGCTAGATCATATAAAGCTCTTAAGATCTCATAAAGTCAGACACGGCCATTTTTGGCATGATTGTGAGGCGCAGCACATTGGAATGCTCCCTCGCATACTTTACAGCCTAGATGTGAACTTTTGCTATCATTTATGCTGCTTTAGGCAGCACTTGGCACCAACTATCACTGAATGAGGTTTCATCCTTGTCATGTAATGGATTGAAAAATTATTAAATATCAAACCTGGTGTGATAACCATAATTTGACATCAAAAACTGATTTGTGATCAATTGCAAAAATCTTCTGAAGTTTTTGACACATGACATTATTGTTCAGCAAGCTCATATCTCTACTACCCTTCTACTAAAAATATGTACTGTTTTGTTTTTTAGGACCAAGTTTAATGATTCTGTGAGGTTTGAAAGAAGACTACCACCTGTGACGCGCGGTACTGTGACGCGTGGGACAAAAATAACACTACGAAAAATCCAGAATTTCTCTACGTTTTGTAGTATTTAGACAACAAATTGTCATGATTTGGAGTCACAACATCTACCCATATACATGTGGTCAACCAACTAATAATTTAAAATTAGTATATATTATACTTATTTTATTTAACCGTGAATTATAAGACACATACGATTCAAAGATTGTGAGACTTTTATGCAGTAAACAATTTTTTCTTAAAATCGTCATATTCTGCCGTTATCATTTTCTCATTTTTTAGTAAAAAGTACCACAGTGACCTGATAGTTACCCCTGGTGCAATAACTGGAGATACTTTAAGAGGAAAGTTCATCTGGGTGGTTCTTTTGTCGTTGGGGTTTGGCTGCATGAACTTCTTGCGTGCACTGTGCATGTACTTTATAGTTCAGCTACTTTCATTGGCCTTTGCAATGAGAATTTCTCCCGTGTTGACTTCAGAGTCATAGGCCAATGCGACCAGCATTTGTGGTGAAAACTCCATTAATGTTTGTGAAGTATCTCTTGTGGTAACTTCTTGATTAGGTTCGCTGCTCTGTGTGTGTGGAATTGGCTGCCAGGTGGGATCAATCAATCAGAGCAACATAACTATTTTTTAATTGCAATGTGATGGCACGATCAAATGCCATGAATTAAAGGCACCATGGACCAGGGTTCTTTGCACATTTGCGCAGTTTCAGTAATCTTATCTTTTGAGATAGAGAATATCTTTATTGGTTTCGCTGATTTGGAAGTTATTGTTGTTGCAGCTTTCGCAAATGACTGCTGAGTTTACGACATACTTTTTTCCGGTACACTGCCATTAGCACCTGTTGTTTGATGCTTTTCCTCAATACCATCTATTACACCTTCGCCATGCGATGTGATTTTTGTAATCATACATTAAAACACACATTCAGTTCAAAGATTACCTCACAATTTGACGGGCATCACGCCAAGTGTTTGTATCAGTAGGGTAATATTGACCAACTCCATGTTTTGAGTTCAAAACATCGTAAATTAATTCTAATTTTTTATTTCTCTCAAGGAAACTGGCTTTTTTGCCTTGGAATATCCAGCGATGTTTTCCCATGCAAGGTATCAAAATGAAATCTCAAACAAAGGCAGACATCGTCATATTATTAAAATTGTTCGGCGTGTCACAAATACTTCCATGTGCCCATAAAACCGAAACTAGCTATATTTTCAGCTAATTAGCAAGTTTGGCTGGTCAAACTCGCCAATTCTCGCCAAATTTCGTTTTATAGATAAAAGATTTTTACCTCAGATAGCTTAGGAAGAACAGGCTGCAACTAAATGCACTAAAATTGTGACACGCGGAACAAGCTATTCTTTGCTCACGCGAATGGTAAAAAAAAGTTGCATTTGTTAGGAAAAAACACCTAAGCTAAAAATCTACTTTTGTATTGATTATAAAAGAAAAGCAAAATTTATTTCAGAATGAATAGCAAAATTTTAAGAAAGATGACCTATTGTGCCGCCCGTCACACACCATACCAGAAAAATCTACTTGCATACCCCATATCATCATGAGAGATTATTTCATTATAAAAACTTTCTTGTTTCTGTATGTCTGAACATGTTTACTCACTAATTGACAGAAAATTATGATCACAAAAAAGTAAAAAAAATTGCCTATGTGTGTGACCCTATGTTTGGCTCTGCCCAGTCGGATTTTTCTTGCTTGTTCTCGCGTAAAACAACTCGCTGTTGCTCACTGGGGTGAGCCATGCTGAAACTGACAATTCAGTTATGTATACTGTATACAAAAAAAAAACCTTTTTTCTGGCATTATACAAAACATGCCTTTATAAATGACCTCAAGACTCAAATTTTGGAGTAATACATTTACACTCTTACCTTTTAGAATACTAAAACCTGTGGTGAAACCTTATGATGCTCAAGTTAATCAATAACTTTTGGGAACTTGGGTTTGGGAACGTTCAGGAAATTCTATCTTATTGCATTCTAACCATAGCGTGATGAGGTATTCCAAGTAGTGATGAGATTTTGAATTTAGCGATGTATAATGTATTTGTGTTTACTTGCTACCAAGCCAGCCACAGCGCATTTTAAGCAGCTTTGGAAAAATTTGCAACTGACCAAAGAGGTGCAGTTTATCTTACAACTACCAGCAAGTATGTTTGGGGCCTATGCTTATGTGATGTTAGGCCTATTATAAATGTAGGTTATTCAGGGAGTCCTGTTTGTCATTCTACTCTAATTCAACTTTGCTTATGCAGGCTCCCTGGGTGGTGTTCATAAAGCTGAAAGATCATATTTCACATCAGAAGGTTATGCTCGCAGCAACAATAAATATGTCGTATGTTTCAGCCAACTCATACTCACTCAGGCTCTGTAACTCTGAGTCTGATCATCAGGGACCACCGAGAAAGGAGATGGCTGTAGATAGCCGTTTTCTTATGCCTATGGTGTTTTTATAAAAGCACCTATACTGATCATCCCACTGAACACGTAGCCAGCAGAATAAATCAGGCTTATGGGGGAATATGGGCACTAATTCAGGACTGACAACTGCCAGCTTATCAACCTGAGAATTGTTATTCACTTTTTTAGTTTTTCTTGTGCCCAGCAGCAGTTGAGCATAAGTTATGTTGTGACATTATTATTTGTGTTCATAAAAATTAAGGCTATTGGAGGGTATGTCAGAAAAGTGTCTTATTGCAGCCACATTTATATACATGTAGTCGTAAACATTTGCTCCGTTTGATTGTCTGACTTAATAATTTAAGTCAGAAGTTTAAGTTCTTAAAATAATGTTTTTACTTTGATAAGGTTTATCATCACCGCTATGTACAATATCTTTAACATACCATGAAATTTTTAGTAAGTGTTTGTCTCAACACACAAAGTAATGACATTACATGAGGTCGAGTTTTTCAAAACATTCTCTTTTTGCAAATTAAAATAAAAAGGCAAGTAAAAATAATAAAGCATTAAGGCTTTACTGTATACATTTGTAGATGCTCAAGGTAGTCAACGGCACTGAAGAATTCAGTGCCTTTGAGGTTGTTTGCGACTTTGAGATCAGTCTGCACGAAGCAATAAAAGCAGCAGGACCCAATGTAGAAGTATGTGGGTGCTATTTCCACACCACCCAAAGTATTTCTTGAAAGGTTGCAGCTTTTGGTTTGAAATTGGCATACAATAAAGATTGTAATGTACTAGAGATAGTACAAACACTCTCAAGTATAGGATCTTTTTCGTCACATCACGTGATCGGGGCATTGAGTAAGTTGTATTAAATTAATATGATTATTGTAAGGTAGATTTTTGTTGTTATACAATTTTATTAATTTCATTTGAATATTATTTGACATGATAAACATTTGAACAAAAGCTGATCAGCAATTGTGCGCATTAAAAAGTTATTTAAAAGTTAATACACCTGGTTATCAAAAAATGGTGGTGATAGGACTAACGATCAAATCAAGAGTGGAAAGTATTTTACTGATTAATAAGCAAACTACAGTAGAAGTTGTTTAATGCTATAGTAATCAATGCAGTTCTATGCCTAGAAGATTAGCTCTACATAGAGTATTTGGTTAATAGAATCTTACAAAAATATATGAAATGAACGCTTACATTAGTATAAATGGCAATTCTTTACAAGTGGATAGGCATTTTTAAGGCAAAAATTGTATTATTATAAGTATTACTCATGTATAAGATCATCCCGCTATTCCAGAATATTTTAGAAGCACTATAACTGTATCGATTGTTGCTATCCAAAAAGAAATATAGCTTTCAAAAGTTTTTTTATTCGATATGATAAATAGAGTTCATCGGCATGTTTTATACGAGGTTTTGGTTGACTCACTTATGATATTGTTTGTGAATGGATCACATGCTAAAACAAAAGTTAAGCATTGCCTGTTCTCAATTGGGTGTGAGCTGCTCAGGAGGTAGTAAAAAAACCAACAGTGCATATCTATAGTCTATTTAGAATTTACAGTTGGAATATTTCGCCTAATGTTTTCCGAATATATTACTTGTTAAACTTAAAACCGATCAGTAGTAGTTCAGCATAACATTAGCGCCTGCCATATTATGATTGAAAGTGATGTACTAAGCATGTTCAGTAGAAATATATATGGTATCTTCGCTGATATTTGATACTGGTACTTCTGTGAAATAGCTTTAACACTTATATGCTGAACTATCATTAATATGAGTGTTTGTGAATCCGTAGACAAATGCATGCTTCGTCGCCATTAAATTTGCTATTTGGCTTATTTGCTATTTGCTATTTATGAAACGGTTTCAATAATAACGGCTTTTGCTGGAAAGTCTTTCGTCTTCAACAACCATGAACAATTGTTTTTTATTTATCCACATTGCTCGTGCCATCAAGATTTTGTTAATTAGTAACTATGGATAGTATGAACACGAGCTATATGGATAAGAATTGATTTTCATATTTAAAAATTTTTTTTTTTAAATATTTTACTGCATATAAAATTTTATGTAGACAACAGTGCGAATGCGCAGTCGTCAGTATTTAGGCTAAGATCCTAAAAGGCTAGTGAGCTAACTGCAATCTGCTGTAAATCAGAAACAAGCTTCCACAAAGTTAAAATAAAAACTGTATGCGATTTTCATCCAAACTTTTGGGTTGAAAAAGATAATTCGTATAGCTTAATCATATTATAAGCTTATTCAGCAGTGTTTTTCCTTAATGCCTAGCCCGGAACAGTCATTTCAATGCATGGTTGGAAAAAGCACCCTTCGATATAGCTTCTCATTTCATGTTTAGAGGACGAAGAAGTATTGTATAAACAACAAGCCGCAGCAGCTGCTGATAATGGGAACTATCATTGTAATCTACTTTCTTTGGCAGACTTTGTGTGACATAATGATTAATTTGTATTGCTGAGTGAGTATAAATTGTGTCATAGAGCAATAATTGCTCTATGACACAATTTATGCTTAATACTTAAAGATGTAGTTGCGTCAAAAATGAAATTAGGACCCATAAAAGGCTAAAACATCAGCTACAATTTGATGCCATTTCTGTCTTTGTAGACCAACCCTGTCCAGAGATATATGCGTTTGAATGAGGCCCTCTTTTAAAAAGCTCACGTTCCAGGGGATGCCTATTTCGTGACGTCACAAGCAAGGTATCTGAAACGAAACCACGAGCAATAAATATGAGGTCGATTCGTTAGCCAATCATGCGTGCGAAATTTTTATATAGGCCGTAATAAATGTTATCACTCGTAAAACGCGTTGTCTGTGATCTCGAAGATTCTCATCGTTAGAGAATTCATTCTCATCGTTACTGATTCAACGCGTTTCAACAATTACTAAGTTATACATAGTTTTAAAATGGCTTCAAGTTCGAGCGACCACTACTCAGAGTTATCTGAGCAACTTTTAGTAAAAGATTAGAGTAGACAGCCTATGGCCAAAGCTGACAGGCGTCAGCAGCGTTTTGCTGCAGAAGAAGACAGAATGGAGGTAAATTAACTTAGAGTCTTCTATACTTTAGTAAATGTAATATTTTTTATAGTCATAAAGACATATACTAATTAATAAAATGATAATTCTTTGCTATCTCCAATCATCGTTTCATAGCTTATCTGCCGTTTTACCTAGCTATAATATTTTTTCGAATTTTCTTTGGTAAATTAGAGTCATGATTACAAATTATTTTCACTCGTAGGAAGTGGGTAAAATCGATTGATCATTGCAAATCTTTAATTTCCAGAACCAAAGCTTCAAATCGTTGGCTTGGCGTACTTGTGCTTTTATTAAATGTTTATTCGTTTTTAAAATTACACTCGCAATCTATTTATCTCCCAATTTGGAAGCTGTCAATAGATACGCTTTAGAATGACATATCTATGAATGACATATTTATTGCATCTACTTTGTTTACATTTACTTGTTTTACTGATTACAGAATGTTTATGTCGTCCCACCAGCCGAAGAAGCTTTGTCAGTGTGGAAACTGCCATAAAGGAGAAAGCGAGACTTGAATGCGTGTTGGATGATGTTTTGTTTGAGTTTGTTGCAGTAGATGAATTTGTCTTATTGTATCAGCTAATACTATGTGAGTGGCCACGACTTGATGAATATTTTTAATAAAAGCTTTATGCCGAGATGAAAATATTTTTGCTTGTAAAAATTATATAATAAAATAATATTGTTGAAGATAATGCAAAACATGATTTGCAGAATATTGTAGTGAATCGGATATGGTATATGGGTGTCCGCAGAACTGGAGAATGTGAGTTCAAATCCAGTTTGCAGCAGACTTCTCATCCTTAAAACTCTATCCCTGTCTATATTATTTTCAAAGAGGTGGCTTGCTTATTTCACTTATTTAGTATTCGGTAAGAATACTAGTAAGAAACTAGTACGTAGGCAATAGGTAATAGGCGACATAATGTGGGCGGGGCTTATGGGAGGCTGTATATCGTTTATATGGATAGCTGTAGAACTGTGCTGATACAAAGACCGCGTTCTACATAAAGTGACTTGACAGAATTACCGTAGACCGGTAGAATTGGTAGTCGGTACCCAAATGTTTACACAACATTTGGAGAAAGTGAGTAGAACAAATTTTCAATTTTCGTTATTTGAGACCTTTTAAACATTCATAATAATGCATCTGTAGCAGGATTTTTCAGCAAATATTTTCACAAATACACTTCACGCATTCAATAAAACCATGTCTAATGTTCTTACGTGTCTGTTTTATCGTCATTGTAATGCTGTCACTTTTAGCAGTGATATCTTATAACTTACCGTAAAAAATCGCTAAACTTTTCAACCTTAGCTCGAATGAGTACATATCATTGTCTGATAATCATGACGAGCCTGTTGGTTACCTGTGATAATCGAAAAGTGCTTCAAAAATTATTTTCGAAGTATTGGGTCACATGATCAGATTGCGACTTGACGATTAGTCCAAGCCGAAACAAAACTGTAAAGTAGCAGAGCATCTATATTTGATACGGGGTCTTCGGTAAAACCCGAAGTGTTTGTCATAAACTAGTGCTACAATAAGCTTTATATTGAGCTTTTTATTGCATTCTCAATTCACGTTTTTTTAATTTAATTTACTCCAAATTTAGGGTAAAAATTTACTGTACTCCAATTTCAAAAATAATTTCATGTATTCTTGTGTTAAAATTTTAGCCCATACATGTACTTATTGATCCTTATATTCAGTCCTCCTTTACAGCGAAAAGTGAGGGGAACACTGTAGTTCAGTATTGGTCAGTACAGCAATTTGATATGGTTTCTAGGGACAAGTCATTCGCGGAAACAGAGGTGGTTATGTGTTAATATACGATGGCTATCGATACCAGCGTAACCGCGACCTCGTGAGCTCTACTCGTTGGAGATGCTGGCTTCAGTGTGGGGCATGGATAATGACTCAGCGATACTCTGTCTCCCGTGAAGGTGATTTTGTTAAGGTGTATGCCACAGAAGACCATAGCCATCTTCCCAATGAAGGCAAAATAAGGCATGATAAGCAAAGACAGATTCTAGAGAAGTTGGTTTTATTGAACCCAATTGATACGCTGAAAAGGACATACGCAAAAGAGGCTGTACAGCATGCCAAATTCCCTGAGTATGGCGCTGTTTCTAGTGTGCTGAAGAGAGCAAGGTGGGTTGAGGCTGCTACTGACACGTTAGTTTAGTAACGTGGATAACTAATAACTAGTTAACACTTAATAATAATAACAATATTGAACTGTATGGGCGATCACCATTTTTTGCAGTGTCGAGAAATTGTTGGGCTGCTCCATGTTAAATAAACAAATCGCTGAATTCAGAAGAATTTAGTTTAGTTAGTGAAGCTTAATACAATTGATGGAATAAAATATATATTATTCTTTTCTCAGATGGCAATGTGCATTTAACAAAGCTACCATAATCTAAGAATAACATTAAAAACACACCTAGCTCGCAAGTTTGTAATGAGGGTTGAAATCAGGGTATTATACCTTTGAATTAACAATGGTGAACTTTTCAATCCTGACTCATTACTTGTTATTAATTTTCATAGTGTTCAGCCTATTCTGAAGTCTGCCTATTCTACATTATGCAATATCGTGATTGCTCATCATTTTTTACAGTTTTTATTTAAGTTTGCTTTTAACAGGTCAAGCAACCTCCCTAAAATCCCAAAACTGTTGGACGAAGTCCAGATACCACTAGAGTGGCAATGTACCCATGATAACCGGCCATTTATGTTTTACCAAGTAAGTATAATTCTAAAAATATAATTCTTTATGTCCTTGCAGTTACTTTCAAAAACGTGGTATCTAACCCAAGGCATTATTATAATAAAATATTTTAACAATGGTAAGTGAGTCAACTATCCACCAGACAAAAATAGTATAGTTGTAATTTTTAGTGAGTTAATGAAGGCGTGTTCTATTACTATTGAAATTACTCATCTCAAATGCAAAGTTTTAACTGTTAATTGTCAAATGGCATTTTGTATAGCTGTTAGTTTCAATCTAATTACTTTTCATTTATAGAACAACAAAACTGGAATATTGATTTTCGCCACACAAGAAAGCCTTGACATTGCCAGGAGTTCGCAGACCATCTACATTGATGGAACTTTTAAAGCCGCACCATTTCCATATCGGCAGATTGTTTCCATCCATGCCATTGTTGCCGATACAGTGGTGCCTACAATATTCTGTTTGTTGGCTTCAAAAAGTACAACACTGTATAAGGAGGTAGTATTCTTTGAATAACAGTCTCTTGGAGATAAGCAATCTTGATTACCAACTTCTACATTGTCTAGTATACATAGTTACATACTAGTGTACATAGTTACATACTAGTGTACATAGTTACATACTAGTGTATATCATTACATACTAGTGTACATAGTTACATACTAGTGTACATAGTTACATACTAGTGTATATCGTTACATACTAGTGTATATAGTTACATACTAGTGTATATAAGAGGGCCAATGTTACAAAATGAGCTTCATGGTGAATCTGATGATATCGAGTTTTAATAAATAAAAATCATTCAGTATAGTAAACACTTCTATAACTTAAATCTTTACGCTATTTGGAATTTATGTGAAGTTTTTGCTTCGCACACCATAAAAAAATATAACGTAGAGAGTCAAGTCGGGTGAGTTCTCAGATTATCTTCGAATGGCAGCACATCTCGCCACACTTGCAAACGAACAAACCGAATGCATTACTATTACATATGTATAGCTTCTGTGACATTCTAAATTGTCGAGATAAATCGTCAGATGTGTCGACAAAACTGAGGATAAGGTAGCTGCGCAATTATTCAGAAATACTTGAGGGGGATCGATTGGTGCAGGTGTTACAGTGTCAATCTACCAATCTGAATGTCACGAGTTTTAGTACCACCGAAAGGTATATTTTATACTAACTTTGACCCCTGCATACAGATAGACTACGAACAGGTAGTACTGCTAGTTTTATAGTAAAAATATATTTTTTTGCTTTGCTTACTTTTAGATGTCTGAAACATTTGCTATTATAGTTTCACTTTGTTGAATAGGCTTTGCTGTTTAGAAAAAATAAGCAAATCGTTGTAAATGAGCATTGTCGCTGCAAACCAATAATACTGCTGACAAATTAAAATGTTGTTTTTTGTATGACTAAGGGGTGAGTTTGGGAAGATATTGGAATGGATTAGGCAATATACATGTAGTTTACTATTCTTATAACGTAAAATCTCTATTATGTAAAGGTTCCTGGAAGCGATTATTTACGTTGTAGGCACACGCCCTATATGTTTTAATCTACAGAGTTCATCATTGATTTCTTAAATATATTTGAGGTATTACTGCCTGCATGGTTATAAAACGCTGCATCATGTACTGAATCAACGAGATCTTTTTAAATTTTCATGAGGCTTCTGAAGACCGTAAGCCTGATTGATCGATGTTTGACTCTTCATTACGTGTACTGGACTATCCGCCTAGTACAATATAGTCCAACTACTATGTCCCACTAACCGTCACCGGAACCACAGTTCTATACAGTCACGTGAAAATTAAATGACTATCCTGATTAAAACACATTAAACAATTAAAAAACGCAAATAATTTAGTGGTTTTATTTATTATATTGAAATTGAATCTTATTAAAAACAATAACTTGTTGCTTCAGATTAGCTTATGCTGATGATAACAGCCCGAGTGTTTGATTTAAAAAGTGTCTTTAGTAATAATATTATTATTTTCTAGTAAATATTACTAGAGACACTGTATTACAAATCACTAAATTATGTACATGTACTCCTAATGGAAATGAAAGCCCGTTGGCCAATTATTTTTAGACCGCATCGGCTTATTAGTCAATGGATAAGCACAGAGGGTTCAATCCTTTAGAAAGCTTCTTACACTTATCGCGCTCAAGCGGCTCTGATGAATAACTCCTAGCAAAAGCTTCAGCAGTGTTGAATAATTGCTAACCATCTTATACTTATTACACAATATTGCCTATCATAAAATCTAAGCTAAATGTGCCCTACAATGTATGGTCGCTAATTATTAATAATTATACCATGTTAAAAGTTTTTTGTAATTATTCCAAATTGCTGCCTGAATTTGAATGACTATAAATTTGTAGATGCTCAAGGTTGTCAAGGGCACTGAAGAAATGAATGCTCTGGAGGTTGTTTGTGATTTCGAGATTAGTCTCCACGAAGCGGTAAAATCAGCATGGCCCAATGTAGCAATATGTGGGTGCTATTTCCACTTCACCCAAAGTGTTTCTCGGAAGGTGGCAGCGCTTGGTCTGAAATCCGCATACCAGAAAGATTGTAATGTACAAGATATTGTACAAAAGCTATCAAGTATGGGTTTCCTTCCACCACATCACGTGATTGGGGCATTTGAGTGAGTTGTATTAAATTAGCATGACTGTTTAATGAAGATTTTTATTGTTATATATGTTTATTTATTTCATTTGAAATTCCTATAGTAAAAACGTGGTCTGCCTTAACATGATAATCATTTGAACAGTTGAAACTGGGTTGTGAAATGTATATATCCTTGGATAGTTTTCTCAAGTTAAACACCTTTATTAGACAAAGTCCAGGCAACAACTGTTACAGGTGCGATGACTAATTATGCAATGAACTGGCTTATTAAGATATAAATTACCTAAACATACAAGTAGGAGACAATAATGATGTAAGGTCACAGAGAAAGGGTTATAGTACCATTTTCAACATGAACAAATGCTGATCAGCAGATGTGTGCATTAAAAATTGGTTTAAAAGCAAATAGGCCTGTTTTCTGAAATATGGCATTGATAGGATTAACCATCACTTTATTACTAACGAATATATTGGATGAAACCTTTCATCTGGCTTCTTCAAAAATAATATAACTTATAAGTATAATATAACTTCAGTGTAAATTCAAAGCAACCAAAAAATATGAGCTACCAATTGCCATGAAACAGTTTTACAAAGTACATATTTTGCAAGAGAGCAAATGCAGCAAACGTTTGAGTTCGCCACCTATAAATCCAACCAAACATCTCATAGTATGATTTCCACCATGCTTCCTCGATGACATCTGAATCCTTAATTAATGTTTTCTCATTTCTTATTGTAGTAGCTTAAAGAGCTCAGTAGCTGTAAGGGAGGCGGCGAAACATTTCCCAGCCATGGAGATATTACTAGCCTATTTCCATGATACCTTTATACACGGAGTCATTCCAATCAGTGTATGGAACGTATATTTTCGAGACATAAGCACACGGACTAACAACTATGTGGAAGGTGAATATAAAAAGCTGAAACAAATTACAATATCAAAAAACTCAGACATCGTCCTTTACACAAAATTAGTGATGCTTGGAAATTCGGCTTCCCCAGTTATTGCATATTGTTTACATTTGTGGAATATGTTGAATCTTGTTAACAAAAATATCTGTCAGCAAAACAATTCTCGCCAGCAGTATGCAGGCAGATTTTTATTCTTAAGACTATATTCTATAATGATACATCATGTGCCAATATCCTTTTTTATTCTGATTCATATTATTTTGCTGTTTTAACATATTGAAAACCAGCAAAGTTTATTGACACTCAATTTATAATTTTGTCTTCCTCAAAGTAATTCAATAAAAAAGAGAAGCGTTCAAAAAGCCGCTGCCTTCACTACAAACTTTAAGTATTTTGCTGCATATGTGCATATCAAACATTACGTAGACGACAGTGCGAATGTGCAGTCCCCAGCATTTAGGCTAAGATCCTAAAAGGCTCGTGAGCATACAGCAATCTGCTGTAAATCAGAAATAAGCTTCCACAAAAAAAATAAAAGCTGTATGCAATTTTTATCCGAAATTTTGGATTAAAAAAGATCATTCGCATAGCTTAATCATACTATGAGTTTATTCAGCAGTGTTTGTCTTTTATGCCTAGCCTGGAACAGCCATTTCAATGACGTCGTTGGAAGGAAGCACCCTTCGATATGGCTTCTCATTTCATGTCTAAAAGATGAAGAAGTGTTGTATAAACAACGAGCCGCAGCTGCTGAAAAAGGTTTGTCTTTTTACGAAAAAATATAGGAACGATCATTATAATCTACCTTCTTTGGCAAACCATATATATATGTATATATATATATATATATATATATATATATATATATATATATATACCCTAAACGCTTTTCAAATGCATTTTTATTTATATGCAATAATTTTCATTTCAGGGAAACTGATAGTTCGCAGGCGCAAAAAGTGGCAGAAGTTAGAAGAACAAATCCAAAAACTCAAGAGACAGCTGGAGCAGGGAAAGCGAACAATAACTAGCTATTGGCGAGCGATAAAATATGCTGTGAATGAAATAATTTAAAATTACCCGCAGTCACTTCATAAAAATCTATTGTATATTGTATTTATCGATTCAGTTGATTGTCAGAGAACACTTTTTGTATGTAAAATTATTTATTAAAAAATAGTTCATACCTGTTGGGGCTCTCAGATGAAATTGCTAGAACAAGATAAAATCCTAAATATATCGGCTATATAATATCCAAATAATCCGTTGGTTACTTGGCTGTTTTGTTTATGGTAGATGTTTAAAACACATTTTATTATTATAGTTACATAATATATTATTACATCGATTAGCTCATTTCTTTTATTTAAATTAGGCAAGTGAAGAGTAGAACATGTAAAGTAGAAAGAGGAGATATAGAAACTTTTTTAACAAGCACTTGTTGCAATTTATGGCACTAATGTCACATGAGGATATTTTACCAGTTTCCACTAAATAAATTACTGGACAATGTCATCATTTAGTTGCTAGATATAACTACATGTACTTGGTTCTGTTGCTGCTTTTTTGAAATACCTATTAAGTAAGGAATATAGGCCCTTTGAGTATATTGTGCAATCTTAAGTGAGGAACATAGACCCAAGCAAGTAAAATATGCTCGTTATGATGTGAGGAATATAGGCCCTTTGTGTATATTGCGCAATCTCAAGTGAGGAACATAGACCCAAGCAAGTAAAATATGCTCATTATGATGTGAGGAACATAGGCCCTTTAATTATATTGCGCAATCTCAAGTGAGGAACATAGGCCCAAGCAAGTAAAATATGCTCATTATGATGTGAGGAATATAGGCCCTTTGTGCATATTGCGCAATCTCAAGTGAGGAACATCGACCCAAGCAAGTAAAATATGCTCATTGTGATGTGAGGAATATAGGCCCTTTGTGTATATTGCGCAATCTCAAGTGAGGAACATAGACCCAAGCAAGTAAAATATGCTCATTATGATGTGAGGAATATAGGCCCTTTGTGTATATTGCGCAATATTGAGTGAGGAACATAGACCCAAGCAAGTAAAATATGCTCATTATGATGTGAGGAACATAGGCCCTTTGAATACATTGCGCAATCTCAAGTGTGGAACATAGGCTCAAGCAAGTAAAATATGCTCCTTATGATGTGAGGAATATAGGCCCTTTGTGTATATTGCGCAATCTCAAGTGAGGAACATAGACTCAAGCAAGTAAAATATGCTCATTATGATGTGAGGAATATAGGCCCTTTGTGTATATTGCGCAATATTGAGTGAGGAACATAGACCCAAGCAAGTAAAATATGCTCATTATGATGTGAGGAACATAGGCCCTTTGAATACATTGCGCAATCTCAAGTGAGGAACATAGACCCAAGCAAGTAAAATATGCTCCTTATGATGTGAGGAATATAGGCCCTTTGAATATATTGCGCAATCTCAAGTGAGGAACATAGACCCAAGCAAGTAAAATATGCTCATTATCATGTGAGGAATATAGGCCCTTTGTGTATATTGCGCAATCTCAAGTGAGGAACATAGGCCCAAGCAAGTAAAATATGCTCGTTATGATGTGAGGAATATAGGCCTTTTGTGTATATTGCGCAATCTCAAGTGAGGAACATAGGCCCAAGCAAGTAAAGTATGCTCATTATGATGTGAGGAATATAGGCCCTTTGTGTATATTGCGCAATTTCAAGTGAGGAACATAGGCCCAAGCAAGTAAAGTATGCTCATTATGATGTGAGGAATATAGGCCCTTTGTGTATATTGCGCAATATTGAGTGAGGAACATAGACCCAAGCAAGTAAAATATGCTCATTATGATGTGAGGAACATAGGCCCTTTAATTATATTGCGCAATCTCAAGTGAGGAACATAGGCCCAAGCAAGTAAAATATGCTCATTATGATGTGAGGAATATAGGCCCTTTGTGTATATTGCGCAATCTCAAGTGAGGAACATAGACCCAAGCAAGTAAAATATGCTCATTATGATGTGAGGAATATAGGCCCTTTGTGTATATTGCGCAATCTCAAGTGAGGAACATAGGCCCAAGCAAGTAAAATATGCTCGTTATGATGTGAGGAATATAGGCCTTTTGTGTATATTGCGCAATCTCAAGTGAGGAACATAGGCCCAAGCAAGTAAAGTATGCTCATTATGATGTGAGGAATATAGGCCCTTTGTGTATATTGCGCAATTTCAAGTGAGGAACATAGGCCCAAGCAAGTAAAGTATGCTCATTATGATGTGAGGAATATAGGCCCTTTGTGTATATTGCGCAATATTGAGTGAGGAACATAGACCCAAGCAAGTAAAATATGCTCATTATGATGTGAGGAACATAGGCCCTTTGTGTATAATGCGCAATCTCAAGTGAGGAACATAGGCCCATGCAAGTAAACTATGCTCATTATGATGTGAGGAATATAGGCCCTTTGTGTATATTGCGCAATCTCAAGTGAGGAACATAGGCCCAAGCAAGTAGAATATGCTCGTTATGATGTGAGGAATATAGGCCCCTTGAATACATTGCGCAATCTCAAGTGTGGAACATAGACCCAAGCAAGTAAAATATGCTCGTTATGATGTGAGGAATATAGGCCCTTTGAATATATTGCGCAATCTCAAGTGAGGAACATAGACCCAAGCAAGTAAAATATGCTCATTATCATGTGAGGAATATAGGCCCTTTGTGTTTATTGCGCAATCTCAAGTGAGGAACATAGACTCAAGCAAGTAAAGTATGCTCATTATGATGTGAGGAATATAGGCCCTTTGTGTATATTGCGCAATCTCAAGTGAGGAACATAGGCCCAAGCAAGTAAAATATGCTCGTTATGATGTGAGGAATATAGGCCCTTTGTGTATATTGCGCAATCTCAAGTGAGGAACATAGACCCAAGCAAGTAAAATATGCTTGTTATGATGTGAGGAATATAGGCCCTTTGTTTATATTGCGCAATCTCAAGTGAAGAACATAGGCCCAAGCAAGTAAAATATGCTCGTTATGATGTGAGGAATATAGGCCCTTTGTGTATATTGCGCAATCTCAAGTGAGGAACATAGACCCAAGCAAGTAAAATATGCTCGTTATGATGTGAGGAATATAGGCCCTTTGAATATATTGCGCCATCTCAAGTGAGGAACATCGACCCAAGCAAGTAAAATATGCTCATTATGATGTGAGGAATATAGGCCCTTTGTGTATATTGCGCAATCTCAAGTGAGGAACATAGACCCAAGCAAGTAAAATATGCTCGTTATGATGCGAGGAATATAGGCCCTTTGAATATATTGCGCAATCTCAAGTGAGGAACATACACCCAAGCAAGTAAAATATGCTCATTATGATGTGAGGAACATAGGCCCTTTAATTATATTGCGCAATCTCAAGTGAGGAACATAGGCCCAAGCAAGTAAAATATGCTCGTTATGATGTGAGGAATATAGGCCCTTTGAATATATTGCGCAATCTCAAGTGAGGAACATAGGCCCAAGCAAGTAAAATATGCTCATTATGATGTGAGGAACATAGGCCCTTTGAATATATTGCGCAATCTCAAGTGAGGAACATAGGCCCAAGCAAGTAAAATATGCTCATTATGATGTGAGGAATATAGGCCCTTTCTGTATATTGCGCAATCTCAAGTGAGGAACATAGGCCGAAGCGAGTGTATTGTACAATATCGAGTGAGGCCCTTTGACTATATTGCGCAATATGAAATGGAAATATAGGCCATCATGGTTATTTTTATAAAATAATTGAGTGAGAAACATGGTCCTCATGATGATTTTTATACTATTATTGTGTGAGAAACTTAGGCTTCAATCATTATATTTATATTATTATCGAGTGAGAAATATAGGTCCTCATGATTATATTTGTAGTTAGTTAATCTTCATTGAAATGATATTAATATCAAATATAATATTATTTGCGCTTCTATTTGCAGGCAAAAATAAATATCTTCAATTTTATTTCATGAGAAGGAAACTCCCCATCTGTAGGTGAGATTGTCAGATGTAAATAACGAAACGGTTATGTAGAGAAGGTAATTATAAGTAGCAAAGTAAAATCATACTGGCAGCAAACAGAAATTGCTTCACGGCAAGACTTATATGCAGAGTTTATATACAAGACAATACAGAATATATTGTAATTATAAATTTAATCACATTATATTGAATAAAATAATTACAAATATAGAATTATATTTGTAATCTTTTTGAGTGAGAAACATATACCTTGCTGAGTGCATTGCAAAATATTATGTGATGAACATCAGCCCTTGCGAGTATACTGCGCAATATTGAATGAGGAGCATAGGCCTCCATGATTTTATAGATGTTATTATTCAGTGAGGAAGATATGCTTTGATGATTTCATTAACAATCAGCGAGTAATATACGTTTTTTGATTATATTTACAAAATCAAATAATCAGAAAACAGGCTTTAGTTTTTTTTAATTTAATTATAATACAATCGCTTGGACAACTTATTACTTATACAGTACGCATTCCTACATAAACTTGTTTATTGTATTCTTGCGTGAGAAACATCGGCAGAGCTAATGTGCTGAGACGAATCATCAGTCACTTTTACGTCCGCAACGTCTAGACAGCAATAAATTTACTGATTGAGCCGTAGCGATTTGCGGAACATAGGGCCTTGCGGAACATAGGGCCTGCGGAACATAGGGCTGTCCCCGTTACGTCCAGGTGAATCGTACTTGAGACATTGCCGTGCACTACCTATACGAAAATCGTGCGACCTAAACCGGAAACATATGTATCAGTTTCCAAACAAACCGGCCGCGCCCACCACTCTTATAGATTCTCTGAAGACGAGAGATCACAGAATTAACTTGTAGTAGTAGCTTTAAAAATCGATTGCAGTCTCATAAACTATTTGATAGAAAACAATATTTCTCACAAGCTAACCCAATATATTTTTAATTTAAGATAACCCTTTTAAAGCTCGAGTAAAAGATTACTTGAATTTGTATATAGCTCTAACTTTGATAGGTTTTGTATCTGCAATCAGAGTCTGGTTTGTGTTTCTACTGTTAAAAGTATTATATGTTTTGATGTTTGTGTAAAAATTTGAGATGCTGCCACTAAACAACCAACAGATATAACAAGTATAAAACTGCAATTTTAGATTGACATCGCTAATTGTAGTTGACAGTGTTCTGAAGAATTTATACAAATCCTGCAAACTCTCAGTTTATGAAACATGCTGAGCTAATAATAAATCTTCAAAAGTTTACACAGTTTGTGTTGTTACATCGAACTAGGCTTTTTAAATGATGGGCTCTTAGTAAAAATAATGTTTGTTATATATTAGTGAGCGGCCAACTAAAGTATAGAACATTGCCAAACAGCATAACATAGCAAGCTTAGTTATTATAATAATGGTAAAATAATCACTAAAAGTTGTTGTAATATGTTTTGGTCAAACTGAAAATTATATTGAGTTAAATATCGAATATATTTATGTGGGGGAATAAATTCTAACCAAGTGGTGGGGCAGATGAAGATAGATATTGGAGAAGAAAATATTATGGCTGAATAGACTTATCCCCACAATGAATAGGCAACTCTGTATCAACACTCTCTTGATTGCCCAATAATTACCTAATCTTAATCTTGTTTTTTATCAGAAAAACCACTACCCAGAGTGATATGCCAGATAAAAATACATATGGAAATGAATACATTATTCCTGATTGACCTTATCTTCACAATAAAGGGGCAACTCAATATCAATACTCTCCTAATCACCCATTGATTACCTAATCTCCCTCCTTGTTCTTTATAAAAAAATCACTCCTCTTGCAAGATAATTTAGCTCTTTTTCCGAAGAGACTTTAATATTAATGAGGTTTTTTTAACTATTCCATCTTCTTCAGTTGGTGCTTTAGTGATGCATCAAGCTCAGTTGACTGCAAAAAATGCCAGCATATTTAATTATCACAACATCACTTTTAGCTCAGTTTCTTCCTTTGGATCTCTACTCCTTCCTTTTTTTTCAATGACAAGCCAGCCTGAATGCTTCTTCTGTACGTGCAGCTTTGAATGAGGCAGTAAAGATTGTCAATAGCAGTTACTGTCGAGTTTGAATAATCTCTATGCTACAGACATTACAGCAAATCATCTGTTGACAGGAAAGTCTGCATACTCATCATTTTAAAGACTTCATCATAGTGTGTCTCACAGGCAATGGAGAAAGATACAACTATTGAATTTTGGAACAAATGAATAACGAGTTACCTGAGCAAAAAAGAACGACATCTGTAAACTCTTAGTTTATGGAGCTACATATATAATACCTACCGTATATCGTATTATAGCGACAGCATAAATACTATATATATTAATATTTATATTATACTTGTATTATATATAGACTACTATAGAGTAATATGTATAATATATATATTATATGATTTATATTACATTATACATAAACTTATATAAATAATTATATATATATGTATTTTTATTAAATATGTAACATATAATTTATATATGTAATATTATATAAATAATTATGTACATATATTATATATAAATATATATTGTATATAATACATAATATATGTATATACAGTATATTATCGATATATGTATCTTTATATTTATATATATATACATGCATATTTATACATGTATATGTATTCATTATATACATAAAATATGCGATTTGATAAAATAAACAATTATATGCCACAGCGAGTGGTTCAAATAATG